>NC_090924.1:75856752-77129752 GCF_040938575.1 Ambystoma mexicanum | reverse complement strand
GTCGTTTGCGTGCCTCCAGGGTGTGGGCTGGGATGTCTGGTCCCAATACACATCCTGGGTGCCAGAGAGTCTGGGGTGGTGTGAATGCCTGGGACCACCGTGGTCCGTGATTGGTCCACGTATGGTATGTGTGTTGATGAGCGGATCTCCCATTGGCCCCCCTCCGTTTTGGCGCGAAGGGAACCGTGGATAAGAGGGAGCTGGAAACACCACTGCCATGTCGATCTCCTGAGTTCTCACGAACGAAGGAATACAGGAGCCAAGTATCCTGCAACCCAGAGGCTGGACCGAGGAATCGCTGGTGACCCGCTGAAGGAATCCTCCTTTGCACTGCTGTCGTCCTGTGAAACCCTTTCCTCCTTGGATCGAACCAGAAGGCCTGTACTGGTGCTTCGACCTTTGGAATAGCAGGAACAGCTATTCCCGGCGACTTCATCATCTCCTGCCAAGTAAGCCTTCGGAAGTGTCTCTGGGCCATCCAGTTGACTGACCAGCTTACAAGGGAGTCCTGCTCTGTAACTGCCGCCAGGTTGTGTTGTATTTCGAGTCCTTGTCACTCTCCCACGCTTCGTACACTTGGCGTTCCCAAGTCTGAAGGGAGGAGTGTACATTTGGCTTGAATACACACGGCCGCTCCGTTGTCCTGCTGCGGCAACAAAACTGTGCTGGTTTCGTCGATTGGGACGTCTTTTTGCTCTACACGACTACAAGGCGTTCCCTGCTCTTCTGAACCTGCCAGATGCTGAAACAAACGTGGAGAAGCCTGGGTCTGCTTGCTTCGGGGACCGGTGAGTAGTTTAGCTAGGATCTGGTCGCCCTCCTGCAGTATCCCATTGCTTTTCCCTGCTGTGTAAAAACAGCACCCTTTTGCCGTACTCGCGCTCTGCTTCTGCTCGCTGTGGAGGCTGCGCTTGAGTTGCGGAACCTGTTCTCCTTCTGCTGTGCACTAACCCGAACTGCCTGACTTCCTCCGAAGAGCTTCCCCTTTTGCCCGTTGGCACCGGCGTGGCAGGTACTTTGAGCACAAGGCTCCACTCTTCGCAGGGCTCGGACTTCCATCTAGTTAGGTGCCTCTAAAGGCGAACTGAGTCAAAAGCGTTATCGCACTGCCTGTTTTCCTTTCCTTTCAGGTGGACTACATATTTCGTGCTTTAAACGCTTGCGACTGTGTATTTGTATATATATTGTGTTGATTTGGTATGTGTTGGCTTAATACTGTGTTATTGTGATTTTCTTGCTACGGTCATTGTTTTAAAGGCCTTAAAATAAATGTGTATCTATTTTTGATATAACAACTGTTTGGAGTAGTTTGTAAGCGCTCTTGCTTTGTGTGCTCATTGCGGGCTTTCAGTCACCCTCACCCCTCTTGAGACCTAGTCTTGACCGCCGCGATCGCTACCTTGATTGGTCTGGCTTGTCCAGAGGTTACCCTGTTCCAAGTAATTAGGTTGGCCTTCTGAACTTCTGCGCCACCAGGACAGAGTTCAGAAATCCGTCTTAACAAATTGGTGTACAGCGGTGGGATACGACTGAAGGTATCCAGTGTTGCGCTCGAACTAAGGCATTTCAGGTTATTCCAAACAGTACACGTAGTGAATTGTTGTAATATAACTTTAAAAAGGCCATAGTCCTATCAAACAGTATGGAAACAAATACGTTGTTAACTTTAAATGCTTCCAAATCAGAAACGCTGAAAAAGATGTGTGCAGAGAGAGGTGTTTCCTCTCAAGGCACAAAATTGGAAATGATCCAGAGAATCGTGGCGTGGCAAGAAGCGCAGCTTGACGCTATAACTTCCGAGGACAGTGCAGAAGGTGGTGGGGCTGCTCTCACTGGCAGAACCGACGGTTCTGCCGCTGCACTGATCCATCGCGACCACGAGGACACGGAGGATGTAATGTCTAATGTTTCCTCTGCCAGTGCTGATGGGGAGGCTATGCTTGAATTCAAGAAGCAAGAGCTGCGGTTTAGGCAGCAGGAGCTTGAATTCAGCATAGCCAAACTAAAAATCGAACAGGCAGAAAAACAGAAAGACAGGGATCACCAGTTGGAACTGGCCAAGCTTCAGTTTGCAAATGGATCCAAGGGTCCTAGACATGGGTCTGGGGCTTCCTCTCATCCACGGTTTCCAAAAGATCTGCTCAGTGTGTATGAAGAAAGGAATGACATTATGGACTGGCTGAATGCGTTTGAGTATGCATGCGAGGTCCAGGAAGTTGACAACGCTGATAAGATTGCGTGGTTGCTCAGTAGACTGCCCCATTCTGGCTGTAGTGCCATTATGGAAATGTCGAAGGCTGAGCGGGCTGATTTCGCAATGTTAAAGCAAACTCTCATTTTAAAGTTTGGGAAGACTCCGACCCAATATTTAAAGCGTTTTCGAGAGTATAAGAAAAAGGAAGGTGGTACTTGGGTATCTTATGTCGCTGAATCTTTGAAAAACTTAACTGGCTGGTTTGAAGGTTATAAGGTTTCTACCTTCGAAGGCATGATCAATCTGGTCATGCTGGAACACATTTTTGCTTCTTCTTCCCCGGAGCTTAAGCAGCATTTGGCCGATTCGAAGGAGATAGATCCTAAGAAGCTGGCCATTGCAGCAGACTTATGGGTGTCACATCGAGTGTCCCATAAGGACAAAACTCATCCTGGTAAGCAGGAGGAAGGGAAAAAGTCCAAAGATATGGAGGGTGGGGAATCTGCTAAATCTTCTTCCCATAAGGGCCACAAAAAGAAAAACAAGGGTAAGACACAAGAGAACTCACAGGGTAGTGGAGGTTCGCCTCTGAAACAGAACTCTGGTTACAATAAGCCTCCCTACGTAAACAGACCCAATGGGGCTTGTTTTTCTTGTGGAGCAACTGACCATGTGAAGGGGGATCCCCGTTGTAAGGTTAGACCTTTGGGGGTCCACTCCGCTAATCTGGCCTTCTCCTCCTACGAGGAAGAAGAGATTACAGGAGCATCCTTCTCCTCAGACTCATTTCCCAGCGGAATAGAGGCTGAGGTAGTTTTAGTGTCCCTGGGTTCCTGGGAGCCTAAAGTCGCAGAGGCGTATGCTAGGATTCCGGATAATACCAAGCACTACTTTAAAGACAGTGTGCTGATCAATGGAGTGGATACTCCAGCTCTTAGGGATAGTGGGTGCAGTCGAACTGTAGTGGATTCTACCTTGGTAGACTCAGAGGAAGTTGCCAGAGCTACTCTGATGCCCACTAAGTTGGCTGACGGCCCCCTCCGTATGTTTCCCGTGA
Organism: Ambystoma mexicanum; assembly: GCF_040938575.1. Classification (NCBI taxonomy): domain Eukaryota; kingdom Metazoa; phylum Chordata; class Amphibia; order Caudata; family Ambystomatidae; genus Ambystoma; species Ambystoma mexicanum. The sequence continues at coordinate 77,126,501 of NC_090924.1, read as the reverse complement.
TCCCTGTAAATCTTACTTTAAATGGTACAGCAGTCAGGATTCCAGTGAGCATTCAGAGAAACGTCCCGGGAAAGGTCTTGTTGGGTAATGATCTCAGAGCTTTAGGGCTCGTAGGAGACACTGCCGAAAGACCCTACACACGGTCTCAAGCACGGGCAGCATTGGCCAAGTCCAATACGCCGCCCCAGCCGAAGGGGAAACCCAAGGCGAAAGGAGTCTACAAGTCAAGACGGGGGAAGGAGAATATTCCCCCGAGCTCGCCTACCACTGCGGTGGAGGAAGTTGGTCAATCGCCCGGGCCTGACGAGGAGGTGGCGATGCCTGAAGTATTCGACCCCAACGATCATCCTGAACTAAAAGACTTGTTAGTTGAAGGAGGTCCTGATAGGGACGAATTCAGTAAAGGCCAACGTGAGTGCCCATCTCTGGAAGGCCTAAGGAGACAGGCCTGCTCCCAGCTTGAGGGTGAGCCTCCTGGGAAGCATAGGATTTATTGGGAAGGTGGACTCCTGTATAGTGAGCCCACAGAGTCTACAGAAGGAGACCATAGGAGGTTGGTGGTTCCCCTTGCTGTTAGGCCCTTCCTCCTGCAGTTGGCGCATGAAGTTCCCCTTGCTGGTCACCTTGGTATTAAGAGGACCAAGCAAAGGTTATCCATGCACTTCTACTGGCCCAAGATGGGGGTGCAAGTAGAAAGTCACTGCAGGAGTTGTGCCTCCTGCCAGTTGTCTGGTAAGGTTGGCGCGACAATCCAAGCTCCGTTGGTACCGCTCCCAGTTGTGGGGGTACCATTTGAAAGGGTAGGGATCGACATTGTTGGTCCCCTTGACCCGCAAACATCCTCGGGCAATAGGTTTATCCTGGTGCTGGTCGACCATGCAACCAGGTATCCTGAGGCCATCCCATTGAAAACTGTAACTGCCAAGTCAGTTGCAAAAGCTTTACTCGGCATATTTACTAGGGTTGGCTTCCCTAAAGAAGTTGTGTCAGATCGTGGCAGCAACTTTATGTCGAAGTATATGCAGGCTATGTGGAAAGAATGTGGGGTCACCTACAAGTTCTCTTCTGCATATCACCCCCAGACCAATGGTCTGGTGGAACGTTTCAACAGAACGTTAAAGAGCATGATTGGGGCTCTGGAGGAGCCCCAGAGAAGAAAATGGGATCTTCTTTTACCATGCTTGCTGTTTGCCTACCGAGAGGTACCACAGGAGGGTGTTGGCTTCAGCCCCTTCGAACTTCTGTTCGGTCATCCCGTACGGGGACCCTTAGCCATTGTCAAGGAGGGATGGGAGATGCCCACTCCCCCTGTTACTACCAATGTAGTTGACTATGTGCTAGGGCTCAGAAAACGGATGGTACTTCTGATGGGCTTGGCTAGTGATAAATTGAAGGCAGGGCAAGCGCTGGTGAAACATTGGTACGACCAGAAAGCTTCCCTCATCAACTTTACACCTGGTCAGCAAGTCCTGATCATGAATCCAATAAGGCCTCGCGCTTTACAGGACAAATGGTCAGGCCCTTACACAGTGGTGGAGCCCCTGGGTGAGGTGAACTATTTAGTGGACCTTGGAAGGCCTGGACAGGCTCCAAAAGTGTTCCACGTAAATAGGCTGAAGGCTTTCGTCCCAAGAGTCGAAATCGCAGCACTGCTACTGGCATCAGACGTTGAGGAAGAGGAGTCTGAACCTCTCCCCGACCTGTTCCAAAGCGGTCCTTCAGATAGCTCCGTTGAGGGTGTCCGAGTGGCCCCTCACCTGACTTCTGATCAGCAGGCTGAGGTGAAAAGTTTGCTTCGGCAGTTTTCCCCCCTGTTTTCACAGTCCCCTGGTTTGACACCTTGGTGCAAACATAACATTGACACAGGAGACAGTGTACCTACCAAAAGTAGGGGATACAGGATGTCAGATAAAGTACGGTCTTATATTAAGACCGAGGTCAACAAGATGTTAGACCTTGGGGTGATTGAACCCTCTAGTAGTCCTTGGTCCAGTCCAGTGGTTTTGGTTCCAAAAGCAGGCACTTCTGAATTGAGGTTCTGCGTGGATTACAGGGCTCTGAATGCTGTCACCAAGACAGATGCACACCCCTTGCCTCGAACAGATGAGCTGGTGGATACTTTGGGTGCCTCCAAGTACCTCAGCACGTTTGACCTCACTGCTGGCTATTGGCAAATAGCTTTAGCAGAACATGCCAAGGAGAAGACAGCATTTTCTACTCCAGACGGCCTTTACCAATTCCGGGTAATGCCGTTCGGGTTGAAGAATGCACCTGCCACTTTCCAGAGGCTTGTGAATCATGTGTTGAATGGGTTGGACGAATTCTGTCTTGCATATCTGGACGATATAGCAGTTTTCAGTGCCACCTGGGAAGACCATGTGAAACACCTCAGGATTGTGCTCCAGGCTCTTCAGAAAGCCCACTTGACCATAAAGGCTAGTAAATGCCAGATTGGACAAGGCTCAGTGGTTTACCTTGGACATGAAGTAGGTGGAGGGAGGATACAGCCTCTACCCAGTAAAGTACAAGCAGTACAAGACTGGCCTACCCCCACTACGCAAACCCAAGTGAGAGCCTTCTTAGGACTCACGGGGTATTATCGCAATTTTGTGGCAGACTATGGCACCATAGCTGCTCCTCTGACTGCCCTCACAACTCCGAAGAAACCCAAGAAGGTAACTTGGACCGACGAGTGTGAGAAGGCCTTCAATGGCTTAAAAGACTCCTTGTGCCAGGCCCCTGTGCTCAGGGCCCCTGATTATCAAAGACCTTTTATCGTGCAGACGGATGCCTCTGACACTGGGATAGGAGCTGTACTATCACAAGTAGATGAGAAGGGTAAGGAACACCCTATCGGTTTTATTAGTCGCCAGCTTAAGGACAGAGAGCTCAGATGGTCCACGGTAGAGAAAGAATGTTTCTCTGTTGTGTGGGCCCTAAGGAAGCTGAGGCCCTACCTCTATGGGACCCACTTCACTGTGCAGACTGACCATAAGCCGTTAAAGTGGCTAATGAACATGAAGGGGGAGAATCCAAAGTTGCTTAGGTGGTCCATAAGTCTTCAAGGCTTCGACTTCACTATTGAGCATAGACCAGGTGTCCAACATAGCAATGCTGATGGGTTGTCCAGAATGTTTAACCGACCTGAACAAGAGACTCATCCAGGGGTGGATTAGTTCCCCCTGTCCATAGTCTGGGAGGGGCGAGTGTTAGGAAAGATTTCGTAATTGTAGGGAATTTTCCTTCCATGTGGCAACCCCTAAACTTTTTGCTATTGTTTTTAACCTTGTTGTTGACTTTGCCAGAGAAGTACAGCCTTCTGCCGCACTTCTCTGGGCTTTCGCTCCTTTCTTACGGGGAAACTGACATGCCCTTAAGACAGTCAGTACCGGGGAACGTGGTTTCCCGTAGTTTCTTTTATCGTGTCGCAGCTTTAGTGCAACACGACACAAGAGGGCACTGTAAGCTAAGTTACAGCTCTCTTGGGTCTCTAGCCTTCTACAGGCCCTAGATACTCTTTTAGGATGGTATTTGATCGGTGCAAGTCATTCAGGGACTCGAATGGTGGCAGCGATCGCTTTGTTTATTTTGAGCTCCTTTTGGCGTTCTGAGCACGTTTTTGCCCTGAACCCAAAATGGTGGCCTGGCTCCCAAAATGGCCAGGCCGCGAGGCTCCTTTGTCTTGTCCACTGACCGGCTTGCTCCCTTCACCTTCCCCAGGTCAGACGACCCGGGGCCTTCCTTATTTGGGCATGTACTTTCCCGCGAAACGTGGTTGCTTTCGCGGGCTTCTACATGTCGTTTGCGTGCCTCCAGGGTGTGGGCTGGGATGTCTGGTCCCAATACACATCCTGGGTGCCAGAGAGTCTGGGGTGGTGTGAATGCCTGGGACCACCGTGGTCCGTGATTGGTCCACGTATGGTATGTGTGTTGATGAGCGGATCTCCCATTGGCCCCCCTCCGTTTTGGCGCGAAGGGAACCGTGGATAAGAGGGAGCTGGAAACACCACTGCCATGTCGATCTCCTGAGTTCTCACGAACGAAGGAATACAGGAGCCAAGTATCCTGCAACCCAGAGGCTGGACCGAGGAATCGCTGGTGACCCGCTGAAGGAATCCTCCTTTGCACTGCTGTCGTCCTGTGAAACCCTTTCCTCCTTGGATCGAACCAGAAGGCCTGTACTGGTGCTTCGACCTTTGGAATAGCAGGAACAGCTATTCCCGGCGACTTCATCATCTCCTGCCAAGTAAGCCTTCGGAAGTGTCTCTGGGCCATCCAGTTGACTGACCAGCTTACAAGGGAGTCCTGCTCTGTAACTGCCGCCAGGTTGTGTTGTATTTCGAGTCCTTGTCACTCTCCCACGCTTCGTACACTTGGCGTTCCCAAGTCTGAAGGGAGGAGTGTACATTTGGCTTGAATACACACGGCCGCTCCGTTGTCCTGCTGCGGCAACAAAACTTTGCTGGTTTCGTCGATTGGGACGTCTTTTTGCTCTACACGACTACAAGGCGTTCCCTGCTCTTCTGAACCTGCCAGCTGCTGAAACAAACGTGGAGAAGCCTGGGTCTGCTTGCTTCGGGGACCGGTGAGTAGTTTAGCTAGGATCTGGTCGCCCTCCTGCAGTATCCCATTGCTTTTCCCTGCTGTGTAAAAACAGCACCCTTTTGCCGTACTCGCGCTCTGCTTCTGCTCGCTGTGGAGGCTGCGCTTGAGTTGCGGAACCTGTTCTCCTTCTGCTGTGCACTAACCCGAACTGCCTGACTTCCTCCGAAGAGCTTCCCCTTTTGCCCGTTGGCACCGGCGTGGCAGGTACTTTGAGCACAAGGCTCCACTCTTCGCAGGGCTCGGACTTCCATCTAGTTAGGTGCCTCTAAAGGCGAACTGAGTCAAAAGCGTTATCGCACTGCCTGTTTTCCTTTCCTTTCAGGTGGACTACATATTTCGTGCTTTAAACGCTTGCGACTGTGTATTTGTATATATATTGTGTTGATTTGGTATGTGTTGGCTTAATACTGTGTTATTGTGATTTTCTTGCTACGGTCATTGTTTTAAAGGCCTTAAAATAAATGTGTATCTATTTTTGATATAACAACTGTTTGGAGTAGTTTGTAAGCGCTCTTGCTTTGTGTGCTCATTGCGGGCTTTCAGTCACCCTCACCCCTCTTGAGACCTAGTCTTGACCGCCGCAATCGCTACCTTGATTGGTCTGGCTTGTCCAGAGGTTACCCTGTTCCAAGTAATTAGGTTGGCCTTCTGAACTTCTGCGCCACCAGGACAGAGTTCAGAAATCCGTCTTAACAATCCCCTTGCTGCCCAAGAAGGTCCTCCTGGGAATCCCACTCCCGGGCGTATACCCGAGAACGGGGAGGAGGGCGGCGCTGAGATCCCAACTTCTATTGGCTGCCAAAATCACGGTGGCCCGCACCTGGAAGTCCGCGGACGGACCACTGATGACCCTATGGTGGCTTAAATTATGGGACATACTGATAGCAGAAAAGGTCACAGCAGCCAAAGCGGGTCTGCTCTACCGATTTACCAACACTTGGGCCCCGGTCCTGGACTATGACCAGAACTACCCAGCTCTGACCTTCAAACCACGCTTGATTGCAAGTGCCCTCCACACGGTAGGGGAGGACTCGCCGCCTGCCCAGGCCGAATGAGACACGTATCACTGCCTTCCGGGATTTTGGGGGTGGGGGATGGGACACTATGGTCTGATATGCCCTGTGAGATGTAAGCATTTTTAATGCTCTGTTATCCTGTTTGTTGAACTATAAATAAACAAGTAAAAAAAAAAAACACCTGAATCTATAGTATTTGAAAGTATGGTTCTTAAAGAAATTGAGAAAATGGAATAAAAAAAAGTCTCTGTGGCTCCCTAATTATACATAATCAGAAACGGATGCCCATAAACATTTAGAGACCTATGATAATATTGTAATCAAGAATGCTGACAGGTCATTGTCATAATGGATACAAATAAATATATCTCTGAATGTCTAAGACTTCGAGAGGATCCCAAAAGCTATAAACGGATACCCACAGATCCCACTAAAAACATATTGGAGGTCATCATAGACAAATGTCAATGGGTGTTCAATGAGGTCCTGATTAGTAGGCAAGAACAAGAATTTCTGTCCCAGAGTATTCCAAAAACACTGATATTTTACACCCTACCTAAGAAACACAAACCTTAGAGTGCCCACCGGGTAGACCAATTGTCTTTGGGGTGGGTTCTACCCTGGATCCCCTCTCCGAATATGCAGATTTCTTTCTGAAACCATTTATACCCACGATTTGAGTTTTGCATAAAGGATACTAACATGAAAATCACCTGGGTTGGGAACCTTGCCTTAGAAACAGAGTACTTGACATTAACTACTATGGCTGTTGAATCTCTATATAGTAGTATACTACAATAAGACGCTATTGGTATAACCAAAGACTTACTTGAACCACCAAGAGAAGCCTCAAAAGACTTAATTCTGTGGTCTGCCGACAAGCATTAACAGAAAACATTTTCTGCTTTGATAATAATAAGTTCGATCACCTGATCGGCAGCACTGCCATGGGGGCCACAATTGCTCCGGGTGTTGCTAATCTGTACGTTGAAAGTTTTGAGATGAAATACATAATTAACACTACAAATCTGTTTGATGCACAACTCCATACCTAAAAAAGGTACATTGACAATGTTTTTATTTTATAGAAGTGATCCCCCACGAGTTTGAGTGAATTTCATAAATGGATCAATGAGTGTGACCCTAATCTAAAGTTCACTGGCACTTCCGACCCCAATGAGATACATTTTCTTGACATTATTATCTACGAAACAACACAAGCACTAGGGGTTAAACCCTATAGAAAACCAACCGATAGAAACTCCCTCATACACTTTGACTCTTTCCATACCATGAGTCTGAAGAAAAAGCTTTGTGGAATATTTTTATCCACACCAATGCGCCACACTGCACCCCTTTGCCAATGGGGAAAGAAAACTGTCAAAAATGGAGGAAATAACCCTGTGTGTGCCAAATCTACAAAACTGTGCATGGTTCACAAACCACAAAAGAGCTGCAAACTCTGACACACACAGGCAAAGTGGTTTAAAAACAGGAATCACTGCTGTCACCTGTCATCTGTCACATGAATCAATGCCACAGAAGTGGGCTAAAAACCGAAAATGCCCTTAAATACAGCTTCCTAATCAATGGCAACCTTCAAAGTGCTGTGTTGGCGCTCAATTCAGTCATTTTCCCCAGTGAACTATTGAAAGGAAAGTGTGGTGAAATCATAGATTCTCCAGAGCAGTTAGAGGAATCCAGGCCTCCCTGACTGACAGCTGCATCAGAAAATTAGCTGTCAAACCCAGTTTAAAAGTGTTTCTGTTTCCTGATTCAAATGACAAAAACCACCTATGTTTGTGAAGGGCTAATTCTTTTAAAATGTCCAAATCCCCTATAAACTGTGCTTGTATTTTATATGTGAACTGAACAGACTTTAATGTATAGGAACCCAGTCTGGAGCTAATCAACTATTTAATTCTGATCTGACAGCCCAGCCTGGAAAGATTCACATTTCAGCTTAACACTCGGTTGCTGCAGGAAGGCTAATGGATGCTTAATGGTTCCCGCATAATGAAAACAAAGAAAGCTTCAGACATTCGTCTCCTGGCTGATCCAAGGACAAAGGAAGGCTTGGACACCCATCCTCCTAAAGGAGGGGCAGGACGTGGAGGAGATTTTTCAGTGAACTTCAAAGGACTGGCCATTTGCTCACTTAGGAAGCAAGAAAATAAAAACCTGGCCTGGATTTTGAATGGAAATGACTTGTTTTTGCCTCAGAACTTTATGACATTTAACATGGTAGCCAAAATAAGTAGACACGTGAAAAATACAAACTTATAAATCTGAACTCATGCTAGACAGTTGAAGATGTGGTAGGAGTTCTTACTACATAAGGAACCAAAGATACACTAAAATAATGATTGTGGCAAAACAATTAATGTTGCAAGCTTAAAATTGTATGTACATGATCCACTGATCAGCGCCCAAAGATGTATCAAATTAGAAATGATTAATCCAAACCGTTATGGTGAAAATTGATAAAAATCCATTTAATGAGAAAGACAGCTCGCACAAAGATGGGGATTGAATGTGGATGTAGACAATCAAATATGAAATATATGTGTCCAATTTTATTAGGGTACATAATTGTAGAAATGTACATGTGGGCAAAAGTTATGTTTTGTTAAAAATTAAGGTGGGGGTGCCTAAATTGTGTCATAAGATGACAGCTCTCTTCAGACTGCCAACCAGGACAAAGCACATGCCTGTAGCCACTCACAGCCATGGGGGTGTGTTTTGAAGTTCTGCACACGCCATAAACTTTGTAATGTATAAATATAGGAGTTTCACTACACATAGGGACTGCTTCCAGAACCCATCCAGATGTCCACGCAGCACCTTATTCCAGAACTCTTCATCTTGTAGCTGACTCCAGAATTCTTTGAAGATCCAGATTTCTTTGCAGACTCCAGACTTAAGCATTGCAGAACTTTTGCTAGCTTGACCCAATTGCAAACCTCCAGAACTTAACAGAATAATTCTGATTCAGCTTGGCTTGCTACCATTAAGGCTTGCCCGCTGAAACTTGCATCCTGTCATCTACCGTGGCCAGTAACCAGAAGGGGCCCTTCCAAATCCAGTCTGAGGTGCAGTCCAAAATTGACCAGAACTGGGCCGCTGATCCGATCCCTCCTGAGGTGCCTTGCTGCCGGTAGACCTGATCCGACCCTATGACCAGAACGGACCGTCCAATTTAATTATAAAGGACTGTAAGTAAAATAGGAAGAACAGTGACCCATAATATATTTGCATTGTATTATCCCTATCTCAACCCATCTCATCTTTAATTCAGAACCCTAGTATTGTTAGAATCCTTCTTGCGCGATTTTCCCATCTGTGTTACAAAACCTTAACTCCTTAGTGATTTCAAGTAACTAAAGTAAATCCCAGCAGAAATTGAGGACCCATCACGTGAATGGTTGCGCTGGCCACGTAGCCGTGAAGATTCATGTGTAGTCTCTTTTTTTTCATAGTCATTAATCTAGTATAAGAAAACCTATCTGTCATTTTTAAATCAAATTTCTGTTTTCATTTTCGTGCCTATTTTGCAAAAACGCCTCTCACTAAAACCTCTATAACTTCTTCAAATTTAAAGATAGAAACGAAATTTGGACTCTCACTGATACCTAAGACCCTTAGCTACACCCACAATTAAACAGCGTATTTGACCCGTTTTTCTCCAATATCACATAGTAAAAGTTTGCCGCGAATTTGCAAAGTTCAAAAGTTTACACGTGTCTTTGTCCCACTTCAAAGTGCTTCTTCCATCCAATTCTGATCTAAAGTGTGCACTGTTGTTTATATTATAGCTCATGTGTTTTAGGACGTGTTTAGTGTTGCTTTCCTTAGAACTTTTCTCCATTTAAGCATTTTGCAACTTTTTGCATTATTTTACAAAGCAATTTTTACCTGTCAGTTTAAAAGTGTCATTTGCCCAAAATGGTTTTCTCTCTTGTTTGGGGAGGGAAGACTGCCTATAAACTGGAGACATTATCTCCCGATTCCTGAATACCTGCTGTTTACTCACATTGGTGTAGGATTGCTCATTTGTATTTCAACAAAACTTAAACGCTATCTGTGCACAAAACAAAACTGTTCTTTTTCCTGTGTTTCTACTCTGCCTCATTATAAATGAATTCAATTGCTTGACTTATATTCTGAATTGTATTGTCACTGTTAAGTGATTTCTGCCCCATATATATATATATTACATGGCCACAGTAGTGGCCATGTAGTTATGGTTAAGTTGCTGTTTCAATAGGAAGAGCACTTTTTGGGCGGCTTATAACTTCGCTCTCCCTGGACGGATCCTCACCAAACTTTTATTTGGGTCACTCTGAATATTTTTGCAAAGTTTGGTGGGGATTCGTCCAGGGGGGGTCCCAAAACTTTTTTTTCCCCATAGACTGAATGGGAAAAAACTTTGCGCACGGCCACAGGCCAAACCGCTGGACGGATTTACACCAAATTTGCGGCAGGAGCGGGGGCTTGGTCCCGAAAGCGTGCTTTTGCAAATTTGGTGTAAATCCGTCCAGTAGTTTTTTAATAAAATTACCAAAACGTAAGGCAAAAAAATGTGTGATATCTGTGTTCGCTTCGCGGACGGACTTCCCTGTTCGCTCCGCGGACAGCACCCCGATTGGCCCATGGCCTTGCATCATGTCCGCGGACATGCGACGTGTTCGCTGATTGGACGGCGAGGGGCGTGGAGCGTGTCAGATTTTCTGTGGCGCCCGCCATCTTGTATTCGCCGTCGACCGCGTACAGCGCGGTGAAACGTGGATAAAAAATTGTATTTAGTGCCGTGTGTTGGTGTGTAAGAGTGTTTGGGGAGGGTGGGGGAGTATGAGATAGGGTCAATGTTTTTTTTTTTATGTGCTAGACGTTTTTGTTGCGTTTGATTTGTCCGAGGAGAACACGGCTGTTCTGACATTTTGTAAATAAACTAAATGGTGGGGTGTTTAGAGGATGGAGTATGTGTAATTTTTGTTCGCAAGGAAGGTAAAAATGAGCTATGAACACTCGCGGTGTACTTAATTGTTCGTAAATAAACAAACTGGGGGTGTCCTCAGGACGCTGTCCGTATTGTAATCTGTCTAGTTGAATGTGTTCTAAGAACACTCGCGGTGTCCCGAAATGGTTGCAATTACACAAAATGGGGGTGTTCTGAGAACATTGTTTGTATTGTTCATTGTCAGGGTGAAAGTGTTTTAAGACCACTCCTACAATTTCCTATGGGCGTCAACCGACTTTTTGTCCACTAAAGAAACGATAAATCCGGCTGCTGTGCGCCGACATTATGTGATAATCCTATGACTGGCGCTATTGAACTGGCTGACTTGCTTTTGCAACACTAAATCATATCTCCCACCCCTAAGCCTGATATTATCAAAGCATTCATAATTCCCGCCTCTCTCCGTGACGTTACAGGGTGCGTCATCAAACGCGCCCAGTCATCTCCAGTGCTACACGACTTTACACAGAACCCGGAAGACAACACACATTATGTCACAACACAGCGCGCCACAATTCGGAATATGAAACAGTGATTTAAAAGCAAACAGCAAGATTGTAAATTTTGTAAAGTACATTTATTTGACATCAAATGTTTAGAGAATATTCAGCAATTTGCATTTGTCTTTGTTGTCGATCCGCAAAAGTTCATGTTGAGGCACGCGATGTTCCTTTGCGGTACAGAGGGTGTTAGATCAGCTTACAACTCAGTGCGCCACAATTCGGAATATGAAACTGTGGTTTAAAAGTAAACAGCAGGATTGTACATTTGGTAAAGTACATTTATTTCACATGAAATGTTTAGTGAATATTCAGCGATTTGCTATTGTCTCTGCTGTCGATCAGCAAAAGTTCATTTTGAGCCACGCGTTGTTCCTTTGCGGTAGATAGGCTGTTGGTTTATGATAAAAGCAGTAAATGGTTGCTCTGATAATCGGAAGGTTGCTCCAACAATGAGCCATTAAACCACCTTACTGGTTGGTATGTTGTTTGTAGCCGCTAGTACTGCATAAGGGCATATTAGTCCTTGGCGATTGTCCCATAAAATGGTGAGGGTCATGAAGTTGTATATTTGGACCTGCACCTGGCAGTTGAAGACCCCATCCGCTGGAGTCTGTAAATCGTGACATAGGCAAAATGGGGCCACATACCTGTTTTAAAAAACATAAATTAGTCTCACCAGCCGATCTTCATTAAAAATCATCATTTTATTTATTAGGGCGTGAAACTATTTGCTATCGAAGATAGTGCAACGGAGTATGTTAATAATAAAATAATAATATTTTCCCATTCATATAGCGCTAAGAACCGTGAGGTATCTAAGCGGTGCTTATTATTAACCACGGTGTGTGATGCTCATTTATCGACCACGGAAGGATGAAAGGCTGAGTTTGGCCTTGCCGGGATTCGAACTTGCGTTAGCAAGGTGTGCACGGATGTCAAAGCGAGCGTTGTACTCGCTGTGCCACTTGACAGGCTACAGTGAAGTGGCACAGTGAGTAGAGCGCTTGACCGCCTATAGACCGGTTAAATTATTTCTATTAACCCACCCTGTGTCGTCTGCCTTTTTCAGAGCCCTCTAAACAACAGGGGATCAATTCGGCGGTGATAGTGCGCGGTAGAAAACATTATGCCACTTTCAACGAACAAGTTCAACTTGAGCGGTCTTTAATGCTACGCTATTGTAATTATATTTGGTATAAAATAATCTAAAGGGTTACTTACAGTACAATTGCAATTTCCATTGTCTACGAGTAGTGCAGTCCCAAAATACGACTCCGCGTGTGCGAATGATCTTTCGCATAGTGATATAATATATAAAAGTGGTTTCGTTTCAGAAATTTCATCCTTATCTTCTCTTACGTTTTAGCAACACTCCTTCAAGAGAAGTCTTTCATCACAATCTCTGTCTGTCAAGGTCAAAACACAATACAACCTTATAGTCCGCTTCGTGAGCCTCTCCGGGGCCCGAGAAAAAAATGGAAGCAGCTGACCTTCACTGTGAACGTGCATACATTCTTACTTTGCAACATTCTGTGTAAAGCCATCTGTGAGAAGTTGGTTTTTGCACGCCATGTTTGTATATTGTTTGCGTGATATTAAAAAAAGTTTGTTTAAGAGACGTTATGGTTCTAAGTACAGCCGAAAGACCCCTGAAAATCGCAAGTTATGGTGAGCTATGAAAAATAACTCGCGCCACCACCGTGCACTGCTAAGACTTACACCCAGGACATCAAAGATGACATCGCAAATGTCATTGATGAAATCACTGATGACATCACATGTGTATGTACTTTTCATGGAATTTGTGTACTAGGGATTTTTATTATAATGTTGCGAAAAAAGTGTCAAGGATATTGCAATAAATATCATACCGTTATTAGTGCTTTGAACGATGCATTGATATAAATAGCATTGTATTATGGGATTCTATCTAGTATACTGAGCTACTAATGGAGAAACATAGCATTGTGTGCAGAGTACAAGATGAAAGTATAATATTTGTATTGTTAATATGTTGAATAATGAAATGATAATTGTCCTGAAATGTTTGAAAATTCACAAAATGGGGGTGTTCTGAGGACGTTATTCGTATTGTGTGATTGCTTAGCTGTATGCAATGAGGGAATGGCACAGAGAGTAAAGTGGACGCCGTCCGCGGACACCGCAGCTGTTCGTGGACAGGGTGTGCTACATCCGGGTTTTTCCAGGAAATCCAACATGGAAAGAAGACTGTACGGATCAGCCAATCAGATGTCGAGATTGTGGATGTGTATTGAAAGAGACTGTGTGTAGTGAAGATGGCAGAAGTGGAGAAAGTCAGGGTGTTGGTGCTCGGAGATATGTTTGTGCATGGTTTACAGCAGTACGCTGAATGCAGGCATGTTCCAAAGAACTTTGATGTGAAAGGAGTGGAGGTGGTGTGGAGCACTGCGCCTGATTGCAATGTACAGGGAATTGTACACGTTTGTGAGGATATGGCCACGATGAACAGTCCGCATGTGGTAGTTTTGCACTATGGTGCTTTCCATTTGGGCAACATCAGTGCCCCTACTTTGTTGGCTGATTTGGAACGCTTGGTTCAAGCTGTAATGAAGATCCTTCCAAATGCGAAAGTAATTTTTTCTGGATTACTACTTAGGGCAATATTGGACAATAGTTCAGTTTTTTGTCCTCAGCAAAACATTGCTAGGTGTGTCATCAACCGAGGCATGTGTGCCTTCATGCTTAGAGCTGGTATGTTCTTCTGTAATAATGAGAATATTGATGCCAGTAATGCTGTTAATTTTAAAGAAGATGGCATTTCTTTATCTTTTATGGGAAATGCCTTTCTATTTTGGAATGTAAGGGTTGCTTTGGAGAAGGTTATGTGAAGATTTTAGGAGTAAAGTAAGAAAAAAAAACAAGAAAAAAATACAAAATAACAGTTGTCTGTCAAGCATCTGTAAAAAAAACAAAAAAAAACCAGCTCTTTTCAGAGCCAACTTCAAAGGGGAAATGGGGCACACTATTTAAATTTACATTCACCACGCTCAGATTTTCGATATGTCCGCGGACATGGCGTTAGTCCGCGGACATGGAAATCACTACGCGGGGGTTAGTATGTTCTATGTTACATGTATGTGAAGTCAGGGATATTATGGTTAAGTTGCACTACTAAAAACCTATGAAATTCAGTGAAAAAACTTTGTTAAAGGGACGTTATGGTTCAAAGTAAAACCGAAACACCCCTGAAATTTGGCAGTTATGGTAACATAAGCAACCATAACTCGCGCCACCGTGCACTGCTAACACTAACACCCAGGACATCAAAGATGACATCACAAATGTCATTGATGACATCACTGATGACATCACATGGCTGGCTCTCCCTTTTTATCCTTTACTGACATATCGAAGCCACATAGTTTTCTTCAGTAACAGTCAGGAAGTAAAAATTGAAAAGGTACTATATTTGTAGACTTAGGGTCAAGTCACATCATATGAAACATATACATAGCGGACGACACAGGCTTGAAAGAGAGCAATCCTTTCTGTGCATGAAGATAATCATTAGGGTTATCAGCACTTTCTCATAGTTTTATTTTTATTACTCTACCTTCCCTGTATATGCTCATATTTGTATACATTATACTCACTCTCCTTCCCTTTGGGTGCAGTCATATCATGTGATACACATACATATGGTAAGTAGCAGCTTTGAAACAGAGCAATAGTTTCTCTGCATAAAGACAATCAGTTAGGTTATGAACTCTTTCTGCTACTATTTCTGCTTTTTTGTTTACTTCACTGTCCCTGTATATACTCATATTTGTATGTGTTGTTGTCTCTTTGTGTTTTGTCTATAATAATTATGTATTAAGTGGGTTTTATTATCTACTTATTACATGTTTCACAGTACGCAAAACTCTAATAAGAAAGCAGTTATCATTTCAGTATTCAACATGGAAAGATTATGAATATGGCACCTTCATCATGTATGCTGCACACACTGCCTATGTGTCTGCATGAGTAGCTTAGTATACTGGATAGAACTTCATAATATAATGCTATTTATATCAATGCATTGCTTAATGCACTAATTAGCTCATGATATTTATCCCAATGATCCTTGACAGTTTTTGGTCAGCATTACAAGAATCCCTTGTACAGAGTTTTTATGAAAAGTAAATGCACATGTGATGTCATCAGTGATGTCATCAATGACATTTGTGATGTCATCTTTGATATCCTGGGTGTTAGTGTTAGCAGTGCACGGTGGCGCGAGTTATGGTTGCTTATGTTACCATAACTGCCGAATTTCAGGGGTTTTTCGGTTTTACTTTGAACCATAACGTCCCTTTAACAAAGTTTTTTCACTGAATTTCATAGGTTTTTAGTAGCGCAACTTAACCATAACGTCCCTTTAACAAAGTTTTTTTACTGAATTTCATAGGTTTTTAGTAGCGCAACTTAACCATAACGTCCCTTTAACAAAGTTTTCTCACTGAATATATATATATGTATATATATATATATATGTATATATATATAAAACTTATGTGTGTTTTGAATATTAAATAAAAAATAAATCTTTACCTTTACAAACTAGCCTGATTCCTGGTTCAGTGGTTCAGTGTGACCTTGGGGGTATTTTGAGACGGGTCTGATATGAGTGGTATATCATTCAGAATATTGAACTGATAGACCAAAATAAATAAGGGTTTCATTGCGCGCTACATTCTAGGCGAAACCTGGGTGAGTGCCTGATTGAAATCCCTTACAGCTTGGGGGCTCGTCTGGGATTCTGAATTTTAAATACCACTCTTGACAGTCTAACACAGCATACTAGCCTTCAGGGTACAGACACCTTGCTGGGTTGGCGTACTGTGGTACACTGTACAAGCACCTCTCAAAATAAATACTCAAAAAAAGAAATCAGGCCTGTTGCAAAGGTAAATTAACCCAGAAATAAGTCAGAAAGAAATTGATATTTCTGAAATGGCGACCCCAGTGGAAATTAATATTGCTAGGGAACACTTCCTGCACAAACTGTTTGTCAAGGGTGAGTGGCCCGAACAGGATGAACAGGTATGGCTACAGGAAATAAAACAACAAGTCATTGCAATAGACCTAGATACCTGGCAGGACAAGGTTCCATTACATCAAGCGCTTAGCGAACTGTACATGGCCACAAGAATAAAAGAGGAGCAGTGTAAAATTGCCAAAATAGCAGCCTACCTGTACGCCCACATAGGAATAATACAGGAAAAGCATGCAGAAAATATAGTCCTGGCAAAAAAGCAAGTGGAAACACTGCAGAAAATCCAGACTAATCTGGACTCTGCAGAGCAAAGGCTCCAGAAGAGCCAAGAATCAGAAACAGAGGCTAGGCAGTATATTACCAAATTAAAGGAAGATCTGGTTCTCTTACAGCAAGAGAATGCAGAGCAAAATACCCAAGTACAGACACTGCCAAAAGAATGTCAGGAAAGTCTTGCCTCTTTACAACAGAGTCAACAGAAACTGGCACAACAATTAAATTTTAATAGAGCCTGAGCAGAGCAGGTGGTCACATTACAGAACCACATAGAGTCCTTGAAAGAGAAAAATAATACATTTTTTATTAAAGGCGTCCACTCTCAAGAGGAATTTGATGAGGAACGCCAGAAATCTAGGGCATTTAAAACACAGAGAGATGACCTGGCTGCACAGAGGGGCACTTAGGCCAGGAAGTCAGCCAATTAAACACTAAGTTAGAAGAAAGAAAGCTGGCCATTCAGGGGTTTAGTGAAGTTAAAACTGAATATGAGAAGCTATTAGAGCACACCAGGCGGGTGGAGTATGCACTGGCAAAGAACATTCAGACCAATAATGACAAAACTCAGGAGGTGAGTCTCCTGCAGCAAAAATTGGCCCAGTATTTCCAATCCAGGCAGCAAGCACAGAGAGACAATGAGGCTCTCTGTGAAAAGAATGATATACTCTACAAACAGATAGCCATGCAAGAGCAAATCATTGGGGGCAGTAAGACCTTAATAGAGGAGCAAAAGAGCCATATTTTGGCATGTCACCAGGGAATAGGGGCTGAAAGAGATGAGTAAGGAAAAGACAGAGAAACCTCTGAGCATGACATCAGGACCTCTGTCATCAGGGACTTTAACCCCTTCAGTAACATGGACTCTGCCACCCTCATGTCCACTGGCTCATGTGAACCAAGGGCCACTGGGATGGTAGACTTCAGTAGAATGGGAAACATCGGACTGACAGAGCAGCGCCTCCCAGAAATGGATGGGCAGGCATCTCTATACAGATTCCCAAATGTTAGGGCTAGCCTCTCTGATCAGGAAGACTCCAGTGAGGGGAGAATCAGGGAATTAGATACTCAGAAATACCCTTTACCAAAGGATCAGTCTGTAAAATTTGGTGGGGAACTCCATGAAACTTGGCCCACATAGAGTATCTTAAAGACCTCTTCCCAGCTAGGGCAGTGGGGGGGGGGGTGGTACTCGGCCAATCCTGGGAGCAGGGCGAGTCAGAAGACTCTTCTGAGCGCCACAGGACTCAAGAAACTAGACCCCCACATTCTGCAAGCCATTCCCAAGCTCGCAGAATCAGGGAGAGCCTAGAGGATCAGATAGCCACCTCCTGTAGCAGTGCCTCTGAGTCAGAGGATGAGTGGACATGGGTGACTAAGACTAAAAAGGCCAACAACATTAAGAGGGCCCTACTATAAAATCCCCTGAAACAGATCAATGCCATTAGGAGCGTCAGAACTCCCTATCATAAAAATTCCAAGTATTCAGTTTGGGAGCACCTCGAGTTATACAAGCAATTGATGGATACTTACCATTTGAAAGATAGCCAGAGTTGCATTCAATATGTCAAATGGACATTTTTGCCTGAATACTCCAGCTTCTTTGCAGGGCTGGAGGATCAGAACCACACAAGATGGTCCACCTATAGGGCATCCATCTTAAAAAAATGTCTGTACATCGGAACCCCCAAGAGGCCCGCAAGGCGGCCTATAATCTGCAATGTGGGGAAGGCCAGACCCCACAAGAATTTGTACAAGAATTAAAACCTGCCTTTGCGCAGACCACCAGGAGGGTGTGCACAGACAGTAGGGAGTCATTAATACCTTCTTTCATGCACTCCCTAAATACATCATGACCCAGCTGGTGAGGGACTTTCACGAGAAGAGATCACTAGACTGGGTCATTGAACAGGCGACTGGCATTTATGAAGTGCAGAAACCGGTAGAGAATAAAAATAAAAACCCCAAACCAGCCAACACCCTTGCTGCTGCTAATGTGACAGAGGTGAAGGTTGCCCCCATTTTCGATCTGGAGATGGGGGGGCCTAAAAATATTCCTGTGCAAAATCCTTCTAACCCAAGACCCTGAAGGCCCACGGGCCAATCCCAAACAGGTAGCCAGGGAGGTAATCTCACGAATGAGACCCCTAACTCCCCTGATTATGTAAGCCCCCGTTACAAGGGCAACCAACCCATTCTGAGCTATGTGTGGACTCCCCCAGCCCAAGAGGGGGAGGATCCAACCAGGTAGCTGCCAACCCAGGAAACTTCCTGCCTAACTTTCCCCAGGAGGGCAGTAATCCCCCAAATGCCGGGTTGAGCTTCTTTCCCCAGTACCCGCCAAACTTCAACCTCCAAAACAACCCCCCTTTCTTTCCCCACTTTCCAGAGCCCAGACAGCCCAATCCGGGAGAGGGGAGGCCAAGGGTGGAGGGTTACCAGAACTATTCCAACCAAGGGTATTATGGGAGAAGGGACAGTTACCCTTCCCGTGATCCACCTAGGATGGAACAGCGACCCCTGTATCAGCCAGAGCGGGTGTCACAACTGGAGCGCCAGGTCCAGAACTTGTCACAGGATCTGGGTCACATGTTGAGGGCTCAGCAGAAACCTCAGATGAACATGGCGGCCCAGAACCCCTAAAACCAAGGGTCTGGTACTCCAGAGCAAAGACGAGGAGAGAACCCTGACAACCCACCGTTTCCCAAGGAGGAGGCACAGGGTGAAGGCGGGTGTAGAGCCTTAGAGGAAGCCTCCTTACCCACTTGTGAAAAGCCCCTGGAAATCCAGGAACCAGAATCTCCTCCCCATGAAAGTCTGCAACCTAAGGAAAGAGGGCAGGTAGGAGAAATAAAGGGCCTAAAAAGACCCATTTTGTGGAGGAGGATAGAATCTTCCAATTTGAAGGAGAGGGGTCCTCAGAGGACTCTGGGAACAGGACCTTCTCCTTCAGGGATGGGGGAACATCTCCTAAAGAAAAATGGGTCCCGAGAGATACTAATCCAGGCTGCGTAAATGTGGGGACTGAGTTAAAAACGCCCATCAATGAACCCCAGAATGATTGCTTGGAAAATCACCTTGCCCAAACCAATTCTGGTTCTGCCTCCAAAAAGGGGAGGGGCAGCCCAGAATCAGAACCAGGGGAGCCCAAACCTTCCCCAATATCCAACTGTCACCTGTTTCTTACAGATTCCCAAGCTCCCAAACAGAATCCTGCCCAAACTACCCCTCTGTCAGTAAAGAAATTAACCCACCAATTGGCCCAAAATGCACATTATCTTTGCCCCCTTGAGGAGAAGGAGGAAGATTTTATGCCCCGCTCCAAATACAGGGGCAATGTACATTTTAGGAACTGGTGGACACTGGATCTCAAGCCACCCTTCTGTCAAAAAGGGCCCTAGGTCAGCTGAATTCAGCAAGGGGGGAGAGATACTAGATCCCTCTCACCCCTCTTTCTGGACAACTTCAGAACTTCGATGGGAATGAAATTCCTTTCGAGGGGACTGCAGATTTAGAAATTAAAATTGGGCGACACAAGGTGAAACACCCAGTCATAGTTGTGACTCCAGAGGGCACGCCATGTTTACTGGGAAATTACATTCTGTGTAGATTGTCTCCCCTAATAGATTGTGTAAACAAGGTCCTCTGGACCCAGACTAACTGACCAATAAAATGAAAACATAGCGTCAACCATGTTAGTCTAAATGGCACCTGCCACATGGTTGAACAAAAACCTGACCAAATTGAATTCCATTTTCAAAACAACAAACGCTCTGACGTGACAGTAATTGCAGTAGGATAACAAACTGGTGATGGGAAGTCCTCTCTATTTCTAAAAATCAACCTTCCTTCCAGTCTCAAGTGGCATTCCACACTGGAAGGAAATACTCTGAAATTCTATATCAATTCACAATCAGAAAATCCCAATTCTATAGTCCAAAATTATGAGAAACCAGCTCAAAGTTTGGCTGACATTCAGAAAATTGGAGAACAGTTGTTCACCCCTATTCAGTTAAATGGGGGGAAGGACTCTATTCTCGCCCGAGTGTGTGTGAACAACGGTAAGAGCTTCATCCGCGAAGCCATGTTCCAAAAACTCCCAAAAGATCCAGCCATTCGCACCTTTAAATTGATAGACGAATGGGAAATGGATCTGAAAACACCCAATTCCAAACATATCCTGCTTAGCAGATGTATGCTCAAAATGTCCATAAGCAACAAGAGCATAGTCCATAATTGTTGGGTCGTGCGAGATGTCCCTGCTGCCTTTTATTTAGGCAGTGACATTCTCAATCGCTTTGCCATTAGTTTGGACCTAATAAACTTCAAAGCCTGGTCCTGATTAGCGGGTAATCGCATGGACTTTGATGCCCAGAGAAGGCATTTCGGTCAGCTCAACTGCTGCCATATGCAGTTGAAGTTCAGATTGGAGAGAAAGTCACCATCCCAGAACGGACCCGACTATTCCCACTTGAAGTAAAAATTAAAAGAGGACAGATATTGCAAAATCCTGACGCATATGTTCATCTCAATGCCCATTTCCAACAGCAAGAGTTGGGGATAAACCCAAACCATTAGTCAATACAGAACACAAAACCATTCCAATAGTGGTGGATAACAGCGACCTTAGGGGTATCACTCTGGGCGCAGGCACCATTATTGGAATGGCGGTTGATGACTGACATTTTTCCATAGATTTAGGTAATGAACTGATAGGACCAATCCCCAATGACTGTTTTGACAGCGATAGCGACAATGACACAACACCAGACAGGATCTTCACCCGGCATGGGGGGAAATTCCTGGTGTACTCTTCCTGCCCTTATGGTAAGGAAGAAGTGACCTGTGACTTCAGGAGGGATGAGGTGATCTTTCAAGTCCACCAGGACTGCCTTCCCCACCTGAAGCCATCAGTCCAAGTCAATACTTTAACCAGGGATTTCTCCTCCCAGCTGGAGGAGGCCGCTGAGATAGCCAAACCAGAAGTCTTTCCGGGCTTCAGGCAGATGGTTGAAGAGAGAGTCAACCTAGCTGATGCCTGTGAGACTCTGGAGCAAAAGCAAAAATTGAAACAAGTTTTCTTAGATTTTCAAGATCTCTTTGTGATGGACTCATATGACTGTGGTCGCACCGAAATCCATACAACAACAATTCCCACGGACCCTGGCATGACTCCAGTGTTTGTGAAGCAATATCGCTTGCCTCTCGCATCTATGGAGTCCCTTACCGAAATAATTAAGAACCTTGAGTCCCGTGGGATAATTTGTCCAGTGCACAGCACCTTCAATAATCCGGTGCTGGGGATTTTGAAACCAAACGGCCAGTGGAGACTCTGTGCTGACCTAAGTGAGCTCAACAAACGGGTCCACACTTCCCGATGGCCTCTTCCCTACATTGATGAAGGGCTGGACCAGATCCAGGGGTCAAAGGTATACACTGCCATTTACCTGACCAATGGGTACTGGACTGTACCTGTCAGTAGGGAGGACCAATACAAGCTGGCCTTTACCTTTGGGGGGCAGCAGTACACTTGGACCCAGACTCTCTTTGGATACATCAACCCCGGCAATTAATTCAATATCTTTTTGAATAAGGCCATGCCGATTTGGGTGAAAGGGGTAACCTGGCCTATGTAGATGATGTTCTAATCAAAAGCTCAACTGTAGAGGAACACATAGCGGAGATCCGTTATGTTCTGACACAGTTGAGGGCTGCCGGAGCAAAACTCTCTTGTCAACTTCTTGGGGCATGAGGTACCCCTGAGGGCCTCTGTCCTCAGAAAAAGAAAGTAGAAGCGCTCCAGAAACTGAAAGACCCCACAACTCTGCGGGAGCTAAGGAGCCTCCTTGGACTGACTAATTACAGCAGAAAGTTCATTGAGGATTACGCAGAGATCACAAGACCCCTGATCCATCTGTTGAATGGGGGGGTCAAGTGGGAGTGGGGTCCAGAACAAGCCGATGCAGTAAGACAACTCAAGAGAAGCCTCTCACAAGCGTGTTGCCTAGCTTACCCTGTCAAAAACAAGGAGTTCTTCTTGGAGACAGGGTTCTCAAATGCATGCTTGACAGCAGTATTATACCAAAAGCATTACAAGGTCAATAAAGTCATCTCCTATGCGAATAAGACTTTATCTTCTGTGGAGGAAAAATTCAACGATTGTGAGAAGGCACTCCTGGCAACGGTGTGGGCATTGAAGAATTACCGCCCGTTTATCCAGGGGGAACACATCATAGTGGAGACGCCACACCAGCCTCTGCAATATCTTCAAAGTGACAGAATCTGGGCCGGGAATGTGAGTAATTCCCAAATTACTTCCTGGATGCTGTCAATGCAAGGCTTTCCTGTGGAGGTCAGATATGGCCAAAACAAGAAGAGTCCCCTCGCGCAAGGTCTGGCTGACTTGCATGATTGTGCCAGAGAAAACAGTCTCGAGGACGAAAGTCTGAAAATCAAGGACAACATGGAGGCGTACCTTAATTCCCCACACAAGGTCTATGAAGAAGACAAGTGTGTGGGAATGCCCACTGTCTATGTGGATGGGTGCTCCTACCATGTTGACAACAACGGGGAAAAGGAACCTGTGGGCGGCGTGGTGAATGCATGGGTGAATGATGCCCCAGAGCCCTCCGCTGGGTACAAAATCAGTCCCGCCATGGGCGAAGGACATGGAGAGGACAGGGGGGGACAAATTCCCTCCACACAATTTTAAGTGGGGGGGATAAAATGGCATTGATCCCCCCCAGAATATGTATGTGTTGTGCACAGTGCACTGTGTCTCTACCACTGTCTGCAGTTGCATGCAGCAGGTAAATATACTTATGTAGGCTGTACACTGCTGAAAAGTGATTTTGCACTGCCAACACAAACCCTGATTCGTGGAATTGAGTAAAGTGCTTTTTTGGCGTGTAAAGTAATTTTTGCTGTACAAAATGACTTTGCACTGCAAAAATACACTCTGCACGGTTCCATGAATCAGACTTTAGGTCGGCAGTGCCAGTGCAAAGTCACTTTTCAACAGAGCAAACTCACTTTCGACCGTGCAAAAATGTCCATGAATCGGGCCCAAAATGTGTCTTTACATGACATTGGTGATGACCCCTGAGGTCTCTCTTCCTACCCCTGTGGTCTCCCTGTGCTACCCCCTAAGAAAATCTAAATAAAAAGTGATTAAACATTTTCTAATTTTTTTTTTTAATTGAGGCTCATGGGCTGTGGCCAGCAGTATGTGGCTCTTTGTTTCTGGAGTGGCTGGTTTTCTGATAGCTATAGCCAGTAAGGTAGCTCAGTGGGTTGAGCGCTTGCTGCTGCAATGTGTGTGTGACCTGCAGGTAGCAGGTTCGACTCCCAGCAAGGTCAACTCAGCCTTTCATCCCACTGAGGTTGAAAATTGAGTACCAACACAGGTTGGATAATATTGTATGTGTATTTGTTCTATATGAAGCCCTTAAACATAAGTGATATATAATAACGCATCATTATTGTTTGGCCTTGCATTCCCAGTGATTTAGTACTATGGGCCTATACGCAGCGATATTAACGATACATATGGTGATCCATTCTTGTTTGAAACGTATATCACTTTAGAGTGATATTGTAACCATATTTTTCGTGGTGTGCTTAGAAACAATGCTATGTGATGCCACTTCCTGTTTTGTCGAGGGGTGAAAGGTCGTGTTGCATCGCTTCCTGTGATGTCACTTCTGGATGGGGTCAAATTACATCACGTTGTGTGATGTCATCAGAGGTCAAGCGTCGTGTGATATCACTTCGCTACCCCCTGGCATTTTGGTGAAATTACGTCCCTGAAGTAATCATAGGAAACCTTTGCCACAACATTTCAACTTTGTATTTATTGAAAATTCCTTCGCAACACAACACTTGCATTGGTGTGTTTACAACAACAGGGCCTTTTCAGCTCCTGCATTTGTGCATCACTAATCCAATGTTTTGCTGGTGCATGGTGTCATGGGAACATAGCTATTTATTTATGTATCTATTGGGTATTTAAAAAGTGCCTAGACAGAAAATGGTGCTTCAAGGTGCCACAAGACAAAAAAGGGGGTGGAGGACAGGGAAGAAAACATCAAGGACAGTCCTACTAGGCCTTGCTGTTAACAATATAGCAGCTGCAAGCTGCTGTCTGTCAGACATCAGTGAGATAATAGGTCAGTAGCGCCTGACCCTTATTCACATATCCTGATTCCTTCTCTTAAAATATCCCGGTGAAGCAACTGCACATGCACATGTTTTGGCAACCAGTAAGGCTCGAAATAGAGAAGTATCCAAAGCGAACTTCATTATAAATTCCACTCAGCCTCATGGAACCTTACCAGTCCGGAACCCAGGGTCTTTAGGTCCTTTAATCACTGCATACTCAGTTGAAGTTCTGTCCCATTCGGCCGCAGAATGGCCAAGAAAGCTGCAAAACATGCTCGCCTACACCATCCTATGCCAGCTCCCACAGATTGTAGGCACACAGCTGAGAAATAGATGTCGCGGCTGCCAGTGCTCTATTAGTGTAATCAAAATGTTGTAACCAGGTTTGTGCTCAGCCACTCGATTTAGAAGCACTATGTGTGTCCTTCACTGAATTCCTGGTCAAAACAAACATTGGAAAAGCCAGCAGTTTTGGATTGTGTACAAGTATCAGGTATTTGCCAAGCACTGCTGTTAGATGCCCAGGTACTCACACCACAAGGGACTTTGCTGACACAAAAGCCCAAACTGATGGCATTGTCAATGCTTGTTTTTTTTCAAATCAATTAGGATAACATAAATAGAAGATATTGTGTGAGTACATGTAGTCTATTGGTGAAAGTAAGATGCAAGCACTTCAAAAATAAGTTCTTGACGGTAGCATAAACATCCGCAAAAAAGAAAATTATAATAAAAGAAGCTTTGTATATTGTGGGATAGGGGATGCAGGTATAGAAAACCCTGAGGCTGAACAGAGCAGTTCCTGTATATGGGGATCCCTCACAGCCCTACTTTACGTGATGCTAATGCAGGTTTTGGCTAATGGGTGGGCTGATGCATTCTACTCACAGGTGTGGGCAACAAGAGGCCTGCAGTGTAGGAAATTGCAATATCCTGGACCATGTGTTTTGGTTGGATTGAGCCTGCTAGCACAGGAGCCGAGATTGAAACCAGCTGCAGTGGTTCAACCACAGCAGTTTGGTGGTGCTCAGGCACCTCAAAGAGGAAGGGAACTTTTATTTTTATATGGGAGCACAGCTTTCTGTTATTTTGTGGTCATAGAATACCCTATAGGGTCGGGACTCTGCATTTCACACTCTTCTAGGAAGGACTTGAAATGAGGGAGCCATATGATCTCAAGCAATGACAAAAACACACACCTCCTCTTTGTACACATATTTGAGCAATGTCTCACATGCACTTTGATCACCATTGAAGGTTCCACAGTGTGTACCTCAAAAAAGACCCTGCACGCAAGCCTTAGCCTCATCTCCCAGCACCCTTCAATCCCAGACTCCCATGACCTTGTGTGGAGATTGGTGCAATCAACTCACTCTTTCATGGATCGCCTCCTTCTTGTCCACATCACTTGGACTCGCCAATTTGCACCACATCCATCAGGCTGCGATTAACACATTCCACCCCCCATTACTTTGGGAAGGTACAGCGCTGTCCTCCTGTGTTTTATACAACATTAGTACCCAGCAAGGGACAATCAGAAGCAAAGGACCATTCTGATTGGCCCTCACCGTGGCATTACCTGACCGAGAATCCCTGGATTCATGCCTTTGTCCCCGGTGGGGGGGGCATGGCAGCCCCTCAGCCAATGAGGAGGCTCGAAGCGGGGCTTGTTTCATACAGTGATGATATGTGTAATTTAATACGTACTGCTATTTTCATTTTAATTTTGTGAAAAGTTGAGTTCTTTGACTAAAACACAATAAATAAATTAAAAAAAATAAAGCCCCCAAGGTGTCCCCTGTCCACCCCAGATTTGATGTGTCTCCTACGCCCCTCGTCCCTGCAGTAGTCAAGTGGCAGAGCTGATGGCTGTGCATCAAGCCATCCTCACTGCTGTCCAACACCAACTCCACGAACTGGTCATAATCACTGATTCAGATTATGTACAGAATGGGTTCGTGGAGCCCCTGAGGCATGCTATGTGCAAACAATAAACCACTAAAACATGGAAAACTAATACAGAATATTGACGATCTGGTCACTTCTAGCAGATTGACCATCTACTGGAAAAAGATCAAGAGTCATTCTAAAGTAGAAGGACCAGACAAAACTTTAAATGACCTAGCTGATCAGCTGGCCAAAACCGGAGCCATCCAAGGGGATCTACTTGAGATCGAGTACCTGTTGGGGGAAATCCAGGTCACTCCTATCATTAGGTCCCAGAAAAATGCTCACAGTGAACTCTCAACTGCCCAGTGGAGTAAGGAGACCCCAGATGCTAATTTGATTATGGCTCAAAAAGGGGTTCCAATAATTGGTAAGTTTATCAACACATTGAGGACCCTGAGAACTCTCCCCTGACGGATACCAATTGCATTGGGAAAGAGGACCGCAGAGTGTTGATGAAATGTCCAAAAATTTTCCGAATCCAAGACGGTTTGTTGGTGAGGAGATCCATATCTGGCCATGACAAGTGGGTGGTCCCTACCTCTTTCCGAAGCCTGATGCTAAGTGACACCGATGATGCGACCACAGCCGGTCATCAGGGGTTTCATACGACATTAGAAATCTTACGAGAGGTTGCACACTGGCCACACATGGGGCAGGACCTTGACCAATACTGGAAGGGGTGTCTTGTGTGTGCACAATTTCAGCCAACATCACTCACACACCGTGCTCCCCTCCAAAAGAGGGGGATGACACTGCCTTGGTCAGATTTGCAAGTTGATTTCATCGTGCCCGTGATTCGCTCCACTAGGGGGAACAAGTACATGTTAACTGTAACATGCTTGTTTACTAAATGGGTGGAATGTCTCCTGGCCCCAAATTGCAAGGCAGAAACAGCAGCTGCCCTGATGATCAATCACATCTTCTCGTGTTTTGGTCTACCCCAAAGGATTGAGTCAGACCGAGGTAGTCACTTCACTAGCGAAGTGATGACAAAGATGTTGGAGATACTTGGGGTAAAAAGGAAATTACACATTGCATACCGCCAGTCCTCTAGTGGTGGAGTTGAGAGGTACAATAAAACTATTGTGAGCATATTAAAAAAGTTTGTGGCAGATTGTGGGCCAAGTTGGGATATTCGATTACCCCTTGTCCTGATGACCATCAGATCTACCCCTTCCTCTGCAACAAAAATGTCTCCATTTGAGTTGATGACTGGATGAAGGATGGTGCTACCCCAGCATCTGCTCTACAGAACCCAAGAGCAGACCTTGATAAATGCCTCTACAACTCATGAGAATGTTGAGAATCTGAGAAAACACCTTCAACATGCTTTTGCGTATGCTCAGAGGAATTTAGAAAGATCTGCAGACAGTATGAAGACCCACTATGACTTTAGGACAACTAGAAAAGGAATATCAAGTAGGAGACAGGGTCTACTTGTACAATTTCCAAAGGAACCAAGCCAAGGAGCGCAAATTCCTCCCAAGTTGGCGGGGTCTTTTGAAATTGTGGACAGAATCTCACCAGTCGCCTTTAAAATCCGCATCCACAAGGGCAGTTTGACAGAGGGGGAAGACAAGTGGGTCCACATAGACCAGCTAAAGAGTTGCCATCCCTGGCATACTTTGCAGCAAATAGAGGAGCCGCCAGAAACCCAGAAGGGGAAAATCCGGAGAGATAAAAAGAATTATTAAATGTTCATTGAGTAGGTACAAGGAATGAGTGTGAAGACCATTATTAAATATAGGCAGGGAATATTGTAAATTGTATTCAATGCATGCATCTGCCCCACTACACCCCTCGGGGAACAGTAGTGGGGAAATTTCCATAACCATGCTATGTTCTGTTTTCTAGCACTGGAACTAAGAACCACCTAATCTCCAAGGAGGACTCCTCTGGGACCGGAAAAAAGAACCAATAGCCTGGAGTGTCGCTCCACAGTTCCAACCAGAACCAGCAAGGAGAGCGTGTCGCATCCATCACTGATGGGTGAAATAACCAGATTTCTTCACATGGACCGAAAGAAAAATAATCCCACTTGCCCAACTCCCCCATGACTGGACATCATGCTGGAGTCGGGGGGGGGGGTCTGTGGAATACTTTTATCCACACCAATGCGCCACACTGCACCCCTTTGCCAATGGGGGAAGAAAACTCAAAAATTGAGGAAATAACCCTGTGCGCACCAAATCTACAAAACTGCACATGGTTCCCAAACCACAAAAGAGATGCAAACCCGACACACACAGACAAAGTGGTGTAAAAACAGGAATCACTGCTATCACATGCCATCTGTCATCTGTCACCTATCACATGACTCAATGCCACAGAAGTGGGCTAAAATCCGAAAATGCCCTTAAATACAACTTCCTAATCAAAGGAAACCTTCAAGGTGCTGTGTTGGCGCTAAATGCAGTCATTTTCCCCAGTGAATTATTGAAAGGAAAGTGTGCTGAAATCATAGATTCTCCAGAGCAGTCAGAGGAATCCAGGCCTCACTGCTGCATCAGAAAATTAGCTGTCAAACCCAGTTTAAAAGTGTTTCTGTTTTCTGATTAAAATGGCAAAAATCACCTATGTTTGTGAAGGGCTAATTCTTTTAAAATGTCCAAATCCCTTATAAACTGTGCTTGTATTTTATATGTGAACTGAACAGACTTTAATGTATAGGAACCCAGTCTGGAGCTAATCAACTATTTAATTCTGATCTGACAGCCCAGCCTGGGAAGATTCACATTTCAGCTTAACACTCGGTTCCTGCAGGAAGGCTAATGGCTGATTAATGGTTCCTGCATAATGAAAACAAAGAAAGCTTCAGACATTCGTCTCCTGGCTGACCCAAGGACAAAGGAAGGCTTGGACACCCATTCTCCTAAAGGAGGGGCAGGATGTGGAGGAGGTTTCCCAGTGAACTTCAAAGGACTGGCCATTTGCTCACTTAGGAAGCAAGAAAATAAATCCTGGCCTGGATTTTGAATGGAAATTACTTGTTTTTGCCTCAGAACTTTATGACATTTAACATGGCAGCCAAAATAAGTAGACAAGTGAAAAATACAAACGTATAAATCTGAACTCATGCTAGACAGTTGAAGATGTGGTAGGAGTTCTACATAAGGAACCAAAGATACACTAAAATACTGATTGTGGCAAAACTATTAATGTTGCAAGCTTAAAATTGTATGAACATGATCCACTGATCAGCGCCCAGAGATGTATCAAATTAGAAATGATTAATCCAAACCATTATGGTGAAAATTGACAAAGATCCGAAGAATGAGAACGACAGCTCGCACAAAGATGGGGATTGAATGTGGATGTAGACAATCAAATCAAATATGAAATATATGTGTCCAATTTTATTAGGGTACATAATTGTAGAAATGTACATGTGTGCAAAAGTTATGTTTTGCTAAAAATCAAGGTGGGTGTGCCTAAATCCTGTCATAAGATGACAGCTCTGTCCAGACCGCCAACCAGGACAAAGGTAGCCACTCACAGCCATGGGGGTGTATTTTGAGGTTCTGCCCACGCCATAAACTTTGTAATATTTTTCCTACACTACACATAGGGACTGCTTCCAGAACCCATGCAGATGTCCGCGCAGCACCTTATTCCAGAACTCTTCATCTTGTAGCTGACTTCAGAATTCTTTGAAGATCCAGATTTCTTTGCAGACTACAGAGTTTAGCATTGTAGAACTATTGCTAGCTTGACCCAATTGCAAACCTCCAGAAGTTAACAGAATATTTCTGATTCAGCTTGGCTTGCTACCATTAAGGCTTGTCCGCTGAAACTTGCATCCTGTCATCTACTGTGTCCAGTAACCAGAAGAGGTCCTTCCAAATCCAGTCTGAGGTGCAGTCCAAAATTGACCAGAACCGGGCTGCTGATCTGATCCTCCCGAGGTGCCTTGCTGCCGGTAGACCTGATCCGACACTATGACCAGAACGGACGGTCCAATTTCATTATAAAGGACTGTAAGTGTAATAGGAAGAACAGTTACCCATAATATATTTGCATTGTATTATCCCTAGCTCAACCCATCCCATCCCATCTTTAATTCAGAACCCTAGTATTGTTAGAATCCTTCTTGCGCTGATTTCCCCATCTGTATTGCAAAACTATAACTCCTTAGTGATTTCAAGTAACCAAAGTAAATCCCAGAAGAAATTGAGGACTCATCACGTGAATGGCTGCGCTGGCCACGTAGCCGTAAAGATTCATGTGTGGTCTCTTATCTGTCATTTTTAAATCAAATTTCTGTTTTCATTTTCGTGCCTATTTTGCAAAAACGCCTCTCACTAAAACCTCTATAACTTCTTCAAATTTAAAGATAGAAACGAAATTTCAACTCTCACTGATACCTAAGACCCTTAGCTACACTTGCAACAAAACATGTGGAATTTGACCTGTTTTTCTCCAATATCGCATAGTAAAAGTTTGCCACGAATTTGCAAAGTTCAACAGTTTACACGTGTCTTTGTCCCACTTCAAAGTGCTTCATGTATCCCATTCTGATCTAAAGTGTGCTTGTGTTAGGACCTGTTTATTGTTGCTTTATTTAGAACTTTTCTCCATTTAAGCATTTTGCAACCTTTTGCATTATTTTACAAAGCAATTTTTACCTGTCAGTTTAAAAGTGTAATTTGCCCAAAACGGTTTTCTCTCTTGTTTAGGGAAGATTGCCTATAAACTCTAGACATTATCTCTCATTCCTGAATACCTGCTGTTTACTCACATTGGTGTAGGATTGCTCATTTGTATTTCAACAAAACTTTGCAGGGGGAAGATTAACTTAAACGCTATCTGTGCACAAAACAAAACTGTTCTTTTTCCTGTGTTTCTACTCTGCCTCATTATAAGTGAATTCAATTGCTTGACTTATATTCTGAATTGTATTGTCACTGTTAGGTGATTGCTGCCCCCCATATATATATATATATTATATATATATATAAAACGTATGTGTGTTTTGAATATTAAATAAATAAATAAATCTTTACCTTTACAAACTAGCCTGATTCCTGGTTTAATGTGACCTTGGGAGTATTTTGAGACCGGTGTGATATGAGTGGTATATCATTCAGAATATTGAACTTGTATCCAAAAATAAATAAAGGATTCATTGCACGCTACATGCTAGGCGAGACCAGGGTGAGAGCCTGATTGAAATCCCTTACAGCTTCCATATGGACAATGTCTACAGTTACATAGGAACAGTACCAATAAGATGGACTACAGAATAGAGGCACAGGTATTGAGAAAGGCATGAGTCGTGGTTATCCAGAAAGATCAGTGAAACAATCATACAAGAGGGCTGTGAATAACAATGAAGAGGCAAGTTTGGGAAAAAACAAAAGAGCAATGTGGCCATGGTATGTGTGAGTACGTTAAGTGCAAAAGAGCGGCAAATTAAACAAATTGTGAAAAACCACTGGCACATTTTTAACAGTGGCATCAATCGTTTATGACCTCCCCTCTTTGCGTTTTGCAAAAAAAGCACCTCTATCAGAGACTATATCATTAGTAGTGACATTGGTGCTAGGAAACAATAATCCCCAAAACTCCCACACACTAAGGGATCTTTGGAACTTTCACCTGTAACAGGTCATGCCCCCTGTGGAGGCTGCTCAGTGCGCAAATACACATAAAGAAGCAATTTCATATATCTAGAACAGAAGTGCCCATGGAAACAAACATTATTTTCGAACTGTCATACCACCATGGTTGGTTATGCAATCTTCCGTCCATGTAATTAACTCCATATTGGATAAACAAAAAGTAAGGTAAAGGCACAGGTATGCGAACACAGAAGCTGTATACGCAACCATATTATTACGGCCATCCTTGTTAGACATTTTGACAATCACAACCATACACAAGATGATCTGAAATGGACTGTAATTAAGAGAATTGTTCATAATGACCCTCACACAGCAGCAAGAATTCTTGCCAATGAGGAACAAAACATCATTTTTCTGACTAAAAGCCATATTACAAGCATGAATGATAAAATAGAATGGCTAAAGGACCAGTATTGTTACCTTCTAAAGATTGCTACAGCAAGATCACTATGTTGTTAAGTGTTTATTTTAATGATACACGAATGGATACAGACTTGTAATTAGATTGTCAAACAGGCAGTTTGAAATGTTTATTTCTGTATACATTGGAACTGGAACTTATAAGTATACGTCAGTAGACTGAAGGAGCTAACTCCATTGTCAGGATCATCTGATGTAAAATTATAGTGTTTTGATCTAGGCGGAATATGCTGCGTACAAAATGATCTCAAACACACCGTGATGTCACGCTTGCACCTAATACGCAGCCCGCGGTTTTAGTAAGAACTAATTTCATGTCTGCCAAACAAACCTACCGCAGTGCTTCCAGCAGAATCCATTACGATCCAGGAATGGGGTAACGCTAGCTGGGCACATAAACTATGACCATAAATTTTGAACTGGATCCTTTCAGGAACTCAAGAAAATGTGTATCCGTTTGTCACTCTCTGCACTTATGGACATTGGGCCTCATTACGGGTCCTGAGGTAGCCGTGCCGCGGGACTCGGAAATAATTTCCGCCTCTGGACTTGCCAGATTAACCGGCCATTAAAGCCCCGGTGGTCCGGTAATTCTGGACGCAGAATAACGTTAGTCCCCATTCCCACGATGGGGACCATGGAAACACTGGCACCCTAATTAAGGTTGCCAGTGTTTCCATTTCCGTATGCTGACGGGAGTGACACCACCCACCTGCAGAACTCTTAATCTACCGGTCCGGAGACAACGGTGGCGGCGGGTTTACCACCACCGTTGTTCTAGACTGGCAGGGTCATAATGAGGCCCATTGTTTCCCTTAGTGGCTTTCTAGTGTCACCTCAACAATTCCACAATGCTTCTGAACCAGGTCAGCGCAAGCTCATATCTCTACCCACTATAGTCATAACTTGCAGACTTATTAAGTATATGTCCTGCATCCTTATTCCACAGGACAAACCTTTAGGGCAACTCACGCAAGGAGTCGCTATAAAGAAAATATAATGCTGGATTTACTCCCGCGTATGCTTAAGGGTCACTACCTCAGACCACTCAGTTAGGAATCTATTAACTTTTCCCAGGGGACTAAGATATAGAAATTACAAATAAACATTTCTATAAGTAAAGAAGTCATGCTCACCCACATTATTTAGATGTTTCTCCTTTCCTGTAGCTACTTGCCCACACAGTATTCGCCTGCCTTTGAAAAAGTTTCATTAATGCCAAAAGGGAACGGAACATGTGAGGCTGATTCTAGTAGCTGATGGGAAATACTTTACTCTTAAAAACAGTCACACTGAGGCAATTAAGAGATAACTGAATGGTAGTTTTACTTCACATCATGCTGTCTGGGGATACGAACATTTGCACCTTAATTGGGCAACGAATTTTAAAGATTGGTCAATGAATATGTGTAGAGTGTACCAGGATTTGATATCTTTGTTTCATTGTTTGATGGTGATGGATTAAGATGCAATGCATAATATATATATATATATGAAATATACATCTGATTGCTTTTAAGAACAATGATTAAACATATGCACTATGTTCATGGTAAATGTGGGTAGAATATGTTATTTCAAATAAGAATGTCTTTCTAGATTTGTAGGTGACTTTGTGTTGTGTGTTAAAGCAAACCCCGATTTTCACCTACTTGTTATACTTCCAATCCGAAGAGGGTGTTCGGGGTAAACCCATGTCAGTTGACTAGATTCTCTCTTTGGAGCCATTTTCTATGGACAGGGATAGATATTGTGGGGGAGGATGCAAGATGAGCAAAGTGGCACTTTGACCAATCCTGCCTTCACCACGATGGGGAGAAGGAGCCTGGAGAAAAGCAGGTCTGAAAGATGCAGGACATGAGCTCACACTTAAAAAAAACAGTCAAAAAACAAAGGAGAGAGACGCAGGTTCAGGGTAACTTTTTTGTGGGTACTAGCACACCCTTGTGGCAGGTCTTGGCGCTAGAGGAGGCAAGTGTACAGTACATAATGTTTATGTCTTGGACCCTCAGAAAGGGTAAGCCACACAACACACAACACAGTACTGTACTCCCCATATCAAGCAAACAAAGCAACTCAAGTTATTGTCATGATCCCTTGCAAATGCGAATTCACAAGAACACAATACGCTATGCTGTACAACATATGAAAAAAGTATAGCATGTTAATGTCATGGATGATCCGAAATAGGAAGTCACAAGAACATAAAATACGGAATATGCCCCCCCCCATATCAAAATATTAAGGGACTCATATTGTAGATGAGGGACCAGAAGTGTACTAGCAAATTCTGTAATTGGACAGGGAAAGACTTTGACACAATGCACAGCAGAGACATTAAAATAATGGGAGCCATAGGTATATATTTAATTAGCACTCTGGGCAGCGGGGCGCTAGCCAATCAGGGAACTCTGAACGCAGGCTGTATCCTCTGGTATAAGCCCACGTTCTGAGCTCCCCATCGCTGTGCACCCTTCGCCCTGTGCTTCTCTCGTTATCCTCCTTCATCCCTAAAGACTTTACCTTCTGCGAGAAACCACATGTGGGTGCTAAAGGCTAGGTTACATTTTTTCAAAAAGGGAAAACTTGCCCTTGTCCTGTCATGGGATGGCACATCTGATACAGGAGTCTGCTTTTAGTGTTTATTACGTCATCATAATCAACACTGAAAATGGACTGCTGTTACAGATACGGCTGTGCAGAACAAGAAAAAGGTATGTTTTTCCTCTTTTTTAAATTTTCCTAACCATAAGCATTCACATGTAGTTGTTACTCATGGGTGCTAATGGCGATATGACCCTCGCCGTTGGGCCGACCCTGCCTGTAATGGCACTGATATAAAAAAAGGGTAGCAGGCGCCCCTCTCTAGAAAGAACATGTCATGATAACATGTTCTGTGGTTTTTTCCCACTCCGAGAGTCTGCAGCCATTGCTTTTTGCTCAGTGTACTTTTCACAAAGGAGGAATATCCATTTGCATATCAGCCTTTGTCCCGCCCACAAGGGCAGTCCAGAACCAAAATGCCAGGCAAACCTCCTTTGAGCAAGAGTACCAATAACAACCCAGGCACGTGTTTCAGCCTTGTTGGGCCTCATCAGTGTGGTGGAGCTGTGCCTCTCTGAGCACAGGGAGCAAGGGGTTGAAGTCTTGGTTCCCCCAGATAACTTAGGGTGACCAACCCCAAGTTCCTTGCAAATATACCAAAAGGGGTAGCTGGCGCCCCTCTCTAGAAAGAACATGGCATGATAACCTGTTCTCTGTTTTTTTTCCACTTTGAGAGTCCGTAGCCATCACTTTTTTGCTCAGTGTACTTTTCACAAAGGAGGAATATCCATTTGCATATCACTCTTTGTCCCGCCCAAAAGGTCAGTCCAGCACCAAAATGCCAGGTAAACCGCCAGCCATGTTTATGGATGCTCACTTCGCTCTGGCCTTAACTTGGCCGGCAGACCTTTAACAATAGGGTCGGTCCACCGCCTTGTGTCATATTGCGTCAATACCTTATGCACTGATAACATGGAAATACTGGTGGTGGAATGTGGCTGGCAAAGCAAAGAGTTTGCTCTGCAAATAAGTCTGTGTGCAAAAATATAGTCAGAGAGACTGTCTCAGTATAACGATGCACATCAATGCTTAGAAGGCAGAAGTGTTGCTTCCAGCTGTACAATCTATTGAAAATCAGCCTCAAGGATTGGTTGCCAGGGAAGTTGCAAAGTGCCCGGATCACCTGAATACTATAGCTCTTGGCAGTCAGCATGGTGTTAGCAAGTATGATAGGGGAGCTTCAGAAGCTTAAGATACGCTCTCAGCTGTGAGACTGGGGCTTCACGGAGAGGCAGCTTCCAAGAGAGCAGGAAGGGGTAGGTCAACATTCCTACACATGGGAGCTGTGCTCAAAATTCAGTTTTTACAGCGACAGTGGCAATAAGGTATGGTTTTACGCTGCACCTTGTAGCACGTTACAACAGATGCTACAGTAGCATATGCTATAGCCAGTGCCGCACTCTGCCAGCAACTTACTGTAGGCCTCAGCCAGTTCACTTCCACTATGACCACACTGCCAAACTCAGTGGTCCTGTGCTTACATCTGCAAAAAAACATTTTTTTTTCCAAACATGTTTTTATTGGTTTTAAACAAGCAAGTTATACATTATGGCATGTGAAATGAGGGTGTTTCAATCGGTAAAGTCTCGCTTGAGAATACAAATCAAAGAAACAACAGAAAACATAAACAATAACACTGTTTGCAAAAACCTTATATGCAACTCGAATAAAAAGATGACAGCGTCAATGCTTGAAATGGGAATCAAACCCCAATTTCCCGGCACAGGTGATTGAGGGGTTTCCAGACAAGCATTCTATGAACATGCTGGCAAGCACTACAGTATTCAGTGGTGCCTAAACAACAATGAGCTTTAAAGTGCTTTCAAATCATGATGACACAGGAGTTGTCCAACTCCGGGCTTCGAGGTCTGGGATCCTGGCGGGTTTTCAGGATATCCCTCATTAATATATATGAGGAAAAATGTGCATCCATTCAGAATCATTGTAGGAATTATGAATATTAATGAGGGGTATCCTGGAAACCCGCCACTGATCTGGGCCGCGAGTGCTGGAGTTGGAGAACCCTGAAGGTACTGCATACTCAACGGATACATTGGACTCCCAGGCTATCCTATAAGAATGAAAATACCACTTGACATGAACAATTGTGTACGCCATTGTTTCTGCGTGGCACCACCGCCTGTATTGTTTTTCCACTTTCTAATCAATGCTCAGTTTGGACTCATGTTTTGCAAATAACCTGATTCATATGATCTCAAAAGGAGCTTTATTATCATCACATTAACTTCACTGATTAAATAATGTGCTCATAATTAAGCACTCGATGTACAACCCTTGAGCTAACATGAGTTGTGTTATTTGGACTATTTGAGTGCAAACTGAACTTTGATTGGATACTGCAAAAAACAATGTAACTGCTCTTAGCACAGCGCATTAGCGGTGTAGAAATGATTCCTTTGTTCTCTACATTATAGCACAGTCTCTAAAACAGGTGGTCAGAGCCATCTACAATAATGACATTAAAAAAATACAGTTGAACCGGTCATATCCAAAATATTGAGGCAGCAAGCGGCAACCTCACACATTGCTGGTGCTCCATCACCTTCGATTCTTACCATTTGACTTTACTTCCTGCTTGTATGACCAGGACATTCACTAAAAAAGCTGGGAAAACATAAAAAAAAATAATTTAAAAAAAGCAAGAACAACATACAGTCTGCTCTTTAGTGTCCACCTCATATGAGAAAATAACAGTGGTGAGGTGAGTGGAAAGCTGGTACAAGTTGATTGAGAGGTTCACCCAGTTGATGAGCGGTTCACCATGTTACAGGGAACCACGGGTCTCTGAACGCCTACGTGCATGAAAGGATGTCTATCACAGACTCCCTTCCCTCTAACCTTGCATTAGTAGCAAGGATCAAGACATGGAGGTGCAGGTGCTTCGATCTGCGATGAATAACAGAGAGCCACCTAGAGGCAAAATGATAAACAGAGTCTTGGGAGGGTCTTTTTCATTTCTTTTATTGTTAATTTATAACACGCTTAATACCAGCGAGTGGTTTCTAAGCACGGAATCGGGATTCGAACCTGTGTTGGGCTGCATTGCCTTGCTGCCAAAACAAACGCGTTGCCCCTCAGAAATCCTTCCTCCCCTGTTGGTGAGATGGCCGATTCAGCCGATAAAAAAATTGTCATTCTCATGTACTGTATATTGTGAAAAAAACAACAACAAAAAAATAGAGAAACTAGACCATCCAAACACTAATGCCAATGTCAGAAAAATCCTTTTCTTTGGGTTGACACAGTGTTAATAAGTAAGAGTGTGCAGAACACATAAATAGTGGCCGATGGAGTGGATCCATGAAACGGGCGTGGCTACATCCAAACTTCTTTGCTGAATCTACTCAGAGCAGAGTGGGCAATGAGAATGTGTAGAACATCACTGTTGACCACTACACTCTGGCAGTGCAGCTACAATTAATTCATTGTTTAATCTTCCACACTTTCTTAGTGTCCTCGTCGTGATAGTCATTCAATTTGTTAGGCTCAAAATTACAAACAAAGGCAAATATTATCCGTAAAATAGCATATCGTGTTGGTCCTCAACCAGGATTCCTCTCTAGTGCCGTCAGGACAACTATATACGGGACTATCTCTCAAGTTAGACGATTTACTTAAATCAACTCGAGGCACATTCCCCACCACTCGCGTTACCTGCGGCTCTGCCGGCAAGATTGCCCGATGCTTGTTTACTATTTTCGGACCCTACTTTTCCTGTGCACTAAATCCTGTATTGGACCGGATGCCATTGGTCCTTTCTGAATTGATCTTCAGTTTCAGTAGAAGGTTTATTTCAATCATCTTCACTTTATTCATTGCTTTATTTAGGCACCATTGGCGGTCTCCCCTTCTTCTAAATCGTTAACTAGCCTCTGCTGCTGCCTCATCACAATCCTGTACAACATGTCAGCTACAGCGTTACCGTATTAGCTTGCTGTAGGGATTGTGCAACTTTGTTGTTTTTACGTGTTCAATCTTCGCGTGGAATCGTAGCGTTACAGGCTGCGGGTTTGGGATTGGGTGCTGACTCGGATTTAAAATCTCACACCGTAATTGTCAGGTCTCAGTATTGTATAGCCTTCGAACTGCACTCAGATGAGCATTTAAAATGCTCTGTGTTCCAAAGAAAAATGCAATATACTGTTCCAGCTGTGATCTTCCACTGTCCTATAGAAGGAACAGATTGTCAATGAACTGGAGCCAAAAAATGATATGTTCTTTGTATTTGACTCTATCATCCTCACTGGCTCATGCCTGCTTGCAAAACAAGAGCTCATTGCTATGCCCTGTTTCTGTCTGAACACAGAACCCTCAAAGAGAAAGACATTATTTTTGGGCTACACTAAAGTGGTCACCAAGAGTGCCACACTGGCTCCCTTCTCAACCTCTACGGTCCCAGCTCCCTTGCCGGCCTTGGCTCCTCCGCCCCTTCTAACTCTGTCCCGAAGGCACTCTTGACATGTATGGAGGCCACTGTGCCCCGCTCTCCCCCGTAAGTCTTTCACTGATGGTAATCTTCTACACATTGCCATGCTTAACACTCCCTCTGCTGTCAAACGCTCCTCTGACATCTGCAAACTCCTTTAACTCCTGGACCTCGATGTTCTTGCCCTCACTGAAACCTGGTTCAAGGATAGCTCTGTCACGAGTTTTGACACACTCCTCCCAGAAGCTACAAGATATCCTCTCTTCCTCAACCAAATAGATTAGGTGGGGGAGTAGCACTGATCTTCCCTGAGTGGATCCCTGTGTCTGTCATTCCAACTCAGGCCTACTCATCCTTTGAGTGCCTGGTCTGCAGGCTCTCCCTCTCTCCTAGCTCTTCACTCCTGCTGGTCACCTTCTATTGGCCATCTGGTCAGCCCTCCCTCTTCCTCTCAGAATGGGCTGACCTGGCCTCTTCTCTCCTTTCCTCCTCTTCTCCACTACTACTATTTGGTGATCTCAACATCCATCTCGACTCACCTGATTCCTCATGACCTTTCCGCAGCCTTTGTGACTGTCTCTCTCGTTCCATATTACCCTCCGGCTCAACACACAGCGCTGGCCACACCTCGGATGCTCTCATCTCAACTGACATTCCTCTATCTATCCCTCTCACTACCTCTCTCTCCTGAACTGACCACTCTCTCCTCTCTTCTCACTTGAAGCTCTATTCTCCTCTTGCATCAGTAAGCCCTTCACTGCCTCCTGTTTACAAGGTCATCCGACCCATGAAAATAGTGTCAGTCGCTGTCTTTAACCCTACCTACTCTGCTCCTTCCACTCATGCGGCTGACTCCCACCCTCACAGAGCCCTCTCTAACTTTTACATCTTTCCATCTCCAACACTCTTGATATTCTTGCCCCTGTCATGAGGGTATGACTGAAGTCTATCAAAAAGTGCAACTCATGGTATGACTCCAAACTGGCTGCCCTTAAACGCAAGTGCAGGTCAACCTGACGGAAATGGGATTCCTCGGGCACACCCTCTGACAAACTGGCCTGCCGCCTCCTCCAAAGGCTGTATAGACTCTTCATCCGCTCCAAGAAAAGAGTCTTTATTCAAGCCTGCATCTCTGCAGCATCCAATAACACGGCCATACATATTAGTCTGCAAGGAACTAGCAAACCCTACCGCAGCCTCCTCCACCATTGCACACACCCAGGCCTTTTGCTCGGCCCTGGATTCACACTTCACATTAAAAACACAGGACATCCTATCCTCTCTCTCTTCCACACCACCTCATGCACAAACATCTCTGGTACCACCCCTGGCCACCTCCACCCCTCCCCTTCTTCTCTCTTCTCTCTCCTCTGTCACACCTGAGGAGTTCACTTGACAAGTCCAGTCTATGAAAGCCTCCTCCAAACAGGTGGACCCTTGTCCCTCCAAAACAATCAAGGACAATATTGACTCTCTTGCCCCAGCCTTGGCTGACCTCTGCAACCTCTCCTTCGCCACTGGAGTTTTCCCCACTGCTTTTAAGCACTCCCTTGTGCACCCTCTCCTCAAAAAACCTTCTGCTGACCCTCCATTCTGTCAAACTATCGCCCGACCTTTATCACTCCTTTATTGGACAAACTCCTGGAGGAGCTGGCTATTTCCCAGCTTACCTTCCACACTGAATCCGTTGGCCGCTTCCATGACCACCAGCCTGGCTTTAGAGCATCCAGAGGCATGTAAACTGCTCTTCTGAACACCTGTGAAGATCTGCTCTCAAATCTTGACTCTAACTCTCCCTCTGTCCTCATTCTAGTCAACCTCTCCCTGCCTTCGATACAGTGAACAACTCCCTGATCGCACGTCTCCATGATACCCTGGGCATCACTGATCAGGCCCTGGTGTGGCTAACCTTCTTTCTCTTCGACCG
This sequence comes from Ambystoma mexicanum, assembly GCF_040938575.1. Classification (NCBI taxonomy): domain Eukaryota; kingdom Metazoa; phylum Chordata; class Amphibia; order Caudata; family Ambystomatidae; genus Ambystoma; species Ambystoma mexicanum. The sequence continues at coordinate 77,084,932 of NC_090924.1, read as the reverse complement.
CCCATCTCAGGTGGGATTGGGGTCTTTCCTCTCCCCTATCATTCTCTCTACTTGCGGTGTCCCCCAGGGATCTATCCTATCCCCCTGGTTTTTCAATGCCTACATGGCTCCCCTGGCCCGGATGATAGATGATAGCCAGCTTTACCTCCAACATTCAGTGTTATGCGTATGACACGCAGCTCTCCTTCAGGCTACCCTCAGCCTCTTCCTCACCCATACATGGCTGTCTGTCCGCAAGTCAGTCGTGGTTTGCTGCAAATGACCTCTGCCTCAATGCTAGTAAGGCAGAGATTGTCCTCATCGGGACCCTTGCTCCCACCTTCCCTCCTTCTCTCTGGCCGGCCTTCCTTGGCCCTGTTCCTCCACCTTCCAACGAGGCAAAAAACCTGGGGGTCATCTTCGACTCCACTCTCTCCTTCTCATCTCACATCACAGAGATCTATAAAAAGTCCCACTGCCAGCTGCAACTTCTCAGAGGTATTCTGCATGTTCTCACTTTCACCCAAAGGGTTACAGTCTCCAGAGCCCTGGTCCCCTCTAGGCTGGACTATTATAACAGCCTCTTTCTCAACCTGCCCTCTTCTACCCTCCGTCCTCTTCAACTCATCCAGAACAGAACTGTAAGACTTATCCTTTGCCTCAAGCCCAGGGACTGCATCTCTCTGGTGCTGAAATACCTTCATTGGCTCCCAGTGGCTGCAAGGATCAAGTTCAAGACCCTTTGCATTGTCCACAAGGCTTTCTGGGGCTTGGGCCCACGCTATCTGCAATGCTCTCTTCCTAAATACTCGCCTTCCCGCGCCCTCCGCTCGTCTTCCTCCAACTCCCTGCGGGTGAGCCGCTTCTCCAAGCCGAAACTTGCTGGGAGATCTTTATCATCTGCAGGTGCCTCCCTCTGGAACAGTCTCCCTGCCTCTCTCCGTCTTGAGCCGGAACTCCTAAAATTCCAGAAACTCCTCAAGACTTTCCTCTTCGCCTCCTCCTTCTCTCTCCCTCTCCCCTGCTAACCATCTCTTTCTGCTCTCTCGTTCTCTATCCTCCACTTCTGCTCACTTCGGCTGACTGGCTGCCTGGTGTACCTTCAGAGCCTCACAGGTCCCAAGCTTCCTTGCCAGTCTCCTGCTCTTGCCTCTGGGCCTTGCACTTGCCTCAGCACTACTGCACTTCGGTTACGACCCATGAGAGTGGTATCTCTCTGCAATTAACCCTTGTTCTGACGGGACTGGGCGCACTTGTCCCTATGCCCCCCCACGCACTTCCTTTTCTGTTCACCTGCATAATCTGAATATACCATGCCTAGTAAGATCATTTGTCTAGTGTTCCCCTATGTCTTCCCCTACCATGCATGGTAGCGCTTTGAAACACTTTTGTATAAGCGCATAATAAACAATCAATCAATCAAGCAATCAAACTGTGGGGCAGTTTTTCCCAAGTAAACTTTCTTTGTATAAAGTAGTCCTCATTTGAGCTTTTATCAAACGTTTAGTATTTGAGGGCCATCCTGCTGGGTCACCAAACTCATTGGCATGTCTCAGCCCATGCATATGAGAATGGACAAACATTGTCCAAGGGATTCTGGTTTCTCAATCACTGGTCGTTAGGCCTGTCATAATCTCCTGTGTTTGTGTTGCCAATTATTTTAACCATAATGATGCCCACATGTTATGGTCTAATTTTGGGGCAGGTCACTTGTCCAGTCATGACAAGGGTGGTATTCCTATAGGCTCTCTTCGCGTGACTGTCTATCTATGTTGAGTGACTGTAATTTATGAGTCATTACTTGTGCACCAGCAGGGGACAGCCACTCGTTATTCTGATTTTGTGTGGCAGGTGAGCTGCACAGTGCTGGCAGGGGGTACAACCAACTCACACGCAAGACAACATACACAGATGCCAGTTTCTCGTGGTTCTGAACCTATCCTATCATCCTATCCTCACTAGCATACCCCACCCTCTTTTCTTGCAGAGCCACCTGAGCGCCTGGAGACCGCCCATGTGTGGTACCAGTATGCAGTATAAGTCAACATAACATACAGCATATCTAGGCCCTCTCACAAGTGCCTGCCATTCTGCTGTTCGTGTGTATGTGGGGTGAGTGTCTGCCTGGCTTTAGACCAGTGCTCCGCTGTAGAGGCTCTTTGCATGACATTTGGAGGGCAAGATGTAGCCCCAGCCTTTAGTGTCAGTGATGCGTGTGACGATACCTGTGCACAAGCCTACTGGGCCTTTTTGTGCAGTGTGTTATGTGAGCATCTGTCTGATCTCTGATTGGACCATGCTCGGTCATCCATGCTCTGATTGTGGGTTTGATGTGGGTGCTGCACAATACTGACAGTGGCGGAACAGCCTGTTAAGCATTGGGTTTTCTCTGCATGTGTAATGTGCTCATTAGTAGCTGTGTCGGCATTAGTGCAATGGTATCTCATTAACCAGCTCTCTTGATACATAGTTATATGGTACCCAAATGAGAATGTTAGGCGTGGATTGATGACAGAAGAGAACAAATGTAGTCTTCTTGGTCATTGTTGCTAGGCGATGAGAAGGGAGCATGTGATTGGCCAGCATCAAATGTGTGCAGAAAGGCTTGCTTTGTAGAGACGGGGTGCCCGCTGGTGAAAGAGGAAGCAGCGTCTGATATGCGAATGATGGTAATGGTATGGAGTGTGGGCACTTTGGTGCACACTGTGATGTGTGTAGTGGCGGGTTTGGTGTAGGCTGGCGTATTATGGAGTGTGAGATGAGGCGAGCAGTGCTTCCTAATTTAGGGTGTGTCGGATGTCTCTTATGTCAAATGCATTGCTTGCCACTTGCATGGCCTGTGGCACTGACGGATGATTTTGCTTTGCACTGTCCAATCTTTACCTATTATCCCACAGTTGTTAGGGTGTACGTCGGTCTACATACTGCTGCACCTGCACAGTGTATGAAGGAAGCATCCCGTTCCTCGGCCCATCGTGCACTTGCCCTGTTCTGTGTGTGATGGATGCTGCCCATGCAGTTGTCCTCACTGGATCTGTTCTGTGGAAGTGAGGAAAGCCTGACCCCTTACTGCCTTTCTTCGCTTGTCCTGTGTGTATGATTGAAACTTGCTTTGCTAATGTCCAGGCTGCACTCGTTCTCTCTGCGAAGAAAGATCGCACTGCTTATGCCGCTGTTTGTGTGGTGGGCGTGCGCGTGTATGTGTGTTAGGCAACAATCGGGCCCACCCTGACTAGCCCCACCTCAGTCATTTTGACGAAGCGCTGCACAGTTAGAAGGCTGCCTGCAGGTGTCCGCACTTCAGAAGTACTGACATTGGAAGACAGCCAGGGTAACCGTGGCGTAGACTACACGGCTGCTGATGACTCTAAACTCCAAAGTGAATGGGGCTGGAGGGCCCAGTCTCTCCTTTTGTTTCCGACTAAAGAGACATCATGCAGAACAAAGCATTTTAAACGAGGCTTGCGTGATGACCCTTTACTCTGAAACAAAAGCAGAGACTGGGCCCTCCACACTTCCTCCTGCCCATGGTTTCTAACCATGTGGCTCCTTGAATGAAAGGGCTGCCTGCTGCGTGTGAGAACTGGGTCACACTGGTGTCACACCTTAAGTGCGCTCAGCCACCAGTGGCCAGGCACACCAAAGGTAATAATGCCAGTGTGCCACAGCCCATGCTTTCACAAACCCCCTGCCCCCCCCTGACCACCACCCATTGGCAGGGGGGGCTCTTTTCAGAGGATGTGACCTAAGTAAACACATACTTAGTCCACGTCCCTAAGGAAAGTCCCCCCCCCCCCCCCCCCCCCGATGTTGTATGCCACCACCTAATCCATTGGCAACAATGCACTGTTGCTCTGTGTGATGTGCCTGGACTCTGTCGCAAGAGGTTTTCATTCATGAATGGTGAAGGATGTATCCTCCCACCCCCCAGCCAAAGTAGCACGTGATTAGCTCACCTATTATAATGGGGCCAGATTTGATGTGTTGAGGGCCAATTCAGTGTCCATAATGCCTCTCTGCTTGAGAGGTCCTAGAAGGCCGCCGCGTGCAGGTCTCCTGCTCAGCTTTACCTGTTCTGTGTGTAAGGTAAGCTGGCCCAGCTGCAGCACAACGCCTGGATGCCTCTTCCCCTTTCTAGGCCACCATTTGCTGCGGTTCTCGTTGTCTCTGTTTTTCTCTCTCTCACGCACACTCACACCGCCCTCCTGCGCTCTGTGGTTTGCTGAAATAGCGCATAAACAAGGCAGGTCATACTCCAGTGTGCTTTAGCTCCCTCTGCGTGACGTAGAGGGACACATGGCTCGGAAGGCTGCCTCTAATGAAGAGGTGCTGAGCGCTTAGCCCCTAACGCCCTTCACTCATATCGCTTCTTCCCCGCAGCTGTTTATTTGGCGGGTTATGACGTCGGCGCTGCAGGTGCCGTTCCAGCACGTCGCGTGCGTCGGCTCCTCGGTGCCTGGACCCTTCCAGCAGCCTGGCAGCTGAAGCACTCAGACAAGACTGGCAGAGCTGAATAAGTTTCCCAGCGTGCACCCCTGCTCAAGCAACGGCCCGTTGCTGCCGTCTGCACTGTGCATTTCACTGGCTGGGGGAGGTGAAGGACGGTGTGACAGATGAAGCGTTTGCCAAGTACTAATATGTATTTGTGATGTGGTATCGCTAATGTACGTTATAAGGTCACACAAGGGAATGCCATGGCCATAAAGAGAGGAAGCCAAATTTGCATGTAGTCGCCAACTTGGTGAAACTTCGTGCAGGGGGCCGGGTGTTGGCACACGCAGCACAGAACAGTGGAAACATTTGCTAGCATACACTGCATATACTAAAGTCAAGAAAGAAGGAGATTTAAGCCTTCGAGTTGCATTCCAGTAAGACATCATTGCCCCAACTACACCGCTCTATAATCGTCCAGCAACACAACTAGTGTAGGGGAGGAGTGGTCCAAAAGACCCCCCCCCTTGCCTACATCTCCACCCCGGGTGAGGGCCATGGCTCATCGGGAGTTCCCTCCTACCACCAGGGCCCAGGTGGTGGATGGCTCACCTGCTGAAGACATTGCCCACACGTATTAAATTTAGCTAGGCCTCAGAAACCATTTTCTGTCTGCTAAAAATGGTGTGAGCTCAGCGCGCTGCAGCGCGGCCCCCACCTTCAGATAGTTTCAGTCCTCCCTGTCTCCGCAGCACTATGGTAGATCCGCTGCAAGCACGTTCCCACGAACAAGACGGGCATGATCTAGCGCAATACATTAACATTGTGACAGTTCACCTTCCGCAGTGTATCACTGCTTCCACAATGACCCGGTAAGCACGGCCTGAGCGATGGGAAAATCTGTAGAATGGTCATCTGCTGAAAGCAGACAGGTACCCAAATATGAATGTAAGAAACCACTTTTAACACATGTATCCTCTCCATACAACCACTCTTACTAAAGAAACCTGTGGAATTGTGTAATTATCGTACATGACACCAGCCGTGAAGGACCCACACCCCTGCAGGGGTGTACAAATGTTAAAAGCATTTCCGGGGGATTATTCTTCATAAGTACCACTGAAAGCCCCACGCCCCGCGGTCCCGCACCACAACTGAACTGATGCTGCTAGAGTACACAAGAAAACAAATGTAACCATACCCACGACACATGTGAAGAGGGTGCGAGAATGCACTCGTCAGACGTGTATGTCTAGGCCCCTCATGTGCCACCTCCGCCACGTACAGTGGTGGGTTACTTTCTATGTACTCCACCAACCCTAAAACTACCTCACTCACTGCAAATGTATATGCATATAACTAATTACTGTAGTTGTTAAGACATAGTGTATGAATAAGGTGCTCAGACTGGGTATAATCGAAACACATCCAGCAAAGTTTTGTTTCAAAATGATTTGAATAAGTATTATAGAGTGTTCAAATGTTTGTGATGTTTTTACCTAAAATCGGCAACACACGAGGGAGACACCTTTGTGAAATGCATGCAAGGCCGTTCCCCCTCCCACCCTGCGAAGGCTGCCAAGACATGAGAGCAGAGGCCCGCGCTGCGCTACTCCGCCTCCCCCAACCAGACTGGAGCCGCTTCAAAGATTTGTAGCCCCCTCTGCAGCACCCAAGGCCACGGCCCGCCACCTGCACTATTTACAGCACAGCAGTAAACCTCTGCCTGAACACACACTTCTAACGGTGCCCCCTCGTAAACCCCATAGCCCACCGGATCATCTTAGACTTATGGCCCTGTGCAATCAGGACACCCAACACTTTGACAACACACAGCGGCACATCCATAACAACTTCTAACAAGACAGAAAGACCTGTACCGCCCGTCCCAGGCCCTGAAGCTTAGCCCCTCGACCTATAGCCCCGGTCAACAGGACACTGGTAACCATGTCCTGACGTATTACCTCCAGATCCCTCACAAGGTACATTCCTCCTGTGTTGCATTAACCTGTAGAATAACCTATTGGAAGATTTACTAAAGAAGATAATATTGCAATGACTGAATGACTGCGGTGTGCATGGCCCAGGGCAAATAAGTCAGGAAAGGACATTCATCTCTGACACTGGCCACGATGGCACAACAACACCGCCCGGATGAACCCAGCCAACCTGCCAGGCCCAGCCCAACCCGCGAGGCTGACCAGTGACGTCTTCCAGCCAAAGCCAACCACATCACAGCAGCACCTATAGTTAGTCTTCGCCACCCAATCCCATTGAACTTGTGCCCCCTATAGTGTGTAGGTTCTGATGACGTTTTTTGTAAATATATACGCCTGTCTTTGCTATTGTCAGACAGAGTGCTCTCGGAGTTTTGCAGAGTTCTTTGCATGCCCTATTCTAATCGATAAACTCCCATTTATGCTCACCCGCATTCTGTCCTGGCTTTATTCCCAATTTGGGAGAGTCCTTTATTGTCTCTCATTGCGGGTAGGATCGTGCTGGTTGGGGACGCATGCCTTCACTAGGATGGGAGAATGAAATGCTTGCTAAACAGAAGGTACAGCTGCAAGGTGGAGTAGCACCACCACCACCAAAAAAAAGTTCCCAATTCAAGGGAAACGAGAAGTAAAGACGTTTCCCGATTAAAAACTACCAAGCAAGATGTGTGTGGTGCCATAGTTCAGTAAAACATCAACAATTCAAACTTACAATAGTGCTGCTGTAGATTGGCCAGCCACAAGTGACATTTGCTAAGATGTTACCTCTGGGTAACCAGATAGAGTTAGGGATGTAGCATCTTAAACCTTTCAGTGGACACATCAGATGTGCTGCTGAAGTATAATGCAATCCTGGCTGAAGTATAATGCAATCAAGTGTGGTTTCAGACTTAGGGGGAAGAGTGTTAACTGCTTTTAACATTGTATTTTACCAGAAATTCTGGTAAAGTAGTGTACAATGTTAAAAAGCAGTTACCCAGGCTCACCCTGCACCCAGGTGATGTTTGGCACTGATGGAAGCACTCGCGTCTAAATGTTGTAGCCATGGTTGTCTCCATGTTTTAAAAACTCCCGCTTTCCGGGTTTTCAACATTCATTTGAAACACCCCTTATTCAAGAAATGAAGGAGTCAGTAAAAAAGACAATGCTGAAAAGCCTATTTCGCACAAGTAGTAAGACCCAAAGGGTAAGAGCGACTGTATAGCAGACCATGCCAATGTAGGATACTCTAGGATTACCATCAGTCAAAATTCACCCACTGCAATGTTCCTAAATTCAGATTGCAGAATAGTGTCCGACTGAACCTCAATCAGCTCTTCCTGGGCATCAAATGGATGATTCCCCACCTCCTCTGCCAGAAAAGTCTGCATCACCCAGTCATTAATGCCAGCATTTACTTCAGGGAAGTATTCATCAAAGCTGGACCTTACTGTTGCTAGATGGCTTGCCCAGCTCCAACTGTTCTTTTGCAAAGGTCTAGCTTCCTCTTGAAGGCAAATACTTTTTTATTCATTCTTTCCTCTAGGTTCCCATGTCCACAGGAATGCCCCCAAAGGTTGGATTGGGAGTTTCTGCGGTGGTGAGTTCTAGTAGTCTTAGTTTCCTTTATAAAATACACAAATCACATAGTATGTCAACCAGACAATGTATCATTGTGTACAGTTTAAAGAGGGCCACCTGACCCAAAGCAGCACACTAGGAGATATATTTTGGAACAATCAACATTGTAAACACACATCTTGTTTAGATTGTAAAGAGCGCTTGTGCTGCAATTACAAGCACCCAGTTTATAAAGTCCAGACTTAAAACACGTGATCAGCATTCAGTGAGTAAAATAACCTTACAAAAATAAAATGCAGCTTTGCATAAAATTACAGAGAATTTTTGGATTATGGGGGTAATACCGCTGAAATCCACCATGGAGTCCTATGGACTCCAATTAATGGGGACTAACACTGCCTACCACCACTTGTAATCCGGCAGTAATACCGCCAGACCAAGTGGCAGTAATGGCAGTACAGTTTGGTGGTATCTCGGCAGATTTACAGGCCACACAGAGACATCACACCTCTCCATGTTGTCTTTTATTGTAAAGTGGATTACCAGGTTTCAGACCTGTAAAATACCCCTGTCTCCTGAGGTGACTCAGACCCCCACCATTCCATCCTACATAAACTTGATGCCCCCAGGCTGTTCTTCTAGTCTACTTTTATTCTACCCATGTAGATCCAGGAACGTCATACTCCTGTTACTTTCATGGATTATTTTACTTCCTGTTCCTTAAAGCCAGGGGTCTTAAACATGTGGCTCTCCAGATGTTTTGGACTACGACTCCTATGATCCATCACCATTGACTATGCTGGCTGGGGCTGATGAGCATTGTAGTCCAACGCATCTGCAGAGCTACAGGTTACAGAACCCGGCGTCCAAGCAGAGGCCTGGAACTCCATACTGCCACAAGCACCTTATCATTTGACTCTGGCTCTGAAATAGAGACTTTATGCCGGCCCTTTACCCACAAACACTGGTTGTTAATATTATACCTTGGAGCTGCATGCGTTAATAGCACTAGTGCAAGAAAAGTTCAGGACAGGCGGTAAAAAGACTTCTGTGGGTTTTATGCGGCCTATGAGTTCACAGGGTTTGGTTGACCAGGGAATAGCACACGAGGCATGGAGATGGGACAGGATGGCAGGTTAGCTGCTGGCAACCTTTCAGGTGGCAACCGTAAACCCATGAAGAGGGAGCAGAGCTGTGCAGTGCTTCTTTGCCCCCCTGATTCTCTGATTTGTCAGAGCTACATTTTCAAAGCCTCTCTCTGAATGGAGCATGAGTGCATTCATCTCTCAGTTGACTCACGCAGTTATTGTTCTGTCTGCGTCTTTCATTTGTTATAAAACAGCACCCAAGGTTGGTGGCTCTCAGGGGGTAGGGAGCCTGGGATGCTCCAAGGACAATGAACTGGCAGCCAGGGGGTTTTAGCAATGCGCTACTTTTGTAAACAAAATGAACCCCCAAAAAATCTTTTTTTTGTGACTGCACCAGTAAATCATCAAGAATCGATGACTGGGAGAGAGGCTGCAGGAGAGCGATTCCCCTCTAATTTGTATGGTACAGTAGCACAGATTGGAGAAAGAGGTTGGTTGGCTCTCGACTTACATCTACCTGTTTAGTAGCACACCTGGGAGTGGGTAGTTGAACTGGCTTTGGGGTCCCCGTTTCTCTGTGATAGCATACTCTTGAGGGCATACTTTTTTAATGAACATTTAATTGCAACTGCATGTGTATACCAAGTGCTTAATTTGTAAAACAGTATCTGCCTGTGCCCAAATATGTTCTAGCACTTCTGTGACACTTGGGCAGTTCCACACCACTGCTGCCACCCAGGGTCGGACTGGCACAAGAAATAGGCCCGGTCACCCAAAAAAAAGTGGCCCACCCCTCGCCTCAAAAAAGTGTCCCACCCCTCGCCTCACGACACTTGACCTCTGATGATATCACCGCAAGTGATGTAATTTGACCCCACACCAAAGTGACATCCCGGGAAGCGATGAAACACAACCTTTCACCCCTTGACAAAATAGGAAGTGGCATCAAATAACATTGTTCCTAAGTAAACTACACTACGAAAAATATGGTTATGATGTCACTAAGGTGATATACATTTCATACAAAAATGGATCACCATACGTATCATTAATATCTGTTTGTATAGATCCATATTGTCAAAAACTGTGACTCCAAGCAGACGTCCAAGGCCACATGATAATATGGTATTATATAGCACTTACCCTTAAGCTATTTTTTATAGAACAAATATGCATACAATATCACCCAACCTGTGTTGGTACTTATATCGACCCAAGAAGGATGAAAGGTTTTTGAAGAATAAAAAATGAAAAAATAAATGTGAAAAAATGAATTTTTCCGAATTTTTTTTTTTTCAAACCGGCCTAAGCATGGCCTGAAACCGGCCCTTACTCCCCAGGGACGATTTCGGCCGGCCAGGGGCCAATCCGACACTGCTGCCACCACCCATAGTGTGACAGAGGCCGGGCCTTTGTGGGGCCTCAGGCTCCATTAGGAGCCTATTCATGAAGACAAAAAAAGCACACACATTCTTTTGCCGCGATGACCATCGTCACGGCAAAAGAAGGTGTGCTCTTTTTCTTTTGTCTTCATAAATAGGCTCCTAATGGAGCCTGAGACCTCACAAAGGCCCAGCCCCTGTCGCACTAAGCATGTCTGGCAGGGGCCGTGGATCGGACTGCTGCTTGTTAATGAAGCAACAGCCCGACCCTTTGGTCATTTATCCTTTTTGTTTTCCTTCAAACTGTGGATGCGCGCCCCCCCGGGCATGAGGCTGCGGCCCACCAGAGGGGCGCGCCCCACAGTTTGAATACCGCTGCGCCTAAGCCCTCTCCTCCAGGACCATACACCAATGAGTCCTAGAGTGGAGGGCTTAATCGCACATTTTCGCGATTATACCCGGCCGGAGAGAAGTGATGCATATCGATGGAAAGGGCCATCGATGCTGCATCACTTCTCTCCGGCTGGGGGGGGCTCAGCCCCGACTTGATTTTGCCGGGGGGGCTCGGGCCCCGGAGCCCCCCGTACTCGGCGCCCTTGGCCTCTGCCAATGCTTGTTTTTAATAAGCCTTTAGTGCAAGGACATGCATACTGTTAATACATCAAGTAGTCAAAGGCACACTTGGTAAAGACGTGCACTGGTGACACAACTACAACCGAATGAAGCCACTAACTCTCAGAACTCCATTAAGAAAGAACACTGACATGCCAACGTTTGATGTTAAAGCTTGATAAAGCAAACTCAAAGAGATCCTAGGAGGATGTGTTTTGGGCAGGGAGGGGCCACTAATGGGTGGCTGTAGGGATTAGCATGGCAAAGGGAAGTCAAGGCATGGATTAAAAAACACACACAGGCTGTGTATCCCCCCTCACATCCTATCTCCTTTCTTGCTGTATTCCAATGCAATAGCTTTGGATTATAGGTGGCCACATAGTAGCCAAAACAAAAATAGTAGCCACGAGGAGGGTGTATTTATAGATGCAGGACACAGCTCAGTAGCCGTATGAAAAGGCACACAAGCCCAAGCATAGAAAGAGGACTCATATTTGCAGAATGTCAAAGTGCTCAAGCGTGCAGACTGATTGGAAGCAATGGGAAAGGTGCACACACCATTGCATGGAATAGATAGGTGATACAAATTAGAAGCTACCAGAAAGGTGCACGTACGCTAACATAGATGGATATTAGAAGAGAGGTATGGTTGTCAATCTGTACTGATATTAGATAGCAAAGAAACAAATGACGTGGTGTGTTATATCAAGGACATTATTATTATACATGAAGCACCACAAAAGGTAGTTAAACCATGAGGGAGACTTTTTTTAAATGCATATACCCCGAGAACTATTTCACTCTTAGGGGCTTGCAACCCAACCTTTTTAGAGAATGGCAATTTTGACAGGTTAATCACCGCAAGATTGAATGAATTGACGAGGATCACACACGCTGGTTATGAAGTGAAGCTGGGATTTGAGCCAATCTGCAATTTCTGGACTTGACCCATTGTTACCTAGTTCTTACCATAGAGCGAGGTACAATTATTTGTGAATGCTTGACTTTCATGAACTAAAATAAAACCCTGGTTTGGTAGAATCGACTTGGAATGGATACACATTTAATAATATCCTGACTTGATAATATTTAAAAAGAAAACTTTATCGAAGCATGTTATGCATAACTAAAATGATTCCAGCTTCATCTTCTCCATCATCAAGGTATGTATGAAAAAACCAGAATATCAATTGGCGTGAGTGTAATAGATGTAATCTTGGGTTTTCTGCTGTATTCTAAAACTTTAAATACACCCACAGACTTCCTGACTGTCATTCATGATGTGCAGAAGCAACTTTGAAATTGTATAAGAAAGCAACCAATTTCTTGTGCCAAACAAGCACACCTGAACATATTGGCCCTCATTACGACCCTGGCGGAAAGTGACTGACCGGACCGCCACAGCGTAAATAGCGTTTCCGCCATTGCACGATGGAGCAAAGTGCGGCCCATTCCGACCCATCGGGCACGAGCACCACGCCATGGCGGAAGTGCAAAGTCCGCGATGGCGGAAATGACCCCAAAACGGCCCACACCGCCGCCGTACGGCGCCCTAGGTGCAATACCGCCACCCATCATAGCGGACACCGCAGTGAGTGCCAACCGGAAAGTACGGTGACCGTAAATATACGGAAACGGAAGTAAAAACATGGGCCCGGAACGGGAAACAACACCCCGTACACCTATAAAACCACAAAATACACACAACCACTAAAAACACCACCCTGAGACACATCCCAACCCGTCATCCACCCTAGTGAAACCAAGAAAAATGGGAAAAGTAGCGAAGAAAGCGTGCGACCGCAAGCGGCAGGTCCACTTCTCCCGTGAGGAACTCACCGTGCTCACAGAGACCCTCCAGGAGAATGCTGCCGCCGTCTTCTCCACGCAAATGACCAGGACGGCACTTGCGAACAAGAAGGCCATATGGGCCCTGGTGGCACAGCGGGTAAGTGCGGTGGGGACCGCACCCCGCAACCCACAGCAATGCAGGAAGCGGTGGGACGACCTGCGGATACGCGTCCGTAGCATACTTTCTGCCAACCGCAACATTGCCATAGCCACCGGGGGAGGATCGGAATCACCCATCAAGTTGACCCCCTGGGAAGAAATCTGTGCCTCCACCATTGGAATGGAGAGCATAGAGGGAGTCGGAGGGATGGAGAAAGGAGTGCAGACATCCGAAGAATCAGGTAGGTGTCCCAAATAAAACAATGCCAAATCCACAATGTCCAATCATGTGACTCACATGTGTCCACATAGCGCAACAGCAACACATGGCCAGGAGAACGTCCACACACATTGGCCTGATAGCGCACTTTAAAACTCACAATAAATACATAAATAAGTAAAAACCCCAAAAACACCCACTACACGTGCAGCAGGCACACCCTAACTGCAGGCTGCCAAACAACTGCACCCTCACTCCACACACAAATGAAAGCACCTCCAAGGCCCCGACCCAAATCACCCTCAGGTACCACCCCAATGCATGTGATACATTGCCATTCCAATTCCCACAGACCCATTAATAACGCTCGCCCTCCTTTACTCCACCACAGGGTCCGATCCAAACGACGAGCTCCAGGACACCCCTACCAGCACACCTGCAAAGAGGGCCAAGATCGACGGCCAAAGACCCTCCACCTCAGCTGCACGCATCAAGACACGGCAGCAGCACATATCAAGTGGCAGCACACAGGAGGGAACATCAACAGGCACCCCAGCAGCCAGCATGCCCACAACAGCACCACCACAGGTCCCCCCAATGGATGCCACAGAAGGTACTGCCTCTGGTGGCAGCAGCACCATAGGTGACACCCCATTAATGGCAGCATGCTCCGACACAGAAGACGGGGATGTCGAAGTCAGATCCATCCATGACCTGTCCCAATCCCCCTGTCTGTTCCATCCCGTACACCATGTGGATACCACGCAGGGGCACCCACAAGACGACGACTGGCCATCCCCCACAAGCCCTGTGGCAGGGCAACATGAGGCGAACAGCCCCTCTGTGACACCACCGCAAATGGCCATGGCCCAGCAGAGGCAACAGTCCCTCGACCAGTTAATCGTGCAACAGCAGCAACTGGCCACGCTCCTCAAGGACCATGCCGATGGATGTGGGGGCACTAAGGCAGACATAGAAACATCAACTGAGACACTTAGGGCACAAATGGAGAGTAGCACAGAGAGCCTGAGAGTCCAAATGGAGAGAAGCACCGAGAGCCTGAGGGGGGAACTGCATGCGACGTCCAAAGACGTATGTGCCGAACTTGCCGCAGTGCGCCGTGTGCTCACTGAGCTCTCACAAACCCTTAGGGACATGCATGGACGTGAGCAGGCAGAGACATCATCCGTTGCAAGTTCCGTCCAGGGCAGCCCCCAACGTAGTTCTGGGAGGAACCTGCGCTCCACAGGCAGGGGTGCCCCTGATACCCGCAGAGGGGGCTTGCAATAGCGACTGCCCACTGACAATGAGCATCTTTGGACACTGGTGTTCGGGGGGGAGGTAGGAGGGTGGAGGGGGTGTGTTGGGCTCACTTGGGTGGCGGGTCGATAGGGTGTTCAACATGATATCACATATGCCATAAACAATGCACGATCAAACAATGAGATGTGTGGACAATGATCTTTGTGTACTAGGCCATCATAGGCGTACAGTCCATATCGTGCATGTACCAGACACACACAGTGCCACGAGTCCCGTGTTCATGTATCAGCCACCAGGCGTGAGTGCTAGAAGCATGCATCTATGAGATGCTGACGAATTTCACGGCCCTCCTGTGCCTCGCAGACTCCTTGAGGTGCTGCCACATCCCCACCCTCATCATGACCATCTTCAGGTGCTTGCAGTTCTGCGTCAGGGGGCATGGGCACATTTCTACGTATGCACATGTTGTGTAGCATGACACATGCCATCACCATCTTTGCAACCTTCTCATGGCGGTACAGGAGTGCCCCGCCAGACCTGCTGAGGCACCGGAAACGGGTCTTCAGTAGGCCGAATGCCTGTTCAATGACTACACGGGTACGTGAGTGGGCATGGTTGTAGTCCTCCTCATGCTGGTCCCGTGGGTTCCGGACTGGTGTGAGGAGCCATCTCTTCAGTGGATATCCGGCATCACCTGTATGTGGACGATAAACGAATTATGTGGAATGCCATTGCTACGTACGCACCCCCCCCCTTCCTGCCAGGTCATTGCCGCATCACATACCCCACATCATCATGCATGAAATGAGACTCACCGAGTAGCCAGGATCTGTTCCCTGCGTGTCGCTCCATGTAGCGTGGTATTGTAGAGTTCCTCAAGACCATAGAATCATGGGTTGATCCAGGGAATCGGGCACAACAATGTGTAATGATCCTGTTGGAGTCACACACCATTTGTACATTCAGTGAATGAAATTGTTTTCGGTTGCGGTACTGGGCCTCCATGGCATGTGGGACGACCAATTCCACATGGGTGCAGTCGATGGCACCAATGCAACCCGGTATGCCGGCAAGTGCATGGAATCCCACTTTTGTGTTGGTTATTTCCTGCTCCGAGCGTGGTAGAGAGATGTAGTCGTCTGCGTGCTGCAGGAGGGCATCGAGCACTTGCAATAGTGTCCGTGAGAACAGTGGCTGAGAAATGCCATGCAACTGTCCGACTGTGTGCTGGTAGGTGCCTGTGGCCAGGAAGTGGAGTACAGACACCACCTTCAGTAGGGGTGGGATGGCGGTTGGGCTATCTATCATGCTGACAAGGTCAGCCTGTGTCATGTCCACAATGGCGGCTATGGTGTCCCGGTCCAAACGGTAGAGGGTGTGGATCTGCTCATCAGTGAGGTTGAACGGATGTGCTCGGAGGCGTGGGATTGCGGGCTGCCTGCGTGGTGGTAGTGGCTGTGCTGGCAGCCCTTGCTGGCCCTGCCTTGCCCTCCTCCTCCTCCTGCGTCTCCTCCGTGCGGCCGGTTGTAGTTGGTGTTCGTCTTCTTCTTGGAGTTGGAGTACTTGCAGTGCTATCAGGTCCCCCAGGGCCAACATCGCGAGTCCTGCCGGTAGCATTTCGGAGTGGGTGTGGTTGTGGGAGGAGACTGGGTGTGCAATTTATGTGTTTTCAGGCTGTATGGCCTCCACCTGTGGTGATTCATTCCACCTGTGCAAGCTGCTCTCCCCTTTGGGCGAGCACGTCCCGCACACAACGCTGCAATTCGAGGAATGGCATCTTGCTATTACAATCATGTATTAGTACCCGATGGCCGTGTAACATTGGTTGATATGTTCATTCGGCTATGGTCCCATTGTTTCACATGCATTCTTTGCAGTCGCGAACAGACTTGTGAAGGGTCAGTGGAACGTAGTACTCGAGTAACGGTGGACCCTCATGCATCACTGTACCGAGGTTCACCGACGGGCGGGGCCTCCCATTTGTGAGTGAAGGCAGTTGCCATTTTCACACACAGCCGCACTAGATGGATTAATTTGTGATTTCAAGCGGCCACAGATGCCTTTTCGACGTGATGTTGCAAATGAGGAATTCGAAGGGCGGCGCTTTCGGTCTTCAGCTAGCGGCGAGGAGATGCCCACAGGTCTGACTGCAAATATAACATTCTATTGTTCAGTGTCCTTGGGACAGGGGCCATGGCGAGGATGCAATGATTGATATGAATAGTTTGGGATGCGCAATAGCGAAGTGGATGATGAGGCCGGACGTTCCCAAATACATGTTACTTCACAACACTGGAATTACGGGCTGGGGCACAGTGGATTTTGCAGGCTGCATAACGCACAGACTCAATGGAATTCTCACATGTTATGTGAGTATGGAAACAGGCGTTATCATTACGGGATGAGGGAATGATGAATGGATGCATGGACAGATGATTTGATACGGTGTTTGCCATGTACAGGGCTTCTTGGAATCTGTCCGCCTCCCCTGCGCTATGTGATGCAGGGCTGCCATAGTGGGACCATCGTCTATCTGGCCTTGTTGAGCCCTCCCTGTCTCGACGCGCCTTCAGACACTTGTGTCCATGCACGTTACCAATCCCATCTGATGGATTCTGTTTTCACAGACGCATGCACAGGTACACTCGTTTGTGATGGTGTTTTCACCTCGATATGGATAGTTATGAGTCGCAAGTGGTTTTGGGGTGGTGATGATCCTTTGGAGTGGGCTAGCATGCATATGGCTGTGGATCTAGTGTGATCATTGAAGTGAGTTGTTCGAATGTAGTTCTGATGGCCATTCTATTATTTTTCTTTTCTTTTGGTTGACAGGTATCTCCTCCCCTTTTGCCACTGCCATCTGTATGCCACTCCTGCAGATGGGTTTTACTCCCGACACCTGCTGCTTCGTGTTAATCAGTGGAGCAGCATTACGATCTTATGGGACGATCGCCAATGGGCCACATGCCCTTACGCAGTACTAGTGGCTCGGAGCAACATTTCGGCCTTTCAGCTGGACTAGTGCCTCCCTATTGGGACGGCCCTGCGGTTCTAGGCGCTTCCATGTTGCCTTTTCGTACGAGAATGTAGCCCCTGTGTACCATGAAGGAACAGGGCGTCACACAAGAAGTAGCTGGTCATTTATTGCGGATGCAGCCCACAATGGTGAAATGTGTTTTGGAGTTCATGGCCTAATGGCTGTATGGGCTTGGTGAATTTGTTGTGCATTAAATTTCTATTCTGATATGGGCCGTGTGGCGTTCTTCTTTGCAAGTGATGTGGCATATTCCTATTTGGGGAGCGATGTATTGTGAGGAGATCTGCATTGGGTTCCAGCTTCGGAGTATAGTTGCGTGGTACTGTGCTGGGCGCGTTTGCCTACGAAGCCCAGTGAGGTCAGGGGTGAGGGCTGCCAATATGACTGTTTGAATGATGTCATGCTCAGGGGCGGGGTATTAGGTTTTGTGTAACAGATGCCGGTCAGCCAGGTGGATTGGTGGAATGATGTGATTATCGGAATGTTGCTGGTCACAGGTGCCTGTGTTTGCGTGCGTTTCTTGGTGGGAGACTGAGGTCATGTCCATTGGTATAGCTTCTGTATTCGTGCCATCTGTGCCCTGCAGCTCCCATTGGCCCCTCTTGTGATTCTTTTGTTCGTTGGCATGCATGGGTGACTTGTACATTTCACTGGTTGCATTGTGACTTCGTTGCACCTACGGGGAGTTGTACTATGTGGCCAGGGAGCGGTGTACAGGCACTCAGTGGGGCCGTTTACGGTTGATTCGCGATGCCGTACTTCTCACCATGGCGGAATGGTACTTTCCGCCGTGCTTGATGGCGTTAAGTACATGTCCGCTAGGGTCGGAATTCGCGTACCCTTGCGCCATGGTGCTAATTACGGTTTGGCATGGCGCGCGCGCGCGTACTTGGTGCAGTTAGCGTTGGCGTTCACTACGGTGTCGCTAATGGCATCGTACTTTACGGTGACGGGTCATAATCGCACCGAGCGCTATTCGATGGCGGTATTGCATTTCCGCCATCGTTTTTCGATTTCCGCCACGGTCGTAATGAGGGCCATTGTCATCAGAGACCAGTGACATTTAGTCAGCTCTGTTCTGTATATAGCCCCTTCTCTCAAATGGCCTACATAAATGGGAGATCAGGAAATGGGCTAAACAATGGCACCAGTATGTGAGAAGGCAAGTCTTCTCATATAAGGCAGCAGAATACTATCCAGTAAGATAAAATCATGTGTGCAGGATCACTGTAACATCCACTGGCAAAGCCAGGATCTCAGCCTCAACACTTTGGTTCTGCACTCTTTAATTTGACTAATGATTCACCTTTCCAGACGAACACTATATCCTCTTTTTAGGGGTGGCAGCTAGTTTTTATAACCCTCATTTGCTATGTTACTTTAATAGATATTGCTTTCTAATGAGGTACATTGGTTTGTGGCATAGCAGGTGTTACTATCACAAATATATATATTATATATACACACACACTATACATGCAAGTTATTCAACCCGGACATTGGAAAGGCTGAGTCTACCCTCCTGGAATTTGGTACTTTGATCTGGCATATTAATGCACATTTCTGTAAGAAGTGCTGAACACACTGATCGATCATCTGAAAAATGGTGGCAACATTTGGGTAACAGTGTCATTGTTAGGGAAAATACATGAGGCTGAAATTGGCACCATCAGATCACACAGAGGTTATTGTAAGGATGGACACGCCTAACTTCAGAGAGGGTTGTTCGGGGAAAGAGCTTCCCTGGTGAGCTCCTGAGAGATGAGGAACAAGTCAAGCAGATAAGGGAAATCATTAAGTGATAGAGGGAGGAGAACCTGGTAGCTCAAACCTCTGTCAATACCACCTGGGATGCATTGAAGGCAGTGATCAGGGGGGAGTTCATTGCAATGAAAGACCAGAGGCTCAAGCAGTTAAAATCTTTGGCACAGTAACTTAAAGCAGATTAATCTGAGGAAACTTTGAGGAATAGTGGGTAAGATAGAGATAGTTAGGGCAAGGCGAGTGGAGAGAGCTCTTTTGCACACTAGCAACTAGTCTATGCTAAAGCCAAGAAGGCATATAGTCTGCTTGCCAAATATCTCAAGGGCAAGAAGGGGGCCAAAATTATCAAAAAGCTCACAGATGAGCGAGGGAAGGAACTCACTCGAACGGAGGACATTGCTGAGTTGTTAGCCAAGTACTATGAGTTGCTGTATGGATCGGATAAACCATAGGCAGGTGATCAAGGGATACATATTGCATTGGTCAAGTTTCCCAGGATCCGCAGGGAAGATAGGGATCGGTTAGAGAAGGAAATAACGGACAAAGAGATTTGCTGGGGCATTAAACAACTTCCCCATAACAAGGCGCCGGGCCCACACGTGTTCCCGCTCCTATTATAAAAAAAGTTCTCCGACCTGCTGATGCCTAAACTATACACCTAATACAACTCTTTCCCTCAACAGGGCACATCACGATGCAAGAGGCTAAAGTGGTGCTTATCCCGAAGCCATACAATGACCAGTCAAGGTTTGCGCCCTATCGCCAGATAATGCTAATTAATGTTGATGGCAAAATCTACACTAAGATCATAGCTAATAGATTAGACCCTCTCCTGGCATGGTTGATAAATCTGGATCAGTCCGGCTTCATTAAGGGATAGCAGACATTTGACAATATTATCAGAGTGGCTCACCTATTGGAAAAGGTTGAGAAAAAAGGCACACTGGCGACCTTGTTTTCATTGGACGCAGAGAAAGTATTGACTGCGTCAAATGGTCCTTTATGTTAGGCGTCCTGGAAAAATGGGATTCTGAGTACAGTTTCGACGAATGATACAAGCAAGCTATGCCGCCCCCCTCTGTTAGGCTACATGTGAATGAGGGGCTGTCGGAGAAGATCACCTTGGCTAAGGGTACTAAGCAGGGATACCCGCTATCCCCCTAACTATTTGTGTTGTATTTGGAACCTTTCCTAAGGAGAATTAACCAGGAAGAAGACATCCGGGGGAATACCATTCAGTGGGAATGAACACAAAACCCTGGCATTTGCAGGTGACATATTGATGACACTACCTACCCCAGACAAATCTTTGATTGCTGTTCATAGGGAAAAAAGAGGGGTGAGACGCGCACTCCAATTCCTGGCCAATATACTACCTGAAAAAAGAAAAAGTATAAATGGGTTAAATCCCAAAGTGTCCAATTGTTGCAGAAATATTCACAGGGTTAGATCCCAATTGTTGCAAAAATATTCACAGGGTTAGATCCCTTATGCTGAATTGGTACTGCTGTTCTCCTCCCTCAAATATTCACAGGTTTAGATCCCCTATCCTGCATTGGTACTGCTGTTCACCTCCTTCAAATATTCACAGGGTTGGATCCCTTATGCTGCATTTGAGCTGCTGGTCTCCTCCTCCTAGTGCTTTCGTGTCCCAACACTCTTCAGGGAGGCTGCGTTGCCTTTCACTTCAGGTGAATCCAATTAAATTGCTAATGCAGTCTCTCAGAATAATGGGAGCTGTAGTGAAATAATTTGTTCAATTCAGGTGATCAAAGAAAGACTCCCCTCCAGGAGCACACATCTTACCCTTAGCAGGGGGAGGTGGGAAAACCATAACTATGATTCTCCACTCTAGGGAAAAATGTTCCCGGTGCTGCAGCCTCTGGAGTCCGGATCTCCACAAATTACATGTAAAAAAAGAGGGGTGATGCACGCACTCCAATTCCTGGCCAATATACTACCTGAAAAAAGAAAAAGTATAAATGGGTTAAATCCCAAAGTGTCCAATTGTTGCAAAAATATTCACAGGGTTAGATCCCAATTGCAAAAATATTCACAGGGTTAGATCCCTTATGCTGCATTGGTACTGCTGTTCTCCTCCCTCAAATATTCACAGGGTTGGATCCCTTATGCTGCATTTGAGCTGCTGTTCTCCTCTTCCTAGCGCTTTCATGTCCCAACACTCTTCAGGGAGGCTGTGTTGCCTTTCACTTCAGGTGAATCCAAACATCTTTGGGAATACCATTCAGTGGGAATGAACATAAGACCGTGGCATTTGCATATGACATATCGATGGCACTAGCTACCCCAGACACATCTTTGATTGCAGTGCATAGGAAACTGGAATCCTTCAAGAAGGTGGCAGGTCTTAAAATCAACCAGCTAGCTTTTTACAGACTTTGAAGCATACTACAAAGCAGCGAAATAAATAAAGATTATAAAAGAATGGTTTAGTGGGGATGAGGGGAGAGTATGGGTGGGAATGTATGGGGTGGTGGTGGCCAAACCGCTGAATAAGCTATTGTGGCTCCCAAAAAGGGACCGAACAGGAACATGTATAAAAGTCAAGTACCAGGGTTAGTGGGGGCACATGGGATAACCTGAATAGAAGCTACGGCATCACTTCCGTCCCATCGTCATTTACCCCACTCAGTGCTGGATTAAACCCTGTGGAGGCCCCTAGGCAATCGAAATGTTGGGGCCCACCTCGCAAATTATCTCCTAATATGTTTTTAATTTTTGGCACACTTTATTATGAACAGTTGTTATGGGCCCCTAAAAGGAGTGGGGCCCATAGGCCAGTGTCTACTTGGCCTAATGTATAATCTGACACTGACCCCACTCTTTGGTAACCTGCAGTTTTCCCT
Source organism: Ambystoma mexicanum (assembly GCF_040938575.1). NCBI lineage: Eukaryota > Metazoa > Chordata > Amphibia > Caudata > Ambystomatidae > Ambystoma > Ambystoma mexicanum. Next base: position 77,062,782 of record NC_090924.1, on the reverse strand, counting down.
GTGAATGGAACAGGAGTCTTTCCACACGTGGAGAGAGGCAGGTTGGGAAAAGATATATGACTTATTTCAAGGAGCGGAAGGCCTCTCCTTTTGTGAGTGTGAGCAGGCATTTGGGTTGGCGGAAAGAGAACGCCTGAGATACTATCAGTTGAGACATTGGATCCTTAGCCCGGCCATTAAGAAAGCAGTGCTGAGGAAGCTTACGCCAGTTGAGACATTTCTCGTGACTCAACAGACGACAGGTTTGATCTCAGTGGTTTATAAATTGCTCCTAGAGGGAAAACCTAAGGAAGACTGGCACTACATGGTTAAGTGGCAGGAGGATACGTCACAAGGGATAGCTAGAGACCAATGGGAAGCCCTCTGGAGGGATATCTCTAAGCTTACCCAAGCATCCCAGACAAGAGAAATGTGGTACATGTTTGTGACGCGCTGGCACTACACCCTGGGAAAGCTACATAAGATGGACGCGCACATTTTGGATAGATGTTGGAGAGGCTGTGGGGGTAGAAGGGAATGGCTACACATATGGTGGAGTTGCCCAAAGATAAGGGGGTTTTGAGGGAGGGAGGTATACAAAGCTATAAAGACCATTCACACAACCTTCCCGGAGGCTTCACAGGAGTATGTTTACTGGGGGCAATGGAACGGGCAGGGGATCCCCTAGACAAACCCAGCAGGAAAGCAATCACAATCATGCTAATGGCGGCACGTTTGGTGATCGCCCAGAGGTGGAACGGGGCGACTGTACTTCCTCAACGTGATTGGAATAGGAAGTTATGGAGTTTGGTAGCACTTGTCATATGTACAACAACAGAATATGGGAGGTTTTCTCAGTACCTGGGGTCCAGCACTGGAACACTTGAAAGATGACTGTAGGGCCCCATTGAGACTGCAAAGACTAAAACTGCTGGACATCTCCTAAACCCGTATGTAGAACTGTATCCCTCAATGTATCTAGTCTGGTCTTGGGGAAGGGCATTGTGGGTGGGGAGGGATTTATTTTTGGGGGAATTTCTGGGGGAAGCGGAGTTATTCTGTGTTTCTGGAACATTTATAATTATGCAGAGAAAACCAACAAATAAAAAAATAAAAAATAAAATAAAATGGTGGCCGTTAAATGTAGCAATATGTATTTCAACTTTCAGGATTCCATGTGATCAATATATTCCCCACAGAAGGGCGAGAATGTTGCAGGAGTTGGTCTATTGTGAACGTACAAACAGGGGCAGATTTTCAAAATTGGGTGCAAATGAAAAAAGTGCAGAGGATGCACTTTTTTCATTTACTCTTATTTCAGAAATGTGCAAGTCCCCTTATTCTTAAAGGTGACTTGCGCATTTCAGGTGTAGCTGAACAGTAGTGCAAATATTTGCTGTGCAGCCCCCTTAAATACATTATTGTTTGGAGAGTGCTCCCTGCACTAATGTATTATTGGCTTCCAGCACCCACATGGGTGCTTAGAGCGTATTGCAGAGTGATTTCAGGCCCTCCGGTCACTGTGAAATGCAATAAACTGAAGAGGGAAAATCGAAATCAACTCCTGCCCCTCACCCCAGGCACATCGACAGACAGGACAGCAGGAAGAATAAGGAGCGCACTTATCATTTGAACCAATCCCCAGCGCAACCATGGGTGACAAATATGCTGAAAGACACTCACTTCACCAACATTGCAACCTACAAGCTACATTAGCCTCAATTCAGCAATACCAGAATCTACAAAACACAAGAATCCCTGTTTAAAGGCTTGCAGATGCTTATATGAATTAACCTGATCTAATGGCACAGTGTAAAGCCATGTTTCAGGAAAATTACAGCCAAGTGCATTTGTCTCACTGAACACCAGCCGCAGTGGGGATCTGTGCTGACTTCAGCAATGCGCCTCGCAAACCCAGCAGCAGCCAAGGTCTTACAGTAAGATAAGATTCCTTTCTTTGAACGACAGTGAACTCTGACAGACAAGCATTTTAATTCTTCACAAATACGAGTAAGCCACGGCAGAAAATCCACAGCCCAGTGTTTTTTCCCTGGGAACGAAAGACATTTTCGCAAAGACCCACACATCATTTGAAACATAATTGTAACAATAATGGCTCAGCTCTGGCCAGTGAACGCTGAGAGCCCAAGGGCGAAAAGCCTGTCCAAGCAAAAACTTATGGGAACAAGTTCATAATGCAACAATTTTAGAATTAGGTAATGGGGTTGGCACAGTTAAACCAGCCCACTGACGCAAAAGTCCTAATGTCCAATGATCAGGCTTCCTATAAGGGCTACATAGGTAAGCTATCACTTATCAGCCAATAGCGGGATGAGATAGGTTTCTGGGAGCTGGTCCAATTATGTGATGTCAGCCTGCAATGTGTTACAAAGCTGGCTTGCAAGCCAGCCCCGGGGGAGACGGTGCCAGGATTTTCACTGTGCACGAAGCTCACTGTGTGGTTTTTTTGCTGCCCAGAAATAAACGCAGTTTGGAACATGTTGCTGCCTGCTTGGGACTCTGCTGCATTTCTTTGGGCAAAATGGGAGGTGTTGGGGCCTCCCATAGCTCGGACCCCCAGAATCCCTGGTGGGGGTCCAGCTTCTCCCCAACAAAACAATAAAAAACGAATTTCTATGCTTCTACGAAGGATAGAAATCAAAGTGGGAGAGTGGTGGTTAACACCGCTGCTCTCCAACTTTAAACAAAATGCATGAAAGGTTCCGAAATTAACCTATTGTGCATTGAGGCTTCCCCTGCGCCTAGTCCATAAAAGCACAATGGAAGATCTTTCATTTTTGCACATTTGAAAGCACATCTCATTTTTGGTCTCAAGATGTGCAAACATCACCCCTTATTTGCACAAATGAGCAAAGGGAGTGAAAAAGTACATCTGAATGTGAGCATCTAAAATGCAGACTTTCAGAGGACCTTTGTGGATTTCGGTGTCCCTTTTTGGTGCAAATGAGAATCTGGTCCACTGTCTGTTCACAGTGAATGCATAAAGCCTTACAGGGTTAATTGATCAGAAAAGAACGTAGTTGTGAATGTTTCTGTGAAAGTTTGCTGCATTTTCTTTGCTGAATGGCAATTTGGCCGAATTTGTTTTTGACAAATGTTCATATATTTTTAACACCAACAGCCTGGAAGGGACCCCCTTGCACTGCCCCTTGCACCATCCACCTCCCATTATATACCTTACCCTAGCTTACCATATATGTTTGTGGTAAAAAGGAAGCAGCCAAAATAATACAGCAAAATCGAATTCGGCAAAGTTACCATTTGGCAAAAGTGAGCTAGACCTCCTGTGAGCAATATTCAGGCAGGGGATTTAGAGCCTCATCAGAGGACCATAAAACATCCTGGCATGTTTTGTAAATAATGAGACCTGGCGTTTTGAAGCTGGCAGCCATGTGCCCCCCAATTCCCCTAGGTCGGGGTCCAGAGTACAAGTCCCTTTGGCCCTCCCATAAAGCCGCCTCTGCAAATTCATCGCTAGGGCAAGGAAGGATAGCTCAAGGAAAACTTATTTGTCTCAGCAGCAAGACAACGCAGCGCAACACAGGTTGGAATCTGATCCCGCACTTAGAAACCACTTGCTGGTATTAAGCACGTTATAAAAGAACAATTATAATTATAGTGAGTGAATGAGGAGATGTGTTCATTCACCAACTGTTTTTCTATTATTCTGGATGAGTGATGTGGCACTCCCCCATTGGCACATGTACAGGTCATACAAGCATGTATGGCTCTGACACTGCGTATTGCCTAGAAATTGGGCAAAATGGGACACCACGTCTTTCCCCTTTTAGTGCGCTGCCGGCAGAGCTCTTCATGTGGTGCTCCCTCTGATCATGGGAGTGCCCTGTTGTGAGCGCTGCTCCACTCAGGGCACTCGGCGCGGCAGTCCATCTGATCATGGGAGCATGGACGTCATTTAGGGGTCGCCAGGGGTTGCAACTGCGACCTCTGAGGTCTCCCTTGCTACCCCTGTGGTCTCCCTTGCTAACCCTAGATTGAGGCTCATGGGCTTAGGCCTGCAGCATGTGGCTTTTTGTTTCTGGAGTGGCTGGTTTTCTGATGGCTATAGCCAGTAAGATAGCTCATTGGGTAGAGCGCTGGCTAATGCAATGTGTGTGTGATCTGCCGGTTGCAGGTTCGACTCCCAGCAAGGTCAACTCAGCATTTCATCCTGCTGAGGTTGATAAATGAGTACCAACACAGGTTAGGTTGAGTGATATTGTACGTATATTTGTTCTATATGAAGCCCTTAAGTGTAAGTGCTATATAATAACACATCATTATCGTTTGGCCTTGGAATTCTGCTTGCATTCACAGTACTATGGGCCTATACGCACTGATATTAAGGATACATATGGTGATCCATTCCTGTATGAAATGTATATCGCTTTACAGTGATATCCTAACCATATTGTTAGTAGTGTACTTTTAAACAATGCTATGTGATGCCACTTCCTGTTTTGTCGCAGGGTTAAAGGTTGTGTTCTATCGGTTCCGGTGATGTCACTTTGGCGTGGGGTCAAAATTACATCACTTCCAATGATGTCATCAGAGGTCAAGGGTCGTGTGATGTCACTTTTGCTACCCCTGGCATTTTGGTGAAATGACATCCCTGCATGGGAGCGCTGCGCCTAGAGTCTTGAGGGGAGTGGCGCTGGCTGAAGGGCTCTCAGAGTGGCGCTCCTGGTATTAGAGGGAGTGCCGCGCCGAGTGCCTTGAGGGGAATGGCGCTGACAGCAGGGCTCTCAGCACAGCGGTCCTGTGATCTGAAGGCTGCATTTGACAGATAAGGCCTGGGGACCAAACCTACTCTCGCCACTCTGCTGCTCCGTTACTGAGGTGCTGCTGGATGGCTCCGCCCCTCGCCCGCTCTAGTGAAAATCTGTTAGACGTGGCCCGGTATCTTGCCCATGACCCCTACCAGTCACTCGAATACATTGCCGGGCCGCACCGAGCAGCGGCACGGCTTCTTTGTAAGTGCTGCCCCTCCCTCCTCCTCACGTTGTGTACCTTGTTACTGGGAGCTATCATGTTCCCAGCAACCACTCCAGGTAAAATGCTTTTTTTCAAACTCCCCCTGGATTTATAGAGCACACCCTGCCAGTTCTCAGGGCCCATAACTCCTTGTACGACCTACAGGCTATGTCTATGAAGGTTAAATAAAGGGTGCCTAGAAACCGCCCACCCCATCCTGTTTCATCCTCTGTACCTTTTGTGAAATCACTTACCTCCTTCTGTTCTTTTTTCTCGTTTATCAATGCCTTTCTTGTGTCTGGCACCGTGCCACAAATTAACATTTCCTCTTTCCTTTCATACAATCGTTTGCTCTTTACTTTTCCACATATTTTGTCACGCACAAACACACACACACTTGGTGCCCAGAAACGCTCACCTACAATCAGTAAGTGAGAAAAAGAAAAGACAGCCACCCCCTTTGTGCTGGGCTGCATAGGCGGATATGCCCCCTTTCCCCGTAAACCCCTTCCTGACAGGAAGAGGATGTTCTTTCCTTCGAGTCCTGAGGCGTTGGACAGGCTGTTGGAGGAGGCAGGGTACGTATAGGAAACACAAGGGATGGGTGCATACCTGCCTACATTTGAAAATCAAAATTCCTGAGATTTAGGCCCCGCCCACAGCCACACAAGACTCCGCCCATTTGCACACGGCTCCACCCACACGCCCCGCCCACCTGTCAAAAAGGTAAACTCGGTGGTTGTAGCCTTCAGTTTGCTTACCATAGCATTAATTCAAAGCTATAATAAGCAAAATGAAGGCGGTGCCGCTGCCGAAATAATAGTGCTTTCAATCGATGTAATTGGATTGAAATCAGCAGAGGCGTTGCTGGGGGGTGTTGAGGGAGCTATAGCCCCAGGTCTTTTGGTTGTAGCCCCGGATAGAAGCCCAGGTGTTACAACCAAAAAGGCTAGCTAGTCCCCAGTCCCGACCGTCCCAGAATTAGCGTAGCCTCGGATCTTTTCCAGACCTAGCAACACCCCTGGAAATAAGCATTATTTCGGCAGCGCCGCCGCCTTCATTGTGCTTACTACAGCATTGAATGAATGATTTTCAGTGCTATGGTAAGCAAAATGAACGTGGCACCGCCGCCGTAATAATACTGCGTTCAATCCAATGACATGGATTGAAAGCACTATTATTATAGTGGTGCAGGCTGTGGGCACGAACATTTTGCGCCGTTTCCGGTCCCGTCATATTCTCCATCTGATTGGCTACCGGCAGCAGCCAATCAGGTGGAGAATGTGACGGGACCCAGCAAGAATTTCAAAATTCCTGAGATTCGAGGGACTTTTCCGGAGACCGGAGAAATGCTTAAAATTCCGGAGTCTCCGGAAAAATTCCGGAGGTTAGGCAGGCATGGATGGGTGGGATCACGGGACATACAAAGTGGGTCCTGCTCAAGAGAAATGTGTAGGGGGTGAGGGGCCGACAGGCAGGGGCTGCGGTGGTATCCAGTGGCGTGTCCAGGGAGTGAAGGGAGGTGGCACATGCTACCCCTGGAACCTGATTGGCCGCCCCAGGTCCCACCCCATTATCATAAACTATGATCACTATGTGTGTGTGCACTTGTACCTCATGCTAAGTCAGTGCCCCACTTGGGTCAGCCCAGTCAAAAAGAGTCTGGACACGCCACTGGTAGTGTGCCCTGCACAACAGGAGGATGGCAAAGTGTATTCCCTGCACTGCCAAAACTGGGCAAGGGACACGGGACCTTGGCAAAAGTGGCCTGCGGGGAATATACATGGGATCGTGTAGGCAGATGGCGACCTCCGAGCACACTTCTCGCACTTTCCTTATGGCGCACTGCTTCTGAGGTCATAGGTGACCTGTAACGCCGAGAAACACATTCCCTGCTACAAACTCAGTGGTCTTCTGGCTCTTGAAACAGCTGCCAAGGGACCAGGTTCAGACAACCCCAGCTTGCTATCCCGTAGCACTCAGGGCCTCATTACATCCATGGTGTCAGGCAATAAGTGACACCTGTTTTATGGGCCACCATATTACAGTCCTTTATTAAAAATGCTGCCAGTGATTAATGCTAGGAAATTACAAGGTGCGAATTCACTTTGAAAATCTGCCAATTTGTGCCTGCTCCCGCGAGGTGGTTGGGAGAGTTGTAATCTGCCCACAGAGCTTTTATAAGGTTTTGATCCTGTGCTTGAATAGAGGAAATGGTGTTGCATGGGGACGCTGGAAGAGGGCCAATCAGTGGACATCTCTGCTGCACACTCGTTCACCACCTTGCATGTGCAATGCATAAAAGGGTCAAAATTTAGATTTATGCAGATTTTTGTAATTGTAGTTGGTTATTTATAATGCGCGGATCCGGGGACCGAACCTCTGTTGCTCCTCATTGTCTTGTTTCCAAGGGGAGTGCGTTGCTCCTGAGCCACCTTCCCGATTGCAACGGGTTTTACAGGACAAGTACCATCCAGTATTTTACGTAATCCATTTCCATCCTCAATATGAGGACGGAAAATGTTTTTCTTTAAAAGGCAGGTGGATTCACTGAAAACCCGCTAGCGGTATTTCAATAATAACTACGCACAAATCAATACCGCCATGGCGGGGCATTTTCAGCATTAACGGTAATTACCGCCAGAGGGAATCAACCTAAACATTCCACCCAAACTGCAATCCAGGCCCCGGGCTTCCGCGCGGTTATTACCACCTCATTATGAGTTGGAATTGCATGGGAGGTTTTCTTCAAAGGGAACATGGAAATTGCGGCATGGTGTAAATGGGACATATCCAGCTCTTATGGTACTTTCTTTGTGCTCATGCAAGAAATCACTTGTGTTGTTCTTGGAGAAACAGCCAGATTTGGCAAGTTCGCCATTTTGATTACCGCGCACTGTGGAAGAGGTAACATTGACCCCAAGTGTAAGACAGCAGGCTCAAAATTGGGCCCAGTACAGCTCCGAACAGCAATGCAATAGAGCTGGCAGTTAAAAGTACACAGTTGCCAACAGATGATGAAATTAAGCTCATAAGTGTGCCGCCTGCAGCAGCCCTGCTAGTTGGTGTAATAGTGGGGGTAGAACCTCTGTGCCAGGGTATTTTGCATCTACAGTCTGTCTAATCAACAACACTGTCTCTTGGATAGATACAAGGGTGCATGGACCACAAATAAACCGCAGTTCTATCATCCTGGCAAGGAGGGAGGACTGGGGCGGAGCCACTAACAAAGCCGATAAAGGAGATTGAATTGTTCTATCTTTTCATTGGTATTTGGTAATAATATCCCTATATATATGGTCGCTGTATATAATGTCGCCGGGAAAAGGTTGTGGCAACATTATATAGGTGACAATATATATAGGGACAGGGGCAGCAGTGGGTGCAGGGGTATCCCCGGCTCCCCATGAACAATAATGAAGGAGTTGGGGGTTGCGGGGTGTTCCCTGCATGTTCTATGTAATAATGTCCCCACAAAAACCAGCCATTTTTTGGCGATTTTTTTGCATGGCGATATTTTGGAGGGGACATTATTACATGGAACCTTTTCATTCTTGTCATGTTCCAGCATATGTATTGGGTTCTAAGAACGTATGTTCTAGGATGGTATCACTGTCTTACGTCTAGCCTAATCCTCTGGCCCATGTGAAGCAAGAACTTCCAGGTTGGTCCCGGCACAAGGAAAAACAAGAATCACAGCCGGAACAGGTTAAACCAGTGGCAAGTAGTGGGCAAAAGCCTTATTGGCAAAGAAGATGAATGTGCAAAATGACCTGTCCCATACAAATAGATGTAACCCGCTGACCTCCGTGGGAGAGATTGATTGGCTGATGGAGGTCACATGTGGTCAATCGGATGCACACCGATCGACAGAATCAGTTGCTTTAGCTGAGGATGTAGGTTGCCTTATGGGGCTTCAATCAAATACCTGCAATATGCAAAAAAATGATGTGAGTGTTTCCAGTAAAAGGGAACGTATGTTGGTCACCTCATAGAACATTGCAGGGGCCAAAGATAAAGGGTGTTGGTAGGTGACTCTGCATTACATTTCCTCGCAGGAGAATTTGTCATGTTTTTCGCAACGGAATAATTAAGGTAGGGGGCTTAAAGGTGGGGTTGCGGGGGGCTCTCCCCCACATATATATGTGGCAAATAGAACCTATACATTTGATGAAATCTCCTACAAAGAAATGTTTTCCGCCAAATCAATCCAAACCAGATACATTAAAAGATCCAAATGTGAAACTGCTATTGCATGAGTCTATGATTATCTTTTTGCAAGAGACCTGGGAAGGAGTTGAGATGGTTTTTGATGGTTATACAGTCTATCAAATTAAGGCCAAGAAAGGCAAGTGGGGCAGATATTATGGTGGACTGGCCACTTTGGTGAAGTGCTCACTTAATTTTTTATCAGGTAATCGACTTCAGGGGGCACTTGGGTGTGCCGATCCAATTGTTGAAGCTAATATTCCCAAGTGGAAATCCTATACATATTATAAATATACACAATAGTCCCTCCATAAAGAAAATGGTAGACCCTATTTCTGTCCTAAATTGTGAGATAGAAAACCTTTCCAACCAGTCAACAGAAAAGAATCCAATGATAATCAGTGGCGTGGATCTAAACTTAAAATTGGGAAATGGCCCAATGGAAGGCCTATTTGATGCAGAGGAAGATGCATCATTGAAGGTCCTGCTTCCCCAGATGGTGGACCCAAGAATGTGTGGAGAGGGGCTCACACTTTGGCACTGGATGGTGGAATCAGGTATGAGACCCACAAATGGTAAATTTCCTGACGATATGCCAGGTGTCTTAACCTTTAGAAACACAAGAGGAAGTTGAACTTTAGACTATTTCCTCTTAACATATAACATGTGAGACACGATAAAGAGCTTTTGAATAAACACAGACCTGTTTAGCGACCATCATGCTTTGGAACTGGTTTCAAGGTGGGATGGGATGGAAGTAAAAGGGAATCAATATGCACAACTACAAGAGATTTCCTGCCAGTGACATTTTCTTAACTACATCAGCTGCACACATAACTGGTGCACCCATGCACCCTGCGACACCTTCCTCTCTCAACTGACCTGGACTACGGTCCCAGAGGGCGTTCAACCTACCAGCGCTTTGAGGTCATACCAATGATATATAGAGCGCTATATAAATATCAAATAACATAACATAACAGAACATAAAATACTTAGATGGGACGAGTTGAATAAAGAAAGTACATTTAAAGAGATCATGAGGGAAAATATGGAAAGTCTCATAGTCCTGTTAAATGAAAAAGAAAATGCAGTGGTGATTGTACAGAACTTTATGAGTCTTATGTCAAATATTTTAAAGCAACGGCCAAGAAACCAGCACAAGATGTGAAGAAAGACTATACGCAGGGATGGTTTGATAAGAAAGAAACAGCTGATGTGTTTACTTAAGAATAAAGAGACCTGTAAAGGGGAGATAGTGCTAGGTAGAGCAAATTATAAATGGCAGGTCAGGAAATGGAAAACCGACCTAGATTGACAGGCCTGGGACAATTTGTAAATAGCAAGTAGAGGAAAAGACCCCAAAATATTTGGGGAGGCGGTTAAAACTGTTCAGGATTATAAAGACCAGCTCTCTCGACTGGAGTCACGCACCCCAGACAATGAATGGGTGGACCACTTTAGCAACGTGTATACAGCACAGACGGCGGGTTAGTTGAATTGAGGGGTTCCTTATCAAATATGGCTTGTAAAAAATTAAAATTATCAAAAACTCAATTTTTCATATAACGAGGTGAATAAAGCCATTGGGCCTCATTACAAGCTTGCCGGTCCGGTAACAACGGTTCTGGTAAGCTACCGGCACCGTTGTTACCGGACCGGCAAACTGTAAGTTCTGCTCGCGGGTGCCTTCCTGCCCACCAGATCTGACCTGGCGGGCGTACCGGTACCCGCGAGCAGACCATGCCGGATGCACCGCCACCATTCACGAATGGTGCCGGTGCATCCGGCCTCCCCATTCCCTTTGAGCCCTATAGGGCTCAAAGGGAATGGGGAGTAATTATTACCGGCACCCGGCAAAGAGGAATTACCGGGTCCGCCCAGGCTGGAATGCCCCGGTAGATCCCCATTGCCGGGTGCCAGTAATGTCATGACTGCGGCGGCAGCCGTGATGGTAATTACTGGCACGGCAACCGCCGAAGTCGGAATGAGGCCCATTATGTTTGTGAAAAAGAATTAAGTTCCAGGTATGGATGGGGTACAAATGATTATTACCCAGATTGTTTGGAGGTTTGGGGTCCAATTTTGACAATCTTATTTAACGCTATCCTAGACGGTAACATAATTCCAAAAGAGTGGGCAAGAGCAATCGTAGTGTCCATCTATAAGAAGGGCTGCAGGAAATTGTCTGCAATCCTATCGTCCTATTTCCCTTCTAAATACTAGTTTTAAATTATTTGGGTAGTGTCTCATGCATAGAATGGAAGCTTGGGTTTCTGAAAAAGCAATTGTTTTGCCTACTCAATTAGGCTTTAAACCAAAGTTGGTCACCATGGAACAGGGTCTAAATCTTTACTTTACTTTATTGCCCATTCTTTACATATAAAAAATAACCTATTTACCTCGCCTTTTTGGCCTTGAATTGCTTTTCATAAACTTAAGTGCAATAAGCTATGGCATGTGCTCAGGTCCTATAATTGTCCGGGCAATATATTAGATATTTTAAAGATCATTCGTAGCAATACTGAGGCATGTATTAGATCCGGCATTAGAGGACATTGCACCCCATGTTTCCTGATCGATACAAGGGTGAGACAGGGGTGTGTTTTGGACCTTTGTTTTTCTCCCTACATATCAATGAATTTCATGAAAGGTTGGTTGACAGTAACATAGATGTACCAAGGCTGGGAGGAATGCCAATTCCAGCTCAGATCTACACTGATGATATAGGGCTCATAGCCCACACTCTGATAGCGCTCCGGGTTTTGGCGAATACATTTGCCTCTTTTATGAGGGAATTGGACCATCAAGTAAACTCAAATAAGGTGGAGGTAATTAAATCTTGTGGGAACAGGAGGAACCTTATATTCCCTACTATTTTGTGCAAAGCAAAAGCAATCCGTTGAGTGAACCACTTTGACTACCTTGGGATCCGCTTTAATAATAGATATACCGGAGATGCACACTCAATAAAACAGGTCTCACCTGAGCTCATACACAAGTTTTTCAGAGCGCGACCAAGAAAAGGGAGGGCAACAAGGTAGAAACAAAAACAAACGATCTTACTAGGCCCAGTGACATTAAGAACGCGCAAGTGCATGGAAAAAGGGAAAAAAGGAAAGTACGAGGGAGGGGGAGAGGTGGAAAGTGCGGAACAAAGGAGAGAAACAGAATAAATAATAAGTGCAATGAATAAATAAAAAAGGCAATGAAAAAAAAGGCAGTGCAGCCATCAAGTGACAAGTACATGATTAGTCAGATAGAGTATATCTGATAAGTGCAGAGAAAAAAAGGGGGACTGTATGGGTACAGATACAGATCCCAAGTGCAAGGGGAGTCTTAGGGACGGTGCAGGAAGGAAGCATGGTGAGCAGGTTCCTGGGCCGGAAGGACAGATGGTGGTAATGGAAGAAATGAAACAATCGATAGGGGGACTTGGCAGGCTTATAAAATCACACAAACAACAACCATTAAACATTATTAAAATGGTCTATAATGCCTGAACAATAGGTGTTGCTATATGGGGTGATACCGATTTAAGCAAGTTTCAAAGGATGAAAATGGCTTTCAGAAAAATCTTCTGGCCCTTCCAAGTTTGCTGTCCATAGAGAAGTTGCTATGAGGTTCATCGGGGGGGGGGGGGGTGTGATGGTCCTGAAGCCCACACTTCTGTTGCTACGAGTTTGGTCCAATCCATCTGCTGTTCTAACCCAATCCATTCTAAAAGACCAAATATCCAAAAACGGGTGGATAGAATTGGGTGGATATCAAATTTTAAGAAATTGTTGGGGCATGTATATTGCCAACACTTTTTGGGGGAATCCGACATTGACAAATAGTACTACAAGCCGAGTTCTTAAAAAACGATTACTTGAATGGGTTGCAGAGGATAGAGACACCAAGGGGGATACAAAAAACACTAAATAGACGATTGAAGATAACATCGAGCCATGAATCTACGGACTGGTCCAATAATACATTCCAAATGGCGCCAATTACAAGAGCACGGTTTGAGTCTATACTGTTAGGAGAGGTTATAAGCAAAAGGTCAGGGCGATATTTTGGGGCGGAATGCCCAATGTGCCATGCTGAACTGGATGACTTGGCGAACTTCCTTTTATTTTGTCCTGAATAGGATTGTCTAAGGAAGACATTGCTAGTTCCTTTACTTAAAGGCCATGGTTTTTCACAATATCGTCCAGCTTTATATTTTTTGCTGGATATTTCATCTCCTGCTATGGCTTCAGCATTATCCGTGTGCATAAGAAATGCTTGGAAACTACAAGTCCATGGTGACCTAATCCCGTCACTCCATATAATGTTTTAAGAAATTGCATTATCGATAAGCATTTTGTATGTTTATGATTTGTGTTGCATTGATTGTATTGGTCTAATGTGTTTTATAGTAGATATCAATTTACACCAACCTAAACTTTGGACATTTTAATATATTTTAGTATTCATATAGCTGAATTCTAATGTAAACAAATGTGTATTTTGATAAACATTTATGGAATATTGACATATCCGAATAAAGAATGTATTAATTAATTAATTATTTATTAATTAATTAATTCATTCATTCAATACGCATACCACAAAGCGAGGCATTCCGGATGATTGTGCATTTTGCCATGAATGCCATAACAGTATTTACCAGAAACAATAAAATTGCAACATTTCATCCCATAAAACCATTAACGACACCCCAACATGCAGTATTACCATGCCCAGAAGCAAAAATACCGCACACGCACTTTGCGTGACGAGCACTACTGAATTGCAGTCCAGTGGAGACCACCTCCCAAGTACGCCATCTACCAAAATTGACCACCTTCTAGAAATCTGGAGAGCCTGCTGGACACTAAGGAGTGAAAATGAAAGTTTACAGAGAAGGAACTGTGATGTTATGTGTGTTATGTTACAAGGCCCGGGAGGATAGCTCAGTGGCAACGTGCTCGCCTTGGAAGCAAGACGACACGAAACAACACAGGTTTGATCCCTGAGTCTGCGCTTAGAAACCTCTGGGTATTAAGCGCATTTTAAATACGCAACTAAGACATATTCCTGTAACAGCACCTCGATGTCCCCGGGCTGTGTGAGCGCTTTAAAAATGCAAAAAAACCACAACAAAAAAGGCTTTATAAAGCAAAAAGGACGTCTCGGCACCTTTCAGTTCCTGAGATACAGCGATGATTCCCAAATGGGACAGTGGCGATTTCTCTGCTCCGGGTGGATGATTTGACCCATGTTCACTCCAGCAGGCTTCAGGGGCAAGAGGGTCACAAAGGCAGCTGACTTGCAAAAGACCTTGCCACGGCAGGGCAACACGGTAACCGTGTTTACTCCGGTCTTGGCGCACTCGTCTCACTTCAGACCTGGAAATGCCAAGTGTACGAAATTCGGTGTGCGGGTGCCGGGGACACAGAGCTAGCAGTATACCAAGTTTCATAGGGCCTCCTTGAAACGGCGGTGGTGACAGAGCAAAGCAACTGGGTAATCTGGTTGGCCCAGGGACACTTCCGAGAAAGCTTACTTTCGGGGTTTGATGAAGGTGCCGAGAATAGTTGGTCCCACTATTCCAGTGGGTCAAAACGTCTTCGCAGACCTTCTAGGATGACCAGATGCAGAGGGGTCCAACGGGACGACAGCAGGCTCAGGGTGCCAAACCTTCCAGCTGGTCTCCAGCGGTTCCTCGACTCGGCTTTGTTGTTGCAGGATACTTGGATCCTATCGTTTGTTCAGTGAGAACTCAGGAGATCAACATGGTATGGGTGTTTTAGGCCTCCTCTTATCCAAACTACCCTTCACGCCAAAACGAAGAGGACCAAATGGGAGATCTGCTCACAAACACAGATTCCATATGTGCACCAATCACGGACCACAGTGGTCCGAGTCATTCATGGCACTCAAAACTCTCTGACACCCAGGATGTGTATTGGAACCAGACGTTCCAGCCCACATCCTGGAGGCACACACACAAGGCATGCAGAAGCCCACAAACTCATTGGGTTTCGCGGGAAAGTGCATGACCAAATAAGGACTGATCCGGGTCGACTCGACCTGGGGAAGGTGAAGGGGCAAGATGGCCAAAGGACAGGACAAAGAACCTCGTGACATGGCCATTTTGGAGCCAAGCCACCTATTTGTGCCAAACACGGTTAACACAGTTAACCTGGCAGGAAAGGGTTAAAAAGAATGTGAAAAGATAGCTGCCACCAGTCCTGTCCATGACACATCTGCACAGTTCATAAAAAGTCCAGCGAGAGTATCTAGGGCCTTTGGAAATTACTATAGACCCAAGTGTGCTGTATGGTAAAATACATTGCACACTTGTTACATGTTGAACAAAAGTTGCAACACAGGGAAAAGGACTAAGGGAAACAAAGTCTCCCAGTACTGACTGTCTTAAGGGCATGTCAGTTTCCACATAAAAAGTGAGGGAAAGCCCAGAGGAGTGCAGCTGAAGGCTGTGCTTCTCTGGCAAAGTCAGTCAATGGTGTCTAAACAGCAGCAAAAAGTTTGGGGGTTGACACATGGAGGGAAAATTACATATAATTATGAAATCTTTCCTAACAGGCAACTCAAGCGAACAAGAGAGGCTATCAGGCTGCCAACCAAGTACCATCTGGCTCTGTGCATCTGGAAGTCACGCCGCGAGCATTCCCACCACCACCACCGCAATATGATAGATTATTCATAATGCGCTTAATTTCCAGAGGTTTCTAAGCGCGGACCCGCGGATAGAACCTGTGGTGCTCTGTTCATCTTACTTCCAAGGCATGGCAAGAAAATAATCCCTGCCCAGCCAGCACAGCCAATGCAAGTAGCACCGCCGGAATGACCACATACAGTTGCCCATTCAGCAGTGGTGGGGTGGTGGGTGAGAATGTCCTTCATCTCGATCCACCACCTGAACAGGTGTCAGTGGTCATTGGGGCTGAAATAACACCTAAGGGCACTGCCACCCTAGTTGCAACACCAAACAGTGCCTGTATGGATGGTCTGTTGGAAAACAAGGCGACACAGGTACTTGGTGCCAAGATGACCAGGACCAAAATAACAGCCATCCTCGTGTGTGTCCCTCACAGCAGGTAGTGGTTCCCATGCCTGTTCACAGATCATCTGAGTGGGGAGAGGCAGCCCCCCAGATGATACCTGAGAGGCCCATCACCAGGCATTCCTTTGGCGCCTCCAGCATCAGGAGGGCACGCCAATGAACACCCGAGTGTGCTGCAGTTCAGAAGGCAATCACCGGGCATGGCAAGACAAAGGCGTCTCTCTATTCACATGACATGACAACCTAGTGAGCAGCACAACACTCACGAGAGACCAGTCCACGCGAGAGTGTGCAGAAGCCACAAAACAGGGGTTTCAGCTGCTGGCTGGCATTTTGGAGAGAATTAAGTGGTCCCTGGTGTAATTGCAGTCCATATTGTCCCCGAATGGCATACCCTCTAATTTAGTGAACAGGTGTGATGATTCTGTGAATGGCAGGCTTCAACAGGACTTTCACATCCACCACCATCAGCCAACCAGGGAGAGGGAAGAAATCACATTACAATATAATGGCTTGGCATGACACGGACCAGCCCTGCTGTGTGGTGGTGGGGCGGTGTTGGGTTCACATGTGGTGAGAGGTAGAGGGTAGGGAGATATGGTGAGGTGGCATTGGGGAGTGGCGGTAGGTGGAGGGGTGTGTTGCTACAAATCAGGGGGAGGGGGAAGGGGCGTGTTGGGGTGAACTCTGGAGGTAGAGGAGTGCAAATGCACACATATAGCTGACGCTATGTTCAATAAAAGTCTTAATCACATATAAGGTTCTGCAGCATCACATTGGGTGGGTACCTTTTTCATGGCACTTGGCATGGGCTGCATGGTGATATCACAGAGGTATCCTAACTATTGCTACATTCATTATGGCTGCCTGGGATTCTTTGCTGAAAATATCCTTCATCCAGTACATTATAGCATACGCATGTGCATCAACATGCATGTGATGGGAATGCAAGAATAATGGCTCACATATATATGGACTGTCCTCAGGTATGTCACCCCTGCCATCAGCCTGGATCTGCCTGACATGATTCAGCACTCACTGCCCATGTAGCTAGCCTTCAAGTATTCCAGAATGGCACAGGGCAGGGCTGTGGGTGAGCATTTCATCCATGCACAGGCCTCTTAATCCAACGCATGGCCTGTCTCCTGAGCGCAAGATTGCATTAGTGGTTCTACAGGTGTAATGACCAAACTGCATGGCGAGTTCCCCTTCTAGGACACAGTTTTCCCATTGGTGCAATCCCATGTGAAGGAAAAAGTGGGCTTGAAAGTAGACACAGAGGTACCCTCAATGTTTGGGTTACCTATGGGGCCCCTCTAGCCTAGACTTTCCTCTTTACCTCCTCCTTCCCTTCTTCTCTCCTCTGCTAATCCCCCCGTTGCTGCGATTGATGTCCGGGGCACTTATGCATCCTCAGGGCTCTGACCTCCCACACTTAATCGGCTCAGCTCCTGTTTATTCACTGCACTTGCACTTACACCCTCCGCCCTGGAGGCTCGCACCTGCACCTCTGACGGCTCCAGGCGGTGTAGCACTCAACATTCCTAGCACTCTATCTGTGGCTCACACATGAGCTCGGACTCGCCAGCACTTACCCCCTCTGCCCTCTTCCTTGCTGCACTTGCACGTTCTGAATACTCACAATTCATAGTGGGTTTGTCCTCTTTTCCTTTTCCCACCACTGCTCTTAAATATTTTAGAAGTATTTCCCACTCGTGCTCCCTCCCCTGGCCTGTGGGCGCTTTGAAACAGTATTTTCTTGTTGTATAAGCGCCTAACAAGCAAACAATAAAATAAAAAATAAAAATACACTCAGAAGATCAATTTCCTGAAACACTGAATTGTGATCAGTCCATCACGCGCATCCCAATGGGAAAGTAGTCCTGGTGCATCTTCCTCAAACTCATTATCACGATCAGGTGGGACAGTGACATTGTCAAGGTTTACTGTGATTTTACCGAAAACTTTGCATTCGAGATATTTTTTACAGCAACATTTTTATCAAAAAAAATCTGTATTTACTTTATTTGGTGGGGCTCACCCCCCAAACCCTGTTTCCCCATGTTTTTACCCCCAAACCCCTGCCCAACTATTTTAACCCCATACCCACCCCATATATATAATATATATATATATATATAAAACAATCTGTATTTTGTTTGGTAAAGTTTCTGTAAAAAATACATTGAATAAAAAGTTTTTGCTAAAATCACTAGATATCCATTGTGAAGCATTGGCAACGTTTTTTTGGCTTGACACACCACGCAATTTGTTCCTAACCGTTTTCTTTTCTTCAATACAGGTATGTGTTTGTTATATTTGCCACACATAGCTGTGCATTGTAAACTAATAAGTTGGGGTGGTTTTGAAATTCACAGGATTTCATGTTGCTTTCAGATGTGTGCCCTGATGAAGACCTGGCAAAGTCTGAAATGCACTGGCCAACACTCTCTGCCTCATGAAACCCTGAAGAAAATGGAGTTGCAATATAATGTTTATGTTCATAAAAAAATAATACGTTTTGATTATACTGTGAATTTAATTTGCAGTAGTTTGATACTATTAGACTGCAACCAGTATTATGGGGTGGGTCCTTAGAGTTGTGTTCTACAGTAGTGCCTGCAAGTCATGTTCATGTCGCAGATCATCTCTACTTTCAGGGTGGGTTCTAGTTTATAGTTCGGGTGGACCTGCTCGCTCGCATGTGGTAGCAACAATGGAACATGTGTATAGTACAGGGCACTTGTGGTGTTAGGGAATTGTGTGAAGTCACGCAGCTGTCCTATCATTTCATTTATGGCGTGTAGGGTTGTGAGAAGAGCAATGTGGGCTACTGCATGGCACCGGAGGGTGGTTAACACCTCTGAGAATGTTGGCTGTGCCATGCCATGCACCATGCCAACATTTCTATCGGGACCCCCACCGCCTGCAATAGACGAGCTCTGGCCCAGTGTACGGTTGTTCGCCTTTCATGGTCGCCCTCAATGAGCTGGAGTATGTAGATGATGGTTGCCCTGTGCACGGGATGCGATCTCAGGATGTGTGTCAGTTGGAGCCAATGGGGATTGTCTAACTCTGGGTATGGGTGGACTGCGCACTCTCCCCCTTCCCGTAGGTCACTCTGTCCTACGCGTGCTCCATTTCTCCTGCACTCAAACAGTAGATACAACGCGCTAAGGTGCAGCAGCAGGGCTCCGCCTGCCTGTGCGTGTGTTGTTTTAGGTTTAGGTTGGCCGTGTCTATTCTTGGGTGGGGATTGCGTGCACCTGTGTTTGACTTGGCTCCACCAGGCACTCATTGCATCCTATTTGCTGGAGGTACAAGCTTGAGGTGTTTTATGTGTTGTTTTTGGCAGTGCCCGCCGCCTGACCCGCAGAGTGTTTACTGCTTCCATTGTCTCCGCATCTGGTATTCTACTGGCACCGGAAGCTAAACTTACAGCATGTGTTAAGCTCAGACACCTCGATTGTGGTATTTCCGCATGCAGTGCAGGAATCTGGAGTGGAGTGGAAATACCTCTTGATTTACCATTACTGCCACACTCGTACAATACGTAAAATACCACATGGTTTTACTGTTACCACCATGCACAAAACGAGACCCTAAATAATAAATAAGACAAATAAGGAGAAAATAACTCAAATGAAAAAGGCGAACAAATATGTTACATTAAAAATTAGGCTAATACCAAAATCAGAATGCTGTTATTCTATCTGCTAAAAACAGTTGTTTTTGAAACCCCTTGTTTGTACAGTTTGTGTTTGGCTTAAGAAAATGTTACATTTACTGCAAATACAGCCTTTGCCTTACATTTTGGTAGTTCTCTCTAAAACAAGGGAATACTTAATTATACCCGGGTTTGTACTGCCTTAGAATTTGTTTACATTCGAGTCCGGCTGTGGCCGTGCCAGTAAAACCGGCAGGCTGCCACCGGACCCGTGAATCTTTTTGGCGCCGGGCTTGCCGGTAACAGTGGGGGATTCTAACTCCGCTGGTCCGGGAAGTCAGGCGTGGGGAAAATTGTATTCCCCATTCCCATTGAGTCCCGTAGGACTGAATGGGAATGGGAAACGCAGAGACACCGACACCGCAAATAACGGTGCCGGTTCCTCTGTGAAAGTCTGCGAGCGGCTGCCGTTCCGCCCTCCAGGTTAGTGTACCGGTCCGGTAACAACGGTGCTGGTAGGCTTACCGACATCGTTTTACCAGACCGGCATGGTCGTAATGAGGTCCCTAGTGTTACTGGACCACTCCAAACGTCTTCATCAATTCAAAAAATTGCATTCAGATTTCCCCAGTCAAATACATAAAAACCATTGCTCAATTTACATGTCTTATTAGAGATAACAATTCAACACAGAAAAAATTAAAACTGAAGAGGCACTGATATGCATTTCAAGACACCTTTCACCATGAAGAATTATAAAATAAAGTGTGTCACCAGACACTCAACTCTCCTATCACTATGCTCACTCTCTACTCTACACCAACACACAATAGAGAACAGCTACACCCCTCGATCAATTTTGTCCTATCAGCTCACATACGAACAATACTCCATGAACACCTCAACATCCTGCTGTAACGTAGCAATATCCCATGAAAAGATCGGCCTAGCTGCACACATAAGCGTCCTACACAGGCCTTACGCTGCCAGAATGCAGTCTCGGAGACCAACCCCTAGACTGCACACATTGAACTGATCTCTCAATACCACCACACCTAATATTAGGATGCAGCTACCATCAGGCAATCGCATCAGCTGCTCACATATTGAGTGCTCCCAACCACCCTTTGATACCCTACTCTCTCAACTGGCTGGACTATGGTACCCAAGGGTGTTCTACCCACAAGTGCTTTGAGGTCATACCAATGATATATAGAACGCTATATAAATGCCAAATAATATACATTACCCTATCTATTCACAATAATTAAAATTAGCATCTGGAGTAGAATGTCAAAATCACATGGGCCAATCAGGATTGTCACCTTCTGCATAGTAATCGCTGGTATGCCACCGTTCCTCATGGCCCACAGGCAGGGTTTTAAGTGGGCCGGGGCTAGCTGGAGCTGAACCGAGCAGTCTCCCAAAACCTTAGCCAGGGTGCTGCCAGAGCTCCCCCAGATCTCCCACCCCACCAGTGAGCAAAGCAACTTTATTATTCTCCTATGCTTGGGGTTCAAACCTGAGCCCTGCCAGTAAGAAGCCAGTGTCACATGGCATGGCCAGTTCTAGCACTAGGCAAGGTTAGGCGCTTGCCTATAATGTGAGAATGTTAGAGCAGCAAATGCCGCAGATGGCAATAAGCAATTATACATTTTTGGTATATAGTATTTATTATTCTCTCTCTCTCTCTCTCTCTCTCTCACTCTCTCTCTCTCTCTCTCCCTCTCACTTCGTCTCGACTACACAACACTCTCTCTCAGCACTGCAGCGGCAGGCAGCCGGCACCGTGAGGTTTGGGTCGGGCGTGGGCATGGTGCGCAGGGCCTCAAGCCGCACCTGCGCATTAGCATCGCACATGCCCTTGTGCAGCTGTTCTTCTTCTTCTTCTGGACCGTCCGTGTGCCGCCTTGCACTGGCTGCAGCCTGCCGCCGTGGGCTGTGGGTGGTGGCCCTGCCTGAGAAAGAGACTCTATCAGACACACGCACAGGCAGGTGAGGCGTCCCTATTGTTTTGTAATTATTCTGCCTGTCAGGGGCGGAAATAGCTGAACTGAGATAAAGAGAGAAAGAGCCATTTAGAGCCATTGGCAGTTCCTGGCCCAAACTTTGCACCTACAGCAGCGCTGCTCTTAATTAGCTGCTGCTGCGACATGGGGTCACGTGGTGGTGATTGTGTACTGCATGCTAAACATTGGACACTCAGCAGCACTCGACCCGATCTTGGCAACCTGCTGCAGTGCTGCCTACTTCTAAGTGGATACTGCTGCTGATCTGTTATTGAGTCAAATGTGCTGCTGCTGATTGATAGTAATGGGGGGTGCATCCAAACATCTGGCTCCCTGCCACGGTCTCCTCCTAAGCTGCCTCTCCAGCACTATTCCGCTCTGCCTCCAGCCAGCCAGGCCTTGCCCTACATGCACTGTCTGGCTCGCATCATACTCTTAGATCCATTCCCTTACAATGACATCTCGCCTCGCCAGTTGCTAAAGGCTTACCCTGTCCAACGTGTCCGTGCCAGGCAGCATTTCTCATTTATAGCTGGCTTTCATTTTGCTCGGCGGTGCAACTGAGGTGTTGGCACCTTCCGACTCTCAGGGTAGGAATGAAAACGTGTGCACACCTAATTAGTTCAGGAATAAACCTGTCTAGTAGTTTTTAGACTGATAGTAAGGTGCAGAGGAGAGAGACACAACACTGACACTAGGTTGTGGGTTTAGGAAAACTGAAAGAGAGAGGGTACACACAGGTTGTGGACCCCTCGCGTCCCCTGCACAGTCAAGATTACTGCCAACAGACAATCAGAAGGTATATATTTCATAGAAAGATTCTATGTAGCGATATAGATAGACCTGTTAGGGAGAAATTCTTTTGTAAAGAGAAAAGTTGTAGTGGTAAATCATTGATAGTGTAATGAATATAAGGTCTATCTACAAAGTAGGCATTAATGGTAATGTTTCACAGATTGTTATCTTTTATCAATGTTTAAAGAAAATTGTCTTCACTGTTATTTCTAAAAAACAAATATTTATTTATTCACAAATATTATTCTTTTTGTGGTTGCACAGTTTCACGTATTAGTATACATCGTCATTTATAAACAAGTAACTCAAATAAAATACAGAAATGTGCAAATATGTAACAATCTCTGTTAAATCTCACAGGTAAAGATACATAACACTACACGCGTTTCGGGGAAAAAATCCCTTCATCAGGAGTGGGTATTAGGGTTTCTCAAAATCTATTAAAGTCCATAGACCTTCTTCTTTCTCTAAGCTTCCGTGTGGATGTTAGCGGGATATCTATAAGAGAAATCATAATTCTCAGAATGTATGCAGTTCACATTCCACAGCTATTATTCTATAATTGAGTCTGCCATGCATTGTAGTCTGTCATACATTGTAGCATTTCCTATCTCGCTATGTTGCCCCGAGGTTGTCTTTAATGCTGTAATGCCAGCAGTTTATTCAGAGTCCCTTTGTAGTGGATCACATATAAAAAAGTGAGTCTCCTTAATATTTAAGCATTTTAGACATATTTGCTGAAATATCATAGAGGGAATTAGGGAGGCATAGGAGAAAGATGTACCTTCATTATCTTGATTTCTAGGTTTCCTGCTAAGTAGTATGGGTAACACGGGTTCGGGTTTTTCAGGGTTCAGGGTATACCAAAGGCTATAGAAAGTATAAAACCAAAACAAAAACAATTGTGGTTCTAGTTGCATATAAGATCAGGGTTTATGCAGAGTAAATGCATCATCAATGGTTAATTTGTTAAGGCAGCTTACCTGCCAGTTGGTTGCCATACGTTAATCACTATTCCAAAAAAGAGGAGATGCTCTAGTTTCCAACCAGTCTCTTAAGGTTGTTTGGTAGTCCAAGGACTTCCAGAGGAAAAACGCTCTATGAAACAGTAAGTCTCCTAATATGGGGAGACAAAAAGGTAATGGAAATGACAGTAAATGATTCTGCTATTTGTAGTGAACTGGGATTAAAGAATAATTAATCTGAGTCCCGCTGTCTGGCTTACCTTTTATGATTCACTCTCAGTATGGGGCTATGGCTCCTTCTCAGGGGGAATCACTCGTTTTTCTTGAGTCTTGCTGCATTGATGAATCGCGAATGCGAGTATAAGAAATGGCCGCCAGCGTCAAGAACGCGATGGCGTCACGCACGCCGTGACGTCACATGTAAACATGTGACATCACCATGTGATTGCGTCGCATGACGTGGTCGCGCTACCAGCCGTAATGGAGCTGTACTGGAATGTTACCGTAGACCCATCTTAAAATGGATGTGGTCTAGTATATCATTAAATTTTGTTAAAAAAAATTTGGGTAAAAAAGTACAATTTATTCCTGGTGCTAATTGATGGTGTTTACTGATAGCGTTTTAGGGGCAGGACAATCCAATACAGGATGACAACACCACAGTGAATAATTGAAGGGATTTGAAGGATAATAGCAAGCAGTAATGCCAGATGGGGTACAGTGTCAGTCCCTTGTCAATGGGAGTTGAACAGAGGAGTTAATGGGTGTTATGGCTCATCAATGTTCGAGACGGCTACCACTATAGTGTCCCTCCATGGGATAAGGTGTCTGGCCGGGCGTTTTTTTCGAAAAAGAGCTGGTCAAGGTCCACCTAGGGTAAGTAAGTACATGGAAATAAAAATAGAAATAGTGGCTAGCACTTTAATAACCTCTGTACGTAAGTTCTAAAATCAACCTTAGGGCACATATGCTCACAATCTTGTCATGTATATTCAGACACAGGTTGAGTGTGCCTATGAATACAAATTTACAACATAGTTGGTACATCTTATATTTACGTGTTGATAGCATTTATTCAAAAGATGAATTAAATAAATCAGATAAGACAACCTTAATACTATATTGTGGGTTGACTCACCCTATTCCTCGTGGACCATGATCTACCATTTTAGCTGAACCTGTATCAGGAATCTCCTATTCATGATGTTAATTGATTGTGTGTATTAAGGTGATGATTTATAAAAAGGCCCCTAAGTGGAAGACTTCATTCATTCCGAATGGATTCATACTGTCCAGTTTGTCAATCCAGTACAGTTCGCGCTGGTCCAATCTATTGGCATGATTGCCCCCTCTTGGTGCTTTTGTGACAACTTCCAGTATATGAAAGCGTAATTGTGCCACTGTGTGTCTGTTGGTAGTGAAATGTCGTGCCACGGGTGATCGTTCATTCTTTGTCCGTATATTACTCTTGAGCTCATTGCACCTCTCTTTCATTTTCCTTCTTGTCTGTCCCACATAGTAAATCCCACATGGGCAGCTCAGAGCATAAATGACGGACTTTGTATCACATGTGGCAAAATGTTTCAGTTTAATTTTAGCACCAGTTCTTGGATGTCTTATGTACTCCCCTTTGGCGATGTTGTCACAATTTCCACAGTGCAGACAAGCAAAGGTTCGAAATTTCTTGGTGTGAAGTGTTGGTTGTTGTACCGTTGTGCGCTCTGCTCTGACCAACTGGTCCCGAAAATGTCTACCTCTTTTGTAGGTGATTAGCGGTGGTTCAGGGAAGAGTTTCTGTAGTTGGGGATCCATCTGGATGATCCTCCAGTTTTTCCTTATTAGGCGAGTGATGTGGTGACTTTGGCTTGATTATTTTAACGTATATACGAATGTTATCTCCTTATGTTCTTTTTTTTCCAGAGAAGTTCTTCTCTTGATTTCAGGTTTGATCTTTCCTTCGCGGCACTGATAATATTTTCTGGATAACCTCTCTCAAGGTATTTGTTAGTCATCTTATCCATTTCAATTGTGAGTGTTGATTCGACTGAAGTGATTCGTTTAGCCTGAAGAAACTGGCTGTACGGTAGATTTGTGGTGATTTCTCCATCCTTCAATTCTAATTCGACATCAAGATAATGAATTTTCGGATGACCTATTTCCATCGTGAACTTGATTCTGTCATTCACAGCATTGATATACGTCAGGAATGCGTTGAGTGACTCTTGATTACCTCTCCAAATGACGAAAACATCGTCAATATATCTTAGCCAACAGATCAGTTTGGATCCCCAAGTTGGATGAGATATTATTTTCTCTGTTTCCAAGTGGTGCATGAACAGATTGGCATATGCTGGTGCCATTGCGGAACCCATTAAGGTACCGGATGCCTGTAGGTAGAATTGTTGATTAAACATAAAGAAGTTGTTCTGCAGAATGATGGTAGCTAGCTCTAGTATGAACGTTTTTTCTGCTCTACAGTCTTGTTCTTGTAACAGTGCCCATTCTAGTGCTTCCAGGCTTTTGTCGTGGGGATGGAAGTATAGAGGCTTTGTACATCAAATGTTACCAATAAGTCTCCCTGTTGTAGGTTCTGTAAATTCTTTATGCTGTTCAGAAAATGTGTTGTGTCTCGTAGATAAGTACTCGTCTTTTGTACTATGGGTTGAAGTATCTGATCTACATAGATAGCCAGTGGATGGAACAGGCTATCAGTTCCTGCAACTATTGGTCTCGGGGGGGGGGGGGGTTCTGGTAGTTGTTTATGAATTTTAGGAAGTCCATAAAACACAGGTATTATTGAGTCTGTTTTATGTAGGAAGCGTCTTGTTTTTTCTGTTATCCAACCATTCTCTGCTGCTTTCTCTAGAATTGTATCAATCAATGTTGCAATTCTGACTGTGGGATTCTCATCAATAGGGATGTATGTGTCTCTGTCATCCAGTAATCTTAAACATTGGGAGTTGTAGAAGGGAGTGTCCATAATGCCCCTCCTTTGTCCGCTGGTTTCAGTGATATTGTGGTATCATCAGCCAATTCCTTAATTATTTTACTCTGGTGTTTCCGAATGTTGTATTTTCTCACTTTATTGTAATCAAGTTTTTTCAGTTGGCTGAGCATTTGATTTTCAAAGATTTTAAGAGTCGTATTCTGAATGGGAGGGTCAAATGAACTCTTAGGTTTAATTTCCAAAAATTCTGTTGGTGAATGGTTTTCAGTTGGTGGTTGTGTAACGAAGAAGACTTTCAGTCTCATTTTTCTCATGAGTCTATGTAAGTTGACACGTTCTTCCAAGTGTGTAGTGTTCTGTGTTGGGGGTAAATGAAAGGCCCAAGTTAAGTACTTGTAGTTGATTATTGGAGAGAGGTTTGGAGGATAGGTTAACTATTAGGTGTTGTTGGCTTTTTTCTTGGACCTTAGGTTTCTTGAGCCCTCTTCGTGTGGTCTTTCGTCTAAAAAATCCTGTGGAGTTGCTGATGATGTTGTGGCTATTTGCGACCTCCTCTTGGGTTGGTTGTTGTGGGAAAATCCTCTCTGGTATTCCTTCTTCCTCTTGCTTCTTCACTACTTGAGGGGATGTCACTGCTCTTGTCACTGGTATCTTGCCTTGTTTCCCCTGGAGGTGGTCTGTTGGGGTAGGGTGATCTCTTAGTTTGGTAGAATTATTGCCATGTGTAGACTATATCTTGGGAATAGTCAAGGATGTCTCTCCTAAATTTGTGAACCTTCCTCTGTTCAATTTCTTTTTTATACTGCTCCAGTGATGTGTTGATGTCGTCCAATAAGGTTTTAAGTTCTTCACTTGTTTTGAAGGAACTCAGTTGTTCACTCAATTCACTAATCTCACTGTCCAATTTTACTAAAGATTTGGATAGCTCCTCTATAGTCAAGAGTATTAGATCCAATGAGCACTTATTTAATATTTGTTCCCATTTCTTTACAAAGTTCGGGACTTCTTTGCACAACGTCGGTTTCAGGTAGACTCTCAAACCCCTTGGTATCCTCTGAGCCCGGTAGTACTGTGCTAATATTGTAGCATGTAGCTTCTGAGCGATCTCTCTGCAAATTAGCTTTTCTAGACGAAAAATGATTTGTTCCTGATTTGTAGCGGCTGGGGTTGTAGTTTCTATATCTTTAATTAAGCCTAAAATGTGAATTGCCTCTTCTTCATTAAATCCAAATGTTGTTGCATGCTTATCGGTGATTGCATTGATTTTGGAAAAGGACATATTCTTATGGGCTGGTTTCTATAGTATATTGGTGGATGCAGCTTGTGGTGTTGTGTCACACACTCAAAGAGTGGAAAACTATATAATAGGGAAGGAATGAACACGTGTGCACACCTAATTAGTTCAGGAATAAACCTGTTTAGTAGTGATTAGACTGATAGTAAGGTGCAGAGGAGAGAAACACAACCCTGACACTAGGTTGTGGGTTTTGGAAAACTGAACGAGAGAGGGTACCCACAGGTTGTGGACCCCTCGCGTCCCCTGCACACTCAAGATTACTGCCAATAGACAGTCAGACGGTATATATTTCATAGAAAGATTCTATGTAGCCATATAGATCGACCTTTTAGAGAGAAATACTTTTGTAAAGAGGATAGTTCTAGTGGTAAATCATTTGATAGTGTAATGAATATAAGGTCTATCTACAAAGTAGGCATTAATGGTAATGTTTCACAGATTGTTATCTTTTATCAATGTTTAAAGCAAATTGTCTTCACTGTTATTTCTAAAAAACAAATACTTGTTTATTCACAAATATTATTCTTTTTGTGGTTGCACAGTTTCACGTATTAGTATACATCGTCATTTATAAACAAGTAACTCAAATAAAATACAGAAATGTGCAAATATGTAACAATCTCTGTTAAATCTCACAGGTAAAGATACATAACACTACACGCGTTTCGGGGAAAAAAATCCCTTCATCAGGAGTGGGTATTAGGGTTTCTCAAAATCTATTAAAGTCCATAGAGCTTCTTCTTTCTCTAAGCTCCGACTGTCAGACCTAGAAATAATCAAACTGCAAACTTGAATTAGTACTCTGAACATCTTCGTTGTTTCAAATGAAGACATTTCAACATATTGATTCCTTTTTAAATATTTAAACATTACGATGTATGAGGATTTTTTTCAAGGTGTATGTTTCATGGGCTCTCCCGATGCTACCTACATATTGGTGTCACAGCTCAATTAATTGCAACAATAAGATCTTTAATGGTGTTCTCATTCATCTTCGCTGCCACCATCATCATCCTCACATGTGTATAGCGCAACTAATCACCAAAGGCATCAAGGCGCTAGCATGAGAAACGAACAGATGAAAAACTGGACAATTTTAAGCAAACAAATGGGTTTTAAGAAGAGCCTTAAACTGCTCAATATCAGACAGGCTACATAAAGACAGGGGGAGGGGTTCCACAATTAAGACGCAGCCACCGAGAAAGCTGGGCCACCACAACGCTCCAGATGATACAAGGGCACTGTTACCAAAACAGAAGAAGCTGACCACAGAGTAGGTTTAGGCTGATATGGAATAACTTAGTTGGTACTGCCTTTCTCGCCCAGTGGGTTTGCAAAACCAGAGTTAGGATGTTGAGAGGGGTGCAGGGTGTGTGGGGGACACATGATAGTAACATTTGTGGGATCAAATAGCATTAAAGCCACTAGTGCCGTGGCACGTAAACTTTGAAAGGATATGGAGTAAAGTGTGCAATCTGGGAGAGCATGAGCTTTCCTAACTGCAGAGGGCCATTTGAAGTGGAATTGTGTTCCTAATCCACTGTAGTAATTCCAATACAGCCCCTGTAAGATTTCAAAGGCAAAGATTTTGTTTAACATTATTTTTCAGCATTATTCTATCCAGAAGGGAATTAAGCTCTCGGGATGCCTGCTTTCCTCTCAATAGTTGAAAATTGTGAGTCATTACTAGTTGGCCTCCCTCCACATTTAGGCCCTCAAGTTCCGGCCACATTTAGGTCACATGTGAAAGACCTTTTGGTGCAGTGCCTTCAGACTGACGATATTGATCAGTGTAGTGACTGCTTCCATTCTGATTACTGGGTTGCCCAAACGTTAATATAATTACTGACCATTAATTGATAAAGAGACTTGCTTCAGGTCATCCAGCCAACTAAGTCTTGGAGTGTGGGTCCCATCATGATTGCTTCAGATGCCTTCTGGTATTTATCGAGAAGTACATTTATATGGAGATGTGCTTGGTTTTGGCAGAGATGGTTTCTTCACTCTTAGTCATAGGCTTTCTTAGAGCTCATGGTTTCTCTATTATTTATGCTGCTCCTTACATGGCCATCTTAACAGTTTCTGGGGCCCAAGCATCCTTAGGGCCGCCCTCTGAAACACATGTACTACTTCAAACCCCCCTCAAAACCCATTTCGACCATCGTCCACCGAAACCTATGCCCCCCTCCCAATCTGAAAAATGAAAGGATTACATACCGCGAGTCAAATTCAACAGATACTCATCGAAGCTTTAAATGGATTATCTAGTTGTTAATGAAATATAAACATTACACATCTCTGTGACCTGTTTCCCCAAGAGGGTGCTATATTAAGGATATTTTCAATGTGTTTTTTTCCAAGAATATTTTGTGACATGGCCACATATGTCCACCAGCTCTGCCAAGATGCTGCTGCCCTAGCCTAGTGGACTTCCTCTGAATGATGGGTGGCAATGGCTGGTCCGCCTCTTTGTATTTTGTGGAGATGGCTATACAAATGCAGCTACTCCAAGATGCTAATACCATTTTACACTCTCTCTTTTACTTGACAAAAGTGATAAACAAGCTGTCACGTGATCTGACAGATGCAGTTCTCTTTACATAATCCATCACCGTCTTCAGTACATTTAAAGGAAAGCCTTCCCTCTCATCTGGCTGGGGACCCAGGACCCCAATGCTGACAAAAAACACATCCTGATCTAGGTGGAACCTGGAACAAATATTGGGTAGGAAACCGGACGTAGCCTCAGCACCAGTGCCTCCAGCATGATTCTCAGGTAGGGGTACTGAGAGGAAATGTGTGACATGAGTGGAATATAATTCACACAGTATCATTCTGCTATCCGTAGAACATTTGTGAGATTTCAATTGGTTATGACTCGAATATCCACGGATTGGCAGCTTTTTGGGTATTGATTTAAAGTCAATATGTGACACCAGTGGCATTAGTGCAGAGGTCGCTGAGAGGACAGTAGTGGGCCACAAAAGGACCAACAAGGTACTCAGGTGCAAGCGTTAACACTTAAATTGGCCATTAATGGTCCATGCATGGCCCAACACAAACAGAGAGGAAAGGTTGATCGAAGAAATATTTATGGGGCTGTCCCCGACAATCAGCAGTGAAGAGTGGCAACACTCCGGGCCATTAATTGGACAGCCCTGTGCAAATGGGCTGCACCGCAGTGGCCATCACCAATGTAACAGTGCACCACCCGGGGCACATCTTTGATTGCCCCACTTGCAATACCTGATGCATAATATTAAATGCCCCTCAACTGGACAGAGATCAAAGATTATAATCGTGCCCACACACCCAATTAGGGAAATGTCAACTGTCCTTCAAGTAACCATCATTCAATGGATACTCAATGGAATATATATTGGCTACCAATTACAACCCCAGGTTACAGGCTCAATGCACATGCAATGTAATAAATACATTCTACAGTACCATTCATTCATGCACATGCACATGTAGAACGGCCTGCCCGTTTCATGTGAGGGACCCCCTGGGCCTGCATGGGATGCAGTCATTGTTTTCCTACCTGGGTCAATTATCGCATTTCCAGCTCTTTCGAGCTGTTCCCATACAGTGTGATATAAAATAAACAGGAGCTTTATAAGCAGTGAATAATGAAAAGAACAGAACATTTCTGTAACTGGGTAGAATGGAATAACCAAGGGTGCTTTATACAGCACAAAATGTCTTGTGTGCGCAGACCAACAGCTACCAGAAAATGTCCATCGCACGCCAGTCCTGTGTGTTTGAAATAAGCCATAAACACCTGTGTATAAAGCAGATGATGTGCCTGCGGACCAAAGCCCTTCCACTTCCTAAGATAGCAGCAAGCAGGGCTTATTTCTTGGCATGCCACAGATGCAGCGCATGCCACAACAGAGGCGTTTCTCACCGGGCGAGAGTCTGGTACACACTCAGAACTTCCCAACACTTGAAGAAATTCCCACGGGTTAGGCCAATGCCATGGGAGGGAATGAGGCCTGTTAAGGTGAATCGGCCGTTACTGCAAATTATATTTGTTATAAGTGGAAACTTTTACATGGCATTTCTTGAAGCGCAACAAAGTACATACAATATCAAGGAACACGAGAGCAGTGTTAGTAGTACCAAGAGCAGAAAAAGAGGTTTGGCCGTCACCGCGATTGTACAGAGTTTTAAAACAAATGGAGGTGTCAGGACACACACACCTGGCCATCTTGCACAACCACCCTTATCTTTGCCAGCACAAGTGTTCTGCGCCAGGACAGCAGGCACAGAACCATGTTTCTCAAATCCCTCTAGTGTGTAGGGTCACAGTTACTCACCTCCCTGCCTCCCTGGGCTGTAACGTCTGTGGATGGCACGGTGGCTCTTGGGGTGGAGCATTATGCCAAGGGTGTGTCACACAGTGTTGTATGCCCTTGGTATAATACTCTGCCGGTCTGCCCCGAGAGCCCCCATCCGTCCCTTCCTCAGACTTTACAGCCAGATGCATGCCTCACTCCAGCAGTGTAAATCGCACACTGGGGCCTCTTTGTCCTTAGTACACAGTTCTGCTCTGAATCGAAACCTGGAGCAAGAATCGTTGCTTGGCTGGGAATATACCAAACCTGTCATTAAACGAACTCAGTGACTTCCTCCCGGCCGCTGGGAAAAACATTATGGCACAGCAGTATTACGTCTGACAAGATGCCTTCGACTTATGTAACCGGCCATACACCTGTAGCTAGAAGAAGATAAGTGCCTCAAAATTCTAGTGCTACTCATTGTGTGCAATTTGTATATTTTGCTATGGTTGTATCTGTTTTTTATATTTGATTGTTATTTATCTGGAAGTTTTGCTCTTGTAATTACCTTATTCACACATCACTGCGATACTCATGGGCATATATCGCAGAGTGAATAGCACACAGGTTAAGCGCTATCCTCAGACAAGCAGGCAAAACTGCACTTCTGCAGAATGTAATGCCGACAGAGCCGACTCAGCCCTTCATCCATGAGAGGTCAATAAATTGAGCACAAGTTCATTGAGTGACAATAGTAGGTATTATTACAGCTGTTAGAAAAGTGAAAAGAGTCAGGCATGGAGCTCCTACGTTACAGGATATTTTTATTATACATTGTGTGTCAAAAAACTTTGCTATCACGAATTCCAGGGTCCTCACAGTTCATGCACGCCCAAAGGCCATAACTTCTCCCCTCAACCTACATCACCCAGTTTACATAACGAAGCCGGAGCATGGGACATTCCCCGTAGGGAGGCAGAGGAGGGTCGTCAGTACTGTGACGAGGAAGAGTAGGACTAGGAGTAATGAAGTATACTGGTAAGTAATCAGAGCATTACCTCCACGTCCACTCTTTCTCGTCCCAGTACTTACCTCATGAGGCATGCCATAGAAACAACGGGGAGAAGGTCCCGATGAGATACAGAGCCAAAAACAGTGCAGAAAAACACACACCTTTAATAACTATAAATGTACATCCCCACTGACAAAACCCCAACCCCGAAGGAACCAACACCCGATAGTGGTTGATGAAAGTGCTTTGATCTTCCCAGGTGGCAACCCTACAAATCTCTTGTAGAGAAACCCCCCTTGCATCGGCCAAGGAAGCCGCCAAACCCCTGTTGAACCACCCCTAAATGTGCGTAGGTACAGGCAGCTCAGAAGCCACATAGGCCATGGAGACAACAACACGGATCCATCGGCTAATTGAAACCACAGTGGCTTTGCAACCAGCACCAGCAGGGCCAAAAGTAATCAGTAGACTATCAGATTGTGGCAAAGAGGCAGTGCTAGCCAAATACTCCAATACCGCCCGCCGCACATCAATGGCATGCCAAGCCACCTCCTGTGGCGTTAGCGGATCCTGAAAAAAGGCAGGTAAAACCAGATCCTGAGAGGTGTGAAACCATGACACAACTTTAGGGAGGAACTTCGGATCTCACCTCAACACCACCGAGTCTGGCAGCACCCTCAGGAAATGGGGTTGACACAATAGCGCCCCAATCTCCCCCAGCCGACTGGCAGAAGTGACAGCGATAACGAAATACGTCTTCATTGTAAGATGTTTGATGCCAATCTCAGAAATGGGTTCAAAAGGAGGCCCTTGAAAGAACTGTAAAACAAGAGGGAGATCCCAAGTGGGAAGCCCTTTTTAAGTACAAGGACAGGAAGAAGAAAGACTCCGGAGCAACTTCCCCACCAACACCTCCCCATCCAGGTGACCACCAGAGTCCCCCAAGAGGAATTTTATGGAAGCCCCCTAAGAGCGAAGTGTGGAGATTGCCAGGCCTTTGTCAAACCCCTCCTGGAGGAATTGGAGAATACCGGCAGACCAGAACTCAAGGGAAGAATCACAGATCGGCCACACCAGTCCTGGAAATGGCCACAATGCCTGCTATACGCTTTGCAATAGCCATACTGCCCATTGAATCCATCCAACTCCAAACCCCAGGCACCCCTGCAGGGGACATGGCCACTTCAGAACCAACCAAGGCTCCTGGGACCAAAGTTCCAACAGAGAGGGGAACTAACTCTGGCGGGGTCAGAACGGACAACATGGTCGACCCGGAGACTCTGATGCGCTGAACAACCTGGGGAACAATGGAGAGAGGAGGGAATGCATAAAGGAGACCCTGAGGCCACTGCACTGACAGGGCATCCACCACCCAAACCCCCTCGGCCTAAAACCGGGAGCAGAAAAGGGGAATCCCAGCAGAGGCTGGAGAGGCAAATAGATCTAGAATGAGGGTCTCAAATCTGACACTAATCTCCGCAAAGACCCGGTCTGATAGAACCGGTTCCACAGAGGAGGGAAATCAGAGGCTGAGAAGATCCACTCGAATATTGTCCACTCCCCTGACATGAGAGGCTACCAGGGACACCAGTTGAAACCCCCCCAAGAACCTATCTGAGCCGCTAGAGCATTCAAGGAGTGGCCGGAACCCCCCTGGCGGTTGACATATGCCAAGGCTGTTGTATTGTCCGTTTGGACCAAAACCGTGCAGCCTTCCAAAAACACCTCGAAGTATTCCAGAACCCAGAGAATGGCAGGCAAATCCATCCAATTGGATGATCGATGGCTCTCCTCCGGAGCCCACAGCCCCATGGCTGAGAGGAACCCCAATGTTGCCCCCAACCTCTTCCGCTGGCATCTTTAGTAAGAGTGGTCACAGGAAGAAGGACCAGGGACACCCCTGCCGGAGATTCGGTACCCTCAACCACCACAGCAGGGAGACCCTCAGAGCTGGGGACAACTGGATCAAAGCCTCGTAAACTTGAGATGTCGGGAGCCAGTGGGAGAGAAGATAAGATACTAGAGGACGGAAATGAAGATGCGCCCAAGGAACCAGAAACACGCAAGATGCCATGTGCCCCTGCAGTTTGAGCAATTGGCGAACCGAGACAAACTGCCTCCCGAGAATCCTGCCCAGCCAAGAACAATCAGCAAGCGAAAGACCCTCTCCTGGGACAGAAAATCCCTCCCCATCCTGGTGCAAGTCTGAGCCCGATGAAAACTAGATCCTGAGAGGGCTCCAGCAGAGACTTCTGCCAGTTCACCAGAAACCCCCAGCCCCCAAATGCCTGGCAATTGGAGATGAGTCAGGACTGTACACTAGAGGGCCGCCTTGAACAACCAATCGTCCAGGTAGGGAAACATCTGAATGTCCCTCAGGTGCAAATGCACCACCAGCGGAGCCACCAGCTTGGTGAACACCCTGGGGGCTGACCGCAACCCGAACAGGAGCACTCGGAACTGAAAATGCCAGGATGCAACTGCAAAACGGAAGAACTTTAAGTGACAGGGACGGAGAGCCATGTGGTAATATGCATCCTGGAGATGCAGAGATGCCATCCAGTCCCCCCTGTACAACATCGGGAGAATGTTCTGCAAAGTCTCCATCTTGAAGCGTTCCTTCCCGATGAAGCAGTTCAGAGCCTTGAGATGCAAAATTAGGGGATACTTCCCTGAAGGTTTGGGGAACAAGAACACCCGCAAGTAGAAACCCTGACCCCGAAATGGGAAAGGAACGGGCATGATGGCCTTCTTCAGCAACAAGTCGGAGAGAGCAATTTCCGTAGCCAACCTCTTGGTCCGAGAACTGGGTACACAAGACTGAACCATGCAAACCTGGATAGGTAGAGACGGGAAGTTCACTTGATAACCCCTCCGAATGGTGTCCAGAACCGAGGAATCCAAGCACCACCTGTCCCATAACAGAAAAAAACAGCCAGAGATGCCCGCCCACAGGCCTGTCCAAACCATCAGGATTTCTGTACCAGACAAGGATGTGAAGAGCGTGGAGGACCCCGACCCCCCCTCAATCTCCAAAAAGATTGAGAGTAGTAGCCAGGGAAAGACCTTTCAGGCTATGGACCCTCATCAGAGGAAGACTTCTTGGTCATCGAGGTAGGCTTGAGCCACAATTTGTCAGCATGTTTTTCAGCCCAAAATACTTTATGCAATTTATCCTCAAGTGAATCACCAAAAAGTTTGGACCCATCAAAAGGAAGTTTTAGGGCAGCCGCCTTCTGAGAACCTTCTGTTTTCCAATCCCGCAGATGCACATGTCTCTGGGATGACACACCAGCCCCCATGGCCATAGCCGAGCCATGCACCCCATCAAATGCAAGATCGGACAAAAATTCAACCTGTTTCTGCATCTCTGATAGCAAAGGGGCACAGCCTTTTTCAATTTCCTGAAACCATTTAGCAGTTTCTGCTGTGTAGGAACTGTAGATATTCGGCCCTGAGGGCCAGATGCTCCCCAGCATAAACCTTCTTCAGGCTCGAATTAACCCTACAGTCCACTGGGTCCCAGACAGCTGCCTCCTCGGCTGACAAAGAGGAGCGACCACCAGGCTGGGGAGGATATCATCAACCTCAACAGGATCTGAGAGTAAAATCTCACCTCCTTTCAATGGGTAGAGCTTGGCCATAAAGTGGGGCATTGCAATCCTCTCTGGGTCACGCCATTCCCGAAGGATTTTATCACGGATATCAGATACCAACCGCAACCCCATCCTTGGGGTATGCCTATACTCCACTGATACCAGGGGCTCTGAGAACCCCATGCAGTCACAAACTTGATCAAGTACCTCCTCCACCCCTTCCCTGTCCAGATATTTCCCTTCTGTATCAGCCGACGAGGAGGAGGAAGAGGCAGAGGACTCAGTGCCAGAAGATGAGGATGGAAATCAAGACAGACGCCGGCGCTTGCGCCCCTGCGCATGGCTGTGACTCCCTCCACAATGATGCTTTAGCAACATCTTTAATTCTTTCCTGGTTAAGGAAAAATGCTTTGACTTCTTCTTTTTCCTCCTGCGCAGTTTAGGGGAAGAGGAAAACAAGGAAGAAGACAGGAAATGGTTCCTAGGTTTTGCAGATTGTTTACCCATGGTGTGCACAGACAGCAAACAAAACACAAACCTGCTGAGTTACACTTTTAAAACGGAAAGCCAGGAGAAGCTCCACCAACAGGGAAGACCAATCTATCCCCATGGGGCCGGGCCGTGTCTCCACAATTCAGCTTCCCTCTGGAGGCGGAGCCCACCCACCTCCGGAAAGCAACATTGGAATAATACATTAAAGGAGCCAGTATGCCGCGTTTGAAAACACTCGGCCCCACCGGCAGGAGAGAAAGGCATACAGACACATATGAAGTCCCCCACCTCCTTACCACAATCCCGGCCCTGCTGGACCCAGGCAGTGATGCTGTGATGCCGGCTTACAGCCCAGCAAAAAACTGTGTGAGGCATTCCCGCTCAACAGGGACCCCAGGCCCTGCAGGATGCCCGGGAGCAACGCTGCACCTGAAGGAGCCAAAGGCCCCACCACACAGCCCCACCAGGCGGCCAGCAATCGTCGTTCCCTGGAGCCTTGCACCGGGAATAGTCCAACCTGCCGGAGGCATGAAAAATGAAACTGGGTGCTGTGGGTTGAGGGGAGGAGTTATAGGGAATAAAAGAAATAAAAGATGGTCCTTTGTCGGAGGCAGGGGCCTCATGAGGTAAGTACTGGGACGAGGAAGAGTGGACGTGGAGGTAATGCTTTTTCCAATCAGGGGTCTCTCTATGCCAGACCTCTAAACTCCCTTCCTCACACCTTGCTCCTTGCCGGCAGCTCGCTCCCACTTGTTATCTACTGAGGGCGTCTCACCCCTGTGCAGTGTCAGACACTTAAAACAGAAAACTGACTATTTTCCACAGGCTGTCACATGTTCGTTGCACGGTAGCCACTCCCGAATTGATTTTCCACCATTTCGGGCCTGCCGCAAGCATCCGGCAAGTGGCCACGTGATAATAACAATATTGCCCGCAGCTGCAGGGCAATAGAGGTGTTCATGAGCCAACAGCACTCCATATGAGCACTCTCTATGCTAAGGCCCATATGTCAAGCTCGGGGCTCATGATCACCTGTTGTTCCTGCAGCTGTGGGTAATATTGCTTAATTAACTTCTGCCCTGTTAAGTTTTGGGCCTCCTGCAGAAAAGTGCCTACTGCATAGGACACCTCTGCATATACAGGCCCCAGCAAAACCACGAATGTCTCTGTATGAGATTGAATATCATTATTCTGCAGATGGGATTGCAAAAAGCCTCCTCCATATAATTACATTTCTAGAGCCAGACATCAGGAAATGGAAGAGAGCTTCTTTTGCCCTCACCTGACAATTGCAATAAAAGTCAAGGTCCCCCCCCCCCCCCCATCATGAGCAAGTACAAGTAAACAGCAGATATATGGTTCCGCGATCCGGGGATCTCGCATGGTTCAAATAGGAACCCTCGGGGCGGGGGTGGGGGGGGCTGAGTTTTTGCTCTGCACATGTGATGCCAATTAACTCACAGTGTGCGTCCTTTCTCGATGACGTGGCCACCATTGATGTTCTGCCTCTTTTTCAAGTTTAGTCATGAATGTTTGTGCTCCCCCTGTTCTGCGGTTGTAGTTGTTTAATTCCATGTCGCGTCCAGGTTTTTCACCATTAAACACTGCCACTCTCCTCCATGCCCCGCAGGGCGACAGACACAACCACACTCTTCTCTTTGTGTCTTTGCTGCTCAATCCTGTGCTGAAAAATACTGTCTCCTGCAAAATCTTTTGCCAAGCAGGCCGTACTTCTGTGATTTGATTTTTCCATTTGTTGGTATCCATCTTTTCTCTGTGTTTCTGTTTTAAAAACGTTCTGCCTTTACTATTATTACTATCACTTCTTTTACATTTCGATAGGCCTGATTCATTTGCAATTTTTGTGTCTTTTCCAAACTCAAGTTTTCGTGGCTAATTTCTGGGGTTTAATAAAACCATGGAACAATGGTGAAGCATTAGTGCTGAGTGTTAGGTTTCCCAATGAAGAATTGCAAACTGTGGTGAGGGAGAGAAGAGAGATTCTAGGGGAAGGAGCCAGCAGAGCCTCCCTTAACCCCTTACCCGTCATCCGCTAGCAGAGGCAGCTTTTGGTGATGGGGGGAAGCGGGTGGATAGCTCCTGAAGGGCACTAAGATTTAAAACGATTCAGGAGTGAGCCCTCACGTGTGAGAGGGTGGTGGGGTGAATGTTTTCAGTGAAGGGTCTTCATTTTTTACTCAAATTAGTGTGAGCAACCTAGCTTAGTGGGTGAGCCCTAAAGAATTATGGGGGTGTTCCGATGGTTTTATCCCCAAGAACATTTTGTTGATAATGTGCTGATATTATGCTTTTTGGAACACGATTGTTAAGAAGAATGGGATGAAAAGCCATGCAATTTCTAATTGATTCGATACAAAAACAATACAAATATCCAGCAAATTTCAGTACCGGTTCTCCGACCGGGTTCTGTGGACAGACATGATGACACTGATCTTGTAGACCGCTGTTCCGATTCGCTAATCGTTTGATGTGCTTTGCACCCTGAAGTAAACTGCACTGAGAATGGGTGCGTGTGGCTGGCTGACAAACCCCAGAGCAGATGCTGTGAGGGGTGAGAGTTGTTGTGTTGCTGCATACTGGGACCTCTGTGCTCTCTCCCAACCTGTTCGCCTCACCCTAGCATTGTGCAATTCATTGTGGTGCATTGCAGGCTAATTATCTTGTAAACCGTACATCCTAGGCCCTCACCTTCAGTTTTGTTCCTCATCTCGGGACCGGTCCTTCTATGACCACATTGATGCTTTGCAGGTTTTAGTCAACCATCTCATGTGTGAAGGTGCTGAAATCCGGGGAAAGGGGTGGGGTATTCAAATGTCATGTAGCCACTAATGTCCGGCGGGTCCTAACAGGCAACTATTGAAAATGTGTTGTAGATTGGTGAAACAGTGTGGAATTGTATAAGGAACAACCCTTCGCCACAAATCCTGTCACAAACAAACACATTGTGACTTTTATATGTATAGATTGGCAGTCATGCCTGCTGAATATTTTGAGAGGAGGTACCTAAATATTTCTTCAAATTAGCGCGAGCAACCGACCCTAGTGAGGGAGCCAAGAATAATTAAGTGGGGGCATTTCTTTAAAAAGTAATTATGTGTAGAGATGCATTTTGCAGCACAATTTTTGACAAAAAAGAGGTAAATAGCCATACAATGTGGTTCTCTAGGGTAAAACATCTAGAATTCCTGTAAATGCCATGTCACCAACAATACTACATAGGAGAACTTTATATTATTTTCATGGGGCTGCTGCCACAACCTACCTATGCCGGTAATGGTCAACTTAAATCACATGCACATGGCTGCTACCACAACCAATCTTTGCCAGTAAGAGTCACTTTATTTATTTATTTATGTATTTATTGTGTTTTGGTGTTACATTAAAACCTTTCACAAATTCATACCATATTAATATAAAACTAGACCCTCATATAAATAATCAGAACATTTCAAATGTACATACACAATAAAAATATTACTAAAGGGAACACGCAAGGGATAATTCACCAAAATCCTTACAATAAAATGACCACAATAAAACCTGGACATAAATCAATCCCTTAAACCTAATAGCACTTTAGTTTGTGCAAATATATCACCTAGTAATTCAAAAATTGCTTTTAAGAATGCAATGAGAGCAATAGATAAAGATAAATACTTTGGGGCTGATTCATGGAA
Organism: Ambystoma mexicanum; assembly: GCF_040938575.1. Lineage (NCBI taxonomy): Eukaryota > Metazoa > Chordata > Amphibia > Caudata > Ambystomatidae > Ambystoma > Ambystoma mexicanum. Next base: position 77,021,778 of record NC_090924.1, on the reverse strand, counting down.
TTTGTGCACCGAAAAACAGGGATTTGTGCGCCATTATGCCCGCAAATCCCTGTTTAACAAATGGGGATTTGCGGGCATGATGGCACACACATCCCAGTTTTTCAGTGCACAAATTCCATGAATCAGTCCCTTTATACTTTACTTTATACATAACAGGCATCGCCACAGATTCTCAGAAAATGCAGCTGAGAGCAAATTAATAGAACGACTAAAATAGAACATGCGTCTCCTGACAAAGCCACACATTTTAAAATTAGATGTGGCAGCCTCACGCATGTTGCACAGTCTGCAGGTTTTATTGGTGACTGGGAAATGTTTTTTAAATAATGTGAAGTGATGCATTTTGCGGCATCATTTTTGACAAAAAAGAGGTAAATAAGCCATGCAAGTTACAGTTAATTCTATAGGGTAACACATCTGAAAGTCCAGTAAATGCCATGTCACCAACAATACTACATATGAGCACTTTATATTATTTTCATGAGGCACAAGATCAAATAATACATATTGCAATGAAGATAACTCTTTCATGTCTGACGACAATCCTTCATTTTCTAAAGTGCCTTACACAAATAGGCTAAAGGTGGGTGGTGGGGCAGGGTAGAACAGACAGGCTACTATACCATGCTAAGTTGAGTGGTTCATACAATTATTTATTTATTTATTTGGATTTGTATAGCGCACATCTGCCCAGGGGCATCGTGGCGCTGAAAGCAGTCTTACTTGTTACAGGCATACATGGTGTATATATAGATACAATGCACAGGATATTTGCATATTTACATACAGTTGTGCTTGTTTACATACAGTTGTGAAAATACAGTAGGATAGGTGGGGTGGAGAGGTTAGTTAAACAACGTGGTTTTGAATAGTCTGCGGAATGCATGGTATGGAGTTTCGTTCCTTAAAGCGGTGGGGAGTGCGTTCCAGTTTTGGGGTGCTAAGTGTTGAAAGCTAGACCCTCCGGCTTTGCTTCTTTTGAATGTGGGTACATAGGTCTGGTTAGTCATGTGTGACCTAGTGGGTCTAGTGGATGTATTAAGGGTGATTTTTTCAGAAAGATGGGGCGGAGCCTTGGCGGAGAGGCATCTGTGGGTGATGGCCATGGATTTGAATAGTATACGTTCTTTTATTGGTAACCAGTGGGCTTCTTTTCTGGCTTGGGATATGTGCTCCCTTTTAGGGATGCTGAGGGCTGCTCTTAGAGCATTGTTTTGTGTGACTTGCATTTTTTTTTGGTTTTGTGCCGACGTGCCCAAGAAGAGAGCATTGCAGTAGTCCAATTTGGTACCTACTGTGGCTCTGGCTACGGCCAGACAGTTTTTAGTGGATAGGAAGGATTTAACGGCGTTGATTACCTTCGTGGTAAGTGCAGCAGAGGAGGCTATGGCATTGACTTGCCGAGTCATGGAGAGAGTGGAGTCAAGGTATACTCCTAGCGTTTTTACTGCAGTGGAGACTGTGATGGTGGAGTTATCTATATTAAAGGATTTGTACCGCGGTGGGAGTTTGTTTAGTGTTTCTTTGGTGCCAACTAGTAGGATCTCTGTTTTGTCCCCGTTTAAGCAGAGGTCGTTGGCTGCCATCCAGGTTTGGATGGCTGTATAGATCTTGGTTAATGCCGCTTTGTCTTGTTCATAGACCCCTTTGAGAGGGAGCAGGACTTGCGTGTCGTCAGCATAGTTGGTGTAGGCTATGTGACGACGGTCCAGGTCATTGAACATTGTTAAGACGGATTTCTGAACTCTGTCCTGGTGGCGCAGAAGTTCAGAAGGCTAACCTAATTACTTGGAACAGGGTAACCTCTGGACAAGCCAGACCAATCAAGGTAGCGATCGCGGCGGTCAAGACTAGGTCTCAAGAGGGGTGAGGGTGACTGAAAGTCCGCAATGAGCACACAAAGCAAGGACACTTACAAACTACTCCAAACAGGTGCTATATTAAAAATATATACACATTTATTCCAAGGCCTTTAAAACAATGACCGTAGCGAGAAAGCACAATACAACTCTAGTAAACCAACACATACCATACCAATACAATATATATACAAATACAACAAGTCTCAAGCGTTAGATGCACGAAATGTGTAGTCCACCTAAAAGGGAGGGAAAACAGGCAGTGCGAAATAATGCTTAGACCCAGTCCGCCTTCAGAGGCACCTAACTAGAAGGAAGTCCGAGCCCTACGAAGAGTGGAGCCTTGTGCTCAAAAGTACCTGCACACGCTGGTGCCAACGGGCAAAAGGGGAGTCTCTTCGAGGGAAATCAGGCAGTTCAGTTTAGTGCACAAATGAAGAAGAACAGTGTTCCGCGACTCAAGCGCAGCCTCCACTGTGGGCAGAAGCAGAGCGCGAGTACGGAAAGGCGTGCTGTTTTGACACAGCGGGGAAAAGCTATGGGCTCCTGCAGGAGGGCGACCAGTTCCTAACTATGCTACTCACCGGTCCCCGATGCAAGCAGACCCAGGCTTCTCTGCGTCAGTTTCAGTCGCTGGCAGGTTCAGAAGAGCAGGGGACGTCTCGTCGTTGTGTTGAGTCTGCAGCAGCAGAGTTGAGTAAAAGACGTCCCAAACGAAGGAACCCGCACAGTTTGTTACCACAGCAGGGCAACGGAGCGGCCGTGTGTATCTGAGCCAAATGTACACTACTCACTTCAGACCTGGGAACGCCAAGTGTACGAATCGTGTGAGAGTGACAGGGACTCGAAATACTACACAACCTGGTGGCGGTTACAGAGCAAGACTCCTGTGTAGGCTGGTCAGTCTGCTGGATGGCCCAGAGACGCTTCCGAAGGCTTACTAGCAGGAGATGGTGAAGATGCCGAGAATAGCTGTTCCCGCTATTCCAAGGGTCGAAGTACCAGTACAGGCCTTCTGGTTCGATCAAAGGTGAAAAGGGTTTCACAAGGCGACAGCAGTGCAGAGGAGCAGTCCTTCAGCGGGTCACCAGCGATTCCTCGGTCCAGCCTCTTGGTTGCAGGATACTTGGCTCCTGTATTCCTTTGTTCGTGAGAACTCAGGAGATCGACATGGTAGTGGTGTTTCCAGCCTCCTCTTATCCACGGTTCCCTTCGCGCCAAAACGGAGGGGACCCAATGGGAGATACGCTCATCAACACTCACACCATTCGTGGACCTATCACCGACCACGGTGGTCCCAGGCATTCATACCACCCTAGACTCTCTGGCACCCAGGATGTGTATTGGGACCAGACATCCCAGCCCACATCCTGGAGGCACACACAAGACATGTAGAAGCCCGCGAAAGCATCGGTGTTTCGCGGGAAAGTACATGCCCAAATAAGGAAGGCCCCGGGTCGGCTCGACCTGGGGAAGGTGAAGGGAGCAAGACGGTCAGCGGACAGGACAAAGGAGCCTCGTGGTCTGGCCATTTTGGGAGCCAGGCCACCATTTTGGGTTAAGCACGAGAAACGCGCTTAGAACGCCAAAAGGAGCTCAAAACACAAGAAACGATCGCTGCCACCATTCCCGTCCGTGAATCACTTGCACCGATCAGTTACAATCCTAAAAGAGTATCTAGGGCCTCTAGAAGGCTAGAGACCCAAGAGAGCAGTAACTTAGCTTACAGTGCCCTCTTGTGTCATGTTGCACGAAAGCCGCAACATGATAAAAGAAACTACGGAAAACAGCATTTCCCGGTACTGACTGTCTTAAGGGCATGTCAGTTTCCCCGTAAGAAAGGAGCGAAAGCCCAGAGGAGTGCGGCAGAAGGCTGCACTTCTCTGGCAAAGTCGAGAACAAGGTGAAAAACAACAGCAAAAAGTTTAGGGGTTGGCACATGGAAGGAAAATTACCTACAATTACGAAATCTTTCCTAACACTCGCCCCTCCCAGACTATGGACAGGGGGAACTAATCCACCCCTGGATGAGTCTCTTGTTCAGGTCGGTTAAATATTCTGGACAACCCATTAGCATTGCTATGTTGGACACCTGGCCTATGCTCAATAGTGAAGTCGAAGCCTTGTAGACTTATGGACCACCTAAGCAACTTTGGATTCTCCCCCTTCATGTTCATTAGCCACTTTAACGGCTAATGGTCAGTTTGCACAGTGAAGTGGGTCCCATAGAGGTAGCGCCTCAGCTTCCATAGGGCCCACACAACAGAGAAACATTCTTTCTCTACCGTGGACCATCTGAGCTCTCTGTCCTTAAGCTGGCGACTAATAAAACCAATAGGGTATTCCTTACCCTTCTCATCTACTTGTGATAGTACAGCTCCTATCCCAGTGTCAGAGGCATCCGTCTGCACGATAAAAGGTCTTTGATAATCAGGGGCCCTGAGGACAGGGGCCTGGCACAAGGAGTCTTTTAAGCCATTGAAGGCCTTCTCACACTCGTCGGACCAAGTTTCCTTCTTGGGTTTCTTCGGAGTTGTGAGGGCAGTCAGAGGGGCAGCTATGGTGCCATAGTCTGCCACGAAATTGCGGTAATACCCCGTGAGTCCTAAGAAGGCTCTCACTTGGGTTTGTGTAGTGGGGGTAGGCCAGTCTTGTACTGCTTGTACTTTACTGGGTAGAGGCTGTATCCTCCCTCCACCTACTTCATGTCCAAGGTAAACCACTGATCCTTGTCCAATCTGGCATTTACTAGCCTTTATGGTCAAGTGTGCTTTCTGAAGAGCCTGGAGCACAATCCCGAGGTGTTTCACATGGTCTTCCCAGGTGGCACTGAGAACTGCTATATCGTCTAGATATGCAAGACAGAATTTGTCCAACCCATTCAAAACATGATTCACAAGCCTCTGGAAAGTGGCAGGTGCATTCTTCAACCCGAACGGCATTACCCTGAATTGGTAAAGGCCGTCTGGAGTAGAAAACGCTGTCTTCTCCTTGGCATGTTCTGCTAAAGCTATTTGCCAATAGCCAGCAGTGAGGTCAAACGTGCTGAGGTACTTGGAGGCACCCAAAGTATCCACCAGCTCATCTGTTCGAGGCAAGGGGTGTGCATCTGTCTTGGTGACAGCATTCAGAGCCCTGTAATCCACGCAGAACCTCAATTCAGAAGTGCCTGCCTTTGGAACCAAAACCACAGGGCTGGACCAAGGACTACTAGAGGGTTCAATCACCCCAAGGTCTAACATCTTGTTGACCTCGGTCTTAATATAAGACCGTACTTTGTCTGACATCCTATATCCCCTACTTTTGGTAGGTACACTGTCTCCTGTGTCTATGTTATGTTTGCACCAAGGTGTCAAACCAGGCGACTGTGAAAACAGGGGGGAAAACTGCCTAAGCAAACTTTTCACCTCAGCCTGCTGATCAGAAGTCAGGTGAGGGGCCACTCGGACACCCTCAAAGGAGCTATCTGAAGGACCGCTTTGGAACAGGTCGGGGAGAGGTTCAGACTCCTCTTCCTCAACATCTGAAGCCAGAAGCAGTGCTGCGATTTCGACTCTTGGGACGAAAGCCTTCAGCCTATTCACGTGAAACACTTTTGGAGCCTGTCCAGGCCTTCCAAGGTCCACTAAATAGTTAACCTCACCCAGCGGCTCCACCACTGTGTAAGGGCCTGACCATTTGTCCTGTAAAGCTCGAGGCCTTATGGGATTCATGATCAGGACTTGCTGACCAGGTGTAAAGTTGATGAGGGAAGCTTTCTGGTCGTACCAATGTTTCACCAGCACTTGTCCTGCCTTCAATTTATCACTAGCCAAGCCCATCAGAAGTACCATCCGTTTTCTGAGCCCTAGCACATAATCAACTACGTTGGTAGTAACAGGGGGAGTGGGCATCTCCCATCCCTCTTTGACTATGGCTAAGGGTCCCCGTACAGGATGACCGAACAGAAGTTCGAAGGGGCTGAAGCCAACACCCTCCTGTGGTACCTCTCGGTAGGCAAACAGTAAGCGTTGTAAAAGAAGATCCCATTTTCTTCTCTGAGGTTCTTCCAGAGCCCCAATCATGCTTTTTAACGTTCTGTTGAAACGTTCCACCAGACCATTGGTCTGGGGGTGGTATGCAGAAGAGAACTTGTAGGTGACCCCACATTCTTTCCACATAGCCTGCATATACTTCGACATAAAGTTGCTGCCACAATCCGACACAACTTATTTAGGGAAGCCAACCCTAGTAAATATGCCAAGTAAAGCTTTTGCAACTGACTTGGCAGTTACAGTTTTCAATGGGATGGCCTCAGGATATCTGGTTGCATGGTCGACCAGCACCAGGATAAACCTATTGCCTGAGGATGTTTGCGGGTCAAGGGGACCAACAATGTCGATCCCTACCCTTTCAAATGGTACCCCCACAACTGGGAGCGGTACCAACGGAGCCTGGATTGTCGAGCCAACCTTACCAGATAACTGGCAGGAGGCACAACTCCTGCAGTGACTTTCTACTTGCACCCCCATCTTGGGCCAGTAGAAGTGCATGGATAACCTTTGCTTGGTCCTCTTAATATCAAGGTGACCAGCAAGGGGCACTTCATGCGCCAACTGCAGGAGGAAGGGCCTAACAGCAAGGGGAACCACCAACCTCCTATGGTCTCCTTCTGTAGACTCTGTGGGCTCACTATACAGGAGTCCACCTTCCCAATAAATCCTATGCGTCCCAGGAGGTTCACCCTCAAGCTGGGAGCAGGCCTGTCTCCTTAGGCCTTCCAGAGATGGGCACTCACGTTGGCCTTTACTGAATTCGTCCCTATCAGGACCTCCTTCAACTAACAAGTCTTTTAGTTCAGGATGGTCGTTGGGGTCAAATACTTCAGGCATCGCCACCTCCTCGTCAGGCCCGGGCGATTGACCAACTTCCTCCACCGCAGTGGTAGGCGAGCTCGGGGGAATATTCTCTTTCCCTCGTCTTGACTTGTTGACTCCTTTCGCCTTGGGTTTCCCCTTCGGCTGGGGCGGCGTATTGGTCTTGGCCAATGCTGCCCGTGCTTGAGACCGTGTGTAGGGTCTTTCGGCAGTGTCTCCTACGAGCCCTAAAGCTCTGAGATCATTACCTAACAAGACCTTTCCTGGGACGTTTCTCTGAATGCTCACTGGAATCCTGACTGCTGTACCATTTAAAGTAAGATTTACAGGTATTACTGGGAACATACGGAGTGGGCCGTCAGCCAACTTAGTGGGCATCAGAGTAGCTCTGGCAACTTCCTCTGAGTCTACCAAGGTAGAATCCACTACAGTTCGACTGCACCCACTATCCCTAAGAGCTGGAGTATCTACTCCATTGATCAGCACACTGTCTTTAAAGTAGTGCTTGGTATTATCTGGAATCCTAGCATAAGCCTCTGCGACGTTAGGCTCCCAGGAACCCAGGGAAACTAAAACTACCTCAGCCTCTATCCCGCTGGGAAATGAGTCTGAGGAGAAGGATGCTCCTGTAATCTCTTCTTCCTCGTAGGAGGAGAAGGCCAGATTAGCAGAGTGGACCCCCAAAGGTCTAACCTTACACCGGGGATCCCCCTTCACGTGGTCAGTTGCTCCACAAGCAAAACAAGATCCATTGTGTCTGTTTACATAGGGAGGCTTATTGTAACCAGAGTTCTGTTTCGGAGGCTGACCTCCACTACCCTGTGAGTTCTCTTGTGTCTTACCCTTATTTTTCTTTTTGTGGCCCTTTTGAGAAGATTTATCAGATTCTCCACCCTCCTTATCTTTGGACTTTTTCACTTCCTCCTGCTTACCAGGATGAGTTTTGTCCTTATGGGACACTATATGTGACACCCATAAGTCTGCTGCAATGGCCAGCTTCTTAGGATCTATCTCCTTCGAATTGGCCAAATGCTGCTTAAGCTCCGGGGAAGAAGATGCAAAAATGTGTTCCAGCATGACAAGATTTATCATGCCTTCGAAGGTAGAAACCTTATAACCTTCGACCCAGCCAGTTAAGTTTTTCAAGGATTCAGTGACATAAGATACCCAAGTACCACCTTCCTTTTTCTTATACTCTCTGAATCGTTTCAAATATTGGGCCGGAGTCTTCCAAAACTTTAAAATGAGAGTTTGCTTTAACATTGCGAAATCAGCTCGCTCAGCCTTCGACATTTCCATAATGGCACTACAGCCAGAATGGGGCAGTCTGCTGACTAACCAGGCAATCTTATCAGCATTGTCAACTTGTTGAACTTCGCATGCATACTCAAACGCATTCAGCCAGTCCATAATGTCATTCCTTTCCTCATACACACTGAGCAGATCTTTCAGAAACCGTGGATGAGAGGAGGCCCCAGACCCATGTCCAGGACCCTTGGACCCATTTGCAACCTGAAGCTTGGCCAGTTCCAACTGGTGATCCCTGTCTTTCTGTTTTTCTGCCTGTTCGATTTTTAGTTTGGCTATGCTGAATTCAAGCTCCTTCTGCCTAAACCGCAGCTCTTGCTTCTTGAATTCAAGCATAGCCTCCCCATCAGCACTGGCAGAGGAAACATTAAACATCTCATCCTCCCTGTCCTCGTGGTCGCGGTGGATCAGTGCAGCGGCAGAACCGTCGGTTCTACCAGTGAGAGCAGCCCCACCTCCTTCCGCACTGTCCTCAGAAGTTATATCGTCAAGCTGCGCTTCTTGCCACGCCACGATTCTTTGGATCATATCCAATTTCGTGCCTTGAGAGGAAACACCTCTCTCCGCACACATCTTTTTCACTGTTTCTGATTTGGAAGCATTTAAAGTTAACACGGTATTTGTTTCCATACTGTTAGATAGGACTATGGCCTTTTTAAAGTTATACTATAACAATTCACTACGTGTCCTGTTAGGAATAACTTGAAATGCCTTAGTTTGTGCGCAACACTGGATACCTTCAGTCATATCCCACCGCTGTACACCAATTTGTTAAGACGGATTTCTGAACTCTGTCCTGGTGGCGCAGAAGTTCAGAAGGCCAACCTAATTACTTGGAACAGGGTAACCTCTGGACAAGCCAGACCAATCAAGGTAGCGATCGCGGCGGTCAAGACTAGGTCTCAAGAGGGGTGAGGGTGACTGAAAGCCCGCAATGAGCACACAAAGCAAGGACACTTACAAACTACTCCAAACAGGTGCTATATTAAAAATATATACACATTTATTCCAAGGCCTTTAAAACAATGACCGTAGCGAGAAAGCACAATACAACTCTAGTAAACCAACACATACCATACCAATACAATATATATACAAATACAACAAGTCTCAAGCGTTAGATGCACGAAATGTGTAGTCCACCTAAAAGGGAGGGAAAACAGGCAGTGCGAAATAATGCTTAGACCCAGTCCGCCTTCAGAGGCACCTAACTAGAAGGAAGTCCGAGCCCTACGAAGAGTGGAGCCTTGTGCTCAAAAGTACCTGCACACGCTGGTGCCAACGGGCAAAAGGGGAATCTCTTCGAGGAAAATCAGGCAGTTCAGTTTAGTGCACAAATGAAGAAGAACAGTGTTCCGCGACTCAAGCGCAGCCTCCACTGTGGGCAGAAGCAGAGCGCGAGTACGGAAAGGCGTGCTGTTTTGACACAGCGGGGAAAAGCTATGGGCTCCTGCAGGAGGGCGACCAGTTCCTAGCTATGCTACTCACCGGTCCCCGATGCAAGCAGACCCAGGCTTCTCCGCGTCAGTTTCAGTCGCTGGCAGGTTCAGAAGAGCAGGGGACGTCTCGTCGTCGTGTTGATTCTGCAGCAGCAGAGTTGAGTAAAAGACGTCCCAAACGAAGGAACCCGCACAGTTTTTTACCACAGCAGGGCAACGGAGCGGCCGTGTGTATCTGAGCCAAATGTACACTACTCACTTCAGACCTGGGAACGCCAAGTGTACGAATCGTGTGAGAGTGACAGGGACACGAAATACTACACAACCTGGCGGCGGTTACAGAGCAAGACTCCTATGTAGGCTGGTCAGTCTGCTGGATGGCCCAGAGACGCTTCCGAAGGCTTACTAGCAGGAGATGGTGAAGATGCCGGGAATAGCTGTTCCCGCTATTCCAAGGGTCGAAGTACCAGTACAGGCCTTCTGGTTCGATCAAAGGTGAAAAGGGTTTCACAAGGCGACAGCAGTGCAGAGGAGCAGTCCTTCAGCGGGTCACCAGCGATTCCTCGGCCCAGCCTCTTGGTTGCAGGATACTTGGCTCCTGTATTCCTTCGTTCGTGAGAACTCAGGAGATCGACATGGTAGTGGTGTTTCCAGCCCCCTCTTATCCACGGTTCCCTTCGCACCAAAACGGAGGGGACCCAATGGGAGATCCGCTCATCAACACTCACACCATTCGTGGACCTATCACGGACCACGGTGGTCCCAGGCATTCATACCACCCTAGACTCTCTGGCACCCAGGATGTGTATTGGGACCAGACATCCCAGCCCACATCCTGGAGGCACACACAAGACATGTAGAAGCCCGCGAAAGCATCGGTGTTTTGCGGGAAAGTACATGCCCAAATAAGGAAGGCCCTGCGTCGGCTCGACCTGGGGAAGGTGAAGGGAGCAAGACGGTCAGCGGACAGGACAAAGGAGCCTCGTGGTCTGGCCATTTTGGGAGCCAGGCCACCATTTTGGGTTAAGCAGGAGAAACGCGCTTAGAACGCCAAAAGGAGCTCAAAACACAAGAAACGATCGCTGCCACCATTCCCGTCCGTGAATCACTTGCACCGATCAGTTACAATCCTAAAAGAGTATCTAGGGCCTCTAGAAGGCTAGAGACCCAAGAGAGCAGTAACTTAGCTTACAGTGCCCTCTTGTGTCATGTTGCACGAAAGCCGCAACATGATAAAAGAAACTACGGAAAACAGCGTTTCCCGGTACTGACTGTCTTAAGGGCATGTCAGTTTCCCCGTAAGAAAGGAGCGAAAGCCCAGAGGAGTGCGGCAGAAGGCTGCACTTCTCTGGCAAAGTCGAGAACAAGGTGAAAAACAACAGCAAAAAGTTTAGGGGTTGCCACATGGAAGGAAAATTACCTACAATTACGAAATCTTTCCTAACAAACAGTGGGAGGGTGAAGATGTTGTATACGGTGGGGGCAGTGCAGGACCCTTGTGGGACGCCACAGTGGATAGTGGTGGGGGTAGCACTCGCAGAGTCAGAAAAGACTTTCATAAGTCAACCCTCGAGGAATTAATTGACCCAGGAGATGGCTTCTGGCGAGAAGTGGGCTTCATTTTTGAGTTGCGTGCCTAGAATATCGTGATTGACCAGGTCAAAGGCGGCAGATAGGTCTAGCAGGAGCAGGAGTGCTGGTTTGCCTTTGTCCATGATGTCATTTAGTTGGATTTTGAGATCTAGTAGGGCAGATTCGGTCCCATGTCCCGGGCGGAAACCCGATTGCCTTTTTCCTAAAATGCGATTTTCTTCCAAGTATTGCTGTATTTGTGTGTAGGCAACTTTGTCGAGGATCTTGAGCAAGAAGGGAACGGTTGTGATAGGTCTATAGTTGTTGGCGTTTTCGGGATCTAGAGTGGGTTTTTTGAGAAGAGGGCGCACCCAGGCTTCTTTTAAGCTGGTTGGGACTGAGTTTGTGTTGAAAGATGCATGATGAAGGTTTTAAGAAATGGTGCTAATGTTTCTACGCAGTCTTTGATTAGTTGAGCGGGGCAGGCGTCACCTTTACGATTGGCGGGTTTGATTCTGTTAACGATATCGACTACCTCTTTTTCTGAGACTTCTCTGAATTTGAATGGTGTAATAAGATTTGTCTTTTTGTTCTCAGTCACTGTTTCAGCAAGGGATGCTGATAAGATGTGCTGAGTGAGATTTTTGTGATGGTCTAGGATTTTTGCTTGGAGGAGTTCATTTTTATTCAAGAGGGCAGACTGTATGGTGTTACACCAGGCTTGGTCCTTGACAATCTCTTGAGACTTGGTGGCCGGTGTGGATAGTTCCTTGAAGATGGCGAAGAGCTCTTTGGATTCTGAGGTGGCGTTGGAGATTCTTTCATTGTAGGACGTGGATTTGGCTGCTATGATACTTTTTTTGTATTGGGTGGCCAGTGATTTGTAGGAGGATAGTGAGGATGCTTTGGGCGCACTTTGCCATAAGTTTAGGGCTTTGCGTTTTTTGGTTCGTAATTCTTTTAGTTCTGCTGAGACCCAAGTATTGGAGTGTTTGGTATTTTTTTATTTTTTCTTTTGTAGAGGGGCGATGATATCTATGGCAGTGCTAATGGTGGATTTTTAGATATCCGCCAGTGCAGCTGGGTCTGATGTGGCAGGGAGGTTGGTAGTGAGGGTGTCTAGGTAGGGGGAAATATTTTCTTTGGTGAGGTTCTTGGCGCTTCTCGCTAAGGCTGGAGGTGCTGGCTTGAGTTATTTTACCGAGTTGTTAGGTGTAGGGATGAGGAAATTAATGAGAAAGTGGTCGGACCATGGGGTGGGTGTGATGGAGCTGATGTCGATGCCACAGTTGTGGTCAGCTATCCAGTTAAGAGTACGTCCTTTGTTGTGTGCAGGGTGGAGTACTTTTTGTTCAAAGCCCATTTCTTGGAGAACTTGTGCTAGTGTAGTGGAGGGTCTATCTTTCTGGTCGTGGAGTCCCAGGTTAAGGTCTCCTAAAAGAATAGTTTTGGTAGTTGTTTTAAGGTTTTCACCTAGTAGATGTGAGAGGTTGTCCTGAAAGTCCAGTATTGGGCCTGGCGGGCGATATACTAGATTAAAGGTGATGGTGGTATTGGGAGAAAGTGCAATCTTGGCCGATAGAGAGTCTACGTTCTCCCCTAATTTGGAGGAAAGTTGGCTTATTTCTAGGTGATCTTTGACTATGAGGGCTACTCCCCCACCTGTGGACAGTGTTCTGTCCTGTCTAAAGATAGAGTATCCTGATGGGATAGCTAGGGAGATGGCAGGGCCGGCGGCATTGTGTAGCCAGGTTTCGGTGATGGCGAGAATGTCAAGGTCGAGGTTGGTTAGAAGGTCATGAATTTCTGTAGCATGAGCAGGGAGGGATCTGGCATTAATTAATGCACGTAAGTCTGGGCGTGACAGTGGGGTAGGGGTGGTATTCTACCCTTTGGCTGCCTTCTTGGTAGTGGTCAGTTTGTGGTTGTCCGAGGTTGGTTTGTTTTCCGTTTTGGCTAGTGGGGTTTGCATTGAGGATCTGGAGCGGAGGCCTAATAGTTGATTTCTAGAATTGGTAGCTCTAGGGCGCGTCAAGGGTGTTCTAGGTTTGTGATCTGTGGGTTTGGTGAAGAAGGATGGAAGGAAGGGCGTAGGGGGGATGAGTGCGGGGGGTGGGGTGTGATGTTGGCCATGATGGATCAGTTCTGGGCACAGAGCAACAATCAATTTTGGCTAGGTATAGGCAATACAGTGGCTAGGTGTGGGCAACACAATGGCTAGGTGTGGGCAGCACAGTGGCTAGGTATAGGCAACACAGTGGCTAGGTATAGGCAACACAGTGGCTAGGTATAGGCAACACATTGGATAGATATAGGCAACACATTGGATAGATATAGGCAACACAATGGCTAGGTATAGGCAACACAAAGGCTAGGTATAGGCAACAAAGTGGCTATGTATAGGCAACACAGTGGCTAGGTATAGCCAACACAATGGCTAGGTATAGGCAACACAATGGCTAAGTGTGGGCAACACAGTGGCTAGGCATGAAGTACCCAAGGGTGAAATTCAGATCAACAGAAGACAATCAATTTTGGCTAGGTATAGGCAATACAGTGGCTAGGTGTGGGCAACACAATGGCTAAGTGTGGGCACCACAGTGGCTAGGTATAGGCAACACAATGGCTAGGTATAGGCAACACAATGGCTAGGTATAGGCAACACAGTGGCTAGGTATAGGCAACACAGTGGCTAGGTATAGGCAACACAGTGGCTATGTATAGGCAACACAGTGGCTAGGTATAGCCAACACAATGGCTAGGTATAGGCAACACAATGGCTAAGTGTGGGCAACACAGTGGCTAGGTATGAAGTACCCAAGGGTGCAATTCAGATCAACAGACAGACAATCAATTTTGGCTAGGTATAGGCAATACAGTGGCTAGGTGTGGGCAACACAATGGCTAAGTGTGGGCAACACAGTGGCTAGGTATAGGCAACACAGTGGCTAGGTATAGGCAACACAGTGGCTAGGTATAGGCAACACAATGGCTAGGTATAGGCAACACGGTGGCTAGGTATAGGCAACACAATGGCTAGGTGTGGGCAACACAGTGGCTAGGTATAGGCAATATAATGGCTAGGTATAGGCAACACAATGGCTAGGTGTGGGCAACACAAAGGCTAAGTGAGGGCAACACAGTGGCTAGGTATGAGGTACCCAAGGGCGCAATTCAGATCAGCAGACAAACAAGGAATGCAGCAGGCGGAGTTCAGATCTATGGGCACAAATGGTGTATATTAGACATAGTTCCATTGGGGAATGCAGGTTTAGACACAGTGGGGTGTGCTGGAAAGCGTTCTCATGGTAGTGGGTTATGGTTGTTTACAGAAAGTGCATAATCACGCATGAATAGTGGGGCAGCTTGACGTGCTGGACATGCACGTCTATAATGGTGCGATGTCCAAAATGCGTGCGTGGCAGAGTAGCGTGTAGCATTAGGCGAATGCGTACAAATTAGCACTAAAGTTAGTGTGCTAAGTGTGTTGCACTTGTTTCTTTGGGAGTCATTATGAGATAGAGTCAATGGCCCAAGACTTAGGCAGCGTGGGACCATGAAATATGATGCAGGCAATGGTGTGACAGGCCGAAACAGTAGTTGGAGGGTTGCAGGCAGGTGTTGGGTGGGGAGGAGAGGTTAACTTACCCCAGGAGGCAAGGTGCCTTACGGGCAGCCGCTGATACGTGGTGAAGCTGTAGCCCGTTCAGGCACGGACAGGCACAGACAAGATGGGCCTTGGGTTGGGAGGGCCTTAGGTGCAGGGGGCTGTTTTACGCCTTCCGGCTGCTCTCCTGGCCTATGGAGGCGCGGGTCGAAGGTAAGCACTGGTTGCTAGGCAACCATTAGAAACAAAATACGGCTCTGGGGACGGCGGCCATCTTACTTGGCAAGGATCCATGGAGTCACGGCTCCACGTGGAGAATGGCGCTCAGAGGGAAGCATCAGCTGGTGGAGATCACGGTCTCAGGCCAGATAGGCCTAGTAGATGCCAGGACAAAGGGAATTGTCGGGCAGCTAATCCCTCGTAGCATCGTAGACGGAGGACTCGAGGAGCAGAAGTCTAGCTGCTCCTGCAGCGGACATGTCGAGGAGATTCGGGAGACCAGCTGCTCCTGCAGCTCCAACGAAGTATTGGAGCTGCAGGAAGAATTATATAGCAGCGCAACATACTTACGTTGGAGGGGGTGGTTGGTTGAGAGGGGAAGGGAAGAGGTGTGTAGGAAAGGCAGACTACTGGGCATTACTAGGCTCCGAGAAGTTAAGCAGTTTTAAGGTACAATAATATGGGCAAGTAGGGTGGAGGGGAGAGACGGACAGGATGGGGCATAGTTGAAAAACAGAGGGTTGGACAATAACCAACAATACAAGGAGGAAAGAAGAGGCGAGTGCTAGGATAGAGCGGGGTAGGGTGGGAAGGAGGAGAAACAGGGCAGGAAGTACAGGTTGCAGATGGCACAGCTAAATTCGATTTTAGGTAGGACAGGTGAGAACACACACAGCAGCTGAGCACAGCTAAATTCAATTTTAGGCAGGACAGGTGAAAAAACATGCAGCAACTCGGCCCAGCTAAATTCACTTTACGTCACATGCATGAAGGCTGAAGCACGTCATGCATATAAAATAAAGTGTCCATTAGTGGCATACATAGTACAGCCATTCAATGCGAGTAAAGGTCACTTTAAATCATATGCATGAAGCTGAAGCGTCTCATGCATATGATGTAAAGTGACTATTACTGGCATGGATAGGTCAATCTATCTATGCCAGCAATGGTCACTTTAAATTACATACAAGAAGCTTGCGCCACACCCTATCTATGCCAGTGATGATCACTGTAAATCACTTGCATGAAGCTGCTGACAGAAAACCTATCTATGCCAGCAATCTCTGCAAGGGATTTACAGAGACCAACCATACAATAAGCATGGTTGGTCACTTTAAATCCCTTGCAGAGATGGTGCAAACAGACAAGCACACACACTCATGCCCAGACACATGCACAGAGACACACTGCGTGGTGTACCGGCGCGTGCGTGCAGCAACATCAACCAATGTGATTGACATGGCAAACCTGTCAGTGCTCTGCTGCATCGCACACATCAGCATGAGACTCACAGGGTTTTTTGTTTTTATAATATGAGGGCAGGTGCTCAGTCATCGCCAAGACTGAGGCTGAGTCCTGATGAAATGTTTTAAAAAAAGAAAAAGTGACACGCTGCAGCGCACACATTGGCACGCCACTCACAAGGGGGGGTTGCAGTGCCAGCCCTCACTAAGCACCAGCCCTGCGGGCAGCACAGGGGGTGTACTGGGCACCAAGGGAGTGCCAGGTGGGGCGAGCAACCCCCCTTTCGCCTGTGGCTCTACCACTGCTGTTATCAACACAACCACTGGATATGGATGGTTGAGTAGGCTGCAGGCCCCCAAAACTTTGAAGTGGTCCATTTGCACCCCTAACATTTGACCTTTGGTTGCTGATGACAGTAAAGACTGGGAATACATATATTAGCACCGTAAAAGGCTGGTAGAATGTTGCAGCAGCATCTAAAGCATCTCAAGCTTTGTGATGCTCAAGGGTGGTTTATTCCATTGGTGCTGGCAGAGGGTGAATTTTTTCATTGGAGGGGTGTAAATATTTACCACAAATAACAGAGACACCCCCAACCAACCCATGAGCTTTCGGTGGTGTTGCCCCAAGAAAGGTTATTGAATAATGGGTTAAAATGATGCATGAAACAGCACCCTTTCAATGGAAAATTGGGTAAACAGCCCGACAGTTTTCAATCGTTTTGTAGGGTAACTCATGAAAAAATCCCTTAGATGCAAGTCACCAACAGCACCCAGCAGCATTTTTGAATACATTTTCATGAGGCCTTTCCCCACAATATATGCCATTAAAAAGACCTTTCACTCTGGCTGTGTTCATAAATGTCCATGCTGGTTGCACCTATATATGCCAGTATTCCCATATAAGAGCATGAGTATACCAGTAATGATACTACAGAGAACATGCCCAACGTGGCCTTGCCAATATATGCCAGTACCTGCATGTAAGAACATACTCCTGTTTGCTTTACCATTAAAAATGCCATGGCACAATAAGAACACATGTCAAAATTGGCTTCTCCAATTTAGACCAGTAGGTACACAAGATACCACTTATCATGTTTGCATTATCATATATGCCCAGTAAAGAATATCATGCCACAGTAAGAAATAGGTATACTAGTTGCACCAAAATACCATTTGGGCCACACAATAACACTTATCATGCTTGCTTTATCATAAATGCCAAGTAAAACCTGCCATGCCACTGTATGAAATGGCTAGACTGGCTACAACAAAATGATGCTACTCTTGCCATGTATTAACACGCATTATGCTGCTTGTTTTAACATAGATGCCCAGAAAAATGCCATACCACAGTAAGGAATGGCTAGATTGGGTGCACCAAAATGCCATTCTAGACACGTAATATCACTTATCATGCTTGCTTTATCATTGATGCCCAGTACAAAATTCCACACCACAATAAAAAATTGCTAGACTGGCAGCCCCTAAATGACATTCCAGCCACATAATGACAGTTATCATGCTCTTTTTAGCATATATGCCCAATAAAAAATGTCATACAACAGTAAGACATGGCTAGACTGGCAGCACCAAAATCCTAGTCTAGCCACGTAGTAACGAAGACAAAGGTAGGAGGGAAAGGGTGGGGCACAGATAGAGCATCAACAAAGAGAACCTATGTTTTTAGTCGGATTAAAGTGAAGAATATTTTACAGCATCCAAGATCGGATGGTGAGTAAATTGGCAGAGAAAGAAGAGTGAAGAGAGTCAGTAAAGGAGGAAAAGAGAAATGATTTGGGAATCACCACCATAGGAGTGGAGGAAAAAACAAAGAAAGACATAATAGAGGATAGAGGATCCTGTATGCCTTGAGACACTTCCATTGCACTGTTGTGTGTTCTCATGACAGGCGATACATTCTCCTAACTGTGCCTGTTCCGAGCTGCTGCAGGAGATGTTGGAGGCATGTGACTATGATAACGTTTTCATGTTGTGAGTACATCGGCATAATCCCATATAAAAATGTAGAAGTGACTCTACCAGTCCGGACAGTCTTGGTATTATGTACTAGGCATTGATACATATGCCATACATGTTCAACTAATGCCATGCGTGTATGCATCAAGTACTTGTATGTGATGTGACATCTCTTGTTCATGTTTAGGCCGCACTATAATATTTTGGCCTGAGCATTTAGACTACCCTGTTCCTGATGACGTGTTGCTTTGTGACTGCTCCTCCAGTCACGAAAGGTAAATGAATGCCATTTAATATTGTATTCTGGGACTTGATGTCTGCCCTTCATGACTCTTGTATCTTGGTTTTATGGGACATTATCCTGTCTTTCTTCATGCAGAGATTTTCTTTTCATTTGGCTTTATGTTTTCAAGCATGGTGTCTATGGGTATGACATGTGGTTACACAGCATTAGGTTGTGTGATTAGGCCATGCTGCTGAGCAAAACATCACTCTGGCCTGTATTCTTGGGGTATTAGTCTTGGTTCATGTCTAATGCATGCATTGGGAAATAGCTACAATCATATGAGAAAAAAATGCAAAGGACTGCAAAATGTGGTGTCCCCAATAACGTGGAATCATCTGTTTTCAAGTATATTGGTCAATTCAGCACAGGTGTGAGTTACTAATGCATTAACCAGCAGTTGTACTTCCACCCCCACCCCCTCCCCACACACACACTGCTCCCTAAGCTATTCATGGCTCCCGGGTCAAGAAAAGAGGCAGCCTTTTACTCTGAGGGTGCATGACAAGAAGTGGTACAGTGCCCACTCCTAGTGCATTGCACTCTTGTCAGTGTAGAGCCACAAGAGTGTGCATCCGCTGCTTTAGGTCATCTCAATGTTAGCCCACCTATTTTGTGCTCTGGGGGTGATTTAAAATGGCCAGGCCATGGCATAGTCATGCACATTGTTCCCCACCTACCTCCCACTTATGATTTGAGGTGTTGGCCATGAGGTGGCCTGCAAGCCTGCTTGCCTCTTTAAACTACTTCCTCTTTAAGGCCTGTGAGTTAATTCTCAGAAAAAGTAACTTTTCTCTGCTGTGGATCGCGCCTTTCTCCATCTCCCCAGCTTGAATTTCCAGGCTCACTTTTAATGAATAGCGGTGCAAATGATAGATCTTCACAGGAACGAGGTTCCAAAATGTCTGCCACGACGATTTATACAGCAGACCTGCAGGAAATACTTCTGCACGTTGTGGCTAGCATTTTGCCATGAGGCGTGCTACGGAGGTTTTTCACATACTTGACACATGGTGCCTACTTGACAGTAGTTGGGAACTTTCATAAATAAGAGTCCCGGGAGGATAGCTCAGCGGCAGCGTGCGCAAGACAACGCGAAGCAACAACAGGTGCGATCCCCGGGCCCGCGCGTTATAAATACGTAATTAAGACAAAAAAAAACACAATTACGCAACTAAGAAAAACAAACAATTTCTGTAACAGCGCCTCGATGCCTGCGGGCTGTGTGAGCGCTTTATAAATGTTAAATAAATAAGATCAGTCTGTCAGATGTCTTAGGAAGATGCTAGCCTTGTAAAAATCATGTATTTTGATTATGCACAAGTAAATAAAAAATAAAAAATACTTCTGCACGTTGTGGCTAGCAATTTCACATTTGCTAACAGTGTTTTGGTCACAGGGCATGCACATTTCTATTTTTCTCACGCCCAGTATTTATCATTACCACCAATACGCAAGTCATTCCGTAAGTAGGAGGAGTCCCACAGATGACCACATGTAACAGTAATTGTGCTTACCAATCAACATCCATGGATCTGACTAGTACATTTTATGTTTTATTGAGAGTTCGAATGAAGACAACATCTCTGAGAATAAAGAGATTTTAGCCAGCATTACTGCTCAGTAAATTAATAAATGTCAAAAATCTATGAGTGTTTGCATGTCTAATTTGCATAATGCTTCATATGTTGGGGCAATAATTGGCAAGTGATGAGCAAGAATCTCTTTGGGCATGTTGCTGTGCTGAGACATGGGGTCTACATTAGCATCTGAGGTAGTACCTGAGCCTATAAAACTCTATTGCACATATGATGACTATGCATGATGCATTATTATTATTATTATTATTATTATTATTATTATTATTATTATTATTATTATTATGATTAATGAGGCATACCTGGCATTAGATGGCATTACGTGGGCATTTGAGGCTGCACTTGCAATGTAACGGCAATGCCAGGACATGTATCAGGCACAAGATGGCTATGTCTGGATTATGACAGTCTAGCTGGCATAGGGTGGCAGTAGTTGGGCATTTGAGACTACACTTGGCAAATGATGTCAGTACTACATGAATCTGCAGGCACTTCTGGGCATACGATGTCCATTTTAGGGCTTTTGAAGCTGGATGTATCATATTCCATTCTATTTCAATTTAAAGGGGAAGTTCACTCAAGAATGGTGTTGTTTAAATAGATGGGCCATAATCAAAAATATCATGAAATGAGCGTGTGGGTTCGATCAAGCCACAGTGCGCTAGTGACCACACCCAGTATCAGGTAGAGATAGTAAATAACAGTATCGGGTGGATACAAGCTCACTATTCCCACAGACCAACCACAGGGCCTGTGAAATAGAAAGTAATGTATTCAGGGTTTTTGGAAATGTAACTTGCGCACATCCCACAAATAGAATAATTAAAACAGAACTGAAGTTATAATAATGGTGCTGTTATCCATAGAAGTACAGCAAAATGAAATTTTAATGATGATGAACAGCCGACACGTGTTTACCATCTGGTCGTTATGAAGGCTGTAGACATTTAACATAAAAGCATTCAACGAACAAAATATATATTGCAATCAATCAAAATAAAATTAAAAAGGAAATGTCCAGATATGGAATTTTTTTTACAGGTCCTATCTAGAATTGTTGGGAAATGAGGCTCAAAGTTTTGATATGGGGGCATCCATTTTGTGAAATGAAACAGCCTCCTCTGTTCATGTTAAGCTCTGCTCTCACGGCAATAATCAGGAAAAAGCCACCTACTGGGAACTTTTGCTTACTGCTGCCGGAGAGCAGAGCCTAACAAGAAAATAGGAGGCTGCCACAGTATTCATAATTGCCATGACTTTCTTTTTATGTTTCCTGTGCTCCCAGGGTCCAGGGGAGTACAGAAAACATAAAATGAAAGGTATGGCAATTATAAATACTTCGCCAGCTGCCGGCAGAGTCTTCATAATTTCTTTGACTTTCTTCCTCGTGCTCGGGAAACCTAAAACAAAGGTTGCTGCAATTATAATGCCGGCGAAGCATTAATAAATTGCAGGGACTTTTGTTTTAAGTTTCCAGAGCCAAGGAAAATTAAAACGAAAGTACCACCATTTATGAATACTACTATTTATAATTGATGGTACTTTTGCTAGAAATCTCCCGGGGGAGCCCGGGAGACTTAAAACTAATGGCACAGCAATTATAAATACAATGCTGTATGCTGTGTGGTACTTATAATTTCTGGGACTTTCGTTTTAAGTCTCCCAAGCTCCCCCAGCACAGGGGGAGCCCAGGAGACTTAAAACAAAATGCACAGAAATTATAAATACAATGCTGCACATGGTGTGGTATTTATAATTGCTGGGACTTTCGCTGGAAAAGCATAAATAACAAAAAAAAAACAAAAAAAAGTAGGGGAGGTGGAAGTACCCATCAGCAGCACAGGGCAGAAGCCTAACAGCATTCTTTGCTCTCCGGCATTAATAAGCAAAAGCTCCCAGTAGGGGGCTTTTCCTTGGTTATCGCTGTGAGAGCAGAGGTTAACATGAACAGAGTATGCTGCTTCATTTCACAAAATGGCAGCCTCCCAGTGTTAAAAAAAACAGAATTTGAGGCTCATTTTCCAGCAATTTTACATAGGAACTTTTAATAAAAATATGTTTTATATATATTTTTGATAATGGTCCATCTTTTTAAACAATAACATTTTTGAGTGAACTGCCCCTATAAATGAGCACAATAAGGTGCTACAACCAATGTGAATCACAGCGCAAACATTACAAAAACAACAGAACTGGTAAGATGGTGCGCACCTGAGCACTTGAGGCTGTACCCTGCCTATTATGATAACACATGGCATGTGAAGCTGTAGTAACTGTTTTAACAGTGTTTTAGGCAGCCGGCGCGAGGTAAGCAGCCCATCTCTGGGCACTCGTGTGTTTTTTATTTTTTTATTGTGGCCCAGGACTAGGCCCCAGGCCCCCGAAGCATCCCTCTCCCACCCCGCACCCTCTTCCTGATCTCGGTCCCTCCCACCTCCCGTCCTGCCCATCCCCGCTCTGATTGGGCCTTGAGCCCAGCTGGAAAGGGTCTACCGACCCCCCTCACTCCGGCCCCTGCATCTACTGCAGGCAGCCGGCGCGAGGTAAGCAGCCCATCTCTGGGCACTCGTGTGTTTATTTTTTTTATTGTGGCCCAGGACTAGGCCCCAGGCCTCCGAAGTGTCCCTCTCCCACCCGCACCCTCTTCCTGATCTCGGTCCCTCCTGCCTCCCATCCCACCCATCCCCTCTCTGATTGGGCCTTGAGCCCAGCTGGAAAGGGTCTACCGACCCCCCTCACTCCGGCCCCTGCATCTACTGCAGGCAGTCGGCACGAGGTAAGCAGCCCATCTCTGGGCACTCGTG
The DNA here is from genome assembly GCF_040938575.1 of Ambystoma mexicanum. Taxonomy (NCBI): domain Eukaryota; kingdom Metazoa; phylum Chordata; class Amphibia; order Caudata; family Ambystomatidae; genus Ambystoma; species Ambystoma mexicanum. The sequence continues at coordinate 76,999,006 of NC_090924.1, read as the reverse complement.
TGTTTATTTTTTTGCATCCCCTCCATCCCCGCACCCCTTCCTGGTTCCCCAGCCCGCCCGCCCATCCCCCGACCCGCCCTCCCTCCCTCCCATTGGTGCATCCACACTTCATCACCGGTCCTCCCAGGGCAGCCCTCTGCCCGGCAGCCCCCAGCGGCTAAGGGGGCCAAGGGCGGCTCCAACGGAGGCGGATCCAAGAAGTGTCAGCCGGTGTCTGCAGGGGAAGCAGTGGCCAGCCATCAACCTTCATCCACAAGGACCAGTAAGGTAGGAGTGGTCTGGGTCAGGATTAGAGCAACTACTCTACCCCAGACTCCGAGCCACTTACCAAACCCAAATTAAAAAAAAAAAAAGATTGTATTTCATGATGTTTAGGTTGCACTGATAGGCCTCTCTCCCACTGTGCGGGAGTCTCAAATTCAGCAGGGGTCCTGTCTCCTAATTGCACTGTATGATGTTTAGGTTGCACTGATAGGCTTCTCTCCCACTATACAGGTCTCTCAAATTTAGCAGGGGCTCCGTCCCCAAACTGCATTATATGATGTTTAGATTGCACTGATAGGCCTCTCTCCCATTGTGCGGGTCTCTCAAATTTAGCAGGGGTCCTGTCTCCCAATTGCACTGTATGATGTTTAGGTTGCACTGATAGGCCTCTCTCCCACTATACAGGTCTCTCAAATTTAGCAGGGGCTCCGTCCCCAAACTGCATTACATGATGTTTAGATTGCACTGATAGGCCTCTCTCCCACTGTGCGGGTCTCTCAAATTTAGCAGGGGTCCAGTCTCCTAATTGCATTGTAGGATGTTTAGGTTACACTGATAGGCCTCTCTCCCACTATACAAGTCTCTCAAATTTAGCAGGGGCTCTCTCCCCAAATTGCTGTGTAGGATATTTAGATTGCACTGATAGGCCCCCTCCCACTGCGCGGGTCTCCCAAGTTTAGCAGGGGCTCCGTCTCCAAACTACACTGTGTGGTGTTTAGGTTGCGCTGGAGGGCATCTCTCCCACTGTGCAGGTCATTCAGACTCAGCACAGGCCCCATCTCCGAACGGCACTGTGTGATGCTTAGACTGCACTGATAGGACCCTCACCCACTATACAGGTCTCTCAAATAATCTAACTGCGCTTAGTTCAGTACTCTACCCATCCCGGAAACCCACCACCACCTAACTCAATTAAATCCCATACCAGCAGACCGTCAACACCCTAACCCCCCCGACAGTGCACCCATAGGAAACACACCTTACCCACCGACAGAAAGCAACACTGAGCCAGAGAACACCCCAGCGTATCCAGAGAAGGAAAACCGAGACCACTGCGACCGCACAACGCAACATAGAGGACCAACCACCATACTATGCCTGCGCCTAGACTGGAAAATGGCCCGTACCAGAAAAGGACACCGAGAAAGAGAACACGATCGTGCAACAAGAGACGCGAACACACAACACCGACAGAACCCACAAGAAACAGCCCCATTGGAAGTAAACACGCCTAAAACATCCACAACCGGAACAAATTCCACAAGAGAAAAGCCCTTATACCTCACACCTTACCTCGCAACAACCACAGTACACCGACACCCCGACGCGGAAACCTCGAAACATACAAAGAATTTCCTGACACACGCGGAAAAAAGATGGGGGCACTCAACAAGAGAGTGGGAGGGCTCCGGCCCCATTACCCCTTACATTACAAGAACAGAGGGGCAACATCGATTTCCACTACATCCCGCACACTACGGAGAAGTACCAACAACCAGCAACGCCACCTCCCACCCAACAATCAGACCCATCGAAGAAACCACCGCTGATCTTCATCCGAGTAGCATCACAGCAGAAACACCAAGACTAATCAGCCTTGTTATCAACTTACTAGACCGCTTCAGTGAAGAAGCAGCTGTCGCCGATCTTCATCCTACCGACATCAATGCGGGAACTTCACGAACAGACAATTACAAACTCAAACAACAAATAACCTCAAAACAAAATCTCACCCAGAGAATCCACTGTAACCTAATAAACGCAAGGTCAATGTCCAAACACGCAACGGATATATACGACCTCCTGTCAGAAGGAGGCATAGACATCCTATTTTTAACCGAAACATGGCTAGACGACAACTACAAGATCACCCTCAACAACTGCCTGCCTGAAGACTTCAAATGCATCCAAACAAACAGAAAATCCAAAAGAGGGGGGGACTAGCGATCATCCACAAGGAACAACTGGCCATCAAAATCGAAGATCCACTAAACATCGATAAATGCGAATCCTTAATACTACGACTTTCAGTAAACCCCAAGACCAAACTGAAATTCATACTGATATACAGACCACCAACCTACGATGCGACTTTCATAGACGCTTTCACAGAAGCAATCACTACCCTAGCCATCAAGTACAATCAGCTGATCATCCTCGGAGATTTCAACATCTGGTTCGACGAAGAAACCACAACCACACAAAAATCCCTAACCGCCCAACTAGCAGCCATGAACCTACAACAACTAGTCAAAGGAGCAACCCACTCAGCAGGGCACACACTTGACGCAATCTTCGCCAACAAGGACTCATCACCACGGCACCTGCAATTCAAATACTTTGTAGCGACCACCTCATCATTCTGTTCATAATCACAACAGCCGCTCCAACAAAAAAGCAACAAGAAAAACAACCCATCATGATGAAAAGAAACTGGAGAACCATAAAGAACTTCCAACCTAACCGAGCTCCTACAACTCAGCAAAACACAAGCATCAACCATGGAAGAAGCAGACCTCGACAAAAAAGTTGCCCTACTTCACACCTGGATCGCAACAACCCTTGACGACATCGCCAAAGAAAAGCCCTTCACCACATCACGCAAGAAAACTACAGCAAAATGGTTCACCCCACTACTCAACGCCATGAAAAGGAAAAACCGAAAACTAGAATCTGAATGGAGGACCAATAACACCACCGCAAACAAACTGAAATTCCTACAACAGATCCGTGCATATAAAAAGGAAATACAAAAAGCGAAGAGGAAACATTACTACAATCGAATCTTCAGAGCACCAAACGCTCAAAAAGAACTATTCAAAATCATAAATGAAATAAAAAACCCACCGGCCTGCTACAACACGCCAATCCCATCGACGTACCTTTGCGAGGACCTCGGAGACCACTTCAAAAACAAAATAACCTCCATCCAACACACCATACAAAACAGACCAAGCGTTCACAGCTCAAATCCCACTGACACAGACGAGGAACACGCAAACAAGCTTCGAAACTTCACAGAAATATCAGTTGAGGCTTTCGTCAAACTGGTAAACCAAAGCAACAAGTCGGGCTCTCCTGAAGACCCTTGCCCCCCGGACATATAGAAATCAATTCTCAAACAAGGAACCCCCATGGAATACCACAGGAACCTCCTCAATCTCTCAATCTCAACAGGTAAAGTACCGCAGGCCTTCAAATCAGCTTACATCAAGCCGCTACTCAAAGACACAACAGGAAACATTGAGGACTTATCTAACTACAGACCCATCTCCAACATACCCTACATAGCCAAACTGCTAGAAACGTATGTCTACCAAATAACCCAAGAATTCATAGAAGAGCATTGCCTACTAGAACAGGCACAAGTTGGCTTCAGACCTATGAGAGGAACAGAATCGGCTCTCCTCTCAATATGGGACAACCTAAAAACAAACGCAGACTCAGACAACAGCACCGCCCTGATTCTCCTTGATCTGTCTGCAGCCTTCGACACTGTCAACCACGCCATCCTCATAAAGAGACTAGAAGGACTAGGGATAACAGACACTGCCCTACTTTGGATCAAATCCTTCCTAACAAACAGAACAGAAACAATATGGATGAAACCTTGTAAATCCAAACCCAGAGTCTCCACGTGCGGAGTACCACAAGGATCATCCTTCTCCCCACTCCTATTGAACATCTATATGTACCTATTAATCAAACTCATCAAAAAACACGGCCTCACATGCTACCACTACGCCGACGATACTCAAATAATCTTCAACATACAAGACACCTGAGAAGAAAACACCACACTAGAGAATTGCCTTCGCGACATATTCAACTGGATGAACCTCAACCATCTCAAAATCAACCCAGGCAAAACAGAGATAATGATTGTCTCAAAAAAGGGAGGAGACATCACCTACATCCCCTGGCCAAGAGAGCTCGGCACCACACCAGAACCATCATCAACTGTAAAAAACCTAGGGGTCCTAATGGATAACAATATCACTCTGGAGCCACAAGTAAACTCGGTAATCAAGAAATGTTTCTTCCTCCTGCGAGCAGCAAAAAGGATCCTCCCGTTCCTGTCATTCGCCAACAAAACACTTACCATCATCGCTCTGATCATGTCCAGAGTAGACTATGCCAATAGCCTATACCTGGGCATGCCAGAACGACTTAAAAAAAACCTGAAACGCATACAACATGCAGCAGCCAGACTCCTCCTCAAGCTACCCAGAAGAGAACACATCACACCCGCGCTAAAAATACTACACTGGCTACCACTAAAACAACAAATAATGTTCAAGGCCATGTGCATCACGCACAGAGCAATACACAAACAAGGCGCAGAATTCCTAAGCGACAAACTACGCCTACATCAACCGACAAGAACACTAAGATCAAGCACCGACATACGCCTGGAACCAAAACCCTACAACAGAAAAAAACTCGGAGGATCGTCTTTCTCTCACCAGGCACCCAAAATCTGGAATGACCTACCTAAGAATATCGTAATACAACAACCACCTAGCATTCAGGAAACTCCTCAAATCATGGCTCTTCAAAGCGTAACCAGAGCGGAGACGCACTAGAATGGCCAGACATTAAAACAATGATGGAAATAACTCCAACTTCGGCCACTCTCAAATTGGACAAACACTCAAACCAAAGAACCAACCATTCAACAGAGCATAATACATCATGGAAATAGCCACAAAGGAAGGCTGCAGAGACTAACCACACACAGAGACCCTGACGAAAGCCCTCAAGTGACTCTCCCACTCGTACGTACCGGACGAACATATCCAGACCGGCAGACGCACCTAGATAGACGTTGGCCTGCGTCACATCTGGATAGGATTGATTGAAGGACAACATGCCCGCGCCTAGGAAAACCGTCAATGCTAGTGTGTGCCACACCTGGAGTTGTGAATATTAGCAGACCCACACCTGGACGGATCTCTAAACTCTAGCCTGCGCCGCATCTAGATAAAAGTGTGAATGTTGGCATGACCACACCTGGATGAAGTCCTAAACATTGGCCCGCGCAGCGTCTAGATGGGAATGTAAGGGCCAACAAGTGCCACACTCACACAGAACTGTGAATGTTAGCATGGTAAAGGTCAGGTAACCCACTAACCAATATAAGCTCAAACTCTGAATACTTATCTCACTCAAAAAACTCACACAACCATCTCTCGCACAACAAGCCGCACGCACTTCACAACACTGCAACAACACATAAACTGGAACAAAAGCACACGCGGACTGACTCCGATCCGATACCCGCACCAAAGCTCAGCACCCGGTCTATACTGAGCTGAAGCTGCCAACAGAACCCCACTCCTCTCACTATCCTACTTCCTCCTTCACCTTACTAACCCATCCCACCTTTATCATTTACAGATCCGCCTGAGCGTCTGGGGACCAATTCCGTTGGTGACGGTGCGTGGTACAAATACCTTTAACATTTAACATTTAAATTAACCCCTGAATCTCTGTTAGTAATAGCTGCACAAGGAAGAAATCTGCAATGAGCAATCCATAGTTTAATGTGGCCCTTTACGCAGGACTGTTTTTTCTGAATATTTGCAACTATTCTTGTCTTACAGTAAACATACACTTAAGAGCAATGAATTCTGCCAATGTACAACTTAATCTTGCAGCTTCTTTGAAGCTTTCTAGTTCACTTTTTAAAAGAATAATGCAGTAATGCTTTTAAATAGCCATTCATGCCGCATTCCTCACACACCCAATCACTGTGGTAACAGGTTTTATTATTATCAAATCTAATTGCCCAAAGGGCCATGACTACAATAAGGCACATCTCTGCAGCTGTCTTGGACTCCACCAGAAAACAGTATCAGGGTGCACCATTTTTACCCTAAGAACATCACATCTTATGCCACCATGAGGTTGGGGATTCCCAAATGGCTAGTCACCAGCCCTGATGATTCTCACTTTATCAACCATGGAAGGAGGAAGGGCTGAGGCAGACCTCAGTGGATTTGAACCTGTGACTGTGGGTTTCACAAAGGTCTCTGAAGTGACTGTAAGAATTCTAAAGGGAGGGAAAGAGATGACCGAAACAAAAACGGTTCTACTAGACCTTGTGACATTTGGACCGTGCAAGTGCAGTAACAGAAATTGTGGGGGACAGAGGAGGGGGAGGTTCCGGTCAGGGCAGAAGGGCCCTTGAGAAAGCAAGAGCCAGCATGGGCGTCATTTCACCAAAACGCCAGGGGTAGTGGAAGTGCCATCACATGACCCTTGCCCTCTGATGACATCACACAGAGTGATGCCCTTTCACCAAAGCCCAAGGTGACATCACAGGAAGCGATGTAACACGACCTTTCACTGCTTGAGAAAACAGAAAGTGGCATCACATAGCATTGTTCCTAAGTACACTATGAAAAATATGGTTACAATATCACTGTAATTTGATATACATTTCATACAAGAATGGATCACCATATGTATCATTAATATTAGTATATATAGGCGCATATTACCAAACAACTGTGAATGCAAGCAGACGTCCAAGGTCAAATGATAATGAAGTGTTATTATACAGCACTTACGCTTAAGCGCTTTATATAGAACAAATATACATACAGTATCAGCCAACCTGTGTTGGTACTCATTTATCAACCTCAGAAGGATGAAAGGCTGAGTTGGCCTTGCAGGAAATCGAACCTGCAACCTGCATTTCACACACCCAACACAGGAACGAGCGCTCAACCCACTGAGCTATCTTACCCATTATAGCAATCATACCGGCTATAGTAAATGAGCAATTGCATGTCTGAATGTTCTCAAAGTCTAAAAGCAAATCACACTCTGCAGTGGATACCATTAAACTGATAAATGAGATGGAACAGCAGGCCAGTTCATCTGCAGGTCTGGTGCAAAGTTGGCCACATGTCAATCCTTTGTGGATCTACTTTTCAGGCTTCAGAGGTTGGCAAAATACCATTGGGAGGATTCATTACTGTCTATTAAATAACTTAGAGTAGCACAGGGAAAGCAGCGCACTCAAACGGCATACCGTACTATGGGCCCTCGTTACCTTATACATGCAAACATCCTGAACAGCATGCCAGGGCGATAAGAAAGATAGACACATTACAATGCATTCATTGTGGCACACTGAAACATTTCTACACTGTACACAAGCTTTTAGTTACAAGGATTTAGTCAAGTGACCGAGCGAGGACGCTGAGATGGAATGTCTTGTGATGATCGTAATAGAGACACCGGCAGAAAAAACATGCTATAACTACAACTTGCGAAAAGCAAAATTCACACTCCGAAATGGATGCTTATTCTACTCTAAATGCTTTTTGGAAGTTGTTGTCTCCATTGTGAATTTGAGGTGTTTAAGAACAGACTAAATCAGTGACTCACATCTGAAGTGGGCCTGAAATAAACCTTTAATGAGTCTAGCAAGTATTGTATAGAATTCCAGAAAGACAAATTATTTTTTATTCATGTTGTTTCTTATTTAAGCTCACTGCTCAAAAGTGTTACACTTGTGGAACCCCTTGGTTTTTTAAAAGGCATGAACCAGAAAGCCAGTCACTCCAGAAACAAAGAGCCACATGGTGCTGGCCACAGCCCACAAGCTTCCATTAAAATAAAACACCTTAAAAATATAATTTTATGGGGTAGCAAGGGAGACCACAGGGGTCACAGCTGTGAGCCCTGCGACCCCCAAATGACATCCCTGAATGCCAGGGGAGGCCAGGTGGATAGAGCCAAGGGAATGCAGAGAGTGCAGGGAAAGGCAGGTCCACGAGCAAGGTGCAAGGTAAGGGGCTGGAAGGGCTCAAGGGGCGCAGGCCTAGCTAGGTTAGTGCAGGGGGAGGCAGGGATGTCATTTCACCAAAATGCCAGGGGATGCGGAAGTGACATCACACGACCCTTGACCTCCCATGACATCACAGGAAGTGATGCCATTTGACCCCACCTCGAAGTGATATCGTGGGAAGCAATGGCACTCGACCTTTCACCCCTTGACAAAACAGAAAGTGGCATCACATAGCATTGTTCCTAAGTACACTACGAAAAATATGATTACGATATCACTATAATGTGATGTACATTTCATACAAGAATGGATTGCTATATGTATCGTTAGGATCAGTGTGTATAGACCCATGTTACCAAATTACTGTGAATGCAAGCAACTTCCAAGGCCAAATGATAATGATGTGTTATTATATAGCACTTACGCTTTATTTAGAACAAATATACCTACAATATCACCCAACCTGTGTATGTACTCATTTATCGACCTCAGAAGGATGAAAGGCTGAATTGAGGTGTTTAAGAACAGACCAAATCAGTGACTCATCCCCTGAAGTGTGTCTGAAATAAACCTTTAATGAGTCTAGCAATTACTATATAGAATTCCCGAAAGACACATTATTTTGTACTCCTATTCTTTGAAATTCAGGGTCAGTGCTGAAAGTGTTAGACTTGTGGCACCCTGTACTTTTTTTTTTTATAAGAGGCCTGAACAAGAAAGCCAGCCACTCCAGAAGTATAGAGCCACATGGTGCTGGGCGGCAGCCCAGGAGCTTGCATTACCAAATTATAAAAGCAAAAAACACTTTTTCTTCTTTTTTTTTAGGGGTAGCAAGGGAGACCACAGGAGTAGCAAGGGAGACCTCAGAGGAGTCCCTGGGGGAGGGGGCCCAGAAGGGTAAGTGCAGGTTAACGGATGGGGGTCAGGAGAGATCAAGTGCAGGGGTAGACTGGACGAGGAAGGTCTGGTGCCCTGTAAGAATCTGAATGAACCAGACAACCAGTCAAGAGGCAGACAGGGAAATTAGCAGGGGAGGTGGAGAGGGAAGGAGTAAGAGAAAAGAAAGGTCTTGAGAAGCTTCCGGAACTTAAGGAGATTTGTCTCAAGACTGAAAGGGGCATGGAGGCCATTCCAGAGGCAGGCTCCTGCAGAGGAGAGAGATATATCCCCCCCCCCAACTCTCTGCTAGTAAAAGCATCTGATCTGTAGAGAGTTGGAGCTAGAAGACTGAAGGGCTCTAGCTGGAAAGTATTTAGGAAGAGAGTTGAATGTAGTGGACTCCCAGGGCACAGAAAGCCTTGTGGGTGATGCAGAGGGTCTTGAATTTGATCCTCGCAGCAACCGCTAGTCAGTGGAGAGATTTTAGGGCTTGAGAGATGTGTTCTCTGCGCTTGAGACCAAGGATACGTCTCACAGTTCTATTCTGGATTAGTTGAAGGGGGTGAAGGGAGGAGTTAGGCAGATTAAGGAAGAGGCTGCTGCAGTAGTCCAGCCTGGAGAGGACCAGAGCTCTGGAGATATTGAGTATCTGGGGGCAGGTGAGGAAAGGGAGAATACCTCTGAGGAGGTGCAGCGGATAGGGGGCCTTCTTGGTAAGGTTTGTGATGTGAGGAGAGAAAGAGAGAGGACCCAAAGATGACACCAATGTGTTATACCTCACAGGAGGGTGAGAGGATGGGGCTCTTGGTGGGCGGCCAGAGTGTGGGAGAGAAAGAGGGAACAGGAGTCCCAATGAGAAGGATCTCTGTCTTACTGGCATCAAAGCAGAGATTGTTAGCAGTGCACCATGCCTGAATAGCAGACATGAAGTCAGGAATGAGAGAGGAAGAGAAGGAGGCAGAGGGGGGACAGCCAACAGTCCACTATTTTCTCTGAGAATGGTTATGGTTACCCCCAATGTCTGTGCACTCTATTATACCTACTGACATTGCTTATGATTACCCTGAGTGCCTGGACTCTACTATTTCAAGTAAGACTGGCTAAGATTACCACAACTATTTCAACTCTGTTATTCCCACCAATATTAGTTATGATTACCACAACTCTTTGCACTCCACTATTGTCACTGAGATTTAGGTTTGAGGTCAGAAGATCACAAATAAAAGATGTACATTGCTGAAGGATGTCTGTGAAGGCAGCTCCTGCAATGTTGGTCTTATGCATCATTAGCACCCAGCACGGTGGAAGTAGTCAATCAGTTACTATGATTTGTGGGCTGAAACTGCCAATCTCAGCCTGTGTTCCATGGACTTGTAGTCTGCTTCCCCCACCCGCAGCGTGATCTTACCCCCAACCCTCCCCTATCTTTTTTTAAAGGTTCCCTTCACCCCTGCCATGCTTACTTCTTTTCATATGAAGCAGCAGTCCCAGAACCGCCGTGCTTCGGCTGATGCTCCATGGCCACCATGGAAATAGAAGAGGGGTTCCATATGGTGCCCGCCTTCCGGATCCATGACGGCCATCTTGCCACAGTATTTTCATTCATTGATCAGGGAATGCCACGCACGCCCCGTTCAATGAATAAAAATACTTTTTTTAACATCCCGGGTTTCTCGATTGGAAACCCGGGATGCTAATAACCTTAAGACCCTCTCCAGCGGACCAGATTGGGTCTTATTGGCCCAGGGACACTTGTTAAAAGCCCTTGCTTCACTCTGGCCTTTTTCTCAGGCCCTGCGCCAATAAGACCCTGGGCCCCACTATTGCTGTGAGGTCCCGGCATCACATTTCCCTCACCCCAACAACTTATCTGTATGGGCCCCTGCTTCCTTTTCAGTCCACACTTCAGGATGCTTCCCCAAAACCAGACATACTGGGCAGTATGCAACTTGCCGTGGCCTTTTGTGAGTCGGATCTTTTTGGACGCAGTCTAGAGACAGCAATCAGAGATTTGTTGCGATTGCCACTACTCTATTATTCCCACAGATATTGGCTATGGTTACCCCAACTATGTGCACTCGACTATTCCCACAGAGACTGGATATATATAACCTAATCTGTGTGCAGTCTACATAGTTTTCTTTTTTCTACATAATATGTTATGTTATGTTATTTTGCATTTATATAGCATTGGTATGATCTCAAGGTGCTGGTAGGTTGAACGCCCTCGGGAACCGAAGTTCAAGTCAGTAGAGAGAGAGAGAGAGTCATAAGGTGCATGTGAGCACCGGATATGTGTGCAGCAGGTGTTGCATTCCTGTGGTAGCTGCTTCTTGGCGGTAGGTGTGGTGGTTGGGAGATCAAGAGTATGTGTTTGTTTTGGCCGATTCTGGCTGCGTTAGGCCTGAGGAGAACACCTAGGCTGGAGGGTGTGTAACCAGCTGTGTTAAGTTAGGATGATGGGGAGTATGAGGCAAGTGACGGGAAGAGAACAGCTATACCGAATGGTGTCATAGGATCGCTGTGTTCTAGTTGAGTGGTGGTGTGAAGAAGAGAGTAAGCGTGGAGATGTGATATGGTGGTTTACCTTAGGTGCTTGAGATCGAGCGCACTCCAATAGTTCCATGCACTCCAAAGCGTTCCATGCACTCAAAAGCGTTTCATGCACTCCAAACCGTTCCATGCACTCCGTTTTATGCACTCCAACCATTTTATGCATTCCAGCCATTTTATGCACTCCACCCATTTTATGCACTCCAACCATTCTATGCACTCCAACCATTCTATGCACTTCAACCATTGTATGCACTCCAACCATTTTATGTACTTCGGTCGATTTATGCACTTCAGATCGCTCCATGCTCTCGAATAATGTTTGTAAGTGTCCATTTACGTGCCCTCTATCTGTTCCGTGCATTCCATCCGATGTATGTACTTGTTCAGTTCTATGCACACTATCAGTTCGATCAGTTCTATGTATTCTTTCTAATCAATGCTCTTTGTCCGATCTATACATGTTATCCCTTTACTATTCAGTCTGCTCATTTCCACGTAATCCATTCTCTATGCATCATCCATCCTCATCCTTGACCCGTTTCATACACCCTGTTTCACCCGTTCCATCTACATACGTCATCCGTTCATCCACCTACTTCATCCGTGCCACCCACTTCACCTGTTTCATCTGCACACTTCTTCCGTTCCACACACTTCACACGTTCCACCCACTTCACACATTCAATCTACTTCATACATTCCACCCACTGCACCTGTTCCACCCACTTCACCGGTTCCACCCATTTTCCCCTTTCCATCCACATACTTCATCCGTTCATCGACCTACTTCATCCGTTCTACCCACTTCACCCGTTTCGTCCACACACTTCTTTCGTTTCATCCACTTCACCCATTCCACCCACTCCACCGTTCCACCCACTTCACCCGTTCCACCCACATACTTCCCGTTCCATCCGTATACTTCACTCGTTCCATCCACATACTTCACCCGTTCCATCCACATACTTCACCCGTTGCATCCATATACTTCACCCGTTCCATCCATATACTTCACCCGTTTCATCCATCCATTTCCCCATCCACATATTTCACCCGTCCTTCCACATACTTCATCAGTTCCATCCATCCACTTCACCCATTCCATCCATCCACTTCACCCGTTCCATCCACGTGCTTTACCCCCATTCCATCCACATACTTGACCCGTTCCATCCACATACTTGACCTGTTCCATCCACTTCACCCGTTCCATCCACATACTTGACCCGTTCCATCCACATACTTGACCTGTTCCATCCATATACTTCACCTGTTTCATCCATCCATTTCTCTGATTCATCCACATATTTCACCCATCCTTCCACACACTTCACCCGTTCCATCCATCCACTTCACCCGTTCCATCCACATACTTGACCCATTCCATCCACGTACTTGACCCGTTCCATCCACATACTTGACCCGTTCCATCCATCCACTTGACCCATTCCATCCACATACTTGACACGTTCCATCCACATACTTCACCCGTTCCATCCACATACTTCACCCTTTCCATCCATCCACTTCACCCGTTCCATCATTCCATTTTCTCAGTTTCTTCCACATGATTCACCCATTCCTTCCACATACTTTATCCGTTCCATCCATCTACATACTTCACCTGTTCCATCCATATACTTCACCCGTTCCATACACCCACTTTCTCCGTTCCATCTACCTACTTCACCCTGTTAGGGAGGCTTCTCATTTCATAGCTAATTCCCCTACCTAGTGAGTCCCTCAGCAGCTTTGCTGGATCTCTGGAGTTGTTTCTTTCCACTTGGTAAGAGTGTGAGCTTTTCCCCCACTCTTACTGGTATTTTGTTATGTGTTGTGACCTGTTTTTGTGATGGTGGGCTCTGGAGTACACCACTTCAGTAGCCCCTCTTTGTGTGTGTCACACAGCACCTTCTGTGCAGTGGCACAGGGTTGTCATTCAGACTCCCCCGGCTCCATTTCTGAGGTGACTACCGTCCCCCAGAAAAGGGTAAAGTTACCATTAACTTTACTTAGTCACATTTAACCACAGATCCAGTACACACCATTTTACATGGAGTGCTGGGAGAGTTAACTCTTAACTCTTTTTATCTGTACCTCCTAGAGCATTGTTTTGCTCTTTTAACATTTAGACATGGCTGGTAGCAGTGGAATCTACCCTAAATGTCTACCGCGGTTATCTTATATAACCGTGGTAATATTGTAGGCTATTGTGTTAGCCTCAGACTTAAACCCACTTGACCAAATCCTTTTTTGTTTGGCTCCGGTGCGGTTTATTCGCCATTTCTTTTTGTTAAACTCATTCTTGTGTTTTACTTTACGCGGCAAACCAGTTTTGCCTCCTTTGTTCACTGTCTTTTGGCGGGCTTCTACCTAGAAGCCCTCCGGAAGGCGCCTGGGTGTCTAGGTTGGCTGAATGTGAGGGAGGTGTGTAGTCACCCCCTGCACAGTGTATCCTAGGAAACCTAAGTCACACTTTGAGCTGATTGGACAAGGTGGTTGTCCGGTCTAGACAAACCCCCTGCTGGGTGATTGACAGCCAGGCTGTGTGAATGGGGGTTTTGCGCATAAAAGGCAGGTCTCTTGGGCTGGAAGTCAGAGAGTTGCCACTGGAACTACAAGGAACCGACGAGAAGTGGAGGAGAGGTCGACTGCTGCAACTACCCCGTACCGGTGAAGCCCTGCTGCAGTCCTGAGCTATCTACCCTTCAACGACTAAGAGGAGATCCAGTCCGGAGTCTTCTTCCCTTGAGTCTGGTGGGGCTAACCAGCTCATCTTCTTCAGCCAGAGGTCGCCTTCTTGGTCGAAATCGCTGCACACTGCTGTAGTGGTCCGGATAGCCACCTGCAGAACCTCTCCTGTTTTTAAGGAGCGCACCTTTTATTCATTGTCGCTGCTGCCGGCCTCATCCCTGTGTGGTGCGGACCCCCTCATCGTCCATGTTTGTGCTGATGCTGCAGGAAAGCGTGGGTCTGCTGGAAACCAACAGGTGAAATCCCTATTTCTCTACTTTAAGGCTCATCCTTGTTTTCCCTCCTTCTTATAACTTTTGCTTCCAAACATTGACAATATCAAAGTACTCTTGGCAACGTTGAATCTCGAACTGTCCGACTGTGTGATCCTCGACAACAGGCACCCGGTGTCATTTGACTTTGGCTCCGGCCCCTTGACTCTTGAATTCCTGTCTATTTGTGTTCTTCGATTCTGTCTGCCTAACCAACATATTGCCTTTGCTTTTTGGCCCCAACTCTCTCTGGGTATTTCAGGTGCTAAGTGTGTTTTTACACCGGTAGCATTTCTTGCTTTATCTAGTAGACCAAACTGTCAAAAAGTGATCGCAATTGTGTTCACGGTAACGTATTCTGTTTCATAGCACCGGTCCATTCAAACACAGGGTACTTACCTCGAATAATACTGTACAAAGTGAATTGGTTAGTTGTAGTATATTTTACGTGTGGTTTTTGAATTAATAGAAGTGTTGTGTTAATAACAAATGGTTTGAAAATAAATGTACTTATATTTTTTACCTGAAACCTTGAGTCAGTGTTTGCTTGAGTCAGAGTTATTGTGGTCCCTTTGTGTAATCTCTGCTACTGCTCATATACTCTTGGGATAAGCCTGGCTGCTCTGCTACTGCTACCACTATAACCTAATAGTACAGGCTTGTACCAAAGGTAAAACTTGTATTGCCACCTGTAGTCTTAATTGTGTGTAGTGGTCCCTAAGGGCACGGAATTCTGCCTATAACACCCGTTCCTTCCACATACTTCACTATTCCATTCACCCACTCCCCCCAATTCCATCCACCCATTTCGCCCGATCCATCCACATACTTCATCCTTTCCATCCACATACTTCATCCGTTCCACCCGCTTCATCCATTCCACCCAGTTCATCCGTTCCAGCCAGTTCATCTGTTCCACTTCATCCTTTCCATCCACATACTTCATCCGTTCCACCCGCTTCATCTGTCCCACGCAGTTCATCCGTTCCACCCAGTTCATCCGTTCCACCCAGTTCATCCGTTCCACCCAGTTCATCTGTTCCACTCACATACTTCACCCGTTCCAACCCCATACTTCGTCCGTTTCGGCGACATACTTCACTTGATCCATCCTTTTCACCCGTTCCATTCAACATACTTCACCCGTTCCGTCACATACATCACCCGTTCCATCACATACAACACCCGTTCAAACACATACATCACCCGTTCGCTCCACACTCTACACATTCGCTCCACACTCTATGCCCGCTCCACACTCTATGCCCGCTCCACACTCTACGCCTGCTCCACGCTCTACACCCGCTCCACACTCTACACCCTCTCCACACTCTTCACCAGCTCCACACCCGCTCCACACTCTACAACCGCTCCAGCCCTACATGCTCCACACCTTACATCCACTCCACACTCTACATCCTTTCAACAGCCAATATCTGCTCAAAACACCCCCACATCCTACATCCGCTCAATACCCTACATCTGTTCAACACCCTACATCTGCTCCTCACTCTCATCCACTCCACACCCTACTTCCGCTCCACGCTCTCATCAGCTCCACGCTCTCATCCGCTCCATGCTCTCATCCGTTCTACTCTCTCATCCGCTCTATGCACTTCATCCACCCTACGCACTTCATCCGTTCCACCGACATTCATCTGCTCCACCGACTTCATCCGCTTCACCGACTTCATCTGCTCCACTCACTTCATCCATTCATTATTCATTATCGGTTCAACTCATGTCACTTGTCGTACAAACTCGATCCATCCCATGCATTACACCCGTCACATGCACTTGAATCGTCTTTTCTATTCGTTCCATTTATACCAGGCACTCTTACATTCCATGCCATAAATCTGTTTCATGCACTCTACCAGTTCCGTGTACTCTGTGCACTCGTCCGTATCATGTATTCATATTTCCATTTTCTCCACTTTATTCCTCTTGTCCATTTTGTTTCTCTCGTCAATTACATTCATTTAATCCATTTCATTAATTTCAACCACTTTACTGCTTTCATACAATTTTTTTTTATCTACTTCACTGCTTTGGTCCACTTTACTCATTCTATTCTGTTTGTCCTTTTTAGTTTACATCAAAGGTTATTAGTTTTTGATTTCTCGCTTGGAATCTTGATGTTGGATTGTTATTTATGGTATTGTTATTTATGATGTAGTAGTTTGGGTTAGTTGAATTGCCGTTGTCCACTTTATTCCTCTCGTCCACTTTGATCTTCTTGTCCATTACATTTATTTCATCCATTTCATTAATTTCAACCACTTTACTGCTCTCATACAACTAATTCTTTTTATCCACTTCACTGCTTTGATCCTTTTTACTCATTCTATTTTGTTTGTCCTTTTTAGTTTACCATAGAGGTTATTAGCTTTCGATTTCTTGTTCGGATCATGATGCTGGATTGTTATTTATGATCTAGCATTTTGGGCTAATGTCATTGAGTTGGTGTTATCCAGTTTGAGTTAGGGGTCGGTTTTAGGGGAAGAAGCATGTTTTCAGTAGTTTGCGGAAAGACATGAGGTCCTCAGTGAGTCGGATGTGGGGTGGGAGTGCGTTCCACAGGGTGGGGGCCAAAGCTGAGAATGATGATTCACCTAACCTGGCTGAGTTTGTTTTTGGTATGACTAGGAGGCCGGCTGAGCTTGATTTTAGGGTACGAGCCGGGTGATAGGGTTTTAGTTTGTCTTGAAGATATTGAGGTCCGGTTTTATGCAGTGCTCAGTGAGAAATGCATAAGGTTTTGAAGGTCACCCTTCGGGCAACTGAAAGCCAGTGCAGTGTTTTGAGGGCTGGGGAGATGTGGTCTCTTGGGCCAAGCGCTAGTAGCAGTTTGGCTGTGGCGTTTTGTGCTCTCTGTAGTTTAGTCAGTTGGTATACGTGCACTCCGAGGTAGAGGGGGTTAGCATAGTCCGGTCTTGATATAACAATTGATTGGACCGCAGAGAGTCTGTTGGGAAAGGAGAGGTAAGGAAAAATGCACCTAAGAGTTTTAAGGTTGTAGTGGCAAGACTTTGAGACGTTGTTGACTTGGCGCGAAAGGGTTAGGTCAGAGTTTAGGGTGCATCCAAGGTTTTTTACTGAGTAAGAAGTTTGGTGTTGCCACATACTATAATTTTGGTTTTGGAGGGATTTAGCAAGAGGTGCTTTGTGGTCATCCAGAGATCTATGTCGAGGAGGCAGGAAGCGAGGTCAGGTCGGCAGTTGGGTTTTGAGTTCAGGAGTTTTAGAATTAGTTGAGTGTCATTGGCGTAGTTGTAGCACAGGATGTTGTGCAAACGAATTATTTGTGGGAGCGTGGCCATTTAGAGTTTAAACAGGACGGCTGACAGGCATGCTCCTTGTGGAACTCCGGTGTCGACTGGTTGGGCTTGGGAGGAATAGGTGGAGAGTAGGGTTATTTGGTTCCTATTATTGAGGAAGGATGCTATCCATTTGAGAGCGGTTCCATGAATTCCTAGGGAGTAAGGCGGTCAAGGAGGATTGAGTGGTTGATTGTGTCGAAGGCGGCAGATAGGTCATCCCAGATTGAGGTTAGGGTGGTTTCGGTTCCGTGTCGGGCTCTGAAACCTGATTGAGCGGGGTCTAGGAGATTGTTGGCTTCGAAAAAGTTATTTAGTTGGGAGTAGGTGGTTTGGTCAATGAGTTTGGTAAGGAATCTGGTGTTTGAGATGGGGCTGTAGTTTTTGGGCTCGAGGTAAGCTTTTTATATAAGAGGTTTGACATGAACCATTTTGAATGCGTCGGGAAAAATTCCAGAGGAAAGGGAGTCATTTATGATGGTTCTTGCGTGTTCTCCTGCGCATGTAGTTGCGAAAATCTTTTTGAGGGTTGTGGCTGGGCAAGGGTCCAGTGGAGATCCGGATGATTTGCGGGCAGAGAGAAGTTTGAGAAATTGGTCGGTTGATATTGGACTGAAGGAGTCGAACGTTGGTTGGGTGGTGGTCGCAGGCGGTGGGTTGGCTGGTATGGAGGGTGGATTGCCTGCTGGGTGTAAGATCGCTAGTTTGTTGGTTAGAGCATTTTTTCTTTCGAGAGCTGTGGTGTAAAAGTGGAGAGAGCGCGAGTCGCACAGCGATTGTGAGGTGGTCGGGAGGGTGGTGATGCATGATGGTTTGGTGAATTTGGTGATGGTTTTGTGAAGTTCTTTGCTGGGATTTTTACAGTTTAGGATTCAGGAGCTGTAATGGGCTTTTTTTGCTTTCCGAATTTCAGCCTTGTACTGACGAAGGTGCCGGGCTAAGGTCGATCTGCTCAGGGGGGTTTTGTCTTTCACCTATTTGCGTTCTAGGGATTTATGTAGTTGTTTAGTGGTCTTCAGTTCAGGTGTGAACCATCTAGGGAAAAGGCCACGGCGGGCTAATGGTTTTCAAGAGGGTGTGAGCCACATTAGTGAGGTGTTGAACCATGAGTCAAAGGCGTCAGGGGTTAGTTGTTCATTGAGTAGGCAGGTAGGGTGTGGAGACTGAAGGAGTGCATCGGCTAGGTCAGGAAGGATTATTAGTTTCTTCCAGCATTTGCATCGATTTAGAGGTTCAGGTTCGGATAAGGGGGTCGAGTTGGGTGGCCGAATGGCGAAAGAAACAATGAAGTGATGAGACCAGATGATAGGGGTGGGGGGAGTAGATGTATCAGGTTGTGGGAGCTGAAGATGGCATCAAGTGTGTGTCCTTTATAGTGAATCGGGCCGTTTATGTGGGGTTGGAGGTTAATCGCGTCTAGGCCGGCAACCAGATAGTGTGTCATAGGGTTGGTGGGAATGTCAAGCCATTTGTTGAAATCTCCTAGAAGGGTGAGGTTGGGATGGTTTAGTTGGAGAGTGGCAATAGAGTCGCAGAGGTTGTTTGAGAATTGTCTATCATAGCCAGGGGGTCTGTAGATTATTAGGAAGCTGTGGGAGAACAAAGGGGGGAGGAAGAGTTTTACGAGGAGTGATTTGCAGGAAGGAATGGATGGCTGGTTGTCGATGATTGAGGCGTAGAAGTGAGACTTGAAGGCGATTGCTATTCCTCCTTCTCTAGAGGGACGGTTTAGTGGGATGAGGGAGTAGTCTGGGGGGAAGGCTTCGGTGGCGATCGGGCGAAGTCGTCAGAGAACCAGGTTTCCGTGATAAAGACCAGGTCCGGTTTGTCAGAGGCGAGGAGGTCAAGGATGCTGTGTCTGTTTTTTGCTACAGATCGGGCATTAAAAAGGATGCAGTTTACTTCGGTACAGGAGGGTGATGAGGGAGTTGCAGAGGAGGGGGGTGAGGGGAAAGGGGGGGAAATGGGGAACTAGAGGGGGGTGCAAGGTGGTCGATGGGAAGAGTAGGCGGGCGGTTGAGTTGGTGGGTTTGGGGGGGAGGGGTCGGACTGGTGTGACGGGTTGACTGGATTTGGGTCGGAGGATTTGAGAGTGGCGTGTGAGGGGTTAGGAGTTTTAGATATGGTCGGTGAGAATTCAAGGGAGAGGGGTTTCAGGTAGGGTGAGGCAGGAGGAGGGTGGTGATGATCGAGAATGGGAGGATGAGGAGGTGGGTCTAGACAGGAGTGGCGATGAGTACTGAGCGATTGAGGGAAGCCAAATACGTTTTCTCTTCAGTGTTTTTTTTTGTGGTTGGAGTATGAGAGAGTGTAGGGGGGTCGGAGGGGGAGAGGGAAGCGGCTACTGTTCTTGCCAGGGCGAGGCGTGCAATATTTAGGGAGGGGACGGAGTGGGCTCGGGGGCGGATGATGGTGGGAGTTGATGAGGGGAGTGGGGGGTCGATGGTAGCAGGGATGGGAGTGCTTGGGAGGTTAGGCTGGCCTTTGGTCCGGGGGGTGGATAAGCGGGTATTATTATAGTAGGCGGTGGGAGGAAGGGTTGGGAGGAGGAGTGGTCTTAGGATGGTTGGCTCGCCATCGTGCACCTCTGGCTTGGTGTTTGGATAGGGGATGGGTAGGGGATGTGGTGGAGGGCAGGATGGGTTGGTGAAGGGGGGTATGGAAGGTAGGGCGAGCGGGAAGGGAGGCAGGCATGAGGGGCTCATTTTCGGCGAACTTCAGCAAACATATTCAAAATCAGAAGTGTTATGGCTATTTGTTTTTTATAAATACATTCTTGAATGTCTTGCTTTCTCACAGGTAGTAATCTTTTCATAATCTGCGGTATTTCTGCAGAGGTAAAAAGGAGGTTCCAGGCGCCAACCTCAGAGATTCTCTTGTCCTGCCACCTATGCTGATCCATGCGTATGTGTGTGTTAGGAAAGATTTCTTAATTGTGGGTAATTTTCCTTCCATGTGGCAACCCCTAAACTTTTTGCTGTTGTTTTCACCGGGATCTAGACTTTGCCAGAGAAGTGCAGCCTTCTGCCGCACTCCTCTGGGCTTTCGCTCCATTCTTACGGGGAAACTGACATTCCCTTAAGACAGTCAGTACCGGGAAACGTTGTTTTCCATAGTTTCTTTATCGTGTTGCAGCTTTTGCGCAACATGACACAAAAGGGCACTGTAAGCTAAATTACTGCTCTCTTGGGTCTCTAGTCTTCTACAGGCCCTAGACACTCTCTTTGGATTGTTAATGAACGGTGCAAGTGAATCACGGACGGGACTGGTGGCAGCGATCATTTCTTTGTGTTTTTGAGCTCCTTTTGGCGTTCTAAGCGCGTTTCTCGCACTTAGCCCAAAATGGTGGCCTGGCTCCCAAAATGGCCAGACCACAAGGCTCTTTGTCCTGCCTGCTGACCGTCTTGCTCCCTTCACCTCCCCCAGGCCGAGCCGACCCGGGGCCTTCCTTATTTGGGCATGTACTTTCCCGCGAAACACAGATGCTTTCACGGGCTTCTACAGGCCTTGTGTGTGCCTCCAGGATGTGGGCTGGGATGTCTGGTACCAATACACATCCTAGGTGCCAGAGAGTCTAGTGTGTCGTGAATGCCTGGGACCACCGTGGTCCGTGATAGGTCCACGTATGGTGTGAGTGTTTTGTGAGCAGATCTCCCATTGGGTCCCCTCTGTTTTGGCGCGAAGGGAACCGTGGATAAGAGGAGGCTGGAAACAGCACTACCAGGTCGATCTCCTGAGTTCTCACGAACGAAGGAATACAGGAGCCGAGTATCCTGCAACTACGAGGCTGAACCGAGGAATCGCTGGTGACCCGCTGAAGGACTGCGCCTCTGCACTGCTGTCGCTTTGT
The DNA here is from genome assembly GCF_040938575.1 of Ambystoma mexicanum. NCBI lineage: Eukaryota > Metazoa > Chordata > Amphibia > Caudata > Ambystomatidae > Ambystoma > Ambystoma mexicanum. Next base: position 76,977,328 of record NC_090924.1, on the reverse strand, counting down.
GAAACCCTTTCTACCTCTGATCGAACGAGAAGGCCTGTACTGGTACTTCGACGCTTGGAATAGTGGGAACAACTATTCTCGGCATCTTCACCCTCTCCTGCACATGAGCCTTCGGAAGTGTCTCTGGGCCATCCAGCAGACTGACCAGCCTACCCAGGAGTCTTGCTCTGTAACCGCCGTCAGGTTGTGTTGTATTACGAGTCCTTGCCACTCTCACACGATTCGTACACTTGGCATTCCCAGGTCAGACATGAGAAGTGTACATTGGGCTGAAATACACACGGCCGCTCCGTCGCCCTGCTGTGGTGACAATCTGTGCGGGTTCACTGCGTTTGGGACATCCTCAACTCTAACTTCTGCTGCTGCGGAATCTACACGACGACGAGATGTCCCCTGCTCGTATCTGAACCTGCCAGCACTGAAACTGACATGGAGAAGCCTTGGTCTGCCTGCATCGGGGACCGGTGAGTAGCATCGCTAGGAACTGGTCGCCCTCCTGCAGTAGCCCATAGCTTTTCCCCGCTGTGTCAAACAGCACGCCTTTCCGTACTCGCGCTCTGCTTCTGCCCACAGTGGAGGCTGTGCTTGAGTTGCGGAGCTCTGTTCATCTTCATTTGTTCACCGAACTGAACTGCCTGATTCCCTCGAGGAGATTCCCCCTTTGCCTGTTTGCACCCGCGTGTGCAGGTACTTTTGAGCACAAGGCTCCACTCTTCGTAGGGCTCGGACTTCCTTCTTGTTAGGTGCCTCTGAAGGCGGACTGGGTCTAACTATTATTCCCACTGCCTGTTTTCCTCCCCATCTAGGTGGTCTGCACATTTTGTGCGTCTAACTCGTTAGACTTGTTGGTAATTGTATATATATTGTATTTGATTGTGATGTGTTGGTTTACTTGAGTTTTATCGTGATTCTTTGCTATGGTCAATAGTACAAAGGCCTTGTAATAAATGTGTCTATATTTTTAATATAACACCTGCTTGGAGTAATTTGTAAGCGTCCTTGCTCTGTGTGCTCATTGTGGGCTTTCAGTCACCCTCACCCCTCTTGAGATCTAGTCTTGACCGCTGCGATCGCTTCCTTGATTGGTCTGGCTTGTCCAGAGGTTACCCTGTTCCAAGAAACTAGGCTGACCTTCTGAACCTCTGCCCCACCAGGACAGAGTTCAGAAATCCATCTTAACAGTGTTTGTGTGTGTGTGTATTCAATATGGTCCTTCAGTCAGAACATGTACCGTGAACTAGGGCACCAAGGCGTAGATCCCTTTGCAGGAGGCAGCGGGTTGGAATCTGATGGTGGACGCATATAATGCCGCAAGCAGAAGAGGAAAGGTTGAGGTGTCAGGAGAGGAGCTGAAATATAGTTTTGAGAAACTACATGACAGACTGACTTGGGTACATGTATGAAGATGTGCTGCGAACATGTCACTCAGTGATTTATATTGATGGCGAGCTGGTCAAATTGGTGTTTTAAAAATACCTATTTTATTACAAATGTGTTCGTTTTGAGGCATGCCACAGCAGTTTGCTAATATATTACTAAATGTGTTTTAAGGATGCATTTATTAGGCAAGTAGTGATTTCATGTATGACTTCCAGTGTAATAACTTTGGTGGGACTGCAGTGAAGCAGAGCATTTTGAGTAAGGTTAGGGAGGGATTGCAGGCAGCTGAAAATGTGCATACGTGCTGAGAAGCTGATATGTTTCTGGTGAGAGTCTGGTGGGCTATAAACTGCATATATGTCTTTCCTTCCCCAGCATTCACTTCACCATTGCTTACTTTGCCTGACATTTCCATTGTCTACATCCATTCCGTCAGGCATTTACTTTGTCATTGCAGGCGGAGACCCCCTGCACCCGCCATCTTTACTAACCCATATTCTTCGCCCTGCTACACATTGACCCCAAACCTAACCTTACGCTATCCCTAAACACATACATTAACATCTTCACAATGGGAAAATGCAGACAAAGTAAATGTATCACAAAGTAAATGGCGAAGTGAATGTATAACAAAGTAAGTTTATGTGGCTAAGTAAATGGGAGATACCTATAGAGCAGATGAAAGCTTGTGACAACACCAATTGGACTGGACGAGAATTTGAAATGGTGAAGGGCAGCAAATGTTGGAGCTAAGATTGCACGTCAATTGGAAGCTAAAATAATGGAGGCATTTACACCATGATGCGAGAACAAGTGGATCACTTCACACAGCAGGTGTATTTGTAAAGTGGACAATCCACCTCAGACAGGGCTCTTGGTGCTATTGACAGATACCAGATGTTTATTGTTGCCCAACTTCAGAGGAACGAAGGGCTGAGTGGATCTGCCGGGATTCAAACCTGTGACCATGAGGTTGAACACAGGGTTATGTAATCGATGCATTATTCCACTGAGCCACAGACCCTTGCCACTCTTGACTTATTTGTCTTCAGCATTTATATTGCCTTACAATCGATTTACCTTTGCCTAAATATCACACAAAGCATCTTGGTGAGATGCACCCACACATCTATTTTCTTTTTTCCTCACAGATATATCCAAAAGCAAAATAGCTGCCCCCGGCCCACACACCTGTTTTGGGGCAAGGTACAAACCTGGATATGTAAAAGCATTTAGTTATACACACCATGTTGTATTATTTACTGTCCTCCAGTGTGGGCATGCAAAGACATCTGCAAGACGGTGTCCAGCGCATAGTGACAATCTAATATGTGCTTCAGCTTATGCTTTAACCACAGCATTGATAGTGTAGAGGATCAACACCGGACTTTCAAAAAGGGAGCAGCCCAGGTGAGCAGAATTCCAACCTCTCCACCACCAGGTTTGTCCCTTTTTGAGAATGTGAATTGTTATGACCTAAATTGGCCAACTATGAAAAGAAATAGCTCCTCACTGAGCAGCTCCACTCTGTGTTTACCCGTGTTCACCTGATGCAGACAACCTACAGCGACGGATAAGGTAAGTGCGGTGTGTCAGGGAGTACAGCCATTACTGCATTCCAGTAAAATCCCACCACTCTTACTACCTAAGATATAACTACAGCCAGACTCACTGGATTAGTCAGCCATATTTTGTATTTAGCCAAATTGTGTAAGGTAGACATGTTTTGCATTCAGTCTAGTTGTGTAAGGTAGCCTTACCTTGCTTTTAGCCCACTGGTATAAATCAGCCATATCCCGCATTAAGCCTAATTGTGTACGCTAGCCTTACCTTGCTTTTAGCCCACTGGTGTAAATCAGCCATATCCCGCATTAAGCCTAATTGTGTACGCTAGCCTTACCTTGCTTTTAGCCCATTTGTTTTAGTCAGCCATATTCTGCATTTAGCCTAATTGTGTAAGGTAACCTTCATTCCCAGTGAAAATATCTTTTTTATAAAGATTTTTTCATAGAAAGGTTGATTTAGAAAGACTGCTCCGTAGCGCATGGAGCAGTCTTTTTAAATCAAACTGTTATGCCCCTGCTGCACACACATATAGTGCATATAGGGGCTGATAGGCTCAGCAGGACCAGGATGCGGCGGGCAAGAAGAATGGGTAAGTGTGTGTGCCCACGTGCGTGTTGTATGTATGTGTTTTGGTTTAGAGAGTGGCAGTAAGGTGGAGGGGATGGGGCCTTGGGTGAAATCACATGAGTGGGGGATAGTTGAGGGGGCTTGGGCTGAAATTCCGCCAGAGAGGGTGGGGTGGGAGGCGGTGAGAAAAAATGGAGGGTTCGGGGGTTGAAACCCCCTGAATATCTTTTTTTTTTTAAGGGAAAACCGCTCTTTAAAGGTCTTTAGAGAAAAAGACCTTTACAGTGCCGGTTTTCCGATCAAAAGAAAATAGGTCAAAGTAAATGGGTCTTTCTCTCATAAGACCTTTTAAAATAGGTCATTTCACATAGAACCGGTAGCCTTACCTTGCTGTTAGCCCATTTGTGTTAGTCACCTGGATCTCATATTTAGCCTAATTGTGTTCAGTCGTTTCCATTAATGCAGCACTTAGGTCACCTGTGAACCGTAGCACTGCTACATAGATGGAAACCAGGAACTAGACATTGTTGTTTTGTACAGCTAACCCTTTTGTCCTCTCAGACACCGCACCTTCGCAACTTGGCAGAAGGCACAGGCTCACTTCCACACACTCTGCTCTCACATATAACACAAACACTATTGCACATCACCTCTACCATAAGAATAAAGCTACTTTTAGCAACAAAAATGAAAACTGTAGCTTCCCACATAACTCTCAATCTTCTTAAACACAATCCCCGCTTTTCTCAATAGTGTACCTACATTGGGCTCGTACACACTCCATTTAGACATGGATGACTAGCAGGGTCTTGGCCACCCTCGCATAACTTTAATGGCTGAAATGCACACATGCATAATAGCACCTCCCAAATTCTCCCACATTTTTGGACTCCGGTCACTCCGAGGACGTTCGTCCAAAAGCATTGTTGGTGCCATATTTATAGTGAAAGATGCGATCACAAATGACAAAATGAATGAATGAATGAGTGCTCTATGTTTTTATCTTAGTTTCTTTATCGTAAAGTGACCTCCTGCCAGGTGATGCAAGTGGCTTGGATATGCACTGCCATTGTTGAAAACTCATGGCACCAAATTGAGCTGTGGTAACTGCCCTTGCCCACCATAATGGTTCAGTTAACCCACGCTTCACCCCCTCCCCCCCATACACCGACTGAATGTCACTGATTTAAAGGCTATCGCTAGCCTTCTAGGGGGCAGATTTCCTCAACCATCAATGCTTCATGGTCACATCAAGACTTAGGTGGATCAAAAATAATTATAATGACATGAACAGAATCATGATGTAAAATAGGAGGGGCTTATTGACTGGGGTGTACACAATAACATTTTAGAACTTGATCAAATACAGTAGCCACATAAGAAGCCTGTAGGCTTTGCTTTTGCATTGTTTTATAGGACATGGATTTGGGAACTTAACAAAAAGGTTTTCCATAAATGTAATTGGGATATGATGGCACCTAGCACGGTTTGACGATCTATGCTAATAATAACATGAGCTCATTGGTGGAGAGGATAGAACCTGTAGCTTCTCCATTCCAAGATGGGGGTGCTAACCTCTCTCTGGCCCACAAACATTTTGGCAATTATGCATGAGTGCACATTCTCTGCCTCTCACTCGTGTTACGGACATCGCTACCCTAGCTCCATATTGACTGCCAAGAGACCTTGATAGCTGTTGAGCACGAATCCAAGGGATTTGACCGAATGTCAAATTATCGAAAATGAAATGACCGAAAACAAAGTGTTCCAATGACCAAAAGTTCGAACACTTTGTTTTCGGTCATTTCAGGCCCGATAATTTGAAAAAACACATTCACACACACACACAACACACACCCATAACAACGCCCCACCCACACCCTCAGCACACCCCCACCCACACCACCAACATAAACAAACCCCACTTATCTTGTCTTCACGCTGGGTTCCTGCAGCGCCAGTTCCCTTTCACCTCTGTGAAAGGGAACCAGTGCTGCAGGGTCCTTTTATTTTTTTGATTTTTTTTTAACACGGAAGGCTGCGGGGGTGTCCACTATACCATAAAGTATAGTGACCGGGGCACCCCCGCAGCCCTGTTTCATTTTATTTTATTTTATTTTATTTTTGACCACGGACAGCTGCCCTGCAACCCCCGCTCACTATACCATAAAGTATAGTGAGCGGGGTATTGCGGGGGACACCCCCGCAGCCCCTGTTTTTTTTCCAATGCTACCACCAAAGGATCGAACTTTTGGTGTTCAATCCTTTGGTGGTAGCATTTTTAGAACATTTGGTCGTTTCGACCATTTGTTTTCGGTCAAATCGACCTAAACCGTTGAGCACTGATGTTAAGGTTGTTGTTCAACACTTGCCCACTACTTGAACTACAAAAGCAAGCGAGATAGAGTGGGGGAGGTGAAGAATGGCTAGCAGCCAGTCACACATTTGGGGAGAGTGTTTATACTTGAGAGGATTGCAGTGTTTGAGTAAACCATAACATAAAGTCGCCGTCTGTGCCAAACAATTATTAAAGAGAGCATTGATGATATAAAGTTCTATCTCGGGAAAATATTTAGAAAACCCAATATTGGTATTTAACATTACTAACGAGTGGAGTAAAAATAAAATTAGTATCAAGAGGATTGTCAGAGCCAATATTACTTACTATATTCTGCTGGCGTGACCCAAGACTACAAGTCCCATCATTTATTTTGTAGGGCCATGGTGGCCAGACTTCTGTAGTACATGTGTTTATGTGAGGGGACAGATGAGCAGCGACTGGCCACACCAAAGCTACTGACAAATACTCTGTGTTGATTTATCAGGGGGATGGTTTTTTGTAAGGCAGACTTGCGCATCAATATAATTATTTTAGTTAGGTTAAAGTGGTATTCTGACCTTCTTTCCTTTCACTATTGTAAACGTTTACCAAAAATAATAAGCCTCCCACTCTATCAAACGCCGAGCTCAGGTCCATGAACCCCAGGTAGAGTGAGTCTTCATTTGTCAGTCTGAGATTGAGGACCTGCTTGTTTGTCCCGACACATGCACTGAATCCGTCTTGTTCTTCTGAGAGAGTATCATTAGCCTGTCCCCAATCAACGATACCATTGTATACCGCCCTACCCAGCCATTTAGCTGTGGAATCAATTAGTGAAATTGTGCAATAACATTGTGGGTCCGATCTATCGCCTTTCTCAGAGAAAGGTATTACTATTGACTCCTTCCCGCCAGAGAGAATTTGGATGTTAGCTGCTATTGCATTAAAGATCTTGGTGAATATGTGCACCCATATCAGTTAATTATTCTTGAAACCGTCCAATGTAATCAAATCCGGCCCAGGAGCGGTCCCTGAAGGGGTGGAAAACAAAGCAATCCTTACTTCTACGACTGTAAAATGCACCAGTGAATAATTATGTATGTATTCGCTTGAGCTAAATTTTCGGCTTGAACTGGGGTATAATCAAGCTGGGAGAAGTGGTTAACCAGGGACTTCAATTGGGGGTCGCCAGGGGTAGCAGCTGCTACCACTAGCAACTCCTTTGAGGCCTCTGGCACTGTTTCTGCGACCCCTGGCTCAGGGATGCAGAGATAGTGTCAAACCGAAAGTAAAGAAGGCTCTTTGGAGCCCTGTTTACTTTCAGCAGTTATTCCCACACCTTGTCCCAACCCCAGTGCTCTAGCAGGCTCGTATTGGCTGATGACTGTTGGGGGAGGGACAAGGGGTGGGGAACCTGTTTTGTGCTGCATGGAGAAAGAAGGGTTAACCGGCAGGGAAAAGAAGCGGAGGTCGAGGTGGAAAAACAGCTGGATGTCCGCCTGAAAGAGAAGGAGAGCTGCAGGTATCAAGGTAAGTGTGGGGAACAGATGTGAGTGTGGGTGTTCTGTTGCAGAGCTCTTGGCATGCTCTAAAGGGCATTTAATAGTAGAGCCAGAATAAAAAAAAAATCAGGGATTTTGAACCTGGGTCCCACGCAGGGGTGTTGCTACGTCTGGAAAAGATCTGGGGCTACACTAATGTCAGGACTGTCGAGACTCGGGCTAGCTAGCCTTTTGGTTGTAGCTCCTGAGCTTCTATCCGGGGATACAACCAAAAGACTCAGGGCTATAGCCACCTCAGGATCCCCCCCCCCCAGCAACGCCTCTGGTCCCACGCGTACATGACTGCTTTACTGTGTTGGATTACCAGGATATAGCAGGCTGGATATGTACTTAATCTGCCATTTGTACCTGTGCAGTGTGTGGCGATAAAAAAAGGGGCCTTCAGCTAAATACTGTGCTGGCTGGTGTGGGTGGCACCGTAGAACGGGGGCCATGTAGAACTGCTGGATTCAGAACCCTTCACCCAGTCAGAAGGCTGCCCATTTTCTGTAGCAGTGAAAGGCGCAGAGACAGCTTTTATTTGGAACTTTCCTGCCATTTGGCTCTTTGAACACAAACGTTCTGATGCCCACAGCTGTTCTACCCATAATGTGCAAATACTCCTATTTCTTGCCTGGCAATGTGTTTAATTCACAATCTCCATATTTCACCTGCACTGGATATAGCATTTAAGGGAGGGAAATGGATAGAACCGTCCTCCTTTGACCACTCTTCAATGGTTTTTAATGGCTAAATCCAGCAGGCGGTTAGTTGTGGGGTTGATCATGTCTAGGTCTGCTTTTAAGGTCATATTGCATTCTGGTACTTGTAGTCTTCTATATGTAATGGAAAATAACAAGTGATAGAATGGAAAATAACACGAACTATGACCTAGAACTTGCTGAGCATCACTTGAGAGCTCTGTTCCTGCACATAATGCAAACAATGTTTAAATGACGAAAGAGTGATTTTAGGTGAGAATAGATGGCAGTAATTTAACATGAATAGCTGAAGTATGCATCGGCCTTTAATAACTCTCCAGTTGTATGCCAGTTGGCAGAAGAAGAATTACATATTGCCAGTTATGTTCATCCATCCTATGGCGCTAGGTATACACCCATTAATTGAACGACGCTGACAAACACGAATTGCTGTGATGACATATAATTTGAAGGCACTTCTAGAGTTGTTGGGCATAGTCCGCGTGCTAATTAAACCACCACTCTTTAAGGCTTGCATACTGATAATTCACATAACTCTACAAGCAGAGGCATTTCTAGTGTTGAATTTCTAGAAAAAAGCTGTTATTTCATTCAAATAATAGATAAACTACTTAGCTGTTTTCTGACCAACACTGACTAACAGTGGAAATGCTGAATTATAGTCATGCGAGGTTTCTCGTGATTTTGTTGCAGCAAATTCCTCATTAAAGGTGGGCATCCATGGCATGTAGAGTCTAAACAGGGCACCTGATTTCCTTTGAGCGCAGGGGATGGGCATTATGGCTTTCTTTGTATAGAACTAGCATTAAAAAGAAGCAGATCTGGCATATAGTCATGAGGCAGGCCTCCTGATGTACCTTGGCACAGGTTGCATGACAATCTGGTTGACAGTACTGGCACACCTTTCTGAGACAGACTTGTGATTTGTTTCAGCACCACCAGCGTGAAAATGTGATGCAAACAGTACACTTGTATAATGTTGACCTCACATTTATTTCATGCCTTTCCCCACAGAACCAATTTTAAATTCTTTGGCTTTTCATCAATGTTTTTTTAATTCATGCTGTAGAAAACCCAACTGTCACTGCCACTGTTTAATAAAAACCCTCTGAGGGTGTGGGGCAGACCAAAACTCCATGAGCTGATGTGGGTAGGCTCTGTGCCCATGATTTGAGACTGCTCTTGCCATGTGATGGCAGCAGTTACCCACGGGAGGTTGAACTGTGACCATGGTGCATTGGTTACATTTCTTTCTGCCTAAATGTGCCGCGTGTCCCTCTGTGGGGCCTTTTGCCTCCCTGCCCCCCTTTACCTCCAACGTGCTGCGGCGGGTGGGGCACCATCTTTAACAGAGCACATTGCTGCTGCCGCCTTCCGTTATGGAGGGGAGTCGTGCCTGCCAACTCCTTAGCCACACCGTAGCACATCGCTCCATCAAGGCACACTGCTGCCCGCACCCTTCCCCACCCAGTGCGCCTCTAGTTTGCAGCAACCAGACCACTGCGTTTACCTTCCGGGACTGTATCCCAGCCAGTGTAATTGCACTGCTCTAAATGCGCACAGTGCAGTTAGTATCACACCATGATAAAGACGTACACTGCCTTATGAGACACTAACTGTCATTGAATGCCAGTACTAGGTTAGTTGAGGCTGTGCCTGGCTGTGCCTGGCATATGATGGCAACACTTGGGCATATATGAGTCTGTATAGCACATATGGTGACTTATACCATACATATTAACCATAGCTGCACTTAATATCATTACTGGGTTTATGAAGGCTGAATTTGGCATATGGCGTCAGCACTGACACATGGGAGACTGGCCATATGGTGCATTATACCATGCATAAAAGGCATTTGCTGGCATTGAATGCCATTGCTGGGGCATTTGAGACTGCACTTTGATGATGGCAGCAATTAGATACGTGAGGCTCTGCCTCAAATATGGTGACTATACCAGGTGTATGAATCATTAACGGACAGCCTTTGAGGCTGCACTCGGATATTGAGTGGCCCTACTGAGCGTTTGAGGCTGCACTCGGACATTGAGTGGCCCTACTGAGCCTTTGAGACTGAGCGTTTGAGGCTGCAGCACTCGGACATTGAGTGGCCCTACTGAGCCTTTGAGGCTGCACTCGGACATTGAGTGGCCCTACTGAGCCTTTGAGGCTGCACTCGGACATTGAGTGGCCCTACTGAGCCTTTGAGGCTGCACTCGGACATTGAGTGGCCCTACTGAGCCTTTGAGGCTGCACTCGGACATTGAGTGGCCCTACTGAGCGTTTGAGGCTGCACTCGGCAGATGATGGAAGCAATTGCAAGTTCGTCCCTTGCATATGTTGGCTATGCCTGGGTTGCATGGTTATAATGGGTATACGAAGGCACTATAGGCATTTCCTATACACAAACTACACTTGGCATACTTTATTATGTCAGCACCTGGAATGTGGATCTGTATGTAGAATATGATTATACGTGTCATGTGCAGGTATAACTGATATAAAATGGCAGTAAATTGCCATTCAAAGCTATAGAGGCACATGCATGGCTATGCTGGTTCTATTGGTTGTACCCCAATCATATCATGACCTCTTCCATGGCACATAAAGGCAGCCTCCTATCAAAAATGTTATTGTATGAATTGTAAGCATGTATGTATCTGGCTATCCAGTCATTTGGTCGAAAGACATTTGGTCGAAAGACAAATGGTCGACGGAATTTGGTCGAAAGCCAAATGGTCGAATTTTTTATTTATTTATATATATATATATTTTTTAGGTTTTCGTTTAGGGAAAAAAGGGTTTTTTAGAAAAAAAGGGGGTTGGGGGAAACTCCCCCAACAAAAAAAAAAAAAGTGAAAATACAAAAAAAAAAAAATTCGACTATTTGGCTTTTGACCAAATGGTGTCGACCATTTGGCCTGTCGACCTTTTTTTTCGACCAAATGTCTGGTTACCATGTATCTGTACACCAGCAAGTGACTCCTGTGATGTCATCAGGATTAAAGGCCCTGTGGCATCATTTCCTGTGATGTTATTGAGTGTGTGATGTCCCTTTGGCTACCCTTAGCATTGTGGTGTATCCACGTCACTGTCCCAAAGCCAGAGCAACTAGGTGGTGTGTGGTATTAGGAGACAATCACCCTCATTATAAGTTTGCCGGTCCGGAAAAAGTGCTGGTAACAATGGTTACCAGCATCTTTTCCAGACCGGCAAACTACATGCCTGCTGGTAGCGAAGGCCTGACCTGTCGGTAGTTCATGCCCCTATCAGAAGATTTTTCACTGAAACACCGGCCTATGGGACTCTACAGGAATGGGAACACTGAAGCACCGGCACCGTTAGCAACGGTGCCGTGCTTTAGTCATATGGGACACCACAGCAATGGGAATTTACAGTTCATACAAAGCCCTTAATATTCCGGTATTACCAGGGTATCAGGCAGCGGAAACAGTAAGGCAAGGTTGCCGATTGGCTACCAATAGTACTGGCGGCGTACCGGCAACCTCGTAATGAGGGCAAATGTGTTTTAGGTGAGCGCTTATCCACCACGGGCCACACGCAACTGCCAGTGAGGAATGTGGCTTATGACAGGCCTTCGCTCATGTTGGTTCAGTCTCCATATGGCTTGAAGCCAAAGGGGAAGAAACGAATGAGGGTCTCTCTCTCTCTCTCTCTCTCTCTCTCTCTGTCTCTCTCTCTCTCTCTCTCTCTCTCTCTCTCTCTCTCTCTCTCTCTCTCTCTCTCTCTCTCTCTCTCTCTCTCTCTTCCTTGCAACATATGTGAGAACTGTCTAACAAATGAAAATACTTCAGAAAACTTCCAAAACCTGTAAACATATATAACCGGCAACAATCTGTTTTTTTGTTTGTTTTCTTTGCATATCCCGACAGGTGATGACCATAGATTTTCTTGGTTCTGGCTCATTTTATATGGGTTGAATTTCTTGACACACCTTCTTTCTTTTCATGCAACAGCCACATGTATTTTATTTTCATTGCAGGGCATCATTTGGCCATGGTCGTCTCCTTACATTCACAGTAATTTGGTAATATGGGCCTATACACACTGATCTTAACGCTATATATGGTGATCCATTCTTATATGAAATGTTTATCATATTACAGTGATATTGTAACCATATTTGGCTTAGTGTACGTAGGAACAATGCTATGTGACGACACTTCCTGTTTTGTCAAGGAGTGAAAGGTCATGTACCATCTCTTCCTGTGTTGTCACTTGGGGACGGGGTCAAATGACATCACTTCCTGTGATGACATCAGAGATCAAGGGTTGTGTGATGTCAATTCTGCTACCCTTGACATTTTGATGAAATGAAGTCCTTGTGATTAACCCATGCTTCAGCTGATGGTGATACTTTGCTAAAATTAGGGAATGGATCTATTCCCTTGGACACGATTTGCCAAAATGAATCTTTATTTTCATTATTTAGCTGCTGCTTCTAGCATTTGCTAGGCCTTATGTTTCCAGATATATTCAGCTTGTGTTAGCGTACTTTTATAAAGCTGTCTCAGCTTGGCCAGACTTTCTATGGGCCTCATTCAGAGGTTGGCAGTAGCGTGCCAGTGTTAACGGCAGGTTGCTGCCAACCCTGTTACGCCCTAATGCCGCCTGATATCCGGTGTCACCGGCATATCACAAGCAGCAGCGGTAAGGGTTAGTCTCCATTTCCATGGAGTACTACAGGACTAGTAACTAAGTAACCGTTAGTAACGGTGCCAGTGCTTCAGGGTGAGACAACGGGGAAGGAACATGGGAATGAAAGGCAAATATAATAACAATGAAGAGAAAGAAAGAGGCAGCCCTAATAGGCGTTGTGAGCATTCAAAACCTGCAAGTGAAGCGAGAGCAGGGCTTTAAGTGGGCCGGGGCCTGCCGGGGCTGGGCCCCGGCAGGCTCCGAAATTTCGTTTTGAGGCGGGGCCCTGCCGGGGCCCACTAATCTCCCTGGGCAGCCCCGGCCACTACAAGAAAAGGCATTTCTTTCTACAGCCTGAAGCTCTCGCTCGTGTGCGAGAGCTTCAGGCTTCAGAAAAAAATGCCTTTCAGCTATAATGGTGGCGCCGCACCTGCGAGGCATCCCTTTAATCAAGGGATGCACGTGGGCCGGCGCCACCATTATGGAGAAACGTGAGGCCGCTGGAAGCAGAGGCCTTGCTTTCTAAATACTGAAGCTCCCGCGGATTCGTGGGAGTTTCAGTCTTTAGGAAAAAGGCCTCTGCTTCCAGTGGCCTCGCCGTTTCAGCCTTAATGGTGACGCTGCCCCTCCCCAGCTGGCGAGGGGCTGCACCACCATTAAGGCTGAATAGGCGAGGCGCTGTCCCCTGCCAGGCAAGCCTATACAAAATAAATGCAGAGATCAGCACCCTCTCCCCTATAGGGGAGAGGGTGCTAATCTCTACAAAAGGCTGCCTGGAAGGGGTGCCAGTAGCCCATTGAGCTGGGGCTCGTCAAGGGGGCGTGGCCTAATGGCCCATCAAGACCCTGTTGTTAGGCCACGCCCCCTCGATGGGCCCCGGCTCGATTTGTAGTGCCACTTAAGGCACTGAGAGAGAGAGAAGGGACGATGCAGGGGGGTAAGTGCTAGGAGTTCCACGGAGGGAAGTGCTAGGGAGTAAGTTGAAAGCAGCTGTTAAGTGCCTGGCAGAGATCACTTGGTAAGAGTGGTCAACTGCCAATACAATAAGTGCCGGCCTGTGAGACAGCACAGTCCAGTGGGAGTCTAAACGCAAGTACTGGGCGTGGGTGGAGGCTGAAGGTATTTGGGGGGGCGGGGCAGGACCCAGAAGGACACATAAGGGACCTGTTCAACAATCTCAATGACTATGGGGTTTAGCAAGGTAGGGGGCGGGGGTAAGGAGGAGGTGGATAGGAAAGTCTTGAGAAGGTTCCAGAATTTGTGGAGATCCGGCTCAAGACAGAGCGGAAGGGGGGACATACCGGTAGGGGCCTGAAAACCCAGCAGGATCTGTGCCCCTACCAGCATTCTCTAAGTATGGCAGTCCAGAAAGGGTGCGGGTACGTTGCTACTGGCACCCTTGTTTCTGGACCACCATGCTTGTGATACATTGGGGTCTTTTATGATTTTTAGTAGGCAAGATTTTATCTTTTTACATTCCTGAGTATACCAGGTAGGATCATTGTTTTTGAATCTACAAGTCCTGGGGGCAAAGGTTAGATGTACCCTTGCTTTTTCCATTATGCCATTAAAGGCCTGGAATGGTGGCAAATCTGCTTCTCTGCTGGTCCGGCAGATTTCTATGCAACTTAAACATGTGCTAATGAGTTAGCCAGAAATGATTTCCTTATCTTCATTTGCCCGTTTTAGTGGTTTTATCAGGGTATGATTTAATATAATGAATTCTCTCAGGGAGTCGGTGACACTCTTGTTATGAAATTTCACAGATAATGCTAATGGATCATGATCACTCTCAGGATGTATCACAATACACAGGCCACACAGATTAGGCCAGTCTTGGCGGAGCACCAGAAAGCAGTCAATTGTTGATCTGTATCTAGTATTCCTGAAAGTGAATTGACCTGCAGTGTCTGATGACAGCCTCCCATTGACTGTGGATATTCCCATTTCTGATAGTTTAGGAAGAAACGATTCGCCAACCTTTGATGTAGGACCATCCAGCATGCTGGGTGATGAAATGTTGAGAGCAAGGTCTATTCCCATGGACACACTGCCGCCTAGATTACACTCGCCCAGCCTTAAGTTAAAATCTCCCCCAATTATGAGCATAGGTCTACCGCCACAGTTCTTTAACCCTTGCCTCTTGTAGGAGCAGCACATAACAGGTATTACATACATTTCTAATATCTACATGATCCCATTCGTCCCTGTGCAGTGCGATTCTCCGAGAGATCTGGGATACACATGCCAGACCAATACCATTGGCAGCACATCGATCAGAAGACTATTGACCCATGTCAGATGAGGAGCCTGTGCTACAGTCAGCGCTGGGTAGTAACAAGTCAGATTGAAGACCAAAGGAACGCTGACCAAATGAATGATTTGCAGGTGAAACAATCAAAGAGGGCTTCTCGGCTATGAACATTTCTAAAAGTCAGTCGATTTAATCAATTGTAGATCAAATTTGGAAACAATTTTCCTTCAGAATAGTACCTAACCGGCTTGATTTACAAAGCGAAGGAGGTTTAGAAGTGGTACGAGTTTCACAATGTTGCAGGTATTGGAAGTGTCAGTTGTTTTGGAGCAATTTAATAAAAGGTCTGAGTCTTGAGAGTTCTGCTTTGATGAGTGATGTTTTGATTGAGCAACCGGCCTAAGATGTGTAGGGTAAAAAATTTAAAACCGCCCCATAATGCTGCTACTGGCACTGTTACACTTGGTAACAATGGTGCCTAAAATATACTTCAAAAGCTGTGGTTCGGGGAAGATGACAATAATACAGTCTACTGTGATCGACATTTTGGTTGAACCCACCCACAGTTCTGTGGGATTGATACATTTTGAACATATCCTTTTTAATAAAGCTGACAGGTTCGTCTTTATTACACACTTATTTCGACTTCTAAATACTGGGGAAGTCTGAATTGAGTGTCGGGAGTGGCTGCCTTTGTGTGTTGTGTGAGTGCAAACATAGCGGTGCGGCTTGATGCTCATAGGTACGTGTTGCAGTCCTTTCCTCTAACCAGCTTGTCCTCCGACGGTCCTGCGGTCCTGCGACAGCTCGGCTCAGAGCGTTTCCGAGGTACTGTAGCTCTTAGCCTTTGGCTGAAGTCAGAAGCCTAAAGTCAGAGCCGCAATTGGAGCCGGTGCCTCGTGCCACAGGCCGGTCTATGATTTGAAGATTCTAAGTCAGTCCTGGGCAGGAGAGCTGCTTTTTTCTTGCTGTGGTAAGCCCGGCTTGCTTGTATGTGCATCCGGCTTCTTTTCTCTTACCCTGCTCCTTTGTAGTTCTTAGGTGGAATTGGCGTGGATGTGACCTGCCCATTTGACTCTAGTTGAGGCTAAAATGATACCTCAACGCATAGCGCTCTGTGTTCTGCATATCTGTCTCGCAAACGAGTTGGCTAAGGGTTTGAAAATATTTGGTGCTGTTACACTGTTCTGCACACCGGCTGCTGGGTGCGGGAATCGTAATTTCATAAAGTAAGAGCTTTGAGTGCTTGCAAGCACATCATATTCTTTTCTACTACCTGGGTGTGACACCCCTGGAGTATCACACAACTCCTTCCTAGCCACGGAAGCCAAATGTAGTGACCCCTCCCACCTTGGTTGGCACAGGCTCCTGATTTTAGCATATACAGGTACCCTTGAGGCAGCCAATGGGGGGAAGAGGGTTAAAGGGAGAAGTTGTGGGTAGGTAGGGGGTGTTAGGATCCCCAGAAAGAGATTTAGGGTTCTTGAATTTGATAGGTATGGGGAACATAGGGAAAAGAAACCTGCTAGATCACACATAAACTTTAATAGAGCAAAACCTCCTACCAACTCCTGACACTAGGCTAACACTCTTCTTGATTAGGATAAAGCTCTCAAAGCCCCTGTCTTCCACACCTGTTCACCCCTGAGCCAACAACAAACATAAGCACATAATGGGTTATCAGTAGTCTACTGATAACTGCAGTAGCACACAACATAGAAATGACAAAACCACAAAACAACCGACATTTATCGTGCCACAGCATGGTATCCCCATTGGACTATCCAACCCCTCCTTTCTTGTCACCTGGCGGAGGTTTCTTTCATAGAGATGCCTTTAAAGTGAGCAACTTCCGGTACACATGGATTAGGACAAGAGCAAGCAGCCACAAACAAGTAAGCGTCCTTCGCTTCCCTTATGAAACATGCCAACAACGTTCCAATGTTCAGACCGCTAGGAGTCTGCTTCCCGCGGTTTGCCCAGCATGGGTTTGTGATACTTATTATTGTGGAACACACATACGGCACTCAATTGCACGTGTTGTAGCTCTTCACATCGTGCTGAATGAGTAGTGCATAAGAAACAAACACACCGTGTGAGACACAATGATATAATGGCTGGATACACAATCCCAACTCGCCCACACTCCCCGTTGCACTTAACTGAGGCCTGTGGAGGCTCGTTGGCACCTCCGCAGGCAATGTCTTATTCCGCATTGGACGGACACACCGCCGTGACCTGCTCCTTTCCTGAAATGATGGACAGAGCCTTCCTGGAGCTCGCACCTGACTGTCGGGGCCCGGGTCCTGGCGCACGCTTCTCCGCAAAATGTTGCACACCTGCTCTCCTCCGTCCCATGCCTGCTACGCCAACAATCACCAAAAGGCAGCACGGGCCACGGAGGTGCTTAAATAGCAGGCTCCAACCTGCGCATGCTCCGGCCCATTTTATCCCATGGTCTCATGTGAAATGTAGTCCTTGCCCCGTTTTTGCACAGGCATACTGTCTTGGGGTCCTTTTGCAGCCCTTGCAGCCCTTTTCCTTACACTGGGATTGGTTTTCTGCATTTGTTTGTTGACCACTATGCCGAATGAAAACAGCACAAAGACATCCAGATATAATCTGAGAGAGGGAGCAGTTGAACCGAAAAACAACACCTTTCGGATACCTCAAGCCTCTTCCACTAATTCGACTGTAAGATTAGATGGGCAGAAAACTGCCCCTGCTAACCAAAAGGGGGCAATCACATTGATGTTTCATCCAGAGCCCGTGGAGAAAGAGCCCTTACTTGTTCAGCCTATTAGTCCTACCTCTAATACCAACAAAGGCTCTAGGAGCCAGGACTCATTGGCCCTGGATGATATTGAGAACCCTGTTGGATCTGTGCTATTCTATACAACAGAGTATGACTGGGTCAATGGAAGTAATTTCGACCACAGTAGCCCAGCTAGTTGTTGTGGAAGCACAGGTGATTAGCGCATAGTCAAAAAGTGAACTGATACAGGATACAAATCACTTGTCTGCCTCACTGAATTTGATTATGCATACTGCCTCTATCATTCAGCTGGAAGAGTCATTGCATAGTGAGTCTGATTTCTCTGAAATTCAATAGTTCATGGTTTCGATCCAATTTGCAATGAAGTTACTTTTGAAATCGTGTGGATGAATCCATGACAATTTACAGCCCCAAGTTAATAACAGGACGGCTCCATTGGAGAAAATATACACACTGGTAACCCAGGGCTTGCCATGAAAAACGATTTTGGAGAAGCCCAGCGAGACATTGGGAGTGATAATTGTCAACCCGCCTGAAGAGTTAATAGGAGGGGATATTGAAGTTTTGGATTCTTCTGATGTATTTTATTCCAGGAAGCAAGAGGTGTTTACTACGATGGACGGCCACTCGGCAGTCTGCCCGGCCAATTGAAGCCACAAGATGACCTAATGGTACCCCTCTGAGTAAAATCTAAGAAATCCTGAAGGACAGCGGCTTGTGGCAAAACACATCAATCCAAGCAGTAGGGTAAATTGACTGGTTGGCTGGTTGAAAATAAGTCAGGACTGTCCCCGTGTGAACACTTCAAGCTGGTTGATACAAGTGTTGAGTCTAATATGTCTCTGAATGAAGGGGAACTGATTGAACACAATTCTACACCTAATCCTGCTTTAAGGGGTCCTGTAAAGACTGGTCTCCCGGCCGGTGAAGATTCCTAATAATAAACAGATGAAAGCTAATGGGACAGTGAATGCTAATCTATTGGTGAAAAACTTGAATCAAAAACATTGTGATAAATGGTTATGTCGATCTTCTTTTCTCTTAAAACTTAATCAAATTCCGCAATTGAGAGTTGATGTCTGACGATTGGGAGTTTTTCGAACTGTTAAAATGCGTTAATCCTAACGTGATTGCAATTCATTGCAAGCATGTGGATGCAGCACTGCTATCCTGCAGCTTTCGGACCCATTTATTTAACTGTAGGTTTGATCTTGATGTAAATGTTGACACAGAGGACTGGTCTTTACCTTTGGCTGGATCTTCCATACAGAGTTGCCGACAAAGCACTATATCCCCTCAGCTCCGTAACAAAGACAGTGTACAGCTTTCTGACAGTCAGTCGATGTTGAAGTGGCTACCAGAATCCCTGCCAGCCGTAATTTCCAAAAACCAATGAGCAATTCTGTTACTTTCATGGAATAGTTGAGGGTTTGCCCATTTTTTGTCTTCTACTGTTTTGTTATATTTGTTATTGCAACAGTCGATCTTTCTACTGCAGGAATCCTGGCTAATGTCTATGGTCTATATAGATGGGTATACTATATGCCAGGCATTGGCCAGCAAGGTACCAGGGGTAGACCCTATGAAGGGTTGGTTGCTGGAGTTATATACAACCTTAAATCATGTAGAATTCCTTCCGCTATGTCTAATCTTATGTTGGCATTAGAGGTAGAAATTATGAATTCTGATTGTGTACAATATGTCCTGATTGTTAATACTTACAATCCCCCTGGAGGGCTGCATAGAGAATCGATTCTGAACTCATTGCACAAACTCTTCTTTTCATGGGCAAGGAATAATGAAGACGATATTGTCATCCTGGGAGGTGATTTTAATTGCCATTGCGTAGGTAGGGATGGATTGATAGTGAAGCGAGTATTGATGAGTAGAAGGGTTATGATACAGGACCATCCCAAACCTGAGGGCTTGGAGTGGATGCAGTTCCTTGAGAGCTGTGACTTGGAAATGCTTAACAGACGAACTCCGAGGGATAACCCAGGAGCATTTATTTGGCACATGGGAAGTAGGACAGCCACCCTTGATTATTTCTTTGTTAACCCAGAGGCACTAATCAACGTAGTTGATATGTGTGTTTGCAGAAATGATTGGAGCAACCATGCGGCCATAGTGTTGAATTTAGCTATAACTGCACCTTCTAATATGAAAAAGTGCCTTGGGGGAACGGAAGTTAATCACCTTGTGATCGGGTTAGGTTGTCTGAGGTAGCATTCAACAGGCTACACGCTTCACTTTGGCAGTGAATCCCTCATGTCAAGCTTCGAACTTCTTAATATGGAGAAAATTGAAGCTGGGTTTCTATCATTTTCTGACCAACAAGCAGCCAGAAAGATCTGTGCTGTTGACATAGCTGATAAAGCTACCCCTATATATTATAAAGTGATCAGGGACAAAAAGAGCAAATTACGTAGAGATCTGAGCAAAACAAAAACGAAATACTCTGCCCCCATTGAGGGCCTCAGGGAAATAAGGGGGGCTAAAACTGCATACCGAAATTGGATGCATTGGTGGCGGCTTTCTACTCAGGTGCGCAGTGGCAAAGAATTATTGCAGTTCCTTGTAGTGGTAAGGTGAAGAGTATCTGGTCTCTTTTGGGGAAGGATAAAGGTAATAGAAATCTTAAAACATTAAACCCTGTCAATGAACACGAATGGGAGTTATTCCTGAGAAAATAACTCTGCTCATATGGAAAGTATTATCTGCGCGCTGTTGATGTTTTTCCCACTAATTTGGCTCTTGAGATTGATAAGGAGGACATCCAATTGAAAACTGGTAGCTTGAAGTCCTCCAGGGATCCTGGCCCTAATGGTCTTGTGAATATAGTAATTAGACAGAATCCCCAATGCTGTGCTTCATTACTATAAATCCTGTTTGATAAGGTCCTAGGTACCTTCTACATAGCACACAGCCATTTTGATACTAGTACTTAAAAGGGGGAGTCCCTCCTCTCCTGGAAATGATTGGCTCTTTTCTATGCTCGTTTCCACATGGAATCTAGTTGCAATGTTCTTATTGCAGGAATTGCAGAGATGGGTTGATAAGGAGGGGCTCCTAGATGGGTTTCTGAGTGGCTCTAGGCCGGGCTATTCTACAGGCTACAATTTAAGGCTAATGGACCACCTAATGGAACAAGCAAATACCAAAGAAGCACCTGCTCTTTATGATTTATTTGTTGATTTCCAAGAAGCTTTCGACTCTGTAAATAGAAAGCGCTACACTGACAATTGGAATCCTATGGGTGCCCTCCTGCTATTCTTTATTTCATAACATTGCTGCATATGAACAACATGGTTTGGGTCAAGCTTGGTGATGGGGGAACCATGACAGGCCTATCCCCTCTATTTGTGTGGTGAAACAGGGGTGCGGCTTGGATCCCCTACTTTTCAACTTGTACCTAGCCAATTTACCATTGCATCTAGTAGGTGCTGTGGGTTGTCCTCCGAAGTTTGATCATGTTCACTGTACTTTCTCGGCATACAGCAATGATCTTGTGATCCTAGACCACACCTTCACGGGATTGAAAGGAGCTGCTGAGGCCTTATGGGAGTATGCAGAGGTGAACTCCCTGAGCATCAATAGAGCTAATACACAGGTACTTTTGTTTTCCTCAAAAAGAATTGCAAGACCTAGGTTGATTGTTAGGGGTAGTGCAATTGAATATACTTCCCAATATAAGTATTTGGGAGTGGAATTTGAAGAACATTTGGGGTACAAAGCCTGTATTGATGCCTGTATAAGGAAGGCTCAATTGACATCACTTATTGACCAATTTGTTAGGTGAACCGGAGGCTTCCCACTTGAAGGGGCTTGTCGCTTTTACTGGCAGTGCCTAGTACCGGCCATTATATATGGGCTAAAGAGCCTTACTTGTCAAGATCTCAATTGGCTCCAATTAATTGAAGGTCCATTTTGGAGAAAACTGTTAGGTTTGCCTATATGTGTGCCTATGACAATTATTCGGCGGAGTCGTGCAGAGTCTCGTGAGTCTGCTTTACCTGCTGGACTGTTTGCTGGAGCCTTCAGTCCCCTTTCTACTGCCATTAACTGTGAGGGATGTGCTCTTAATCCCCTGTACTCCGCAGAGCGGCGCAGAGTCGTGCAGAGTCTCGTGAGTCTGCTTTACCTGCTGGACTGTTTGCTGGGGCCTTCAGTCCCCTTTCTACTGCCATTAACTGTGAGGGGTGTGCTCTTAATCCCCTGTACTCCGCGGAGCGGCGCGGAGTCGTGCAGAGTCTCGTGAGTCTGCTTTACCTGCTGGACTGTTTGCTGGAGCCTTCAGTCTCCTTTCTACTGCCATTAACTGTGAGGGGTGTGCTCTTAATCCCCTGTACTCCGCGGAGTGGCGCAGAGTCGTGCAGAGTCTCGTGAGTCTCTGGAGGCTCTCAAGGCTCAAAGAGCACAATCCTTATGGATCAAGGGAAAAATCACAATCTTCCGACAAGAACCATACATCACCCCCTCACCCTGAAACGTGCAGAAGAAGGACCAGAGGTTAATTTACCTGCGTGCTGGAACAGATTTACCGTGACCACCTTATCAGCCGGGAGCAACCAAGTAAGAAAATTCAAACCTCATTCTTCCCCTGCCGCACGTATGATATCTCTGCCGCTAGTGCCAATGGAAGTTTTGAGTGCTAGCACTAATGACACACGATCTGCGTATGTTGCTGCTGCTAACGGCTCTAACGGCCCTAATGATACGCAAACCGCGTATGTTGCTGCAGACGGCTCTCATTGTGCAAATCGTTCCGACACAGAGTCAGACTGTATCCCTTCTTTTGATTGCACATCAAAATTAAAAAAAACAGAAAATGCGGCCAATAGCTCTGTCTCCAGGGAAAATGAAGGGGAGCTTGGTGAGAATGTGGTGAGGAGCGAAAGTAAGGGTGTTTCGCAAAGTACTTCAAGTAAGGGCGTGCATCATTCCCCCGGGAGTGGTGCTCAAGCATTGAACGTGTTGCCTCCTGTAGGCGATTTTGTTGGCTGCGAGGCTGATCGATGCTCGTGCGCACTGTCGGCTGACATGGCGGGGCCTGGCTGCTTGCCTGGTGCAGGATTGTTAGCTGCTGATTTGCGGGTCCCAGTTAACCGCAAAGCACAAAGGCTAACTTCGGAAGCCACTGGCTCTTGGCTCCAATGTAGTTCTGATCCCTGGTCACCTCAGCCTAGGTCCCTGAGTTTGGGAACCTCCTCACTGACCCCCCAGTCAAATGTGTTTGAACCCCTGCCGTTTGCTTCTAGCTCATCTCCATCACATAAAACTTCCCTCAAGGCGGTTGAAAGTACCTTTGATAATGTAGTTTTGGAAAACAACCTGTCTATAATCACGACAAAAGAAGATGAACGAGGTATGAGTGAAGCAAATTGCAGTCTTCCCCCTGATAACTATATAGACTCTAATTATCTGAAAACACCTCAGGTTGACAAACGTAATTCCCTGGCCATTGTGAATAAACTTCTACTGGATCTAACAAAAATGAACAGCTCAATGAACGCCAAACCAACAAAAACGTCATTGATGTTAATAGTGATGCTACCAACAATGAGACATGTTCCAGGGCAAAAGAGCTTGAGGCTAATGTACGAAGAAGTAGTGCATGGCCGAGCGGTCTCAGAAAAAGAAGACGAATTGCCTCAAGTGAATCTCCTCCGATACCATGCTCCCAAAACCAGAAACAACGGGGTCGAAATTCGCTGACACAAATCTCGCCAGTACCATCTAGCTGTCACAAGAAAATTAACACAAGACTTTCTATATCATCATGTAATGAGGAGCTTTCTGACCACTCATCCTTGGATGAATCATTGAATGTTTCCCCTATTAGTCATCAGCCTCCGAAAGGGAAACCTTCCACGTACAGGAAATCTGCTTCTCAAACAGTGAAAGACCTCAAGCTGCTAAACATGGTTAAAGAAGCTTTAAATGATCTTAGACCCTTTGTCTTGTCATCACTGACCATAGCCATGGCCCCAATGTTAAAACTCTACGAGCAACTAAATGATAACGTCAAGGATTTAACTTCATTGGTAACATTTTCAAACTCCAAGCTTGTAGCAGCAGAATTGTCGCAAAACGGAGGAAATATCAAAATCCTGGATTACATCCAAAGACTTGAAGTCCTACAAAGGATCTAGAGGATCAAAAACGATCAAACTCTGATGACAAACGTCTACTGTCTGAAATAACATTGGAAGCGTTAAGTTTGTTGAAACAAACCCAATTTTCAAAGAACTAGTATCATGCAACCCTCCCAGATACTTGGGGCATTGAGCAAACATCACAAATGGTGGACACACTCTCAAATGTTCACAATGACTGTGTCCCTCGCAATGATGATCTTGGAACATCGTCAAGGACAACTGCCACACTTTTGACACCGAATGGACAGGAGGAGGCTAATACTCCCAAGCCACATCTAAAACAGTTAATCATGAGTGTTCCTCATAAGGCTTCACCAAGTGTTGTAAAACCTATGACTGAGGGAGTAAATCCCTTAGCTGAGATTCAACTGAATTCATCATTGAAACCGTCATCGACTGCTCTGGTTGTTGATGTTGTAAATTGTCTGCCAGTTAAAAATATATCATCATTTACCATCGAGCAAGCAGAAACCTCAATGAATCCTTCCTCAGTTAAGCCATCGATCTCTCCTGAAATCAATTTGTTGGATGTAAATACCTCAGTACCGGCCACGTCTGCAAATGCCGAAGGAATCACTGGATTTTTACAAGAAAAAGAAACCTCCTGTCCAGACACAAAGGACAAATCGTATGATATATTCCAGAAAGCTCAGAGTTCCTTTGTAAACAAATTGCAGGAAAAAAAACCAAAGAACCAAAAATGTAAACGGAAAGGCAACAACATGGGTTCAAGGAAGTTTCTAAGGAACCTAAAATCAGTCAATGTATTTGTTAATACAGAAAAAGTAAATGAACCACCTAAAAAGACCAATACAGATTTTATGCAAAAGTGCTCCGTTGCCCCTGAACCGACAATTGTGCTGGATGAAAGTGTTGAAGTTGATGAGCAAGAGATCCTAAATTTGTCAGTTTATGAAGATGTGACTAATACCGAAAGTGATGAAGAAGACTTGGTTCACAAAATTACAAACTCGGAGGCTATGGCCAAATATATCGGCCAAGCTCTCAGAAGGGAGCTTCCCCTGGTATTAGCGGGCAAGTGTGTGAATTAATTCTTCCACTAGCAGAAGAGACTCCCGTGGCTCCCGCTGAAACTTCTAACAAATTCGAAACTATGGTGGAAAAAAGAAGGCGCCTGGGGGCTCGGATTGAAGCTTCAAAAATCGCAACTGAAAGTAGTTCAGTTTCAGGAAAGAGCACAGCAAAAAGCAGCCTGAAGAATCGACTAAGTTGAAATTTGACATGATTGATACGGCTAGAACAAAACAGCCTACCGCAAATGACCCTAAAATGCTTATGACTTTAAATCTGGCAAACAAAAATCGAGGAACTTCGCAACAGAACCTCTTTGTAAATAAAGATAAGCTGGGTAACTCAGCGAAGTACATACTCATTTTGGAAAGAATACTGGACACAAAAGATGGTTTAATCTTGAACCGCAACAATGTCCTTAGGTTATTACCTCATGTTCCTGGACTGCGGTCAATAGAGTCCAATGATATTCAAACAATGGCCTTCATCAATGATCTTCAGAATGATAAAGTCAGTCTGCATATAAATTCCAGACTTGTCTGTGATTTACTTTTAAATGCAGTTCCCTTTTTACTATCCTTGGGATTTGACATTCATGAGGTTTCTGAAAACAATGTAGCGGTTCCTTGCCCCACAAAGGTAACGGAAGCAACAGAGAACAACTTGACTTTAACTGATAAGGTCACCTTTGGAAACAATGTTAGCCCAAAAATTCCCAATAAAGTTGCCACCGTGACATCTGCCAACAAGCTGGAACTCAAGAAAAATCTAAACAGTCCCTCACAAAAAAAAATTAGTTTGGGAGAAAACATCAAAATTACAATCCTGGGATCTGTTTCCTTAGCTGCAAACGACCAAACCATCAATCCACAAAGCCTGGAGGTTAATGATATGCTAAAAAACTGGAATTGGCTTGCTGGCGTTTTGGGAGGGCAATCTAGCTAATGCCATCAGGGACGTTCTATTCCCCATATGAATGTCCTCTCATGGAACACCCGAGGTTTCACACATTTTTTTAACGAATCTAAAAATAGTCTTTTGAATCAAACAGTGGTCTGCCTCCAGGAAACATGGCTGACTTTAGGCCCATTGTCGGATGACTATGAAATAGTCATGAATCCGGCCATTGCTAGAAAAAAAGGCCGTCCATCTGCTGGTCTAATAACGATGGTTGGGATGGAAGGTGAAAAGTTCCTCCAATCATACTCCATATATTCAACACACAATTGCAGAAGCTACTTCAATTAATCCCGGGAAAAAAACTCAGCTTTATATAATTAATTTATACTGGCATCATAAAGAAGCTGGCACATATAAATTCATGAACACAGTCCTGGATTTAATCGATGACATTAACAGCGAGCAACAAGGACCCAACATAATTTGCTGTGGTGATCTGAATTTATCGTGCATAAGGGATGTGAAAGAGTCTGTAGCATTGACCACAACGCAAAAACTGGCAGTTAAATGGTGTTCCGCAATGCAAGAAAGAAACATAGCAATGGCGAATGGGAACATCGGTGGAGATATTCCTGCACAAAAAACTCGGAAAAGTGGAAAGTCGACTTCCATCATAGACTATTTCTTTATCTCTGAAAATCTGTGCCAACGTTCGGTGGCGCTAACGGTATTAGAAGATCCAAATAGCGATCATAGTAAGCTAACACTTACTTTACTCTCTCCGACCGTTATGAAACCAAACATCTGGAAAAAACAAGTTGAAGTCGAGTCCAACAGAATTCGCCTGAAAATAAGGCCATATGAGGTAAAGCGGATTACAGACTCGTACTACAAACTTATAACCAACTCAACGGACCCCTGCCTTGAATACACTGATGTATTAACACAGTTCATAACCATCCAAAATGGTTCAAAAAGACCGGACTTTGCACCCAAATACTGTTACGATCTTGAAATTGCAGTAAGAAAGAGGCAATTAAGGAAAGAACTAAGACAGCATGCTCAACTTGAGTTCGATCAGATACAGCATGCAAATAAAGCCTATAAGCAGCATTTTAAAAATTGGCTAATTTCGCACAAATCCATACAATACCAACAGGACAGCGAAGCCATGTTAGCGGTGCTAAGCAATAAGAACTCAGCCGACTTTTGGAATCTGATTAATAATATGAACTGTCAACAAAGTGCAATTCAAACAAACATGGTCCCGCAAGCAGATTGGCTCAATCATTTTGAGACGGTTTACAGAAAAAGTAGCTCAACAACTGCACCTAAATTACCAATACTCAATGAGTGGGATCTAAAGTTTGACAAGGAGAGCATAGTACAGAGCATCCTACGAGCTTCCTCTTCAAGAGCACCAGGTCCAGATGGATTTACCAACCATCTAATAAAACAAAACCCAGAGGATTGGTCTGAGTTCCTCATGCTATTGTTCAAAAAGGTTGCGGAAGAAGCCAGCATTCCATCTAGCTGGAAATCAGCAATTGTAATTCCCATTTTCAAGAAAGGAAATAGAACAGATCCTAAAAACTATAGGCCGATAGCATTATTAGATGTTCTGGGGAAAATCTTTGCTATCCAGTTACAAAACCAACTGATGAAATGGAACGAAACTACAAAACATCTGGACCTCCGACAAACTGGTTTTGTCTGAGGTGTCGGTTGTGGCCTAAATCTGTTACTATTGAATATCTTGAAAATGGACGCCATAAGGGTAAATAAGAAGATCCATTTAGCCTTTGTGGATTTATCTCAGGCATTTGACAGCATTGACAGGGAACTATTATGGAAGAAAATGGCGGCCTGAAACTGCCCTCTCAGTCTACTCTTGGCCATCAAAGCACTTCACACTGATACAGTGATAAGGGTGAGACTGAATCAACAGGGTCTCCTCTTTGAGCCAATAAAAACCCATAGAGGAGTTAAGCAGGGTTGCCCTCTTGCTGCCATAATATTCAACTTGATCTCAGACCTGGGTGAAGCCTTTGAAAACATCAATGCCTTCGCTCCAAAAATAAATGGCAATGAAGTGAATTGGCTCCTGTATGGGGACAATCTAGTTTTACTAGATTCAACACCTATAGGATTGCAACGGAAACTGCACATCCTTGACCAATATGTTATTCAAAACGGATTAACTGTGAATCCCAAAAAATCTGTAATCCTAACTCTGCAAGATCTTCAAAAAAACAGAAAGAGATTTGGTTCGAAAAAGTTTGTATGGAGAATTGGGAAGGAGTCTTTAAAAAGCGTTGACCAAACCATGTACCTTGGCATGTGCATAAGCTCAAGTATTAATGAGTTTCCTTGGGTTGCAAAAACAAAAGAGAAATGTAAACAACTAACAGCACAGGCCTGTATACTTAATAGGAAGTTTGGGAAACATTCATTGAAACCTGTCATAGATTTCTACAAAATGAAATTCATCCCGGCCATCATACATGGAGCCAATAGTGCTCTGGGATGTCCAGACTCCCTATGGTCTTCGCTTGAACATCATTTTTGGTCCAAAGTCTTGCGTCTTCCAATGGGCGTACCAACTGCTTGCATAAGATACAAGCTAAGTCTGTTATCAATCAACGCAATGGTGATGTGGACTACTCTGAATGAGTTCAGAAAGATAACTAGTGATCCAACTGTACCCCAATATCACATCTTAAGCAATGCAGACACAAGCCCGATTGGTTGCATTTTGTCTCAATGGTTAAGACTTAGTGAGAGATCCTAAGCGACCTAAGCACTAACAGAGAGCTACTCCATATGAATCCGGTTAAAGTAAAATCGTTACTTTGGCAGCAAGATTGGATCGATACAGTGGACATAGGAGGGACTCATAGAATTATGAAAACATGTCCAGCTGAAGCAAGAAAAGTAAATGACCCTCAATCCTACTTGCTTAAGTTCCCCGATACCGCCCGCAGACTCTTTTTCATGAAATTTCGTTTGAATCAATTTCCAACAAGAGAAACTCTGGCAATCCGACATAAAGATGGAGATCCAATGCTGACCTGTCGTCGATGTGGGGAGGAAATCGAAACACTGAAACATCTTATTCTGTTTTGTACACAATTACGACAGGAAAGCTCTTTTCATTTGGGTAGACATATTGTGGCAAGACCAACTTTGTCTGCTGAGGAGTCGTGGGACATCATGCATCAAGACCTGGAACGCAGTCTAACTCTCAAACTGACTTTTCTATTAGAAAAGATGATCAAAAAATTGGAAAAACATGAGACTGATAACAATGTTGCTCAATGTTCAGCCATTCACTTTGGGAATTTAAGAGTGTTTGGGCCTCCATGGTCTTGAATTGTGCCCTATGTGCCTCCTTCTCGATTTTCTTTCGTCTTGCCTTTATACCTCTATATTTCGGTCTATCTTTCCATTGGAGCTCTCTCTGTGGATTTTTCTTTTCTTTCTCAAGAACGAACTTTCTAATTGAATTTTCTTTTTGTTTATTTTTTTAAAGGTTTGTAACAAACCAATAAAAATAAAAAAAAATTTTTAAAAAATTATTCGATTGGAGTTGGGCTTATCTTCCTTAAAATCTATGGTTCGAAAGAAAAGGGCTCTACTGTACATTAAAATGAAGAGCAGCCCGGAAGGCCATTTATTATATTCTCTGAGCCAAGAAATGGACAGAAACAAACAAAGCCATCTTAAAGCACGAGGAGGGTATTAGAAAGATATGTGATTGCCTTGATTGGACCCCAAACTGGGAGGAAGAGCATTATGTATTAAAGAGGTCCTTGGAGAAAAAGAGAGATCTTTGGGACTGGGGTGAACATTTTCAACATTCATCATCATTAAAGAGCTATGCGTTTGCCATGGAGATGACTTCTTTTAAAATGTGCCCCTCCACGAACCTCAGGAGGTTTATATTACTACTTTGCTTAAACCGTCTCCCAATTCTGTCTGTATTGAGCCCGGCACTATCCCTTTCAGTGTCTGACGGGTACTGCCGATTACTCCAAAATCCCTCTTCATTGGAAACATCTAAACATGTCCTGACAGAGTGTCCAGCATAGGGCCCCCTCTATCTACATTATTTGAGTGAATATGTATATCATTTGTACTCAATCAAGGCGTCCTCATTTTGGAGGTGATGCCTGAATACAAAAAGTACAGCCCTTCCAATGGCTTTATATGAAGTCTGTATAGTAGTTCAGGAGAAACGTGTTAAAGATGATCAGATTTGATTACATTTGGAACATTTATGAATTATGCTGCGTACTCTTAACTGATTTATATGATGCATATGATTTATGATATGGTATATGAAATATGATAAGTCATTATAAAGTGTTTCTAGGTGCAACAAGACAAGGAAGGGTAGACAGAGGGACAATGAACAAACAATCTTACTAGGCTGTGTTATTCAGATCGTGCAAGTGTGGGGGACGGGGGAAGAGGAGAGGTGCCAGGGGGGGGGAAGGGGGAAGGAGTGGGGTAGAAAAAAGAGTGCTAATTGCCACCAGGGCAGTGGCTCAAGTAACTGCAGGGAGGCAGAGGACTGTAGGGTTGCAGATACAGTCCCTAAGTGGATGGGAGGCCCAGAGGCAGTGCAAGGGCAACTGGTCATGCAGGAGCATGGTGCCCGAGAGGCTCAGTGGGTGGCCAGCTAACCAGTTTGCGCTGCTGACCGGAACATCAGGAGGGAAGAGAGAGAGAGAAAGCAGAAACGAAAAGGAAGGTCTTGAGATGCTTCCGGAACCTTGGGTGGTCCTGCTCAAGTTTGAGTTTTTGTGGTGAAATGGGAGGCCAGTGCCGTGCAAAGGGCCTGGGAGGGAACAGGAGAGGTGGAGACTGCAGCAGGATTGGCCAGCTCCTTGCAGATTTTGAAAAGTTCGCCGAGTTGTAAGATTTGTAGAGAAGATCATTGATTATAGTGTCTTGAGCATTCTTCAGAATGTATGGTTTGTATTTCTTAAACTGTAAATTGATATGTATTTGATTTAAATTTGATTTTATATTTAATGTATATTTTCTAATTATATGAGTGAACAGATGAGCAATGCGCTGGTCTTAGAAGCAAGACCATAGAGAGCAACAGAGGTTCGGATACAGGATCCCTGCTTAGAAACTGAACTCAGGTATGATATTAGGCGTGTTACAAAAAAAAAAAAAAAATTAAATACATTGTAAATATTTAAATTGTTAATTGAAGAATTGTATTTATGTGTGAAATGTTTCTTTAAACTAAAACACACTAATAATATTAAAATAAAAGACTTCTAGCATAGCAGTAAACCTCAATGATTGTTAAAACGTCACCATGTCCTTTCACGCTCTGGTAGGTGTTTGGACTTGCATTTAATTTAATTTGACCCTCCACCTGCATCCTAACATTAGCAGTGTCTAATTTGACCACATTACTCGAACTTTCCATCCTTTTACCTCACTTGCCTTCCCCTAACTAGCATTGATTCCATCTTATCTAGACAGAACTCCAACATAACATGATTAGCGCTACGCGCAAAGTGGCGCCATGAGGCAATTACCGCAGCCCGAGAACATCCGTATTAGACTTCCACGAGCACGTATTCATTTTGCGTAATGGACTTCAGTGCATGGACGAGATATAAATCAAGTGGCGCAGGCACACTTGGTCAAGGCATTTTTATTACAAAAGTATCCCTTTCCAGTTGCAATTAAGCCATTAACTCTCAGCAGATTGCTAAGAGTACACACTAGCAGGCTAGAGTTTGATGCTTCTGCATGATAGGGCCAGTTGAAAGGGATCCCAGGATAATGTGTTTTAGGCGGGGAGGGCAAGTAGTGGTTGCAATGGCCACAGGGATTGGCAGTAAAAGGGGTAATTTCAACACAAAAAAACACAAGCTGTGTGTCCCTCCTTCATGTCCTTTCCCTCCTACCTGTACTACAATGCAATAGTTTCGACTTCTAGGTATTGCTTTAGTACCACCTAATAGGCCAAACAAAAAATGTTCGGGACCCCTGGGGCTCCTTTTGGGAGGTCAGCGTAGTGGCCCATCTCTCTCACACAGAGAGACAAGTCGCCAAAGACTGAGACAGAGCGTGCGTTCATTAACCAGTAACGCTCACGCCTCCTGTGACAGCTGCCACTTCGATGGTCAACGTACCTAACTCCTGCCAGACAAGAAGGTACAGCAACTTCCCTCGCCATAACTTCATTAGGACAGCTAGCCTGTGGCCCCAAGCTTCATTTTACAGGGGCCTCCAACCCGCGGACTCCAGGGGTTTTGGACTACGACTCCCATGAATCCTGAAAATTGGCTGAGCTGGATAGGCTTGATGGGAGTTGTTGCCAAAACATCTGAAGAGCCAGAGGCGGCAGATGTCTACATTTTAGGGGAATATGAACCAATGGGAGAGGAATGCCTTGACAAAAAAGCCTCGTAAAAGCCTGTGCCTCTGTTAGCAAACCATAACAGCATGCTGCATCCATGTAACTCCATGTGATTGCCTTCAACTGCCCACAGACATCTCAGTGTCTGTCTCCTCCAGTAGACCATGTACATTTGAGCAATGTTGCTTGAGCAGATGGATCTCAAGTGCTGATACAGGACAATTATTTGAGCCAGATAAGCAAGGCATTATGGACATCACTTGTAGATGAGGCAGAGTATAATTTAAACCACATTCTGTCCTGAACTGGTAGCCAAAGGAAGATGGCATGAGCTGCCGATATGTGATGTCATCTGCCTAGTTGGCCAAGTGGTGGTCTGCAAGGAAAGGTTGTATTTGTTATGAACAAATGTAGTAGCTTTTTTGGTCTAATGATGAATATTATACAAGGGAAGATACATTAAGTTGAGACTCTAAGTATTGTTACTTTTGCCATAATGTGTAGGGGTTTGAGTCGGTGGTGAGGTGTCTTTGCATTAAATGGAGTGTAGTGGCCATCAATTGTTGTGCGGCGCTGCTATTAGTATGCCTCTCAGACACTCTGGGTGTATGCCGATCCCGAAGCAAAGGTTAATGGGAGTTATTTTACACCTTCAATCCTCATCGCTATTATAGTGGGCCCAGGCTGGTGACTGAACGAGGGAATCTATTTCACGTGATCAGCAGCGGAACGAGGGAGTGAATATGTGGAGTCAATACAGATTAGAAACGGCGCCCGCAAGTGCCGTGTGCTGTAAAACGTTTCTGTTCATGCGTGTCTTAGCACACTTCTATTGGACGCTGTCTTGGGTGGCTTGGGTGATGAGGCAGTGTCGGCTTAACTTGCTGGGACAAGACACTCAGCTCTGATAGAAATTCATGGCCAAATGGCAAAGGACCGTATGAAATCACTCAACTACTTACTCTGTGATCTCATCTGCAGAGTACAGCAAGGAGACAGGCATGAGACAAGTCAAGGGTAACACGTGAGCTGGCAAAAGGGCTGGAAAAAGCCAGAAGACCCCCCTTTAATGGTCAATCTACTTACCTATAATAGACCTCCAGAGCCTGCAACTGGCGCAACTGATGCTGCAAGACCTCCAGGAAGAACAGAAAGAAGATCCCTAGGCCCACTAGCAAAAAATCTCAGATGTTTTCTTTGATCAATGATTCCTTCATTGAACTGATACCCTCCCTGGGAAGTCTGTCAGACTTCATCTATATCACCTGCCAGAAACATGCAAGAAGGCTATTGAGTGAGAGGTCTGAAAGAAGTTCCAACTTGGTATCATCAAGCCATCACACAGGTACTGGTCACCACCAATTGTTCTGGTGTCCATGCATGTTGGAAGCGGGAGTTTCTCCTTCCAATTCTGCAAGGTCAATGAGATATGGAAGTTTGATGCTTGCGTCATGCCAATGGTAGATGACTGAACCAATTGGGCCTGTGAAGCATATCTGTACACTCGATCTTAAAAAGGGCCAGTGTGGCCTCCATAGCATGCCACCTACCTTCTGAAGAGTAATGGAGGTTGTGCTCTGGCCCCATCAGTCACACCTGGGGATGTTCCTCAACGACATTAACATTTACACCACCACCTCGGCAAATGACCTGTAGCACCTCTACCTGGTCACTCGCAGTTTGTGAAAGGCAGTTCTTACAACTAGACCAGGCAAGTGTCACCTGGCCTTGTCTGCAGCAAAATATCTGGATTATCAGGTCGGTAAAGGAATGGTTCGCCCTCAAGCAGCCAAACTTGAGAGCATCCAGGGCCATGCATTGCAAACCCTAAGCCCACATGAAATTATAAACCTTAATGGGCCTTGCTGACTACTATAGGTGTTTCAAACCTAACTTGTCAACTGTGGTTGAGCACCTAGTGGTAAACTCCAGGGCTCAAAATTCAACCGGTACCAGTGAACTAAAGCCATTGAGAAAGTATTTATTAATTTAATTCATAGCCTTTGTTATCTGCACCTAATGACAATGCGTACTTCCACAGACCGTTCCATCTTCCAAACAGATGCTAAATGGGTGGCGTTTTAAGCAGTGTTGTCCCAAGACAGGGACGCAGTAAAGTAACCCATTCAATCAAACAATCAATCAATCAATCAATCAATCAAAAACATTATTCGGCTAAAATGCCATACAAGTCACAAATATAAGAGCCTACATGAGCAAAGAGTTAAAGCACGATCAATCACAATTCATTACAAGTGAAAGAAAAAAATACATATAATAAAAATGAAGGATGCCCACTAAAATAAATGGAGAATGTAACACAAATCGGTGGCGAGATTATAATCGCAGCCCTACTGGCTCTTAATAATTACAGATATTAGTGTCCTTGACACCTTATCACTTAAAAAATAATAACCATGTTTCATATTTCGATGATATCAGAGTCACTTTTTGGCTCTGACTGGGCCCATTCGTTTTTTGCCTTGGAAGCCATGCTGTATGGACATATTTGCCAACACAACTTAGTACAGATGGATTTGCAGTCTCTTTACATAATTCCAATGCCTCAATAGTGGAACTGACACCATCTTCCCTGAGTAGGGGGTGTAGATTTCTCACCCTCAGAGGTTTTGTGGCTATGCATAATGAGAGAAAGTGGGGCTCTCTATCATTTCCCAGGCCACATGCAGGGCGGACCTTTGAGCCGCCCCCAACCCAGCGATTGGTCAGAGTGGGAATTAGTAGGGTCCCAAGCCGCAGCTTTACAAAAAGTAAAACATAGATAATTAGGATAACCTTCTAAGCCAAATTCAGATTTAGAGCAGAGGTACCCTGATCCTCAATGTAATCTAGTTGCGTGTGCTATCATCTGTTTCCTTGACAGGGCAATGGCAATCGTCTTGATTCCTCTGTAGGCGGCCTTGTCCATATTTTGCGGCTGTTCCCACAGTCGGGTTTCACTAAGGTTGTAAAAGCTTTTTTTCACAAAGGCCATCCAAGGAATGGTTTTGCCACCCTCAAGACCCAGAATATGTTTTAGGGCATCCAAATACGCCCCCAAATCTTTGGAACTCCAAAGTCTCACCCAATACAGGGTTGGAGAAAGTAAAGCCATAACACTGATTGGACGTACACCGAGTTCCAAATGTACCAACGCATTAGGGGTTGAGCTGGGGAGTTGTAACAGTTGTTTCATCAATTTATTTTCAACCCTAGCAACACTCAGTGTGCCAGAGTTGCCCCATAATTCTGAGCCATAGAGGGTGGCCGGAATAGCCTGTTTGCGGTACAGTTCAAAGGTCGGATGGATTGCCTCTCTCCCATGTCTGTTAAAAAATAATAATGTTGCTCCAGCATATTTCCCCAGTGTAGAGCATGACTTCTATAGCTGAGATGTCCATTGCCCGTTTTCTTTTAAAACGGATGCCCAAGTAATCATAGAATTGGACCTGTTCTAAAGGATGGCCTTCCACTTCGATATGTAATCTTCACTGCTTGGAGAATCTTGCCTTAAACACCAATGCTTTTGTTTTGCCAACATTTAAACTTAGGGTGAGGTCAGCAGACTTTTTCAGAAATGTTGCCAGGCAGGTTTTTCAGCCATCGTGCCGTGTTGGATAACAGGACTGCGTCATCTGCATAGAGGAGAGCGGGATATCACACAGGCCCATCTTTGGGCCGTCCACACTATCCTCTAGCAGTGAAGCTATTATTTCTTCCATATATATATATATATATATATCAATGAGGGTGCAAGGACGCAGCCCTGTCTCACACCCTTATGAAAAGGGGGCGTGGTCTTGCCAGCCAAGGAATATCTTACTATGTCTTGTTGTTTCTGAGCAACTTTTGGAGCACGGCAATCAGATACGCAGGGGCTTTTATTTTTCAAAGGACTTGCCACCAGAGGTGTTGCTGGGGGCGGGAGCTTAGGGGCTAGATAGAATCTCAGGGATTACAACGAAAGGCTAGCTAGCCCCGAGTCCCGACAATCCCAACATTAGCCTAGCCCTGGATCTTTTCCAGACCTAGCCACACCCCTGCGTGCCACATTTTATTTCTTGAGAGCGCATCAAAAGCGGTGCTCAGATCAACGAGAATTGCATATAGACTCATACGCTTGAGCACTTTGCACTTTTCAATCAGTAAAAATAATCTAAAACATTGGTCCACAGTGCGTGTAGGCTTCGGAAAGCCGGCCGGACCGCCACCGATTATGTTGTTCTCATCAGCCCATGGTTGAAGATGGGCCAGAATAACCTTAGCAAAACTCTTCCCAGCTGAATCCATGAGCAAAATAGGTCTGTCGTTTGGTGACGAGTCCCTGCCCCCCTTCTTGTAAATTGGTACGATGGCTGCTTGTTGCCAGGTAAGAGGTACCTTGTTTAGTTCGATAACTGTGTTAAAAAGTGTACACAGTACAGGAACCCAAACAGCAGCATCATCCTTATGCAAATCTGATGGAACACAGTCTGGGCCTGAAGCCTTGCCACACTTTTGAGTTGAGATGGCTTTTAGAGCTTCTGCAATAAGGGCCCTACAGTGTTGATAGTGGTCAGGGCACTTCTTTTGGTGAGGTCGCCACCGGAATTGCCGCAGAGATTGGAAAAGTGGTTATCCCAATCCCCGCCGGAATACAACATTGAAAGGATTTTTCCCCATTGATTTCTTCCCCTGAGATCAGCTTCAAAAAGGCTCCTGAGTCACCCTCTTCATGCGCCTTGCTAAGCAGCTTCCATCCTGAGATGGCATAAGCTGCCTTTCTCTGTGCAGCTGCCTTTTTTCTAATGAAGTCTATAGGATCGTAAAAGTGTCCTGTCCGCACTGATTCCTTCTGATTAAGTAACCATTAACTGGTGTTTGGCTTGACGGCATTCTTTACCGTACCAACTAGCTCTATGTAGTATGTTTTTCCCGCCCTTCCGGGCCTTACTAGTTACATATGGACGGAGGTTATCGATGAACAAACCAAACTCCATTAGAACCTTTTTCTCAGTGGCTTCTTCTTTGCAAACCTCTGTTAACGGCCCGTTATTATCTCCCTGTTCCCCTCGCAGGACCCGCTAAGGACGCCTGGTTTTTCCCGCAAAGGGAACCTCGTAATAGGCGCTCCCGTAATGAAGGGTGCCGGTCCTGTACCGGCACCCTTCATTACGGGAGCGCCTAGGTTATAATGAGGCCCATTGTCCGCTTTGTTTAATACCTCAAAGTTCTTCACCCTTCTCCAGTCCTTTGCTGAAACTAGGATGTAATCCATTATTGAACAGCCCATGGGGCCCGTAAAAGTTAAGTTGGCTGGTTGGTCTTTCCTAAAGCAACCATTACATGCCCTTAAGCCCAGATTGTGCAAATAACTGATCATATCTATAGCTTGGGAGTGGCCCCTCCTGGGTTTCAAGGCATCCAGAGGTGGGACATCCCAAGCACTATCCTGATCCTCCCACAATCCATCTGGTTCTGGGAGAGGCTCGAGCTGCAGATAAAAATCACCTCCCACCAGGATAACTGTCTTTTGTTGGTCAGCCTGCCCCATCTAGCACTATCAGGTCATGCAGTTTCTCTATCGTACCTGACCCAGCTTTGAATGTTAGCCTGTTATATATGTTGAAAGGAGCATAGTGTGTCCACAAGGAGTCCATACAACAAATAGTTGTAAGTCAGGGGTGTCAGTAATTTTGACATTTATGAGCCAATTTAAAGATGTTTCTACCTAGATGGATAGTCCTCAACTTGGTCTTCCTTTCGGGCCTTTCGTTGCTAATATATCAAAGGAACGGTACCCTTGCAGGACTAGGAAAAGCATCACATTGTAACCCATCAGTCTATTCCAGATCGACTAGATGCTTAGCAATAATCGCAATGTTCGCAGAGAGGATTTCACATGGAAAGTCAATTGATGCACTGGCATCTCTTGTCCTCAGTCAATCAACTGCTTCCAGGACTCCCACTCCTACAGAACGTGCCTCGCTCGCAATTCTCGTTGCCCGTGTATTGTCAGCTGGGGGAAGTGTGCGCTGCTCTACGGAAGCTTCACCTGACATTTGGCTATGCCTATTTGTTTTTTCAGAGGAGCTTTTGTCTAGTACAAGCCTAATCGCAGAACCTGCCGGTGGATAAGAACGAAATCAATGACCAGTAGACCATCCACCAGGTCCCATGATTGGAGAAAGACTTGTATTGAGTCAAAAGGACCGTTTGGGAGATGGACCCTCTTGCACATTACAATGTCAGATATTATTGAGACACGACCCTTCACACATCTTATCCGGTGCGTGCATTTGTTCTTTAGTGATTCTTGATCTTCATAAGAGTATTGACCCAGCCTTGGGACATTTAGCATAGTGAAATTTGGGTAATTTCCTCTGCGCATTTTGTGGCTATCGTACCACTGATCGTGGTCCGAACAGTGATAAGCCATTAGATGTTCCTTTGAATGAAATAGTGGGAAAGGTCGTGTCAAAGCTACATATTTTCCAATGCGTCTGGGATGAAACCAGATTTCTACTTGGCATTGGACACATTTGAGTCGTGTGGCTGTATGTCATTTCTGTGACCAGTGAAGGAGCTGAGATGTGTGCTACACTGTTTTGATGGTGTGCAGGAGAATTTCTTTTCTCAAATCTTAGGGGGTGGGTTATTAGGTTGGTTACAGGGCAAGGCCAGCCCACTTTTTTCCCAGTGTTACTTCCCCGACAATGGAGTTGTTATCAGAAGGTTTTAAGGGGCAATTTTTCACAAGGAGCTTGAAATTGAGAGAGAGTTCAGCAACACTTTCTTTGATTGCTTTTAACTCACACAGCAGTTCCAATAGGGTCTTTCCAATTTTTGGTTGCAATAACATTTCTGATAGCTGTGAGGGAGTCCGCTAAATCAGGCTCAGCCCTCTCCAGGGTTTCTGGAGATACAGTTTCTATTGCTTCTGGTTTTTCTTTTAAGACCATGAGCGTTTTTGGGAGAGTGGGACTACGCTTGTTGCGGGCACGCCTGGGCTTGATACGCTTTTTTACGAAGCTCCTCTTCCTTGGGGGCTTTTCTAGCTTGTTCTGGGAAATTAAATTAGTAGAGCACACTCTATCAAGTGGTGCATACCTATTATTCAGATTCAGTGAGGGGTCCATCAGAATGACCTCATCAATGTTTTCATCTTCCTCCCTCTCCTCATATGTCTGCTCTCTATGGTTTTTTCCATGGGTTTGTCTGTCAAAGATGGACTGTCCACAAGGCCATGAAGTTCCACTATATTGGCTGCAAGTACTATCTTTGGTTCTTCCCGCCTTCGTCTGTTTATTGGTCAAACATAATGTTTACCCCTCTCCTGTCCCAGACTTTTTTCGACTTCAAAGGGTGATAAAGGGTCCTTTTGTCGGGCTCTAGATAAACAGTCAGCCGTATTTGTAGGGGGATTTTCCACAGGCACAGAAAAAACAGAAATGCGGTCATCCTCCAAAATATTTATCACACAGTTAGAATTAACTACAGGATTTTTTGTTCATCTTATATTCGGGACTGATTTTGCATTACTCTCGGGTGTCTCTTTATCGTTTAACAGGCACTTTATTTCAGAAATTAAAATATTCACCTCTTTTATCGGCTGAAACATTTTGTACATTTTCTTTTCTCTTTCATTTCTGGAAATAGGGGTCATAGCCTTTCTTTTAGACAGTATTTGCACCAAGAAAGGAATAATATAGTGGAAAGAATAGGCTAAAAATTGGTTAAATAAATAACACTGCATGCACTTTTACACTATATGAAAAGCAATCTTAAAAAGTTCAGTGAAAAATTCTATATCAAATAGCACCCGCAAAGTGATTGAATTGATCAAATGCAGCCTTAACTATCAAGCTCAGGGTCGATAAATAACACTGTATGCACTTTTCACAATATTTAAAAGAAAACTAGGGTATATGTCTTTATAACAACACATTTTATGTAGAATCCACTTATAACGTCATAACATAACATAACACATTTCTTTTTTTGGGGATGTCCGCCCGAACCCCCAATGTCCCACCCCATAGTCGACGCACAGTGCCCTCTGCTAAGGGTTTTTTTACGGGCCGGCGAGCTGGAAGTGGATTGGTCGAGGATGGGGAATACGTGGGAGGAACATCCAGTCGAAAGAACGTTACAGTTGGTAAGTAACTTGTTCTTCTCCAGCATGGAGTCTGGCATTCATTCGCATGCTCATGAATATTCCCCAACAGGCTGGGAATCCTCGGTAAAAGAAAACATTTCATTTTCACTTATAAACTGTCTTTCTCCTATAAACCAATCACTGAGCTCTGAGTCATGCTGCCCCCAGCCAATGACTGCCCTCTCCCTGCCCTCTCCCTGGCAGCCATCTTCAGATTTTTAATGCACGTTCAATTGTTGGTGTTTTGTTCCGTGGAATTTTTCTGCGTTTTTGAGTTTTTTCCTTAACACTTTCTAATTTTGTCAAATGGGGGCCGTGTGCTCTTTCTTTCTTTTGACCGGCAAGCAGGGATCTGTTTGCGTCTTTCGTCACCCCTTAAGGACAAGAATCGTTGAGTTTTCAAGATTCCAGAAGGCCATCTGGCCTACACGCTCTGCTCCAGCTGCAGATTAAGCAACGTGTTTGTGGAAGACAAACACTCCAAGTGCCTCTACTGCCTTCATCCGGATCACAAGGAAGCGGATTGCTAGTTTTGCCTTGGATTCTCCAAACGCACCATCCAGGATTAACAAAGTAGACTGGTCGGCATGGCTCAACGCCAAGGCCTCTACCCCAGGCAGCAAGCAGGGGCATGCCTCACCCAGGATCGGCCGGTCCAAGGAGTGGGCTTCCAAGTCCTTCGAGATCGCCCCATCCGTGGGGGTCCAAGACAAGGCCAAGACAAGGCCAAGCACCACAAGTCAGTTTCCGTTGTGTTCGCTGTGCAAGCAGGTTCTGCGACAAGCAGTGCACGCTCATCGCTGTTAGGCAAGATTGTTTGTAGTACCCTTTGGGTGCACTACAATAACCTTGACCTCCTGGAAATAGGGACCCAAACTTTGGTCTAAGTCTGTACTAGTAGGTTGGTAGTGTGACTACTGGGGGGAATTCTCGAAGATGTGCTGGTTCCCTTCTGCCTTGGAGACCCCCAGTTCTTTCGCTGGACTTGAACTGCAAAATATATAACCCGCTAACCAAAGAAAGCTCAAAACTTTCGAGATACTTATCTCGCTCAAAAAACTAACACAACCACCTCTCGCACCGCAAGCCGCATGCACTTCACCACACCGCTACAACACATAAACCGCACCAACAGCACACAAGGACTGACATCGCTCTGATACTCGCACCAAAGCTCAGCACACGGTGTATACCAAGTTGAAGCTACCGACAGAACACCATTCCTCCCACTATCCTACTCCCTATTCACCATACTCACCCATCCCACCGTTTCGTTTGCAGATCCACCAGAGCTCCCGGGGACCAACTCTGTTGGTGACGGTGTGCGGTACAAATGTACAAATATCTTTAACAATTAACATATGATAGTTTATTTATATAGCGCCTATACACAATGTGTTTCAAAGAGCTTCAAGGCAAGGGAGGGAACAAGGGAAAATACAATGACATTCTTACAGG
Source organism: Ambystoma mexicanum (assembly GCF_040938575.1). Lineage (NCBI taxonomy): Eukaryota > Metazoa > Chordata > Amphibia > Caudata > Ambystomatidae > Ambystoma > Ambystoma mexicanum. The sequence continues at coordinate 76,935,464 of NC_090924.1, read as the reverse complement.
CCATGAACAGTAAGGATGTGAAATTAACTACCGTACTCGGCCTGAAGACATTCAGTGCAAGAGCTAAGAAATAGATAAGGATGGGAGGGGGGAGAGTGGGAAGGAAATGGAAACAGACAGGAGGTCTGACCAGGTCCAAACAGGAATTGCCCTTTTCATCGTCTGCCCCAGGTCCAAACAGGAATTGCCCTTTTCTTTGTCTGCCCATCGCTTTGGACGCCCGGGCGAGAGACGCCCTTGATCTAAGAGTTAAGAGCAGAAAGGAAGAGGCAGGGCTAAGAAGCTGGGTGGTGCTTAGGCCAGGTGACCTAGATCCACTTGCACCTGCTCCCGATCTGCAAAGGAAAAGAGGCTGGAGGGCTCCTTAATTAGGTAAAAAGAGCGTCAACCAAGAAGGCACCAGGTGGGCGGGGCTTGCTAAGAGGGGAAAAAGAGCGGCAACCAGGAAGGAAGATAGCACCCACAAAGTGACTAAATTGTTTGAATGCTGCCTTAAATATCAGACTCAGGGTGAGGCACGCCCGACAGCTTAAGGGACCGCCAGAGACTGTCTCCCCCTCTCACCCGTGGGGACTATTGCCAATGGTGAGCTGGTGTTGCTCCTCAGACCAGCTGAGCTCCTTTTAAAGAGTCCCACAAAATGACTAAATTGTTCAAATTCAGATTTAGCTATCAAGCTCAGGGCAGGGTGAGGCACGCCTGACAGCTTAAGGGGCCGCCAGAGTCCGTCTCCCCCCTCAAACTTTGGGGTCTGATGCTGTATGTGAGTCGCTGCTACTCAGAACCTCCTAGCGCACTCCAACATTTGTGGTGTAGAGACAAAAAATTGCTTGCAGACATTCACTGCCAGTAATTTACTTGTTGCCAGAATTTTAAATCGCAGCTCTGCTTTCAGGTGGAGCGTGCAGGTATTGAAAATTAGTAGTTGACACAAGGGGTCTTCAGCACAGTCTTGTGGTCTGAATTAGAGCTTGCAATGATTTCAAAAATCAAAGTCAGAATGTTCCTCTTATTCTGAATTTAGAAACTTCAAGTGGCATCAGAAGAGTATTTAATTACCTTTATTGTACAGGCTCGGGAGAGAAACAGATGATGCCTTCGCGGAATAGAGCCGGTGCAGAGAACATCTTCATAAAGACAGCCCTGCTCCAAGCCGCTCCAGGCCACTGCAGGCCACTTCAGTCTGCTGTCAGTCGCTCGCTGCAAATAGGAGGGAGTGGAGGTGGGAAGTCGGTGGAGCCTTCAGGGTCCAAACACTGTGCGGGACACCAACACCCATGCCCTTAACCTATTCTCTTTAGAAGAAGGATAAAGAATTGTCACTGTGGATGTTTGGTGCCTGATGATCAAATGGCCCATAGATGCCCTAAAGTAGTACCTGACAGGGCAGATGTTTACGTTGGGCACTGGTCATGTGCAGTTGACTTGGTTGCCCAGGGTCAAGGATACCAATCAAGGGGTCATGAGGTGATTCTAGGCCCCCCAGTCTTAGACCTTTACGGTAATCCACTAAGAAGCCCACCAGCAAGCCAACGCAGATTATCCAAGCAGGCACCAAGTTTATGAGGGACCCAACGGAAAAGAAAAAGAGGGGAAGCTATATGACAATGTGTCCCGACTGACTCTGGGAAACACGATCAAAGTGACTCAAGGGACCAGTATGAAAATGCGATGTTTAGGGCAATGAGCCCGCAGCCTCACAACACTCCCTTGATCGGATCACTCAACAAGAGATGGTCACATTAAAACCATCAAAATCACTTTCCCAGTGAAAAAGTCAAATGTCTGCTATTTTGGTCAGAACACCCTCTGCTTAATTTGTAGGGGTGTTTGTCAGGGCTCAGTCCGGGCACTTACTTCTGAGCCCTGGCACTTATTTCTGCAGTCACCAACAAGGAGCAACAGTGTGCACTGAGCACAGTCTCTTCATTCTAAGCCAGTTCATTGTTGTTCCTTAACCTAATGACCCAGATGGGCAGGACAGTGCTAGTTTTCATAGATAACAATGAGTTGTAAGGGGGCAATGCTGGGTGCTCCAGTTATCTTGCATGACAATGGTGCAGCCCTGCTACCGCAGTGTGGGTTGACAATAAGAGGACAGTCACCAGCCAGCAGCACCAACACTGCAGCAACGCCAGGGAAAACGCCACTGCCTAAGAGGAGTGGCTGCCATTAGCGCCAAAATATACTCAGCGATTTTGCTGCAGTATTTGATAGGCACGTTTGTCAGTTCAGGAATGATTTTTCTTGTCTTTTTCAATTTCCCATAGGAGGAAAGCATGTTTACTTTGTTGTCTGTGAATAGATGGTCAACGTGTTCCACTTGAATCTGAGCAAAATGTCAACGATGATGATGTGCTTAAAGAATCACTCAAACATTTGTCTTGAACTACTATTATGTTATTGTATGTCGATTGATATCTATGAATTACACATCTGCCTTGGATAGTTGAAGGCTATCCTCTAAATATGCTGACACTTTGGGGCTCTACCGCAGAAGTGTTGCCCGCCCAGATGTGTCCCAGATGTGCTAGAAAATATTTGGGCACTGTTTTTACAAATGAAGCAGTGAAAACACACATAGGCTGTGTGTAGCTGGCTTTCTTTCGCAAGAACTATGGTGTTTGTGGGCATGTCCAGATGTGCGCACCATTCGCAAAGTCCACATATCCACTTGTGAAGTTCACAAAAATGCAGATTTGTCAAACAAGAATAAACATTGTTAGGAATAAGAACATAGGATTAAAAGAACCCCCACACCTTCCAAACTGTACTCATCTACACAAGAGCCAGTCAAAGGCGTGTTGCTTTCCCTGGCAGCACTCCCTGGCTTTTTGCATGAATGTGGAATAAAAGAGGGCGGTCCGACAGAATACAGGTTCAGGCCGGCCCCCTGACCATCAATTGGACATAAATTAGACTGGATACAACAACCAGTCCCAGCTCTTCAACAACTGGGAGCCACAAATGCAGACCCTCGCCAAGAGTCCCACCCAGGGGTGGAGGGAAACCCATTTTTAAGGTAGCAGCTCTGTCTGAAAGTGTGGGATGTTGAAACTGGTTTTGGCTGGCGATTGGAGTTCGAAATGCGATACAAGGACTGTGGAGGCATAGAGGCTGCTGGAGGTGAGAGGGTGAGGAGAACCCAGGAAGATGTAGTGTAAGTCTGGATGATGGGCTAACACCAGGAGGAGATGGTTATAGCTGAGGAGTTGGGAAGAGTTTGGAAAAGTTGTAACATCAGGAAGATGTGGTGTAAGTCGGGGGGATGGGCTAACACCAGGAGGAGGTGGTTATAGCTGTGGAGCTGGGGAGAGTTTGGAGGAGTTGTAACATCAGGAAGAGGTGGTTAGAGTCTGGATGACGGGGTAACACCAGGAGGAGGAGGTGGTTATAGCTGAGGAGTTGGGAAGAGTTTGGAGGAGTTGTAACATCAGGAGGAGGTGGTTAGAGTCTGGATGATGGGGTAACACCAGGAGGAGGAGGTGGTTATAGCTGAGGCGTTGTGAAGAGTTTGGAGTTGTACATCAGGAAGATGTGGTGTAAGTCTGGAGGATGTGGTTAAATCAGGAGGAGGGTACAATTGTTGGAGGATGTGTCAGAGTTGCAGGAGTTAGGAAACGTTTGGAGGAGTGGTAGCAGGAGGAGCCAATGAGAGTATGGAGGAGGTAGTTATGTCAGAAGGTCCTAATAACATGAGGAGGCGGTGAGAATCTAGGAGAGTTGACAACAACTGGGGAAGATGGTGAATTTCAAGAGAAGGAGGTGGCAACATCACGAGAGGGTGACAAGAGAGACAAGACCATAATGGCAGTCGGAGGTTCTGAACCCAAGGATGAAGAAGTAGTAACCACTGGATGAGTTGATGATGGCAGAAAGAGCATGAAGGAACATGGAGGCTGAGCTGGTGCAGGACAGGTGGAATCGGGCGCGTGGGACACAGGTAGAGAGGCCAGGGCAATAAGGAACCTGGAAAAAAGGAGAACCATTGGTGCAACATGGAAGGTGTACAGGGAGCCTGCAGAGCAGCGAGTAATAGAAGGGGGTTTGGCTCCAACGCCAACACCATTGAGAAGCTCAAGGTGAGGGACATTAAGAAGCCGGGACGAGGGGACCGATCACCCATGGGTGGGAACATGTATTTGTTTGTCCCAGAATATTTTTTCACTATCTTAGATAATAGCGTGTCGGGAGATGGGTGGCTCACAATCACTTCATACACAAGGCACCTGAGTAAGACCACATACTGTCCCTATACTTAAAAACCCTTGAGAAAAAATGGGTATCCCATCTCTGCAATGGCCCTTCACCCCATCTGTGACCCAAGCAAACAGCATGATGACGAAAGCAACAATCGGTCAAACATTCAGAGCCGTGTCCCAGTATTGCAAGTACTTGGGTTCGTGAAAGCCTGTTTCCTGGGCGTGCATTGCAGCCCTGAAAAGGTTGGAATGATTGCCATGCCATGCGGCAGGTTGCACTACTGATGCCCGACCCCCAGCAGCAGGATCCAGACAGTGATCAGGAAGAGGTGGAGAAGGGTCCACCTTGCCAGTGTGATGCATTCAACGGTAGAATTGTGTATCAAGAACTTGTGGACAATTTATTTTTAAATGTAAGGCAGAGATGAATACATATGCAAGATTTAACGAGGGTGCACGCCTGCACAGCAGCAATTGCATGTCCCCATGTTCATTCTCAAAGATCTGTGGAGGGTCTTTTGCTGATAATGAGAATGGGGAGATTTCTGGGTCTTCTGCCCTCCTTGAGTCTGTTGGGCTCTTTGCCTGCTTTTTTCTCCTTATGCCTCCTGACTGGCACAGACTCTGCAGGTTTATCAGCACACCCCTTAACTGCCAGTGGGGTTGGCTGTGTAGGTCATTTCGCGGTTTTCAAGTGGAGCGGCATGAATATTCTCTCTGAATATGTCCAAACACTGCCATGCCAGGTGTTCAGGGGGTTACTAGCCACACATTTTTTTGTTGTTGCAGTAATTAGTTGAAATAGTGTTTTTTACTGCACACATTTTTTGAAAAATTTGATAAGGAAATTCATAGCCGGTGAGATAGCACAGCGAGCTTAGAGCTCACCCCTCATATCTGTGTGTAGCCTGCTGTGGCAGGTGGAATCGCGGCAGGGTCAACTCAGCCTTTCATTCTTCCGAGGTCGATAAAATGAGTACCACTCTGTGGGGTAATAATGTATCTGTTATTTGAGCGCTCTGAGAGCTATGGGTGTGTAGCGCTATATAAGAAATACATTATTATTATTATTATTATAATACAATGTTCACTCTTTTCCATACGGCAAGAAATGTAAAAATTGCGATAGATGGAAGGTTACCAACAGTACAGAGGAGAATGTTGCAATATATTTTCATACTGACTATATTCAAAGAAGAATCATGGGATCTGCCACAACAAAATGTGTGCCAGCATTGCCCTTTAAAACCCACTTTCCTGCTGACAGTGGCCAACAACATATGACAGAATTGCCCTAAAAAACTAATTTTCATACTAATACTGTCCAACAATATATGCCACCATTGCCAGTGAAAAACCACGTTCAAGCTGCCTGTGCCCACTACATGCCAGCAAGCCACTTTAAAAACACATGTTCATGCTGGCTGAGTCCAGTATGTGCTAGCATGCCACCGTATTAACACATTTCTGTTCTGTCTGTGCCCAATATATGCCAGTTATGCACTGTATTAACCTCTTTTAAGGCAGATGTGTTCAATATATACGTTTTCCTGACGTTAGAGTGCATTTTCCATGCTGGCTGTACTCTATATATGCAAATTAGTTTGTCTACTATAAAAACACATTTTCATACTTGCTTTGCCCAATATATGCCAGCATGACCCTGTAAGAACGCATTTTCCTCATGCCTTTGAACAGTATATGTCGTTTTTTCTACTATAAGAATGCATTTGTATGCTGTCTGGGTCCTACATTTTAGTTTTGCCAATTTATGAAGACATGTTCACGACCGCTGTGCACAAAGCATGTCTCTTATTTTACCACTGTAAGAGCGCATTTTCATATTGGCTGTGCCAAATATATTCGATTATTATCCTAAAAAACTATATTAATGGTGTCTGCCTGAAGGCAACAGTATATTCCATCATTGCCATGTTAAACCAGTTTCATGGGTCCTGTGCCCAGCAAATGATGCCAGCATTGCCACGGTAAATGATGTTTTCATGGTTCCCGCCCCCAACCATACGTACGCATACAATCGCACAAATACACATGCAAACATACACCTGTTTGCAAGTACGGAAGCACACGCATGCTCCCCCCTCCACACACACACACAACCACTTGCCCATTCATTAACAGATTATTTTCCTCAATGCGTCTGTCTTGCACTGGTGTGCACAGCACCGCTAGCTCTACACCTCTTCAGATAGGAAGCAAGAAATACGGAGAGGCATATATTAAATCCCTCTCCCGCTTTCCTGCCTGCTGTGCATGGCCCGGGCTGTGAGTCATGATGCCCCACCAGGGCCTGCATAACTCGATATGCGCTATTCCAGCCTGCATTCCCACTTGGCCATGGAAGCCTGGAAATGCAGAACACTTTCAGCCTCACATGTACTATTGGGTGGTCAGGCCAAAGAGGACAACTTTATTACAATTACCCTGCAGCAGCTGAGGTTTTACTGAGCACTGCCGCCTGGCTCCTCCTTTATGGTTGACATGGCACCACCCCATCGTCTGTTGTGGGCATGTCAGCCACCACTCTGGCCATCTGCATGGGCTATTGCTCTAAAGAGGAGATGGAGGCTGGGGCAGAGGCAGTAATGATAGCAGCAGTGGATGCCGTACTAATGGATAACCCCACAATTGAGTTAGTTGCAGGTGTAGAAGTGCAGATGGTGTTAGCTGTAGTAGGGGTGAAATATATTCAGGTGGCAGTGCGGGTAGCAGCTCTCAGAATTTGAGAGTGCTATCTTGTCCCAGTCTTCTACTCCTGTGACTGGCGTTGGTCCTGCATCATCGTTCTCAATGTAGGCTGCGGTCCCTTTTGAGAATGCAGATGCTGTGCAGTTAAATGCTTTGCATATATATGGCTCTGATTGTACCTGGCATGCATGGCATTGGGATGCCCCTCGGTTTGTCATGCCAAAAAGTTGTTTGACAGTGCCTTTCTGGTTTACATGGGAAATATCTGGCTATCATGCTAGGTGACTTTGGCTTTTTTGTGGAGTTCTGCACATGTTCCAAACTGTTCTTTACACATGATAGCCATGCTGCAAGCATGTATCACAATAAGGCGGAGTGTTGACAGAGTGTTGACTGAACTGCTCCGTGCTGCAGTGCTGCAGTGCCGGAGTCTGTTTTCCATTGCTTTCCATTGGATTTATCCCGAAAGAGGAGCTTCTCCTACAAATGCTCCACTCCAGACGCTCAGCGGTACGTACTCCACCCGGACCTGGAGCGTCGCGGAGTGTCGCAGAGTGTTGACAGAGTGTTTGCGGAGGGGTGGTGGAGGCCATGGAGGCATCACGAGAGACCAAAGGGCTGCAAACGACGCACAGCCAAGAAAGGACCAGGACGAACGGAGGTAACGGGGGGATGGCACACATCTGCCTCACATAAGAACTGCCAAGACTTTGTGTATCCCAGCAGTTGTGGAGCCTTGCATACTATAGCATCACCCTCCCCAGAGCCAGGATGTAACCACATCAGAGGGATTTGAAACATCCACTCCAAAAATGATAGAAACAATACCTCTTTCTTCTACTGACGAGCCTCCCCTGTTTAAGATCACCAAGACATTACAACTGCAATTACAATCTATGGCTGATCAAACATTGCTCGGCTGCCCCGCATATAGTGAACGGACTGATCCCCCGTGCGAGGCGGCGATAGATAAGAATGTAATGACTAAGGAAAGGGGATATGCAATTGCAGCAGAAGGGGGAAACACATAACCCCCAGACAAGGCATGGAATTCATGTCAATTGCATAATTGTCAAGACACAGAACTTCAAGCTGACCACGCCCCCCGAATAGAGGTAGCAATGCAAATACGCCCTTCTCATAGAACGTTACTAAAGGGAAAAGAGGGGAGCGTTCTTTGACAAAATTAAGGAGTAAATCGCTCACGGACTACAAGAATATAAAATGGCACTTTGGACTGAGGGAAACTGTGCCGGTGATACAAAATACGAAGAATCAAAGAGTTAGGTGGGAAGAGAATGCTACTAAAATCTTTGCAGCGCCGTCTCAAGAGAAAAGAATGGCATGAACCATCAGACGCCGACCTATTACCAAGTTTGGATTTGCCTGACACACCCTCGCAGGATCGCCAACAAGGGTATAGTGTGGAGGTGATTGCCTCTGAGGAGGGAAGCAACTCTCCTTCGAGGTGTGGCCCGATAGAAGGACCAACAGGCGCGCGTTCAGATTTTACAGAACAAACACATTTGCTATCTAATGAACAGCTCGCTAACAATGTCAGTAAGGACATGAGTGAGCCCAATACTGACTCCCCCAGGGTCATCCCAAATTTAAACATGGGCCAAAGCCTGGACTCAGGTGGAGGGTCTCAACCTTGTAGGGAGAAAGACTCCTTTGCAGCCTGACTTGCGAAAGACATCACAAGCCTGACTCTGCAAATGAGCACGGCCCCAGTCCACATGGCAGGACAGAGATCAATTTCAGAAGTTGGGACTGATACTGAATCTAGTCTGTCTGTCCCTCAGAAAAAGCCAAAACCCATTAACGAAGGCGAGGCCATTCCAGCTCCCCATGTAAAGCCACTGCAGACTGCTGAGATGTCAGCTAATGAGACTCAAGCGAAGACTCGGACTCGGAAGCAGATGAAAATCATCCCAGGAAAAAAGGGTGGTTGAAACCCACCATGGATTACCAAAATCTCATGGTAATCGCCATGGAAAAAAGCAGATGGGAGGACCAATGACCACAACTACAAGCTGCGATTGGATCCATGTTTACTATCACACAGTCCCCCTATCTGAAATTATATGGAAATCTGAATGATAATTTCAAGGACCAATCCACCCCTCTTACTCTAATGCACTCCAAAGTTATCCTTATTGAATCTCATATTGAGGCGTCCCGAGGAAGGAGAGCAAAAGAAAAAGAGACAGATTGGGGGAGCTTCAAAAGATAGAGTAGATAAAAAGGCCTTCCTGGAGTGTTATAGGGACGCCATCAAGTTAATGAAACAAGATGATTCCGGGAATTTACCTATGAGGACACCTGAGGAAAGAATTGAAGCAAGTCGAACCTTAGTGACTGACGCTCAACCAGAAATGCTACTTAGTGGCGAAAAGGAGCCCCTTACAGAAGCCATAACGAGCCGGATCCAGGAAATCTTCCAGTCAGCTCCTAGTACTTCAATGACACAACAGGTCTGTAGCACTGAGTTGAAGATCAGGAAGCAGGACAACATCCAAACTGCCATTGGTACTTCTTTGGCTCAACCTGGAAGTAGTACCACGTTGACCACAACAGAGCCAGATAGGCCAGGAGACTGGGCCAAGAATGCAATGATGAACACTGATCATTTACCAATTTTTGGGAAGGAAACCTAAAAACAGACGGAGAATCCAACAAAAGCAAAATTGAAGAAAAAACACATACTATTGACAAAACCTAAAAACAGCCCCATATTGAAAACAACGAGGGTTGGAGGCTCAAGGAACTTTTTTAAGGAACTTAAGAATCGTTTCAGCTGACCCAGCTAACACTGTAAATGTAAACGAAAAGGATAGTAGAGGCTGTTTTAAATTGCCACCCGATGAACCACAATGCACAGGCAAGAATATGTAGATCTCCATCACTTGAAGAAGTGATGACAGATGCAAAAAAGGTTGAGGACCCCCTATTGCAACTGTCCACCTATGAGGATTATGAGATGGACGCCTCGGCAGAGGACTCCATGCTAGTCACCAACCAGAGTTTTGGTGGCTCGGGAGAAAAACAGCAGGAATCCCAAACAAAATACTCGAACCAAAATAACACCCTATTCGAGACTCTAGAGGAGAAACGGATTAGAGTGGTAACAAAACAAGCACCCCCTCCAGAGAGACAGTTCCTACTACTAGACAGAATGATTCAACAATCTCTTAAGGACAGACAATCCGGAGCCCTGAATGACCATGGCAGAGACCACAGAAACAGCATTCAGACAATCCCGAAGGCTTCTGCAAAGTACAACCTGTCAGACAAATTTTACTTAATGCAAGAAAACAGAAAAGTGATCCTGGAGAGGGTGCTGAAGGCTGACGATGGCTTAATATTGAGCCGAGTCAATATAATGAGTTTACTCCACCACGTACCTCAACTATGTCTAATAGAATGAAAAGATATTAGAATAGTGGATTTCCCAAATGAGCACGAAAACGATCGAGTATGCTTACACATGGCCTCCTCGGCTTTGACAACTCTAATGGTGAATACAAATGACGAACTGCGGGCTCTGAGTTTTGATCTCACTACCTGCAAAACATCAGCTACCCAATGCCCTGACACACCCCATGACAACCGAAAGGAGGGGGCTCGAGACTCTAATAGAAGTCGAAACACAGATGCCGGAGGATCAAGTAAACCAGGAAGAGACAACCCAGTAACCCTACATGGCCCTGACCTCTTGAAGATCACCATTAGAGGAAAGAAATCAAGAAAACGCCAATGGGAGCGGGCCATTACACACCTCGAACAAAGTTCAGTCTGGGATTGGCTGCATGAGGTGCTTAGTCCAACATCACAGGAATAGAGGGTGACCCGAAATGGCACAGGAAAGCTACAGATTGGATGCTGGAAAACTAGAGGATTTACCTATTTGTTCCAGGCTCTTGATCCTAGCTTGGTCAAACTGGAGATAATATGCCTGCAGGAATCGTGGCTAAGGGAGATCCCCCTGCTAGACGGCTATAATGGCTATTTAAATAAAGCAATGAAAGGGATGCAAGGGTGACCTAGCTCAGGACTATTGACATTCATAAACAACAGATCTTCGGGCAAGGTCTTGTGAGTAATGCACCCAAACCTCCTTATACAGATAATAGTTAAAAAGCTAATGGATGGCCCCTCTGCCGTACAGGGGAATTTAGCAGTATTCAATTTGTAATGAAACCCTAACTCCAAGGACAATCATTCCTTTGTCAACTGTGTCATGAAATGGATAGACTGGCTTTATGCCTATATGGAGCGTGCATGGATTATCATCTGTGGCAATCTAAAAATTGACTGTCTACACTCGGTATTGGGAAATGATGGTGAGACAGAGACATCCCCGCAGAAAAAGAACACCAGATGTCAAGAGTGGCTGGCAGAAACGGCCCTGAAAGACCTTCACATGGTAAATGGCCAAGTGAAGGGGGATCGGATAGGAGCCTCAACCTGGCACTCGAGCTATGCCAGTGCAAGTTTGGACAATTTCTTTGTTGCAGGCTCAATCTTGTGACAACGATCTTTTGGTGCTGGCATCTGTGATACCATGGCAGAATGCCCAGACAAAATGAAACCGAAACGCTGCAACCAGGACCTGTTTGTAGAACCGGGAAGAAACAGACTACGTATTAAACCTGAGAAAGTACCCCATGTCACGGAGAGACTAATAGCCTGGCAACAGAAAGAGGACGAGGGAGTGGAATACGAACAGAGTTTATCCATCTTCAGAGTAGAATCGAATAGAACATCGAAAACTCTGTTTGAACCAAAACACATATCCGGCCAACTAACTAGGCTGCATCCAGGGGCACAGATTTAAAAAAAGGAAACAGCAATACAGGAATTGGGCCATATCACATCGAGCAGCCCTCTACCAAAATGATGCAGAACGCTTGATGCAGGCCATTGACTGAGCAAAATACCCAATTTTTCCTGCAATTTAGCTGTGATTAGATAAGGACTGATTGAGGTATTCCCAACTCTTTTGAAGTTTCTAAGTGTTCTCTGCTCTTCTGTTCTTTAATTTTTTTTATCTCTTTTTTTAACGGACAAAATTGACTAGCGAAAGTTTGTAATAAACTAAATGCTAATATAAATATATATAGATATATATATATATATTTTTTTTTTTATTTTTTTTTAAATAAGATGAAACCTATCCAGTGGTTGAAGAACTAAATTGATTAGTAACATGTTTTCTCTTGCACTACTGTATGGCAGTGTGTGATGGTAGTTCAATACAAGGGGCGTGGCATGGGGTTTACAAAAGGATTATAGCAAGGGTATGTAGAAGGAATGTTGAGGTTAGTATTCTCCCGTGACTCTTTTGTAAGGGATTGCATTAGTTGTTCGATTTGTGGATTGACCCATCTTCAATCAATGTTTCTGTGTCATGCTGTAGTTCTTTGAAAAGTATGATTTTGGCATGCATGTATGCAACTATGAAACATTTTTCCTGACACTACATGTCCCATAGTGCAGTGGATTAGCATGTATGCCACACTTGGGTTAAGATCTAGGACAACTCATCGCAGTGGCCATTTTACTGCATTGTATGCAGCATTCTTTATCGGGAGCAAGCCCTCCATACATCCTACGGCTCCCCACAACCTTTCCCCACCCTCTGCTACCATGAACAGCAATACAAAATATACCCTCACCTCACCCGCCCGCCCCGTCCCTAAAAAATGCTGCAAAAATGGCCATTCACCTTAGTGTATACATGTTTTTGTAGCTGAACCTTAGGGCTGTGTTTGGCACAACTGCTGTCTGGTTAACCAGCCGGCATGTGATTGGATGCGCATTGGTGTATTATCTGAGCTAGTGTGTGTGCAGTATGTTAACATGTGACATGTGCTCACCCCCAGCAGATGCAGATGTTTGTGGAGCCGTCTCCTGACTGTCAATCCCTTCAATGCCTGTCATGTCCAGGTTCGACACTGCCCACTCCTCGCATAGGTGTAGGACAAGCACTGGCACTCCGCCCTGTGCTTATTTAGGGCAAGACGAGCCTGGAGATGCCACTTGAGGTCATTCCACTGCTTCTTACAGACATCAGTGGTACAGGAGTGGGTAGAAATGGCAGCCACTTTGTTACAGATGGCTTCATAGAGGCTGATGTTCCAGACAGGAGGTTCTGAAACAGCTCTGCTGCCTCCTGTGTCTCCTCCTTCACAAGGATCTCCAGTTCCTACTTAGAGAACTTTGCCTTTCTCTCGCGTCCATTGCCCCCATCATCTGTGGTATCACACCAGAGGAGACATTTTGGCTGGGAAGGAGCTGCTGCAATTCTCAGATGTTGAAAGGATGGTGAAAATGGATGCTGCACCGCTGTTTTTTTGCGTACATGTGGTAAATGTTTTGCGCATGCAGAAATTACCATCACCACGCACTGAACGGTAAAAGCATAACTGCACTAGGAACATCAAATCTCCGCAAACAGCAACAGTATTTACTGCATGCATATTTTTCAACCTTTTTTCAAGCACAAATATGCCAAGCCCATGAGGTTCTAGGTCTCTAGTTGTGAAAACTCATCCTCTGTTGGGCTTTGCACTAAGTGATGTTCTCCAAATTCACTCTGGGTGTCTTTCCTGTCCAAGTCCAACGCTGGCAGCAGATCGTTGTTAACTACACACCTGTTTTCTTCTCCATTATGTATTGGTCACGATATTGATGTATACAGTTAAAGCTGTTTTTGAATCTTCAGTGGGCTGACATGGCCACCTCGCAAATATGTCTTGCTTGTACGTAGTCGATTAACCTAGCCATGAAAGATGCGCAACCGCCACGCACGTGCTATCCCTCGCGTCTCTCTTAAATGTTTGCAATTTCGTCTTCATCAAATCTGCTTCTTGCTGATTACCTATTGTGTCGAATTCTTTCAAAATCTAACACTAATCATCTGGTTTTTCAACATATTCAAATCCTTACTTCCGTAGTCTCTACGTTAATAATCTCAGTCACATTGGTAGATTCCTGTCAAAAGTCTGTAGAGTAAATTTATTTAAAGAACACTCATTAAAAATGACTTCCCATCTGACAACAGCATTTTAATGATTCTGACGCAATATTGGATTACGTGAAATTCTTAATCATCTGCTTTATTTTAAGGCATTGGACCAACAATACCACATGTAACATGATTTCTTAAACAAAATACTGTACATACAGGTGCAAGCCTATTTGATATTGACAGCAAGCTGCTCTTTCAATGAAACATCGTGTCTGTCCCACTTTGTTGGGACATAGATTGTGCATTTGTATTCAAATACATCTTAATTCCTGACTTGCTCTTGGGGTCAACAGCACACACAACATTCTTTCCAAATAATCTGTACATATATGTTTAAAGAAGATATTTTTTTCAAAAAGAAAGTCTTTACGAAGTGGCATTTGAAGTCCCAATGTAAAGAAAGCAACACTTTGTCCTTGTAAATGTGTAATGGTCCATGCTATGTTAGTTAACCTTCCTTTCCACTGGTGGTTGCTACTTGGCTACCGACGTACCTTGCAACCTTTACAACTGTCTTCATTTAGGAGTCAAATGCATATTACCTCTACATCTCCCTTCTCAGTACTTACTTATGAGGCCCCGCTTCCCTCACATCTTTCTTGAGGTATAACGACCACCTACTTACCCATAAATCTCAATGTAAAAATGTATTGTCCTCTGCACAAGAACCAAGACTTCCCCGTGCCAGGCTCTGGGGAGCAACATAGTAGGGCCTCTTTGGTTCCTCTGCCAGAACAGAGGAGTTTTCCAAGGCCGTCAGCCTCTTGGATCTCCTGTGGGGCAATGGGATCCAATTGAATGATCACTGTATCAACGGAGTGCAGGCCTCTTGGATCCCCTGCAGGGAGAAAGGAGCCGAAGGTGGGCCTGACAACCATCCACGTGTAGGTCCGGGGTAGAATGTGGCTGGGGCTATCAGGTAAGCTGTGTGGTTCAGAGGGGCTGCGATGGTGCTGAGCATCTCTCGCGGGCTGGGCCTCATTCCAGCACAGCCCAGAAGCCGGGCTGGCCCCACGGTTGGGAGCATTGGGAGCCGACATAGCTTGTGGGTTTATGTGGCAACCAGTTTTCATGGTTTCGGTTTGCCACAATCAACAGGCGGTCTCTCCTTCTCTCGCCACTCGCGGTGGCACCCAGAGTATGGTTGGCTGCTTAATGCAATTGGTTGTGTTTTCCAAGCCGCTGTCGCTAGGTGAGACGCATGACCTGGTTGTTATGGTTAACAGGTTACTGCTTCTCCAGTAAAGACGCTCCCTGCACGGTGCCCTTGTCTGTGGCATTTTTCTGGCTAGAAATGTATTTTGCAAGATTGTCCCCTCCAGCCAGGCTGATTCCTAGAGATGCAACGCTTAGAGGATATTGACATGCCTTAAACACTCTGAAGGCTCTTCTTGTTCAGAAAGGAATTACAGACAATTACAGGAATTAGAGATGCAACGCTTAGAGGATATTGACATGCCTTAAACACTCTCAAGGCTCTTCTTGTTCAGAAAGGAATTACAGACAATGTGATGTAGGCCATTTGGGAAAATAAAGTCACACAAATGCCCTGTAGAGAATGTGATGCTCTTGTAAAATCTCTGTTCCTAGACAAATTTGCAATGTATGCATCATTATGGGTCTCCTACAGGCAGATAGCAGTGTTTGTGGTTTTTACTACACCTGCTGTAGCGCCATAACAACTGCATGTGGTGCCAAAGAGGACAACTTGGGGCCCAGCTCCACCACTGGACTAGGTCAAGGAACTAGCCCAGCTCCAGCTCAGAGGAGACACAAGGTTATGATGTGGATTTTGATCCCCCTTGGAGAGAAATTATGAGTGCCTGTCAACCTCATGGCCCTACAGAAAACAATGCAGGCTCCATCTGGCCACAGATCCTACAAAGAATGCATCCTCAAGTCTACAAGAAATGATTATGGACATGATGACCAGCCTAGTAGAGGTGGCCCTTACAAGGATCCATGGGGTGCTCATCTGGAACTTGGAGAAGATGTCTGAAAAAGTACTGGGAGGTTTCTAGGCCATTGAAGATGGATACGACTGCATAGCTATCCCTGCAAGTGTACAGAAGCAGTTGGAAGCGCCTGCTTTGCCCTGTGACAGAGTCCGGGGTGCAGAGGCACGCATCTCAGCCATGCAGCTATTTCATTGAGAGACTGGACGGGGAGAGGGTCTCGAGAATCTGCATACTTGGGTTTCCCCTTTGAGAAACTATTCAAGTGATCCTTTAAAGGACAAGATCCATGAAGTTGCAGTGACTAAGAACACGAATGAATTAAGGAAGAAAAATATCTCATTGAGATCCATGTGTAGGATGTCCAAGTCGACAGCCAGTGATTTGGTGCCGGAGGCAGACCCATCCTTTCAAAGCAGGCTTTTCAAACCAGCTGGGGTTGTCCGAATCACTCCCGAAAACACTGTCCGGACATCTACTGAAGGTCGAAGACTGCGACACATTTTTACAATCTGGAAAAGGTGGTCTGCAGATGCATGGGCCTTCAGATTATTCAAAGGGTCTAGCAAGTAGATACACCCCCACCCATGCAAACATATATGACCAGAAGGCTATTCCAGGGAACAGACTCAAGTTGAGAGACAGGTCCAGTGCCTTCTTGGAACGGAACGGCAGGGCAGGAGTTCGATTGTGAGGGTTTCCTGGTATCAGCAGGGTTTGGGGTTCTACTTTCTGATGTTTCTGGTCTCAAAAGCCCTCGGGGTAATTCATGTTGATCCTAGTTCTAAGAGCCCTCAACGTGTATGGGAAAAGGGTGAGCTTCAAGGATACTCTTCAGAAAATCAGCCCGCTGGTGGCAAAGGGGGGATTGGCTGTTTTCATTGGAGCTATACTCACTCCAAGCCTGTCCAATGGAGATTCTCATACTGTTGCTGTAGTGTGTACACATTAGTGACTCTATTGGTGGCTCTCCTACATCTGCAGGGGACTCGGATACTCCCGAAAATAGACGATTGGTTGGTCAAAGCAGACCGAATGGGAGAAGCACAGTTACACCTCCTCCAGGTTTTACAAGGCAATTCAGGACAGGGGATTCCTGATAAAATTGGTAGAAGTCTCTTCTGATCCCTCCAAACATTGTATCTTCAGAGGGGCTCATTGTGTGCCAGACAAGGGACAGATTTCGATCATAATAAAGAACTCTTTGCCTTCAGACTGCCCTGAGCAGGGTTCAGGAAAATTATTGGGCCTTCAGAGTCAGATGGCTTCCTGCACGATGTTGTCCCTAGGGCACGTCATCTCCTCATGTCCCTGGTCTCTCATCGCTTGAGTTTTGGTTGCCTGATTCCCGGTGAGGTGAATACCGGATCCTAGAGTCACAGGGCCTATGAGGAACACTGGGTTGGTGGCTGTGCATGCAGAATCTTTCAAAGGGGAATGGTCTGGAGAACACAATAAAGAGCAATTTTGTCACAGATGCAAGCAGCCTAGGTTGTGGCAGCCACTCTGGGTGCCATGTCAATCCAAGAGAAATGGACCTGGGTGGATCTCCACAGATCCTCAAATGCAGGACAATGATCTGCCATTGCAAGGCTCTGAGTAAATTCTCTTGGGAAATACGGGCCTGGGCTGTGCTGGTCAATGTGGTCCGTGCCACAGCCATGGTATCAATCAATTGCTGATTGAATCAGGGGCATTGTCCCTGCATTCCTTGGCTTAGGAGTTAGGTCCCGGGCAGAGAGTGCCTTTGTCCTTTGAAGCAGTTTACCTAAAGGAGGGTGCAGAATGTCGAGGCGGCAGAATTATCCCTAGGTCTCAGGAGTTGTATCTATCAGACAGGACATTCTCAGAGGTCTTTCACAGATTCAGGACTCCCAGCTTGGACCTATTTGCCTCCCCTTCATTGGCCAAAGTCATTAGGTTCTCATCTCGGTTCCAGATGGTGGATGCCTGGGGTGTGGACTCCTTAGACCAGGCATAGCCTCACGAGTTCTATATGCCTTCCCTCCAGAGGGTGGGTGCCTGGGGTGTGGACCCCTTAGACCAGCAATGTCTCATGAGGGCTATACGCCTTCCCTCCAGATGGTGGGTGCCTGGGGTGTGGACTCCTTAGACCAGGTATAGCCTCACAAGTTCTATATGCCTTCCCTCCAGAGGGTGGGTGCCTGGGGTGTGGACCCCTTAGACCAGGAATAGCCTCATGAGGTCTATACACCTTCCCTCCAGATGGTGGCTGCCTGGGGTGTGGACTCCTTAGACCAGGAATGGCCTCATGAGTTCTATATGCCTTCCCTCCAATACCACTAAATCCCTAGATGGTTTCCCTCCTTTCTGCATCTTCTGTCTCAGGGATTTTGAGAGATTCCAAGATGGCCTTATCCTCTGCAAGCAAGTGTTTGGTGCAGATGCTCACATGACCCAGTGTTATAGTCTGGTAGAATATAGGCTATGGGACTTAGGTCTGTCTGATAAGGTGGCAGAAACTATTCGTAATTCATATGGCACGCTGCCCTAAAGGTTTATGATGGGTCTGGCTCATGCGTGGTAGATGGGTGTGATAAATCAGACACCCCCCACATCAGTGCGCTATGGAGGCCATCCAGCAGTTTCTCCAGAATGGGGTTAATAAGAGAGGGTCAGTGCCCACTCTTTGTGACCAGTTGTGGACCCTTAAAACTAAAAGGGGGGCTAAGAGGGTTGACAGAAATTGAAGCTTTGGTGGGAGATCCTTAAAGTCCTGGCTTCTTGTAGGCCACTCTCTTAAGGGTGTTCTCCTTTGGATTTCCCTTAGTAGTATAGTATTTTACATGCTTCTCTCTTTGCGCCAACTTGATCTGTTTGACATCATGCACCTTCCCTCCAGATGAGATATGACCCTCATTTCTCCCAGAAGTAGTTTCAAAATGTCCCACCTCTCGAGATGTGATTCTCTCTGTGTTCCTTCATGACACCAAGACAGCCACAGACGCAGCGTGGCATTCCTTCGACATAAGGAGAGCAGTCCTGAGGTATCTCAATGTGACTGAGGTCTGTATGAAATCTGCCGAATTGTTGGTGGCTTAGGGGCTGATGGACTGGGCAGAAAGGCTTCGGTGATGTCAGTCGGTGGTTGGATCTGACTGGTTATTGCAATGGCCTTTGACTCATCTCGACTACCCATGCCCGTGTTTGTGCAGGGGCCATTCACTAGAGCCATGGCAGCTTCTTGGGTAGCTGCTCAGGGCCTCCTGCAGGTCATATGTAGGGCAGCCACCTGGGCAGCTCCAAAATAAAATATGTTCAAAAGTCTTTACAAATGTGGGTAACCCCGGGGTTGGTTCCTTTAATGTGGGGTGCTTTCGCTTGGTCGATAGCTTTTCCCATGGTGGAGCTCATCTTATAAAAATTAGCAATTTGGTGGCGGGGAGCTGTTACGTTAACAAATAAACGTAAATGGCTCCCTGTCGCCAAATGTTCGTCATTTGCATGGCGATGTGAAAAGGTTCAGGGCAAAAGCAGCATACACGTGTAAATAAATAAATAAATGCACACCATATAGAGTTTATTTGGGGTATCATGGGTAAATGTCATTTTGATCCTTTGCTTATGAAAGAGGAAGAATGCTCATGCAAGCGTCGCCTCCTCGGCAGCGGGCGGCTCCTTGCAAGACTCCCACAGCTCCAACCCTATGAACTGCGAGCAACACCAACAAAAACAACAACAAATGTAAGCACACACACACACACACACACACACACACACAAAGCTATGGCAGTCACACACAAACGCACGACAGAAACACATCCACACACACAACTGATGGCAGAACACACACACACATCAGACAGAGCTCTCAAGTTTCCCATAACCACACGTGAGAAGATCATCCAGTCCTGATTTGATTTTGGAATTCTGGGACATGCATTTTTCTTAAATTTCACCTGGGAAAGAAAAAAATGAATTTCCCAGAATTCCAGGGTGAAAAACAGGATTGGATGTGGTTCTCGCACATGGCCACAGGAAACTTGCGAGCTCTGAACGGATGGCAGAACACACAGTTCAAAAACAATAGATGGCAGCCCACACATTAATTACACAAAAACAACAATGGATGGTAGCACACACACACACACACACACACACACACACACAAAACAATGATGTATCTTTCCACGAACAGATTAACACAAAATGGAGGGAACTGCGCACAAATAAACCCAGATGATTGCACTACCACAAACAGAGACACACAATACAACAGTGGGTGGCAGCACACATGCACAACACACACAAAATAGCAACAAAGGACGGCACCACAAACACACACAGACAGCAACAACAAATGGTAGCATGCTCAACAACAATGAAAGGCAGTACAGACACACACAAACACATCATACACATAAAACAAGAAAAACAACAATGAAAAGATGTTAGCAAATGCAAGCAAACCCTCTCAAAACAACAAAAGCACACACCCTCTGCCCCCCTAAACACACACAATGGCCGGCAGACCAAACACTACCACTGTAATTTGGTGCAGTATAAAATGTGCTGATACAACATATTATAACATTACAGCACACACAAATCAACAATGGGTGGCAGCATGTAAACCCACATAACAGGTGGCAGCTCTCTCCCCTTCTCTCACACACAAACACACACACAAAACAGAGGATGGCAAAAACCCACACCTCAATAACAGAGGATAGCAGCACACAGACACGCACACGTACGCATGGAAACAATGAATGGCAGCACACACATTGCCATACACCCACATAACAACAGAACACACATAACACTGACAATAATGGATGGAAGAACATAAAAACACCCGGAAAGATAAAATGACAGAAATCAGCACACAAAAGTACACACAACATCAATGACAAATCGCAGTGAAAGGGCATGCATATACACACACATACACAAAGGATTGCAGCACATACACACAAACAGTAACAATAAATGACAGCTATTTGAAACCTGAGTGTATCCTCACACCTACTCCCCTTGGATCCTCTGCTCAGGTGGCCAGGGAAAGGCCTTCGCTTTGGGATCCTGTTCAAGGGGAGAGGAAATTACTGACGGGCCCATTGGTCAGTACTCGACCCCCGAGAACTTTTAATACAAGATAGCTGCACCATGTGAGGACAGGGTGCAGGATTCACATACTCCAGCACATCTAAAAAATCAGGACTCAATAAATTGGCAAAGGTAAGTCCGTTTAATGATACATACATCAGCATATGGAAATCAGCAGCATCACGAACACCTGTCTCGCTCCGACTTCCCCGAACTTTGGTAGGACAGCAATTTTTATAGGCACAAATCGTCATTACTGACGTCTAATTTCCATAAAAAATCCTCATGCAATATCACTGGTTAGGAAAGGTGACTTAAGTATAGGTGCTATATCTATATATATAAATGAAGCATGTGGATTGGATAACTCCTATCGGGTGGGCGTCTATGCCCATCCCACTACATCACACGTGACTGATGTCACTACAAGTACGACGTCTCATTGGTTCTACTATCTATAGGACTTCAGATAACTTGGTCCATTGTGATTGGGCAGGTTATACCCCTAGACATAAATCCCCATTTTAATTAGCAGCATGCAGAATGGACACCCAAGGATCTGGTGTACCAAGTTTAACCCTGCCTCCCTTCCATCAATCAGTATCTTGGGCTATGTGTCAATTAGTTGGCTGGGTTTGGCCTCAGAGCTGTAGTCTCTTATCGGGAAAAGTTATGGCATCCTGGGTTCTGGATGACATCAGGCGGTGGTACATCTTCGCGCCTGGCTGGTCGCGTGTCCGTTCACTGTGAATCTGCTTCAGTTTCTAGCTTTTATTATATTTAATTCTGCTTCGGTTCGGCCACCTGCCTGGGGCCTCCCTTGTCTTGACCTTGCATGTGCAGGCCGGTATGCTCTGAAGTTGGAGTCCTGTGAGCTCATGCTCTCCTCCCCTTCTCTGGTTGACCTCGATTTCCTAAGCCTGAGCTGCTCTTTGCTGAGTTTTGTTTTCGCTCCTTCTCCTGGCTTTGGCTGGTTTTCGAAACTTGGCATGTCAGGCCTCTGACAGCCTGGGCCCATTTCTGCTTTACAAAATGGAGTCGCACGTGCATACTGTGCCTTATTGCGGGAGATATATGGTTGGTGCTTGCCGCTCTATCTTCTACTAAGCATTGCAAGCAGTATCGATTTCTTAGCATTTTGCGTTTCGAGCCTATTTACACACGTTTAACAGGGCAGTTGCTTCCATCTTGTCTTGTGGCATCATTTTCCTTACTTTTTAACATTTTCTCTTCTCTGCGTCCTTTACATCTATATTCGTAGCTACTGGCGTGCTTGTCTTTAACAGCCACTTTCGCTCTTCATGTCTGTTCAGGCCCTTGTCATTTCCACTGGCCTTTCGTTACGGCCTTTGGGGTCTCTTCGTGGACCGTGTGTAGGTATTCCTAATTTCGTGTCAGTAGCTGGTATGGCTGTCTGATAGGGTACCGTGCTGCCCAGGGTTGTCTGGGTATGGGCGCTTCAACAGTTACGGATCTTCTAATGTACACTGGGCAGAGTCCCAGTGCAACTCTTTGCTGGTTCATTTGCTCTTCATACGTCACGTGCCTTGGCGAGTACCTTCCAGGTACCTTGAAATGAAGGGCAGGGGTGCAGTTCATGTCTGGGACCTCCTTTACACTTTCCCTTCTGGTCGGTTCATCAACCACTTCTGCTTCATTCTTCATCTCTATTTCCTTTGATTCTTCAGGGTTTTGTTCATCGTCTTCAGGGTTGGCACATGATGGTGTTAACATGTGCGTCTTTGGAGTCCATATTTTTATCACGCCTTTCAAACTTCCTGCTGTTTTCACATGTTCATCTTTGTTCCAGGTCATCAGCTGGCATTGTCCGTTTGAATTCCAGTAGATCAATGTTTCTTCATACCGTCTTCATTTCTTAGGATATGTGAACTTTGTTCCTTCTGGTGCAAATTCGCTGGCCTTCACAAAGTCTCTTATTTCTTCATCAGTTAGGTCTCTGGGCTTCCATTCTGGTTTGACATCAACCATTATTTTCATCCCTATGGCTTTCTTTGCAGTTTTCTGGCACTGTGTAATGATTATCTTGATAACACAGAATCCTAGCAATACCATTGCTAGTAGGGCTCCCAGAAACTTGAATATGTCTGCCATCCATTGTGGGACCCACGAGAATAGGTCTCCAAACCAGCTGTCATCGTCCACTTCATCACTTTCATCGATCATCTGGTTTTTCAAGTTTGTCAACATACTTATGGCTTCTGTTAAGGTTCCGTTTTCTTCATCGTGTGATGGTATGAATGTGCAACATGATCCTCTGATTTGTTCACAGACACCACAATCCATTGCTGTGATCATATCAAGCACATATCTGTTTTGGAGGGTCATTAGTCTGATTGCTCTCAACTCTTCTTTGATCGCGTTGAATCCGTTTATAGTGGAATTGATGGTCTGCAACAACTCCCATCTGGTTATCTGCAACCATTTAGCATTTACTCCAACTTGGACGTGTGGCAGGAGCATTGTGGCGAACACTGTTGAGGTGAGGCTGAACAGCCTGTGTTCGTATGGGATTGCATGGAATGCTTCTTCTGATTTGGGAGAAAAGTAATTTTCCCTCTTCATTCTGGTTATTAGTTCCACAGATCTTCTTTTTCTTAGATGAGCGTCTGCTTTCGGGAAAATGTCCAGATTTAGGTCATTTATTGGAATCACTAGTGCAGGAACGTGGACGTTTACCAGTGTGCATATGCCTCCCCAATTCTTCGGTAGTCTTATATATGCCTTTGATCCACATGCCCAGTAATGGTCCATGATGACTGAGGTACCTTGTGTTATTCCTGGGGCGTCGAAGACTCGTCCACAGTTTAAATTCTCTCCCATATTCCTTGTGCATTGCTTCTGAAGCAGAGTTTCGGGTTTTCCAGTGGTACTATCTGCAGGGGTCCTCCTCTGTCTTTGACCCATGTTAGCAGTTTTACCAATCTTGGCCATAGAGGTTTACATAACCTCTGCAAATTCTCTATTGCTTCTCGGCAGGCTCCAAGGACCATCCACGCTCGGCAGATTACTACTCCGTTTTCCCATCCATCTGGGGAGACCACTGACCCCCAGATTTGCATTTGGCCTCTGTTCTTCCAGATTTGAGCTTCCTCTGCAGATTTTCCTTGAACGTTCAGTCTTGGGTTTATTTCCCATCTTATTCCTGACCCTTTGACGTCAGGATTCTCATATCTAATCACATGATTTCTGGTGTGCGCCCTGTTTCTTGTTTTAATGTCTTGGACATAGCCATCTTCATCTGGGTCATTTTTTTTGTCGGCCCATATCAATGAGGCATCTCACCCCATAAATTGTCCTCTGGTGTTGCACATTGCTACGTGTGACATAGAGAGTGCTGTTGGGACATCAATTTCTATAGCCACGAAGATCTTGGATTTTCCCATGCTGTATGGTAAGAGAGCACAGACGAAGCATTCTCCTTTCGACTGTTTTCATCCTACTTCCTTCATGTGCTGGTACCATATGTTGTTTCCAGGATGGGCTGTGCTGTCCAGGTAATCATTAAGTTCATTGTTATCTTCATAAGGGCTTCTCTTGATTCTCAGCGTTGATCTGTAATTCTCTATTACTATGTCTCTGAATGCGTCAGTGCTGCTTTTCCACCGTGGGTATCTTGGTGGAGCAGGCTGCCTTGTCTGCATCGCTGTGGTAGGGGATGGTTTTGGGCTTTCCGTCTTTTCATCTTGTAGTCTGTCGTGAGCTTCCCCTGACCACCTGCTGTCTGCCGACTTCTCCATGCGTGGCTGTGTTGTGGGCCGGCAGCTTGCGTTGGAGCTGGTGTGCTTGCTGTCACAGTGTCTGTACTCCTGTTTTTTAGCTCCTCGGGTAGTTCCTTCGCTCTGACTATAAATGGGAACAGATAATCCAGTAACATTTGTGTCTTCTCTCTAATTTTCTTCGTGGCCACTTCCGTTCGTTTGAGGGATTTAGCTATTCCCTCCGTCCTTGGTATTTCACTTGACTTTTCTTGGTTATCTCCACTATTCTCTGGAATGGGATGTTCGGCTGGCAGTTTCTCCTTCTCTGCTGCCTTCGTTGGATGCCTTGTAGCCATTGACACTTGCCCTCGTTTGTGTGCATTCTGTGTGTGGGTGCGTGCCGTGGACAGTGCAACATTTTCATTCATTCCGTGCTGACCCTGTCTCAAGCTTTTTTCTCCATTTGTTACCTCACGTGTATACATATCACTGCCGATTACATTCAATTTTAAATCATTTGCTTCATTATTAGCTTTTCTCGGAACTGGGACTACTAAATAAGGTCTGAGGGCTTTTGTGGGGCCCAGACGTTCATTATCTGCTTGATGCACAGACATTGGGATGCTTCGTGCGCCAATAGAAAATGCAGTTCTTATAGTTAGAGACATGAACACAACAATAATCACTATGCATATACATATAATGGCTTTAAACAATAGCTTGCAGCATCTCCTTCCAGGGAAGCGGGGGCGCCCCTCCACGGGTGGCAAAACTAGGTTACTGTTCTGGGCCCCCATGTCGATCAAGTCCATAGTCAGTTATTTATTTCTTCCTTTGCTCTGATCTCGTCGTTCACAGTTTAGTAAATACTAAAGTGACAAGTGCTGTTCAATGTCCCCTCTTTTGCGAGTGATGCTGGTAGTCTCTAGGTGTGGAGTACGGATCCTTTGCTAGACTATGGAAAAAGGTTAGACTACTGTTTTCAGCACAGCACATTCATTCTGTATTTTTGTGATAAACGCAGTCCCAGGGCACTCTTCCAACGCACCCTGGCCCTGAGGGCATGCAGGAATCTGTTCGCTGTGACAGCATGAAAAGATGAAATTGCTACAAGTCACGCAAAAATAAAATATTGAAAAAAATAAAATTAAAATTAAAATAAAAGTGAGCATATGAGAAGGTAGGAAAAAATAAGAAAAAGGTTGAAAAACACGATGGTGAAGGGCTCCTTAATTAGGTAAAAAGAGCGTCAACCAAGAAGGCACCAGGTGGGCGGGGCTTGCTAAGAGGGGAAAAAGAGCGGCAACCAGGAAGGAAGATAGCACCCACAAAGTGACTAAATTGTTTGAATGCTGCCTTAAATATCAGACTCAGGGTGAGGCACGCCCGACAGCTTAAGGGACCGCCAGAGACTGTCTCCCCCTCTCACCCGTGGGGACTATTGCCAATGGTGAGCTGGTGTTGCTCCTCAGACCAGCTGAGCTCCTTTTAAAGAGTCCCACAAAATGACTAAATTGTTCAAATTCAGATTTAGCTATCAAGCTCAGGGCAGGGTGAGGCACGCCTGACAGCTTAAGGGGCCGCCAGAGTCCGTCTCCCCCCTCAAACTTTGGGGTCTGATGCTGTATGTGAGTCGCTGCTACTCAGAACCTCCTAGCGCACTCCAACATTTGTGGTGTAGAGACAAAAAATTGCTTGCAGACATTCACTGCCAGTAATTTACTTGTTGCCAGAATTTTAAATCGCAGCTCTGCTTTCAGGTGGAGCGTGCAGGTATTGAAAATTAGTAGTTGACACAAGGGGTCTTCAGCACAGTCTTGTGGTCTGAATTAGAGCTTGCAATGATTTCAAAAATCAAAGTCAGAATGTTCCTCTTATTCTGAATTTAGAAACTTCAAGTGGCATCAGAAGAGTATTTAATTACCTTTATTGTACAGGCTCGGGAGAGAAACAGATGATGCCTTCGCGGAATAGAGCCGGTGCAGAGAACATCTTCATAAAGACAGCCCTGCTCCAAGCCGCTCCAGGCCACTGCAGGCCACTTCAGTCTGCTGTCAGTCGCTCGCTGCAAATAGGAGGGAGTGGAGGTGGGAAGTCGGTGGAGCCTTCAGGGTCCAAACACTGTGCGGGACACCAACACCCATGCCCTTAACCTATTCTCTTTAGAAGAAGGATAAAGAATTGTCACTGTGGATGTTTGGTGCCTGATGATCAAATGGCCCATAGATGCCCTAAAGTAGTACCTGACAGGGCAGATGTTTACGTTGGGCACTGGTCATGTGCAGTTGACTTGGTTGCCCAGGGTCAAGGATACCAATCAAGGGGTCATGAGGTGATTCTAGGCCCCCCAGTCTTAGACCTTTACGGTAATCCACTAAGAAGCCCACCAGCAAGCCAACGCAGATTATCCAAGCAGGCACCAAGTTTATGAGGGACCCAACGGAAAAGAAAAAGAGGGGAAGCTATATGACAATGTGTCCCGACTGACTCTGGGAAACACGATCAAAGTGACTCAAGGGACCAGTATGAAAATGCGATGTTTAGGGCAATGAGCCCGCAGCCTCACAACACTCCCTTGATCGGATCACTCAACAAGAGATGGTCACATTAAAACCATCAAAATCACTTTCCCAGTGAAAAAGTCAAATGTCTGCTATTTTGGTCAGAACACCCTCTGCTTAATTTGTAGGGGTGTTTGTCAGGGCTCAGTCCGGGCACTTACTTCTGAGCCCTGGCACTTATTTCTGCAGTCACCAACAAGGAGCAACAGTGTGCACTGAGCACAGTCTCTTCATTCTAAGCCAGTTCATTGTTGTTCCTTAACCTAATGACCCAGATGGGCAGGACAGTGCTAGTTTTCATAGATAACAATGAGTTGTAAGGGGGCAATGCTGGGTGCTCCAGTTATCTTGCATGACAATGGTGCAGCCCTGCTACCGCAGTGTGGGTTGACAATAAGAGGACAGTCACCAGCCAGCAGCACCAACACTGCAGCAACGCCAGGGAAAACGCCACTGCCTAAGAGGAGTGGCTGCCATTAGCGCCAAAATATACTCAGCGATTTTGCTGCAGTATTTGATAGGCACGTTTGTCAGTTCAGGAATGATTTTTCTTGTCTTTTTCAATTTCCCATAGGAGGAAAGCATGTTTACTTTGTTGTCTGTGAATAGATGGTCAACGTGTTCCACTTGAATCTGAGCAAAATGTCAACGATGATGATGTGCTTAAAGAATCACTCAAACATTTGTCTTGAACTACTATTATGTTATTGTATGTCGATTGATATCTATGAATTACACATCTGCCTTGGATAGTTGAAGGCTATCCTCTAAATATGCTGACACTTTGGGGCTCTACCGCAGAAGTGTTGCCCGCCCAGATGTGTCCCAGATGTGCTAGAAAATATTTGGGCACTGTTTTTACAAATGAAGCAGTGAAAACACACATAGGCTGTGTGTAGCTGGCTTTCTTTCGCAAGAACTATGGTGTTTGTGGGCATGTCCAGATGTGCGCACCATTCGCAAAGTCCACATATCCACTTGTGAAGTTCACAAAAATGCAGATTTGTCAAACAAGAATAAACATTGTTAGGAATAAGAACATAGGATTAAAAGAACCCCCACACCTTCCAAACTGTACTCATCTACACAAGAGCCAGTCAAAGGCGTGTTGCTTTCCCTGGCAGCACTCCCTGGCTTTTTGCATGAATGTGGAATAAAAGAGGGCGGTCCGACAGAATACAGGTTCAGGCCGGCCCCCTGACCATCAATTGGACATAAATTAGACTGGATACAACAACCAGTCCCAGCTCTTCAACAACTGGGAGCCACAAATGCAGACCCTCGCCAAGAGTCCCACCCAGGGGTGGAGGGAAACCCATTTTTAAGGTAGCAGCTCTGTCTGAAAGTGTGGGATGTTGAAACTGGTTTTGGCTGGCGATTGGAGTTCGAAATGCGATACAAGGACTGTGGAGGCATAGAGGCTGCTGGAGGTGAGAGGGTGAGGAGAACCCAGGAAGATGTAGTGTAAGTCTGGATGATGGGCTAACACCAGGAGGAGATGGTTATAGCTGAGGAGTTGGGAAGAGTTTGGAAAAGTTGTAACATCAGGAAGATGTGGTGTAAGTCGGGGGGATGGGCTAACACCAGGAGGAGGTGGTTATAGCTGTGGAGCTGGGGAGAGTTTGGAGGAGTTGTAACATCAGGAAGAGGTGGTTAGAGTCTGGATGACGGGGTAACACCAGGAGGAGGAGGTGGTTATAGCTGAGGAGTTGGGAAGAGTTTGGAGGAGTTGTAACATCAGGAGGAGGTGGTTAGAGTCTGGATGATGGGGTAACACCAGGAGGAGGAGGTGGTTATAGCTGAGGCGTTGTGAAGAGTTTGGAGTTGTACATCAGGAAGATGTGGTGTAAGTCTGGAGGATGTGGTTAAATCAGGAGGAGGGTACAATTGTTGGAGGATGTGTCAGAGTTGCAGGAGTTAGGAAACGTTTGGAGGAGTGGTAGCAGGAGGAGCCAATGAGAGTATGGAGGAGGTAGTTATGTCAGAAGGTCCTAATAACATGAGGAGGCGGTGAGAATCTAGGAGAGTTGACAACAACTGGGGAAGATGGTGAATTTCAAGAGAAGGAGGTGGCAACATCACGAGAGGGTGACAAGAGAGACAAGACCATAATGGCAGTCGGAGGTTCTGAACCCAAGGATGAAGAAGTAGTAACCACTGGATGAGTTGATGATGGCAGAAAGAGCATGAAGGAACATGGAGGCTGAGCTGGTGCAGGACAGGTGGAATCGGGCGCGTGGGACACAGGTAGAGAGGCCAGGGCAATAAGGAACCTGGAAAAAAGGAGAACCATTGGTGCAACATGGAAGGTGTACAGGGAGCCTGCAGAGCAGCGAGTAATAGAAGGGGGTTTGGCTCCAACGCCAACACCATTGAGAAGCTCAAGGTGAGGGACATTAAGAAGCCGGGACGAGGGGACCGATCACCCATGGGTGGGAACATGTATTTGTTTGTCCCAGAATATTTTTTCACTATCTTAGATAATAGCGTGTCGGGAGATGGGTGGCTCACAATCACTTCATACACAAGGCACCTGAGTAAGACCACATACTGTCCCTATACTTAAAAACCCTTGAGAAAAAATGGGTATCCCATCTCTGCAATGGCCCTTCACCCCATCTGTGACCCAAGCAAACAGCATGATGACGAAAGCAACAATCGGTCAAACATTCAGAGCCGTGTCCCAGTATTGCAAGTACTTGGGTTCGTGAAAGCCTGTTTCCTGGGCGTGCATTGCAGCCCTGAAAAGGTTGGAATGATTGCCATGCCATGCGGCAGGTTGCACTACTGATGCCCGACCCCCAGCAGCAGGATCCAGACAGTGATCAGGAAGAGGTGGAGAAGGGTCCACCTTGCCAGTGTGATGCATTCAACGGTAGAATTGTGTATCAAGAACTTGTGGACAATTTATTTTTAAATGTAAGGCAGAGATGAATACATATGCAAGATTTAACGAGGGTGCACGCCTGCACAGCAGCAATTGCATGTCCCCATGTTCATTCTCAAAGATCTGTGGAGGGTCTTTTGCTGATAATGAGAATGGGGAGATTTCTGGGTCTTCTGCCCTCCTTGAGTCTGTTGGGCTCTTTGCCTGCTTTTTTCTCCTTATGCCTCCTGACTGGCACAGACTCTGCAGGTTTATCAGCACACCCCTTAACTGCCAGTGGGGTTGGCTGTGTAGGTCATTTCGCGGTTTTCAAGTGGAGCGGCATGAATATTCTCTCTGAATATGTCCAAACACTGCCATGCCAGGTGTTCAGGGGGTTACTAGCCACACATTTTTTTGTTGTTGCAGTAATTAGTTGAAATAGTGTTTTTTACTGCACACATTTTTTGAAAAATTTGATAAGGAAATTCATAGCCGGTGAGATAGCACAGCGAGCTTAGAGCTCACCCCTCATATCTGTGTGTAGCCTGCTGTGGCAGGTGGAATCGCGGCAGGGTCAACTCAGCCTTTCATTCTTCCGAGGTCGATAAAATGAGTACCACTCTGTGGGGTAATAATGTATCTGTTATTTGAGCGCTCTGAGAGCTATGGGTGTGTAGCGCTATATAAGAAATACATTATTATTATTATTATTATAATACAATGTTCACTCTTTTCCATACGGCAAGAAATGTAAAAATTGCGATAGATGGAAGGTTACCAACAGTACAGAGGAGAATGTTGCAATATATTTTCATACTGACTATATTCAAAGAAGAATCATGGGATCTGCCACAACAAAATGTGTGCCAGCATTGCCCTTTAAAACCCACTTTCCTGCTGACAGTGGCCAACAACATATGACAGAATTGCCCTAAAAAACTAATTTTCATACTAATACTGTCCAACAATATATGCCACCATTGCCAGTGAAAAACCACGTTCAAGCTGCCTGTGCCCACTACATGCCAGCAAGCCACTTTAAAAACACATGTTCATGCTGGCTGAGTCCAGTATGTGCTAGCATGCCACCGTATTAACACATTTCTGTTCTGTCTGTGCCCAATATATGCCAGTTATGCACTGTATTAACCTCTTTTAAGGCAGATGTGTTCAATATATACGTTTTCCTGACGTTAGAGTGCATTTTCCATGCTGGCTGTACTCTATATATGCAAATTAGTTTGTCTACTATAAAAACACATTTTCATACTTGCTTTGCCCAATATATGCCAGCATGACCCTGTAAGAACGCATTTTCCTCATGCCTTTGAACAGTATATGTCGTTTTTTCTACTATAAGAATGCATTTGTATGCTGTCTGGGTCCTACATTTTAGTTTTGCCAATTTATGAAGACATGTTCACGACCGCTGTGCACAAAGCATGTCTCTTATTTTACCACTGTAAGAGCGCATTTTCATATTGGCTGTGCCAAATATATTCGATTATTATCCTAAAAAACTATATTAATGGTGTCTGCCTGAAGGCAACAGTATATTCCATCATTGCCATGTTAAACCAGTTTCATGGGTCCTGTGCCCAGCAAATGATGCCAGCATTGCCACGGTAAATGATGTTTTCATGGTTCCCGCCCCCAACCATACGTACGCATACAATCGCACAAATACACATGCAAACATACACCTGTTTGCAAGTACGGAAGCACACGCATGCTCCCCCCTCCACACACACACACAACCACTTGCCCATTCATTAACAGATTATTTTCCTCAATGCGTCTGTCTTGCACTGGTGTGCACAGCACCGCTAGCTCTACACCTCTTCAGATAGGAAGCAAGAAATACGGAGAGGCATATATTAAATCCCTCTCCCGCTTTCCTGCCTGCTGTGCATGGCCCGGGCTGTGAGTCATGATGCCCCACCAGGGCCTGCATAACTCGATATGCGCTATTCCAGCCTGCATTCCCACTTGGCCATGGAAGCCTGGAAATGCAGAACACTTTCAGCCTCACATGTACTATTGGGTGGTCAGGCCAAAGAGGACAACTTTATTACAATTACCCTGCAGCAGCTGAGGTTTTACTGAGCACTGCCGCCTGGCTCCTCCTTTATGGTTGACATGGCACCACCCCATCGTCTGTTGTGGGCATGTCAGCCACCACTCTGGCCATCTGCATGGGCTATTGCTCTAAAGAGGAGATGGAGGCTGGGGCAGAGGCAGTAATGATAGCAGCAGTGGATGCCGTACTAATGGATAACCCCACAATTGAGTTAGTTGCAGGTGTAGAAGTGCAGATGGTGTTAGCTGTAGTAGGGGTGAAATATATTCAGGTGGCAGTGCGGGTAGCAGCTCTCAGAATTTGAGAGTGCTATCTTGTCCCAGTCTTCTACTCCTGTGACTGGCGTTGGTCCTGCATCATCGTTCTCAATGTAGGCTGCGGTCCCTTTTGAGAATGCAGATGCTGTGCAGTTAAATGCTTTGCATATATATGGCTCTGATTGTACCTGGCATGCATGGCATTGGGATGCCCCTCGGTTTGTCATGCCAAAAAGTTGTTTGACAGTGCCTTTCTGGTTTACATGGGAAATATCTGGCTATCATGCTAGGTGACTTTGGCTTTTTTGTGGAGTTCTGCACATGTTCCAAACTGTTCTTTACACATGATAGCCATGCTGCAAGCATGTATCACAATAAGGCGGAGTGTTGACAGAGTGTTGACTGAACTGCTCCGTGCTGCAGTGCTGCAGTGCCGGAGTCTGTTTTCCATTGCTTTCCATTGGATTTATCCCGAAAGAGGAGCTTCTCCTACAAATGCTCCACTCCAGACGCTCAGCGGTACGTACTCCACCCGGACCTGGAGCGTCGCGGAGTGTCGCAGAGTGTTGACAGAGTGTTTGCGGAGGGGTGGTGGAGGCCATGGAGGCATCACGAGAGACCAAAGGGCTGCAAACGACGCACAGCCAAGAAAGGACCAGGACGAACGGAGGTAACGGGGGGATGGCACACATCTGCCTCACATAAGAACTGCCAAGACTTTGTGTATCCCAGCAGTTGTGGAGCCTTGCATACTATAGCATCACCCTCCCCAGAGCCAGGATGTAACCACATCAGAGGGATTTGAAACATCCACTCCAAAAATGATAGAAACAATACCTCTTTCTTCTACTGACGAGCCTCCCCTGTTTAAGATCACCAAGACATTACAACTGCAATTACAATCTATGGCTGATCAAACATTGCTCGGCTGCCCCGCATATAGTGAACGGACTGATCCCCCGTGCGAGGCGGCGATAGATAAGAATGTAATGACTAAGGAAAGGGGATATGCAATTGCAGCAGAAGGGGGAAACACATAACCCCCAGACAAGGCATGGAATTCATGTCAATTGCATAATTGTCAAGACACAGAACTTCAAGCTGACCACGCCCCCCGAATAGAGGTAGCAATGCAAACACGCCCTTCTCATAGAACGTTACTAAAGGGAAAAGAGGGGAGCGTTCTTTGACAAAATTAAGGAGTAAATCGCTCACGGACTACAAGAATATAAAATGGCACTTTGGACTGAGGGAAACTGTGCCGGTGATACAAAATACGAAGAATCAAAGAGTTAGGTGGGAAGAGAATGCTACTAAAATCTTTGCAGCGCCGTCTCAAGAGAAAAGAATGGCATGAACCATCAGACGCCGACCTATTACCAAGTTTGGATTTGCCTGACACACCCTCGCAGGATCGCCAACAAGGGTATAGTGTGGAGGTGATTGCCTCTGAGGAGGGAAGCAACTCTCCTTCGAGGTGTGGCCCGATAGAAGGACCAACAGGCGCGCGTTCAGATTTTACAGAACAAACACATTTGCTATCTAATGAACAGCTCGCTAACAATGTCAGTAAGGACATGAGTGAGCCCAATACTGACTCCCCCAGGGTCATCCCAAATTTAAACATGGGCCAAAGCCTGGACTCAGGTGGAGGGTCTCAACCTTGTAGGGAGAAAGACTCCTTTGCAGCCTGACTTGCGAAAGACATCACAAGCCTGACTCTGCAAATGAGCACGGCCCCAGTCCACATGGCAGGACAGAGATCAATTTCAGAAGTTGGGACTGATACTGAATCTAGTCTGTCTGTCCCTCAGAAAAAGCCAAAACCCATTAACGAAGGCGAGGCCATTCCAGCTCCCCATGTAAAGCCACTGCAGACTGCTGAGATGTCAGCTAATGAGACTCAAGCGAAGACTCGGACTCGGAAGCAGATGAAAATCATCCCAGGAAAAAAGGGTGGTTGAAACCCACCATGGATTACCAAAATCTCATGGTAATCGCCATGGAAAAAAGCAGATGGGAGGACCAATGACCACAACTACAAGCTGCGATTGGATCCATGTTTACTATCACACAGTCCCCCTATCTGAAATTATATGGAAATCTGAATGATAATTTCAAGGACCAATCCACCCCTCTTACTCTAATGCACTCCAAAGTTATCCTTATTGAATCTCATATTGAGGCGTCCCGAGGAAGGAGAGCAAAAGAAAAAGAGACAGATTGGGGGAGCTTCAAAAGATAGAGTAGATAAAAAGGCCTTCCTGGAGTGTTATAGGGACGCCATCAAGTTAATGAAACAAGATGATTCCGGGAATTTACCTATGAGGACACCTGAGGAAAGAATTGAAGCAAGTCGAACCTTAGTGACTGACGCTCAACCAGAAATGCTACTTAGTGGCGAAAAGGAGCCCCTTACAGAAGCCATAACGAGCCGGATCCAGGAAATCTTCCAGTCAGCTCCTAGTACTTCAATGACACAACAGGTCTGTAGCACTGAGTTGAAGATCAGGAAGCAGGACAACATCCAAACTGCCATTGGTACTTCTTTGGCTCAACCTGGAAGTAGTACCACGTTGACCACAACAGAGCCAGATAGGCCAGGAGACTGGGCCAAGAATGCAATGATGAACACTGATCATTTACCAATTTTTGGGAAGGAAACCTAAAAACAGACGGAGAATCCAACAAAAGCAAAATTGAAGAAAAAACACATACTATTGACAAAACCTAAAAACAGCCCCATATTGAAAACAACGAGGGTTGGAGGCTCAAG
This sequence comes from Ambystoma mexicanum, assembly GCF_040938575.1. Lineage (NCBI taxonomy): Eukaryota > Metazoa > Chordata > Amphibia > Caudata > Ambystomatidae > Ambystoma > Ambystoma mexicanum. The sequence continues at coordinate 76,900,230 of NC_090924.1, read as the reverse complement.
GAACTTTTTTAAGGAACTTAAGAATCGTTTCAGCTGACCCAGCTAACACTGTAAATGTAAACGAAAAGGATAGTAGAGGCTGTTTTAAATTGCCACCCGATGAACCACAATGCACAGGCAAGAATATGTAGATCTCCATCACTTGAAGAAGTGATGACAGATGCAAAAAAGGTTGAGGACCCCCTATTGCAACTGTCCACCTATGAGGATTATGAGATGGACGCCTCGGCAGAGGACTCCATGCTAGTCACCAACCAGAGTTTTGGTGGCTCGGGAGAAAAACAGCAGGAATCCCAAACAAAATACTCGAACCAAAATAACACCCTATTCGAGACTCTAGAGGAGAAACGGATTAGAGTGGTAACAAAACAAGCACCCCCTCCAGAGAGACAGTTCCTACTACTAGACAGAATGATTCAACAATCTCTTAAGGACAGACAATCCGGAGCCCTGAATGACCATGGCAGAGACCACAGAAACAGCATTCAGACAATCCCGAAGGCTTCTGCAAAGTACAACCTGTCAGACAAATTTTACTTAATGCAAGAAAACAGAAAAGTGATCCTGGAGAGGGTGCTGAAGGCTGACGATGGCTTAATATTGAGCCGAGTCAATATAATGAGTTTACTCCACCACGTACCTCAACTATGTCTAATAGAATGAAAAGATATTAGAATAGTGGATTTCCCAAATGAGCACGAAAACGATCGAGTATGCTTACACATGGCCTCCTCGGCTTTGACAACTCTAATGGTGAATACAAATGACGAACTGCGGGCTCTGAGTTTTGATCTCACTACCTGCAAAACATCAGCTACCCAATGCCCTGACACACCCCATGACAACCGAAAGGAGGGGGCTCGAGACTCTAATAGAAGTCGAAACACAGATGCCGGAGGATCAAGTAAACCAGGAAGAGACAACCCAGTAACCCTACATGGCCCTGACCTCTTGAAGATCACCATTAGAGGAAAGAAATCAAGAAAACGCCAATGGGAGCGGGCCATTACACACCTCGAACAAAGTTCAGTCTGGGATTGGCTGCATGAGGTGCTTAGTCCAACATCACAGGAATAGAGGGTGACCCGAAATGGCACAGGAAAGCTACAGATTGGATGCTGGAAAACTAGAGGATTTACCTATTTGTTCCAGGCTCTTGATCCTAGCTTGGTCAAACTGGAGATAATATGCCTGCAGGAATCGTGGCTAAGGGAGATCCCCCTGCTAGACGGCTATAATGGCTATTTAAATAAAGCAATGAAAGGGATGCAAGGGTGACCTAGCTCAGGACTATTGACATTCATAAACAACAGATCTTCGGGCAAGGTCTTGTGAGTAATGCACCCAAACCTCCTTATACAGATAATAGTTAAAAAGCTAATGGATGGCCCCTCTGCCGTACAGGGGAATTTAGCAGTATTCAATTTGTAATGAAACCCTAACTCCAAGGACAATCATTCCTTTGTCAACTGTGTCATGAAATGGATAGACTGGCTTTATGCCTATATGGAGCGTGCATGGATTATCATCTGTGGCAATCTAAAAATTGACTGTCTACACTCGGTATTGGGAAATGATGGTGAGACAGAGACATCCCCGCAGAAAAAGAACACCAGATGTCAAGAGTGGCTGGCAGAAACGGCCCTGAAAGACCTTCACATGGTAAATGGCCAAGTGAAGGGGGATCGGATAGGAGCCTCAACCTGGCACTCGAGCTATGCCAGTGCAAGTTTGGACAATTTCTTTGTTGCAGGCTCAATCTTGTGACAACGATCTTTTGGTGCTGGCATCTGTGATACCATGGCAGAATGCCCAGACAAAATGAAACCGAAACGCTGCAACCAGGACCTGTTTGTAGAACCGGGAAGAAACAGACTACGTATTAAACCTGAGAAAGTACCCCATGTCACGGAGAGACTAATAGCCTGGCAACAGAAAGAGGACGAGGGAGTGGAATACGAACAGAGTTTATCCATCTTCAGAGTAGAATCGAATAGAACATCGAAAACTCTGTTTGAACCAAAACACATATCCGGCCAACTAACTAGGCTGCATCCAGGGGCACAGATTTAAAAAAAGGAAACAGCAATACAGGAATTGGGCCATATCACATCGAGCAGCCCTCTACCAAAATGATGCAGAACGCTTGATGCAGGCCATTGACTGAGCAAAATACCCAATTTTTCCTGCAATTTAGCTGTGATTAGATAAGGACTGATTGAGGTATTCCCAACTCTTTTGAAGTTTCTAAGTGTTCTCTGCTCTTCTGTTCTTTAATTTTTTTTATCTCTTTTTTTAACGGACAAAATTGACTAGCGAAAGTTTGTAATAAACTAAATGCTAATATAAATATATATAGATATATATATATATATTTTTTTTTTTATTTTTTTTTAAATAAGATGAAACCTATCCAGTGGTTGAAGAACTAAATTGATTAGTAACATGTTTTCTCTTGCACTACTGTATGGCAGTGTGTGATGGTAGTTCAATACAAGGGGCGTGGCATGGGGTTTACAAAAGGATTATAGCAAGGGTATGTAGAAGGAATGTTGAGGTTAGTATTCTCCCGTGACTCTTTTGTAAGGGATTGCATTAGTTGTTCGATTTGTGGATTGACCCATCTTCAATCAATGTTTCTGTGTCATGCTGTAGTTCTTTGAAAAGTATGATTTTGGCATGCATGTATGCAACTATGAAACATTTTTCCTGACACTACATGTCCCATAGTGCAGTGGATTAGCATGTATGCCACACTTGGGTTAAGATCTAGGACAACTCATCGCAGTGGCCATTTTACTGCATTGTATGCAGCATTCTTTATCGGGAGCAAGCCCTCCATACATCCTACGGCTCCCCACAACCTTTCCCCACCCTCTGCTACCATGAACAGCAATACAAAATATACCCTCACCTCACCCGCCCGCCCCGTCCCTAAAAAATGCTGCAAAAATGGCCATTCACCTTAGTGTATACATGTTTTTGTAGCTGAACCTTAGGGCTGTGTTTGGCACAACTGCTGTCTGGTTAACCAGCCGGCATGTGATTGGATGCGCATTGGTGTATTATCTGAGCTAGTGTGTGTGCAGTATGTTAACATGTGACATGTGCTCACCCCCAGCAGATGCAGATGTTTGTGGAGCCGTCTCCTGACTGTCAATCCCTTCAATGCCTGCCATGTCCAGGTTCGACACTGCCCACTCCTCGCATAGGTGTAGGACAAGCACTGGCACTCCGCCCTGTGCTTATTTAGGGCAAGACGAGCCTGGAGATGCCACTTGAGGTCATTCCACTGCTTCTTACAGACATCAGTGGTACAGGAGTGGGTAGAAATGGCAGCCACTTTGTTACAGATGGCTTCATAGAGGCTGATGTTCCAGACAGGAGGTTCTGAAACAGCTCTGCTGCCTCCTGTGTCTCCTCCTTCACAAGGATCTCCAGTTCCTACTTAGAGAACTTTGCCTTTCTCTCGCGTCCATTGCCCCCATCATCTGTGGTATCACACCAGAGGAGACATTTTGGCTGGGAAGGAGCTGCTGCAATTCTCAGATGTTGAAAGGATGGTGAAAATGGATGCTGCACCGCTGTTTTTTTGCGTACATGTGGTAAATGTTTTGCGCATGCAGAAATTACCATCACCACGCACTGAACGGTAAAAGCATAACTGCACTAGGAACATCAAATCTCCGCAAACAGCAACAGTATTTACTGCATGCATATTTTTCAACCTTTTTTCAAGCACAAATATGCCAAGCCCATGAGGTTCTAGGTCTCTAGTTGTGAAAACTCATCCTCTGTTGGGCTTTGCACTAAGTGATGTTCTCCAAATTCACTCTGGGTGTCTTTCCTGTCCAAGTCCAACGCTGGCAGCAGATCGTTGTTAACTACACACCTGTTTTCTTCTCCATTATGTATTGGTCACGATATTGATGTATACAGTTAAAGCTGTTTTTGAATCTTCAGTGGGCTGACATGGCCACCTCGCAAATATGTCTTGCTTGTACGTAGTCGATTAACCTAGCCATGAAAGATGCGCAACCGCCACGCACGTGCTATCCCTCGCGTCTCTCTTAAATGTTTGCAATTTCGTCTTCATCAAATCTGCTTCTTGCTGATTACCTATTGTGTCGAATTCTTTCAAAATCTAACACTAATCATCTGGTTTTTCAACATATTCAAATCCTTACTTCCGTAGTCTCTACGTTAATAATCTCAGTCACATTGGTAGATTCCTGTCAAAAGTCTGTAGAGTAAATTTATTTAAAGAACACTCATTAAAAATGACTTCCCATCTGACAACAGCATTTTAATGATTCTGACGCAATATTGGATTACGTGAAATTCTTAATCATCTGCTTTATTTTAAGGCATTGGACCAACAATACCACATGTAACATGATTTCTTAAACAAAATACTGTACATACAGGTGCAAGCCTATTTGATATTGACAGCAAGCTGCTCTTTCAATGAAACATCGTGTCTGTCCCACTTTGTTGGGACATAGATTGTGCATTTGTATTCAAATACATCTTAATTCATGACTTGCTCTTGGGGTCAACAGCACACACAACATTCTTTCCAAATAATCTGTACATATATGTTTAAAGAAGATATTTTTTTCAAAAAGAAAGTCTTTACGAAGTGGCATTTGAAGTCCCAATGTAAAGAAAGCAACACTTTGTCCTTGTAAATGTGTAATGGTCCATGCTATGTTAGTTAACCTTCCTTTCCACTGGTGGTTGCTACTTGGCTACCGACGTACCTTGCAACCTTTACAACTGTCTTCATTTAGGAGTCAAATGCATATTACCTCTACATCTCCCTTCTCAGTACTTACTTATGAGGCCCCGCTTCCCTCACATCTTTCTTGAGGTATAACGACCACCTACTTACCCATAAATCTCAATGTAAAAATGTATTGTCCTCTGCACAAGAACCAAGACTTCCCCGTGCCAGGCTCTGGGGAGCAACATAGTAGGGCCTCTTTGGTTCCTCTGCCAGAACAGAGGAGTTTTCCAAGGCCGTCAGCCTCTTGGATCTCCTGTGGGGCAATGGGATCCAATTGAATGATCACTGTATCAACGGAGTGCAGGCCTCTTGGATCCCCTGCAGGGAGAAAGGAGCCGAAGGTGGGCCTGACAACCATCCACGTGTAGGTCCGGGGTAGAATGTGGCTGGGGCTATCAGGTAAGCTGTGTGGTTCAGAGGGGCTGCGATGGTGCTGAGCATCTCTCGCGGGCTGGGCCTCATTCCAGCACAGCCCAGAAGCCGGGCTGGCCCCACGGTTGGGAGCATTGGGAGCCGACATAGCTTGTGGGTTTATGTGGCAACCAGTTTTCATGGTTTCGGTTTGCCACAATCAACAGGCGGTCTCTCCTTCTCTCGCCACTCGCGGTGGCACCCAGAGTATGGTTGGCTGCTTAATGCAATTGGTTGTGTTTTCCAAGCCGCTGTCGCTAGGTGAGACGCATGACCTGGTTGTTATGGTTAACAGGTTACTGCTTCTCCAGTAAAGACGCTCCCTGCACGGTGCCCTTGTCTGTGGCATTTTTCTGGCTAGAAATGTATTTTGCAAGATTGTCCCCTCCAGCCAGGCTGATTCCTAGAGATGCAACGCTTAGAGGATATTGACATGCCTTAAACACTCTGAAGGCTCTTCTTGTTCAGAAAGGAATTACAGACAATTACAGGAATTAGAGATGCAACGCTTAGAGGATATTGACATGCCTTAAACACTCTCAAGGCTCTTCTTGTTCAGAAAGGAATTACAGACAATGTGATGTAGGCCATTTGGGAAAATAAAGTCACACAAATGCCCTGTAGAGAATGTGATGCTCTTGTAAAATCTCTGTTCCTAGACAAATTTGCAATGTATGCATCATTATGGGTCTCCTACAGGCAGATAGCAGTGTTTGTGGTTTTTACTACACCTGCTGTAGCGCCATAACAACTGCATGTGGTGCCAAAGAGGACAACTTGGGGCCCAGCTCCACCACTGGACTAGGTCAAGGAACTAGCCCAGCTCCAGCTCAGAGGAGACACAAGGTTATGATGTGGATTTTGATCCCCCTTGGAGAGAAATTATGAGTGCCTGTCAACCTCATGGCCCTACAGAAAACAATGCAGGCTCCATCTGGCCACAGATCCTACAAAGAATGCATCCTCAAGTCTACAAGAAATGATTATGGACATGATGACCAGCCTAGTAGAGGTGGCCCTTACAAGGATCCATGGGGTGCTCATCTGGAACTTGGAGAAGATGTCTGAAAAAGTACTGGGAGGTTTCTAGGCCATTGAAGATGGATACGACTGCATAGCTATCCCTGCAAGTGTACAGAAGCAGTTGGAAGCGCCTGCTTTGCCCTGTGACAGAGTCCGGGGTGCAGAGGCACGCATCTCAGCCATGCAGCTATTTCATTGAGAGACTGGACGGGGAGAGGGTCTCGAGAATCTGCATACTTGGGTTTCCCCTTTGAGAAACTATTCAAGTGATCCTTTAAAGGACAAGATCCATGAAGTTGCAGTGACTAAGAACACGAATGAATTAAGGAAGAAAAATATCTCATTGAGATCCATGTGTAGGATGTCCAAGTCGACAGCCAGTGATTTGGTGCCGGAGGCAGACCCATCCTTTCAAAGCAGGCTTTTCAAACCAGCTGGGGTTGTCCGAATCACTCCCGAAAACACTGTCCGGACATCTACTGAAGGTCGAAGACTGCGACACATTTTTACAATCTGGAAAAGGTGGTCTGCAGATGCATGGGCCTTCAGATTATTCAAAGGGTCTAGCAAGTAGATACACCCCCACCCATGCAAACATATATGACCAGAAGGCTATTCCAGGGAACAGACTCAAGTTGAGAGACAGGTCCAGTGCCTTCTTGGAACGGAACGGCAGGGCAGGAGTTCGATTGTGAGGGTTTCCTGGTATCAGCAGGGTTTGGGGTTCTACTTTCTGATGTTTCTGGTCTCAAAAGCCCTCGGGGTAATTCATGTTGATCCTAGTTCTAAGAGCCCTCAACGTGTATGGGAAAAGGGTGAGCTTCAAGGATACTCTTCAGAAAATCAGCCCGCTGGTGGCAAAGGGGGGATTGGCTGTTTTCATTGGAGCTATACTCACTCCAAGCCTGTCCAATGGAGATTCTCATACTGTTGCTGTAGTGTGTACACATTAGTGACTCTATTGGTGGCTCTCCTACATCTGCAGGGGACTCGGATACTCCCGAAAATAGACGATTGGTTGGTCAAAGCAGACCGAATGGGAGAAGCACAGTTACACCTCCTCCAGGTTTTACAAGGCAATTCAGGACAGGGGATTCCTGATAAAATTGGTAGAAGTCTCTTCTGATCCCTCCAAACATTGTATCTTCAGAGGGGCTCATTGTGTGCCAGACAAGGGACAGATTTCGATCATAATAAAGAACTCTTTGCCTTCAGACTGCCCTGAGCAGGGTTCAGGAAAATTATTGGGCCTTCAGAGTCAGATGGCTTCCTGCACGATGTTGTCCCTAGGGCACGTCATCTCCTCATGTCCCTGGTCTCTCATCGCTTGAGTTTTGGTTGCCTGATTCCCGGTGAGGTGAATACCGGATCCTAGAGTCACAGGGCCTATGAGGAACACTGGGTTGGTGGCTGTGCATGCAGAATCTTTCAAAGGGGAATGGTCTGGAGAACACAATAAAGAGCAATTTTGTCACAGATGCAAGCAGCCTAGGTTGTGGCAGCCACTCTGGGTGCCATGTCAATCCAAGAGAAATGGACCTGGGTGGATCTCCACAGATCCTCAAATGCAGGACAATGATCTGCCATTGCAAGGCTCTGAGTAAATTCTCTTGGGAAATACGGGCCTGGGCTGTGCTGGTCAATGTGGTCCGTGCCACAGCCATGGTATCAATCAATTGCTGATTGAATCAGGGGCATTGTCCCTGCATTCCTTGGCTTAGGAGTTAGGTCCCGGGCAGAGAGTGCCTTTGTCCTTTGAAGCAGTTTACCTAAAGGAGGGTGCAGAATGTCGAGGCGGCAGAATTATCCCTAGGTCTCAGGAGTTGTATCTATCAGACAGGACATTCTCAGAGGTCTTTCACAGATTCAGGACTCCCAGCTTGGACCTATTTGCCTCCCCTTCATTGGCCAAAGTCATTAGGTTCTCATCTCGGTTCCAGATGGTGGATGCCTGGGGTGTGGACTCCTTAGACCAGGCATAGCCTCACGAGTTCTATATGCCTTCCCTCCAGAGGGTGGGTGCCTGGGGTGTGGACCCCTTAGACCAGCAATGTCTCATGAGGGCTATACGCCTTCCCTCCAGATGGTGGGTGCCTGGGGTGTGGACTCCTTAGACCAGGTATAGCCTCACAAGTTCTATATGCCTTCCCTCCAGAGGGTGGGTGCCTGGGGTGTGGACCCCTTAGACCAGGAATAGCCTCATGAGGTCTATACACCTTCCCTCCAGATGGTGGCTGCCTGGGGTGTGGACTCCTTAGACCAGGAATGGCCTCATGAGTTCTATATGCCTTCCCTCCAATACCACTAAATCCCTAGATGGTTTCCCTCCTTTCTGCATCTTCTGTCTCAGGGATTTTGAGAGATTCCAAGATGGCCTTATCCTCTGCAAGCAAGTGTTTGGTGCAGATGCTCACATGACCCAGTGTTATAGTCTGGTAGAATATAGGCTATGGGACTTAGGTCTGTCTGATAAGGTGGCAGAAACTATTCGTAATTCATATGGCACGCTGCCCTAAAGGTTTATGATGGGTCTGGCTCATGCGTGGTAGATGGGTGTGATAAATCAGACACCCCCCACATCAGTGCGCTATGGAGGCCATCCAGCAGTTTCTCCAGAATGGGGTTAATAAGAGAGGGTCAGTGCCCACTCTTTGTGACCAGTTGTGGACCCTTAAAACTAAAAGGGGGGCTAAGAGGGTTGACAGAAATTGAAGCTTTGGTGGGAGATCCTTAAAGTCCTGGCTTCTTGTAGGCCACTCTCTTAAGGGTGTTCTCCTTTGGATTTCCCTTAGTAGTATAGTATTTTACATGCTTCTCTCTTTGCGCCAACTTGATCTGTTTGACATCATGCACCTTCCCTCCAGATGAGATATGACCCTCATTTCTCCCAGAAGTAGTTTCAAAATGTCCCACCTCTCGAGATGTGATTCTCTCTGTGTTCCTTCATGACACCAAGACAGCCACAGACGCAGCGTGGCATTCCTTCGACATAAGGAGAGCAGTCCTGAGGTATCTCAATGTGACTGAGGTCTGTATGAAATCTGCCGAATTGTTGGTGGCTTAGGGGCTGATGGACTGGGCAGAAAGGCTTCGGTGATGTCAGTCGGTGGTTGGATCTGACTGGTTATTGCAATGGCCTTTGACTCATCTCGACTACCCATGCCCGTGTTTGTGCAGGGGCCATTCACTAGAGCCATGGCAGCTTCTTGGGTAGCTGCTCAGGGCCTCCTGCAGGTCATATGTAGGGCAGCCACCTGGGCAGCTCCAAAATAAAATATGTTCAAAAGTCTTTACAAATGTGGGTAACCCCGGGGTTGGTTCCTTTAATGTGGGGTGCTTTCGCTTGGTCGATAGCTTTTCCCATGGTGGAGCTCATCTTATAAAAATTAGCAATTTGGTGGCGGGGAGCTGTTACGTTAACAAATAAACGTAAATGGCTCCCTGTCGCCAAATGTTCGTCATTTGCATGGCGATGTGAAAAGGTTCAGGGCAAAAGCAGCATACACGTGTAAATAAATAAATAAATGCACACCATATAGAGTTTATTTGGGGTATCATGGGTAAATGTCATTTTGATCCTTTGCTTATGAAAGAGGAAGAATGCTCATGCAAGCGTCGCCTCCTCGGCAGCGGGCGGCTCCTTGCAAGACTCCCACAGCTCCAACCCTATGAACTGCGAGCAACACCAACAAAAACAACAACAAATGTAAGCACACACACACACACACACACACACACACACAAAGCTATGGCAGTCACACACAAACGCACGACAGAAACACATCCACACACACAACTGATGGCAGAACACACACACACATCAGACAGAGCTCTCAAGTTTCCCATAACCACACGTGAGAAGATCATCCAGTCCTGATTTGATTTTGGAATTCTGGGACATGCATTTTTCTTAAATTTCACCTGGGAAAGAAAAAAATGAATTTCCCAGAATTCCAGGGTGAAAAACAGGATTGGATGTGGTTCTCGCACATGGCCACAGGAAACTTGCGAGCTCTGAACGGATGGCAGAACACACAGTTCAAAAACAATAGATGGCAGCCCACACATTAATTACACAAAAACAACAATGGATGGTAGCACACACACACACACACACACACACACACACACAAAACAATGATGTATCTTTCCACGAACAGATTAACACAAAATGGAGGGAACTGCGCACAAATAAACCCAGATGATTGCACTACCACAAACAGAGACACACAATACAACAGTGGGTGGCAGCACACATGCACAACACACACAAAATAGCAACAAAGGACGGCACCACAAACACACACAGACAGCAACAACAAATGGTAGCATGCTCAACAACAATGAAAGGCAGTACAGACACACACAAACACATCATACACATAAAACAAGAAAAACAACAATGAAAAGATGTTAGCAAATGCAAGCAAACCCTCTCAAAACAACAAAAGCACACACCCTCTGCCCCCCTAAACACACACAATGGCCGGCAGACCAAACACTACCACTGTAATTTGGTGCAGTATAAAATGTGCTGATACAACATATTATAACATTACAGCACACACAAATCAACAATGGGTGGCAGCATGTAAACCCACATAACAGGTGGCAGCTCTCTCCCCTTCTCTCACACACAAACACACACACAAAACAGAGGATGGCAAAAACCCACACCTCAATAACAGAGGATAGCAGCACACAGACACGCACACGTACGCATGGAAACAATGAATGGCAGCACACACATTGCCATACACCCACATAACAACAGAACACACATAACACTGACAATAATGGATGGAAGAACATAAAAACACCCGGAAAGATAAAATGACAGAAATCAGCACACAAAAGTACACACAACATCAATGACAAATCGCAGTGAAAGGGCATGCATATACACACACATACACAAAGGATTGCAGCACATACACACAAACAGTAACAATAAATGACAGCTATTTGAAACCTGAGTGTATCCTCACACCTACTCCCCTTGGATCCTCTGCTCAGGTGGCCAGGGAAAGGCCTTCGCTTTGGGATCCTGTTCAAGGGGAGAGGAAATTACTGACGGGCCCATTGGTCAGTACTCGACCCCCGAGAACTTTTAATACAAGATAGCTGCACCATGTGAGGACAGGGTGCAGGATTCACATACTCCAGCACATCTAAAAAATCAGGACTCAATAAATTGGCAAAGGTAAGTCCGTTTAATGATACATACATCAGCATATGGAAATCAGCAGCATCACGAACACCTGTCTCGCTCCGACTTCCCCGAACTTTGGTAGGACAGCAATTTTTATAGGCACAAATCGTCATTACTGACGTCTAATTTCCATAAAAAATCCTCATGCAATATCACTGGTTAGGAAAGGTGACTTAAGTATAGGTGCTATATCTATATATATAAATGAAGCATGTGGATTGGATAACTCCTATCGGGTGGGCGTCTATGCCCATCCCACTACATCACACGTGACTGATGTCACTACAAGTACGACGTCTCATTGGTTCTACTATCTATAGGACTTCAGATAACTTGGTCCATTGTGATTGGGCAGGTTATACCCCTAGACATAAATCCCCATTTTAATTAGCAGCATGCAGAATGGACACCCAAGGATCTGGTGTACCAAGTTTAACCCTGCCTCCCTTCCATCAATCAGTATCTTGGGCTATGTGTCAATTAGTTGGCTGGGTTTGGCCTCAGAGCTGTAGTCTCTTATCGGGAAAAGTTATGGCATCCTGGGTTCTGGATGACATCAGGCGGTGGTACATCTTCGCGCCTGGCTGGTCGCGTGTCCGTTCACTGTGAATCTGCTTCAGTTTCTAGCTTTTATTATATTTAATTCTGCTTCGGTTCGGCCACCTGCCTGGGGCCTCCCTTGTCTTGACCTTGCATGTGCAGGCCGGTATGCTCTGAAGTTGGAGTCCTGTGAGCTCATGCTCTCCTCCCCTTCTCTGGTTGACCTCGATTTCCTAAGCCTGAGCTGCTCTTTGCTGAGTTTTGTTTTCGCTCCTTCTCCTGGCTTTGGCTGGTTTTCGAAACTTGGCATGTCAGGCCTCTGACAGCCTGGGCCCATTTCTGCTTTACAAAATGGAGTCGCACGTGCATACTGTGCCTTATTGCGGGAGATATATGGTTGGTGCTTGCCGCTCTATCTTCTACTAAGCATTGCAAGCAGTATCGATTTCTTAGCATTTTGCGTTTCGAGCCTATTTACACACGTTTAACAGGGCAGTTGCTTCCATCTTGTCTTGTGGCATCATTTTCCTTACTTTTTAACATTTTCTCTTCTCTGCGTCCTTTACATCTATATTCGTAGCTACTGGCGTGCTTGTCTTTAACAGCCACTTTCGCTCTTCATGTCTGTTCAGGCCCTTGTCATTTCCACTGGCCTTTCGTTACGGCCTTTGGGGTCTCTTCGTGGACCGTGTGTAGGTATTCCTAATTTCGTGTCAGTAGCTGGTATGGCTGTCTGATAGGGTACCGTGCTGCCCAGGGTTGTCTGGGTATGGGCGCTTCAACAGTTACGGATCTTCTAATGTACACTGGGCAGAGTCCCAGTGCAACTCTTTGCTGGTTCATTTGCTCTTCATACGTCACGTGCCTTGGCGAGTACCTTCCAGGTACCTTGAAATGAAGGGCAGGGGTGCAGTTCATGTCTGGGACCTCCTTTACACTTTCCCTTCTGGTCGGTTCATCAACCACTTCTGCTTCATTCTTCATCTCTATTTCCTTTGATTCTTCAGGGTTTTGTTCATCGTCTTCAGGGTTGGCACATGATGGTGTTAACATGTGCGTCTTTGGAGTCCATATTTTTATCACGCCTTTCAAACTTCCTGCTGTTTTCACATGTTCATCTTTGTTCCAGGTCATCAGCTGGCATTGTCCGTTTGAATTCCAGTAGATCAATGTTTCTTCATACCGTCTTCATTTCTTAGGATATGTGAACTTTGTTCCTTCTGGTGCAAATTCGCTGGCCTTCACAAAGTCTCTTATTTCTTCATCAGTTAGGTCTCTGGGCTTCCATTCTGGTTTGACATCAACCATTATTTTCATCCCTATGGCTTTCTTTGCAGTTTTCTGGCACTGTGTAATGATTATCTTGATAACACAGAATCCTAGCAATACCATTGCTAGTAGGGCTCCCAGAAACTTGAATATGTCTGCCATCCATTGTGGGACCCACGAGAATAGGTCTCCAAACCAGCTGTCATCGTCCACTTCATCACTTTCATCGATCATCTGGTTTTTCAAGTTTGTCAACATACTTATGGCTTCTGTTAAGGTTCCGTTTTCTTCATCGTGTGATGGTATGAATGTGCAACATGATCCTCTGATTTGTTCACAGACACCACAATCCATTGCTGTGATCATATCAAGCACATATCTGTTTTGGAGGGTCATTAGTCTGATTGCTCTCAACTCTTCTTTGATCGCGTTGAATCCGTTTATAGTGGAATTGATGGTCTGCAACAACTCCCATCTGGTTATCTGCAACCATTTAGCATTTACTCCAACTTGGACGTGTGGCAGGAGCATTGTGGCGAACACTGTTGAGGTGAGGCTGAACAGCCTGTGTTCGTATGGGATTGCATGGAATGCTTCTTCTGATTTGGGAGAAAAGTAATTTTCCCTCTTCATTCTGGTTATTAGTTCCACAGATCTTCTTTTTCTTAGATGAGCGTCTGCTTTCGGGAAAATGTCCAGATTTAGGTCATTTATTGGAATCACTAGTGCAGGAACGTGGACGTTTACCAGTGTGCATATGCCTCCCCAATTCTTCGGTAGTCTTATATATGCCTTTGATCCACATGCCCAGTAATGGTCCATGATGACTGAGGTACCTTGTGTTATTCCTGGGGCGTCGAAGACTCGTCCACAGTTTAAATTCTCTCCCATATTCCTTGTGCATTGCTTCTGAAGCAGAGTTTCGGGTTTTCCAGTGGTACTATCTGCAGGGGTCCTCCTCTGTCTTTGACCCATGTTAGCAGTTTTACCAATCTTGGCCATAGAGGTTTACATAACCTCTGCAAATTCTCTATTGCTTCTCGGCAGGCTCCAAGGACCATCCACGCTCGGCAGATTACTACTCCGTTTTCCCATCCATCTGGGGAGACCACTGACCCCCAGATTTGCATTTGGCCTCTGTTCTTCCAGATTTGAGCTTCCTCTGCAGATTTTCCTTGAACGTTCAGTCTTGGGTTTATTTCCCATCTTATTCCTGACCCTTTGACGTCAGGATTCTCATATCTAATCACATGATTTCTGGTGTGCGCCCTGTTTCTTGTTTTAATGTCTTGGACATAGCCATCTTCATCTGGGTCATTTTTTTTGTCGGCCCATATCAATGAGGCATCTCACCCCATAAATTGTCCTCTGGTGTTGCACATTGCTACGTGTGACATAGAGAGTGCTGTTGGGACATCAATTTCTATAGCCACGAAGATCTTGGATTTTCCCATGCTGTATGGTAAGAGAGCACAGACGAAGCATTCTCCTTTCGACTGTTTTCATCCTACTTCCTTCATGTGCTGGTACCATATGTTGTTTCCAGGATGGGCTGTGCTGTCCAGGTAATCATTAAGTTCATTGTTATCTTCATAAGGGCTTCTCTTGATTCTCAGCGTTGATCTGTAATTCTCTATTACTATGTCTCTGAATGCGTCAGTGCTGCTTTTCCACCGTGGGTATCTTGGTGGAGCAGGCTGCCTTGTCTGCATCGCTGTGGTAGGGGATGGTTTTGGGCTTTCCGTCTTTTCATCTTGTAGTCTGTCGTGAGCTTCCCCTGACCACCTGCTGTCTGCCGACTTCTCCATGCGTGGCTGTGTTGTGGGCCGGCAGCTTGCGTTGGAGCTGGTGTGCTTGCTGTCACAGTGTCTGTACTCCTGTTTTTTAGCTCCTCGGGTAGTTCCTTCGCTCTGACTATAAATGGGAACAGATAATCCAGTAACATTTGTGTCTTCTCTCTAATTTTCTTCGTGGCCACTTCCGTTCGTTTGAGGGATTTAGCTATTCCCTCCGTCCTTGGTATTTCACTTGACTTTTCTTGGTTATCTCCACTATTCTCTGGAATGGGATGTTCGGCTGGCAGTTTCTCCTTCTCTGCTGCCTTCGTTGGATGCCTTGTAGCCATTGACACTTGCCCTCGTTTGTGTGCATTCTGTGTGTGGGTGCGTGCCGTGGACAGTGCAACATTTTCATTCATTCCGTGCTGACCCTGTCTCAAGCTTTTTTCTCCATTTGTTACCTCACGTGTATACATATCACTGCCGATTACATTCAATTTTAAATCATTTGCTTCATTATTAGCTTTTCTCGGAACTGGGACTACTAAATAAGGTCTGAGGGCTTTTGTGGGGCCCAGACGTTCATTATCTGCTTGATGCACAGACATTGGGATGCTTCGTGCGCCAATAGAAAATGCAGTTCTTATAGTTAGAGACATGAACACAACAATAATCACTATGCATATACATATAATGGCTTTAAACAATAGCTTGCAGCATCTCCTTCCAGGGAAGCGGGGGCGCCCCTCCACGGGTGGCAAAACTAGGTTACTGTTCTGGGCCCCCATGTCGATCAAGTCCATAGTCAGTTATTTATTTCTTCCTTTGCTCTGATCTCGTCGTTCACAGTTTAGTAAATACTAAAGTGACAAGTGCTGTTCAATGTCCCCTCTTTTGCGAGTGATGCTGGTAGTCTCTAGGTGTGGAGTACGGATCCTTTGCTAGACTATGGAAAAAGGTTAGACTACTGTTTTCAGCACAGCACATTCATTCTGTATTTTTGTGATAAACGCAGTCCCAGGGCACTCTTCCAACGCACCCTGGCCCTGAGGGCATGCAGGAATCTGTTCGCTGTGACAGCATGAAAAGATGAAATTGCTACAAGTCACGCAAAAATAAAATATTGAAAAAAATAAAATTAAAATTAAAATAAAAGTGAGCATATGAGAAGGTAGGAAAAAATAAGAAAAAGGTTGAAAAACACGATGGTGAAGGTCTTATGTCCGTTCCCTCCAATTGGTCGCACGTTGACACGTTGTAGAACTGTCTCTCTTTCCTCCATCTGTGTTACGGCAGAAAGGTGATGAAAAAATAGAAGACAACAATAAAAATAAGAACAAGATGTTGTTATCCTTGTTTCTGCTCTTCTCGATCTGTCCTACATTAGAAGCATGAAGAACTGTGTCGTTTTCCTTGCTCTGTTCCTGGCGGGAGGATGATGAAAAGTTTTAGCACGGCTCTCCCCCTTTTAAGGCTCTCCTCAGCAGTGGATGTCCATGATTGCTTCTCAGCTGTGATGCAATAGCCCTCAGGAGCCTGTTCAGCTGTGAATTTTTTGCTGGGTCACTGAGGAAAGTGGGCACATCGACAGTGATAGGTCTACCCACTAGCTCTGGAAAGTTCTCTATGAGGTGGAAGAAGACTCGGAATGCGTTTCTGCTGTCTTCTGGTGTCAAAGACATTCGCTCTTATTTTCTAGTCTCTGGTTCAGGCCCTTCTTGCGACGTGAACAGTGTGTGTACTTCCCTCGATCTGTCCCTCAGGGAACAGTCTCACAGGAATCTCCTTAGGAATTCTCGCTGGAAATTGGACAGCTCCACCTGGAGCATGATGCCGTGGAGAAGAGTCTTCAAGTGTAGAAAATTGACTGGATCTCTGAGGAAAGTGACAACGTCGACATCAGCAGGCCTTCCCATTATTTCTGGATAGTCTGTGACTAGTCTAATCAGGACATTGTGGGCTAGCTGCGTGTCTGTGGGTGACAAGGACATTTGCTTTGGTTTGCTGGGTCCGGATCACAAGTCTTTCTTTTGTCGTGAGCAGTTTTTACACTTTCCTGCTGCATGGATTGCTACCACCTGGTTCAGTTTATACCACACCTGATTTAAAAAGTCATTGTTTCGGGGGTCTCTAATGAAAGTCAGTGTATCCGTGGTACTCCCAACTAGTCTTGGCACTCCTCTATGATTTGGAAGAATAATGTATAAGTTAGTCCATCAATGATCACTTGAGGTGGGAGCATTAGTCTCTTGTTCACTATGCTGTGATGACAGTCAGCAGTTGCCTGATTACCTTGAATGTATTCTGTGACACTTGTTCCTCTCCCTATGAGTGACGGATACGTTAGGAGCACGAGCTGAAAGTAGGTGAGCACATCCCACTTGAGACTTCTGCCGGGCTGTACCATAAGTTCTTGTGCACAAAGTCTTGATGCTGGATTCTTTAGATAACGCTTTTTGGTTCTCAGAAATGTCTTATTTTACTACTTATCAGAGTCTCAGAGTTCATGTTGAATGCTTCATGTGGTTCAACGTGTTTGAGTTACCAGTGTCACTGTGGTTTTGGAACATATGATTCTCTTCTTTACCCTTCACTTTTGGCTTCACAGCGGGTTCGTTTCTTGCTTTTGTCTCTTTCTGCGCACAAGGAAAAGTTCAGTGTGGACAAGATTTTCACCAACAGGCTTTTTCTTTTCTTATCTGCTCATGCGTCCTTCTTCCTCACCATAGATCTTGTCTGCACATGCTGAGGTCCTTCCCCATTGTCTGTAGGTTCCTCGGCGGTGGATGCAGTAGGAGTGCTCTCTCCTATAAATGGTTTGATGTCGTTTAGGTAGATCCAGACTCGTCTTCCCACGAGTTTGACAGCAGAGGGGGTGCAGTCCTCTATGATGAAAGGGCCATTAAACCTTGGCTCGTCCCAATTTTTTCCTTGTAAAATTCCTCATGAGGACGCTGTCGCCAGGGAAGACAAGAGACGCATGATGGCTGTGAGCTGCACCTGCATCAGCACTGTCTGTTGTGGTTTGTGCTGTGCTGGTCCCTTTACGCCGTCGCTGCAGCTGGCCTGAAATGACAGAGATGCTGGATGTGAGGCAGTCCAGGGAATCCTTCATTTCTGCTCCTAGAACCTCCCTAGCAGGCTAGGCATCACATCTAGCCCTGTCTCGGGGGCAAGAGGGGTCCTCATCCTTCTACCAGTAATACGTTTGTGCAGCATAAGATGATGGTCGGAGCCTGGTTGGTTCCGAAGCGCATACAATGCCAGTGGTAGACAGTGCAACCATCCCCTCTTTAATGTGAGCTTTAACCTGGCTATTCTCTCTTATAATAGGCCGTTGAGCCGCTCACATATCCCATTTCCCTCCGGGTGATACGCCGACAAGAACTTGTGCTTTATACCAAGCAACAAGCTAATCTGCTCAAACACTGTGTTTACAAAATGGGGCCCGTTATCTGATCTCATTACCTCGCACACCCCCCACCTAGGGAACACTTCCCTCACCAGGAATTTTGTGGCACAGGCTGCATCGGGGTGTGTACAGGGACCTGCTTCTATCCCTCTTGAGAAAGGACACACCACCACAATTAAATACCTGTACCCATTACAAACCTGAATCATATCGACATAATCGATATGCAGGTGCTGGAACGGTCCATTTGGTCTAGGAATGACTCCTATTGTTACTTTTAATGTGTGCCCAGAGGTGAATTGCTGACAAATTATGCAATTGACTATAAACAAATGCAACATGCTCTGCTAAATTCGGTGTAAACCAGTCTTCG
The DNA here is from genome assembly GCF_040938575.1 of Ambystoma mexicanum. Lineage (NCBI taxonomy): Eukaryota > Metazoa > Chordata > Amphibia > Caudata > Ambystomatidae > Ambystoma > Ambystoma mexicanum. The sequence continues at coordinate 76,881,423 of NC_090924.1, read as the reverse complement.
GCTCGCGTTGCGGCAAGATTTTCCTTAGACATGTGTATTGGGTAGTGGAGTTGTTCTAGCGCTACTTTTAGAAGACCGGCAGGCATTACTGGTTTACCAATGCTGTCTTGCCTCCACAACCTGTCAGAGGGTTTTAAAGAACACCCTTGACTCTTCCACAGATTCTTCTCTTCCTGAGGTGCCTCCCTCTGGAGCTCCATTAACTGAGATTGCCCGATATTGCTATATGCTTCTGGTGTGGCTCGTGCTATCATCATTCTTTCATGGGTACGTGCCACCTCCACGTCCATGATTGTTTCAGTTTTGGATGCCATATGTTTGGCTTCCGTGTCCGCTTCATGATTTCCACGTGACACGAAATCTGTTCCTTTGGTATGAGCGGCGCGTTTCACGACCGCTATGCCCACTGGGAGCTGTAGTGCCTTTATCAGCTTGTCCAACAAGGCGGCGTGCTGCACTGGCGTGCCATCTGCTCGGAGGTAGCCCCTCCTTTTCCAGCGCGCTAGCCCTGCGTGAACTGTGGACGTCACATAGGCGGAATCACTGTACACCATCACTTCCTGGTCTGCATGATTCTCAATGGCGAGTATCAATGCCACTAGTTCTGCAGCTTGTGCCGAATAATGAAATGGTAGCCGTGCACTGACAAGTACTTGGAACTCTCCATTCGCTATGTGTTTTATCATGGCCACGCCTGTATATCTTTGTCCGTCTTCTTGGTCAATTCTCGAAGACCCGTTGATAAAGACGATCTCTCCACTTGCCAGGGCATTTTCCTTCACCCTGGGGATCTCATCATAGAATTCCTCATAGTTCGCACAATCGTGTATAGGTTCTCCCTCCGTGACTGGATCTGCTATGAACGTAGCAGGGTTTACAGTCTTACATCGCACTATTTTGATTGATGGATTAGAGATAATCACCTCATAGGCGGATGCTCTCTGAGATGTCAGTGTGCCCTATGGCTTCTCTAGTATGGCAAATAGTGAGTGCTCAACATAGTGTCATGGAGCACCCCATTACAATGGATGACGCCTTCTCGATGGCGAACGCGGCAGCAGCTAGATTTTGTTTGCACGGGAAATGGCCCTTCATGACCGGGTCCAGATTCCTGCTGTAATATGCGAGGGGCTTCTACCCTAGCGAGGTTCATTGTGCGAGCACTGCTGTCATAAAATTTCCATCAGTTTGAGAGAACAGATATAATTCCTCCGCATAATTAGGAATCCCGAGCACTGGGGCCTTACAAATTGCCCCCTTGAGTTCTATAAACCCCTTCTCCATTTCTTCATTCCACTCAATTTTTTCCCGTGTTGCATGGGCCTTTTCAAGGGCATGTAGCAAGGGCTTGGTATACGAGCTGTAGTCAAAGACCCATGCTCAGACATAATTGCACAGGCCTAAGAAGCTTTGCATTTGTTTTATTGTGCGCAGCTTGGCCGTGTTCATGATAGCTTCAGCCCTTTCCGGGGTTAGCTTCTTTCCCTCATGAGAGATTAGTTGCCCGATGTACAAAACCTCTTGTTGGCAGTACTGCAACTTATCCTTGTCAACCTTGTACCCCTTTTCAGCCAGTATAGTCAATAGCTGGACAGAATCGCGCCTGCATTACTCTTCAGTGGTGCTGCAGATCAGAATGTCATCCACATACTGCAAGACAACACTGCCCACCGCAACATTGCTTAGGTCCATTTGCAGGACTCTGCTGAAAATGGATGGAGACTTGCAATACCCCTGTGGCAACCTCGTACTTTTCAGGCGCATTTGGCTGAAAGTAAATGACGTCAGGTCTTGTGAGTCGCGGTGTAATGGAATCGAGAAAAACGCATTTTTCAAATCGATCACCGTGAAGTAGTTTGCCTCAGTGGGTATGTTGCACAAAATTGTGGATGGATTAGGGACTAGAGGGAACTCGGCTTCGACTATGTCGTTCAAAGCTCGTAAATCCTGGATTAAATGCCAGGACCCTCCCTTTGATTTCTTGACAGGATAAATCACTGTGTTGCAAGGTGATTCTGACGTCACTAGAATGCCCTGCTCCATCATGGCAGAGATTGTCTTTGCAATCCCTTCATCCACTTCTCTGGACATGGGATATTGTTTGGCCCGTGGCAAAATCGCTCCTGGTTTCAATTTAATTTTTACTTCGCCTGCCCCCTTCAGGAGACCTACATCATAGGGCCCTGTAGTCCATATTGTGGCAGGCACTTGGGCCATGTCGTCATTGAAATATTCAGGGCGTACTAGTGCCAGCATCATTCTCTGTGGCACTTCCCGTTTGATCATTGTGACCCAAAATATGAGACTCACTTCCACCCGTGTCTCTTCTAGGTCAGGGTGTTCTTCGAACAGATCGTCATCGGTGACGTCAGTCACTCAATACCCTTCTTCGATGGCGACAATCGCACACCATGGTCTGCCCTCATCGTCATATCCTTCAATTAATACCACTTTTCCTCGTACTGCGGCAGATTGTATCATTAAGGGAAACACTTGTCCCTCCTCTTCATGCATGGGTATTCTCGGTCTGAATAGAAATTCATCTGGGCTTCTCATAGTTTTGTCTGCGAGGCCTGGCAATCCCACCATAAGCACTCGTACGCCATATGTGAACACGTCTGGCTCCAGTGGTATAGCTCTCATGGCTGCACGTCCAGAGTATGCTCTGATCATTTTGCACACGTTTGAATAATGCATTCCTGGGGTGGAGCACACTATGCCATCCTCAGTGAACGAGATGGTCATATTCAAATTTGTCATCAAGTCCCGACCCATGATATTCACTGGGGACTGACGTGAATACAATAGGGCACATTCATATTGCGCTCTCCCACTGATACTGAGAGTGCGTCTGTAAAGGGAACTCTACTATGAGCTCCAGTGAAACTCTGGGTATCTATGGCCTCGCCGGACAAGGAAAATTTGCCTTCTCGTATGCACGAACGCGTTGCACCCGTGTCAACTAGGAATGAATATTCTTTTCCCCTATGGTGACATTTACCCTAGGTTTCCTGTAAGGGTCTGGTGTCACTGATAGTATAGAGCACATCAGAGGTCCCTGTGAGCCATCCTATTTCATATATAGATTCGGTCCACTGTAAACTTGAGGGTTTCCCCCATTTCCAGGGTTAATTCCCCCAAGAAATTAGTGCCCTGAGCCACTTGTGGCAGGGCCTGCTGGGGTTGTCCCTGTGGCAAATTCCCCATGTTCGGTGGTTGAACCACTTGTTGTGCACCTTGCTGCAAGCCAACTGCCTGCTGCTGTACGGTATAGTTGTGTGCACTGCCCTGTTGTGGGGTAGCAGGTTGATTCACCATGCCTGCCCCATCCCTTGGTTGTTCTGCCATATGCTTTGGCTTCTGCACATGCGTGCCACATGTCCTGTCACTCCACACAGCCAACACACTGGTGGCGGTCGGGCCATCTGTTCATCTGGCATAGTCGGACTGGCCATCGGTGTGTTCTGGATACCACTTTGAACATTTTGAAAACCTCCTTGGTTACTCGGAACCCTCCCTGATTACTCTGCCATCCTCTTCCTCCAAAGCCCCTTCCCCTCGGGGAAGTGTACTTTGAGAGCTTCCTTTGCACCAGCTTCGCCTCCTCTCCCTTGCGAGTTGCCTCCTTTTTCCGATTCTTTTCTTGTAATAATCTACAATAGTGAGTGATTGTCAACTGCATTTCGCCCATGGTTTAGCTTCTATTCCTACTAATTTTTTTAGCTGTTTTTGCACCGGTTCTGGTAACCCTTGGCACAATATATGGTAAAATACAGGGATTGATTTCATCCAAGATTCATGCATTTCTAGTACCCATGCGCCTTGAACATTTTGGTATAAAGCAACGGATCCTCAGACTCTTTCATTTTTTGAGTCATTATAGCTCCCATATCCGATGTGTCTGGGTATAAGGTACACAGCGCTTTCCACACTGCTGCTCTACAATTATTAAATGGCGCTCCATCATGGGAGGCATCGGTTATGGTTACCCTCGGGTAGCCTGCCCTTTTCCATAAGTCGTCTGCGTTTTCACCAAGTATAGCAATTAGGAGATCCTTGATGTCCCCTATGGCTAGGGTGACGCCCCCCATCATTTTCTCTAACTCATGTATCCACTTTCCGGCTCCCGATGTCAGCATTGGAAGCTTATTTTTAAGGTTCTCTCGGTCCATGTGTGGCCATGGAATATATTGTGGTCTTGCTCCCCCCTTTTCTAGCAGTGGGAATTGGAACACGCAATCCTCCTTTTCCTTCCCTATACCTCCTCGGTCTCTCGCCGGGATGGCGGTCCCGCCTTGTCGTCTACCTGTCAATCCCCTTGACCTATCCGCATAGGCAGGTGCTGGCGGCCCCCTCTGACCGTGGGGTGTTTCTTCATGTCGGCTGGACTGTCCAACGGACTTCGGTGTCCTACTTGTAGACCTGCTAGCACCTGACCATTGTACCTCTCGGTCCCTTGGGAGCCATTTTTCACACCGTCTCCCAGCGTCATGCGACACCTCCTCCGTTTCCCCACCGGAGTCAGACTCTGAATACTCCCAGTTTACACAACTTCTTGCATCATCTTCATTCTGCCCAATTTCTAGTCTATCTAGGGACAGTCCCCTACTCCCACTACTTCGGGTGACATCCTCAGTGTCATATAATTGAGTGCTTTCTAAGCGCTCATCTTCTCTTCCCCCTTGGTGAACTAGTTCTAGTCCCATCTCATCATATATTTTATCAATCGTTTCCCCGATGCTTCTGGTGTCGAAGTCATCGTCAATATTTATCCTGCTTGTACCTGGTACCTGTCAGAAGCAACAAGCTCTCAAACACACTTTCGCCCTTTTTTAATAGTCAGATTGGGATTCTGTGGACTAGGGCCTGGCACACAAGACACATGAGGGGCTCCTGAGTGCTCATGCGCCCTTTATCATAAAGCATTGCATAGAACTATACTAGTTAGGTCCACTTCCTGTTAAGAGCTTAATTTCCTGTTCCTGGTGCCCATTCTGCATGGTGCGGTCTAGTCTTTGGCTGTGGCTGTAAGCCACACCCAGTCAGCATCCTGTGCTTCGTGTGACTTTCTGTTTCCACACTCACCGCAGCTCCGAAGATCCTCTGCTGACCTGGAATCTTCGATCTGACTTATTCTTACTCCGCCTTACCTTTGCTTGGTAGTAGCTCAGCTTCTTCTGCCCGCCGCATGCGCTACACCTTACCTGCGAGGACTCCAAGCAGTGGCGCACTTCTTTCCAGCTACTCGCCACTGCTTACCTGAAGGAACTTCAGCTTGCGACCGCTTCTTATCCTTCACTGCGTCCCCAGCAGGGGTCCAGTCAGCATCGCAGCAGCGGTAAGCTTACCTGGGAATTCCTTGACGCGGCCTTTCTACCCACGCATCTCCGAACTCGTGCCTTCTTCGCCGCTCGAGGTTCCTAGCAGCACGGCTCACCTCAAACTCGACCCTGGAAGACTAAAGACAATAATTAGACAATTACCAAAAACTGTACCGCAAACTTACCTGCAACTGCAAAGTCTTCAGTCAGGATTCTTCGATCCACGCCGACAACAGCTACCGCAACCCACGATCTGAAAAAGAAAGGAAAACACTCATAAGAGGACAATCGCATATGAAGACATAACCGGACAAATACTTACTGAACCAGTGACATAACTGGTTAGAAGACACCTCTTGTTCCAGCACGCACCCCTGCCTAGCTCAGGATGGAGAGCTCGTCAAAACATTTAACAAGGTCAGCCCGATTGAACTCACACCCAGGCACTCGGGGAAGGGGTAGGGTGTGACACTGCAGATTAGAACACTAAACCCATGATTGTTTCCACAGTCATACCTTTGTGTGCACTGAAGAACACTAGAACAGAGAGCCCGAACTCAGTCCAGGGGTCCAATCCATCGCTCCTGCAGAATTCAGGTGAGTGTGACAGAACACAAAGCCACCACAAACTATTCTGCCTGAGCGATGGAAACCCTCGGAAGTAGATCAGTTATCCCAAGTCCTGGGGGAGCTACGGGCGGAGGTGCATGCAGCCCGGTCTGAAACCCATGAACTCAGACGAGAGTTAGTTGTGAACAGAGACATAACTGAGGAGTTAGCACGGCAAGTGTTGCAAGCTCAGGCTGGCCAAGCACCTCTGCCAGGAGGAACATCCACAACTCCGGCTTCACAAGCTTTGACCCCTGTGCAGGTAGTTATTCCCGACAGCATACCGTTAGCACCTCCTGAGAGGTTCACTGGGGACCAAAAGAAGTTTGGAGTATTTATGAATCAATGTCGTCTGCACTTTTTGTGTAGGCCAGGAGTATTCCCAACTGATCAATCTAAGGTAGCGTTTGTATTGTCTTATCTGGGGGGTCATGCTGCAGACTGGTCAGTTCCCTTAGTGAACCGGGATGATCCCCTATTACAAAACTTCCTGGGGTTTCAGCGGGAACTTGAAAGGCTTTTTGCTCACCACACCAAGGGACAGGCCCTCGATAACAAACTGCTTTCCCTTCGCCAAGGCAGTCAGGATCTACTAGCGTATGTGGTGACTTTCAACCACTTAATGGCGGAAACCAATTGGCCCGAGGAAAAGCGCACTACCCTATTCTACAGAGGCCTGTGGGGGGAGTTAAAAGACGTTCTCGCACAGGTGGTTAACCCCCCTGAGGGGTGTGCAGAATACATAGATTTAGCCATACAACTAGATCATCGGTTACAAGACCAGAAGGCAGACCGCTCCCGTTCCGAAAACAGACCGTTTTATGTGCACGCTAAGGACTCGCCGGTGAAACAACCGGCAGACACTCACCCCGAACCCATGCAGTTAGGGGTCCTTAGAGATGCTCTCTCCAAAGCGGAAAGAGACCGTCGGCAGTCGGAACAACTATGTTTATATTGTGGCCAGCTCGGTCATTTTGTCCAGAACTGTCCAGCTAAGCCTCCACGTAAGATGGTAGGTGCCATGGACAATAGTGAGGAGAAAGGTGAATTGGGAAACTCCAACGCCCGGCAGACCTACAGGCCAGTCTGTCGAGCATGGTCAAGCGCTCTCTGGTCTCACATTTTGCTATACCTGTGACCTTGATTGATCAACAACGCCCTTCGGAAATGCACACCCTGGAGGCGTATATCGATAGCGGGGCTATCGGTAACTATATGGATCAAGAATTGGCTGGTAAAATCGGACTGCCCATCTGCCCAAAGACCACTCCAGAGAATCTCATGGCAGTAGACGGAACGCAACTGCTGTCAGGTCCTGTAACGCAATGTACAGCTCAGCTAGTACTGGTAGGTCAAAATGGAGACAGAGAAAGGTTGCCGTTTGACTTGATCACAGCACCGCAGTTCCAGTTAATCCTTGGAATACTGTGGTTAGAGAAGCACAATCCCAGTATTGATTGGCGAAGGAGAACGATCACTTTTTCTGACGAATGTGACAAGGGGCATATGGAGGAAGAACATAAAGCAGAACACCAGTTACCAGTCAGTCAAAAGTTAGTTTCAACCCTGGGAATAGTGGGAAGCCTCCCTTCTGAATATCTGGAATTCTAAGACGTTTTTGCTAAAGAGCAAACCAACGTCCTGCTGCCCCATCGTTCATACGATTGTCAAATTGACTTAATACCAGGAGCTCAAGTACCATGCAGCCGCATATATGCTCTAACAGAAAAGGAGACCGATCACTTGAAGACTTACCTAGACCAATATCTGGCAAATGGCTTTGTCTGACCCTCAAAATCTCCCGCGGCCTCCCCCCTCTTCTTTGTCTCAAAAAAGGAGGGAGATCGAAGGGCATGCATAGACTACCAGACGCTGAACCAAGTAACAGTCAAGAGCAGGTACTGCCTTTAATCCCAGTGTTGCTGGACCAAGTCAAACAGGCACAGGTGTTCACTAAACTAGACCTCCGTGGAGCGTACCACTTGGTGCGCGTAAAGAAGGGAGACGAATGGAAAACTGCGTTTCGCACCAGGTATGGGCTCTACGAATACCAAGTAATGCCCTTTGAGTTGTGCAACGCCCCAGCGGCCTTTCAATACTTTATGAATGACGTACTACGTGAACTGCTAGACGTCTGTGCAGTCGTATACATCGACGACATACTCATTTAGTCTACGAATCTGCAAGAACATATAACACACGTACGAGCAGTACTTCAGAAGTTGAGAGACAATCACCTATATGCCAAACTTGAGAAGTCTTCATTCCATGTTACCGAAGTGGAATTCCTAGGCTTTGTACTTTCTCCCCCAGGCATACGAATGGACAATACGAAAGTGGAGGCAATTCCCACTTGGCCAACGCCTACGTCTCTGAAAGGGGTTCAGAGTTTCCTCGGTTTCGCAAACTTCTACAGGCGATCCACACCAGGTTTCTCGCAATTAGTCTATCCTATTACCTCCCTGTTACGAAAACATCGAAAATTTGAGTGGACACCAGCAGCCGAGGCAGCCTTTTGTGCTCTTAAAGAAAAATTCACGACTGCTCCGGTTCTTCAACACCCTCAACCTGAGCTTCCCTACACATTAGAAACAGATGCCTCAAGTGTGGCCATGGGGGCGGTCCTTTCCCAACGGAACCCAGAAACTGGTCGCCTTCATCCGGTAGCCTTCTGGTCAAAAAAGTTCTCCCCGGAAGAATTAAACTACGCGGTTACCGACAAAGAACTTTTAGCCATCAAGGAGGCCCTAAAGGAGTGGAGACACTACTTATTGGGAGCCAAACCCACAGTGATAATCATAACGGACCATCGAAACTTACAATACCTGCGATCTGCCAAGGCTCAATCATCTCGTCAACTGCGCTGGGCCCTGTTTCTGGCTGAATACGACTTCGTAATCACATACAGACCTGGAGTCAAGAATGGTAAAGCAGACGCTCTATCGAACATCGGAAAAGGTGAGGAAGCATACACTACACAAGACCCAATAAACATCATACCAGGCCACAAGATACTGGGGACATGCAGTTCTGCCAATACAGCTTGGGAAGAGCTGAAGGAGAAGATTAAAGACAGCACGTCAACTGCAGAATTGCAGGCATGGGCTAGGAAGGGAGCCCAATTCACCATCAGGAATGGGCTAAAGTATTACCGAGAGTGCCTCTACCTCTCTACGCAGGCTTTATGAGAACAAGTGATTACTAGCTACCATGACACCCCTTTAGAAGGCCATCCTGGAATATTCAAGACTTTGGAAAAGGTTAAAAAATCATACTGGTGGCCAAGTTGGAGAAGGGATGTTACGAGTTTTGTTAATTCATGTGGCACTTGCGCTCAAAACAAGGCAGCTAGGAACAGACCAGCAGGCCTACTACAACCATTAGCAATACCACCTGCACCCTGGCATACAATTTCTATGGATTTTGTCACAGACTTACCTTCCAGTGCCAGATATAACACCATTCTTGTAGTTGTAGATCTATTCTCTAAAATGGCCCATTTTGTAGCTCTGAAAGGGATTCCCTCAGCTCCACAATTGGAACAAGTATTTTTAGATCAGATAGTGAAACTACACGGCTTCCCTTCAGCAATAGTATCCGACAGGGGTAGTCAATTTGTGTCATGATTGTGGAAGAATTGTTGTGATTTGGCAGGGGTTAAGATTCATCTTTCCACAAGCCATCACCCACAAATGGATGGTCAAACGGAGCGCACCAATCCAACCCTCAAACAATACCTCTGTTGTCTCTTACATCAGACGGACAAAGACTGGGTGGACGTCTTGTGGATGTCTGAATATGCCTATAATAACTCTGTGCACTCCTCTACTTGGTTAATCCCATTCTATATACTACACGGTCGGCATCCACAAACTTCTATATACGATCCGCCTGAGGCCATTGAAATGCTGGCGGTCAAAACCTTACATGAACGTATAAGGCAAGCCAGTCAAGAAGCCTTACACCATTTGGAAACGGCTAAAGAAAATCAAAAAACCTATGCCGATCGTCAACGCAGGCCAGCACCTAATTATCAAGTGGGTGATTCAGTGTGTTTGGCATCCAAGTACATCCCACTAAAGGGATCTAGGAAACTCCAGCCAAAATATCTAGGACCTTTCACTGTGGAAGCCATAGTGTTGCCGGTGGCTATGAAATTAACCTTGCCATCTCACATATGCATTCACCCGGTCTTCCATGTGTCCTTATTGAAGCCAGTCTACCCAGAGACTCGTCTGCAAGCACCTCCTGCCCCAGTGATAATCGAAGAAGAACCCGAGTACAAAGTCAAGAAAATATTAGGCTCCAAGGTGGTTAGAAACAAACTATACTACTTGGTAGATTGGAAAGGGTACGGTCCACAGGATAGGTCCTGGGAACCCAGTGAAAACATCCACGCACCTCGTTTGCAAAAGCAATTTCATTGAAACAATCCCTCTAAGCCAAGAATCATACACGCACCCTTGGGAGGGGCCTTGAGGGGGAAGACTGTCAGAAGCAACAAGCTCTCAAACACACTTTCGCCCTTTTTTAACAGTCAGATTTGGATTCTGTGGACTAGGGCCTGGCACACAAGACACATGAGGGGCTCCTGAGTTCTCATCCGCCCTTTATCATACAGCATTGCATAGAACTACATTAGTTAGGTTTACTTCCTGTTAAGAGCTTCATTTCCTGTTCCTGGTGCCCATTCTGCATGGTGCGGTCTAGTCTTTGGGTGTGGCTGTCTACGTGCTTCGTGTGACTTTCTGTTTCCACACTCACCGCAGCTCCGAAGATTCTCTGCTGACCTGGAATCTTCGATCTGACTTCTTCTTACTCTGCCTTACCTTCGCTTGGTAGTAGCTCAGCTTCTTCTGCCCACCACACGCGCTACACCTTACCTGCGAGGACTCCAAGCAGTGGCGTGCTTCCTTCCAGCTACTTGCCACTGCTTAGCTGCAGGAACTCCAGCTCGCGACCGCTTCTTATCCTTCACTGCGTTCCCAGCGCGGGTCCAGTCAGCGTCGCAGCAGCGGCAAGCTTACCTGGGAATTCCTTGACGCTGCCTTTCTACCCACGCATCTCCGAACTCGTGCCTTCTTCCCCGCTCGAGGTTCCTAGCAGCACGGCTCACCCCGAACTCGACCCTTGAAGACTAAAGACAATAAAAAGACAATTACCAAAAGCTGTACCGCAAACTTACCTGCAACTGCAAGGTCTTCAGTCAGGATTCTTTAATCCACGCCGACAACAACTACCGCAACCCACGATCTGAAAAAGAAAGGAAAACACTTGTAAGAGGACAATCGCATATGAAGACATAACTGGACAAATACTTACCGAACCAGTGACGTAACTGGTTAGAAGACACCTCTTGTTCCAGCAGGCACCCCTGCCTAGCTCAGGATGGAGAACTTGTCAAAACATTAAACAAGGTGAGCCCGACTGAACTCACACCCAGGCACTCGGGGAAGGGGTAGGGTGTGACACTGCAGATTAGAACACTAAACCCATGATTGTTTCCACAGGTATACCTTTGTTGCACTGAAGAACAATAGAACAGGGAAACCGAACTCAGTCCAGGGGTACAATCCATCGCTCCTGCAGAATTCAGGTGAGTGTGACAGTACTGCATCACTTGCAGGAAAGAACTCTTCTATGTCTTCCCAGTCTGCAACAGGATTGGGTTTTTTAACTTCCCATTGCAAATATTTCATATCTCGTGCCCTCTGTCTACATTTGCGTTCTGCTTCCTCATCTATTTCTTATCGCTTCTTCGCTTCTTCTATAGCCTTATCTACTTCCCTCATCTGTTCGTTTCTATGTTCCCTTGCCTTTCTACTTTGCTCGTCTTCTCGCCTCTTCGCTTTCCTTTCATGCACTCTCCTTTCTTCTTCTAACTTTAGCATGTTCTGCCTGTACTTTTCGTAGGCTGCATATTGCGTGCGACTGAGCGGTATACCTTGCTCTTCGCGATATAGTTGTTCTCGCCTTAACTTATCCTTCTTTCTTGCCCTCTCTTACCTCATGTCCTTTTCTTTCTCCTTTGCCTTTCTTTGCATTTCATCAGACCGTTCACTCGGCCTTAAGTCATCACTTCCTTTTCCGTCTTATTTCAACAGTATCTGTCCTCCCATCCATTCGTCCTTTGCAAATGTTAACTCATCGTTCCCTTTCTGCTTCTTCCCCTCTCTCTCTTTATCGAGAGATGCACTACTCTGTTTCTGACCTTTTCATTCATCACCGCGTCTCTCTTTGTCCCTTGCGACTACGGAGGTAAGATTACTTCCTTGGTCTTTTTCTTTGATGTCGTCACTACTGTATATAGGCGACTCATATGTCGGGTTACTATACCCCGTGGCTGCCTTAAGCTCTCTCAGCGGGTAAAGTCCCTCTGACTTTCTCCCTTCAATCACTGGCTCAGTCGAGGCAGGTGGCGCAGTAGACATCTCACCCCCCTCAGTGCATACATTTAATATACAATCTGCAGGTGGTTCTTCCACCTTTGTTTCTTCAAACATCTTCCAAAGCTCGAGAACAGAAAGGTGTTTCTCGAGCTTCTTGCCGGTGTATGTGGCATGTAAGAAAGTGGTCATGTGCTGTAAAACAGCCTTGGAAAGTGACCCGTTCTGGGGCCATGGCATAAACATCTTATTTGCGGTGCCCATAACCCATTCCGGGCTATATTTCTTCAATTTTGCTGCATGCTTGGGCAGCTGCTTACACAAATACGCAAGTGGGGTAACTTCCTCCATTCTTGCTTTTGTCACTAACAGTATTCACACAGTTCTTTAAGCTTTCCACTAATATGAGCGAGCACCAAATACGCAAGCTCCAATCCAATATTTTCCTGCCAACAACTTTGATGCCAACAGTTTACTCAAAACTCATCAATTCAGTGGCGATTCCCCCTCAATTACGGAATCGCGTAAATCCAAAATGCATTGCACTCAATCAATAGTGCAGTGGTTGCACAATTGACATACACAGGACATATAAGACAGACGCTTGACAGACTAGACAAACACCAGCTGGTCATATGTATACCTGCCTTCTAATTATTACCCCGTCATGGGATTTGAACGAACCCCATTATTACGTCTTTAAACGTAATCGTAGCCTAATGTCCCCCCTCTGTGGGCTCTGGGTTCACGTTCCTTCTGACCACTCTTTAAAGCGCAGGAACAAGGTGAATTTTACAGTTTTCTCTCGGGTGCCCCCCCGGTATTCCTCACGTTTTTAAATTCAGGTGCCCCCCTGATATTCTTTACAGTTTACTTCAAGTGCTTGAGTCTTTACCCCCTATATATATACAGTCTTCTCTACTTCTAGCTGTTTTATTATATATATTTTTTATTTTTTCGCCACCCTCCATTACCTTTCCCCTCTTACTCTAAGGCCTATGAAACATTTGCCAAGGTAACAAGTTTCGTTGCTTCACTCATCGATCGCCTCTTTTCCTCTCTGGAACTTCAGGATCAGCACCCCTTCCTCTTCCTGCTTTTAAGGTTTTCGTCCGATCCGCTGCCCGTGGGAAATGAGAAGGGTTTATGCTTGGAAAAGCGGGTTCCTTCAGACCCACTGCAGATTTTCTGAAATATTACACTATCATTGTCCACAGGGAGCTTCTCAGCCTACTCAGCTGGAATGGCGAAAGGACTTGTGATGTAACCAAAGGCCCAGAGTTACTTTGTGCCGTCGGTCTAAGGGTGTCTTATAACTATATCAATCGATTATCAATAATCAATGGCCGAAACCATCCTCACGCTACCAAGTGTTCAAGGGGAGAGGAAATTACTGATGGGCCCATTGGTCAGTACTCGACCCCCAAGAACTTGTAATACAAGATAGCTGCACCATGTGAGGCCTGGGTGCAGGATTCACATACTCCAGCACATCTCAAAAATCAGGACTCAATAATTTGGCAAAGGGAAGTCCGTTTAATGATACATACATCAGCATATGGAATTCAGCAGCATCACAAAAACCTGTCTTGCTCCGACTTCCCCGAACTTTGGTAGAACAGCAATTTTTATAGGCAAAAATCGTCATTACTGACGTCTAATTTCTATAAAAAATCATCATGCAATATCACTGGTTAGGAAAGGTGACTTAAGGATAGGTGCTATATCTATATATAGAAAAAAAACATGTGGATTGGATAACTCCTATCGGGTGGGCGTCTATGCCCATCCCACTACATCACACGTGACTGACGTCACTACAAGTACGACGTCTCATTGGTTCTACTATCTATAGGACTTCAGATAACTTGGTCCATTGTGATTGGGCAGGTTACACCCCTAGACATAAATCCCCATTTTAATTAGCAGCATGCAGAATGGACACCCAAGGATATGGTGTACCAAGTTTAACCCTGCCTCCCTTCCATCAATCAGTATCTTGGGTTATGTGTCAATTAGTTGGCTGGGTTTGGCCTCGGAGCTGTAGTCTCTTATCGGGAAAAGTTATGGCATCCTGGATTCTGGGTGACATCAGGCGCTGGTACCTCTTCGCGCCTGGCTGGTCACGTGTCTGTTCACTGTGAATCTGCTTCAGTTTCTAGCTTTTATTATATTTAATTCTGCTTCGGTTTGGCCACCTGCCTGGGGCCTCCCTTGTCTTGACCTTGCACGTGCAGGCTGGTATGCTCTGAAGTTGTTCTGCTTTACAAAATGAAGTCGCACGTGCATACTGTGCCTTATTGAAGTAGATATATGGTTGCGCTTGCCGCTCTATCTTCTACTAAGCATTGCAAGCAGTATCGATTTCTTAGCATCTTGTGTTTCGAGCCTATTTACACACGTTTAACAGGGCGGTTGCTTCCAGCTTGTCTTGTGGCATCATTTTCCTTACGTTTTAACATTGTCTCTTCTCTGCGTCCATTACATCTATATTCATAGCTACTTGCACTGGCGTGCTTGTCTTTAACAGCCACTTTCGCTCTTCATGTCTGTTCAGGCCCTTGTCATTTCCACTGGCCTTCCGTTATGGCCTTTGGGGTCTCTTCGTGGACCGTGTGTAGGTATTCCTCATTTCGTGTCAGTGGCTGGTATGGCTGTCTGATAGGGTAACGTGCTGCTCAGGGTTGTCTGGGTATGGGCCCTTCAACAGGTACGGATCTTCTAATGTACACTGGGCAGAGTCCCAGTGTAACTCTTTGCTGGTTCATTTTCTCTTCATACGTCACATGCCTTGGCGAGGACCTTCCAGGTACCTTGAGAGGAGGGGCAGGGGTGCAGGTCATGTCTGGGACCTCCTTTACACTCCTGACCGTGGGGTGGAGATGCGGGGGAGGATCACCTTGGTGGAGGGTCCTTGGGGATTGGGGAGAGGATATCTGCAGGCAAGATATGGTATCCCCATTTTCCTTGTGAGAGCCAACCTCACACTCCCCTTGCCTTTATAGGCTATTGCAAACCATTTCTCATTTCACCTCATTATAGTACTGGGACGAGGAAGAATCGACTAGGACTAGTCCACACCAACATGTAATTTCACCACTCTAGTACCGACACGAGGAAGAAGCCTATATATTGGTGTAAGGGTCATGCATGTCCCGAGTATTTCAATAACTATGGTCAGGCAATAGTACCTGAGGACTCACACCTGTAACCTGTCAAATGGTTGCATGTGTATAAAAGGTGGAGCTGACAAGGAGAATGGGAAGACCAGCAGGAGAGGTGGTCGGCCGAGCATTGTGAGCCTTAGGGGACAATTCTGTGCAACAGGAGGCGGCCGCGTATGGTCCAGCTGGGGAGGCAGGACGCTGGCGAGTATCCCAAAGGAGCTGTGGTGCCAAGGCCTGGGCGGGCTGTGATAGGGCCACAGCAGTGGGAGCCTCATTGGTCAGGTGCCCTTAGCAGGAGCTGCGGACACGGAAGAAATCAGATAGGTGCAAGCTACTGGCAGTGTCTGCGGAAGCAGGTGGAGCTGCCGGCAACCCACAGAGAGTGGAGCAAAGTGCAAGCGGGACTCACAGTCCAAAGGAAAAATATTGATGGAGCAGAAGAAGAGAAAGCACCCGTCTTGAGGAGACGCCATGGACTGGTGAGTGCACAAGAGGAAACACTCAAACCGGGCGCTCCTGGTGGCAAATGGAAAGGAGAAGTGAATGCTGAATGAACGAAACATGAGATGCAAAGTATGGTGAACCCAAAGCAACAGGTTGTAATGAAAACTTAGAACAATTGAATACCGAACTAAATGAAATCATTTGGCAAAACGATGCAAAGATGACAAGTTTATGTGAAGTACAGGTACGATCTATTGAAAGCAAAGAACAAATCTTAGGAAATGCAGTGAAAAGTAAAGATTGAATAATGCTGAAGAATGTGAAAGCAATGTGGTAAAAGAAAGAGAGCACCACAAAGTGAATTGTATAAAGAGCACATTGTGGCAAAGTCAAGAGACTGACAAAAAGCAAAAGACATTGGCCCTCATTACGACCCTGGCGGAAAGTGACTGACCGGACCGCCACAGCGTAAATAGCATTTCCGCCATTGCACGAAGGAGCAAAGTGCGGCCCATTCCGACCCATCGGGCACGAGCACCACGGCATGGCGGAAGTGCAAAGTCCGCGATGGCGGAAATGACCCCAAAACGGCCCACACCGCCGCCGTACGGCGCCCTAGGTGCAATACCGCCACCCATCACAGCGGACACCGCAGTGTGCGCCTACCGGAAAGTACGGTGACCGTAAATATACAGAAACGGAAGTAAAAACATGGGCCCGGAACGGGAAACATCCCGCCGTACACCTATAAAACCACTAAAACCACACAACCACTAAAAACACTACCCTGAGACACACCCCAACCCGTCATCCACCCTAGCGAAACCAAGAAAAATGGGAAAAGTAGCGAAGAAAGCGTGCGACCGCAAGCGGCAGGTCCACTTCTCCCGTGAGGAACTCACCGTGCTAAGAGAGACCCTCCAGGAGAATGCTGCTGTCGTCTTCTCCACGCAAATGACCAGGACGGCACTTGCAAACAAGAAGGCCATATGGGCTCTGGTGGCACAGCGGGTAAGTGCGGTGGGGACCGCACCCCGCACCCCACAGCAATGCCGAAAGCGATGGGACGACCTGCGGATACGCGTCCGCAGCATACTCTCTGCCAACCGCAACATTGCCACAGCCACCGGGGGAGGTCCTGAATCACCCATCAAGTTGACCCCCTGGGAAGAAATCTGTGCCTCCACCATCGGAATGGAGAGCATAGAGGGAGTCGGAGGGATGGAGAAAGGAGTGCAGACATCCGAAGATTCAGGTAGGTGGGCCAGATAAAACAATGCCAAATCCACAAAGTCCATCCATGTGAAGTACCATGTGTCCACATAGTGCAACAGAAACACATGTCCAGGAGAACGTCCACACACATCGGCCTGATAGCGCACGTTAAAACCCACAATAAATACATAAATAATTAAAAACCCCTAAAACACGCACTACACGTGCAGCAGGCACACCCTAACTGCAGGCTGCCAAACAACTGCACCCTCACTCCACACACAAATGAAAGCACCTCCAAGGCCCCGACCCAAATCACCCTCAGGTACCACCCCAATGCATGTGATACAATGCCATTCCAATTCCCACAGACCCATCAATAACCCTCGCCCTCCTTTACTCCACCACAGGGTCCGATCCAAACGACGAGCATCAGGACACCCCTACCAGCACACCTGCAAAGAGGGCCAAGACCAACGGCCAAAGACCCTCCACCTCAGCTGCACGCATCAAGACACGGCAGCAGCACAAATCAGGTGGCAGCACAGAGGAGGGAACATCAACAGGCACCCCAGCAGCCAGCATGCCCACACCACCACCACCACAGGTCCCCCCAACGGATGCCACAGAAGGCACTGCCTCTGGTGGCAGCAGCACCATAGGTGACACCCCATTGATGGCAGCATGCTCCGACACAGAAGACGGGGATGTCGAAGTCAGATCCATCCATGACCTGTCCCAATCCCCCTGTCTGTCCCATCCCGTACAACATGAGGATACCACGCAGGGGCACCCACAAGACGACGACTGGCCATCCCCCACAAGCCCTGTGGCAAGGCAACATGAGGTCAACAGCCCCTCTGTGACACCCCCGCAAATGGCCATGGCCCAGCAGAGGCAACAGTCCCTCGACCAGTTAATCGTGCAACAGCAGCAACTGGCCACGCTCCTCAAGGACCATGCCGATGAATGTGGGGGCACTAAGGCAGACATAGAAACATCAACTGAGACACTTAGGGCAGAAATGGAGAGAGGTACAGAGACACTAAGGGCACAAATGGAGAGTAGCACCGAGAGCCTGGGAGTCCAAATGGAGAGAAGCACCGAGAGCCTGAGGGGGGAACTGCATGCGACGTCCAAGGACGTATGTGCCGAACTTGCCGCAGTGCGCCGTGTGCTCACTGAGCTCTCGCAAACCCTTAGGGACATGCATGGACGTGAGCAGGCAGAGACATCATCCGTTGCAAGTTCCGTCCAGGGCAGCCCCCAACGTAGATCTGGGAGGAACCTGCGCTCCACAGGCAGGGGTGCCCCTGATACCCGCAGAGGGGGCTTGCAATAGCGACTGCCCACTGACAATGAGCATCTTTGGACACTGGTGTTCGGGGGGGAGGTAGGAGGGTGGAGGGGGTGTGTTGGGCTCACTTGGGTGGCGGGTCGATAGGGTGTACAACATGATATCACATATGCCATAAACAGTGCACGATCAACCAATGAGATGTGTGGACATTGATCTTTGTGTACTAGGCCATCATAGGCGTACAGTCCATATTGTGCATGTCCCAGACACACACAGTGCCACGAGTCCCGTGTCCATGTATCAGCCACCAGGCGTGAGTGCTAGAAGCATACATCAATGAGATGCTGACGAATGTCACGGCCCTCCGGTGCCTCGCAGACTCCTTGAGGTGCTGCCACATCCCCACCCTCATCATGACCATCATCAGGTGCTTGCAGTTCTGCGTCAGGGGGCATGGGCACATTTCTACGTACGCACATGTTGTGGAGCATGACACATGCCATCACCATCTTTGCAACCTTCTCATGGCGGTACAGGAGTGCCCTGCCAGACCTGCTGAGGCAGCGGAAACGACCCTTCAGTAGGCCGAATGCCTGTTCAATGACTACACGGGTACGTGAGTGGGCAGGGTTGTAGTCCTCCTCATGCTGGTCCCGTGCGTTCCGGACTGGTGTGAGGAGCCATCTCTTCAGTGGATATCCAGCATCACCTGTATGTGGACGATAAACGTATGATGTGGAATGCCATTGCTACGTACGCACACCCCCCCCCCCTTCCTGCCAGGTCATTGCCGAATCACATACCCCACATTATCATGCATGTAATGAGACTCACCGAGTAGCCAGGATCTGTTCCCTGCGTGTCGCTCCATGTAGCGTGGTATTGTAGAGTTCCTCAAGACCATAGAATCATGGGTTGATCCAGGGAATCTGGCACAACAATGTGTAATGATCCTGTTGGAGTCACACACCATTTGTACATTCAGAGAATGAAATTGTTTTCGGTTGCGGTACTGGGCCTCCATGGCATGTGGGACGACCAATTCCACATGGGTGCAGTCGATGGCACCAATGCATGTAGTCGTCTGCGTGCTGCAGGAGGGCATCGAGCACTTGCAATAGTGTCCGTGAGAACAGTGGCTGAGAAATGCCATGCAACTGTCCGACTGTGTGCTGGTAGGTGCCTGTGGCCAGGAAGTGGAGTACAGACACCACCTTCAGTAGGGGTGGGATGGCGGTTGGGCTATCTATCATGCTGACAAGGTCAGCCTGTGTCATGTCCACAATGGCGGCTATGGTGTCCCGGTCCAGACGGTAGAGGGTGTGGATCTGCTCATCAGTGAGGTTGAACGGATGTGCTCGGAGGCGTGGGATTGCGGGCTGCCTGCGTAGTGGCTGTGCTGGCGGCCCTTGCTGGCCCTGCCTTGTCCTCCTCCTCCTGCGTCTCCTCCGTGCGGCCGGTTGTAGTTGGTGTTCGTCTTCTTCTTGGAGTTGGAGTACTTGCAGTGCTATCAGGTCCCCCAGGGCCAACATCGCGAGTCCTGCCGGTAGCATTTCGGTGTGGTTGTGGGAGGAGACTGGGTGTGCAATTTATGTGTTTTCAGGCTGTATGGCCTCCACCTGTGGTGATTCATTCCACCTGTGCAAACTGCTCTCCCCTTTGGCCGAGCACGTCCCGCACACAACGCTGCAATTCGGGGAATGGCATCTTGCTATTGCAATCATGTATTTGTACCCGATGGCCGTGTAACATTGGTTGACATGTTCATTCTGCTGTGGTCCCATTGTTTCACATACTATCTGTGCAGTCGCGAACAGACTTGTGAAGGGTCAGTGGAACGTAGTACTCGAGTAACGGTGGGCCCTCATGCATCACTGTACCGAGTTGCAACGACGGGCGGGGCGTCCCATTTGTGGGTGAAGGCAGTTGCCATTTTCACACACAGCCGCACTCGATGGATTAATTAGTGATTTCAAACGGCCACAGATGCCTCTTCGACGTGATGTTGCAAATGAGGAATTCGAAGGGCGGCGCTTTCGGTTTTCAGCTAGCGGCGAGGAAATGCCCACAGGTCTGACTGCAAATATAACGTACTATTGTTCAATGTCCTTGGGACAGGGGCCATGGCGAGGATGCAATGATTGATATGAATGGTTTGGGATGCGCAATAGCGACGTGGGCGATGAGGCCGGACGTTCCCAAATACATGTTACTTCACTACACTGGAATTACGGGCTGGGGCACTGTGGATTTTGCAGGCTGCATAACGCACAGACTCAATGGATATTTCTAATGTTATGTGAGTAAATATTCAGGCGTTTTAATCCCGGGATGAGGGAATGATGAATGGATGCATGGGCAGGTGATTTGATACAGAGTTTGCCATGTACAGGGCTTCTTGGAATCTATCCGCCTCCCCTACGCTATGTGATGCAGGGCTGCCATAGTGGGACCATCGTCTATCTGGCCTTGTTGAGCCCTCCCTGTCTCGACGCGCCCTCAGACACTTGTGTCCATGCACGTTACCAATCCCATCTGATGGATTCTGTTTTGACAGACGCATGCACAGGTACACTCGTTTGTGATGGTGTTTACACCTCGATATAGATAGTTATGAGTCGCAAGTGGTTTTTGGGTGGTGATGAACCTTTGGAGTGGGCTAGCATGCATATGGCTGTGGATTTAGTGTGATCATTGAAGTGAGTTGTTCGAATGTAGTTCTGATGGCCATTCTGTTCTTTTTCTTTTCTTTTGGTTGACAGGTATCTCCTCCCCTTTTGCCACTGCCATCTGTATGCCACTCCTGCAGATGGCTTTTACTCCCGACACCTGCTGCTTCGTGTTAATCAGTGGAGCTGCATTACGATCTTATGGGACGATCGCCAATGGGTCACATGCCCTTACGCAGTACTGGTGGCTCGGAGCAACATTTCGGCCTTTCAGCTGGACTAGTGCCTCCCCATTGGGACGGCCCTGCGGTTCTGTGCGCTTCCATGTTGCCTTTTCGTACGTGAATGTGGCTCTGTGTACCATGATGGAACAGGGCGTCACACAAGTAGTGGCTGGTCATTTCTTGCGGATGCAGCCCACAATGGTGAAATGTGTTTTGGAGTTCATGGCCTGATGGCTGTATGGGCTTGGTGATTTTGTTGTGCATTAAATTTCTATTCTGATTTGGCCCGTGTAGCGTTCTTCTTTGCAAGTGATGTGGGTTATTCCTATTTGGGGAGCGATGTATTGTGAGGAGATCTGCATTGGGTTCCAGCTTCGGAGTTTAGTTTCGTGGTACTGTACTGGGCGCGTTTGCCTACGAAGCCCGTGAGGTCAGGGATGGGGGCTGCCAATATGACTGTTTGAATGTTGTCATGCTCAGGGGCGGGGGATTGGGTTTTGTGTAACAGATGCCGGTCAGCCAGGTGGACTGGTGGAATGATGTGATTTTCGGAATATTGCTGGTCACAGGTGCCTGTGTTTGCGTGCGTTTCTTGGTGGGGGACTGTGGTCATGTCCATTGGGATGGCTTCTGTATTCGTGCCATCTGTGCCCTGCAGCTCCCATTGGCCCCTGTTGTGTTTCTTTTGTTCGTTGGCATGCATGGGTGACTTGTACATTTCAATGGTTGCATTGTGACTTCATTGCACCTACGGGGAGTTGTACTTTGTGGGCAGGGAGCGGTGTACAGGCACTCAGTGGGGCCGTTTACGGTTGATTCGCGATGCCGTACTTCTCACCATGGCGGAATGGTACATTCCGCCATGCTTGATGGCGTTAGGTACATGTCCGCTAGGGTCGGAATTAGCGTACCCTTGCGCCATGGTGGTGTTTACGGTTTGGCATGGCGCGCACGCGCGTGCTTGGTGCAGTTAGCGTTGGCGTTCACTACGGTGTCGCTAATGGCTTCGTACTTTGCGGTGACGGGTCATAGTCGCACCGAGCGCTATTCGATGGCGGTATTGCATTTCCGCCATCGTTTTCCGAATTCCGCCAGGGTCGTAATGAGGGCCATTGTGGCAAAACTAAAAGGCTGGCAAGGATAAAGCCAAGTGAATGTGAATCAGAACACAGGTACAGTTAAAGAAGAAACTGTGTGGGCAAGCAAGCCTAGTGTTACTGGTTGTGTGGCCTGTAATGGGTGGACCATGTGGTGCGACAACTGCGCCTAGACCAGGATACCCTATTTGTAAAAGCCAAAGAAACATACAGAGAGAAAATCCAAGTCTATGAAAGAGATTGCTGAAGTAAAACAGAAGAAGGAAATCTGTATGAACTGTCA
This sequence comes from Ambystoma mexicanum, assembly GCF_040938575.1. Classification (NCBI taxonomy): domain Eukaryota; kingdom Metazoa; phylum Chordata; class Amphibia; order Caudata; family Ambystomatidae; genus Ambystoma; species Ambystoma mexicanum. The sequence continues at coordinate 76,858,708 of NC_090924.1, read as the reverse complement.
GGAAACCATAAGGAGTATAACGTTGGCCTGGAACTGGTTTTGAATATTGAAAGATGGAATGGAACAGTATAGGTTGGCAGGCCGAGTAAGCTGAAGTCTTGGGTAAGGCAAACCCGAGACCTTGTAAGTGTTCGTGAGGCTTTAGGAGAAGAGAACCCAGAGGCTATTGTGGAATTGTACCATCTTTTCAGGGAAGGGTACACCGAGATTCCTTTTGAACAGGGTTGTCTTCGTTGGAAAGGTAACCCAGAGATGTTGTGGTTGTCTTGAGGACAGGAACCTCGGGACCCCTTTTTGGAACTGTGTTGTCAGCTTGGGGAAGGCAACCCTGAGACTTGGTGGAACTGTTGGAAGGGGAGCTGGAAAGTAATCCAGGAGCTGGAACTTTATTTGGAACACTGTTTTTTTTTATTCTGACATGCCTACACATTGTTTAACTTTAGTTGTGACAGCAAGTATAGGTTTTGGATACAGACAGACGTTTAAGTTGAATTTACTATCCTTAGTTTCTTTAGATAGGGAAATCCCACATTAGCATAGGGTAGGTTAGGCTTTCAACCATCCTGACATGTAAATTAATGAACCATTTTAGTTTGAACTTTGAACCTGTTGTCTGTCTCTTGCTTCATGATGCCTTCACACAGCAACCACACACACACACACAACAATGGATGGAAGCACACACACATACACACACACACAACAGTTTAAATGGCATATGCACACACACCAACAATGGGAGCATACGAAAACCACAAACACAATTATAGATGGGAGTAAGCCCCCACAGACATGCTTAAAAAAACTGTGGGTCGGAACACACACACCCATATACAAAACAATGCATGGTAACATACAAACACAAAGGCAATGTATGGCATAAAGCACACAACAGAGGATGGCAGCACATTCACACACAGACATACACAACAACAATGAAAGACAGCTCACACACAAACAAACACTCACATAAATATGCAACAAAAACAATGAAAGGCACTCACACCAAAATAACAATATATAGCAGCACACACAAAACAATGGATGGCAGCACATACACATGAAACAACAACAGATGCCAGTGCACACTCAAACGTGACAAATGGCATCAAACATACAGTCTTAAAGACTGATGGCAGCACACACACACACACACACACACAGAATAATGGCTGGCAGCTCACCAGCACATGCACATACACAAAACAAATGGCAAAAATATACACATGCAACAAAAATGGATGGTTGCACACCCACAAGCACTTGCACAACAAATTACATCACACACATACACACATGTACACAACATACATGGAAATGAAGGATGCCAACATACACACACACACACACACACCAATGGGTTGCAGCTCACACACAACAAAAACAATGGACACCCATACCAGTTCTAAATATATCTTGGAAATCCACAACCGCAGAGGTGGCTGGCTCTCGAGAGGGTGTCTGGGGGCTATGAGAAGGAGTGTTTTATTTTGACATCTTAGTGATGTGAAGCTTCTTTGTGTCCTGACTGGTTTCCCCTTTCCTTTCATTTGTTCTCAATTTCTCTACAATTATAGAGACTAAATATGGTCAGTGTGACATAGCAATATATCTCTTATCACAACGCAAATGAATAATAGTCAGATGTCTAGTAGTGTTTTTTTAGTACCCCCTTCTTTGCCTTCCCTCCATCCCCCGTCTCTTCCTTCCCTTTCCCTTCCTTGTTTCTTTTGTTCCTTGTTCTGCTTACTCCTTTCCTCTCACTTCGTTCTCTTACCCTTGTCTTTTCTTTTTCTTTTTTCTTTATCTAGACATCCAAATTGTTAATTGGCAACACACACCAATGCGACCCGAAATGGGGTATTGTATGTCCTGAAGATGGCTTTGGTACAGAAACCATGAACAGTACTAAAGCCGAAACTTGAGTCGGCACCTTTTGTCTTAAGCACCATTCGGACTACGTAAAGTTGGGGCAGTCCCCTTGTCTGCGAGGGACAATATTCATATCAAAACTAGTTCACTGATATGTGTCCAACATTGTATTAAATAGGTGCATTGATGTTGTAAGAATTCACTGTGCACTTTGGGGCCAATTTGTAAAACCCGCTGTTTGCCATATCAATTCTTATTATTAATTTGTTTACTTTGCACATATTGCACAATATTAGAGGATTATGAATGTGAATGAATGATGTGGGTTGTATGCAGTACAGTATGGGTTGTTGTTGGTTAAAAAGTGTGTTATTTCAAAAATACAATCGTTATTAGAGAATTAATGTATGTACTTTTTAAATGAATGTAAGTAATTTTTTTATACAATGTCTTTTTATTAGATGTTTATGTATGATATAAAATAAAGGATTTTTTGCTAAAAGAAAATTATACAGGGTTTCTATGAAAGGAGATCGCCATAATAATCAAATAATTATGGAATGCCATGAGGGTTGGTATATATCTTTGGGTACATACATATTGTTCAGCACACCCATACCTACAACACCAACTACAGATGGAATCCCACAAACACACAAAAACAACAATGATTAGCAGCACAAACATAGTCCTCTAAAACAACAGATGGCAAAACAATCACACACAAAGACACCAGAACACACAAGCAAGAACGCAAACATACAAAAACAACAACAATGTTTGGCAGCGTAAAGAGACACAATGAAATCAACAATAGAAGACAGCACAAACACACACCAACAATGAATAGGTACACACACCCACACATGCCCACACACCTATAACATAGGGTGGCAACATAAACATGCACACACACACAACACAGCAATGTCAAAGGTTTGCAGTACTTTCACACAGACTTGCAAACAACTAACACAACAGATGGCAACACAAACATACACACATACACGAGCATACCCACAATCAAAGCAAAATCAACAGATCCCCTACCCCCCCAAACCCCCACACACACACACAGCAACAACAATAATGTATGGCAAACACACAAACAACAATGGAGGACAGAACACAACAAACTGCGGTAGACACAAAATAATGATGGATGACAAACACAATGTATGGCAGCACACACCAACACCAGCAATGAAAATCAGCACACAGCAACAGTGAATGGCAGCACACAAACACAACAATGGATGACATCATAAACACACACAATAAAGGCAACAATGGATAGCAGCTCAAACATGCATACACCAGCAATGAATGGTGCTCCAGGGGAAGTGGAGGAGACAGGAAAGTGAAGAGAGACAGTGGGAAACAAGATGGTGGAAAAGACTCCTGCCTATCCTGCTCCTGTCCCCATTACCTACTACTGACAACAAAAATCCTTTAGACATGCAGCACTCTGGTGTGAGGCTACTCTCCTAAATGGGTGTGTTCATTTGATACCTGGGCCCAGGGCCGCTGCCTGCTGTGCAGTGGTCTCTAGGGCAGGGGGGTTACCGGCCCTTGAAAAGAGAATATAAGAGAGGCTAGGTACTCTGGGTTTCTGTCCTGCCGGGTGGCAGTATTGTCCCATCTGACCCTAATACACATTTCCTTCCACAGCAGAGCTGACTCACAGAAGCGGACACATGTGCAATATTGGCTTGTGGCAGCCACGGTCATAAGTATTGCCATGCACTATGGCTAGACTCAGGCACAGCTTATTCTTAGAGATTACCATGCCACCAGCATGGGGTACCCATGATCGTCATAGTTTGGGTACAGGGGGCATATCTTAAATGTAGTCCCTGGGCTGCAGTGACTTTGCTGTCACCGTAGCAGTTGAGTGGTCATTCAGTGATCTTTCAACTTGAAGCAGAGCGAGTACTGCGGAGGTTACTGGTGCAGCAGGGCACAGTGTACTATGCTTTTGGCATGGAGTTGTGACAAAGGGTGGTCTGGTAAGTAGATTGCCCCATTGGAGAAGGAATCACCTGCATCATTTTAGGTACTAAAAATAAAAAAGGCCAGGGCTTTGCACCCTTGCCGGAGAGCAATTGCTCACAATTGATCACACGCCCCCCAGCCAAAAAGGTTGAGACTCACCCTTCTAAGTATCTGGCTTATTCTCCTGGTGAAAGTACCTACTGAGGCCATCTGCATTGGAGGTTTGTGTTGGGTGTCCATATCAAATCCCTCTAGGGATATGGCCCAACGCAGTAAATTGGGGTTCTCTCCATGCATGGCCATAAGCCACCTCAGATGCCTATGGTCAGTTGGACAGTGAAGTGAGACCCAAAGATGTAGGGTTTCAGTTTGTGTACTGCCCAAACTACCGCAAATGCCTTCTTTTCAAAGGGTACCCAGTTGCACTCTTGCTTGGCCAAGCGCCTACTCAGGTATGCACAAGGTTGCTCTATTGCAGCACATGTCAGTTGTGCTAACACTGCCCCGATGCTGAATTTGCAAGTGCCTGTCTGTATGATAAACTCTTTGCCAAAATCCAGGATTTTAAGAATGGCGGCCTGGCACAGGACTTCTGGAAGGATGACTGACATGCAGGGGTCCAAGTAACCTTTTTCGGCAACTTCTTGGAAGTTACATTGTTCGGGGGAAGGATAAGAGTCCCATACCCTTTAATGAAAGACTGTTTGGTAATAACCTGTGAGGACCAGGAAGGCCCTCACTTGTGTATGGGTGGTGCAGACACCTCTGTCCATCACCGCCTGGACTTTGGCCTGAAGAGGCTGTTTCTTACCACCACCGACCTAGTGTATGAGATAAGTTACAGTAACCTGCACAACCTGACATTTGGGTGCCTTAATATTCGAGTTAGCCTTCTGCATGGCTTGAAGCACCTGTTCTAGGTGGGATAGATGGTCTTCCCAGGTGTTGCTGAATATTGAACATCATCGAGGTAGGCAAGGCTGAAATCTTCGAGCCCCATTAGGACCTGGTTTTACCTCCTGTGGAAGTCGGCAGGGGCATTCTTTAGTTTGAATGCCATAACAGTGAAGTGATAATGCCCATCCAGGATCAAGACTGCAGAACTCTCTTTTGCGGGTTTGGTCAAACTGACCTGCCAGTACATGGCCATGATGTTAAAGGTACTCCTGAACCAGGCAGGGCCTAACCGGCCGATTAGCTTGTCTGCCCGAGGGATGGGGTGTGCATCTCTCTTTGTGAAAGAGTTGATCCTCCTATAATCCATGCAAAGTGGACCTCAATCTTCCCGCTGCTGGACTTTTTAGGGACCAGTACCACCGGTCTATCCCAGGGGCTGCAGGACAGCTTGATAACCCCCATGGCCAACATCTTGGAGACCTCCTCTTTGATGGTGTCTTCGTGCTTGTCTGACATCCGCTCAATCCTGCTCTTCATTGGCTTACTGACTCCTGTGTCGATGTCATGGATGCACCAATCGATCTTCCGAGGAGTCAAGGAGAACAGGGCGGCGTACTGATCCAGCAACCACTGGCAGTCTCAGCTCTGCTGCTTCATGAGGTCTGGCGAGAGTTGAACTCCCTCGAGAGACCCGTTGGTGGGGTCACCGTGTAACAGATCAGGGAGGGAATCCACCTCCTCCTTTGTCTCATCATTCATAACCAGAGCCATCATAAAGTCATCCCGGCCGTAATGGGTTTTCAGCCGGTTGACATGAAAGACCTGATGCATCGGCCTTGGGCCCTTCATGTCAATGAGGTAGTTAATGTCACTGATCCTTTAAAGCATCACGTAGGGCCCAGTCCACTTGTTGTGCAAAGCACTAGGCTGGTAGGGTTCCATGATCCAGACCATCTGTCCCAGCGTGTGTTCCGTCATGGTCACCTTCTGGTCATGCCAGTTCTTCATGAGCTCCTGGCTGGCCTTCAGGTTCTGGGTGCCTTGTTCCCTGTACTTGAAAATTCAGGATCGGAGGCCGAGTACATAGTCCACTATGTTGTGCGAAGGAGTATGGGGATTGCCCTCACATCCTTCCCTAACTAGACTTAGCAGTCCCCTAAAAGGATGACCAAACAAGAGCGTGAAGGGTTTGAACCTGACACCGCTCTGTGGTACCTCCTGGTACGAGAAGAGTAGGCCTGGCAGGATAATATCCCATTTTCTCCTGGGTTTTTCCTCCAGGCAACCTATCATGCCCTTGAGAGTCTTGTTAAACCAGTCAACAGTTAGTTTTTGGGGGAAAGGCTGTGGAGAACTTATAGGTAACGGCACATTCATCTGACATAGCCTTCATATACGCGGATATGTAGTTGGATTCCTTAGGGAATCCCATATGAAAGAATATCCTGATGAGAGCCTTGGCGACCACAGGGGCCTTGATGCTCCTCACAGGCATGGCCTTGGGGTACTGTTTGGCATGATCAACTACGCCCAAGATATGCTAGTTCCTAGAGGAGATTTGAGGATCTAAAGCACTCACAATGTCAATGCCTATTCTCTGGAAAGGCCGTCCAACTGCAGGCAGTGACATTATGGGGGCATTGGTGGCTCCAACCTTCTTGCTGGATGCTTGGCAAAGGGGGCAGGACCGGACAAATGCTTTTATCTTTCACCCCGTCTGGCATCAGTAGAAATGAGCCGGCAGCCGGTCGGCTATTTTCATCATGCCACGGTGACCTGCCAACAGAATTTCATGAGCCAAGTCTAACAGGAACCATGTGTGGCACTACAGAACCACCAAACCCTAACTGGCCCCATCTCAAAAGTCTTGGGCTCCATGTATAGGAGTTGTTCTCTCAGTACACCTTCAACATCCCAGGGGCTTCTCCCGGGGCTTGCTTCTCTGTCTGCTCACACAGATCTGGCAAAGTTAGATAGAAGTGCTGCGCTTGGTAAAAGTTGGCTTGGGCACATAGTTAATGACAAAGTACGTAGCTCAGGTAGATCCATGAGGTCTGAAACTAACATGTCCTCCACCTCATATTCAGGTTATATGCCTGTAGGCCACCCTGAGGTCACTGAGTTGTGTGCCATGCAGCAGGCACTTGAGTGGCCACTAGACCCTCACCGGCAGAGGCAGGTGTCTCTGTGGACTCCAGATCTGGACTGGGTAGTACCAGAGGAGCCGGTCTTATGCCATTGTCAGCCGGAAGAGCCCCTGGACACTTTGCCCCCAGGGCTGTAACCAGGGCTGCTTCGTTGGCCCTCGATCGTGTGACCGCAACAATAATTTCAGCATCAGGTCTATCGTTTCCTAACATACAGTCTACTGGAAAGGCATCCTTGGTAGTGACACAGAGTTGAGAGATTCCCCCTTCAACTGAACTCCACGCTAGCCAGTGGGCATCAGGTGAGACCATCGTATCCCCCTGACTAGGCTGGGATACTAGGGATGATCTGATCCTCTCGCATCCACTGTCGTCAGACAGAAGTGCAATAGTGATACTTGCAGCAGCATCACAGAGGGCTTGCTGGGGCTTTGCTCCTGTTAATAAAAATGTGGTCCAAAATGATCTCTGTATTAGCAGGAACCAGGGCCTCAGTGGGGGCCCCAGTACCTTTCCCGCTCAGGGATATAAGGGTGCATTCGGCCAATCCCAGGCAGAGTGGGAATTCATCATCTAAGATGCCCAAATTGTCTATTTCCTCTTCTTCTTCTTCCATGAGCGTAATGTTAACTACGGACGGCATGGGTCTACCCTTGTAGGCAGGATCTCCCTTCCTATGTCTCCACAGGTAAGAAAGCTTGAAGGGCTGTGAGCATGAATACCCTAGTGCTGCTAGGGGTGCCCTCACTTCTTCTCTCTGAAGGATACTTCTCTCGGTTTGTTTATGCTAACCACTGCCTTTCTCTGGACGTGAGTAGCCACAAACTGATCAGCAGCCTTTGCAAGCTCCAGAGGGTCTGTGATAGTATGTTAACTAGATGGTGGTGTAACTCCATCTCACATTGTCTATGCATACTCTCACATGAAATCAGATTAAACATGCCCATAATGTGTCAACTTTGTTACTTTCGACCCAACCACTCAGATATTTCAGGGACTGATGCATAGCTGCCTCCAAGGTTTGACTCCCCTTCTTGGTGATCTCTCTAAAGCTCTTGTGGTACTGTTCTGGGGTCTTGCAGAACTTCTGGAGGACTGTGGCCATCATCTTGGAATAGATAGGTCTCCCTTCTGGAGTCTACTGAATATAACACCAGTTCCAACCATCGGCAATGGCTCATAAGGGCTGCTCCCCACAATTCCTCTTCCACCTTCTGGAGGTGAAAAGTAAACTTCAGCTTTTCAAACAGTCAATAAATGTCCTTCCCCTCCTCATACAGTTGCACTAATTCCTTGGGAGGTTGTGCCTAGGCTTTCCAGGGGAGCCACCGCTGGAGACACTTCCTTCTTCACCAGAAGCCTTGGTGGCCTCTTTCTGGGCCTCAAGCTTCATCTTCTGCAGCATCATAAAGTCCCTCTCCTTCTTCTCCTCCAAGACTACTCTCCTTTCTTCTAGGAGATAGAACCTGCCGGTAGGTTACAGCAACATGTGCTATGTGTCTGGCAGATGTTCAAGAATCCCTTGATGCGTGCAACCTGTGGGAGGCTTTTGACCTTTGAGAGAGCACTGTGCCTGCCCAGTGGGAGGAGATTTGAGATGCGCTATCTCTCTCCTCAGTGGTATCCATGCCCCTTCCCCCCCACCGGTGCATGGGCAATAGGGATGGGGGATCCAGCTCGCTGCCCACGGTTCTCTAGTAAAGCAAAATGTACAATCTTGTTTAACGCCTGTCTGAATGGATATCAGGCATAATTTGTGGGGCGAGTCATTGACGGTAATTATGAGCAATGCAGGCGTCAAAATGAACGATTTAGTAAAAGAAGGGAGCCCAATTAACGCCACTTAAGATGCGTCCTTTGGTCTGTCATTAAAAATGGACTGGGCATAGTTAACACCAGGAAATCCCTGACTAACTTCTGTGCCACCTTTAATAATCCAGGATATCAGATCCACTTTGATTTTCTGCACAGGCATGATTTGCAAAGGCAGTTTATCAAAGGACAATTAGGCCAATTAAGGTTACGGTGGCAATAGGGGTCTGCAGTAAGGTACCATGGGAAAACAGGGAATTTGATTGTGCCTGCGGCCAAATGAAAACAGCTGACCATATTCTGATTTTATGTCTAAGCTTCAGATTTGGCAGCTAAAGCCAACAAGTAAAGGCAAGGGGCTACAGCCAAGGACATGTCTTTATCTGGTAAAGACACTCAAGGCCCTACTGCTCTTTTCCGCTATAATTAGAAAACAAAACAGAAGACTAGAAGTATTGTCGAAGACAGTTTTTAAATGTGATGTTGATGATTTTAATGAAGTTTTATGATGGGATTTAGTGTGTAGGGGCATCCTGTTTCATTATTGCGTGATAATTGTAAAGGTTTTACATGAAACCACATACAATAACATGGCAAATGAACGTATAAACCTGCAAAAACCATAATCCACAGCGATCCATCATAATGGCGGGTGCTATACACGTACATGGGGGAAAGCAATAATGCTTCTTTTCCGGGGTGGAGGGGGTGGGGGGGGGCGTGCATGTGAACCGGGGACCTGTCGCATCCTCGTGCCTTGTTACCACTTCAAACATATAAGTATCAAAATCCTCCAAAAGGGGGATCGCAGGTCTTTGCCAGGGACCCCATTGAAATGAGCCTGTTAGTGGGATCCGCTGAGCTCCTTCTGAACAGCTTGGTTGTTGTTCAAACCACGAAATAAAAGAAATGACAGCACCCCAACACTGACATAGTACAGAGCGGATAAGGGCGCCTATCTTTGGCATTTGGTTTTAGCAAAATAATCCGTTTTAGTTGTAATTTTATTGCAACAAAATTGACATGGGCATGGGAATTTGACAAGATAAATAGCGGGCACGCTTTGTTTACCCGGAAGAAGTCTTTATTGCATATTCTGTTCAGCACTGTAGTGACAAGTGCAAAGGAACTCTGGACAAAGGTCAGCGCGGACTATGGAGTGGCCCACAGCGCCCAAGCACTCATTCCACTAAAGGCCTTCAACTCTGAATGGACAGCAGTGATCAAGAGCAAAACAGTTTGAAGAAAGCTCGGACCACCCACATTTCAGGTGGTTCGGGATAACTGGAACATTTTCAGCATCTGATCTGTAAACGTTTGAGGATTAAACACAGGCAGGGCCCAGGGGAGGACAGGCTACTGTTACACCTGCGGCCCACTATAGTTCCCCTCCGCTGTGCTTGTGTATTGTTGCTGCCCTCATGATATTCAATCTGCTAGATTTTCTGTTATAAGCAGTCATCGGAATCCCTTTTTGAAGAGCCTCACGCCCCCACTGGGCATCCTTCGGCCCCCCCCTATGGGGGACCAGCCCCACAGTGTGAAGACCACTGATCTAAAGCCTGCAAGCACAGCAGAGGGACCCTTGCCAAATGAGTGGGACAAAATGGGGTGCCACGAATGTTGGGGTGACAAACGCCCTTATACCCCCTAAAGTTACGCCCCTGGGCATAGTGAATGTGTGTTCCTGGGCAGAGCCTGATCCATGGGTCACAGAAGGAGGTCTAGCAGCAAGCTCACTACCTGCCCTGGTAAGTATTAGCTCCCCGGGAGCGTTGGTGTCATCTCCCACCACCAGAACGCGCCCCTTTCTTTCAGATGTCATGTCCCCCTCAACATTTTCAGCAAGGTTTCTCCACTGACAATGCCACTTCTTCCTCCTCTACCCATAGCCTCAGAACCCATGACTGGCCCTTCTCTTGCAGTGCATGTGGGGAGAGTGTCAGCCCAGGCCAGTACCGGGTAGATGGCAATGGGAGGGTAGTCGTGGGTGCCTGTTCCATACATGGATGATATTCACCAGTCCCTAGGGGATGTCCACCAAGAGTTGGAGGCAGTCAACTGAATAGGGCAGATATGGGCAGCAATGCAAGAGGCTTTGGAAGATACTTGCCTGGCCCGAGAGCAGGACCCAGCTGCAGAGGCTTGAGCAGGAGGGGGGGGGTGTCCGACTGGGCGGAGAACAAGGGCCGAATTCACAGAAGCGATTTATAATGGCAAAACCCCATTGGAAAAGGCTCTGTGGATAAAGGCCCAAGCCTGTGCTGCTGCAGCTGAAGCTGGTGTGGCTGCTACAGAGGCCAATGCTGGGGCCAGGGGGGGTGCCCACTTTACCCGAAAGGTGGTAACCCTGTACCCTGTATTTGCCATGAGACTTCTCATCCTTTTGATATACAGATCTCCAAAAGGGGTCCCTGGCTTCAAAACAACTACTCAGAAAAACAATTCCTAAGATGGGGGAAATGAAATGCTATCTGATCAACACACATTCATTTCCCTCCCAAATCAATCCATACCAAATAAATTACCTAAATGATGCAACTTTCCCAATATAAGTTCTTTATAATTATAAGACATGTAGACATGCAAGACTGTCTCCATAGGCAGGGCTGTGGGAGGCCATCTGCTTCACGCAGCTTTGGGGGTATGCCCCTCATGTTAGATATAAAAGTAGTTTGCATAGTGCCCAAACAAACCGTCTTCGTACCCACACTTCACAGTGGGCGCTTTGTGAACAGACTGTGAGTCGTTTTCTTGTAGTGTGTAAACAGTCCCAATGATGTCATTGATTCCTTACGGGGAAGTTGCCCGCACTCTCTGCAGCTCCTGGAAGGTGTATGTGTACCCTGTGGGACATGTAGATTGTGTACGGTTCTGTGGTGAGCACATGATGCAACAAAAGTAAAGTCAAGAACTGCGGGGCGCAAGGGGTGCTCAAATAATAGGTAGGTGGGCATGGCCCTTTGCTCTCCTCCTGTTCCCCTGTGCAGGTGGGTTACATGTGCATCCCCTGTCTATTTCCTATGCACACGTAGGCCACAGGCACATGCAAGTCTGCTTTCCCGCATCTCAGGCACATTACCTTGGGATCACCTCCAGGGAGGTACTGTGCACAACATAACTGTGCTCACCTTTGCATACTCTAGGTATGCCTGCTACCGTGGTGCCTGCCTCCATGCCAGCACAGTTGCTCTTTCTAACAATGCGGTGCAACATACAATTCTTATTTATTTACATTGTAAAGCGCTTCGTTGCAGGTAAACGACTTCAGGGAGCTGTTTATGCTGTCAAAGTCGGTTACTCCTTCTGGGGCTTGCGTTTCCATCTTGCGGTGCTCCTACAGACCTTTGGACCGAGTGCTGGAATCACAATATCAAGGACATGTCTGCACCAGCCTGTCCCATTAGCAGAGGGGGGCGGCCAGCCCCACGTTGGGCTCCTCCTCTCTACGTTGCTGCACCTCCCTGACCTGCTTGGCCAAGCCACTTTAATTCACGGCAAAATAATGACTAGGCCCTGGTGCCAGTAAGCCGAAAGCTGCAGCTGCACATAGGCCCCACACACCACAGCACACAGGTTGCTAGGCAACCAATATCAGATAAGCATTTTAATTGTAAACTTGATTGAACAGGAATAGTTTTAACATCAGCATGCATTGGGTGTAAACTGTTTCTCTATAAGGAAGTTATATCATTTTTCCACGATTTAGCTTTCACTTTGGTGCATTCAAATGGATGTTGCCTGTCACGTTGAAGGTGTGGTAAAAACATACTTGCAGTGCCTTGTTTCCTTCGCAGAAAATGTCTGTTCTCTGCATTCCTATACAGGTTGGGTTGCAGTGGTAGTAGTGCTATTAGAATGTCTGTTGTGATAATAATAAAGTAGATATTTTTAAACAACCTTGACTGGACCTTCCTTTGATCGTTGGCTGATAATTGTATTTTCACTGTGTTGCAAATAATCAATGGTTGACGACGTTTAGAGGAGATAAGCCTGCCGTTTGGTCCACGTTACCACAATTGGACAAGGAGGTTTATCATTTTAATGGTATGCTTGTTTAATCCAATCTGTTAAGATCCATTCTGGTGTATTAGAGGTGTGGGGTTGATTGATGGTTTAGAAACCGATATTCTCCCCTGGATTATGGTACCCCAGAATTTGATTAGTCACCGTTTGCCTCAGCATTCCACTTCTGTTTCCTATTTACCATCTGCAAAGCAGGGGCAGATAAAGTCAGCTTGTTTGGCTGTGTATCGTCTGTATGCAGAAAGAGTAGGGCAGGAGAACCTCACCCGTGTTAGCCCCCCTTTTCATGATCTTTTACAAAAAATGATCTACACACATGAAAATTAAAAGAAGCAACCTCTTAGACACAGGGAGTCCATTTGGATACGAAAGTCCAGGTATTCACTGGCAGTATTGAAATGTGCCAGCTCAGAAATCATGTCAAAACCAAAACAATACAAAACCTTTCAGCTAAATTGTAAGTAAAGCGGTGGGATGCCGTGGGGGTGGAAGGGGTAATGGGGAATTTCCACTGAGGCCCGCGGGAAGGCATTGGTGTGTACCCATTTGGAGGAAGGGCGTTTAAGTGGCACATCTTTGCATTATGTAAGTTTATGCCCAAAAATGCACACCACAATTGCCCAATTGAGGAATTGCTGACCTCTGCAAAAATTGTAGAGTAAGAATTGCCCAAAGCCGATCACCTGACAAACACTGATCGGTGCTCATCCCTCTGTAAAAGATGCACTATGCAATGCTGTATAACAATAGTGTACCTTGTCATGTAGTTAAAAAAGTATGCTGTTACGGCAGTATGTGCATTTTTAATTTTGGTACCTATAAGTCAAAATTATTGCATTGTAGCACAGTTATGAGAGAGATGACATGTGAGGAGGGGCACATATCTTGAGGGTGCTGTTTGGTTATTACCCATCCATTGACTGCCATGGCCATGCTAATGTTTGTTGACATTCCCACCTCCCTACTTGCCTCCCCCTACCCAAAACATATACCCCTGGGATCTGTTCAAGCTATTTCTATCAGGCAGTGACATCAAACTTGTAGATGGTGCATCGTCATGCTCAAGTCCCAAAGCTCCCTCGCTGAGAAGCAGAGCCTCCCTGAAGGCCTATCATCTACCAGAAGCACTCGCCCTGGCCCATTGGTATCTCCCTACTCCTTTGTAGATCTGTTTCCCCCACTGTGCACTTCCACTGTGACTTGTAAAGCACTCCTTTGCTTCCTGGAGCTAGGTCTGTGCTCAATAAATACCCTGATAATAATACAAACTGCCAGTGTCTCTGCTGAGAGTTAATGGCTTAATTGCAGGCGTAAATGTTCTACTGATGTAATAGAATGTCTTAACCATGTGTGCTTTCTGCCACTTGGTTGATATGTGTTCCTTGCACTGATGTCCTATTAAAATCAAGGATTGACAACCACCAAGCGTTTTTATTTGTGTATAGTATTAGTCATTTGCTTGCCAATGCTAGCCAGTGCTTTCATTTACCTAGGCAATCTCGCCATTTTACAGACGCTGTTATCGTATGGCCAGTGTCTAGCAAATGCAATTCGCATGCTTACATAAAAAGCCGAAACCTTTGACTTTGCCAATGCTTACGTGTACTGGGCAGTACAAACTATTCGGAACATTGGTTACATAGGGCCTCATTACGAGGTTGGAGGTAGCGCCATGGCTGCCTCCACAACCTTACCGACGCCGCACTGGTGTATGGGGCTATCACCGCCACATTCCAAGGTTGGCGGGGCCGGTAATTCCCCATTCGCCAGGGCCCTTCCCCATTCCCATTTCAGCCCCCATAGGGCTCAATGGGAATGGGGAAGGCGCTAATAACAGTACCGCAAATTGCGGTGCCGTTATTAGCTCTAAAGTCCCTTTGCGGGTCCTGTCCTTAACGCCTGGAAAAACAAGGCGTTAAGGGAGGACCCGCAAAGGGAACTCGTAGTAGGGCGGTAAGGGATTACCGGCACAAATTGCCCTTACCGGTGCCGGTAATCCCTTATCACCCACCTCGTAATGAGGCCCATAGTGTAATGTTTTTTATAAGTAGGTGCTCAGTGATAGGTCCTCAAGGGCATGACATTTCCTAAGCACATGATTGGTGTTACAGCTGTTAACATGAGGCCTTAATTGAGCAGAGGTGGCTGTTGCTCTGAACAAGCTCTGAACAAGAGGCAGTGCTTGGACAAATCATATGTCTGTACCTGAATATATTGGCCTATTCCTACACAAGAGAGAGTGTTCATGGGAAAATTAGGTGGCAACTGGATTACTTTTGCATGAAAAGAGCCTCTATGCAGACTGCTAATTTTGTATTGCCATAGGGGCCTATATTCTGAACAGCCTCCATGCAGGCTGGTCATTGTGTATTGCCATGGAGGGGGCCTATATTCCTGACAGCCTCCATGCATACTGGTCATTGTGTATTGCCATTAGGGGCCTATATTCCGGACAGCCTCCATGCAGACTGCTCATTTTGTATTGCCATGGGGGGGGCTATATTCCTGACAGCCTCCGTGCACACTGGTCATTGTGTATTGCCATTAGGGGCCTATATTCCGTACAGCCTCCATGCAGACTGGTCATTGTGTATTGCCATTAGGGGCCTATATTCCGGACAGCCTCCATGTAGACTGGTCATTGTGTATTGTTATTAGGGGCCTATATTGCTGACAGTCTCCATGCAGACTGGTCATTGGTCCTCATTACGAGGTTGGAGGTAAGGGATTACCGGCACCGGTAAGGGTGCTGGTGCCGGTAATCCCTTACCTCCATATTCCAAGGTCCCTTAGCGGGTCCCGCTATGGGCGCCTGGTTTTACCAGGCGCCCTTAGAGGGAGCTGTTAAGGGACCAGGGAGCTGTAGCGGGTCCATTATTAGCCCCATCCCCATTCCCATTGAGCCCTATGGGGGCTCAAATGGGAATTGGAATGGTTCTCGGAATGGGACTTACCGGGTCCTCCAAGGCTGGAATGACCCGGTAAATCTCTATTTCGAGAACCCGGACCCGGAATGCGGCAAGAGGGTAGCCATGGTGCTAATAGCATCATGGCTACCTCCACCAATGTGATGAGGCCCATTGTGTATTGCCATTAGGGGCCTATATTCCGGACAGCCTCCATGCAGACTAGTCATTGTTTATTGCCGTTAAGGGCCTATATTCCTGACAGCCTCCATGCAGACTGGTCATTGTGTATTGCCATTAGGGGCCTATATTCCGGACAGCCTCCATGCAGACTGGTCATTGTGTATTGTAATTAGGGGCCTATCTTGCTGACAGTCTCCATGCAGACTGGTCATTGTGTATTGCCTTTAGGGGCCTATATTCCTGACAAATTAGGCAGTTACATTGCGGAGGAAGGCGTTGCTCGTGGCCTACGATGGATGTGTGTTGTGTGACACTGCAGTTTCATAGTTGGACTCCTGGAATGTCATGGCAGCAGACAAGTTAATAAATGGTTTCTACTTTTTTTAAAAACATTGTATCTGCTTTAGGACATTTCGTGTTATGTCATTAAGGTTAAAGGTCATGTGACATTGCTCCCTGTCTGGAGCCAGATTTGTGTGATGTAACTTCTTGCGAGGTTACTGAGGTCAAAGGGAATGTGATGCCACTACCTGCAATGTCACTGGACGCCATTTTGATGAATTGATGTCCCAGCTTATTGCAGAGGGGTTCCTTCCTTCCATATCACTGCTAAGAAACAAAACCATAAAACGGGTCGATTCAGTTAAAGTTTGCCTGCTTTCTATTACAGAGAACAGAGGTAAACCGGGGATACTTTTATTTGTTGCGCCCGTCGGAGATTAATTGCTTTGCTCAAGGAAATTATTCCTTTTACCAAGAAGCTTGTGACTCAGTGGGAACCTAATTTCGTTTTTCCTGAGTCTATTGAGACTTATTTACAGCATAGTCACTGTTGTGATTAAACGTTTTAGATCTTTTAAATTGTTGTTCTATCACGGCTGGTAGCATGGCGGGTGAATCACAGTTTCTTTGAGTTCATTTCCTTGCGAATAGGGCGGGCTCTTGGACCCACCTGACATAATGTCGCGACTTCTACCCAGGAACAATTTGGCAAGAAGCGGCAGGGTGCACAGAGAATTATAACCCTCTTTGGATAGATGCAGATTGCAAACAGGAATCAAGATCACATTAAGGTCAGCAGTCATTGCCCATCATTATAATTTTGCCGGCCGGGAAAAAATGCTGGTAATTCCGGCCACAGCATTTTTTCCAGAGCAGCATACCACAAGTTTTCCGGTGGGGGCTGCGGTTCTCCCAGCAGGCCTGACCAGCGTTAGATCGGGCCTCTACTGGAAAAGAAATGCCTGAATCACCGGCAATACCGGTAATACTGGTGCCGGTGATTCAGACAATGCCATTCCATGGAGTCCTAGAGGACTCCATGGAATGAGAACTTACTGCCATCTCCGCCGCCTGTAATATCCCGGTGATACAGGATATCGGGGTGGCAGAGCCGGTAGGGCCAGTTTGCCGGTACTCCTCCGGAATTACCAGCAGTGTACCGGCAAACTCCTAATGCAGGATATTGACAATTCTATGAAGGTGGGGAGCTTTCCCATTGACTGCTTATCACTGCATTAATGCGTGTGATGTAACAAGTCTCATTTTCCTGGCTTTGGTGAGTGGCCCAACTCATAATTAACAGGTGGAGAAAAGAACTCCAACTGGTAAGTACCATCAAGGCAATTTGGCTCATATTTTCGGCACTGAACGCAAAGTCCTCTTTGACTCTTGTCCATGCTCCATGCAGAAAATAGGCCAGCATCTTGGCGCGCACCTAATTATGATGTTGGTGGAGAGGCATGAATCACTATGGATTCTGCCTGCATTTTATACCTGTAAAATCCAAGCATCAATAGGGATTCATTGTAATGCCAGCTGCCATGCACATACATGTAGGCCGGGGATTACTACTTGATTTGTGTGAAGGGTGGAAAAAGTCACGGGTACACGGTACCGCCTGGATTCTTGTACCTTTTTTTACACCACGAACACAAAACATTACATTATGATATATGGGCAGGGCGGTGAACGCCTATAATTAACAATTAATTTGAATTGACCTTGCAGGTATTTTAAATAGAGTGCCCCTTGTATTGTGCAATCGAAATATATGCACGGAACGAGTGAGATGTTGCCTGTGGAATACCAGGGAGCAAAAGGGCATAGGACAGGCCGCGCCAGTGTCAGAGGGGATATCAGTATGGAGTGGGGCAAACCGTCTGGGGAGAGGAGTGGAGGGGGAGAGAAGAGCAGGAAGTGCCAGGGGTTCCGAGGATGCCCCCTAGATAATGGCAGGGGTGCCAGCTGGAGCGAGGGAGTTGGGGAGTTTTGGGGTTTATATGGGTGAACGATCCGTGGAAGTGTATAGCGAAGGGGGTCAAAAGGAGATCCTTTTGGAAACTCCCAACGTGCAAAAATCTAAGTGCAATGGGAGTTGCGAAAAGGATCATTTTGCATTCCTCGCATAGAACTATTTTGAGTACCTGCTTATTTAAAAAATGGCAACTAATTATGAGTTTGGATCTCACCGTATGTTTACCTTCAGGGTACATAAAAAGTACTGCATGGGGTGAACAACCCGTATTTACCCCTTGATGTACGTTTTATATATGTGATAAACAACCCATACATATCCAGCTCCTAATTAGGTGGTATTTTCACAACAAGTGATATGTAAAATGCCACATTTTATTACTGCTACCGCCCTAGTCATAATGGAGCCCCATGTGGTTTTTCTGTTGCAAACTGTGATAAATCTGGACAATTTGTCCCTTCTTCCCACAGGGGAGACACTCCCTTTGAGGCTAGGGGGATCACCCTGCACAGCAAGACCCTCCCTAAGGGTCTGGGCAAGTGCGACCTCACTGGGAGTGACTCCCCTCTTGAGGACAAGGACTCCCATTCCATGAAGGAACTCCCAGTCCAAGCAACCCTTTCTGCATACATGGGGATGGAAAAGATTTTAACATTTATAAACTATAAAGACCCTTCTTTCATAGTATTGACTTCAAGTAATGCTGAACCACATCTGAAGGCCGTGATCAAAGAAGAGAGACTCTATCTTGTTTTTTTGTAATAATGTACATAAGAGCAGCACGGGCTACACATGGCAGAGAGACTCCTGCCGAGGGAGGAGTGCCCTTGCTATGCAGAGGGGAGACTCTGTGTTGACGCCATCCTGTAGAGGTTGAGAAACGTGGAGCCAGCAGTGGCGTGCAGGGAGCGAGACCCGCTAGCCTGAGGCTGTGATGCGGGTAACCTGACCAAGCAAGCGGCTCCAATCAAGGCATAAGCGAAGACAGCAAGAGAACCATCTTCCCTGGTGGAGCGACCGCTGGCAAGCAGTGATGGGTGTGGCACCTGGCACCTGACGCTGAGACCAGGAGTAAGAGTTGGGCCCGAATCCCCAAGCCCCACCAGGCAAGAGTGTTTGTAGAAGAGGCGAGAACCCAGAAGGAAGCAAACGCTCCCAACGCGAGGATGCTGGTGAGCGTTACGGACTCTGGCTATCAAGGGGGTCGAAGTCGACAACCGTGTGAAAGCCTGCGTGAGCGGGACAGAGCCCTGACCCAGGGAGTGCAGGCTAAAAAAGGTACGAAATTTACATATCAAGGCTGGGGAAGAAGCCAATATTACGAGAAGCGAGGTTAACGAGAATTTAACGGGCACATGCCGTATGTGAAAAGGGGTGAAAGAAACACATATGCTTCACACCAATGCTGGCAAAGCCAACGAAGGGTAAAGCAGAGTGAAACATGTTAACCCTATATTTCAAAGCTAGGGAAACCGGCAAGAAGATGAGTACCTAAGAAAAACAAACGGGCATGCGCTGTACGTCTTTTTTATTGGACTGGAACACAATATAACTACTGAAGAGTCACAGGGGAGTGCCTGTGTCACAAAGTGGGACACAGAGAAATGTGTTCAAAAGGGATACTGGAGGGATATGATTGCTGGTAAACTCTGAGAAAAGAAAAGAAAGAATTATTTTCCCCAAAAGGGGGAAGAAAAAACAATCCAGAGGACATTTTATGTTTTTGCACTGACAAAACCTAGAAGAAGTTAGGAAACTGTGACAAAATATTTCCAAGGAACTTTAAGACTGCGGATAAGTCAATCATGAGTTGGGCCAGGCCGAAGATACTGTGGGGCTGTTCCACAAGCCTCCATTTTCCTTCTAAGTTTGATTTTTTAAAGAGGTAGGGCAAGTTAGTTGTTTAGGATATGATTTGGACTTTGACAAGCACCCTAGATTTTGTTTTTAGAAGGTAGGGAACTTAGCGCATAGTAATAGGGTCAGTTAGGCATTTTTCTTTTCATTTAAATAAATCAAGTTGAGACATGATCTGCTGTAGTCTGGGTCCTTCTTTTGGTTCACCACATATGGTGGAATTTCCGGGGTGGCGTGGCCTGACGCGCATGGAGTGAGGACGGCGCTTCCGTGAGCTCCGGTCGGGCCGCGCAGTCGGATCCTTGTTTCGGGCATTACGAGTGCAGCTGAGCCGTCCACTCAACGGTGCAGCTGCTCATAAGGCGATTACCCGTGTGTGGCACCTCTTCCCGACGAAAATCGGAGCCTGGGCACCCGCAGAATCGTCCCGGCCCGGCTCCCCCTACCTCCCGAGGGAAGCTTCCAAGATGGAGGCCGCACCACGTCGTTGACTCCGGAGCGCTCGCAGAGATCAGGGACACCCGCCCGGCTGATCACTCGTTCCCTCTGCTGACCGCTGCCACCCAGGGGCCCGTGCCATCCCTCGGAACGAGGCCCCACAGACTTCTACCAGGATCGAGGGACAGCATCAAGGAGGCCCCCCGCTTCGCGCCCAGAGCCGGCGCCCCCGCAGATCAGATACCACAGGCTCCATAGACTCTGAGGCCCACTTGCCAGAGCCCCGGCCTGAGGGGCGTCTGGCCCACTCGTCGCCAACCGGGGGCCGCGGCTGCTTACTCGGGCGGATAAGGACGCTTCACCTGGGGCGTATACCGGACTTGCTGCGGGAGCCCCCCGCTCCATCCGAGGGCCGACCCCACTAACTTTGCGGGCTTCCGACCGGTAGTACACCAGCCAGATGACGGGGGCCTACCCACCTTCCCCAACCAGCACCCCTCTGCCCCGCAGCAACCAGCCTTGACCGGCTTCCACCACCACCTCATCCAAGCTTCGGGCCGCAACGACCTGCGTGCCCTCACCACGGGGCGGCCACGGGGCGGCCACATACCTGACACAGGGGGTGCACTAGGATTGGCGGCACGACACACCTAACAGATACGCAGTGGTGGGCTGCCCGAAATCGCACGCTTACCCACCCTGCGGGAAGACATTAAACCCCTTGCTTCACCCATCAAAGCCAAGAAACTCCACTATGGCGGCCGCAAGGAATAAGGCCAAAAATGCCACCATGGACCCTTTCGTCACATCTAAGTCTCAGCCCGCCTCCCAGACCACACCGGCAGGCCCAGCACCGCGAGCCAGCTCGGAGGAAGACACCAGGCACAACCAGGTATTGGATGCGATCGCTGCCCTAAGATCATCCATAGAATCGAAGATAGGCGAAGTCAAAGCCGACATCCAACTGATAAGACAGGATGCCCGCAACCTGACGGAACGTGTCACCGCTATTGAATCTTCCCAGAAGGACAGGTCCGATGACACGGCGGTCCTAAAGTCGGAGGTTGCTACTCTCAAAAACAAGGTGTCCCTTCTGGAAGCGAGGTCCGAGGAGGCGGAAGGTCGCGCCAGCCGCAACAACATCAGGATACTGGGTGTACCGGAGGGGACAGAGGCTATGGACCCGACGGCCTTTGTGGAATCCTTAATCCAACAGGAGATCGGGGTGGCAAATCTCTCCCAGGGCTTCGCCATAGAGAGGGCTCACCGGTCCCTCCAAAAGAAACCCCCCCCAGGCTCCTACCCTCGCCCCATCATTGCGAAGGTACTCAACTTCCGGGACCGGGAGGTAATCCTGACATTCTCGAGAGACGGTGGAGAAATAGAGCGGGGCAATTCTAAAATCACTATATACCCCGATTACACTCAGTCGGTTCAGAAAGCCAGGAACTCTTTCGTCCCAATCAAGGCTAGACTGAGGAAACTAAATTTGAAATATATGCTGCTCTACCCCTCCAGACTGAAAGTGCTTTTTAAGGGAAGGGCAGTGTTCCTGGAAACTCCAGCGGCAGCCACTATGTGGATGGAACATAACGGCCTGGCCGAGGTCCCCACTGATTCTTCTCCCGGACAACATAATGAAGACAGCCAGGGATGACGCGGATGCCCTGACCGGGGCACCCGCCCCCCCCCCCCTCCCAACACACCTGATATGGTAAAAGAGCCCCGACCCACCTGAAGCAAAACTACAAAAAGAGTATGCTAAACGATTGCGCGGCCCATCGGACTCCCCATGCGCGTACATGGACCCCGCTCCCGCGAGGGACCAGTGCAGGCCAGTTGCCAGCACATACATACTCGCGCTAGACACCAGGATGGGGACAGACAGCGCGAGAGCACCCGAGCACTGCACCGTTGTGACAGGAGCTGGGTGCACCAGTTACAGTTGTTTCTTTCAAGTTGTTGTTGTTCTAACTCACCCGCCTCCGAGAACTCTTTCCGGCTCCAAAACGAACCCAAAATTAAACATCGAAACAGATCGCCCCTCACGGTCTGGACAGGTCATGGCCCGAGACAACATACAATCAACCCTCGAAAAAGTGGGGGCATCCCTGCTGATATCTGAAGTCGACACACAATGGCATCAAAACCTAAGGTGATCACGTGGAACGTCAGGGGAATGGGGTCCTACCTTCGTAGAAACCGGATACACTCCTATCTGAAGAGGAAGAAGATATCCTTCGCTCTACTACAGGAACGCACCTCTCCACAGACCTTGCGGACAAACTAATGAAATACTGGGGCGGCCAGGGGCATGGCTCATCCTACTCGAGATATGCACGGGGAGTGTACACATGGGTAAGCCCGGACACCCCATTCCAACAACTGGGCGCAGAAAGAGACAACGAAGGAAGATACCTGATAATGTGGGGCATGCTGGAGAACACTTGGCTATGCATAGTGAACTCATATTTCCCCCAACACGGCATTCCCTCCCACCTTAGGAAGCTATGCGCCAAAATCATGCTCCATAGGGACGACACTCTAATATGGGGAGGGGATTTCAACTGCGTCATGATTGCTGAAATGGACAGGTCTACCACACCACGCACTCCCAACAATCTTTCCTCCGAAGCCCTTCGCAGAGCGATGGAGGAGCTACACATGACCGACATCTGGCGGGACCTACACCCAGTCGATAGATCCTACTCGTTCTACTCGGCCCCCCACAACCTCCACACCAGGATAGACTATCTCTTCATAGAGAATGAGCTAACTTCACAAGCTGAATCTGCGTCTTACCTGGGTAGATCGATATCGGACCACTCTCCACTAGTACTGCAACTCTGTCTGAGAGGCCCTAGACCGCCTATCCCGATGTGGCGCATGCCAACAGAGGCCTTGACCGATCCCGCATTCAAAGAAACCCTAGCTGAGAAGCTTGAGGAATATATAAACTTCAACAAGGGCTCAGTTGACAAATGGAGTACACTTTGGGAAGCAATGAAGGTGGTGACGAGGGGAGAGGTAATTGCCGAAGCAGGCGGGATCAGGAGGCAATTGAGAAAGGTACTAGAGTCCGAGGAGGAAAAGATTAAGCACCTTGAAAGTACACACCCCCCAACGATAGAGACGGAAGCCAAGCTGAAGGAGGTTAGAGAAGACTGCAAAACCGCATGGGAGAGACTCTCGAAGTTCGACTTTTCCACACGATCTGCGAAGGCACACAACGAAGCGGACAAACCAGGTAGGATACTAGCCTGGCTATGCAGAAAAGAACACCCAAGGACGGCACTAAATTTGATTAAGGACAGCAGGGGCACAGCCCACAGGACACAGCAAGCTATAAACGACACCTTCTCTGACTACTATGCCGAACTATACGCCCACACCAACCGTATACCCAAGGCAGATATCAAAGATACCTTGGAGGAAGTCGGTCTACCCAAACTGAATCAGGAGCAGAGAGACATGCTGGGGGAGCCCATCACGCCCGAGGACATATCCGAGGTGATCAGATCCCTCTCCACGAGCAAAACCCCCGGAACAGACGGCCTCACTCCGGAGTTCTACAAGGCGTACGAGGGGCTCCTATCCCCCATACTACAAGAAGTTTACGCGGAGGCATTCGAAACTGGAATGTTACCGAGTAGCATGAGAGAGACCCTTATAGTCCCATTGCTTAAGCCAGGCAAACCACCTGAAAACTGTGACTCATACCGCCCAATAGCGCTCCTGAACTACGACAGTAAAATACTAACAACCATTCTGGCAAAGAGGCTCTCGAGAGTAATAGGAACCCTGGTACATGAAGACCAAACAGGCTTCGTTCCGGGACGCAACACCACGGCCAACCTGCGAAGACTCCAGCATGTGATAGCACATACGGCCGAATCCACCGAAGACCTGGCTGTGCTGTCGCTGGATGCCATCAAGGCTTTCGATTCGATCTTCTGGGAGTGGCTGATCGAGACCCTGAGGGAATTTGGGCTTGGCGATCAATTTGTTCGTTGGGTCGAGGTGCTCCACAACAATCCAGTTGCGAGAGTGAAGACTGGTGGCATGATATCGGAGGCGTGGCCCATCCAAAGAGGAACCAGGCAGGGATGCCCCCTCTCCCCAATGCTATACATCCTGGGTCTGGAACCGGTGGGGATCTATTTCAGGAATCAGCTTTTTGATGCCGGTATCAGCTTGGGCGGAACAGACAATATCATCTCCCTGTATGCCGATGATGTCCTCCTATACCTACGAGACCCCCAGAAAAACGCCCCTACAGCCCTGGACATCCTAGACAATTTCGCGAAATACCCTGGGATAAAATTTAGCCGCCAGAAATCATGCTCCTTCCCTTTGGCTGGACTCAGAGGCAGGAACACTGACAAACTCCCTGTGATTGGGATTCAATGGCAGGTGGAGGCGTTCCGCTACCTGGGCCTCACCATCAAGCACACGTCGGCCTCTACTCACGACTGTAACACGGAGGTGGCCATGTCCGGAGTACGCAGGTCTATCAAATTCTGGTCGAAACTGCCGCTCTCAATGATGGGTAGAGTGGCAATATCCAAAATGATAATATTGCCCAGATTTCTTTACTACTTTACAAACATAACATACTATATTCCACCGCCCTTCTTCAGGAAGCTAGAATCCCTACTAAGAGACTTTCTTTGGGGCCGAGCCAGGCACAAGCTCACACTGAACATCCTCACGCTCCCCCATGCCGAGGGTGGCGTCCAGCTTCCCGACTTTCAGAGGTATTACCTGGCGGCACAACTGTCGCATATCGCAAAATGGCTATGTGACGACCCTTCGGCAGAGACGAATCTCCTGCGCCAACTAACCTCGCCCATGCACCCCAAGGAGCTAATATGGAACAAGCAAGTTGGGCCTCATGACCCACCTATGATAGCACAGCTGGGGCGACAGGTATGGACAAATGTCACCGCTATGCTGGGGCTACGGCACTCATACGCACCTGAGATCCCCATCCTGGCAGACGTATGCAAAACCAACAGCGACTTATCGGCAATGCGGAGATGGGAGCACTACAGCCTTTACTCATGGGGAGACATGTTTAGCGATGGGCTGTTTAGAGACTTTGAAGCACTGCAACAGACAGATGGACTCGCCCCTGGACAATTCCTATGGTACCAGAAGGTGAGACAGGTTGCCAAAGAGAAATGGAATGAATGGCCTGAGGAGCCGGACACGCACCCTCTTGTGCGGGAATTGTACGGCGTCGGTGACGGCTGGAAACCGGCGTCAAGGTTGTACATCCAAATAAACGATAGGCCCAATCCAAGAAGCGCACGCCTGAAGGAGAGATGGGAGTCTGACTTAGGGACTGAAATCACAGAAGGAGAGTGGACGAGGGCCCTATCATACCCGAGGGAGATATCCCGGAATGCGAGGTTCAGGTTAATTCAGCTCAACATCCTCTACAGGACCTACATGACTCCACACAGGATAGCCACATTCTCCGACAAGGTGGCCCCGACCTGCCCATGGTGCACTGCCGACCATGCGGACATGATCCACATGTTCTGGACCTGCCCTAAAACACAGAAACTCTGGTCCGCCGCCGAACAGACCTGTAGGAGGGCTGGGTTGGAGACATACGAATGGACACCCAAGGAATGCCTCCTGGGCACCCACCCCAGGCTGGGTAAAATCAAACACCTGGTGAAGTTTATGGACATCGCATGCGCACTCACGAAGAGAACAATTGCCATGGCCTGGAAATCCCCGACTGGACCCAGATATGAACCCTGGATCAAGGAGATGCTGAGATGGACGACAGCCGAAACCAGGGCGTGGGAGGAAGGGATTAACCGAGGCGGAGAGGACCCAAGCACTGCGCTGGAGGCCTGGAAGTCCCTCCTGAGAGTCCTGATTTTCTCAACGAGCCTCAAGCCCCCTTGACTCTGCCCCCCCTGGATCTCCAAGTAAGTTCGACCGAGAAACTGCAATATCAAACCCATACTCCCCCCACACTATGCCCCAGTATGATCGGCCAGACCCCACCGACCTGAGACGAGGGTCCGAAAACAAAGCGAAGAGCCAACACCTCGGAGGACACGCGGACAGTTAGTGTTACTTTTGTTGTTTGTTAGTTGCTTAATCTTCCTAAGCTCGAATTGCATATATGTTATACATTAGGTGACTCACCCTCACCATGCTCTTGATGTTTTAATGCATATATATACATAAATGCTAATAAAAACATTTAAAAATAAATAAATAAATAAATGGTGGAATTTCCGGGACCCGACATAAAGTCAGACCCTCGCCTATAACTCATGGTCAGTCCCCTTGGCTGTCTCCCACCTAAAGGACCTTTAGGCATAAAACCATCACTAGGGTCGGACAGTGCACCTCTCACACTAGAGAAACCAAAGCCGACAGCTCTCTACAGCCACCTTCTCATTGATTCTGAGGAGGAAGAGGAACTCAATTCCCTTCCCTCATAATTTCTTTGCAAAGAAATGTCTAATCCCATAGTCAGCATGTGTCCCTCAAGACCCTCCTGGAAAAGTTGATTGACAATCAGGCCTGTGCCAAACAACACCATCAGGAAACAGGCCAAAGCCACCAAGTTCTCCCTCCCAGAGTTTTAAAACCTTACCACGAAGAGGATGACCTCAGTGCTTTCTTTACCAACTTTGAACGACGAGCGGCCCAGTTCCAGTGGGATGAGGGCCTGAAAGTCTGTTATCTAGCCCCTCTTCTGAGGGGAGACCTACATGTCTCATACCAGAACAATGACCCTCTCGGAACTATATCCTTCTTTCAAATCAAACGGGTTCTGTTAGAGAGGCTGCGACAAACAAAGGCCTTCTATCAGCTGAAATTCAGGATTACTCAGCTGCTTCCAAATGAGAGTCCCATTGAGTTAGCCAGGAGAATTCAGAATATATAAAGTTAGTGGCTAGGGAAGAAAAATCTCCCCGAAATACTAGAGGCAGTAGCGTTCAAACAATTAATTCAGGCTTTACCCCCTTTTTTACAACATGTCGTACTTCAACAGCCTGAACCATCCCTAGAGACTGCTATTCAAATCGCCCAAGCTCACTCAGGGGCATCTAAATATTTAAGAGGCAATGGGAGACCGGTAGAGCCAAGGAGAGACTTTAAACCACCTACCAAAGTCCCCAGTGTTGACGTTCCCAGAAAGCCAGAGAGACCGTTCCGTGGTAAAACATACGTACCCCAGAGATGAGGCTATCTGGAAACCATTATCCCTCCCTTTAGTAAAATTCTGAACCACATCTGAAGTCCATGATCAAAGAAGACAGACACAATCTTGTTTGTTGTAATAATCTAAATAAGAGCAGCGTTCTCTTCGAATGACAGAGAGACTCTTCGGGATGGAGGCGATTCCTTGCTATGCAGAGGCGAGCCTCTGAGCCTTGCTATGCCGCGGCGAGCTTCCATGGAGACGCCATCCTGGTGGGGTGGATGGACACTGAGACGCAGAGCCAGCAGTGGCATGCAGGCATCGAGATTCACTAACTGGTGGCTGGCAAGCAGGCAACCTGACAGAGCAAGCGGCAGAGGCTGCTAACTTACACAAAGACTTTGCCCTCCGAACATCCACTTTACATGCTAAGGAGCTCAGGCAAGTTCAAGTCGACCAATAACCTTTTTCCATATGTATGCTACCATTTTGTCTGCAGCATGGATACCCATTATCCATCCTATTTCACTTCTTGATAACTCATCAAAACATTTTCCCACTTGGTACTCAGAGACCTAAGAGCATGGGAGAAAAAGAACAAACTAATAAGTCCTTTGCAGACTGGGTGCAGATAGGGCGTGGGCACAATAATAAGTGGTCTGACACTGAAAGCATGCCTGTCAGATGTGGGCACCAACTCGAGGTACACTTTATATGTGACAGCCGTTGATCTAATGTCTGCATTTGATAACATAGACATTTCTAAACTCTGGTCCAAACTTATGAAATGGGATATAGATCCTTCGTTGTTGGCATGGACCCGACTGCTGTATTCGAACAACTCAATGAGAGTTAGACTCAACACCGCAGAAGAATTATCTAGAGAGATCGCACTGAACAAAGGTATACGGCAAGGCTGTGTGTTGTCACCCATTCTCTAAGTGCCAAGTACGAGTATGCTTGTCCTTTTTGCATAGAGCATAGACTTGCATAATAGCCTGGCACTTAAGGGGTTAATTTCTATTTGGCTGACCTGTGGTAGTCAAGAAAGGAGTGGGGTGGATACGTACCCAATTGGTCTGGGTAATGAAATTAAGATGCATAGCTTTCGCAGACAACATCCTTTTAGTGGATTACATCCCAGCCGGTCTTCAGCCTCAGCTAAGTGGGCTTAATAAATACCTGGAAGATAACTCCCTCCAAATAAACACAGCTAAATCCTATGTAATGGTTAACTCTACTATAAAGGAAAAGAGGACCTACACGTGGGAATTGAACAATTGTGTAATTAAACAAGTCGTTTCAATCCGATATTTAGGATACGATATAGCTGTAAAAAACAGACAGAAATAGACAAGGCTCGAATTGACGATAAAATTGTCTCGTGCATGTCACTGCTAAAAGGGTAAAAAGTAAACTATGTGCCTACTCTGCTACACTGATATTATAGTTTTACAGAGCAAATATCTCAGCTATTTTACTCTATGGGTGCAAGCTCATGAATATTTCTAATAGGCAGTTTTTTGATGCCTTAGAAGGTAAAATCCTAAAACAAATACTGAGGCTTACAATCTCTGTGCTGATAAGCGCAATAAGACTGGAACTGGGTCTGATGTCTTGGAGGGCTCAGTACATTTCTAGAAGTCTGCCTGTGCTTAACAACCTAGCCAAGTCGGATCAGAATTTGTTGAGGTTCTACCTAACTATTTAAATAAAGCAAAAGACCAACCCGTTCCTAAAGAAATTGAAAAATAGATAAAAAACTTTGCGATAATGATAGACCTGGCCGGTTCGGAGTCAGAAACAGTTTTCAAAAACAAAATTAAAAGATTGGACAAATCTATGGATCTGCTGAATCTAAGCCAACTAAAACTTTATGACCCTTTCTAGCCACATTTCCTAGCTCCCCCGCGAATGCTACCTAAAATTCAGACTAAATTGTTTGCCAACCCTAGAAGTGCTGGGTCCAGAGCTAGGAGTAGCGCGCGAAATGCAGAAATGTAGAATGTGCGACTCTAACACCATTGAGTCATTGTTCCATCTAGTAATGGAGTGTCCAATATTCATGGCTCACAGGATAATGTATTTGGAACGGTTTATCCATTCAACCGCTACTGTGTTAACAAACGACGTATGGTATCGTTTAATGACATTCTCTCAACAGTCATTACAGATAGCACTAGTAAAGTTGGTATTCAAAATCTTTTCTAGAATTGACAAAGTTACGGTGCAAGGAATTTTGGACTTGGTGAGGGTAATCTAATGTCTGAATGATATCTCCACAAGTAAAAAATGTATGAGTGATTGTATATTCACCTATTTTAATTGAGTGATGAGAATAAGGAAAGTTTAATTTTAAGAAGTTGGGATGTGTGTACGAGAAACAATTTTCTTTTATTTTCATTTTGTTTCATGTATCCTACCATTTCATCTGCAGCATGGATACTCATTTGTGACACTTTGGGTGTTTTCAACTCCTTGGTTCCTTCGCCACTGAAGTTGCTAGTTATTGCTAAAAGGAGTTGAAGTCCACCACATGGGCTCTGCGTGTTTATGTCTGCAGTTTAGCAAATCACATTTGGTAACCTGAATAGGACCCGTTTTTGTATTCGGAGGTCCCCCAAATGGCACTCCCTACCCAACTCCCACCAACCACAATATCCATCCCACCGGCTCCCCTACTCGCAAATACAAATATGCATATACGCATATACGTGTACATGTATGTGTAATTGGTCGATTCGACCAAAACTGCATGACCAAACTGTAGATTTTCAAAAGAAAGTCTTTTAAAACATGGGATGCACAAAATATATGGAGGGCCAAATAATGAGTAACCATATCTGTAGTATGGTCCGCCCTTAGGGGACCCCAGATAGGAGATCCACAAAGCACTGCCGCTATCACTTTCCTTAAATAGGCATCAAATAAAGTTGAGAGAATAGGACCACTATAGAGACAATTAAATCTAGTTAGCCAATTCAGTTGAATTATTGAGATCACACAATTTTGGATCATCATTCACCTCACAAGCACACGCGTTTAATTAGTATTTGCCTGAGGCAATATCCTGTGCCTATTATGGTCCCTTATAAGTCATTTAAGGCCTTCGATGTACTTTGACCTTTAATTTAGGGCCTGATTCAGAGGTCTGTGTAAAAACAGAAACGTGTTTTTCCAAGCCAGAACAACACATTTTTTAAAAGCACCATTTTCTGATATGGAAAGTATGTGGTGCAGGCACACGAAAGCCTCATCTTCTGCATGAGCCTGATTTACGGCTTGACAACAGCCCTAGCAACAGTCAGGAATGCAGGGCAGCCACATGGAGGAGATTCTCCTCCCAGAAGCACTGGTTTAGCACGTCAATAAAAGGAGTTACAATACGACACCTCTGAGGTGCAGTTAAATTCCACTGCACACGTTTTCCCTTTATAAACATAGCATTTCTTAAACTGCAACACCACTTTTCTAGTTTAATGAAAGTCTAAGAAAACTTTTTCAAATTAGTAAAGTGGCAGTCTTTAAAGAAATGCTCGCAATGCCACTGGAGCACATGTTTCCCCCACATGTGATTTTAGCTGCTTTTGCTGCTGGAATGTACGACATCTCCCCACCAATACTTCCAGCTGCTTCAGAATGGTGGTGCTGGAAACTGGAGGGGAGAATGTTGTATTTCCACACTCTTTTTATCATGAGCTCAGAATCAGCCCCTCAGTCTTCAGTCCCATAATGCCTGGTCCAGCCCTTGCTGCTGGTCTATAATGCTATAGTAATTATATAACAGGAGCCTTCGTTTTATTGACAGCTGCACCAACTTGTGCCGCCCAGGAAAGGGAGGAGGTTAATCAAAATCATAGCTATTTGTATTTCTCTGCCCGATCAAGACACTTGACTGCTAAATAGAACTGCTTCCCTTTTGCAGAAAAAGTCAATAGACATTGGCCCTGATTCTGAGCTCCAGCTAAAATAAGATAATTTAATTTCTTTGTGGAATGACAATTTCCTTATTTGCTCCCTATTCTGTGCCTATACTTATACAGGCACAGAATAGGGAGCAAATAAGAAAAGTGTCTTTCCATCTCGGAGTGGCACTTATCTTATTTTACATGGAGCTTAGAATCAGGTCCTTAGTCTTTTAGTGTTATCAATTAAATAACTATTCTTATAGTATCAATCAAGAACATCCAATTTTCTTTGGAGTGCGATTGCAGTTTGATACATAATTACAGTATCGTGAGCAAACAATGCACATAGCATGCTGACAGAATCAAGCCTCAGGGGAGGGGTGGAGCCCAGACTAAAGCACATAAGGGAAATCTGACCATACATTTAAAAAACAGGTGCACAATACTCCCCCTCGTCTGAGACCATTCTTGGCCACTATTTTCTCTGCTAGGTCTCCATCTCTTCCTCCTTTATTCCGACCAGAAGTTAGCACTCAAAAAGGTTCAGTCTCTCTAGCTCCCTTCATAAAGTTAAACGACCCACTCTCACATAAGAAGAATAAAAGTTGGTAAATAGTGCCAATTTGTAAACCTAGTAACATTGTGGTCAAGAATTACACAGCATAAGTCTGACTGACCGTGCCAACCCTAACCTTAAATCCCCACCTACTCTAGTGGAGGCTTCCTCTTGCTTCTATCCATTGCAGCAGGGACATCATTTGGGGTCGCTATGGGTCGCACCTGCGACCCCTGAGGTCTCCCTTGCTACCCTTATGGCCTCCTTTACTACACATAAAAAACGTTTTTTTTGTGTTTTTAAATGGAAGCTCCTTGGCTGTGGGCAGCACCATGGGGCTATTTGTTTATGGGTTGGCTGGCTTTCTTGTCCAGGCCTCTTAAAAAAACAGGGGGTTCCACAAGTGCAACACTTTGAGCAGTGACCCTAAATAAGAAAGTATAGGAATAACACATAATCTGTCTTCCTGGAATTCTACACAATAATTGCTAGACTCATTAAAGGTCTATTTTTGGCACACTTCAAGGGGTGAGTCACTGATTTCGTCTGTTCTTAAACACTTCAAATTTGCAATGCAGACAAAAACGTCCAAAAAGCATTTAGAGTAAACTTAGCATCCATTTCGGACTATGTAGGATGCTTTTTGCAAGTTATAGTTACAGCATGTTTTTTTCTGCTGTTGTCTCTGTTAGGATCATCACAAGACATTCCATCTCGGTGTCCTCAGTCACTTGACAAAATCCTTATGCTTAAAAGCTTGTGTACATCAAGCCAACAGGTGTACTGCATTTGCCTCTTATAGTAATGCGGGCCGATGGCAGGCTATATCCTACAGAGGGAATGTGATATGATATGATATGATAGGTTATTTATAATGCGCTTAATACCCAGAAGTTTTTAAGCGCGGACCCGGGGATCGAACCCGTGTTGCTCCATGTCGTCTTGCTTCCAAGGCGAGCACCTCCAAAGACAAAGCAAAGAATTATTCAAAAAATGGTATTGAGGTAACAAAATAAGAGAAATGTCCAATCAAGGTTCCATTAAAACAAAAGGAGTCTTTTATCAAACTAAAAATAGAAGTAACTATTGAAAACACTAATAACACACTACTGTAAAGGAAGATACATAATATGCAGACTTTGAAATAAAAGGGAGCACGCTTGTTCTGAAGATAGGGGTAGAGAGGCAATAGTCTCTGTGGTTATATTCAAGTTCGAAGGATACGTCTTTAAAAGGTCAAGAGTGTCTCTAAAGCCCTTAAATCCAGGCCGATGGACAGAATCCCTATGAGGACTTTTATCTTCTTTTTGGCTTGCCTGATGCTGTGTAGCTGGGCCAAAACGGCATAGAGTCGGTCGAGTCGGGTGCTCTCAATGGATCAAGTTGGTGTTCAGACAATTAAGCCAGTTTGGCACTTTCAAACAATGCGGTCATCCTGTAGCGGTCATTTGATCAAATCGGCTGGAGAACAAGCAGGCAATGGTGGAGGCACTGGCTTGAAACAGTCGAGTGGTTCGATGAGGTCCAAGTGATGCAATGTGGTGCTGCAGCAGCGGTCGGCTTGAAGACAGCTGGAGTGCAAGCAGGCGATGGTCGAGTCAGCTGCTCGACAGCTCAAAGGGTTGAGTGTCACAGACAACTCTGTCGCTATGCAGGGGCTCGAGAATGGCTCAAAATCAGTTTAGTCAGCTGTAAAGAGGTTTGCTGTGAGAAACAGAACCCAGAACAGTTGCTGGGTGACCATGTCCAGTGTCTCCAGGGTCAAAGTGAGCCCATCGTCTCCCATTCAAAGCCTAGAAGGTTTCTAGAGAAGATTTACAGGGGCTGCCACTTCCAGTGAGCATGTTCCTGGTTACAAGGGTTCAGGCAGCAAGCAGGCCTTGTCCAATCAGCAGTTGATCCCAAATGGTCCTATAGGTTGTATGAGGGGAGGTTCTTGCTCCCTTCTTGGAGTCTTTACCTTCACCTCAATGGCAAAGTACTTTGGGCAGACTATACCCAAATAAAGTTCAATTTGAAACCTTCTTCTTAAGGGTCCCACCTCTTTATGTGCTGAATTTGCCATGGTAGAGTGGTCCATTTCAAGCTTTCTGTAAGGCTCTCATCCTGGCTGTTTTGACAAGAGCCTTCCTGGTGCTGTCAGTCCCAGAGTGTGTCATCTGCAGAAAGTAGGGAGAGGGAACAGGAAGTGTAAGTGGCCTAAGGAATCCCAAGAAGGTGGAACCTCTCTCTTGTCTGCAACCGCTCTCCTGAGCTGCCATAACATCTTCTCCCCTGTCTGGTTTACAGCAAAGAGATTCCAGTAATTACCACCCTGGCGTGATCTCTACATTGTTCTGGTGGGGCTTTCCTTTCAAGAGCTAGTGCCCAGGTATCCCCCTTGGATATATCCTGTCCTCTTGAGAAGATGACAAGCTTTTCCAGAGAGAACAAAAAGGGCTTCCTTTGGATGGACTCAAATGGTTTGTTTTGGGTGAAGCTCATTCCCAAATAAGATCACGCAAACTCTGACAGTTGAATGAGCCACTAGAAACCAAGTTGGCCATAAAATTGCATGAATAGTGTTTTGGCCAGTATCATTGTATATTCCCATTGACTACCAATTCAAAACAGATATGTTTTATATTTAGTTAATATTCTGCCACCAGGCCTTGGGGATTCATAATTATGTATATCATTTGGATCAGGATTGCCCACGGTTAAAGACAGCCCACGACAGTTGGAAATGTGGGATCAAGCAGGCTGTAAGGAGAATGCACATGTAACTCTGTAACTGACATGCTGCCAAACTACAAGACCTCTGCTAGGAATTCCAGTAGACAGTCTCAGCAGAGTTCCATGTTTACACTATACTTTTCAGCATGGAGCAATATGGAAGTGCGGTCTGATTAGCAGATATGAAAGTGAGGTCTGATTAGCAGATACGAAAGTGAGGTCTGATTAGCAGATATCTTCTGAAACACAATTATGAGCATCATTTTGTATCGAAACACTAGAACAACTCAGGCTAGAACACCGCAGGTAGCAAAAGTGACACGTGGGAAGTATAGCTAGATGGTAATCTGCAAGTGGGAATGGCTTTCACCAACAGAGCTGAGTTCATATGCTTGGTAACGTGTCATGCAACAAATTAGCCCACTATTATGTGGACTAGTGTGGGCACAGTGAGCGGACAACAACAGTTTCCTCCCACTTATTGTATCCATGCACACTTTCACAGAGGTGAGAGTAAGCCTTCGGGCTACTTTTCACCCTGCAGCGCTGCTGTACTAACAGAACGTTATGGGCCTCGGAAACTCTTATAATGAAGGGCGATCAAGCGCAAGTGGTGGGAGGGAAGTTGCACAGTGGGCAGGAAACATGTTTGGGTCAGGCAAAGGAAGACAACTCTCCAGCAAAATCAAGGCCTGATCTGTTATTCTTGCTTGGCATATGGCCTTGTAGCGCTGTGGGGTGCACTGCCGCCCTGTGCTGGGTTTCCGACACACCTTTGGCTGACATTGCATAACAAGATTAAAGTGCATTACAACATCATACGTATTAGCTCACATTAGTATCACAAGATAACAGTGCATAACAAGATTATATGGCATTGCATTACCAAAGAGTACAACCCATTATCCTTCCTATTGCAACATAAATCATGCACCAGTTAATGTGTGTGGGGTTAGGGTGTGATGAGTGTTTGGCAAGGTCATTTGCAATACGCAATACGACCAAAGACAGTAAACATAGCAAACTAAGACAGAAAGACTAGAACGAATCATCAAGAGGACCAGGACCGAACTATGACCTTCCCCAACAGCCCTTAGAACAAACATAGAGAGGGAAAGGAAGCACTGCATCACAGGCTCAATTCTATGGGTGAGAAACAGAATGTTCCATTACTACACATGGTCCACCAATACAAAGCAGGAAGCACAATGCCCCACCACACAAACTACAACTAAAGAACAGTCTCAAGGATGTTCACCCCACGGAAATCTAAGAATCAGTCACGACAGAAGGATACGAACGTCTGAATACACACGCTCACCAAGACGGATCCACTAGGACAACACTTCAACATGACCGCAACCCTGAACCACTGAAAGCCTTAACCGACCAGGGTCACACTAGATCACCTAAGAATAGATATCACCCACCCAGTACCACACCTGAAGATTAGGTTCAGACGCACCCACCGATCTAAACTATACTCAATAGGATACAGTGGATCAGCGCAACACCACCAAATCGAGTCGGCCACCAGGAACCAGCAACATCCGAACCCACAGGTATACAACCCTAACGGAATCATAAATACCTGAACCTGGATACAGACCCCACTAACCCAACCCTCAATCTTCTGCATACTTAAACCCACACAAAACCACACAACCATCTCTCTCCCAGCAATCCGCACACACTTTACCACACCACATCAACACATAAACTTCACCCACAGCACTCGAGGCCTTCATCTGATTCAATACTAGCACCAAAGCCCAGCACTCGGTGTATACCGAGCTGAAGCTGCCAACAGCACACCACATCTCCCACTCTCCTTCTCCCCTCCTCCCGACTAACCCTACCCCACCCATCCTGTTTACAGATCCGCCAGAGCGCCTGGGGACCAATTCCGTTGGTGACGGTGCGTTATACAAGTACCGATAACATAACATTTATTAATGCTGTACAGGTGATAGGTCGAAATGATGCATAACCATGGCATTGCTTTGGAGCCTGGGGTTTCATTGGAGAGTCAGACTGGGAGTCATGTAACTCTTGGATATCAATTTGGAATCTGTCTTTATTGATTGATTGATTGATTGATTGATTGATTGATTAGTTATTGATTGTGTGCCTATACACAAGTGTTTCATAGCACAACAAGGCAAGGGAGGGGGAACAGAGGGAGGACAAGACAACAATCTTACTGGGCCTTGTGTCATTGAGATCGTGCAAGTGCGCAACAAGAAGTGCAGGGGAGAGGGAACAGGGAGAAGTACACCCAGAGCAGCAGGGCCCTGTGTTAAGTGCTGGGAAGGCTGGGACTCCAAGGGGTAATCCCAGCCGGTAGTGCAAGGTTAGCCAGGAGGCAGTGCAAGTCAGTCCAGGCGGCAAATGCAAGGGGATTGGTCAGGGCGGCTGGTGTCCTGTAAGACTCAGAGGCCAACCAGGACACCAGGTCCCCAGAATCACACTAGGATCCTGCACACCTTGTGAGTGAGCTAGTGCCATGGGCAGTCTACTCGGCCAAGTCTGCCTTGACCAGGTGTTTGGGAATGTGTCATCACTTATATCACTGTTGAAAACACTGGAAAGTGTTTTCTAACACATTATACAACTAAGATCATTATGCTTGTTAATCACAATAGGACAACTCAATTTCAGGATACCAAACCTATCCACACTTTGAGACCTTTTATTAGACAAGCTGAAAAGGTTATGCTGAGATAGTACAGTGCATTTGCTTTCCAAGTTAAATAGACTTCTTCTTCAGATGGTGTTCACAGAATTTAAAACACAGCAAAAGAAAAAGAGGGCTTACGTACAGCGTATTATTAAATGCATTACTCTATTATATGCCCTAGGTCACAGAAAGCACTGCCTTATAAGGTAACCTCTCATTACAATATTACATATATTTGTGTCGGCAGGGATGAGAATGTATATTGACTCTACCTTTGCAGCATTAATATCCAGCAATTACTATCTGCATGGTGAGCTTTCAGTGTGAATTTGCATATGTCAGTTGGGCTTAGACAGAGTGGGGAGATAACAACAGGTCGTAATGCATTTGTGATGTGGACTGAGCGAAAAAGACAGGGAGCAAATATAGAAATAATATATAGAACTTCATGCTGCTTTTCTTCCGCTTCTAAGCGCTGTAATAATAGGTGATATTACCCACTTTTAGTGTTGCACAACATATTGACTGTGGACCTCGTAGGTCTGAGTCAGCCCTGCTGCAGGATTCGAGCTTGCAAAGTGTACACTATTTCCTTGTCTGATGCGAGCACTTAACTCGTCAGCTATCCACCCATCAAGTAGAGGGCAAGTGTAGGTGTCATTGACAGGAGAGACAGTTGAAGCAGGAGAACATGTGTAGACGAGACCCCAGACATGGCCTGCCCCCTGCCCCTCGCTTCGAGGTGCCAGTAAAGTACTCGCCAAGGTATGTGACGTACGAGGAGCAGCTGAACCAACAAAGGGCTGCAATGGGCCTCTGCCCTGTGTACATTAGAAGATCAATACCTGTTGAAATGCCCATAACCAGGCAGCCCTGGGCAGCACGGTACCCAATCAGACAACCATACCAGCTGTTGATACGGAACGGGGAGGAATGCCTACACACAGTCCATGAAGAGACTCCAAAAGCCATAATGGAAGGCCAGTGGAGATGAAACAAGGACCAGAGCAGCTCCAAGAACGAACTGAAGGAGTACTGAAAACATGCATGCCAGTACTGACAACTGCGAGGATAATTGTAAAGGACAAAGGGGAGAGACACTGTGAAAAACATATGAGAATGGTGCCATGAGACAAGATGGAAGCAACCGCCTTATTGAACGTGTGTAAATAAGCTTGAAACGCAAGATGCTAAGTAATCGATTCTGCTTGCAATGCTTAGTAGAAGTTAGAGCGGCAAGCGCCGACTGTATACATCTACCTCAATACAGGACAATGAACATGTGCGACTCCATTTTGTATAAACAGAAGTACTCCCAGGCAGCCAAGGCCTGACTGGCCAAGTTTCATATCCAGGCCCAAGCTGAGGAAAGGAGCGGGATCGAAACTTAACAAAGGATGGCCCATGCCGGGGAAATCGAGGTCAACCAGAGAAGGGGAGGTGAGCATGTGCTCACGAGACTCCAACTTCAGAGCATGCCAGCCTGCCCGTGAAGGTCAAGATAACACGTGACCAGACAGGCGCGAAGATATACCACGGCCTGATGTCATCCAGAACCAGAGGGTGCCATAACTTTTCCTGATAAGAGACTACAGATCCGAGGCCATACCCAGCCAACTAATTGACACATAGCCCTAAACCACTGATTGATGGAAGGGAGACAGGGTGAATCTTGGGACACTAAGCACCTGGGTGTCTATTCTGCATGCTGCTAATTAAAATGGAGATTTATGTTTAGGGGTGTAACTTGCCCAATCACAAGGGACCATGTAATCTAGGGTCCTATAGACATTGTAACCAATGAGACGTCGTACTTGTAGTGACGTCAATCACGTGTGGTGTAGAGGGAAGGGCATAGATGCCCATCCGATAAGAGTTATCCAATCCACTTGCATTATTTCCATATACAGTTATAGCACCTATACTTAAGTTACCTTTCCCAACCAATTGTATTGCATGATGATTTTTTGTAGAATTAGATGTCAATGATGACGGATTTTGCCCATAAAAGAGGCTGTTGGGCTAATGTTCAACGAAGTCGGGGTGAGGCAGGTGTTTGTGATGAAAAAATAATACAGCTAGAAGCAGAAAAGACTGTATATATATAGGGGGTAAAAGACCTGGTCATCTGAAGGAACTGGGGTAAGGCATACCAGGGGGGCACCCGAGATTAAAAACTGTAAGGAATACCGTGGGGGCACCCGAGATTAAAAACTGTAAGGAATACCGGGGGGGCACCTGAGAGAAAACTGTAAATTCACCTTGTTCCTGCGCTAAGAGTGGTCAGAAGGATCTTGAACCCAGAGCCCATAGAGGGGGGACTTTAGGATACAATGACGTTTAAAGACGTCATAAAGGGGTTAGTTCAAATCCCATGACGGGGTGATAATTAGAAGGCAGGTATACGTTGACCAGCTGGTGTCCGTCTAGTCTGTCAAGCATCTGTCCTACATGTTCTGTGTATGCTGAATGTGGAATTATTGTGATATTAAATGATGGCAATGCCTTTTGGTTTTCGCGATTCTGTAAATGAGAGGGAATCGCCACTGAATTGATGTGTTTCGAGTAAAACTGTTAGTGTAAAAAGTTTGTGGAAAAGTTGGATTGGAGCTTGCGTATGTGGTGCTCGCTCATAATAGTGTAAAGTTGAAACACTGTGTGATCATTGTTGGTGACAAAATTAAGAATGGAAGACGTTACCCCACTTGCACACTTGTGCAAGCAATTGCCAAAACATGCAGTAAAGCTGAAGAAATACAGCCAGGAGTGCGTTAAGGGCACCGCAAATAAAATGTTTATGCCGTGGCCCCAGAATGGGTCATTGTCTAAGGCTGTCTTACAGCACATGACCACGTTCCTACATGCCACATATAGCGGGAAGAAACTCGAGAAACGCCTTGCCGTTCTCGAGCTTTGGAAAATGTTCGAACAAGTAAAGGAAGAAGACTGGATATTAAATGTATGTACGGAAGGGGGTGAGACGCCTACCGCGCCACCTGCCCCGCCGGAACCAGTTGTTGAGGGAAGTAAGTCGGAAGGCCTTTACCCACTACGAGAACTTAAGGCAGCCACAGGTTATAGCAACCCTGCATACAAGTCACCTGCGTGTAGCAGTGACGAGACGAAAGAGAAGGAACAGGAAATTGACTCGGCCTCCACAATCCCATGGGACAAAGAGAGGCGAGATGAAGAAAGAAAAGGCCAGGCACAAACGAGTGCACCTCTCGATAGAGAGAGAGAGGGAAAGAAGCAGAAAGGAACCGATGAGGTAACATTTGCAAAGGACGAATGGATGGGAGGGCAGATACTATTGAAATTAGATGGAAAAGGAAGTGATGACGCAAGGCCGAGTGAACGGTCTGTTAAGGTGCAAAGTAAGGAAAAGAAGAAAGAAATGGCTATGAGAGACGAGAGGGCAAGAAAAAAGGATAGGTTGAGGCGAGAACAACTATATCGCGAAAGCAGGGTGTACCGCGCAGTCGCACGCAATATGCA
This sequence comes from Ambystoma mexicanum, assembly GCF_040938575.1. NCBI lineage: Eukaryota > Metazoa > Chordata > Amphibia > Caudata > Ambystomatidae > Ambystoma > Ambystoma mexicanum. The sequence continues at coordinate 76,817,784 of NC_090924.1, read as the reverse complement.
GCCTATGAAAGGTGCAGGCAGAACATGCTAAAGTTGGAGGAAGAAAGGAGGGTGCACGAAAGGAAAGTGAAGAAGAGAGAAGATGAGGAAAATAGAAGGGCTAAAGAACATAGAAACAAACGGATGAGGGAAGTAGATGAGGCTAGAGAGGAGGCGAAGAAGTGAAGAGAAATGGATGAGGAAGCAGAGCGTAAGCGCAGGCAAAGGGCATGAGATTTAGAATATTTGCAGCGGGAAGTGAAAAAACCTAATCCTGTTGTAGACAGGGAAGACATAGAAGAGTTCTTTCCAGCAAATGATGCAGTACCAGGTACTAGCGGGACAATTATTGATGATGACTTCAACACCAGAAGCATCGGGGAAGCAATTGATCAAATATATGATGAGATGAGACTGGAACGAATCTCCCAAGAAGGAAGGGAAGATGAGCGCTTAGAGAGCACTCAGTTATACAATACTGAGGATGTCACCCGAAGTAGTGAGAGTAGGGGACGTTCCCTAGATAGACTAGAAGTTGGGCAGAATGAAGATGATGCAAGAAGATGTGCGAACTGGGAGTATTCAGAGTCTGACTCAGAAGGGGATTTGGAGGAAGCGGTTGGCAGGGTAACCAAGGAGGTTTCCAGAATGTTCAAGGTGGTATCCAGTGTGCACCAATGGGAAGTCCAGCTATGCCAGATGGACAGATGGCCCGACCACCGCCAGTGTGTTGGCTGTGTGGAGTGACAGGACATGTGGCACGCATGTGCAGAAGCCAAGGCATGTGGCAGAAGAATCAAGGGATGGGGGCAGGCACGGTGAATCAACCTGCTACCCTACAACAGGTCAATGCCCATAACTATACCGTGCAGCAGCAGGCAGCTGGCTTGCAGCAAGGTGCACAGCAAGTGGTCCAACCACTGAACATGGGGAATGTACCACAGGGACAACCCCAGCAGACACTGTCGCAAGTGGCTCAGAGCACTAACACTAGTGGGGGAAACCGACAGGTATACAGTGGACCGAACCTACACATGAAATAAGACGGCTCACAGGGATCTCTGATGTGTTCTATCCTATCAGTGACACCAGACCCTAACAGGGAACCTAGGGTAAATGTCACCATAGAGGGGAAAGAATATTCCTTCATAGTTGACACGGGTGCAACGCGCTCGTGCATACGAGAAGGCAAGTTCTCCTTGTCCGGCGAGGCAATAGACACCCAGAGTTTTACTGGAGCTCATAGCAGAGTTCCCTTTACTGATGCACTCCCAGTCTCAGTGGGAGAGTGCGACATGAATGTACCTTTATTGTATTCGCGTCAGTCCCCGGTGAATATCATGGGTCGGGATTTGATGACGAAGTTGAATATGACCATCTCGTTCACTGAGGATGGCATAGTGTCCTCCACCCCAGGAATGCATTATTCAAACGTATGTGAAATGATCAGAGCATACTCTGGACGTGCAGCCATGAGAGCTGTACCGTTGGAATCAGAAGTTTTCGCATATGGAGTACGAGTGCTCATGGCAGGATTGCCAGGCCTCGCAGAAAAGACTATGAGAACCCCTGATGAGTTTCTATTCAGGCCAAGAATACCCATGCACGAAGAGGAGGGACAGGTGTTTCCCTTAATGATACAATCCGCCGCGGTGCAAGGAAAGGTAGTATTGGTTGAAGGATGTGATGACGAGGGTAGACCTTGGTGTGCGATTGTTGCCATCGAAGAAGGGTATCGAGTGACCGACGTCACCGATGATGATCTGTTCGAAGAACACCCTGACCTAGAAGAGACACGGGTGCAAGTGAGTCTCATATTTTGGGTCAAACTGATCAGGCGAGAGGTACCACAAAGGATGATGTTAGCGTTAGTACGCCCAGAGTACTTTGATATCGACATGGCCCTAGTGCCGGCCAAAGTATGGACTACAGGGCCCTATGACGTAGGTCTCCTGAAGGGACCCGGCGAAGTAAAAATTAAATTGAAACCAGGAGCAATTCTGCCACGGGCACGACAATATCCCATGTCCAGAGAAGCGGATGAAGGGATTGCAAAGACGATCTCCGCCATGATGGAGCAGGGCATTCTAGTGACATCGGAATCACCCTGCAACACAGTGATTTATCCTGTCAAGAAATCAAAGGGAGGGTCCTGGCGTTTAATCCAGGATTTATGAGCCCTAAAAGACATAGTCGAAGCCGAGTTCCCTTTAGTCCCGAATCCATCCACAATTTTGTGCAACATACCCACTGAGACAAAATGCTTCACGGTGATCGATTTGAAAAATGCATTCTTCTCGATTCCTTTGCACCGTGACTCACAAGACCTGACGCATGGTAAAGGAAGAAAATCACGTACTCATATCTGCAAAAGCGTTAATCTCATGAACATTGAAAGCCACACAAAGCATTTAAAACCTAAGACTCCGATAAGAAGTAAAAGTAAGATCAAGACTTTGTTCATGGACATATGGTTCATCCCAGCAGAAGCCTCATGTGGGATGTGCTAACCTACTTCCAACTGGTGGCACTGTCCTACCCTTCACTTATAGGCAGAGAAGCCAGCGTTACTGAAATCATTCAAGACCCTGCAAACAAGACGGTAATCTGGCAACTATTGACTGTCATCGCAGAGGTCTTCGCCGAGTTGCCCGAGCACAGTGACTCAAAGACCAATGCTCCCGCCACAAGTAATCATTGACGAGATCACATATACTTTGTTTTTCCGCATCATCGAAGAATGTCCAGGACTTATCGGGAGAACTACAGATACATTGACATTCATTAGAGATCCAAAAAACAATTACTTCCTCAACCAAGTGTGGTACAAGCTGAACCACGTGGTTGCAACTCACGCAGCAGGAAAGTGCAAAACTTGTTTGCATCAAAAGAAGGGACTGTGATTAGGACTCAGCAAACGAGGCAAATGTCCCTATCACCTGGGGATACACCGCTGGCACACAACGTTTTATTTCGATTAGTCACAGACTATCCGGAAATGGTGGGGAGACCTGCAGATGTTGACGTCATCTCCTTTCTTAGGAATCCGGCCAACGCCCCACACATGGGCACACTCCTCCAAGGCATCATGCTCCAGGTGGAGCTGTCCAATTTCCAGCGAGAATTCCTGATGAGATTTCAGTGAGACTAGCCGACGAGGGACAGATCGAAGAGGAAAAAAAAAAAACAACTGAAAGCACACTGCGAGAGAAGGACTGTGACTTTAGAGCCAAAAACCAGACAAATGTCATTAACAACGGAAGACAGTCGTATGCATTTTCGCGTTTTCTTTCATCTCATTGAAAACTTTCCAGAACTAGTGGGCAGACCCTGCAACATTGATGTGCCCACTTTTCTTAATGATCCAACAAAGAATGCCCAACTGAACAGGCTCCTAAGAGCTATTGCATCACAATTAAGAAGCAATTATGGACATCCGCTGCTGAGGCGAGCCTTAGAAAGGAGAGATCCAAGATAAAACCCTTTAAAATTCTGAGCCGGGGGCAGAGCAAGGAAACAAAGACACAGTTCTTCATGCTTCCAACGTAGAACGAATCGAAAGGGATTAACTACATCTTGAACTTCTTTTCCTATTTTTCTTATTTTTCCCTATTTTGTGCATTATCATTCCGCAGTGGAGTAAATGGGGAAGAGAGAGAGTGTTCCTCAACTCGACCTCGAACGACCAAGTGAAAGGAACAGCCACATGAACTTCACTGCCATGTTCACCTTTTTCAACCTTTTTCTTATTTCTTCCTACCTCCTCATATGTTCACTTTTATTTTTATTTTTGTTTTTATTTTTTCAATGGTTTATCTATGCATGATGTGTAGCGAAGCCATCATTTCATGGTATCACTACGAACAGATTCCTGCCTGTCCTCAGGGTCAAGGCGAGTTGGAAGAGTGCCCTGGGACTACGTTTATCATAGAAATGCAAAATGAATTGTGATGTGTTGGAAACAATAGTCTAACCTTTTTCCATAATCTAGTAAAGGACTTGGCGGAGTCGTGCGCAGAGTCAGTCTGCGTCAGTCCACTTGCCTTTTCTGGGTCGTGAGGAGCTGCAGCTACGTGTCCGGCCAAGTGTTTTGCCAAGTGTTTTGCTACGTGCTCTAAATTAAGCACTGCTGCTTTAACCCTGCTGGCTGCGGGCTGTGGGCGGCGACTACAAAACTCCACGTCAAGCGCGGAGCGCGCGCGGAGTCGTGCGCAGAGTCAGTCTGCGTCAGTCCGCGACTGGCAGCTCCGTGCACAAAGTTTTGCGAAATGACTGCTCAAACTGCCCATGGGGGCCCCCAAACAAGGCACAAAACAATACAACAACGGCGGATGCAGAATCCGTGGACAGCCTTGAAGGCAGACTCTGTCCCTGCGTCTTCAAAGGTAAGCTCTGCTTCAAAGAGACCCGCGTCTAAAGTATCACCAGTAATTATAGATCCAATGGTTGATATGCTCCAACCAGCAGCACCGGTGCCGCCTGTGTCACCTGTATCTACTAATGTGACCTTACTTGAGACCGCAGTGACCACCTCTTCCCTCGGTGACCCCGAAGCCTTGACTGCAACTACGTCACGCTCAAATGCTAGAGCGAAGAGTGCGGAACGGTCAAAGAAAGATTGTGCCGCGACCCTTGTAGAGCTTGTGAGCACCGAGTTACAATCGATCTCTGCTCACAAAAACTCTAACGCTGGTGGGCAATCCGTACCTTTGTTCGAGTGTGTAATCAACCAAGCAGTACCTGTGGCAGCACAAATCACGCCCAAACCCAATGCAGAGGAGGCCACGCCTGTGTCTGTGGCTGCGTTTGTGCCTGACAAATCAGAAGCGAGTGCCCTCACTGCGAAGGATGTCGGGCACTCAGACGTTCCCCTACAACGACCACTACTAACCCTAACCAACCTACCTCCATTCTTCTTAGATTCCTCACGTTCATCTCAGCTTAATCACACATTTCAGCCAACGTTAAACTCAATAGAAAACACTGAGGAATTTTTTACGCCTTTCGAAATCACAGACGCAGAAATCATGGAAGCTTCGCAAGACGAGGAACAAATCGGCAACTTGACTGCACTCGATGGGCTAACGCGAAGTGCGATGCCTTTGACTAAAGATCCTGAGGCTGTGGTTAACGCCTCCTTGCTCGCTGAAGCTGAAACTCGTCACATACACAAAACTCAATCGAGTGTCTCATTGGAATCGAAAACTGTAACTGTCAATTCTAGGACGACGAAAGCAACAACGCCACACAGTTTCCCGGATTGCATTTTGACAAAACAAGCAAAGGAACATGCGATGCCAGGCATCATCCAGCCTCCTCATGAGCCGACGAATTGTCATGCTAATCAAGTTCACGTAACTTATCAACCCAGTCGCAATTACGACACTGCAAGTGATTACTTGCACAGATCACGTGTAACTCCTGATCGTGGCCTGACAGGGAAAAGAAATCAAATGCGTCGGACATCATGCGACAAAAGAATTACTGGTGGTGCAGACGATAGCACCACTAACATAACTCATATCAAGACGAGATTTCACACTTCCAATATGGCCTCCTCTAGTACTCCAAGAAATGTGAATCTACAGCCAAAACCTTCACAACTCCCACAGAACATCTTTGTCACTGCAGCAGTGAATACGTCGTCTTCCAGTGAGCACCAAATAGAAAATACAAATTGCTCACATTCATCTCCGGCGGACAAAATCACCACCGACTCAAAACCAAGTCTTTCCTCAGCGGCAGCGATGCAGATTTATAACAACGTTCTAGCAGCCTCTTCTGCAGCTCTGCTTCCGTTTCTGAAGATGTATGAGTCACTGCAGGAGGCCTATAAAGACCAGACATCACTGATCTTATCCCTCAAGGAAAGAATGGACAAATTTGACAGTGTGACAAATTTCTTACAATCACAACTGTCTCAGGAAGCTGAACATACGATGCGATGGCAAGAACGTTTGAGTGATCTGGCAGCACGGCATCATTGCCAAAATGACACCTTATCTGATGGGTTACTTGAAGCTGTGAAATGGATGAGACATTCATCAACCATGATGTGTTCAAACACCGTCCCAGTAATCCCTCAAGCATCCATACGATCAACCAAGGCCTCAATACCATCGCAAACACGACTACAAAACATAAACGATGCTGTTCTAGCTGTAGAAACACCCTCCATTGTTTTGGCTGCTAACAATGGAGAAAGGAACTTGGCTGCGCCCTTGCCTGCACTTGCCCCAGCGCCAACGTTGAGCGACCAAGTATCCTATTCAGCTAGAAGTGCGCCACCCAAATTGCCTTTGACTTCTTTTGGAATCTTCGAAGGCGCGGCAAAAGCCATAAAGGTCTCTACGACTACTGATCAAAAAACCTTGCTTTCACATGCTCGCCAATCAGCCTTTGCAAAGAGAACATACGTTACTAAAAAACGTGCTAGTAATGCGAAGCCACAGAATTTCATTAGAAATACAATGCCAGAAAACAGGTCAACCTCATCAAGCAGAACAGAATTACCAAAGTCCAGCAAAGAAAACATTACTCATGCGGACAACGATCTTGGAGGTCATGGGCGTCTCATTGCTCCAGCGAGCAAACGACAAAGAGCGGAATCAGACCGCGGAAGCCGAATGAGTAAGTCATCGGACGAAGAAATCGATCTCTGCAATCTTTCGACCTACTCCGACGATGCTGTATCCAGTAACCCCACTATTGGCCCTATTGTGGTGCCTGATGATGCTCTTCACGAATTGCCACACAGAACAAACCCTGATGTGGACGAAGACATGAACCAAAAAATGGGGCTACCAAATTCGAGGCCATCCTCCAACTGGCTAGCGTGGCTGAATCCCAAATACACACGCTCCCAGGAAAAGAAGCAAGCTCGCTACATCTCTCATGCCTCCTTATCTCTAAGAAACAGCTCAAGTCCGATGAATAGTAAATTGAGACTACAAAATCTAAATCGAGAAGATTGTGATCTAAACCTGAATCGCAATAATGTATTGAAATTATTTGCCTGTATACCATCGCTACGAACGATTTTATCTGAAGACATACGAATTGTTGAATATGCAACAGAAAACCGCTGTGACCAGGTTCTACTACATATTACCTCGGTCTCAGTTCGAAACACTATTGTGAAAGCCTCAGAGGAATTGTTAGCGTTTGGGTTCGACATCTCTGTGGAACCTACGAGCACAAGACTCGATAGGTCAAACACAAGCAGACAAAAAACTTCTCAAGAAACGCAAAAGCAAAGATGCGCCGAGCTATGCAGAGCCATGACCACCAAGGAGAACCCAAGATTAAACAACAACCACTCTGCCAAAATCACTTACCATAATAAGGATGCTGAACGATGTTAGCCACTAGGGATTGGAAACAAGTGCACTCGTGAATTCATCTCCTGGAATACTCGAGGATTCGTTCACTTGTTCAACAAATTTGACGTCGATCTAGAAAAAGTCTTCGTCATTTGTCTGCAGGAGACCTGGTTATGTGACCCTCCGTCACGAGATGGCTTTTTGACATTATTAAACCCGGCAATCAAAAACCCAAAGGGGCGACCATTTTCTGGTTTACTAATGATGATTAAAATAAACACCAGGTGGAGTCTTGTTGAGTCCTCTAATCCCAATCCTTTTGTACAGAGTGCACTGCTCCAGACAACAGATGAAAATTTAGACACAAGGAAACATTTGCTTGTCTTAAACGGATATTGGAATCCAAATAAAATCAGCACTAAAAACTTCATAAACGCAATAACATCTTGCATTGACAAGTCACTAACTGTCAATAAGAATTTATCTATAATTTGTGCAGGTGATCTAAATTGTTCATGGTTTAAACACGATCTTACCACGAAGACGTTTAAACGATTAACTCGAGATGAAGAAAAAAGTCGAGAGTTCAAGTGGAGACAGGCACTACGGAATCGAAACTGCTATATGGTAAATGGTCAAGTTACAGGGGACCAACCCCCTCAGTCAACCTGGTCATCTCGGAATGCGCAGTCAATAATTGACTATTTCTGGATATCCCAACATCTTTTTGAAAGCAATCTGACACTGTCAATAAGAACTATGCCAAGTAGCGATCACAAGCTTCTCAGACTGGCCTGCACGGTAGAATGGTTATTCGAACAAAAACCCTACGAACCTACAATCTCCGTAAACACTGGCGGAAATCGACTTAGAATCGACAGTCCTAAGATTGAAAAATTACGCCAACAATTTTGTCAGGACAGTGATCTGTCTGTGAACTACGCTCCCTTGCTCTTGGACTTTATCACAACAAAAGGTGCTAATCGCATAATGGGTGTAACCCACAAACATCTTTCGTCTTTGATCTTGACTCAAGCTAAACAGACTATGCGACGCGATATTAGAGCCCTAAAGAAGTCTGACAAGTCAGCCAGCGCGACAACTGCAATTAAAGCTGCAATACGTGCGCGTCGCCAAGCATACCGTAACTGGTTGAAATCTCAGAAACTAATAATTGAGCAAGACAAAGCTGAGCAGCTGATGAAACATCTAATTCAGAAGAAACTACGGGAAATCTGGACAATCCTGAATACAGGCAATTCGAGACATCATCAAATACCATCCAACACGATCGATGCCGATACATGGGAACAACACTTTACTAACATCTTTAATAAACCATCTCATGAAGACTCAAATATACCCACAAATGAGTTAACATCCTGGAATTTCCAAACAACAGTGGAAGAGATCAGAGCTGCAATACGGGCTCTTAAAAACTCGCATGCAGCAGGTCCAGACCTAATATCCAACATGATGCTGAAGAAGAACGTACAACAATGGGCTATCTTCATTGTACAATTATTTGCACGCCTGTCCAATTCAATGACGATACCAGACTCTTGGCGTGTGGCGATCATAGTGCCAATTTATAAAAAGGGCAACCGGGCTGATACAACCAACTATCGCCCGATTGCCCTGCTGGACACCATAGGAAAAATCTTCGCCTCCTTCTTACGACAAAGGCTAACGGCATGGTCTACACAAGAGCAAATAATTGATATCCGGCAAACAGGCTTTACAAAAGGCGTAGGTGTGGAGGTAAACCTGCTGCTAATAAATATATTAAAACTCGAAAGCCTAAAAGCAAAGTCGAGACTATACTTGGCATTCATTGATCTGAGGGGTGCCTTCGACAGTGTAAATCGCAGCAAATTGTGGCAAAAATTAATAAATTGGAAGTGTCCGAGTGATCTAGTTGCACCAATAAGAGCCCTACACACGGAGACTACCATCAAAATAAGACTAAACAATCAAGGCCTACTATCCAAGCCGATCTTAGCAAACTCCGGTGTGAAACAGGGATGCCCACTAGCAGCCGAACTTTTCAAATTGTTCATTTCTGACCTCCCAGCATATCGTAAGGATGTGCGTTGTTTTCCACCGAAATTGAACAATAATGAAATAGGATGCTTAATCTACGCTGACGATGTGGTTCTGTTGGACCAAACACAGATAGGCCTGCAACGCCAGTTAACAAATCTTTGCGATTATTTGAAAAAAAATGACTTGGAGCTAAACATCGAAAAATCCAAGATAGTCATCATTGGTCAACGACACACCAATAAACAAAAAGGCTTTGCGTGGAAAATTAACGACAATCGACTTGAGGTAGTCAATTCGATCAGATATTTGGGAATAACATTTAACAATTCAGTGCATGAACATCATTGGAAGGTTGACATGGTCAACAGAATGACTCAATATAGCATTCAAGGCCAGCTGTTGAATAGAAACTTTGGAAAGTTCACCCTAGCACCAGCCTTGACCTTTTACATCCAAAAAGTGATTCCAGCAATTACCTTTGGTTCAGAGGCGGGCTGGAACATCGATGCCCTGTTTTGGCAAAAGCTAGAAGGGATCTACTGGCGGCGAGTTCTGCAGCTCCCCCCGTACATTTCGATGATACACATAAGATATGAACTCTCCTTAAACTCCTTACACACTCACGTAATGTGGAAATCATTAACGGCACTACGTAAAATGAATTTAACCCCTAGAGCGCCAGCATCTGAAATCTTTGCCGGGGAAAAAACCACAGGAAATTCGAAATTGCTAGACGAGTGGAAACAAATAATGATATCAACCTTATCAAACGCTGACCTGACCTTGTATGACCTGGTGACGAGACCACAATCCATAAAAACTAAATTTGAACAATGGTGCTGGATAAAGAACAACGAGCGACGTTTGCAGTTGAAGACCACTCTAGATTCTGGAATCGGAGAACACAAACTAAATGTCACAAGTAGATACCTAATGAACTGTCCATCTCGCCACCATCGTGAGCAGTTTCTAAGACTTCGACTAAATGCAATCAAAACAAAGGAAATGATGTGGGTTCGTCACTTTAAAGAAGCTAAGGACAATCTATGTCGCTTCTGTCATAGCGAAATAGAATCCTTAGAACATCTCATCACCAAATGCACGAAGACCACCTCAAAGAGGATGTATCACCTAAGTGAACATATTCCAGTAGACTGTAACACTCGAGACTGGTGGTCCTACATTGTAGCCGGGCACAGCATAAAATTAAGCTGTGCGGTAACGGACTACATAGACGCTCTGAATCTTGGAGACCTGAAAACGATTCTATGAAATTGAATCTTCTTCTTTTTAGATTATCTATGCAGCACCGTGAATTGGTTTTGGCTGGATGAATTTTGATGAATGCTGTTACTTTGTAATAAAAGTCTGATGCCACACTGCTTGCAATGTGGCACCTCAGGCTCACGTTATAAATAAAAAATAAAAAAAAAAGTAAAGGAACTGTACTCCATACTCAGAGACTATCATCATCATCACTCGTAAAAGGGGGGGCATTGAACTGCACTTGTCACTTTAGTGTTTATTGAACTTTGAACGACGAAAACAGAATAAGAAGAGAAATAAACTATTGACTGTGGACGTATTTGAGATGGGGGCCCAAAACAGTAATTTAATTTAGTTGTTCCACCAGCAGAAGGGCGCCCACGGTTCCCTGGAAGGAGATGCTGCAAGCTGTCTTTCAAGGCCGTCATATGTATATGCATTGTGATTCTTGTAGTATTTTTATCGTTAACTATTAGAACTGAATTTTTTATTGGTGCACGAAGCGTCCCAATGTCTGTGAATCCACCAGGTAATGAACATCTGGGGCCCACAAAAGCACTCAGACCTTATATTGTCATCCCTGTTCCAAGAAAAACTGATGATAAAGCAAACGATTTACAGTTGAATGCAATTAGCAGTAACACGTATACACTTGAAGTAATGAATGGTGAGAAAGGCTGGAGACAGTGTCCGCAAGGAATGTATGATAACATAGCACTGTCCACGGCATGCACCCATACACTGAGTGCACATGAACAAGGGCAAGTGTCAATGGCTACGAACCCGCAGACTAAACCAACTGAAAGAGAAAAATCACCTGTGGAAAAAGCAGCTCCAGGAGGCAGGGAGCAACGTGAGAAACCAAACCGAAGTGAAGTAGCAAAATCACTCGATAGAACAAAGGAAGCAACAAAAGAACTCACTGAGAAAACACATGCGATAGCTGAGTATGTGTTACCACTCATACAAAGAGCAAAGGAGCTACATGAGGAGCTGAGCAAGACAACTACCACAACTATGATAGCGAGCACACCAGCTCCAATGGTAGAAGCAACTACCGAGCCTACGACACTGCCGCGTGTTGGAAGAATGGTAAACCAGATGTGGTGGGAGGAAATCTGCAAAAGAATGCATGAGGGAAGGAAAAGAAATACAAAACCTCACCCTGTTACTGCAGGGCAGGAAATGAAACCTGCCCCTCCAAGGATAATACCCGAGAGACTACCTGAACGAAAGAGCAGTAAAGACACATTCAGAGACATAGTGATGGCCAACTACAGAAAAACGTTAAGAATCAAGAGAATCCCATATGAAACAGACAATGAACTAAACGACTACTTGGACAGCACAGCCCATCTTGGAAACAACATATGGTACCAGCACATGAAGGAAGTTGGACGAAGTCAATCAGAAGGAGAATGTTTCGTCTGTGCACTTCTGCCATACAGCATGGGAAAGTCCAAGATCTTCGTGGCTGTAGAAGTAGATGTCTCCACAGCACACTGTATGTCACAAGTAGCTATGTGCAACACCAGAGGCCAATTAATGGGAAGAGATGTCTCATTGATATGGGCCAACGAAAAGGACTACCCTGATGAAGACGGGTTTGTCCAGGACATCAAAACAAAAAAAAGGGCGCACACCAAGAATCATGTGATTAGATATGAAAATCCTGACGTGAAACGGTCAGGAATAAGTTGGGAAATAAACTTAAGACTGAACGTCCAAGGGAAAACGGCAGAAAAAGCTCGAATTTGGAAAAACCGAGGCCAAATGCAGATCTGGGGATCAGTAGGGTCCCCTGACGGTTGGGAAGAAGGAGTCGTAATCTGCCGAGCTTGGATGGTCGTTGGAGCCTGCCAAGAAGCAATAGAATATTCACAAAGACTTTGTAAACCACTTTGGCCAAAATTGGTAAAGCTGTTAACGTGGGTCGAAGACAGAGGAGGCCCCCTGCAAATAGTAACGCTGGAAAACCCGAAACTGTGCTTTAGAAGTAATGCCAGAAGGAAAATGGGGGAGAATCAAAACTGTGGACGAATATATGAATCCCCAGGAATGGCACAAGGAACTGCAGTCCTAATGGACCATTATTGGGCATGTGGATCCAAGGCCTACATAAGACTACCAAAGAACTGGGGAGGCATATGCACACCTGCATTAGTGATCCCAAAAAGGGAACTGAATTTGGACAGCTTTCTGAAAGCAGATGCTTACCTGAGGAAAAGGAGGTCTGTGGAACTAAAGTCAAGAATGAAGAGGGAGAGTTATTTCTGCGCCAAATTAGAGGACGCATTCTATGCCATTCCCTATGAACACAGACTCTTTAGCCTAACCTCATCAGTATTTACAATACTCTTGCCGCATATCCAAGTTGCTGCAAACACCAAGTGGTTGAAGATAACGAGATGGGAGTTACTGCAGACTATCAACACTACAATAAAAGGGTTCAATGCAATCAAAGAAGAGCTGAGAGCAGTCAGACTGATGACCCTCCAGAACGGATATGAGCTTGACATGATCACTGCAATGGATGGTGGTGTATGCGCAGAAATTGGAGAATCAAGCTGCACTTTTATACCATCACACGATGAAGAAAATTGAATGCTCACAGAGGCCATAAGCATGTTAACAACCCTGAAAAACCAGATGACCGAGGAAACAGATGAAGTAGATGATGGCAGATGGTTTGGGAACCTATTCTCATGGGTCCCACAATGGATGGCCGATATATTCAAGTTTCTGGGAGCCTTGCTAGCAATGGTGCTGCTAGGATTCTGTGTTATCGGGATAATCATCACACAGTGCCAGAAAACTGAAAAGAAGGCCATCGGGATGAAAATTATGGTCGATGTCAAACCAGGGTGGAAGCCCAGATACCTGACGGATGAGGAGATAAAGGACTTCGTGAAGGCCAGTGAATTTGCACCAGAGGGAACAAAATTCACTTATCCCAAGAAACGAAGAAGGTATGAAGGCAAATGGATTTACTGCAGTCCAAATGGACAATGCCAATTGATGACCTGGAACAAAGATGAGGATGTGAGAACAGCAGGAAGTTTGAAAGGAGTGATAAAGATATGGACACCCAAATTGCAAACATTCACGCCATCTTGTGTAAACCCAGGAGACGATGAGCAAGAAGCTGAGGAATCAAAGAAACTGAATATAAAGGAGGAAGCAGGAGTGGTCGATGAACCGACCAGAGGGGGAGTGTAGAGGAGACCCCAGATGTGGCCTGCACCCCTGCCCCTCGCTTTCAGGTGCCAGTAAAGTACTCGCCAAGGTATATGACGTACGAGGAGCAGCTGAACCAACAAAAGGCTGCAATGGGCCTCTGCCCTGTGTACATTAGAAGATCAATACCTGTTGAAATGCCCATAACCAGGCAGCCCTGGGCAGCACGGTACCCAATCAGACAACCATACCAGCCGTTGATACGGAACAAGGAGGAATGCCTACACACGGTCCATGAAGAGACTCCAAAAGCCATAATGGAAGGCCAGTGGAGATGAAACAAGGACCAGAGCAGCTCCAAGAACGAACTGAAGGAGTACTGAAAACATGCATGCCAGTACTGACAACTGCGAGGATAATTGTAAAGGACAAAGGAGAGAGACACTGTGAAACACATATGAGAATGGTGCCATGAGACAAGATGGAAGCAACCGCCTTATTGAACATGTGTAAATAAGCTTGAAACGCAAGATGCTAAGTAATTGATTCTGCTTGCAATGCTTAGTAGAAGTTAGAGCGGCGAGCGCCGATTGTATACATCTACCTCAATACAGCACAATGAACACGTGCAACTTCATTTTGTAGAAACAAAAGTACTCCCAGGCGGCCAAGGCCTGACTGGCCAAGTTTCATATCCAGGCCCAAGCTGAGGAAAGGAGCGGGATCGAAACTTAACAAAGGATGGCTCATGCCGGGGAAATCGAGGTCAACCACAGAAGGGGAGGTGAGCATGAGCTCACGAGGCTCCAACTTCAGAGCATGCCAGCCTGCCCGTGAAGGTCAAGATAAGAAAGGCCCATGCAGGTGGCTAAGCGCATACAGAATTAAATGCACAAAAGGTTGGAAACTGAAGCAGATTCACGGTGGACCAACAGGTGACCAGACAGGCGTGAAGATGTACCATCGCCTGATGTCATCCAGAATCAGAGGGTGCCATAACTTTTCCTGATAAGAGACTACAGATCCGAGGCCATACCCAGCCAACTAATTGACACATAGCCCTAACCCACTGATTGATGGAAGGGAGGCAGGGTAAATCTTGGGACACTAAGCACCTGGGTGTCTATTGTACATGCTGCTAATTAAAATGGAGATTTATGTTTAGGGGTGTAACTTGCCCAATCACAAGGGACCATGTAATCTAGGGTCCTATAGACATTGTAACAAATGAGATGTCGTACTTGTAGTGACGTCAATCACGTGTGGTGTAGAGGGAAGGGCGTAGACACCCATCCGATAAGAGTTATCCAATCCACTTGCATTATTTCCATATACAGTTATAGCACCTATACTTAAGTTACCTTTCCCAACCAATTGTATTGCATGATGATTTTTTGTAGAATTAGACGTCAATGATGACGGATTTTGCCCATAAAAGAGGCTGTTGGACTAATGTTCAACGAAGTCGGGGTGAGGCAGGTGTTCGTGATGCTGCTGATTTCCATAAACTGATGTATGTATCATTAAATGGGCTTCCCTTTGCCAATTTACTGATTATTGATCCTTGCCGGAGTATGTGAATCCTGCACTCTGTTCTCGCATGGTGCAGCTATCTTGTATTACTAGTTTTCGAGGGTGAGTGCTGACCAATGGGCCCGTCAGTAATTACCTCTCCTCGTCGACACATGTTTTAACCCGCATTACACAGACACGTTAATAAACCGAAGAACGTTACTGCTCAATTTGCTGTGTCATGCCACAGTCAGTCTTTAGTGCTAGATTACAGAACCTTAATGTCTCCAGTGTCAGTGCTTTAAATGGGCCAGTTCTGAGTACCCCCACTTCTTATTTTTGACAATTTGTGTACCTGCACTTCTCAAAGGCTGAAAGACAGTACCAGCACTCAACTATGTGGTGAGGTGAACATTTAAGAATTTCATTTAACGTTATTGCAATGAAGAACTGCCGACTTAGCTGTGGAAAGTGGTGCTCTCCCCCCAACTCACAGAGTCCATAATATCTCCTTCAGAGCCCACCCTGCAGATCAAAGGGAGGAGCAAACATGCAGTTCTAGGGATGCCAACAGACTAGGACGTGGAACTCCATTTCACTAATTGGGCTTTACTATTGTTGGGAAGGGGGCGACCCTGTCCCACCCCCCTAAGCACTTTACAGTAAGGGGAGCGGCATATGAAGCACTATGATGGGCCAGGGGAAGGGTGGACAGTGGTATGACCCCACACCAATATAATCAACCCACATAGAGTAGTCCTAGGCACGAGCAAGACTGCCATTTTGTATAGATGTTCGTGCATTCTGTGTAGATGTTAGTAACCATAGTTTGGAGACAAGGCCTGCATGGCGAATGCAACATTTCATGCACTAGGCCCTTGTTGCGAGACTTGGGAAATCTCTGGCCATGCCCGAGCTCCCATGAGGACAAGCCACACCCCTAACCACCATAAAGCTCATTAATTGTTCTAACAGTTTTGCAAAGATATTTTTCTATCCGCAAGGAATGTGCCCTAACAGGCCGTGATCATAGACCGGAGCCTGGTGTGCATGTTGTCTTACACTGGCCAAAGCATGACCCGGCCCATTCCCAGGTGACCATGAGTTATAGCCCATATAACTGACTAAACCTCAAGATCCCTGAATACCATGGCACCAGGTGCCCTTTGACCACCAACCCCAAAGTAATAAGTCCTTAAATGTTCAAAGGGGACGGACATTGCATGTCTTTGAGGTACAATAAAATGATTTGTATTGTGAGGTGCTGGGAGGGACAAATGATAGTTCAAAACGAGGGTGGGGACCTTAGAGCCGGATGGCGCGGAAGGGAGAGAGTGAAATGTGTGTGTGGAGGTTAGAGTGCCCCAGAACCTCCTTTTTGCCAGTCTTAAAACCTGCCAGTGCACAGTATAATGATAAAGTAGCATTGTGTTAAGAGTGTAGTTAATTTGTTCTTTGACCTTCATCGGTGAGAAGGAGATGATCTCTGCAGCACCCAGGTGATGGAAGACAGAAAGAGTGGGCTGGAACCAATGACCTGGGATACCTTATGGGGCAGGCGGATCCTGTATAGGCGCACACCAACCAGCCAAGCACAGTTTTACTGTATGTATTGCGTCACGATGACGATGTGTCTTCTCTTAATACTCTGCTTGTACCCTTTTTTGGCAAAACGTTCTTAGCAGCAGAGTTCTTTGCTGTTGCTCTCGTCTGTGTGTGAGATTAAAACTTGTTATCCTTACAAGATCGACTTGGGCCTTTCTTCCCTAGTGGGTTGTATTTTTTCTGGTGTGAGCATTCAGGGGCGTGCCTTGAATATTCCCCCTGGGTCGCTTGAGAGTCTTCATATGGAGCACAGATTAATTTGGAAACCCTAAGCAATTACTTTTTTTTAACATGTTTCTTTGTTATTAGCAGTGTCTTTTCAAATATGTAAATGTTTAAGGAATTGGAATTGAGATGGAACGTTACAGACGGAAAACCCGCTCACAGCTTCAGTCACCTACGAAACTCATTATTAGACAAGGAAAACAAGCAATAATAAAACTCCCCTTTTAAAACTTAGTTTACATCTATGAGATCTGCTATATTGGCAAACAAAAAAGAAAGTATTATTGCATATGGATATTCGATTGTTAACACAATGCATAAAATAAACTGGAAATGTGTGTGAAGGAATTCCAGATTCACTACTAGCCCAAAGTCTGTGATCCATGGCATATAATGCAGTCTCACCGTATATTGCCTGCAAGAATTGGGAGTTCTAAGAATCCTGGCATCTTGTATACATCACAATACTGGTGTCAAAATTGGTCTGTGATTAGTGAGCATCTTTGAGAGTTGATTGTATTAGGCTTACAGAATCACATTTAAACTTACCATTAAACCACTGTACTGAGATTTTGGTTGGAATCACTGATATGGTTCAGCACAGCATGCTCCAAAGGCCAGGCTCAGAATAATATACAGACTTACACAGAGAGTTAAAGAGGGTGTGAGACTATGACTGGAGTGGGAGTCTGTAGACAGACAAGTAGAAATGGGCACAAATACAGAATGAGACAAGAGGCGCGAGACACACAGAGGAAGTGAGGTACATGGAGAACTATGAAAATGGAGTGGGACACTGAGAGATTAATTGAAATGGGTCAATGAGCCTCTGCTGGGTTTTGGCACAAGAGATATCTAAGACTCTTCCAGGCTCAGCCCCTGTCCAATTCAAACCTAGATTGGGGAGTACATGCACATCTTTTTTCCATTTAAAGAACTGTAGAGTGCTAACTGGGGCGTGGCTCCTATTATGGAGCAGATCAACGTCATGCGCACAAAAGGAACATGGGAAGTGGAAGCAGTGCGATGCACAGCAGGATACCTTGGCATTGAGTGTGCTACTAATTCTGCCTACTCACATTTAAGCCCTAAAAGGTCCCAGAAAATCCACCCGAGCCAGACAAGGGTTTCCCAATTAGGGTTTACCAGATGACTCCAAGTCACCAGGGACAGCATGCCCCAGTTCTTAGCTTTCATTTCTCTATCAATTGTCTTCTGGGAGTTGTAATGTTGGGTCACTTCAATTGAAGAAACTGGACTGAAGGAAAACTAAAGTAGAAGCAAAGCCATGGGCTGGATTAGATTTTTGCTGGTGACATGGACTCATGTGGAACACTGCTCACTCCCTCCCCCCACACTCTCCTCCCCCAACTGTTATGATTATTGATGATCAACCATGGCTATCAATGCTTTCTCCGTTGTTGTCTATGGATGGCCGTGATTTGACCAAGATATTGGCCACCGTATTTACAAGTGTCTCCTCCAATTGTGTCAGCAGGGCAGGTGTTCTCTGACACGTGCACAACTGTATCCAGACCAAGCTTAACATAGGTACTCCTGGAAAATAACTACACGTTGGCTGGATCTGACATATCACCCCAAACCAGAAATGTTCTGGGCCACAAATCTCGCAATCCTATCTCCAAGCCATGCACAGTAATTAACAAAGATTGTGGTTGGGGGGTGGAGGCATTTATTGGAAGCAACTGATGGGATCCCTCCCAGATTCCATAACGAGGCATTTCATTGTTTACTTTTGCAATTATTTAAGGTGTCTAGTTATGAAAATCTTGTTATAAGTTGAAATCAGGTCTCCTTTCCTCCCCATTCTTTAAGCGTCATTCTTGTGACCACTGTTTACCCACAGGAATTATTGATTCGTCTGCACAATTGAGCTCGTTCATGCTCCTCTGATCCGTCTATACCAGGGCATGGGCCTACAGCCTTTGGGTTGCCGGATGTTTTGGACTACAACCCCCAGGAGACCTAGCCAGGATAATGAATCCTGGTGGTCATGGGAGACGTAGTCCAACACATCTGGAGAGCCACGGGTTTCTGAGCCCTGGTCTATAATTATATATCGCCTTAAAGGGCACAGACAGATCAGAGATAAACTATGTCTGTTTGGAGAAGGAAATGGGATTCTGGGATCCTTCCCAGTTTCCCTGCTGTTTTTCAGGTTACTGTGAATCCAGGATGCTATGGACTTTTCTGTAGGCATGGAAAAGGCACTTGCCAGGCACTGCTGAAGTGGTAACAAGTAGCCATTGGTGGTAGCAGGTGAGACAATTGTGCAAGTACCTGAGCAAATGGCTAATACTTGTACACAAGCCAAAACTGTTGTCTTTGCCAATGTTTGTATTTAACACGAGTTCAGTGACAAACACAAAGTGCTTATAAATCGAGTGGTGCAGGACATCCCTGCTTAAGGCATTTTTATTAAACCAGTGTTTACAGCTCCATTTAAGTGATTAGCTCTCAGAAGACTGTGTTAGAAAAACACAGGCAGGCACTTCAAGTGCAACGTTTGATGGTAAGGCTTGATTAAAGCAAGCTCAAAGAGTTCCCATAAGGTGGTGTTTTGGGCGAGGAAGGGCAGGGACTGGTTGGGAATGGCCATAGAGATCAGCATGCCCATGGGCAGTCCATGGGTAGGCACATAACCAAACAACACCTACAAGCTTTGTGTCCCTCCTCATATGCTAATTCTCCCTATCTGTACTCTAACACATTAGTTTCAGCTTATAGGTGGCGAATGCGCCACCTAAAAGCTCAAACTAAAAGGGAGGCACACATTGCCCCATTCATTTCAACATATTCTGTTAAAATGAAGCCATTAAGCAGGGATGAAAACAGCTGTCCCTTCCTGCACAGGGTTTGTGCACCCTGCAGGAACCCCTTATGCCACTGTCAATCAGAATTGGCAGATGCGCAGGATATCCTTGTAACTGCCTTTTGCAAGTATTTCCTCTACATTAGCACCATTCAAACCAAGGTTTAATAACCTTGGTTTGAATGGTGCTAATGTAGTGGGAAAGAGGGGTGAGAGGAAGAAAGAGGATTAAAAGGTGGAATGAAGGCCTTTGTAATTTGGGAATGAGAGAGTGAGACAGAGAGGAAATAGATTGTACAAGGAGACTGTGATTAATTGAGTTCTGCCCTCTAGGAGTACAAAGATGAGCAGAAGCTAAAGCGCCTACTCAGCCATCACAGTTCTACAAACCAAGAGCCACACAATCATAAAGGTAAAATAGGCACAGTTAAGAGATATGCTACCTTTGCCCTTTTGTGGTAACGTGGGCCAAGGTTAGGGTATACTCTCAGTCAACCTGATGATCTGGGCCTCCATCGGAAGGCAACTCTTCCAGTGCTGGCAGGCCCTTCAAATCTGAAACTGCCCTGTCCACCATTTCAGGTTTCTCTTCTACGCCCACAGGCAACCTGGAGCTCACCGAATCCTGTGTTAACCACATAGTCACTTCAGGTTCCACAGAGCCCTCTCTTGCAAAAGTAAGAGCCTCAAGGGCCTCCAGGCCTGGACTGGGAGCTACCAGTGAGACTGGTCTGTCGCACTCTGCAGCTAAGGAAAACACCTGTTTTTGCAACAGTTCGGGGCTTCGCTCAGCACATGTTTACTTTTTTGGAGTGGTTCAGGACCTCCGGCCTGCACCTGCTCTGTTGTCTGCCTCAACAGACCAGTTAGAGTGGAACAGTTCTGCTCTGCTGTTCCAGGCAACAGTCAGCGTGACCTGGGGCTCCAGCTGATGATAACTCATGCAGTCTTGTAGTAGCCTCCAGGCAACAAACTACCCGTCCATCATCTCAAGTTCCTTTTCTATACAAGTAGGCCACCTTGAGATCACTAAACCCCCGTGCTAACACAATAGTCGCATCAGTGTCCAGTGAGCTCTCTCATGCAAGAGTATGCATCTCAGGGGACTTCAGGCTTCGACAGGCAGCTACCGGGGACCCCAGTCCCTTGCACTGTCCATTTGAGAACGCCTCAGGGCAACAGCCCTCAAGAGCTTCCTCCTCTGTTGCTGCCTGAGCTTCCGCTCCAGTAATTGTTATTGATATCTCTGGGTCAGGGAAGCTATTACCTGGTAGACACCCTACTGGAAGGTAGTTCCTGCTGTTTCCAAGGCACAGTACTTCAGACTATCAAACCCTCTTGCCTCCAGATTTGGTCTTAGGGTGTACTGCTCTGCCTTCACCAGTCACCTGACAGCTGTGACACCAGCAGCAGTGCCAATCAAGGTGGCAGACATTTCCCTGTTTCTAGAGACACTGGAAACTTTTGAGTCTTGGCTGGAACTGGCACCCCTGCAACCGACCCGCTATCGTTCCCACTCGGAGTGAGGGCATTTTCAGACACTCCCTGGCCTAGTGGGGCTTCATTTGTTAAGATGGACAGACTGATTTTGGTCTCCTCTTCCATGGGACCCACAGTCGCTGGGGCCTGCTCGGGGTTCCCCTTGCAGGTAGGATCTCTCTTCACATCTGGCATATCTCCCCACCGCAAACAACCCTTGGTTGTTGAGAGTGTGGGTGCCTCAGTGCTAGAAATGCCCGAACCCTACTTTCTGGTGGGAATTGACCTACCAAGGGTCTGGAATTTCCTTTTCGGTTTTTTACGGGACCTTTCTTGGAAGAAGGGTCAGAACTTCTGTCCTTTCTCACCATACATTCGATCAGTTGCCATTGATTTGGATGCATGTACATTACCTTTTTTGTGGACTTGAGTGTTGACATACCTGCCTGCAGCCTTCTCTGGATCCATAGGCTTGGTGTCACTCATGTGCCCTAAAGACTGGTGTAGCTCCAACTCACACTTTTTAAGGATGTTCTCAAATGTGTAGGAATTAGATATGCCCTGAGTTTCATTGGATTTGTTTCCTGCATCCCACCCACACCACGACTCTCATGGCTGATGTGTAAACACCTCAAAAGGTCTACTCCCCACCTTAAATGGTTGGACTACATCTTTGGGGATGTGGCCCCTAGGCAGACCCTGGATGCCACCACCAGAGATACTTCCTTGCCCACTGGGAGTTTTGTGAGTTTCCTATTCTAACGAAATACCCTCACTACCTATTTATGTTTGGAGGTTCGTAGCAGTGCACTCTTCCTAACCTTACTGCCACATGGGAGACCCAATCTCCTAAAAACTAGGTGGAGGCAAGTTGTTCCCAGGTTATGTGCTATGCTCATTGCAAGCCACATTGTAGCAATTAAAACATGCCTTGGTAGAAAAACTAACTGTACACTCATATTTTGCTGACTAGGCTGTAGGCACAGTCCGTTCTAAATCCCAACCGCTGCCCGCCAGTGTCACAAAATGACTTCTGCCCTGCAGGACTATGAGCATGAGCAGAGGCTAAAGTGCCTACTCAACCCTCACACTTCTACAAACCAAGAGCCAACACAATCCAAAGTTAAAACAGGCACAGTTAAGAAATATACCTCCTTGGCCTTTTGTAGTAACGTGGGCAGAGGGAAGGCTATACTCTCAGAGGGGTGGTCACAAAGTTAAAACAGGCACAGTTAAGAAATATACCTCCTTCACCTTTTGTAGTAACGTGGGCAGAGGGAAGGCTATACTCTCAAGAGGGGTGTGTGAGAAACCTGATGGTGTCTCACCCGCTAGACCTCGGAGATCTGTCATCCAGGTGGCCAGGATACGTCCATCGCTTTTAGATCCAGTTCCTGAGGGTGGGCCAGTGGGGGAGGATCACCTGGATGGGGGGTCTTTGGGGAGTGGAAGTGGGACACCGATGGGTGAGACACGGTACCCCTTCCTTATAATACCTTTTCCCCATCCTACCCCATAGGATACTTAGAAGCTCTACACCCTCCCCATTCAAACACAAACACTTTCTTACATCATGAGAGACAACAGACTAACAACAGAGCTGTTTACCTGACTTGTCCCAACACAAGGGTCAGGCAGAGTCAGGCAATTGACAATAACTACACACACCTGACAGGCCTTTCCCTTCCCCATCGGGATAAAAGTTGAAGCACAAGAGCACACTTTGAGCAATGACAAACACACAAGGAAGTAGCTATTCCAGGATGGCAGTTCAAACAGCGAGACCAGAAAGGACAACAGCGAGGGAAGTGCCTTTGCCCTTTTCATCCCTAACCCGCAAAGCCTCTGTGAAAGGAATCATAAGACTGAGAACTACAGCTGACGTGTGGTGTAACAGATTTCAACACTGCACAGGACTGTCCCACACTGATAACCGAGGCGGGGAGGTGCGCTTGCTACCGGGGTACCATCCTTGACTCCACAGACAAGAAACGACATGGAGGTCAGCACAACCGGTGAGTCAGAGGGAGAACCGATAGTAAACCGGACAGTGTTGAGCGAAGGTTGCAAATGGCAACTTGTTATGAACAAAGAACTTGTGTGCTACTGAATTTTTAAAACCCAGGAAAAGACCAGCTGCAGAGTGGTCTTGCACCACATGGGTGTCCATTTGAAAGACCCCTGGTCCCCTGTTCTTGTAAATAATACAGTAACAAGAGGCCGTAGGAAAGGCCAGCATACAGAGTTAAGGTGGTTGTACAAGGGTCGAGCTAAAATCCCTTGTACAATCGAAAGTCCTTAACCCATTACCAAACTTTTTACATTTTGAAACAGGCGTGTGCACCCGGCTGAGGGAAACTGCTGTATGAATGATAAATGTGGAAAGCCTAACTGGGGGCGTGAAAGAAAGCCTGACTGGGGGCTAGAAAAACCTCAGGGAAGTGAATCCTGCAAGCTATTAAGAATAACTGAACTGTGTGAAACTGGCAAATGTGAACCCGACTGAGGGAAGCCAACATTAAAAAAGGATCAGAGCCCGGTTAGGGCTATCCCCGGGTGAAGGAAAATCACCTGACAGGAAGATAACTGAAAGGAACTATTTGTTTCTTTGTAGTATATCAGGCCCTATGAGGCAAGAAACTTGGTGTAAAAGAGACTTGGTCACAGAAGGCCCTGATCATTTGGAAACAAACTGTAAGCTTGTGCAGAAGAAGCCCAGGAGTGTGCTGTGCTCGAGAGTCCCGCCTTGTCCTGTGATAAAAACATGAGGAACGGAGACCCCAGTGTAACTTAGTGGTAAGGATTGGCAATAGGTTGTTTAGTATAGGCCCTTTTTATATTTGACAAGACGCCACTAGGACTGCCTTATTATTATTTGATGGTCCTAGCTTGCTCCCATCTAAGATTTAAGGCATAAAGGTTTAGATTAGGTGTTTTCTCACCCATTTATAGAGTTTAATAAACACTGTTGCACTGTAATCACTTGTGTCTGTCTTTACTGTTGCCACCATGAGTTCCTTTCAAGTGTGAATGTGGTTCAGTAACCAAACCTCCTCCCATCTGAATAACCATCAAACTCTGAATAAATTTCAATCAGGCTTCAGAGAACATCATGGGATAGAGACAGCTCTTCTTAACTTAAAATCTAAACTACTGGAATCCATGGACATTGGTCAAGCATCACTACTAATGTCCCTTAATCTCTCTGCGGCCTTTGATTTAGTTGATCACACCATACTGATCACCAGGCTGAGAGAGGTTGCTGCATTCTCAGAGCAGGCCATGCAGTGGAATGCATCATTCCTGACTGAAAGGCAGGGGAGTGTGGGCAGCGGGGAAGCCGAGGCAGATCCGGTAACCTTAGCATATGGTGTGCCACAGAGATCATGTGTGTCTCCCAGTGGCTGCGAGGATTAAGTTCAAAACTCTCTGCATTGTCCATAAGGCCTTCTGGGGCCTCAATACCTTCAACTCCATCTTCTCCTATATTTCTTCCTTCTCGAGCTCTTCGCTCATCCGCCTCCAACTCCCTCAGGGTCAATCGCTTCTCCAAGCAACAAGGTGGTGGTAGATTTCTTTCTTCAGCTGGGGCCTCTCTCTGGAACAGCTTCCTGCCTCCCTGAAACTTGAGGAGAACATCTGCGATTCCGGAGGCACCTCAAAATCTTTCTCTTTGCTTCTGTTTTCACTCCTCCTCTCCCCTGCGGAATTGACTGGCTGAAACTGAAACTGCACTGGTCACCCGGCCACCCTCTGATCTCGGGCCCAGGTCCCCTCCCCCGCCATCGCACACCTGCACTGCCTCCCTGGCAACACCCGTACTTGGGGACTGTTTTCTGTATCACTACAGTCTGCCTACCAGCACTCGACACCTGTGGTCTGCACTTACCCTTGCACTTGCCACCAGCTGGCTGTACTTTTACTTATTGTTTATCTATTCTATTTATCCCATGTACTGCTTTATCCCCTCTCCCTTACCCCCTGCACTTTGCCCCTTCCCCCTTCCCATGCACTTGCACGATCTGAATGACACCTGGCCTAGTAGGATCGTTGTCTCTGTCTTCCCTCTGTTCCCCTTCCCTTGCCTCATCGCGCCTTGAAACACTTGTGTATAGACGCGTTATAAATGCTATATCATATCATATGCGCATTATATAACATCTTCATGGTTCCCTTCTTTGACATGTTGGAACACAAAGGCATCATGTTTTCTAATTACGCAGACGATACACAGTGCGTCATACCGCTTACAGGGTCTCACAGTACTGATGAAATTCAGATCAACACGGTATATGACTAACCTAAACTAGACAATTAAAAAACTGACCTTATGGTGATAGGAACAAGCAATACACTGGCCAAGTTAGGATCTCTGTTTAATAGATTTAACATTGCAGACTGTAAGATCGAGGTAAAAAAGAAAATCAAAATCCCGAGTATTACATTGGATCAGAATCTAACCATGAAATGCCAAGAAAGTAGCCTGGTCTCCTCCTCCACTTACTACCTAAAGTTACTAGCCAATCTCCGATCACTAATATCTGAAAATAATGCAGAGACTATTGTCCGAACCATAATAGGAGCAAAGATCGACTACTGCTGTAGTCTACTCATCGGTGCCCCACAATCTGAGATCAATCAGCTGAAGGTGATCCACAACATTGCAGTAAGGGTTGTGAAGGACTCGAAATGGAGAGATCATGTGTCCAATGCCAGACGCAGTCTACACTGGCTCCCAATAAAAGCAACAGTACAGTTTAGACTGTTATTAATCATCCATAAATGCCGTGGGGGGATGCATGCCAATATACCTGAGGGAAGGGAGATTGGAGAAAGAGAGCCAGAGTGCTGTGAGATCCAATAACTCCCGCTTGCTAAGTACACAGCGATGCAAAACCAGTAAAGCTCCCAAGGGAGCGTTCAGCATAGCTGCTCCCATGGCTTGGAATGCCCTGCCCCTGGATATAAGAGAAGAACATTCTACAGTCATATTTAAAAAGAAATTGACAACACGCCTTTTCTATTAAATATTAGAAGCAGTCCAAAGGAACCATCCACCTAATATGGAATGACCGTAGTTCTAGTGTAGTCTTTGTTGTAGGTCCTGCGTCTCATTCTGGGGGTGCCCGTAAGCCTTTGGGTACCTAGAGCATGTTATAAATGAATGAAAGGTAAAGTAGCAACCCAAGCAGCGAAGTATAACAGTCCAAAATAAAGCACTGTCCAATCAAGCTTCTATAAAAATATATATACTTTAATCAAACATGCCATGTAAATAATAAGTATAAAAACACTACACAAAACCCACACATGAGGAAAGAACACAGAATAGGTGAAGATAGCAAGATGCAGCCTTCTGAGTAATGAATCAGGGGTGTAACGCAAGTAATAACCACAATGTTCTTTAAAAGGATATGTTTTTGGGTGCAAAAAGGACAAAAGTGACCTAACCAGTCTTTAGGAGCCAAAAGTGGACCAAGGGGGCAGTTAACGGTCAACAGTACCTTTTGCTCTTCTTGGAACCTGGGGGTTCAAATGTGTCGAACGGTTCTTGAAACATGACTCGAAGCAGTTCAACAGAGAAAACTCTAGGATGCCGGCTGTCTTCGCTTTCAGGGTGCTGTGATTCCTCATCCAGGGTCTCAGGGACAATAGGAGTCCTTTTCTCATGCTCCCAAACAAGGGATAAGGTGACACACTGGGTACCCCTGTGGCTGGCAGAGAGGCAAGTCTTGCTCCAGCAGAAAGCCACTCCTCAGGTTGCTGTGAGTTTCACTCCAGGGACAAAATGGGTCTTGGTTCTCAGCTTCCAACAAGTCGGCAGGCTGGCACATAACTGCGGGGGTCCTTCAGCACTATGAGGTCATAGGTACCACTGTGGCTGACATGGAGGTAGGTCTTGTTCCAACAACAGGTTCACACCCAATGGTCCCTGGGGATGCTTAGGGAACAGAGATTGCAGAGGAAAGAGACCAAGGCTGGTTAGCCATCGGTGTGGGCTGCACACCCTTATACCCACGAGGGGTTTGGTTTGTTTCAAGAAAGTTTGTGTTGCATTCCATACTCAAAATTCTTTAGGTAATCAAAGATCTGATCATCCAATGTTGTATAAGTCAAAAAATATTTAATTCAATAAAATGAACCAAACAATGGTTCTAATGTAATAGCAAATCCGAGATAAGGCCTATGCATTTCGGACCTTTGGTCCTTCGTCAGGGCCTGTACACTTGCTTGTTACAAAGAAATCCTTGTTTTGTGTGCGCAGAGAAATCAAGCAATACAGACATCAAGTCAAAATTTGTCATAGAATCACATCATGCCATCACCACTTAGAACGATACATGGATTTTATTCACAATTACATTTTGATAATGTAAAATTAATAGGGCGCCCACCGAGCACAAGATGCACAATAACATAAAACATATATCAAAACAGATAACAGAATGAAAAATCAGCATTACTGGCCATCGGTATGTTTGCTAGCTTTGTATGCTTAAACCAAAATGATGTGAAGCATAAGCGGCAAAGCGGCTCTCCCATCGTGTCTGTTAATGTCATTAATATGATTGTTGTTGGTTAAATCCTCTTTAAAAACCTAACTGTTAATCCCATGCGTCTCCTAACACCTTTATCTCTTAATTGTGCTTAAGTGCCAGTCGCTACTATCCTGCGGACAACTGTGCCCAAACGTCTGTTTAAGAATATTGTAACTACATTTACGGTTAAAAGGCATTATGGTATTCACCCCAGTGTATTGCTACTGAGCATCACCATTCCCTTATACTTCTCGCGTAAACACATCCTTATATTCCGCATGGATAACAAACTCGATGTTCTCAGGTGTGAAGTGTAACTAATCTGTACTTGACAGGACTGGAAGTTCGCTTGGCGCTGCTCCGTGCACCGCGAGCTACAAAATGACAATGGTATTAGCCTTGAGCTAGTTTAAAATGAGTAACGATATACTGATGTCTCTGTAACTGAAGCAACTCACAGTTCTGTTCAATCGGAGTGACGCGTAGGCATGGCAGCAGCGGCAGAAACCAAAGCTCTCGTGCCTGTCTCTATTTAGTGACCATGTTGCCATGCAAACAGTTACTGTACCCATGCCTGACAAGATGGCCGTGCCGCTGGGACATCGGCAGCCATCTTGAGATGGTATGTGATGTATTCATTTGTTATTATAGAGAAGTCTGATTCTGAGTTCTACTGCCATCTATCATAAATTATTTCTGTTAATAGAGCGCTAACACAGTCGGTAAAATACATACCTGTACCGCATTGTATTAGTCAAACACTATTTCCTACCACTAATTAGAAACGTATAATAAATTGAGGACATGTGACACGGATCAGTCAATCCAAAATGTAAAACTGATAAGATAGGTGCATGCAATGAGTTGCAAACGGTGATCACTTTGTCAAAGGCATAATCTGGTGTAGCTAGTATCTTGTCCCCGTATTGTCAATTGTCAGTCTGTTATTCTTGAATATACTATGTAGCTAGGTGGTAACATACATAACTCAGCATAATTCCACCTAAGGCAATAATAAAAACGTGAGTGGCAAAGTGAGTAATGACAAACAGCATTGTGTGTCACAGTAGTAGCCTTAAGCATTTTTTTGCAAATTTGGTTTGACCTACATAATTGCAACGTTCTTGCATAAAATAATTGTTGAGTGAAAAATACAAGGGATGTCTCATGAGATACACGAGGTAGTGCTGTTCTATGGTGATTGTAAATTCACAAATACTGTCCGGATGTCTTCGCCTTCAACCACCTTTCTTCACCTCACAACTGTGGGACTCTGGAAAGGGCTGCTCTCCCAGTCGGGTTCAAACAAAATCTTCAAGGGTTGGAGTTCAAAAGATGATTCAAAGAAGTAGTGTGAGGCCCCTTCTTTTAAGGGTAAAAGTCCACAGGTGATTGGACTAAAGCTAGACTGATTTAAGGGTCCAATCCCGGTCCATGAAATGAGTGGAATTTGCACTTCTGACATCACAACCAGAGTGATTTGTGCAAGAGGAATTGGAGGGGACAGGGAAGATAGAGAGAGGAAAAGAGAAACAAAATGGTGGAACCTTCACCTAACTTTACAGAGCTCTCCCTGTCTACACTAAACTCACACCCTTCCCTTCTCAATATGATCAAGGGCTCCTTTGCTATGCAGCTTATCGAGCCTTTTGAATGGGTGTGCAACTTTGATTCCTGGGCCCAGGACAGCGTCCTGTTGAGTAGCTGTGACTGGAGGAGGGTATTACTTACCCTCACAAAGTGATCAAAGAAGAGGCATGGTTCCTGTCCAACCACTTGTCAGGAAAAGTCTGTCTGACCAGAATATACATCACCTTCCACAGATGACGAATGTGTGATATCAATTCGGATATGAGTGAAATGTTTGTGGAAGTGATTGTGTTATTGCATGTGTGAGAATTTTGTTTTCATCTGTGGGGCTTATTTTTTAAAACCCCAAAATTACTCAGAGGGGATGGACCTGTAACATTTTCACTTAGGTGCAAACAGATACCCTTCACGTAATTTTCATCAGTTGCACGTCTGAGGGAAAATGAGAGGTGTAAAGTTGAGGCGTGCTTGCTTTTACACCTACCTGTTGCACTCCGCAATGAAAATTGGGTAAAATCTGCCTGGAATTAATGCATTGCTGACAACGTGCATAATGAATTTCACTGGAATGTACAGCATTCATGCCAACAGGAAAATGTTGTACTGGTGTAGAAACGGTCACATTTGTATGTGTGAGAAGATGGCGGAGGCGTAATAATAAATGAAGATCCATGCTCTCTCTCTGCACTGCAAATGATAAAAAATATGGAGTGTAGTAAAATTCTGCATAAAATGTTTGCGCATACAATTTACACGTGGATATTACTCCATGCCATCACAAAAATGAGCCTGTGTGTTTTTCTCGTTTATGTGTGCATGTATGGGTATGTGCACATACACATCTGTGGCTGTCTCCATGATCTTCAATCTGGTTTCAGAGCAGCCAGAAGTATGGAAACTGCTCTCCTGAACATCTGTGAAGACCTGCTCTCTAACCTCGATTCTAATCTCCCCTCTGTCCTCCTCCTACTTAATCTCTCCTCTGCCTTTGACATAGTTAAGCAAGCCATTCTGCTCAATCGGTTCTGTGATAATCTGGGTATCACTTGTCAGGCTCTGGCCTGGTTAACCTTTTTCCTCTCTGATCAACCCTCCCAGGTCCAACTTGGGTCCTCCCTCTCCTCTATCTTTCCACCTGTGGTGTTCCCCAGGGTTCTAACCTTTCTCCCTGGTTGTTCATCCAATATTTGGCACCTCTCGCCCACCGCATTGCTGCATTCTGCTCCAACGTCCAGTGCTATGCGGATAATACCCTGCTTGCTTTTAGGCTCCCACTGCCTCCTCCTCTCCTTCTCTCATCCCTGTCTCTCTGCAATCCAAGAGTGGTGCAGCACCAAGAATCTCTGACTGAATGCCAGCAAGATGGAGATCCTCCTCATTGGCACCCCTGCACCCATCTTTCCCCTCACTCTCTGGCCAGCCTCTCTTGGCCCTCCTCCTTCTCCCACCGGCGAGGCTAAGAACCTCAGGGTTATCTTCGACTCCACACTCTCCCTCTCTCCTCACATCTCCAATGTCTCTAAGAATTAAAACTACTAATTGCACCTCCACAGTGGTACTCTCCCTTTCCTCTCCTTCCCCCAGAAGCTCACTGTCTCTCGAGCTCTGGTTCTCTCTAGGCTTGACTACTGTAACAGCCTCTTCTTAAATCTGACTGCCTGTATTCTCCGCCCTCTACAACTCATCCAGAACAGGGCTGCAAGACGTGTCCTTGGCCTCAAGCCTAGGGATCGTATCTCTCCAGCACTGAAATCCCTCCATTGGCTCCCATGGCTGCTAGGATCAAATTCAAGACCCTCTGTATTGCCGACAAGGCCTTCTTGGGCCTGGGAGCAAAATATCTCCAGCTTTCTCTTGAGAAGTATCTTCCTACTTGAGCCCTTCGCTCCTCCACCGCCAACTCCTTGAGGGTCAGGCATTTTTCCAAGCAATGAGCAGGGGGCAGATCCCTCTCTCTTCGGCGGGTGCCTCCTTCTGGAACAACCTCCCTGTCTCTCTGAAACTTGAGCAGAACTATCTCTGCTTACAGAAGCAGCTCAAGGCGTTCCTCTTTGCTTCTGCCTTCTCTCTTTCTCTTCCCTGCTGATCTCCTGTCTGTTAGTGCACTGGTTACCTGTCCACCCTCTGAACCACAGGCCCAGGTCCCTGCTCTCCCAGTTGCACACCTGCACTGCCTCCTGGCAACCCTGCACTTGGGTCTGTATCTGTAACCCTACAGTCCTCCTACCTGCACTATCCTTCACTTGCTGTTATGCACTTAACCTTGCACTGCCCCCTGCTGGCCACACTTCTTGTTTCTTGTTGTTTATATCCTATGTCCTGCACTTGCTCCTCCTCCCCTTCCCACTTTTCCCCTTCCCTGCACTTGCGCAATCTCATTGTCACTGGGCCTAGTAAGATCGTTGTCTTGTCCCCACCTTGTTTCCCCTCCCCTGCCTCGTCGGGCTTTGAAACACTTGTGTATGGGCGCGCTATAAATAAAATATCATATCATATCATGCGTTCCCCATGCAGAATGGGCTCTAACGCAGCTGCAATCTTGTTGATAAATAGGATACTTGACGTCCAGCCTTGTCTGCCGCGCCTCTGCCTGTCATCAGCTCTGCATTGAATCCTTGGCGGTGCACGTTTTCTGTCACTAAACGACAGGAACATCCGCCATTCTGTACCCAACGGTCCTTCAGCTTTCGACAGTGATTCCACTGGCACATTATGTTCGCGTTATTAAATTAGGGAGTGCAAACGGCCTGCCTAAGCAAGATCCAGGGCTTAGACACGACAGCCTTTCATAAAATCAGGCAATTCTAATTAAATCCAATCACAGCGTGTCCTCGACTATGGCTGCAATGGGAGGGGGGGTCATTGTGCATTGCTCTATAATGCCATCACATTCCAGCGGGCTGCCACATTGAGGCACCAATTACATGCATTGTCTACGGCTATGGAGGTAATGCGCGAGGTTCTGAAGGGCACCCGGAAGCACAGAGAGAGAAAGAGCGCGTGAGCAGGCAAAGGTTGCTATTAAATCTGTGAACCTGATTCCTAGACGGACCATCTTTTGAACGGAATCTGAAAATTCCCCTGATAAAATCATTCCTAACCTTTAGCGCCATCTTGGAGTAGTAACACTTTCCTGACTGTCACCACCTAAACCATACAGAGGCCAGTCCATGGGCATCAGGGGGTGCCAGATGCAAATGCATTTAGGTCCAGTTCTGCTGCTTAGATAATTTGAATGGAGGAAATAGGCTTTGTCTTGAATTGCATCATCTAAAAACGTGTGTGCTAGGGAAACAAATGAATCCGACTTTTTTTGTACTATGCCTGTCTGTTTCATTTTGCCGTAGTGAAAAAGTTTTTAAATAATACGGAAAGGTAGCATAAACTATTTGCTCCATTCTTGGTAATACAAACAGCAAAATTGAGGAAATATATGTTTTTCTTTTTTTGTGCAAATGGGCAGGACTTCCACAAAGACAAGCGTATGGAAGCCACGTTCATGAAATGAAATAAATAAATACAATTATGTTAGACCTCTCAGCACATCCCAGTATTGGCTATGCAGAGGTTTTGAACTACAACTCCTATCAGCCCTTAACCGGCACAGTCACTGGTGAGGGATCATGGGAGTCGGAGTCCAAACCATTTTGTGGGCCATATGTTTTAAACCCCTCGACACAGGCAATCAGGTCCTCAGTGGACCCCAGGGACGTCATTTCACCAAAATGCATGGGTGGAACGGACAGAAGCCATTGTATATCTCACAAAGTGACATTGTATAACTTTTCACCCCAAATACCATCACAGGAATTGATGTCAACTAAACTTTAATCCTAATGGCATCGCATAAAGTGGTATCACTAAAATAAAATCGAACTACGCTAAGATGATAAAATAAGAAAATATTGCTAACTCACAAAAAATGTTACTTTACTTACTAACCATGTATTAACTCGTGGGTTGCCTTGATATGACAGCGTGCCGCCAAGGTATGCCAGGGACACACCCAGCAAAGCTGTCATAAGACAAGGGCACTGCCGTCATGTGTCAGCTCTGCCTCACATGGACAAGTACATCCATTGCATGCCATCTATACCCTCAGATTCCAGGAGTCAGTGGGCCTCACTACAAGTTTGCCAGTCCGGTAACTACGGTACCGGTAAGCTTGCTGGTACCGTAGTTACCGGACCAGCAAATTACGAGTTCTGCTGGCGGGTGCCTTTCCGGCCACCAGGCCGGACCTGGCGGGCGTACCGGCACCCACGAGCAGAGCATGATGGATGCACCGGCACCATTCACGAATGGTGCCGGTGCATCCGGCCTCCCCATTCCCATTGAGCCCTAAGGTGCTCAATGGGAATGGGGAAGAATATTTTCTGGTGCCCAGGAATGGGCAATTATCGGGTCCGCCAGGGTTGTAATACCCTGGTAAATTGCCCATTCCTGGTTGCTGGAAAAATGTGCAAGTTCAGCGGCCAGCAAGGCTACCGCCAAACTTGTAATGAGGCCCAGTGCGTTGCTATCAAGGCCGCATGTGCCCATGTGCTGTTGCAATGTGCCAGCAGCCTTATACACACACAGGCACTGCCACGATTTGCCATTTATCATCCCACGTGCCAGGTACACAGCAGACCTTGCTTACATGGATGCTGCCCTCATGTATCAAGTGCGACTTCAAGTGCCTATGTAGCCCCATCTCAGACCAGGTAAAGATGCACGTGCCAGATATAATCATTCCATTTCAAATGCAGCCTTGCATCGCAGCATGCTGCCAGCTATGCCAGGTGGAGCATCCTATTTCAAAGTGCGCCATGGCATGCCAATCAAGGCCTTGCAGGACGGGTCTAATGATCATTTGCAAGTGACATCCTCCCATTCCAAGGTACTGCCATATCATGGCAATCATGTATTCTCAGGGACTGCCAACATATTCCCAATGCCAGGCAAAGCCTCATATGGAATACACCACCATTATATGTGTGGTGAACACTCACATGCAAAGTTACAGGCATCAGAAAGCAAGTGCCTCCTCACATGCCCAAGCCCTACTGTACAATGGCAGATAACGGCTAATGTGCAAGGCATTGTCACCTTCTGTTGCACACAGCCAGTGATCGAAGTGAGCAGGAATGGTTGGGAGCAGTGTTCCACTACTTTTATTTTTTTCTGTTTACCATTCCTCTACTTCTTACCACCTTATTCACCATTCTATATAGAGGATGTGTCCATCCATGTCCCTGTGCAAGTGTAGAGTTGTAATAGGAGCTTTAGTTACTAGTCACTCAGACTATGGGAACTCCCCTGCTGAAACATTTGTCCCATGTTGCACTCTGCTTCCGCGTCCCCCATCCCCCGCCGAGATTTTTTCGGTACACTTCTACCACTGCACACAGCCACACATGCACGGATTCTAGCACCATTTGCCAAGTGCAGCTTTAAAAGACAAGTTCTGCCATATTAAGCCAGCAATGCCCCGTGTGCCCGGTATAATCACCATGTGTAATGCGATATAATGTAAGGTTAAGTGGTCTCATAGCGCGTTACATCTGCCATTTTGGCGACATCGTGGCGCAATAAACAGGCCATGTGCAAGGTGTCTCAAAGGCCCAGGTGCTGCATCGCATATCAATTGCAGCCTCATACAGGGCGGATCCTGAGTTCAGGCAGCGCTTGGGTTACATTAATTGTTTGCCCACAGAAACCCTCCCTGCATGTGCGAGCCATCTGAGGCCCCTGTGGGTCTCTCCCTTTCTACATAGAGTCCCAGGTCCTATGTGTCACCTGCATGTTAGGCTGAGCCATTCCATTGGCGCATTACTCCAGCTGCAGTCAGCAAAGAATGTAACTTTGCTGTGTGCACCGTGTAGAACCTCCCACCTCTGTGCACCGCCTTTGACTTTGGCGGACTTTCTATGCAAAATCCCACCCGATTCAAATACCTTCTGCTTACATCTAAATGCACCCATGGGCCAGGGCGCACAGCACACCAGCTGAACCTACTCAGCTAACACCCCGCCCCCTTGGATTCTACATGTCCAGGTATTTCTCAGCCTCACTGTCATTGCTGCCCTGTGTTGCATCACACCTTCATTCCTTCACACCCCTGACTCCCCATCACCGGAGCTAGTCCCTACCCCAGTGGTCGAAGTGAGCAGGAACAGTCGGGAGCAGAATTCCACTACTTTTGTTTTTTTACTATCAACAGAGCCACTACTTTTTGCAACCGTTTTCACCATTCCAGAACAGTTTTTTGTGAAGTTCAAGCACATTTCTCCACTTTGCCACCCAGTCGCAGTTGCAGCTAAACAGAAATCTCTTTCCACTCAATTGGCTGGCAACCAGCATGGGTGCTACCCTTGAAGAATGTGTTGCGCATTGCTCCCCGCCCGGGTCACAGTTCCACTACTTTGTTTGGTGCACTTGCCCTACCCCCTGCAATTAAGGCTATTCCAAAAGTGGCTGGCTTCAAGATCACGTTAAAGGACCACCTTCCCCCCCACAAGGCAAACCCAGAATCTTACATTGTGATCACCCCCTTCACAACCCACAACCACTGTCAGCACTGGACTGAGTATCGGTATAAATATGTAAATAGTTATATTGCTGAAGATAACTATTACTGTCTGTCTTGTGTTCCTGCATTTGCTGTTTCCAGTACCTTTAAAACCATGCCTCGGTTTAATGGATTAACTACTGGATCATGCCTATGTAAAGCGCTCAGCAAAAGTTATGAATCGCGCCTAGAAACATTTGTGTACAGGCGCGTTATAAATGCCATATCCTATCATAGCATAACGGGGAGCAGCCAGATCCCTCCGCTCCTCTTGTGAAGTTACTGAAGCACGCGCACTAGATCCATTACATTTATTTAATACATCAACGTCCCAGAGGCGTAGACATGGTAGGGCCCGAGCGGGCAATGCCCACCAAAAATCTGTTAATGCCCACTCAGCAGCACTGCAAGGTAATTTACAGATGTTAATGTCACTGTGATGGGCCCAACTACATTAGCTTCAGGCTTCACTTGTTAGACAATCCTGGCTCCGCCTCTGTCACATCCTAGAAGCAGCCTTGCTTAAAATACTAATGACAGGCCCAAGTTGGAGGGCCTTCGGGTTTCCCGCCTAATTTATGCAGATGATGTAAAATTATTGGCTAGTATTTTGCCTGCTCTTGAAAACCGTACATTGATTATGCAATAAGGCCAAAAGGAAACGACTTAATAATACATCAAAATCATGTGCCATAATAATTAGTTTCTACAGCAGTGATCTGCAACTTTTGGATATCCATATAGTTTGGACTACAACTCTCATCATCCTTAGCCATCATAGGCATTGGTGGGGATAGTTGGAGTTGTGCTACAAAACATCTGGTGAGTCGCGGGTTTAAGACTCCTGTCCTGCTGGATGAAGCAAAGGAAAATACTATACTATTTTGGTTAGCTTGGCCTTGGATTCTCAAATAGGCTGACTTGGCTATTTCAGGTGGGAAATCAGACTAGTATATTTTTCCAGCAATTTGGCCAAATTTTAGTTGATTCAGCCCTTGCAATATACATCGCCAGGTAAATCTCTATGGACCTATTTGGTAGTGGTCTTTGGGGCTACTGCTCAGCTACTAAGCTGAAACGCGTGTAAAACAAAAATGTGAAGACCCTCTTTATCCACATCTTCAAATATAGCACATTTAGCTCCAGTGATGACCTCAATCCTTGATAAAGTCACAGGAGCCACCTTAAATGTATGGATTGGTTTCTGGCAGAACCCTGAAGCCATTTTGACCCAAAGTGTTACAGATGACATTCTAACTCACAGAGCCGCTCTCCCATTAGGACACAAGTTTCTCTTTAGTCGCACTTCATCAGGCAAAACAGAACACGTCTCATCTAGTAGGGCCTGCTTTGCAGTCCAATATTCTCCTTGTTGCTCCACATTAGGAGTAATCCTGCCAAATTAATCTTAGCTGTGTGGCTTAATGTGTTCCCCAGTTCGGCCTTTCCTCATTTTCAAACTATATGCCCTAAAATTAGCACTTTTTACTGCTTCTGTAATAAAGACTGCAAATGCCTTGTCATACTAATATTTCAGACTGAAAGTAGAAGCATTAGAGCTACGCCACAATGGCTAACTGAATGCACATTTTATTTTTATAGATCCGGAGTTAGATAGTTGGTTTTCCCTTGCAGAATCATATTGCTTGCAAAAAAGCTGATTTTATGATTGTCATAACAATTTTAAACACATGTTTACGAACTGCTCCGGTGAGCTTTTATGGATTAACTTGTCTAATCCGAAATAAACCTTTTTGGATGGGTTTGTAGACTATATAAATCACCTCTGCAGACACATACCCAACTCTCCTGGACTAGTGAGAGGGCCACAAATACTACCTTTATACTCTTGGCTGCCTCTTGTGTGTACCAGGATCTGGAGAAAGGCCGAAGAGAGCACATCCAGCGATTGTCTGGAATGCTGCGTATTCCCAGGATGACAATATCATCTATAGTTGGAGGCAAATGTGGGAGTGGGATGGGCACTCTTTGGGTCCAGGTGGAGCGCCATGTATGATGGTGCGACAGTCTGAGGATGGGATCTAGTATATGTTCTTTTTGATCAAAATCTCTGAATATCTAAGTGATCTTAGCGCTGTAGGAATTTTTGTTCCAAGAGAGGGACCCAGGAACTGGAATTCTTAGACTACATATTTGTGTTTTTGCAGTTGTGGGACTTGGATGCCAGGGCTTATTGTTGATGGATCTTTAACTTGAGTGCAAAGGTCTAGGGCAGGGAGGGTTTGCTCGTTTCAAATGGGTTAGGGTCTGAAGTGTTTTAGGGGAACGGGTTTGATGTTCCCTGCGGATTTAGTCATTTAATAGCTAACCATTATTTGCACGTGTAAGGTACTTCTTATGTGGTACAAGAGTGCAAATGCACTTTACTAACTCGTTTTTTGTTTTATTCAATTAGCACTGGGACACCGCCCCACTCAGGATGAGGCCCATTATCTTGCTGGCGCCACTAGAAATACGAAACTAGCAGACATATCCCTCTATTAAAAGAGGGACTGAATACACAAAGGGGCTCATTTTTGAGTTCTGTCTAAATTGAGGAGGGGAGGGGCTATGTTTACACTTTTGCATAGGCAAGTCCTCCTCTGTACAATTTTCAACATTTGTACAACATGTAAAAGTAAAGAGCAAAAAGGTGACATACACGCTTATATGCCACCCTTTTGCACTTCATTGTTGTGGATTGCATTTAAAGGACCCAAACAGAAGTCCCTTTTACATGAACAGCAGCTTTTAAATAGTGCAACCAAAAACGGCCCAGCTTTGCTTTCCCTGTCACATGAATGGCAGGAATTTAAACTCTGCAACAAAAACGGCCTGGCTTTTGCTTTTATTTTCACATGAGCTGCAAGAATTTCAACACTGCAAAAAACGGCCTGGCTTGTGTTTTTATTTCACATGAATGGCAAGAATTTAAACACTGCAACAAAAACAGCCTGGCCTTTTCTTTTTGTTCATATAAAATTAAAGAACCATGGGGCAACGGGCCTACCTATCATTATCAATGGACCAGCAGCAATGTAATTCACCGAAGAAGGAGGAATCAAAAAATCCTGTGACATGGAAAACAAGATTTTTAAACATTAATAGCAAAAATGGCCTGCACAGGTGATTGCAAATAAAAACGGCTTTAAAAAGCCACAATGGAAAAATATATCACTTCTCACAGGAAAATATCAGGAAAGCAAAACCTGATGTGGGGGGTGTCCAAAGCAAATGTATATTATGTTTCACCCACAAAACTCCTGTAAACATGTAAAGAGACACTTACTTCAGGAAAAACCTGTTCTGGCTGAGTTCTAAACTTCACAGTGAAATGCCCCACTTCCAGCTGGATGTTAGACCTCCCATCTAATGATGTCCTGCAATAGAATCTGCTGCTGCAGGTGTTGAAAGCCCACTGTTCCCCAGACTGGCTGGCACTGAAGGCAGTTAAAGCAAGGGACTACTAAAGAGCCCACACCACTTCGAAGAGACATATTAAAAAAACTCTGGTCACAGGTGAGCCCAGAAAGACAGATGGCTGTGGGGATGAAGCAGCCCTCCCACATGTTGAACAGACACTCCCAATTAATATTAAAAGACTGTTTTCATTTTAGGCATTTTGCGCAGCCATCAGACTGAGGATTGATCTCAATTTCATGCCATTGTTCATGTAATTTCCAGGTGGGTTTTGGGGATATACATTGCATTTACCTGGGACTTTGGGAACTGTAATGGCCAGTTAGACTAGGTTTCTGGCTGATCTGGACATGTGACAAATGTAAAAGTGGGTGAAAAGATGGAAAATGAAATTGAGAATATGCTTGATAACTTACATATTCATAATTGTTATACATTGTATGAAAATGACAAAAATGTGACACATGGTCATACTAAATTGTACAGATTTGGCGGTTGGCTTATCTAATTCCCCATGATCTGAAAACACTGAATATATGTTTCATATGGCAGTGGCTAGTACAATTCTGAAGTTATAATACATAATTAGTTTTTGCCAAAATGTTGAAATGAGAACAAAGGATGGTAGTAAAGGGGGAAAGAGAGATGGTACTCCAAAATCGCTAAACCAATCCTGACTCGGGCAGAGAGAAAGAGAGAAACTGCCAAATCCTGGCGGCAGGGATTATTGAAGGGTACTTCCCCTAGATTGTAAAATTAGTGATGTAATTTCTGATATATAAGGGGGACTGTAATAGGACTCAAGACACACAACAACCAGGGAAGACAGAAAAAGGAAGACAGGGAGAAGGCTGCTGAAATATATCATCTTTGCGAGTGCAGTGACCAGACCCTTACCCTATCATTCCAGAGTGTTCTGAGATCCAGCTGGCTTTCCTGAAACCTTAAACAAAGGTTTGCTATGTAAGTAGCAATAGCCCCAACCCTAAATTGCATAATACCTTCACTTTTGCAGCACTGTATCCTATATTACCCTATTGAAAACCCCAATTGCCCATGTAGTTCAGTCATCTCACATAGAAGAATCTCTTGTTTGCCTGTATATGTTAGCATATCCCCATTGGAAAACCCCTCATTTGTTTGTGTAAATCCTTAGTATTTTTGTAAGTAAATCAATTAATTCCCCATTGAATTTCACGGATCGGGATTGTTGAAATTTGAAACCAACAATCCTTGTCTAGTGTTTTTTATTTAATTGTTATAGTCATTAAAGTGTTGCCTCAAAAGAATTATTCCCATTGCGAGCTGAAACCCGATTTTGTCCCTGTGTCTAAATTATGCCCTGCTAAGTGAATTGTCATTTGCCAGTATCATTCATATTTGCATCAGTCCTATTAAGCCCAAACCGTTTTGTCCATTGTGAGTAATCTCTTTGCCCAAAGCCTACCTGTTAGCTGCCCTTGTCATTTCACAAAAAATCGATCTTCCTATGTGCTTTTCTCATTGTTGAAAGCGTGTGTGTCATTTCCCGCCCCAGAAAAACTAAGGTGATTTCCCTTTTCGTTTTTCAAAAAATTTATTTTCATACTTTAAAAAGCATTTTCCTAGAGTATTCCCCTTCCGCTATCCGATTCTGAGTGCAGATTTCGAGTTGCATTTCCTTCATTTCTCATTGCTCAGAGCTTGACTGTCACTTCACAGCCCCAGAAGAAACTAGGGTGATTTGTCTTTTCGTTTTTCAAAAAAATGTCTTTTAACCTTTGAAAACTGGTTGGTCCTAGTTTATATCTCTTCCCCTTCTGTACCCTGATCACTGATTTTGAATTGCATTACATTTATTGTTTTTATTTTCTTTCTAATGTGTTGCCTGTATTAAAAATCGAATTTCCTATGTGTGCTAGCTAGTCTGTTTTGAAGCCTCATTTGTCCTCCAGGGTAAGCAGCTCGAAGTACCCTTGTGTGCTGTTCTATAGCAGTAGTATTGAATCACTGAAAACCCATTTTTCCATTGTTACAGGGGAGAGTGCTTAACTGTTGGTGCTATCATTTTGTGGTAAATTGTTCTTTTTCCGTTCTGCCATTAAAAAAACAGAATTAACTGTAATAGTATTTCTTAACCTGGTTGTTTTGTAGAGCTTATTACATTTTGTGTTGCCACAACGTTAGTGGCTGTGCAATTAGTTGATTTTCCTTTTTCATTAAATAATACATTCATAAATATCTTATTGATACACACCGCCCTGGTTCCTAGTCCATTGTGACATGGTGTGTTTGTGGAGGTTGGGTGCGAGACGTGTTGGAGGCCTACTAAAAAAGAATCTGTAGTATATTCAAAATAAAAAGCATTTTATTGTGCACCGTATTCATTCTAGGGGAAGGAGTTCCCTGGCTGGCGTGTGCCATGTAATAAACCGTGACACTGTGCAAACGCTGCCTGCCATGTACACACAACAGGTGCAGTTTACAATGGATTCCTATGGAATATGCTTACATTTTGCAGCTGTAAAATACAAGCAGAATACATAGGAATCCACATGCTTTTGCAGCAGCATTTAAACACATGCCGGTGCAAATCTGTGTATGATTTGTATGGCAGAGAGGAAGGGGGGCGGAATCCTAACTTGTGATCCGCCCCTCCTCTCTGCCATACAAATGAATGAAAATGAGGCACACCATGAATTGAATGCGTAAATGTCCTACACAGGACTTTTACGCATTCAATTAATGGTACGCTATGAGCAAAATGAGCACCTAAAAGTACACAGATAACAATTGAGAGGGTTCGTTCATCACAAATCTATTTGGTCCCCTTAGCAGGTGATTCTCCTAGGGTGAACCCAATCATCAACGCCCAACTTTTTTATTTGTGCAAAATCTGTGTGGGCACTGTCTCTCACTGAAGACATTCTAATTGCCCCGATTTAGAAACACAACAACTGGCCCTGTTTGATGAGTGTATGCAACACCTATAAGAGGTGTCCTACTCCTAACCACTGCTTGAACAACACTAGCAGGGGGCTGCCTGGGGTAGTGGTCCAAAGTGAATGGGGTGGTTGGTGGATTTGAGGTGGCAGCCTGGGGTAGTGG
Source organism: Ambystoma mexicanum (assembly GCF_040938575.1). Lineage (NCBI taxonomy): Eukaryota > Metazoa > Chordata > Amphibia > Caudata > Ambystomatidae > Ambystoma > Ambystoma mexicanum. The sequence goes on along the minus strand of NC_090924.1, from coordinate 76,775,151 downwards.
GCTGAGGTGAGTGAGCATTGTGGGAGGTGGAAAAACTTGAGGAGGCAGCCTGGGGTAGTGGGCTGAGGTCAGTGGGAGTGATGGGAGAGGGTGGACTAGCAAGGGGCTGCCGGGGGTAGTGGTCCGAGGCGAGTGGGGTGGTGGGAGGTGGGAGGACTTGAGGGGCAAGCCTCGGGTAGTGGTTATGAGGTCAGTGTGGGTGGTCGGAGGAAGGTGAAGAAGTAGGGGGTTGCCTGGGGTAGTGGGCTGAGGTGAGTGGGAGTGGGGGAAGGTATGATTTAGGGGTGTAGGCCCGCAGTTTAGGTGCCTTGAACTTAGGGGTGATGGTCCGCAGTTTTGCCAGGGTGCTGCTTTCAGTTACTGAGGACGGCCAACAGTTTCGGCGGAGTGCTGGCTTGCGTTGCGGGGGACATTCCACAGTTTCGCTGGGGTGCTGCTTTCAGTTACGGGGGACTGTCTGCAGTTTCACTGGGATGCTGGCTTGCATTGCGTGATACTGTTCCGAGTTTCAGCTGGCTGCTGGCTTGCATTGTGGGGGACAGTTTGTAGTTTCACCAGGGTGCTGCTCTCAGTTACGGGGATGTCAGCAGTTTCACCGGGGTGTTGGCTTGCATTGCGGGGAACAGTTTGCAATTTCTCTGGGGTGCTGCTTTCAGTTACGGGCTGTCTGCAGTTTCGCACGGGTTCTGGATCCTGTTGAGGGGGGCCATTTGCAGTTTTGGCCGGGGTGCTGCTTTCAGTTGCAGAGGACAGCCTGCAGTTTTGGCAGGGTGCTGGCCTGCGTTGCAGGGGATGGTCGTCAGTTGCGCCGGGGTGCTGCTTTTAGTTACGAGGGACGGTCTGCAGTTTCGCTGGGGTGCTGGCTCGTGTTTCAGGGTATGGTTCAGAGTTTCAGCGGGGTGCTGGCTTGCATTGCAGGGGACGGTTCGCAGTTTCACCAGGGTGCTGCTTTCAGTTACAGGGATGTCCACAGTTTCACCGGGGTGCTGGCTTGCATTGCAGGGGACAGTCTGCAGTTTCGCCGGGGTGCTGCTTTCAGTTACGGGGGACGGTCTGCAGTTTCGTTGGGGTTCTGGCCCACGTTGCCTGGGGGCGGTTTGGAGGTTTCGGTGGGGTGGCAGCTGGCACTGCAGGGGATGGCCCACAGTTTACGCTGGGGTGCTGGCTTGCGTTGCAAGGGATGGTCCGTAGTTTTGCCAGGGTTCTGGATGGTGGTGCAAAGGTTGTTTGTTGGTGCTAGTTTTTGTTTGTGTGGGGGCATATTGCGGCTGTTCCGGGCGTAACTTGTTGTTGTTTGTACTGCGGGTTACTTTGCACTTTAGAATCCCTGAACACAGGTAGTATAGCTCAGCGGCAACATGCTCATCTTGGAAGCAGGATGGCCCAGAGCAACACAGGTTTGAATCCCGGGGCCGCGCTCTGAAACCTCTTCCGTATTAAGCGCATTATAAATAACCAATTATAATCAGCGAATAGCTCTAAACCTTTCGCACACACAAGTAGTTGCAATGTTATTCATGGTGCAAAGTAGTTTGCGTAGATTTAGTGCTTTTTCTATGAATACCCTGCAGATGTTATGCTTTTTTGTCTCGGGTTATTGTTAAATGTTGGGGGCCTGAGTGCATGATTTTAGTTGCCTGAATGCTAAAACAAAAAGCCAGCTTGTAGCCTAACTCTGGGCAGCAAATTTGCTAATTATCTTTGAAACACAGGCTCGGTCACAGGCACTGCCCGAAGTGCCAATCCATGATTCTTGTAATGGGCAGTTTTTCGGGCCACAAAAGGGCACTTGTTTGGCCAGAGTGGGCCAGTTTCATAAGTTACACTAGCTGTAGCCAACGTTACTGACCAAATATGTTTAAAAATGCATTATTTGCAACACACTATCAAAAACACAGACTTGTGTAGTACTCAGTCGGTTTTGGATAGTAATGAATTGCAATGTGTGATTACAGGCTACTTTTTAATGGATTTTATGCCCCAGTCCGACCCTGTTGTGGAACACCACACATTTTTGGTCGGTTTGTGTACAACGTCGTTTGCTTAAAACCTTCAATCTGCATTAAAAAAAAAAGTTTCCTCCAACGCATGTCAGTTTTAGATTAAGTATGAACCTCCCAAAAGGGCCGTAATATTTTTCTCTTGGCATTGGCTGACGCCAGAGGTCTGGGGTCGCCTGGTCTGAGGTCAGAGAAGTGAAGCGCGCCAACGTTCTTAAATCCGCTTCAGAAAAGGAGACCTCGGTGTTCTGGAGATTTCTCGCTCCCGACGGCGCCATTGAAAGAGAAATAAAATAATCTTCTTACGGGTTCATCAGTGGGAGTAGAGGCCCCGCTCGCTGGCTGCCCGTCCGCGCGGGCTCGCAAGTGAGTGATCTTGGCCGAGAATGAGATTTTAACACTCAGCGGCCTTAGAGCACTAAATCCCGTCCAGGCCGCTGATCTCCCATAAAAATGGATTTTCAAGAGAATAGGGAAAAGCATTAGCCTCTCCCCCACCCCATTCAAAGCCCATCTTCTGATTCCCGGTTAACCAGCAGAGTGGCTCTAACAGCGCCAAGACTCTGCTGTCATCATCTTATAAGAGCAGACGGCAGAAACGAACGGTGCATTCCAGAATGGCATTTACCAAGCAGTGACATCACACAAAATGTGCCCCCTTCCAGCGAGCTATGCTGAGCCCCCCCAGTGCTCCCCAAGGTTCTCAACAAAGCAAGGAATGTGCCACACACTTGCGTGCGCAATGCCTATGCTGATCATGATATGATATGATATGATATGGTATTTGTAACGTGCCTATACACAAGTGTTTCAAGGCGCGACGAGGCAGGGAGGGAGGGAAACAAGGGGAAGACAGACAAACGATCCTACTAGGCCAGGTGTCATTCAGATCGCGCAAGTGCAGAGGTAAGGGGAAAAGGAGAAAGTGCAGGGGGAGGAGGTGGGGGGAAAGTGCAGTACAAGGTAAGTAGCGTAATAAAAATAAATAATAAATGATAAATAAAAAGGGCCAGCTGGTGGCAAGTGCGAGGTAAGTGCAGAGCAAGTGCTGGGAAGTGCTGGGAAGGGGGCTGTAGGGATACAGTGACAGTCCCACAGTGCAGGGGGAGCCAGGGAGGCAGTGCAAGTGGAGAGTGGCTGGGCCCTGGACCGAGGTCGTTGAGCGTGGCCCAGATGCAGGTTTAGTGCAGAATTCAGTGGGGAGTTAAGAAGGTTTAGCAGGGGAGAGGGAGAGAGAAGGCAGAAGCGAAGAGGAAGGTTTTGAGGTGCTTCGCACGCATGCCCTGTGCCAGGGGAAAGATGCAAGTATGTTTTTTAATCAAAGTGTAAAAGGGCAGCCGAATGCCTCTGCAGGAAGTCCCGCCCCCTACTGCCTGTATGTTGAAAGCCTGAAACTGCACCATGGTTGACACCAGTAGTTATGACCATACCGCAATGAGTATTCGAGAAAAGGTATCCATTAAGAAAGCCATATCAGATGTATGCCTGAAGAGATGATAATCTCTTGGAAGAGGTCCCTGAAGGAATATGAAAAGAAGAGAAAGAGAAGCTGGTGACGTCACAAGAAGTGAGAGTGACGCACTAAGAAGATAAGAAGAAGATGTATGGACCTTATAGAAACTAATGATGAAATAAGGAATCGAGTAAACGTTCAAATGCGAAAAGAAGATTGCTCGTATGAACGCGCTACAAAAAATGCAAGCTGGTTAATAATTGTACAGATGCAGCAACGCAAGTAGACTAAGTAATCATAGAAGCTAGCTATACCGAGTGAACAGACTGCAGGTGAAGCCGCCATTGTATAGTGTCTAGACAGCAATGTCATACATTTTAGTAAGTTCAAACCCACAGAGAAAGAAGGATCGAGAGCTGTGTATTGCAGCAAAGAATTAGCTGGAGATCACAGCCTTGAAGGGTGAAGCTGTTTGGCCTGGTATTAAAGTTGGAGCAAGCCAAGGCCGGTTATCTATCCTTGAAGAACAGAAACCATGAGACGCTGAATCATCCTTTGTTAAGGTGCAGAGAAAGAACACCATGAGTGCCAAATTTATTAATTCAAGACAATTCATTTCTGCAAAATGTACTGAATTACGGTCTCCTGTGATGTGGACTAAGGATGTAAATAGGAGATGGGCATTCAGACTGGAACTGTAATTAGCATGTGCCCGTACTCTCTTATGTTCCCAGAGACGAGAATACATTTGCAAGGCCAACCTAAAGGCAAATCTTCATGGCAGAAGGCTTGGGCGATGAGAGATGTTGGGCTAATTGGGTGGAAAAACAAAGTCAAGTCCACCTCCCGGCACCTGGCTGTGAGTTTACGTGCTGCTAAGGAGCCGAATGGTCCAGACATGGCATGAGCGTGCCAACCAGTTATAGAGGGCTGTATAACAAAGGGCCTTATATTTTTTGTGTGCCTAATAAGTGTTGAGGATGACTTGCACTAGAGGCAGGCTTAAGTTGTCCACCTGACTGTAGAGACCCAATCACAAGCCGCCCTTTTACAGAAAGTACATAGATGTTGCCCTTGATCCAACCACAATACCTCATTGGTTGTTCTTATTTGCCATGTAGTATGATGTCACTTATGATGAATTTTTAGTAGATAAGTGTGTTTTTATGAAAAATGTATTGAGAGCTCGAGCGAACGTCCATCGATGTCTGTGGTAACTCCCTGTTTTAGACAATTGATATGAAAACAGTCAAATTGGACTTTGACAACTTCCTGAGTCAGCCTGATTTTTTGGTGTAAGAGTAACTCTGCATCCCATCCTTTGCATGACGTGTTACTGATTAAGGACCTTATGTTCACTTGTTTACAATGTCGAATGGTTCTGACCGATTGACCTGTTAAACTCCCGATTTTTTGACGATCGGGAATCCCCCACCATTTAGCCAGAAGATCGTGGGGTTTCCGGCAGAGAGCAGCCGAATTGAAATCTTGCAAGAAAATCGAGGTGGTGGTCAGGGTCCCTCTTTGACAAAATCCATAACTGGTTTCCACAAGCGCTTTGTGGACGGAAGGCGAAAGTGGTCGGTTGGAGGAGGAGACGATACCGAGGACTTTGAGTCAAATGACCGAATGGTGAGTAGATCGAGGTGAATGGCAAATTAAGGGGACAGGATTTTGGTAATTTTAAATTAACGGGAAATATTGTGTGAAGAGATAGAGATAGCTCCTAACGAGTCCTGGCTCAAGAGAGTTTTCAGAAGAAGTCGTCTCACTCTCCAGCCAGAGTCTTTAGGCTATGTGTAAATAGGTTTGCATAAGGAGACGATTTAAACTCTGTGACAGAGTAATTGATTAGAGGCAAAGAGAAAAAATGGTGATCACGGGATATTTTTAGTAATGTGTAAAGTCAACTAGTTTGTCTTGTTTGCTGAAGTAGAAATATTGAGGAGGCAGTAGAAGCAGTGAAATTATTGTTGAGAAGAATCAAGAAGCTATAAGTAGATAAATTAGTGGAGAGATTGGTACCAATCCACAGACAGACTGAGATAATTGAAAAGGGTAGAGGTTTGAGCGGCGATTGTTGGATCACACTCATATTTGTTGTTTTAAAAGTATTGAAAAACAGTGAAATCCGTTTTATAAAATCTGGTAAGTATTGACCGCCAATTGAGACTTGTCACAATGGAAGATATCACTCCTCTGATGCATTTATGTAAAACGTTGCCAAAGCACATGCCCAAGCTCAAACAGTACAGTGCGTATTGGGTGAAAGGCACGGCAGATAAGATGTTCATGCCATGGCCACAAAGGCGATCACTGTCAAAAGTGGTATTGCAACACATGATCACATACTTGCATGCTGCGTACAAGGGAAAGAAATTAGAGAAATATTCACTATTTTAGAGCTTTGGAAAATGAACCAGTAAGAGAGGGAACATCCGCCACCCAAGGAGTGGATGCTTTGCCAGTGTTAGGAGGAAGGCGTGGAGACTTTGGCTCCCCTTACCTTACCTGAAGTGAAAGGTGTTGATATGGAAGACGTAGGGTTGCATCCATTAAAGTAACTGAAGGCGGCGGCAGGGAATAATACTCTGATATACAAATCTCCTGCGTATAGAAGTGATGATAGTCCAGAGGAGAGTAAGAGAAAAGAGGAGATCTTTAGAATCATACAAGATAAAGAAGAGAAGACTGAGCGCTCGAATGTGTCAACAGAAATAGAAAGAGAGATTAAGAGATGGAAAGGGGAAAAAGATAAAGCTGATGAGATAACGCGTGTGCAGAACAAATGGATGGGAGGACAGATATTACGGGATGGGAAAAGCATTGAGGGTGAACGGGATAGAAAAGACAGGGAATGTGAAGATAGATTGAAGGAAGACTAACATAAAAGAAAGAGCACAGAGCGATGAGAACAGTTGTATCAGGAGAAGCAACAAAAAAGAAGTAAGGGCGGAAGAGCAAAGAAAATATGATAAAAGACAGAGATCAATGCAAGACAAGGATAAAAGAGAAAGGAAGATAGAAGAGGAAGAAGCACAAACATTAAGGGACAAAAGGATACAGAGATGAAGAGAAGGAGAGCAGGAGTGAGGAGAGAAGAGATAAGACAAGAGGACGAGAGAATCAGAAGGGAGGTGCAAAAACAAAGGGAATTAGATGAAGAATTTCAACAAAAAGGGAACAGCGGGATCTGAATCTAGCCTTTGTCACGCCGCGCGCTCGCTTGCGTGCGCCACTTACCTGCTATGGGGATCCGGGTCCTCGGCCTCGGCAGTCTCCTCCTTCATGGAGATTCTATCCGCGGTGGCGTCTTTCCTCACACCGTTCCGCGGTCTGTGGGCGCAGCCATCTTGCGTGTTCTGCGCATGCGCAGATCGTCAGTGTTCGACGTTCGCACATGCGCAGTAACGCGAACTTGCGTTCCAGGCCTCGTTTTGGCCCCGGACCTTAAAAGGGCTTCGCATACACGGAGACAACGCGTCTCAACGCGGTTGTTGCCGTGTATGCGCTGCTGGAGCCCGGTTTCCTGTGCTTCAGTCTCTCCAGTTACCCTTGCTAGTTTTGCCCTGCCTTGTCCTGCCCTCCTACCTTCCTCTCCTTCCAGCCCCCTGGTTCCTTCAGTTCCTGGCTTCCCAGCCCTGTTCTGTCTTTACCTACTTTCTGGTTTTGGGGTTGGAGGGGTCTTCTCTGGGTTGCCTATCTAGCCTTCTCGCTTCCTTGTCTCCTGTTCCGTGGGATTCCCTGGTCAGTCCTTCCTGTCCTTGCTGCTTGGCCTTTTCCCTTCCTCCGCCTTGTGCCCTGCCGGTACCCGTGCCTTCCTGACTTCCTGGAAGTCCCGAAGAACTCCTCATCCATCTTCTGGTGATTAAGGACTCATTCGCCTACTGTGCCAGTGGAAACACTGTCCCGACGTCACGTTAATGCAGAGAAGTGCCACCCTTGGCGTTGGGAGTTGGTCCAGTGCTATCCTGCCATTTATTGTCAGGAGGGTGTTGGGTTAATTTCCTGCGTTACTGCTTCATCGGCATCGTCGCTCCGACAGACTGGCTGCCTCTACTCCACGAACCCCGGGAAGAAAAGGTAACCAGCGATCCCGTGAAACCTCGTTTAACAGCCTTACTCGAAGGGAGCCAGTAGGGCCGAGTCCAGCAATACGATGGAACAGAATAGAAGAGTTTCTTCCGATGAAGGAAGCAACGCCAGGGGCATCTAGAATAGCATTAGAAGCGGAAAACTTTGACATAGGAAGCAACATAGATAGGATTGACAAGGCCTATCAGGAATTAAAGGGAAGTAGCACCTATGAAAGTCGAGGGAAAGGGGAATGCGTCCCCAGCATTTAAACCATGAAACAAAGAAGAAAATCTGATTTGTCTTCAGCAAAGAGCCTAGGCCTTAAGTAGACTGAACCTAGACCAGGGTGAAGGGGAGAGTAGTGATATCATATGATATGGCATTTATAATGCGCCTATACACAAGTGTTTCAAGGCGCAACATGGCAAGGGAGGACAAATAGAGGGAAGACAGAGACAGCGATCCTACTAGGCCAGCTGACATTGATATCGTGCAGGGGGCAGAAGGGGGGAAGTGCAGGGGAAAGGGGAGGGGGCAGTGCAGTATATAGGAAACAGTAAATAAATAAATAACTAAATAAAAGTGTGGCCAGCTGGTGGCAGGTGCAAGGGTAAGTGCACACATCAGGTGCCAAGTACTAAAAGGGGCTGTAGGGATACAGAAACACTCCAGAGTGCAAGGGTTGCCAGGGGGGCAGTGCAGGTGTGCAACTGGCGGGGAGGTGACCAGGGCCCTAGATCAGAGGGCAGACAGGTAACTAGTGCAGTTTCAGATTCAGCCAGGATATCAACAGAGGAGAGAAGGAAAAAGCCAAGAGGAAGGTCTTGAGGTACTTCCGGAACCAGAGATAGTTCTACTCAAGTTTAAGATGGGCAGGGAGGCTGTTCCAGAGGGAGGCCCCAGCAGAAGAAATAGATCTACCACCAACTCGCTGCTTGGGAATTGGCTAACCCTGAGGGATGCAGATGAGCGAAGAGCTCGAGAAGGAAAATAGTTAGGAAGAGAGAGTTGAAGGTATATAGGCCTCAGGCCCCAGAAGGCCCTGTGGACAATACAGATGGGTTTGAACATAATCTTCGCCACCACTGGGAGCCAGTGCAGAGACTTCAGTCCTGGAGCGATACGATCCCTGGGCTTGAGGCCAAGGACAAGTCTCGCAGTCCTGTTTTGGATGAGTTGCAGAGGGCGGAGAGTAGAGGAAGACAAATTTATTGCAGTAGTCGAGCCTAGAGAGAACCAGAGCTCTGGAGACAGTGAGCTTCTGGGGTAAGGAGAGGAAAGGAAGAATGCCTCTGAGGAGGTGCAGCTGGTAGTGTGACTTCTTAGAGATGTCAGAGATGTGAGGAGAGAAGGAAAGTGTGGAGTCAAAGATGACCCCAAGGTTCTTAGCCTTACAGGTGGGAGCAGGAAGAGGGCCTAGTGAGGCCGGCCATGGAGGGACAGGAAAGTAGGGAGCAGGTGTGCCAATGAGGAGAATCTCAGTCTTACTGGCATTAAGGCAGAGATCATTGGCGGCACACCACTCCTGGATGGCGGACAGACAGTCAGAGATGAGAGAAGGAGAAGAGGTGGCAGAAGGGAGCCTGAAAATGAGTTGAGTGTCATCCGCATAGCACTAAATGTTAGGGCAGAGAGCAGCAATGCGGTGGGCAAGAAGTGCCAGGTATTGGCTGAGAAGCCATGGAGAGAGGTTCGACCCCTGGGGAACACCACAGGTAGAGATAAAGATAGAGGAGAAGAAGGACCCAAGTTGGACCTGGGAGGGTCGATCATAGAGGAAGGCGGTCAGCCAAGCCAGGGACAGATCGGTGATACCCAGGTTATCACAAAGACGATTGAGCAGGATGCCATGGTTGACTGTGTCAAAGGCAGAAGTGGGATCAAGTAAGATGAGGACAAAGGGGGTGTTGGAATCCAGGTTGGAGAGCAGGTCTTCACAGATGTTCAGGAGAGCAGTTTCCGTGCTTCTTGCAGCTCTGAAGCCATACTCATGGTCATGGAGACAACCAACAGATTCAGAGTGAAGATTAAGCTGGGAGATGGCCAGCTTTTGCAGGAGTCTGCCCAGAAAAGGAGTGATGGAGATTGGGCGATAGTTAGCCAAGCAGGAAGGCTCGGCAGAGGTCATACTTCTTGGGGACAAGACATGTTAGATGAAGAAAGAGAATCTTTCCTTGGGGGGAGGAAGGAAGCACATGCGCCCCTGAAGGCAGCCTGCAGATAGACAAGGAAGTAAGATGGTCAGATCTGGCACAAACTAAGGACAGGACGCCAGATCCCATACCATATCCACAACGTCCCAGAGGCCGATCGCATAGTGAGAAGGGAGAATTGCTGCCATATGTAAATAGCTTAAGATCGTAACCAGAGAGGAGAAGGTCAGGAATGATCGTCCCCGCCATGGATAGACAGATGATGGGATACGACTGCAAGTTAGGGTTTACACAGATTCCCTTACTGGAAAAAGTGGGAGCAAGACCACAGTATATTCCATGGCTGCAGATGGACAAGGATAATATAAGGTCTAAGCTCCTGAGTTTGACATTGGGTGCTGGGAAATGGATATATGTGTCAGAAAAGATGACGGGGGGAACACATTGGCCATAGGGGACATTAAGGTTCTATTGGGAGTCATTATTGGAGAGAGAGCTGATGACATATGGAGGAGAGCAGGATATGCAAGTGTAACAGCACAAAACAAAACACATCATGGAGCACTGTTTAATAATTGTAGAGCAGTGGGTGGAGGGCTCTCAGGAGGCAATATGCTGACACATCAGACATAGGTGCAATTATGACTCGTAAAATGAAGGAAGATGAAGACCCTATTGCTTACATTCAGGATATTCAAGAGCAGTGGCACCTTGAAATGAAGCAGCCGTGGGAAAAAACTGTGCCATTATTTTACCACATTTTATGTCAAGGGTTGCCCGAGCCAGTACAGAGACAAATGAAGAAACAGGTGGGAATGGAAGCCAAACGAGCTGAGATACAGTTGACAATAGTGCATCACTGTCAGCTTTAGGAGGAGAAAAAGAAGAAGAAAGATGAGGCTAGGAAAACTGAGGAAGCTAAATTAGTTCAGAAGTAATGGTCAAAATATGCCATAGAAGGGGCAGTATTGACAAGCAGAGAAGGATTGGGGATACAGAAAAGAGTGAGTGCATCGCAGGCAAATAATCAGTGCCACATAGACCACAGAGGGAATGGGTTTATGCCACGAGGCAGAGGTATGGGATATAGAGGAAGAGACGGATTTCAAAACAATCAAGGTGGGTTTCAAAATGCGCAAAATGAGAATCAGAATGTGCAAGGAGGATTCAACCAAGGGGGATTAGTCAGGCCTTCTCCTCCCGTATGTTGGACTTGTGGGATGACAGGACACATTGCACGCTTATGTGAGAGCCAAGGGAATGTACAGAATGGAATATTCGCAAGAGGGGGCACAGCTTATCCTCCACCATATAGCACACAAACTAAAAAAGGGTTTGCCCAAGATCAGACAGTGTATCAGATGCAAGCGCAGTGAGTGCAACAAAAACCACAACCAGAGCAAGTACAAATGAACGCATGACAAGGGCAGTTGCAACATGCCCCCCTGCAGACACAGCAGTATGCAAACACAGGACAACTATTGACACCTAGAATAGGAGGTGCCACTGTAGTGGGAGGGAATCCTTTCACAGGCACAGGGGTATGCATATACCCACAATAGGACAGCTCAAAGGGTGACTTGATGTGTTCAGTACTATCTGTGACACCAGACCCCCAAGAGGAACCAAGGGTCAATGTTACAATAGGAGGTAAATCTTTGTCTTTTTTAGTAGAGACTGGGGCTACTCGTTCATGTATATGAGAGGGAAAATATCCAATTTCGGGAATTGCCATGAATGCTCAAGGGTTCTCTGGAGCTACAAGTCGAGTTCCTTTTACTGATGAATTACCAGTCTGTATAGGAGAGTGTGACATGCCTGTTCAATTGTTGTATTCACGACAGACACCAGTTAACATTTTGGGAAGAGATTTGATGACAAAACTTAACATGACGATTTAAGTTACTGATGAAAAAATAGTGTGTTCCACTGCTGGAATACACCATTTTTTAAAAACTTTATTTATTGAATGGTCATGTATCAAGCACATTCATTCACAATTTTAGATTTAGGTACTATGCATGTTCATATTTAAACAGCAACAAATAAGTTTACAAGTGAGCAATGTTGGGACACCCAGTCCTTTCCGCTTCGGAATCAGTCTCACACAAATACAGTCTGAATGGAGCCCAAATGTCCTTAGAGCGGCATTAACATATGTTAATTCATATAGCCAGTCCTCAAAGCTAGGTGCATTCTTAGATTTCCAAAATTTTAATATACACTTTTTTGTAACTGCGTAGGCAATATCGAACAATGTTTTCGTAGTCTCTGAGGCTTTCCCAATGTCCCCAAATAGGTATTTCAGAGGGGCGAGTGAAGGTGGGAAATTCACCATGTCATCTATTGCTTCAGCTACCTTACCCCAAAATGTCATGACCAAGGGGCACGACCAATACATGTCGAAGGCGTCCGCATGCGGGCCCCGCACTTCAAGCATTCACCCGTACAATCTGGAGTGAATTTAGACATTTTGCCGGGTGTATAGTGTAATTGATTCAATACCTTAAATTGGATCAGGCGCAGCCCAGCATTCAAGGATATTGACTTAGTCAGTTGACGGCATTTGCTCCATTTCTCATCACTTACTGTAAGTCCAACGTGTTTTTCCCACACTTCTTTGATGGTATTGTGAGGGGGAACGTGTGATTGCATCGGCCTGTATAACCTGGACACCCCGCATCTCGTATCATCTCTCGACACCATGGCACTGATGCAGCTATGCATCTCTGGTCCTGCTGGGAATGATGGCCATCTTTTTCAGAAAGCGGCTCGCATTCAGAGGTATTCAAGCACTCTCAATTGGCCTCTCCCTAAAGTGTCAGTATATTCGTTTTGGGATATAAATCGCTCCATTTGGGTACATATGGCAAATTTTAATTTGTCCTAAAGGATCCCATGATTTCTTTAGCATCTCATCCAATGTGGGGGAGGTGCCCGGATAGCTCCACAGTGGAACCTCCTGGTAATAAGGAGTATCTACCCCAATCTTCCTGAAAATTCTAGCCCAAGCGATAACGGTTGTGCTTACTGGGTCAACGGTGCAGGAGTCATTATATCTTTCCCTAAACATAACTGACCGAATCTCTGTAGGGGACGCACCATATCTCTCCAAGGATATGTGCACAGCCGTGTCCTCAGTCCTGTATCAGTAACCTGCAAATTGGGCCTGTGAAGCCAAATAGTATAATTAAAAGTGTGGTGCTGCTAGACCTCCATATTCATATGGTTACAAAAGTTTTTGCCAGCTAATTCTTGCCACCCCGGTACCCAAAACAAACATGGTTGCTAACCATTTCAGTCTAATAAAAAATGCACTCCCAGGCCACAGAGGGAGATTGCCAAAGAAATACAATAACTTTGGGAGAACCACCATCTTCAATAGTAGCAGCTTGGTGGTCAATTGTTGCAAGTAGGATTCGTAGTTGTCTGTGTACAATGAATGTTGGCTGCACAACACCATGATACCCAGGTACCTGAAGTGTATTTGCGACCATTTGTACCCCCGGGGTTAGGCGGCTGTACTGTGGACGGCATAATGGGAAACAGTTCCGAGTTAGCATAGCCCTATTCTGTACCAAGAGTAACGTGAACATTTATGGATATCATTCATTATTGGAGCAAGATTGTGTTCAGGGTCACGCACATATAACAAAGTATCATCAGCGTATAATGAGATTATCTGGGGTGGGCCATTTATTCTTATTCCCCTATGTCTGTGTCACTTCCTGACCAGCGCAGCCATTGGTTCGATAGTAAGAGTAAACAATAACGAGGACAAGGGGCAACCCTGCCTCGTCCCCCTGTCAAGGGCAAATAATGCTGACAGTGTTTGATTTGTTAGGACTCTTGCTCCTGGGCCCGAATACAACAGTTGGATGCAGTTCAGGAAATATGGGGCAATTCCAAAACATTGCAGTACTGAAAATAAATAGCACCATGAAACAGAGTCAAAGGCCTTTTCGGCATCTAAAGCCCCCACTACCGCCCTTGCCTGGGCATTCACCTGTGCCATCACACCAAACAAGTGACGCAAGTTCAGAGCCGTAGATCTCGTAGGTATGAAGCCTGACTGATCAGGGTGGACCAACTGGGGCATGACCGGGAGCAGTCTTGTGGCAAGAATTTTCACAAATATCTTAGCGTCCGTATTGATTAGTGACAGTGGTGTATAGGAGGCCACATCCTGGAGAGGTCTGTGCGGTTTAAGTAATACTGTGATAATGACCTCATGGATAGATTGTGAGAGTGTCCCTTGTACCATGACTCCTCCCATACCTTCAGTAGCCTGGGAGCTAGTTCCTGTTGGAACTCCTTGTAAAAATCTATCCCCAATCCATCTGACCCCAGTGCGTTCGCCGCAGCGAATGACTTTATTGCTCCTTCAATTTCATCGCGCGTTGTGGGTTGTTCCAGGGCGAGCATAGTTTCATTCGGTAATACCGGCAACTCTATTGTCGTTAGATATCGGGAAAGATCTCCCTTTGTGACCTCATCATGATTAGAGTATAGGATAGAATAAAAACATGCACATGTTTCATTAATATCCTTTTCGCTTGTCTTCACTGTATTGTTCAGTGCCTGAATACTGGTAATAGGGTGACTATGATTCTCAGCTTTCACCAGGTTGGCCAACAGCCTGCCAGCCTCGTCCCCCTCCCTGTACTTCCTTGCTCTAGTGAGGGCAGCCATATGCAGGACCTCTCTGTCTGCTAGTTTGTGAAATTCTCCCAGTAACTCTTGTATCCGTGCCAAGGTCTCCTCCTTGTGAGATCTACTATATTTATTTTCAAGTTCCCCAAGCTGGTTTTCCAGCTGACCCAATTTCTGCGTAATACTTTTAAGGGACCCAGAGGATTTGACCATAATAATGCCTTTTACCCATACTTTAAACGTCTCCCACAATACTGAGTGTGTACAGACAGAGCCTTCATTGATACTGAAGAATTCAGTGATTTCAACATGTAAGGAGTCGGCCACACTGGCATCTCTATGAAGCAAGGAGGGCATTCTACAGCTTGGGGTCTGTGGCGGATAGTCAATAATCTCCAGGGTCAGTGAAACTGGAGATTGATCGGACTAGGAGAATAGCAAAGTCCTGAACCTTGGTGGCCATCTGTGAGCTCAATAACCAGATTTCTATACGGGACTCTGAGTCATGGACCGAGGAGTAGTATGTGAATTCCTTGCTTTATGGGTGAAGTACCCGCCAAATATCTGTGAGAGAAAGGTGGAGCAAAATTTGATGTAGTGTTTGTGAAGCTCTGATGAGAACTCGTGAAGCACATGAGGATCTGTCTAACACTGTGTCTAAAATAGTGTTAAAGTCTCTCCCCCATATTAATCAGGTCCTGTCCAGGGGAATTAACATTTCAGCAATTGTATCATAGAATCCTGGGTCGTCTAGATTGGGTCCACATGTGCTAACCAATACGGTTGGGTGGCCAGCCATTTCACCCCATACAATTACATTTCGACCCTGAGGATCCACGCTACATCTTGAAAACTCAGAAGCCAAATGAAGGGTGTATTAGGGTAAGAACACCTTGTGCTTGCATTGAATATTCAGTATAATACCTCAATTGGCCCAATTTCGAAAAAAGGATTCATTCACCTTTCCTAGGGCGTGTGCCTCTTGCAACATCAATATCTTGGGCCCATGTCATGACACATATGAATTAACTTTCCTTGCTTTAACTGGATTATTGAGCCCAAGCACATACCAGGTCAACAATTTGACTTGTAACCCTCTTCCTTAGTACCGTCAGCTGCAATACCTGGTAACCTTTGTGAAAGGGTGCGCTAAATTTGTACCCATCATCTCTACGATTGCTTTCAACATGACCATTACATTTCCAACTTTTAACATCCCCAACCACCTCATCCTCTTTCCCACTTTCTACCCACCAACATTTCTATGTCACCCCTTCAAACATTTGCATCTCATTGCTCTATCCCAGCACAACATGTCTTATGGAGTCCCTTCCCAACTTGGACTTTGTCTTGTGCGTACCCCTCCTCATGCCACCTCCCTCACCCTCTGCCCCAAATAGATGATGTACCCCCAGTAACTCGTGGAAATTTCCTGAGGCACGGTGGCTGCAGCTACCTTAACACTGGTTGTCAGCTGCATGCTTCCGCCCAGGCTCCTTTATTAACTTATTTATCCATGCCTTTCTGCTTGTTGTCAATACAAACCAGAACATTGAGGATACCATACAACACGTGTTTCAATCGCCGGGTTTCTCTCTCTCGTTCTCGGGTCTTGGATTCCGGTTATGGTCTGCATCTCGGAGTTGCTGTGGGATTGGAATGTAGGACTCTACATAGTTCATGGCCTCTGTTGGGGTCTCGAAAAAGTGTGCCCTGCTTCTATGTTGGATCCAAAGTTTTGCCGGAAATATCAACTCATATGGAACCCGCCGTATTCTTAGTTGTCTTTTCACCGGGTCATATGTTCTTCCATGAGCCTGTACCCCTGCTGCAAAGTCCGGATAGATATGTATATCACTTGCTTTATACAGTAATGTTCCTTGTTCTCTTGAAGGCCTCAGGATAAGATCCCTGTCTCTGTAATTCAATAGCCCTGCAATAATAGTGCGATGGGGGCTCCAGGTTTTGGAACTGGGGCCAGGGTACGATGTGCCCTTTCGACAAAGAAATTTAGTAGAATGAGGCTGCAGCGAATAGGGATCGGAGGAGAGACTCCACAAACATTTCCATTTGGCCTTTATAGTCTGACTCCTAGATTCCAACAATGCACACTTTATTTCTTCTGGGTCTAGATTCCAAATCATCACATTTGCCTTTCATCTTAGACAATTCTACCTTCAGGTGCGTTATGTCCCGATCATGTTGATCTACTTTGTCCTCCATTATGCTAATTCTGGCCTCTGCCTTATTTATCCATCCACTCTCCTTCTGCAGTTTTGATTTGAGTGACCCTATTGTTGCATGGATGACATCCAATTTAACATTTATTGACATAAAACCGACTTGTACTGTTGTCAATAAGTGGTCTTCTCTGGTGTTGTCTGCTGACGTTGTTGGTGTGTCGTCATTAGGTTGTGTCTGTGCACTCGCTGCTAGTGTTTGCGAGCTGGTGAAGGAATCCATCAGGCCTTTCTTTTTCCCTCCCACGCATTTCGTCATCTTGCCCAGAACTTTACAAAAAAACGTTCTTCCTTGGATAACTAGGTATATTTATGTATTCCACACTAGTCAAGGTGGATGTATTGTAGGGGTAAGATTGCCTTGTTAGAGTAGTATATCGGGTGATGTACACTCAGTGCCGCCTCTTTCTGTTGATTATAGAGTTATATATGTTTCTGCCTCTGTCCCAATTGTTTCGTAGCTTCAGGCCTGGGGTGAGGGATTTTGCCATGGTTATGTCTGCACTTCTGGCCTCCGCGTGGTACTAGTCCACCAGTCGTCAGCTAGGTAAAGGAGATGTGCAACTACTGTTTATTTTAGAATTGTTTTGCGCAGTCCGGCACCTTGGGAGCACTCTTTACCTCTCCTGTGTCCCTGTTGGGCCTAATGATGTGACAGGGTCGCCAGATATGGCAAAGCTCCGCTTGTAGCTCTCCTGTAGACGTGTCCACTGTGTTAGGCCATTATGTCATAGCCCCCACATATCTTCCCTTCTTCAGCCTTCAGTTGGTGATAGCTGTGTTATGGGATTATCTCGTCCCTCACACTAGTTACTGTCTATATAATATCCCTGTTTGCGCTCGCCATAACTTGGTATATTTGATGGTGATGTTTGGAGTGTGATCTTATTTACACTGATGAGTATGCCAGGCTACAAAGAGTACTTGAATGGTTATACCAAGCCACTAAAAGTTCTTATTGATAATATCTGCCAGGGCGCAGTTCTCCTTCCAGTCTACTCAGCTCACCGATGGCATTCAATGACTCTGGTTAGCTGGGGTGTATAAAGGTCTGCTGTTTCCCCACTATGTCGAGTAATTTTCCCTCATCTTCGCCTTGGATGCTGGGTGTGATGGGAGACTGAACAGGTGCTGATTTCTGTGGGATTTTATGTCTATTGCACAATTACTATGGTATGTTTCCCTCTTTGCATTGGGCGCCTGTCGAGCATGTATACTGTCTTATGATCGCTCCCCAGTCGCGCTTCACCCAGTCATCCGTTCCGACTTATTTCATCCCGAGAACCTCAGAGTAGCAGAGGGGAGATTGTAGCCATGGGGGGGGGCAAGGGTTCAACTATTCCGCACCCAGGAGTGTGAGGGCTAGTGCCACATATTTAGTATTATGGTATTGTGCAGTCGTGATCTCCTCTCCTCACCCTCCTTTCCTCTCCACCTTTTGGCACCAACCTACTATTGCCTTGCACTCTCAATTGTCGGCAGAGTCTCCCCCTCCGAACGCTGCCATGGGCGGGGTAAAGCAGCTGTGTGTCACTGCTCTTCAGCGGTATCCCTCAGGAGTTGAAAATGCCTCTGAGCAGTTCGCCGACTAGTCCACTGGCGTTGGAGACGGTCAGGGCTATTCAGGTCACACTGGTACACCAGTCCCACTGCACCGGTCAAACGGATGATGTAGCCAGCAATGGCGTTCATGCAGGAGAGGCCCTGCAATGTACGTGCAAGGTCAAGGAGTCCGTGCGCTAACATAGGTTTTCCACACTCTCCGCTCGGGAGTCAGTTCCGGGCTCAGGCTGCGCTTCTCACCAGCAGATGTAGTTACAATCATTTCCATGGCATTACTTCATCTCAAGACCCCAGAGAATGACAGCAGCTACACCATGACTTCCTCCTTGCCCACCTTCTGCATATTCTTAGTTTTCAGGCACTTTTTTGGATATATTTGATTCAGGATCTTGCCTGTAATGGAGCTCAACAGCTAGGCAGTCATGTCCACTGCTAACGAACAGCGCCCCCCCCGGAATACACTATTTAAACGTGGGCAAATATATATTGACGTTCACAGGGCAAGGGGCTCTGCAAGGCGTTCCATTGGAGCTAGAGGTTTTCCTTTATGGGGGAGCATTCTATTAACATGGTTACCTGGCTTAGTGGGGAAGACTGTGAGGATACCTGACGAATTCCTGTTCAGACCACAGATACCTATGGCCAAAGAGGGGAGACAGACTATCCCTCTAGAGCTAGAAGCAGCCATAATACAAACGGGAAATGGCAGTGCTCGAAGGAACGGATGATGATGGTAGACCATGGAGGGCAGTGATTGCCATCGAAGAAGGGTACAGGTTGACTGAAATTACTGACGATTACATGTTTAGAGATGGCCCAACAGACGATGAACTAGTGTTCATTATGAGTATCACATACTGGATTAAAAAAAAAAATAGAGAAAAGGGAAGTCCCACATCGAATGGCAATTATGTGACAGTGTCCAGCCTTTTTTTAAGAAGACCTGGACAAGGTGCCAAGCCTGCTTTGGACCACATGCCCCTAGGACGTAGGTTTGTTAAAAGGGATGGGGAAGTCAAAATAAAGTTGAAGCCAGGGTCAATTTTACATTGAGCAAAAGAGTACCCCATGTCTCAAGAGGCCGATGAGGGTCTATTTAAGACCATTTCAGCACTAATGAAACAAGGCATTCTGGTGCCATCAGAAACGTCATGCAACACAGCAGTGTATCATGTGAAAAAATCAAAGGGAGGGTCGTAGAGAATTATACAGGACATGATACCGATTAACCAGATTGTAGAGGCAGAGTTTACCAGCGCCGATACTATGCAGTATCCAAGTGGAACCATGATATTTCATTGTGATTGATTTGAAAAATGCATTTTTCGCTATCCCGTTGTACAAGGACTTACAAGACGTGACTTAATTTACATTCCACCAGACTCGTCTGAAGCACACTAGGCTACCTCAGTCCTACAGATGCACTTAGGCAATGTTGATTTGAAAAGTGTGGTGAAACAATACGTAGATGACATTTTAATTTGTAGCACTACATAAGATGAGTGCAGACAAGATTCGATTCATTTGATGACTATCCTAGCAGACAAGGGATACAAGGTAGACAAGGAAAAATTGCAGTATTGCCAAGAAGTGGTGTCATACATAGGACAGTTGATTTCACATGAGGGGAAGAAGGGGACACCTGAAAGGGTTGAGGCAATTATGAAAAACACAAAACTGCACACAGTAAAACAGATGCAACCGTTTTTGGGATTATGTCATTATGTTAGAGCCTGGGTGTTCGATTACAGTTCATACACAAGACCCCTTTTGCAGGCTTTAAAAAGGCACAAGTGGACAAAGTTACAATAGAATGGACTGAGGAGATGGAGGAAGGATTTGAGAAGTTGAAAAAAGCAATTTCTGCCGCCCCTGATTTGGGGATTTCCAATTATGCTAAGGTATTTTATTTATTCTCGCATACGAATGGGACAGTCATGACAGCAGTGCTTGGACAGAGGACCACATTGGGGAGTAAACCTTTGGCATGGTATGTGGGATTTTAGACCCAGTTATGAAAGGACACTTTCCTTGTGAACAGTCATTGACAGCCGCTGCGTTCGCAATTGAGAGGTTTACAAGCATTGTGACTCTCTTTGTGGAGCATGCTCTGTTTGCCATCTTAGAGAAACCTAAGGGCACATTGACATCTCAGAGAGCTTCTGCCTATGAAGTAATGATTTTGAACCCAACAATCAAAATTGTCAGGTGTAAAATAGTGAATCCTGCCACGTTGATAGTTGAGCCAATGACAGAGGGTGACCATGTGCATAATTGGGCAAATTATGCTGAATTTTATGATGATATACCTTGCATAAAAGAAAATGCTTGCCAGGAGGGGAAATTCTCTTTATTGATGGGTCTTTGAAAATGTATCAAACTAATGGAGAAAAGCATTCCGGCGCATCTGTAATAAGGCATATATTGAATGGGGAATTTGAAGCGGTAGCAAGTGCCAGACTACGTCTCACTTTTTGGCGCAAGCAGCAGAACTGGTAGCGCTCATTGTCATACTCGAGAAACACACAGGGCAGAAAGTGACAGTGTATAGTGACTCCGCCTATGTGACATCAACCGTCCAAGCAGGGTTAGCATGTTGGAAAAGGAGGACCCACCTCTATGCGGACAGCACTCCACTGATATTATATGGCATTTATAACACACATATCAGTGCAGCATGCATCTTTATTGGACAGACTTGTTAAAACACTACAACACCCAGTAGCCATAGCGATCGTTAAATGCACCATCCACACTAAGCGAACAGATTTTTTTCAGGAATGAAGCCGCAGACGTAGAAGCCAAGAGGGTTGCATATTCTCAAGACATTTCAAGTTTTCACACACCAAATAACAAAGAAAAAGTAGTCACTGTTATGGTGATGCAAGAAGGGTTAAATAAATTACTGATAACCCAATTCATGGAGATTCAAGGAAGTGCCCCACAGGAAGAGTAGGAGTTATGGAAGCGATTGGGGTGTTCTTTAATCCACACTGAAGCATTATGGCGACATGACAGCACTGGAAAGCTGGTGCTGCCAGTAGCATTATTAAAGGTTGCACTTGAACAGCTTCATTACCCTGCGCATGTAACTAGAGAAAGTCTTGCAGCAACGATTGCGGAAGACTGGTTTATTCCAAATTTGGTAGAACATGTTGCATTTTATGTGGTAAACTGCATCGTATGTCAATGGATTACTGCTGGGCATACATTGAGAACGATTAGAAGAGTAATTCCTTGACCGAATGGTCCTTTTCAGCATTTGCATATTGACTATGTTGATATGCTTTAGGTTTGTAGTGGATACGGGTATCTGATAGTGGTGGTTTGTCCCTTCTCCAGGTGGATCAAGGCAGGACTGTCTCCATACCCTGATGGCACTTTTTCAAGATGGGATGTGTGTGAAGTGCTGAGATCCGATGATGGGCCACATTTTGTCAATGAATTATTTGAACAGATAGGGCTTTTATTGAACATTAAGCATACATTTTCTTCTGCTTAGCACCCGCAAGCAAACGGAATTTGTGTGAGAGACTCAATGGCATGCTTAAGGAAAGGATAGCCAAGATAAAACTGACACTGAAAAAGGGAGGCTATATTGCCTGCCCTTAGTTTTATGTGCCCACCGGAATCAACCTGGTTCAGACCACCACACCACCCCCCATGTACTAGTAACAAATGAGAACGCCCCTTACACCTCCATCGAGGAGTAGAAGTGATGACCAGAGCACAGCAAAAATGTTAGGAAATGAATTAATTGAATATTTGACATGTATGACGTCTAGCATCTCTTTCATTACAGATCAACTCAAGCGCCAAGGGGGTCGATCTCAAAACACAGATGGAAACCATTCAGCAATTGGAAAAATGGAACTATTATCAACACCTAAACTGTTTATTGGCGATGCGTGTTGATCAGAAATGTTACCCGTAAGTGGCATGAGCCACGTTTCCATAGCCCTTTTGTCGTTGAATACATAAGCCCCTCAGCAGTAAAAGTTCAAGGCAGGTCAGCTTGGATTAATTTAAGTGACACTAAACTGTACAGAGGCGAGACCGTACCTCCCACTGTTGCCGATCCCGAAGCAAGACAAGAAGAATTTTTGCGTGTGCAGACTTGATCGATGACAAGGAAGAAGGACGATAAAGCTACTAGCTGAGAAATGCAGATTTGCATTTGAACTGTGACTCACTTTGTACACTCCTTACAGATATTATAGCAGGCCTGCAAATCTTTACTAAGAGTCACAGGAATTTTGAAAATGAACGATAGAAATATATTGATGTATCACGAATATGCCTGATCTTGACTTTGAGTTCGAAGATTGGAAACAAGAGCAATACCCTGACTTGTTTCTCACTGAATATCTATTTAGATAGCCCTATGGTACTAACCGACGGGGATGTGCATCGTCTTGTGCTTGCTGTTTTTGTGTTTATCCTTCAAGCTTATCCTGCTCTTGTAACTAGAGATGTTGATGTTTGCACATTTTCCAGGATCCTAAACATGGGCCAGTGATTAGAATTTTGCTAATAGCAATTATTGAACAAGTACTGCAACTGCAGGAGTAAAAGTGTTTCTTTTTTCCTTAATTGATTACAGTAGAAATGAGAAATGATGAAATACGATTTTAAGGAAGGAACAAGCCCAACCAATTTCCGAATGCCACAAATGGTGGGGGTTAATATGTTGGTTCTTGATATACGTATGTGCAACTATACTTTGTGTCTTTCTGTTTCTCCTGTTTAGCATTCCCTATTATAGTGATGCTCTGGTTGAGATAGAGACCACTATGGATCACTCTACTGCAGGAACTGATTTTGATTAGTTTATTTGCACTAAGATAGAGGACCCTATGGTTCTCTTCAAAGAAAGCATCCTTTTTGATTGGTTTCATGATTATTATGCAGGTACTGACCTTGTAGTAGTAAGACACAAGAGAAATACAGAGGAAGATAATGAAGGGATAAAAACGTATCTATACAACACAGCACACCTGGGTAACAACATGTGGTATCAGCACATGAAAAGGTGGGAGAGAGAACATCTAAGGAGGGTTGCTATGTATGTTCCCTCATACCTTATGCTTTGAAAAACCTCCAGAATATTCATAGCCACAGAAGTACCAGTGAAAAAAGCCTGTTGCTTGACGCATCTCACACTTTGCCTGACACGAGGACAGTTCCAAGGCAGAACAGCATCCATTGTGTGGATGAATAAAGCAACATCTCAAAGAGAAGACAATTATATGCAAGATCTAAAGACAAGAGAGAAGCCGGAAACAATAAAATATGAGCAGCCTGGAATGATTGGAGCAGGAATCAAGATTGAAGAAAATAAGATGCTAAATTGCCAAGGCAACAATAAGGAAGAGATACGGATATGTTGGGAAAGAGGAAATTACAAATTAAAGGAATAGTGCTTAGTCACGAAGGATGGGTTAATGGACTGGTTTTGTGCAAAGCAGCAGCATTGACCGGATAATGGGAAGCAGTTGAGGAGAATGCAGAAAAAGAATGCAAAGATCAATGGCCGAAGATTACAAGATTGATGACATGGGTCGATGACAAAGAAGGACCATTGGAGATACTACCCTTGAAGGATGCTTACTTATGGTTCAGAAATAATGCTACGCAGAAGGTTGGAGAGAATCGCCAGTGTGGCCACATTTTTGATGTACCAGGTATGAAGGAAGGGACAGCGTCCTAATGGATCAATATTGGGCTTGTGGTCCAGAGCATAAATGAAACTGCCCAAGGACTCAGAAGGAACGTGCTCCTTGGTGCTCGTCCATGTTCCAGCATTAGTGATTCCTCAGAGTGACCTGAACATTGGTGAATTTCCAAAAGTAGATGCTCATTTAAGAATGAGAAGATTGCTTGAATTTCTCAAACGAACAAGGAGAGGGAATTACTTCACAGAAAAATCAATAGAAGCCTTTGATTCTATCCCATATGAGCACAGGTTGTTCAGCAAGACTGCTTCAGCATTCACGACTATCTTCATGCCTGGCATCCAGACGATGGCCAATGCCAAATGGTGGCAGATAACCAGATGGGAACTTCTGCAGACCATAAACACCACCATAAAGGGATTCAGTGCTATTAGAGTTGAGAGCCATACGACTGATGACCTTACAGAATAGGTATGTTCTCGACATTATCAGAGCGATGGAAGAAGGAGTTTGCACCAAAATCGGGCCATAATGTTGCACATTCATACCTTCTCACGATGGCGAGAATGGGACCTTGACAGAGGCCGTAACGTTGCTGATGAACCTGCATAACAAAATGGAAGACGAGACAGAGGATGTTGCAGGTGACAGTTGGTTTACAACTATCTTTTCATGGGTTCCACAGTGGATGGCACACATCTTAAAGCTTCTTGGAGCAATATTGGTGATGGTGATGTTTGGATTCTATGTGATTAGGATAATAATTGCACAGTGCAAGAAGACAGCCAAGAAAGCAGTGGGGATGAGGATCATGGTTGATGTTGAATCAGGATATGGATGCACGGAATTGACCGATGAAGAAATCAGAGGATACATAAAGGCCTGCATCGTAGAACCTGAGGGAACACAGTTTCTGTATCCAAAGAATCACAAGAAGTACGTAGGATGATGGGTCTATTGTAATCCAAATGGACAGTGCAGTTACATGACCTGGAGTTTGGACAAGCATCTCAAATCAGCCGGTTCCATGAAGGGAGTGATGAAGATCTGGACTTCAAAGAAGCACTTCTTCAAGAAAAGGTATCAAGATATGGAAACTAATGAAGGTGTGGTCAATGACTCGACCAGAGGGGGGAGTGTAGGGAAGCAGCCAAATGCCTCTACAGGAAGTCCCGCCCCCTACTGCCTGTATGTTGAAAGCCTGAAACTGCACCATGCTTGACACCAGTAGTTATGACCATACTGCGATGAGTATTCGAGAAAAGGTATCCATTAAGAAAGCCATATCAGATGTATGCACGAAGAGATGATAATCTCTTTGAAGAGGTCCCCGAAGGAATATGAAAACAAGACAAAGGGTCTCATTACAGGTCTGGTGGTTACTGTGCCGATAAAACCGGCAGGTTGCCGTCAGACCCGTAATGAATTACTGGCACCTGTCTTTCCGGTGCTACCGGACTATTCCGAGTCCGGTGGCCGGGAAGTCAGGCGTCGGTAATTTTGTAATTCCCCATTCCCATTGACTCCCTTAGGACTCAATGGGAATGGGGAACACAGAAGCACTGGCAACACTTCAAGGGTGCTGGTGCTTCTGTAAAACTCTGCGGGTGGGTGCTGTTTTGCCCACCATGTCTGACCCTG
This sequence comes from Ambystoma mexicanum, assembly GCF_040938575.1. Lineage (NCBI taxonomy): Eukaryota > Metazoa > Chordata > Amphibia > Caudata > Ambystomatidae > Ambystoma > Ambystoma mexicanum. The sequence goes on along the minus strand of NC_090924.1, from coordinate 76,749,696 downwards.
GCAGGCGGGACTGCACTCGCCCGCAGAGACGTAGTGTCCCGGTCCAGAAACAACGTTGCCGGTAGGCTTACCGGCACCGTTGTTTCCAGACCAGCACACTCATAATTAGGCACAATGAGAAGCTGGTGACATCACAAGAAGTGAGAGTGGTGCACTAAGAAGATAAGAAGAAGAAGATGTATGGACCTTATAGAAACTAATGACGAAATAAGGAATCGTGTAATTGTCCATATGCAAAAAGAAGATTGTACGTGTGAAGAGCACTGCAGAAAATGCAAGCCGGTTAATAATTATACAGATGCAGCAACGCAAGTAGACTAAGTAATCATAGAAGCTAGCTATACCTAGTAAATAGACTGCAGGCAAAGCCGCCATTGTATAGTGTCTGCACATCAGTGTCACAATTTTAGTAAGTTCAAACCCACTGAGGAAGAAGGATCGAGAGCTGTGTGTCACAGCAAAGAACTAGCTGGAGATCACAGACTTGAAGGGAGAAGCTGTTTGACCTGGTATCAAAGCTGGAGCAAGCTAAGGCCAGTTATCTATCCTTGAAGAACAGAAACCGTGAGATGCTGAATCATCCTTTGTTAAGGTGCAAAGAAAGAACACCATGAGTGCCAAGTTTATTAATTCAAGACAATTAATTGCTGCAAAATGGACCGAATTGCTGTCTCCTGTCACGTGGACTAAGGATGAAAATAGGAGTTGGGCATGCAGACCATAACTGTGATAAGCATGTGCCCGCACTGCCTTATATTCCGAGAGACGAGAATACATTGCAAGGCCAAGTTCAAAGGCAAATCTTCATGGCAGAAGGCATGGGCAATGAGAGATGTTGGGTTAATTGGGTGGGAAAGCAAAGTCAAGACCACCACCCGGCATCTGGGTGTGAGCTTACGTGCTGCAAAGGAGCCGAATGTTCCACACATGGCGAACGCGTGCCAACCAGTTATAGAGGGCCGTATAATGAAGGGCCTTATAGTTTAAAAGCCAATAGTATTTTGTGTACTTAATAAGTGTTGAGGGTGACTTACACTAGAGGCAGGCTTTAGTTGTCCACCTGACTCTAGAGACCCAATCACAACCCAATCCCTTATACAAAGTATACTTTAGAGGTTCCCCTTGAGCCATCCACAATCTCTCGTGGTTTTTCTTATTTTCCACTTAGTATGACATCATTTATGATGAATTTTTAGTACATTAGTGTGCTTTTATGAAAAATGTATAGAGAGCTTGAGCGAACGTCCGTCGATGTCCATTGTAACTCCCGGTTTTAGACAATTGATATTAAAACAGTTAAATTGGACTTTGCCAACTTCCTGAGTTGGTCTGATTATTTGGTTTAAGAGTTACTCTGCATCCCATCCCTTGCATGACGTGTTACTGATTAAGGACCTTATGTTCAAAAGATTAAAAGTCTTTCACTTAGCATAAAAACAATGGGGCCAGTACCGCGGCATCCACATTATGTTTCCCCTGCATATATGTCCTAATTGACCTTCTAAATTAGGTCAATTCTACCGAGGTCAATTGTGAAAAGGTCAATTAGTATACAACCGTACCAGTTAGCAGTGGCGGCTGGTAAATTCTTTAATTGGGGGTGTCAATATTTGCTGCAAGTATGCAAGAACCACTGAGCATATCGTGGATGCCTTATTGAATGAAAAGGAGCTCAGGAGGTTCTCCCCCCAAAGAACATTTTTGACTAACGGTGCATTATAAAGCATGTTTTCTGTATTACACGGCCACTAGTGGTAGTGGCCGTGTAGTTATGGTTACATTGCTAAACTCATAGGAAGAATATTTTCTGGGTGGCCTATAACTTCGCTCACCAAACTTTGCAAAAAAAGAGTACATGGCCCCCTCTGAATTTTTCTTGCAAGTTTGGTGAGATTTCGACAAGGAGGGGCAGGGGGGCTATAGGGGATCCAAAAAAAAAGATTTCTCCCTAGACTGAATGGGAAAATATTTTGCTCACGCTTACAGCCCAAACCACTGGACGGATTTTCACCAAATTTGCAGCAGGAGCAGCGGTTTGGTCCAGAAAGCGTCCTTTTGTGAATTTGCTGGAAATCCATCCAGTAGTTTCTTTTAAAAAACAGGTAAAATGTAGGTCCCCAAAAATTATTGATATCTGGCTCTGCGTACCCAGCTCCCTGCTCGGTCCGTGGACAGCATCAGATTGGCCTAGAAGGCGACGTGATGTCCGTGGATATCAAACCCGCCCAATGATTGGATGGTGAAAAGCTTGAAGTGCGTCAGAAGATTTTTGGAAACACCCGCCATGTTGGATTCGCAGACATCTGCCGGTGTGCACGTACACTGCAATAAAAACATAAAAAATCTAGCCATTGCACTTGGCAAACGTATCAAACCATCTCTGGGCAGGTAAGGGGTGTTGAGGATGGGCTGGGATATGGCCATAAGAAGCCAACAACCAGGTGGTTTTCATCCCCGAAAAGTCTGTGAACACTGCAGATGTTCGGGCACAGTCCTGTGATGTTCGCGGACACTTCAGATGTTGAGGGACATCTGAGCCTATTTCTGCATTACACGGTTGATAAAAAGCCGTTCTTGGATGGCTTATAACTTTGGCGCTACTCAATGAAACAATTCTGTAATTTGATTCTAGACCTGATTCTGAAAGGTATTGTAAAGTTTGGTGGGATTCTGTAAAGAGGGGGAAAAATTAGAGGGGGGACCCAAAATATTCAAAAGGCTTATGAATGTGGTTGCTTTTGATGAATCTTCACAAAAGTATGCAAAACGATTCTAAATCTAAATATAAATATTTTTGCAAAGTCTGGTGCGATTCTGTCAAGAGGGGCAAAATTAGAGGGGGTACCAAAATATTATAAAGGCTTTTAAATGTGGTTCCCTTTGATTAATCTGCACAAAGGTTTGCAAAAGGATTTTAAATCTAGATATAAAAGTTTTTGTAAAGTTTGGTGAGATTTTCTCAAGAGAGGGCTAAATTAGAGGGGGTCCTTAACATTTTTAGATGGCTTATAAATATGTTGCCGTTTGACGAATGTGGATAAACGTTTTCAGAAAGATTATAGACCCAACCTTGAATGTTTGTGTAAAGTCTGAATGGATTTTGATACATTGGGGGATAAGTTATATGACTATCATATGTAAATACATTTTGACACTTTTGAAAAAATAAAACATGGGCGGATTTCAAGCAAACTCATGTAAGGAGCATTGACAAGGACCTGAAAGCATGGTTTTGCAAATGGGCCCTTGTTTTATTTTTTGACAAGTGCCATAATGTATGTACAGAAAACAGTGATATACCTTGTTTTTAAATTTTTTTAAATTATTGTGTATTGGTTAATTAAAACCTTAAACACTCAAACCAATATTTAATATTACATACATCATATCAATTCATAATAAGATAAATAAAAACCCTATCAAAACATTACATTGTTATCACATATCATATTCTTGACAAAACAAATCTATTACATTTCCATTACTATAACACTTTATATTATCCTTGAAAATAGTTCCATAATTTCAATTCATTCTAATTTCAATTAAAATCTAATCCTTCATAATTATCCTCAATATATATTGCACTTTCAACTTCCAGTGATCATAATGTCGACTTATTTGAGATAAACGAATAGAGCTTTCTGCCCTTGCTTCATTACCCGGACCTCCCAACTTGTTTTAATTTAATTTGTCTCGTACAGATTCTATTCTTTTCCAAACATTGTATGCAGCCCCCACATACATCAAGTGCTCGCCATATAGATAATAGACGAAAACTGGTCTGTTGTAATACTACTCTCATTACAGACAAGATCCCTATACCCGTTATTATACCATCCTTGCAGTTTTATGCATGCAGTGAGAAGATGTCTTGTAGTCTCAATCTCCAGTTTACAAAACCTGCACACTCTTTTTTCAATAGGAACCCCACTCCATGCTCCCACATATTCATAACTAGGAAGCATATCAAACTTCAACAACATGATGAATCTTGAAAATTCTCTATTTCCTACCTTCCACAGGTAATTCCGAGATTTATTAATTGATATACCTTGGAGGCAGTAAATTGCAAACCTGCTCTTTTTAGCTAAACTATCCACATTATAAATTAAATCCCATTGTAACGCTTTTTGTTTTCAAAATAATATACAAAGAGTTCACATTTTCAATCTCTTTAGGTAATTTTATATTTATCTTATCCAGAAAAGTGCTGGTGGTAATTTCCAAATCTTTAATTGCAGCATTTGTTTTTCCTTGTTTATACGTAACATTACCTATCTTCTTAAGCATACTCTCACCCTCCTTTTCTTCCAAGGTCAATTTTATGTATAGTTTGCAAATCTAATTTTCCGCAGAGTCATCATAGAAGGAAGAACTATATTGTGCAGAATAAATGACAGTTTTTAAATGTGAATGCCTTTTTTACAATTCATTCTGTTTTCCAAATTATAATTTAAATTGCATTTGATTCTTGAATATCTAAATACTTGAACGTCCATAGGACGTATGTAACAAGTGTACAGGGGATGGGAGGATCCCAAATTTGGGTCTTCATACTCTTTTCTTCATCATAGAAGGAAGCCCTAGCTCGCACCTAATGGCCTATATTGGGGTAGAATTTGCCAATCTTAATGCTGGTCTCCAGAGTTTGGCTTCATTTTTGCTTAAATCTCCTGTAAAAGTAGATTTAATAGTTTATAATGCATACAAGGCACCTGGGTTGATACAGGTTTTATACATTTCTATAAGTCCCTCAATACAGTGCCCGCCCATAGTTCACATATAAGTTCTGGTAACATTCAATTTTTTCATCACCTTCCTCTCTATCATGTTCTCATAGTATTGTTGAGGGGGATTATTTTTTAATGGTATACCCAAATATGGGTTGGTCTCCACCACCTCCATATCTTGTGAATCAACTTTCCACCAGAATTTACATCTGTTCTTCATACCTCCCTTACCCCCATAGATAAGGATCTTAATTTTGACCACGTTCAAAGTGAGATTATTTTCTTTTGCATATTCATACAGACCCCTAATCATCCTTTGTAACCCTAACGGGTTCATATCTAGGAGGATGGTATCATCCGCATAAGACATCCAGCAAATTGTCAAATCTCCTATCTTCTGTGGAAAGTTCTTTATACCTACAAAACCCATATCGGATACATATAGATTATATAGGGTCGGCGATGTCACACAGCTTTGTTTGAGCCCTATATTAGTTCAAATAAGGGGAGATCTTATTTTGCCTTTATTGACGCAAATGTTAACATGTTTCCCTATACATTTCCTTAAGAAAGTGGAACACAGTGGGACATATTTTCAATTTTTCCAATTTTCCCCACAGTCTTTCTCTGTCTAGACAGTCAAATGCTCTTGAAAAATCAATAAAACAAGCATATAATTGCCCTTTCTTCTTAATGGCCTCAGCTACTAAATAATTTAAGGACACCATATTATCTATCATGCTGAAGCCTGCTCTAAATCCTGTTTGCAAGGGTGTGATAAGATTATTTACAGTGCTCCACCTATTAATCAACTGTAATAAAAGCGAACAAAAGATTTTACAGCTGGAATCAGCCATGGCTAACAATTTATAATTACTCAGACTCATCCTATCCCCCTTTTTTTAAATATTGGGATGAAAATGGCTTCCCTCCAACTGTCCGGGATTATGCCACTTCGCCAAATTTCTGCATAAAGTCCCAACAAAATAATAGCCCATTTTACCGGATTTGTTTTAATAACTATATTTGCCAATTTATCAGGCCCCGGAGCCCTGGAAGTTTTCAAATTATTTATAGGGCCTCATTACACGGTAAGCGGTAAGGGTTTACCTGTACCGGTATTTTACCGGTACCGGTAAATACTTACCGCCTTACTACGAGGTCCCTTTGCGGGTTGGGGAATTTAACGCCTGCTTTCTGCAGGCGTTAAAAACCAACCCGCAAAGGGACCAGTGGAGCTAATTACGGTACCGCAATTTGCGGTACCGTAATTAGCGCCTTCCCCATTCCCCTAGAGCCCTATGGGGCAAAAATGGGAATGGGGAAGGGCAATGGTGGAAGGGGGAATTACTGCCCCGCCAACCTTGGAATAGGGCAGTAATTCCCCTTTCCACCAAGGCGCTGCCGGTATTTTACCGGCATGAACCATGGCGCTAATGGCGCCATGGTTTACCACCTACCGTGTAATGAGGCCCATTGTCTTTAAGACATCCTCTAATCCAAAAGTGAATATCCTATCTTCTGGTTTCCATCTAATCTCATTAAAGTTTGAGTTCTACCTTCCTCAAAATATAAAAGCGAGATATATTCTGTCCAGGTTACTATAGATATGATGTTAACGTCAATGTTTTCTTCTTCGGTTATAAATTGTCTATATAGATACCAAAACGTTTTAGCATCATGAGTCCAACAGAGTTTTAATAAAATTTGCCAATTGGCGTTCTGTAAATTATTTTTGTGACCCCTCAACCAATTCTTGTATTTGGTGCGTACCTTGGTTACCCTTACATTTCTTTCCATTACATTCATTTTCGTATCCTTCTTAATACGTTTAATTTCGATCTTTACCTCTTTTTTTCTTTTCATCTTTAAGACAATTATAATTATTTTTATGTTTTTTTCCTGTCTTTTTATTGATAGATATTCTCCCCTCAGTCATCTGGATCATACCCAAAAGGTCTCCTATGACTTTCAACCCATTAAGAGCTATCTCCTGACCACTATGGGTAGGATATTGAAAATGTTATCAAATTTAGCCAAATTAGTTTCAGTCCAACATATTCTATTTCCCTTCGTATTACTTTGGATATTCCACCTATTGTCATATTTTCTAACACGCCCCTCCAATCTTCTCAGAGTGCATCTCAACATTCTGTGGTCACTGTGACTGGAGAATAAATGTTCAATTTTTTTCAATAATTTTTAATAGCCCTTTATTGACAAACATATAGTCCAATCGATGGCTCACATTCTCATTAGTCCATGTTGGGTAGGTTCCACCCTCCACACCGGTTCTAGAAAATAGAGACCCCAATCTTGCAACATATTAAGCCAAATCATACCATACTTTATTTGAGTATTTTGGCTATGGGAAAAATCTGAGCTCCTGCCATGCTCCTGGAAGGGCGTCTCATATTCCCCACATAATACATTTAATTCTTCCATCCTGCTTTTAGCAATATCGCAGTAAGCATTAAAGTCCCCGGTTATCATTATATTCACAATGGGGTAATCCAAAAGCCACTCCTCAATAGTATCCACTATCAATTTCCCAATCCCCTCGAGATTAGCCCCCAGTGGTCTTGAATACACGTAAATCTGTATTAATTCCTCTCCCAATACCGGGGTTCTCAATAATTACACACATAGCTCCCTCTGTATTTCCAAATATTGCATATTCCCTCATCCTTAACAGGTTTTTTACCCCAACACATAATCGACCTTTAGGTCTACCTCTTTCCCCAATACTTGCAGGTTTAGTTAGAACATTATAACCATCAATTAATATTGTACCTAAGACCCAGGTTTCTTTTTTGGCAAAAATATCAGCACTTTTCAACAGGGCAATGCTATCATTATGCAATATAGAGCGATATCCCCTTCTATTCCATGATATTATAGTTAGGAATGTACCCTCTTCCTCATCTCAATCTTCCAATCGATAATTCTCATCAGGGAACCATTTCTCCGGATCTTTATTTACCCATCCTTTTGCTATCGCACCTTCATTTTGTCTCAAGTTGTTTCTCCCTTTTACTGTTACATCCTCTATATTATTGCATTCAATTATTTCATAATCATTGTTCCATATCTCCTTCAAATGATCATTTATATATTCAATAATGCCGTATTTCCAAATTGTATGATGGCTCAATTTTCTCAACTTCCCATCTCCAGCAATATAACCCTTTCTATGTCTGTAGTTTTAATACATCTGAGTTTGGGTACTTTATGAAGGCAGTTTAACAGCCAATTTCTATTTAGGTAAGGGCTATCATGTTTAGGAGATTTTTCTATTATTTGTATACTTTTTCCACGGTTGACAACCCTCTGATCTTTTTTCCCCTCAGTTTCTCTACCCTCCATCTCTTTCTCAATACTATTCTTACTCATCACCAACCTTTCCATTTCCATCCTATATATCCCCCTTTCTCTAGAGTTATAATCTGACATTTCCGCATTAATCTGCACATCGATATAACGTATCACTACCTCGCTCACTTCTAACTGATCAACATTACCTTCCTCATCTTCTGAGAGATTAACACTAATATCTTTCTTGTCCAGTGTAATGAAATTGGATTCCTCAGCTTCCAAGCCTTGTTTATTTTTCTTTCCTATTTCTTAACCTTTTAACCAGTCTTTCACACCCCCTTCCCTATGTCTCAGAGTTTTGCCTCCAATTGGGATCTCTTCTTTCTTAGGACTGAGCTCAAATTTATTTACAGCCTCAATACATACTATGTCATTCAAGGAGGTTTCAGCCAAGGCTATACTATTCTTCTTAGTTATAATCTTCTTTTTAGCCTTTCCCGTCTTACTTTTATTACCTTTTTTATAATTTCTTTTACGATGATTCCGTCTTTTATGCCCCTGAGAGAGGAATATTTCCTCTTCAACCTCACTCTCAATTTCTATGTTATGTTCCAAGTGTGAGGTCAAGTTTTGTTTCTCTGATACAGCTATACTTTCTACTACATTATTAGCCTGATCTTCATTCATCAAAAGGCATAATTCACTCAATTCACCATCCTTTTGTTCATGTGAGCTGGCATTCAAATCTTTGAGTGATTTTTGCTACTTTTCCTCAATTAACCTCTTCATTTGTGAGCTAACCTCTCTTTCAACATCAGCTGTTCATTCATCATCTTGGTGCAAACATTTAAGAGAATATCAACAGTGGTAGTTAAAGCATCAATTCCTCCATTTTTTTTTTTATTTACTTGATTATAACCAATATACAGAAATTGATTTTTACAAGATAAAACTGAGATGACATGGCTCCTTAGTCTGAAAACATGTGTCCGTTGAGTAATTGAATGATTAGGGCTCCTGCCTTCTGTCTAAACTGGTTTTGGTTTCAGTCTCAGTGGGCTTTTTTAGAGCAGCATCAAGCATTTTTACTGTGACTAAGGCCCATTTCGTCTTTTCGCCTGCTATTAGTCTACCCCACCATGTAGGTTCCTCTCTCAAAGGCGAATCGAAAAATAGCGGTAATAGAAATGCCTCCCGCAGATAGCCGGTTTTGGGACAGTTCAGCAAAAGATGTCTTGTTGTTTCTACTGATTCCGGCTTTAGGCATAATCTACAAGTTGTTACTGTTGTTTGGGTTCGAATCGCTCAAATTTCTTGGGTTGGCATCAGGTTTAATCTTGTTCTCATGAAAAGTTTCTGAAGGCTTTTGTTTGGAAATTTGATACAGTAATTCAGCGGAAGATTCAGTTTATTTGTGGTAGGTGGTAGTTGGCCCAAAAGTTTGTTTGCAGTTGCCAAGTTGCATGTGTTAATCCAATCTTCGTGTGCCACTTTGGTTTTGATTTTGTCAGGGTTTTGGATTAGATCTTCTTCGGTGCAGGCCAGATTCTTCCATTTAAACTTATTGTACTATCGACCTCTAATTCCGACCCACACCAAGATTCATTATCTTCTTCATCTAATGTTAGGTTTTCGCTCACCAATTTCTCTAAATCCGGGGTAATAGATAAGTTAGTTCCTATTACATTATTCATATCAACCAATGTATCCAAACTTTTTTCTTGTTGAGTTCTTTCCTCATTATTAACCAAGCCCATAGAATGTCTACGAAAGTCATGCTGCATATTAGACAGAGCTATATCCTCCTTACTTGGGTGTCGTGAGGGTAAGCCCATAGAATGTCTCTGAAAATACTTACAAAGATTAAGAAGGAAATTATTATCTATTACTGTACTATTTCCTAAACTTTAGGCTATCTCTTCATTAACATCTTCCTTCTCTTCCTTCTTTTTGGTTAAATAGTCTGAAATTTATTTTTGTTCCAACTTATCTAATCTTTTTCCCCTACCACTTTTGCATTAGACCTAGTGGTTAGTTTTACCATTGCCCCACTGGGAGTGGTTCCTTTAATTGCTTTATTTCTTCTCCCTTTCTGTGATCTTAACTTAGGGGCCATAATATTCCAGAGGTAAGATTGCTACTGACTTACTACTTATTCTTAGGTTCAGTAACCCAGCCACTCAACCCGGTGAGTATTTAACTAAAAGATCCAAAAAAAAATACTATCTCCCTACTTAAATCTAACTCTTTAAAAAATAGCAATCCAGCCAACTTCTAACTGAAGTGCTGCGTACAATATATACCATCAATAGTATAATATAAGGTGCCAATAGTATAGTTCTCAATATAAGAGTATATCTACAGAATATGTCGTTTAAATGCAGCAAATGTTAATTCCAAAGAGCATATTACTTAATATAGAGAGCAAAATATGCAATTTAAGTGCAAAATAAAACTTTCCTCAGTTGAAAGAGTACTAAATGACACTATAAGCCATCTACACTGTGTGCAATTTAAAAATCAGAAAATGTCTCAATGTTATAGTGATAATACACCACAAATGGCACATGTAAACAAATATACTCTTAATATAAAGTGCAAAGTGCAAAATGCAATTAGAGTAATAAATATACCAAACAGTAAAATGTGTAAACAACGCAATTTTAAAATATTTTTATAATACCATTAGCATAGCAATCAGTTAAAAATGATTATAGTGAGCCCAATAATAATATGACCAAAATAGGCTGAACTCAGACCACAATATTTATCTGTTAGTAAGAAAGTAATAATTCTTATACATGGGATTACTCAGTTCGTATAATACTACTTAATGTTTTCAGCACTGCCAACCAGACTTTGTCTATCGTTCTGACAAATCAGGATGTCCCAATAAATCGAAGTAGTTCAACTCCCTTCAAATCAAACAAGTTCTACTTTGAAGTCTTACTGGCCTAGAAAATGATATAAGTAGCAGCAAGCAAGCTTCCTCCAACTTCAGGAGAGACTACACGGGGCACACCTGACAGCTTAAGGAGCTGCCAAAGTCCGACTCTCACCCCCCTGTGCAGTGCGCGTGCTCTGCAAATAAATATATTTAACTCAAACGGAGACCATCCAACTCCACACGGGACCAGGATCGCCTTTGATAGATATGGGTATTCTCCCGCTGTAACTGCCAACAGGCCAAACAGCTCCAAACAGGAACTGTAAAGCGCCCTTCACTCCAACGGGCTTAACGCCACAAGGGCTATGCTCCGGTGTTTTTCAAGGCACACTTCCTGGGTGGGCGTGGCTTGCACTCGAGGTGCAGGAGACCTTTCCAAAAAGTTATTATTCACAGATTTAAGGCTCCCACTGCAGCGTTTCAACAGGACAACATAAATCACTTTGGTGACTGAGGTCTAGCTTGTGGCCATGGGGCCAGATTGTGAAGACATTCATTTCAATGTAATGGTTCGTTCCATATTGATGCTCCACCCTTTTCTGATCTTTTTTTGTACAAGGACAAGAGCTGTGGACAGAACAAAGGGTTCTTCTTGTCCCATCTGGTGAGATGGTGGAATCAAGATTCAAGTGTCTGGGCAAGGCTATCGTGCATCTGATCCTTATCCGTGGCATGAATAGGAACATTATGTTAGAAAAGGAAGATAACCCTGCTTCTTCATGGTAGAATCCAAGTTAATTTTAAGTTTCACCTTCAGAAACAGAAAACGTGAATAAAAGTGCTGAATGTTCTGACCAGGGTCTCATTTGGATGGGCACTCTGATTTGTTGGAATAAGGACAGATCTTCTAAGACGCTGATAAGGGTCTAAGAAGGTGATGGGTGAGGAGGCATAACGATTAAACTCATCTAAGATGGCTAAATGTGGCTGTATTCTTGCGGTCTATACACAAGTATACGTATTGGTCATAATGTGTGCTATTGAACAAGCAGGAAGATGAAGTTCACATCGTGGAAGGATTTTATAATGCAGAGGTTTCAAATATGGGTGGGGATCCAAACAACGTTTACACCCCCACTAGCTGTTGGTTTGTTGCTGAATCAAATTTTAAAATTGGAGGGTTCTAAAACAGTTACAATAGGGGGTTGCACCATCTACGGGCCATGAATTCAGTTCGAAACTAGTCTTTCTAAGGTAATAAAATCTACAACCACTAAGCGCTGTTCTGAGTGCCAAAGAGTAAGCAGGGGGTTAGGGAATAGCAATTTGCTGTTATAAAGTGTATGCTTTTTTATTTGCATTAACATATTTTCACAAACAGAAAAATTGGGTTTCCGTAAAGCCAGATGGTGGTCTGAAGTGAAAGTAGAAAAACAAGGTGGGGGGGGCTTGACATCTTCTTCAGCAGCCTCTCTCTTGGATAGTCCAGACAGTCTCTTTCTCTGGTCGCTTCAGAAGTGGAGGAGATAGGGAGCCTGGGGCACTCATTTAAAATGGAGAACCCTGTCAATGGTTGTTCATAGTACCTCAGCTGTAAAGCACAGGAATTGTCTGGGAAATTCACTCATCAATGTCTCAAAAAGGCCATTCACACTCCCTGCTCTACTTTCCATATTCTTCCCCTGGACTGAACCATCACATCCATTTTCTGGAACTCTCAGTTGTATCTGCCACTGATCCATCTACAGGGAGCACCATCCTCTCAAGGCTGTTACCAGGGATATGATGTTATCAATCCTACCCAGTGCGGGAAGCACATAGGGGCATAGGTGCTGAGTAGTTGAGGGCCTAGGGGGCATTTGAACCCATATTCCTTGAACTAAGGGGACAGGAGCTGAATTTTGCCCCCATGGATAATCCACATGTATTTGTATGGGGGGGACGGGTACCAAAAACGAAGAGGAAAAAATGTTGAGTGCCATGACAGGGAATCTGGCACCACTGCCACTGGGCCGAAGATCAGTGAAATGTTATCATGCATCTTGTCAACTGTGCAAGTGCTACTTACTTCAAAACAGGAAAGCTGCCTCATTAATGGACTACGTGAGCCCTTATTGCAGTTGGAGAGTTCAGTAGAGGGCTGCACAGGCCAACACTGTTTCCCAGGCCCAGCAGAAGTAGGGGGAAGATGGAGATCCAAAGGCAGAATGCTGAGGCATAACAGCTCAATGGGTTAGGGTACTGTTGCTGACATTTTGCATATTTAGACCTTCCTGTAAATCCCATGGATTTTTTCCAATTTCTGTTTCAAAATGTGCTCTAAAATTCTTTGTTTCTACCTGGGGATGGGTACGACTCCCTCACTTCACTCTGTGTGGGAACCTCTTCACCTGTAGTGAAAATAAAGGTTGGCACCCATGCAGGGGGAAACACAGTTTGCTATAATCCTGCTAGCAGTTCAGATCCCCCTTTTGAGTCACAACCACCTGTTGGGGTGGTCAGGAAATGTCCCCACGATCAAGAGGGATTCATGTTGCGCGCACCATATATGTGACTGGGGGTGTTGTGAATGGGGTGCGATGTTGCTATTTCATATGTATCAAGTGCAGGTAATTATGAATGAGCTATGTTATTTTAGTGTTACTTTTTGGCAAAGTTGATACATTCTAGATTGCATGCACATAGAAAGATAAAATGCTGAAATCACAAAATGAAATATACATACAATTCAGATATAATGTGCTATGAAGCGCCCAGATTGGCAATGTGGAGTTTTCATAATGCACATGTGAAAAAGGGGGCCTGTCCTGAAAACCACTTCAAAGGAAAGATAGTAATTATTAAACATACATGCACACTGAGAAAACATATAAAGGAGATTTATGAATCTATATGTACTGGTTTTTTAATAAATAGATTAAAACATGGCAGTCAGGGTTTCACTTTGAACAACTGGTTCTGCGGAGTTTCAGAAGCCAAAGGATGGGTAAACATGGCTGGTGAACCCAATTGAAATAGAAGGCTTCACAATACAAAATCTTAAGGCCGCACAAAAACTGAAAGGGAGACCAGCAGGAGGCCTCTTAATAGCAACCAAAAATTCTACTGTCAAAGAAATCGTTCCACTATGCAACAACATGGTGGGCATACAAGCCAGCAAAGCAGAGATAGGACCGAAGGATTCTCGGCTTACCCTAATCCTGGTTAATGTCTACTGGAACCCTGCTAGGTCAAAACTCCAAGACTTCATAGAATCCCTACACCTCCTACTGTCAACGGCTAAGAGCAAATATGAGGGAGCACAGATCATCATTGCAGGGGACCTGAATACTGATTGTATTAATTCAGGGAATGTGAGGTTTGGCCAAACTAAACAAAGTACTATACGGAAAGGGAAGCAATGGTGGGATTTTTTCCAGTCATGGGACCTGGACATGATGAATGAAAAAAGTAGGTCTGTGGAAGTGTCCGGACCAACCTGGCGTCAAGGGGCTCTGCAATCAACCTTAGACTACATCTTCATTTCATCATCTCTTACCCTACTTTGTCCCAGTCTTACTCTGGATTGGGAAGGGGGGAGTGACCACGCCAGGCTGGAACTCCTCTTCCCCAAAATTCAGAGAGCCCCCAACCCACATGTCACACAGGAATTGGAGGGTTACAAAGGTAGACTGAAAGTGGTTAAATACAGAAATGGGGGAAATAAGCTAAACAAACTTCTGGAGGCAGTTCCTCCTGTTATATGGGCAAATGAAATGCACCCAGAAAAATTTGGGAAATTTGTGTGGTCCACCTGCCAGCCAAGTGAAGGAAAGACCGCAAGGAAGCAGATGCACCTTCATAATTTCGATGAGGAAACATTCAACAAGAAGAGAATACTGCGCCAAACATTACGCCATATAAGACAAAATAAAACAGAAGACCAGCCCAGCTGTATACAAAAGCTCAAAAAGGCTAAACAAACATATCGCAATTGGTCAAAGAACCACAAGCATCAAAAACGTCAAGAAGACGGGGAGAGAATGCTTTTCCTCCTCAATGCAAATAATTGCAGGAACTTTTGGGCGGCATTAAACCAACTGGAAACCGGCCAAAATAGCTCACTCTGCAATTTAGTCCCCGAGCACAAGTGGGTGGAATATCTGTCCAAAAACTTTGAAGCAACTGAACTCAGAGATCATCCTCACCCAAACGTAACCTGGTTGCTGACATTCTCTGAGGAAGAAATTGAGGACCTTATTACATCCTCCTCTGTCTCTAAGGCAGCAGGTCCGAATGGCCTCACTTATCAGGTGCTCAAAAACCGACCAAAGTTGTGGGCAAAATTACTCTTCCATTTATTTCAAGAAATTCTAAAGAACAAAGTCTTCCCACCATCATGGAAGAGCGCACTTATTATTCCATTTTTTAAGGGGGGTGACAGGCAAAACCCAGCGTGTTATCGACCCATCGCCCTTTTGGACATAGACAGCAAAACCTTTATGAGACTAATACTGAAAGAACTTACTCTATGGGTAGACTCTAGACACATCCTTCCCCCTCAGCAGACAGGTTTCAGGAAAGGCCTTTCTACCAGTCTTAATGGACTAATCCTGAACCTGTTGAGCGAAAGCTCAAATGAGAAAGAAGGTTCTCCACTATACGGGGCATGGGTCGACTTATCAAAAGCGTTCGACCTTGTAGACAGATCCCTCCTCTGGCAGAAACTAAATAATTGGGGGATTCCGGCACCCCTTCTTGCAATGCTTATAGAACTCCACAAGAACATTACCATCAGAGTGAGATTGGACGAACCAGGCAATTTATCTGAAACAATCAAAGTCCTGAAGGGAGTACGACAAGGTTGCTTGGGTGCACCATTATTCTTTAATTTGTTTCTTTCAGACATTGGAGACTTCCTAGCATCTGCATCATTAATCTGCCCGAGTATTAATGGAAGAAAACTCCATTGGTTAGCCTACGCAGATGACTTGGTGCTACTGGATGGTTCAGCGATAGGGTTACAACAACTCCTATCCAAACTTTATGAGTATGCCAAACTGAACGGTCTCATAATTAATTAATCTAAATCTAAGGTCCTCATCTTTAAACATGCAAAAAAAAGGGTGACCTCAAGAAATTGGGTTTTGGACAGCAAAGCAATCCCACGGGTGGACGAGTTAACATACCTGGGATATGAAATTCCTGCCCTCCCTACCTTAAACAAGGTGATACACTCCATTCTGGGGAAGAAATCAAAAATTATTGCACAAATGAAAAATCTGAATGGAAGATTCTGCAAATTTTCTATAATTCCGCTCAAGAAGTTCTACATAGGCAAAGTTGTCCCGGTCCTTCTTTACGGCCTTGAGGCAAA
Organism: Ambystoma mexicanum; assembly: GCF_040938575.1. Taxonomy (NCBI): domain Eukaryota; kingdom Metazoa; phylum Chordata; class Amphibia; order Caudata; family Ambystomatidae; genus Ambystoma; species Ambystoma mexicanum. The sequence continues at coordinate 76,733,405 of NC_090924.1, read as the reverse complement.
GCCTCTTTTGTGGAACTATGATTGGAGCAAAGTTGAGGGCTCTTTGTGGAAATCTTCTCTTCATCTTCCATCGTGCACTCATCTTGCTAGTCTGAGATTTGGGTTGGGTCTGACCTCTCTGAATTGCCGCGCAGAGTGGAAGCTACTGTCCCTCTATCGTAACATAATTACAGCTAATGTATCCACCCTTTTCTTCGACGTAAATCAACATCTAAAAAAGTCAAAATCAAAAAAACTCCACGGCTTGGAAGAAAAGATTGCCTGCATTTCACATAGGCTGGAATTAACAACAGAAACTCTCACACAAAATCCTAAGAAAGTCAAAAAAATATTAGAAACGGAGGACTGGATTAAAACGATCAAGGGAATCAGAAGGCTTAACCCCCCAAACCTATTCCTGACAGCGGACAGAAAGCTCGGCACCATCCCGCGCTACCTGGAAAAATTCCCGGACCAAAGAATCAGAAACAATTTCCTCAGACTCAGACTGAATATAGCCCACACGGGTGAAATACTGGACCAAAGAAACCAGGGTGAGAAGGCAATAAGCTTTTGCAAGATCTGTGCCTCTCCGAATTTACAATGCCTCAAACACCTGCTGCTGGAGTGCGAAGGCAAGGCACATGGGCGATCAGGGTATCATCACTGGGGAGATTTGTAACTAGAGAGGAGAGCCTAGTTCAGGACACATTTTGGGATAGACTGATCTCTGGCCAAGAAGTCATGCTAACTGCTGAGATAGTAAACATTTTGGAGACGCTTACTATCTTAAGGAACTATCAATAGACTAGTCATGTTCTTGAACTCTCCAGTCAAGGGGATCAGTCTGTCTAGTCAAATCCCTGGTTTCTGAGCCTGTATTTTGCCTTGTTATTTTATTTTGTCACTTTACTCCTTCGCTTCCTGTATTCTTAAATACGCAGGAAACAACTGCTTTTTGTATGAAATTGGAACTTTTAATATTCTTTCTTTGTAAAGGTTTTCTCATAAACCAAAAACAAATAAAAAAAAAAAAAGAAAAAAGATGGGTAAATAAGTAACTATAACCATAGCAATGGTCAGCTCAGCTAAAGGAGCCACCCATTTTTTTTTTTATGGCCTGATAGTATCGCAGAAAGCAGATGTAATCTCGTTAATACATGTTGCTCGTCCATGTTCCAGCATTAGTGATTCCTCAGAGTGACCTGAACATTGGTGAATTTCCAAAAGCAGATGCTCATTTAAGAATGAGAAGATCGCTTGAATTTCTAAATCGAACAAGGAGAGGGAATTACTTCACAGAAAAATCAATAGAAGCCTTTGATGCTACCCCATATGAGCACAGGTTGTTCAGCAAGACTGCTTCAGCATTCACGACTATCTTCATGCCTGGGATCCAGACGATGGCCAATGCCAAATGGTTGCAGATAACCAGATGGGAACTTCTGCAGACCATAAACACCACCATAAAGGGATTCAGTGCTATCAGGGTAGAGTTGAGAGCCATAAGACTGATGACCTTACAGAATAGGTATGTCCTCGACATGATCACAGCAATGGAAGAAGGAGTTTGCACCAAAATCGGGCCATACTGTTGCACATTCATACCTTCTCACGATGATGAGAATGGGACCTTGACAGAGGCCATAACGTTGCTGACGAACCAGCATAACAAAATGGAAGACAAGACAGAGGATGTTGCAGGTGACAGTTGGTTTGCATCTATCTTTTCATGGGTTCCACCGTGGATGGCAAACATCTTAAAGCTTCTTGGAGCAATATTGGTGATGGTGATGTTTGGATTCTGTGTAATTAGGATAATAATTGCACAGTGCAAGAAGACAGCCAAGAAAGCAGTGGGGATGAGGATCATGGTTGATGTTGAATCAGGATATGGATCCACGGAATTGACTGATGAAGAAATCAGAGGATACATAAAGGCCTGCATCATAGAACCTGAGGGAACAAAGTTCCTGTATCCAAAGAATCACAAGAGGTACGTGGGATGATGGGTCTTTTGTAATCCAAATGGACAGTGCAGTTACATGACCTGGAGTGTGGACAAGCATGTCAAATCAGCCGGTTCCGTGAAGGGAGTGATGAAGATCTGGACTTCAAAGAAGCACTCTTCAAGAAAAGGTATCAAGATATGGAGACTAATGAAGGTGTGGTCAATGACTCGACCAGAGGGGGGAGTGTAGAGAAGCAGGCAAATGCCTCTGCAGGAAGTCCCACCCCTACTGCCTGTATGTTGAAAGCCTGAAACTGCACCATGCTTGACATCAGTAGTTATGACCGTACCGCAATGAGGATTCGAGAAAAGGTTACCATTAAGAAAGCCATATCAGATGTATGCCCGAAGAGATGATAATCTCTTGGAAGAGGTCCCCGAAGGAATATGAAAACAAGACAAAGGGCCTCATTACACGTCTGGGAGTTACTGTGCCGATAAAACTGACAGGTTGCCACCAGACCCGTAATGAATTACTGGCACCTTACTTCCCGGTGCCACCGGGCTATTCCGAGTCCGGTGGCCAGGAAGTCAGGCGCCGGTCATTTTGTAATTCCCCATTCCCATTGACTCCCGTAGGACTCAATGGGAATGGGGAAAACGGAAACACTGGCAACACTAACAACGGTGCTGGTGCTTCTGTAAAACTCTGCAGGTGGGTGCTGTTATGCCCACCAGGTCTGACACTGGCGGGCGGGACGGCACCCACTGGCAGAGTCGCAGTGTCCAGGTCCAGAAACAATGGTGCCGGTAGGTTTACCGGCACCGTTGTTTCTGGACCGGCACACTCATAATTAGGCACAATGAGAAGCTGGTGACATCACAAGAAGTGAGAGTGATGCACAAAGAAGATAAGAAGGAGAAGATGTATGGACCTTATAGAAACTAATGACGAAATAAGGAATCGAGTAAACGTGCATATGCAAAAAAGAAGATTGTACGTGTGAAGAGCACTGCAGAAAATGCAAGCCGGTTAATAATTGTACAGATGCAGCAACGCAAGTAGACTAAGTAATCATAGAAGCTAGCTATACCTAGTAAATAGACTGCAGGCAAAGCCGCCATTGTATAGTGTCTGCACATCAGTGTCACAATTTTAGTAAGTTCAAACCCACTGAGGAAGAAGGATCGAGAGCTGTGTGTCACAGCAATGAATTAGCTGGAGATCACAGACTTGACGGGTGAAGCTGTTTGGCCTGGTATCAAAGCTGGAGCAAGCCAAGGCAGGTTATCTATCCTTGAAGAACAGAAACCGTGAGACGCTGAATCATCCTTTGTTAAGGTGCAAAGAAAGAACACCATGAGTGCCAAGTTTATTAATTCAAGACAATTAATTGCTGCAAAATGGACCGAATTGCGGTCTCTTGTCACTTGGACTAAGAATGAAAATAGGAGTTTGGCATGCAGACCAGAACTGTGATAAGCATGTGCCCGCTCTCCCTTATATTCCGAGAGATGAGAATACATTGCAAGGCCAAGTTCAAAGGCAAATCTTCATGGCAGAAGGCATGGGGGATGAGAGATGTTGGGTTAATTGGGTGGGAAAGCAAAGTCAAGTCCACCACCCGGTATCTGGGTGTGAGCTTACGTGCTGCTAAGGAGCCGAATGATCCAGACATGGCGAAAGTGTGCCAACCAGTTATAGAGGGCCATATAATGAAGGGCCTTATAGTTTAAAAGCCAATAGTATTTTGTGTACTTAATAAGTGTTGAGGATGACTTACACTAGAGGTAGAGACCCAATCACAACCCAATCCCTTATAGAAAGTATATTTAGACGTTCCCCTTGAGCCATCCACAATCCCTCGTAGGTTTTTCTTATTTTCCACTTAGTATGACATCATTTATGATGAATTTTTAGGACATTAGTGTGTTTTTATGAAAAATGTATTGAGAGCTCGAGCAAATGTTCGTCGATGTCCATTGTAATCCCCGGTTTTAGACAATTGATATTAAAACAGTTAAATTGGACTTTGCCAACTTCCTGAGCTGGTCTGATTATTTGGTTTAAGAGTTACTCTGCATCCCATCCTTTGCATGACGTGTTACTGATTAAGGACCTTATGTTCAAAAGATTAAAAGTCTTTCACCAAGCATAAAAACAATGGGGCCAGTACAGCGGCATCCACATTATGTTTCCCCCCGCATATATGTCCTAATTGACCTTCTAAATTAGGTCAATTCTACCGGGGTCAATTTGCCCGAGGTCAATTGTGAAAAGGTCAATTAGTATGCAACCGTACCAGTTAGCAGTGGTGGTTGGTAAATTCTTTAATTGGGTGGTGTCAATATTTGCTGCAAGTATGCAAGAACCACTGAGCATATCGAGGATGCCCGATTGAATGAAAAGGAGCTCGGGAGGTTCTCCCCCCAAAGAACATTTTTTGACTAATGGTGCATTTTAAAGCATGTTGTCTGTATTACACGGCCTGTGGTAGTGGTCGTGTAGTTATGGTTAAGTTGCTAAACTCATAGGAAGAATATTTTTTGGGTGGCCTATAACTTCGCTCCCCCTGGACAAATCCTCACAAAACTTTGCAAAAAAAGAGTATATGGCCCCCCTCTGAATTTTTCTGGCAAGTTTGGTGAGGTTTCGACAAGGAGGGGCGGGGAGGTTATAGGGGATCCAAAAAAAAGATTTCTCCATAGACTGTATGGGAAAATATTTTGCTCACGCTTACAGCCCAAACCGCTGAACGGATTTTCACCAAATTTGCAGCAGGAGCAGCGGCTTGGTCCAGAAAGCGTGCTTTTGTAAATTTGGTGGTAATCCATCCAGTCGTTTTTTTAAAAAACAGGTAAAACGTAGGTCCCCAAAAATTAGTGATATCTGGCTCTGCGTACCCAGTTCACTGTTCGGTCCGCGGACAGTATCAGATTGGCCTAGAAGGCGACGTGATGTCTGTGGATATCGAACGCGCCCAATGATTGGATGGTGAAAAGCTTGAAGTGCGTCAGAAGATTTTTGGAAACGCCACCATTTTGGATTCGCAGACATTTGCCGGTCTCTACGGACACTGCGATAAAAACATATTAAAAAAACACAACATTGCACTTGGCAAACTTATCAAACAATTTCTGGCCAGGTAAAGGGTGTTGAGGATTGGATGGGATATGGCCATAAGAAGCCAACAACCAGGTGGTTTTCATCCCCGAAAAGTCTGTGAACACTGCAAATGTTCGGGCAAAGTCCTGTGATGTTCGCGGACACTTCAGATGTTCAGGGACATCTGTGCCTATTTCTGCATTACACAGTTGATGAAAAGCCGTTCTTGGATGGCTTATAACTTTGGCGCTACTCAATGAAACAATTCTGGAATTCGATTCTAGACCTGATTCTGAAAGGTATTGCAAAGTTTGGTGGGATTCTGTAAAGAGGGGGAAAAATTAGAGGGGGGACCCAAAATATTCAAAAGGCTTATAAATGTGGTTGCATTTGATTAATTTTTTTAAAAAAGTATGCAAAACGATTCTAAATCTAAAAATAAATATTTTTGCAAAGTCTGGTGCGATTCTGTCAAGAGGGGCAAAATTAGAGGGGGTCCCAAAATATTATAAAGGCTTTTAAATGTGGTTCCCTTTGATTAATCTGCACAAAGGTTTGCAAAAGGATTTTAAATCTAGATATAAATGTTTTGTAAAGTTTGGTGAGATTGTCCCAAGAGGGGGCTAAATTAGAGGGGGTCCTTAACATTTTTAGATGGCTTATAAATTTGTTGCCGTTTGACGAATGTGGATAAACATTTTCAGAAAGATTATAGACCCAACCTTGAATGTTTGTGTAAAGTCTGAATGGATTTTGATACGTTGGGGGCTAAGTTATATGACTATTATATGTACATACATTTTGACACTTTTGAAAAAATAAAACATGGGCGGATTTCAAGCAAACTCATGTAAGGAGCATTGGCAAGGACCTGAAAGCATGGTTTTGCAAATGTGCCCTTTTTTAATTTTTTGACAAGTGCCATAATGTAGGTACAAAAAACAGTGATATACCTTATTTTTACATTTTTTATTATAGTGTATTGGTTAATTAAAACCTTAAACCCTCAAAGCAATATTTAATATTACATACATCATATCAATTCATAATAAGATAAATAAAAACCCTATCAAAACATTACATTGTTATCACATATCGTATTCTTGACAAAACAAATCTATTACATTTCCATTACTATAATACTTTATATTATCCTTGAAAATAGTTCCATAATTTCAATTCATCCTAATTTCAATTAAAATCTAATCCTTCATAATTAACCTCAATATATATTGCACTTGCAACTTCCAGTGAGCATAATATTTGAGATAAACAAATAGAGCTTTCTGCCCTTGCTTCATTACCCGGACGTCCCAACTTGTTTTAATTTAATTTGTCTCCTACAGATTCTATTCTTTTCCAAACATTGTATGCAGCCCCCACATATACCAAGGGCTCGGCCATATAGATGTAAAACTACTCTCATTACAGACAAGATCCCTATACCCGTTATTATACCATCCTTGCAGTTTTATGCATGCAGTGAGAAGATGCCTTGTAGTCTCAATCTCCAGTTTACAAAACCTGCACACTCTTTTTTCAATAGGAACCCCACTCCATGCTCCCACATATTCATAACTAGGAAGCATATCAAACCTCAACAACATGATGAATCTTGAAAATTCTCTATTTCCTACCTTCCAGAGGTAATTCCGAGATTTATTTATTGATATACCTTGGGGGCAGTAAGTTGCAAACCTGCTCTTTTTAGCTAAACTATCCAAGTTCACATTTTCAATCTCTTTAGGTAATTTCATATTTATCTTATCCAGAAAAGTGCTCGTCATAATTTCCAAATCTTTCATTGCAGCATTTGTTTTTCCTTGTTAATACGTAACATTACCTATCTTCTTAAGCATATTCTCACCCTCCTTTTCTTCCAAGGTCATTTTTATGTATAGTTTGCAACATCTAATTTTCCACAGAGTCATCATAGAAGGAAAACTATATTGTACAAAATAAATGAATGTTTTTAAGTGTGAATGCCTTTTTTACAATTCATTCTGTTTTCCAAATTATAATTTAAATTGCATTTGATTCTTGAATATCTAACTATCTGAACGTTCATGGGACATATGTAACAAGTGTACAGGGGATGGGAGGATCCCAAATTTGGGTCCTCGTACTCTTTTCTTCATCATAGAAGAAAGCCCTAGCTTGCACCTAATGGCCTCTATTGGGGTAGAATTTGCCAATCTTAATGCTGGTCTCCAGAGTTTGGCTTCAATTTTGCTTAAATCTCTTATAAAACTAGATTTAATAGTTTATAATGCATACAAGGCGCCTGGGATGATACAGGTTTTATAAATTTCCATAAGTCCCTCAATACAATGGCCACCCTAAATTCACATATAAGTTCTGGTAACATTCAATTTTTTCATCACCTTTCTCTCTATCATGTTCTCATAGTATTGTCGAGGGGGATTATTTTTTAATGGTATACCCAAATATGGGTTGGGCTCCACCACCTCCATATCTTGTGAATCAACTTTCCACCAGAATTTACATCTGTTCTTCATACCTCCCTTACCCCCATAGATAAGGATGTTAGTTTTGCCCACATTTAAAGTGAGATTATTTTCTTTTGCATATTCATACAGACCCCTAATCATCCTTTGTAACCCTAATGGGTTCATATCTAGGAGGATGGTATCATCCGCATAATACATCCAGCAAATTGTCAAATCTCCTATCTTCGGTGGAAAGTTCTTTATACCTACAAAACTATCACCCATATCGGATACATATAGATTATATAGGGTCGGCGATGTCACACAGCCTTGAAAATGGCTTCCCTCCCACTGTCCGGGATTATGCCACTTCGCCAAATTTCCATATACATTTCCAAAATAATAGCCCATTTTACCGGATTTCTTTTAATAACTATATTTGTCAATTTATCAGGCCCCGGAGCCCTGGAAGTTTTCAAATTATTTATAGTCTTTAAGGCATCCTCTAATCCAAAAGGGAATATCCTATCTTCTGGTTTCCATCTAATTCTCACTTAAAGTTTGAGTTCTACCTTCTACCTTCCTCAAAATATAAAACCAAGATATATTCTGTCCAGGTTACTATAGATATGATGTTAACGTCAATGTTTTCTTCTTCTGTTATATATTGTCTATATAGATACCAAAACATTTTAGCATCATGAGTCCTACAGAGTTGGAATAAAATTTGCCAATTGGCGTTCTGTAAATTATTTTTGTGTCCCCTCAACCAATTCTTGTATTTGGTGCGTACCTTGGTTACCCTTAGATTTCTTTCCATTACGTTCATTTTCGTATCCTTCTTAATGCATTTAATTTCAATCTTTACCTCTTTTTTCTTTTCATCTATAAGACAATTATGATTATTTTTATGTTTTTTTCCTGTCTTTTTATTGATAGATATTCTCCCCTCAGTCATCTGGATCATACCCAAAAGGTCTCCTATGACCTTCAACCCATTAAGAGCTATCTCTTGACCAGTTATGGGTAGGATATTGAAAATGTTATCAAATTTAGCCAAATTAGTTTCAGCCCAACATATTGTATTTCCCTTCGTATTACTTTGGTTATTCCACCTTTTGTCATATTTCCTAACACGCCCCTCTGATCTTCTCAGAGTGCATCTCAACATTCTGTGGTCACTGTGACTGGAGAATAAATGTTCAATTTTTTCAATTATTTTTAATAGCCCCTTATTGACAAACATACAGTCCAATCGATGGCTCACATTCCCATTAGTCCATGTTGGGTAGGTTCCACCCTCCACACCGGGTTCTAGAAAATAGAGACCCCAATCTTGCAACATATTAAGCCAAATCATACCATACTTTATTTGAGTATTTTGGCTATGGGAAAAGTCTGAGCTCCTGCCATGCTCCTGGAAGGGCGTCTCATATTCCCCACATAATACATTTAATTCTTCCATCCTGCTTTTAGCAATATCGCAGTAAGCATTAAAGTCCCCGGTTATCATTATATTCACAATGGGGTAATCCAAAAGCCACTCCTCAATAGTATCCACTATCAATTTCCCAATCCCCTCGAGATTAGCCCCCAGTGGTCTTGAATACACGTTAATCAGTAATAATTCTTCTCTCATACCGGGGTTCTCAATAATTACACACATAGCTCCCTCTGTATTTCCAAATGTTGCATATTCCCTCATCCGTAACAGGTTTTTTACCCCAACACATAATCCACCTTTAGGTCTACCTCTTTCCCCAATACTTGCAGGTTTAGTTAGAACATTATAACCATCAATTAATATTGTACCTAAGACCCAGTTTTCTTGTATGGCAAAAATATCAGCACTTTTCAATAGGGCAATGCTATCATTATGCAATATTGTAAATTCCAGTATGGAAAGTGTAAGAATTGATTGCCCCAGACTCTGATGTAACATGTCAATCAGACACCACCTCCTCTGACCAAGCCTCCTGGAAGCTTATAGAGAACATATGTTTTGCCTGCCACCTTTCACAGAGATTCACGGCAGCAAACGGATGCCAAAATGTACATTTCTCTTTGCTGCCTTCCTGCAGCAGAACATGAGCAATGGGGCTACTTTGAGCAAAGCAGCTTTTCACAATCCTCAACTCTCATCTTCACGCAGAAACAACTTTTGTATATTTATTTTCCAAACCACCTCGCAGGGCCTGTGTTTGCGAATCTCATAAAGTGAGACAAGTTTTTCTAATGACCTGCACCAATCAGTTATGGACTGAGCTGTAAATATTAGCAAGGGATTAGATGTTAGTAGGTTAGGGGTTCATATTGTTAATCTTTTGCTTCAATGCAAATGAGTCCATGCTATACCATGGTGTGGTGCCCATCAGAGTCCCACCAGATTTTCACACCTCTTGCTGTCAGAATCTGGGTTTGCTAAAATTCTGCCTTGCTGAAATTCGGAGACCCATTTTCCCTACAGGGCTCTGCTTACCCCAGCAAAGGCTCCAAAAGCGTAATCCTTTAAGTTGCGATAAATTAAATTGAAAAGCTTTCATTTTCACCTTGCAACATAGTTAAGTAGTGGTACTCTCTTTCAGGCGTTGAGAAGTGCAGGTACTCAAATGCTCAGAAACAAGAAGTGCATTGGCTGAGGGCCAGGTAGAAACGGCCCACTTAAAGCACTGCTTTTTGGGAGCAAAAAGTGAGGCAGCCGTTTGTCGGCTAACAGCCCTTTATGCCACGGTGGTAGAAAAGGTGCCAGAGGCTACAATGGAAAGGGGCACATTTTCTCCACCTGCTGACACAGTTTATTTTGGAATGTTGGCCCTTTAGCTTTTTATTAGAACTCTGTGGATCTTGAACAGGTTAAGGTGGGCAGCAAAACATTTTCCTTTCAGGTAAACATTGAAATGGCCACTATATTGTGGGAATTAAGTGTGCTCTAAAAAGGGGCTTTCCCCTAAAAGATGGTTCAACACCACTCCCTATTTTCAAATGTATGGCAGATTACACAATTGTATTGTGTCTAAATCCCATTTTTTCTACAATGTATTGTTATCTTGATTAGCTAGGGTGGCCAACTTTGTCAGATCCTTTTGCGGGACACAAGGCGGTGATGACGTCACAGTGTCATTCACCGGGCAGAATCAATGCATTGCACCCGCAGCTGCTGACGTGACCGGCCTGGAGGCCTGGAGGCCGGTCACGTCAGCAGCTGCGGGTGTAATGCAATAGGACTCTTATTTACAGATTAGATGCCACTTGCAAGTCACTGTTATTCCCATAGGCATACAATGTATGTATATGACCCCCTCCCCGCTCCTATTATATCCTAGTCTGTGAGCAGCGCCCTGCAGCGGCCGGCCTCAGCCCCCAGCATGCCTAATTTTGACTCCTGGCTTGCTATGTTCGAGCACAAATTGTGCTCGAACAGAGCAAGTCAGCACAACCTACGTCCCGTAGAGCCACTCGGCAAACTGTGGGACACAGGCCCCAATTGCGGGACAATCCCGCAAATTACGGGACAGTTGGCCACCATACGGTTAGCTCGAAGGGAAAGACAATAAAGGGGGATTGAGCCTTCATTCTCAGATCACGAAACAATTTGGCATGGTGCAATGCTGCACTGCCATGGTCAGATGGAGCATGACTTAGTGAAGAAAGGCCTTCTTGGTAAGGCTGAAACACATTGTTGGGTTTTGCGCGGGCCCCTTAAACCGCATAGGAGAATTATCACGCGGGAGCCGGGCTACATACGACTATCTTTATTTCAACCTGGCAGGAAAAACTGCCTAACATCCCATAGCCCCCTCCCTAGCCCAACGTCACTTCCCCCTGTCAGGGAGAGTAAGACCGCAACGGCGGTTTGCCCACACAACGATGTGGGCGGGCTGCAGAGCCCTCATGAACGACCTGACACCTCCCCCCTTTTTAGCAAACGAGGTGCTGGCCCCTTCTCACTCCATTTCTTCTATGAGTCTGTGGGGTTTGATGCGGCTTCTCTGGGGTCGACCACTGTAGCCGGGCGTCCGCTCGGCCGGGCCCTGTGGTGACGAAATGTCCTCACCTTCTGAGGCCTCGCTCTCCTCCATGTAATAGCTGTCCTGAATGTGGTCGTCCTCACTGTCTTCTTCTCTGTCCTGTACGTCCTCCATGTAATACCTCTTGGGTTTGAAGTAAGACACATTTCGAGTGACAGAGGATTGGTCGGTTCTCTGGGCCGTGATCATCGTCCCTTTCTTGTGCGTGACCGTCAGCGGTTCCGGTGCAAACGTGGCACCCTCCTTGCGTTGTTTGGGTTGCCGCAACCACACTTGGTCTCCCAGTTCAACGTTAGACTCCTGTGCCTTTCTTTTGTGATCAGCGGTGTCCTTCATTTTGGCTTTGGCTGTGTCGTCCTTGTGTCTGGCCTCCTGTTCAAGGGGCGTTGCCACTGCCGAGTGTGTGTCTTCCGGCAACCGTGTCTGAATTGGTCTGCGGAACATCAAGTCGGCTGGGCATATGCGCGTCGTGCTATGAGGGGTGTGACGATAGTCCCTGAGGAACTGATAGAGTGCTTGTTCGAATGGTTTATGGAGTATGGTCGCTATTTGCAGGGTTCTTTTAATATTGGCCATAAACCTCTCGACCATCCCGCTGGCCTGTGGCCATCTCGGTGTTATCTTCCGATGGCGGAACCCCATATATCTCGCGAAGTTCTCGAAGTCCCAGCTCATGAACGGCGCTCCGTTGTCGGATTTTATGATCCTGGGTATTCCGTATGTGGACAACATGCGGTCCAGTACCGGGATGACGCTGGAGGCTGCGGTGCTGTCAACAATTTGTGCGTCTGGGAATCTGGAGTGTTCTTCTATTAGCATTAACACATAGGTGCCATCTCTGAGGGGTCCAAAGAAGTCCACCGCTAGTTCTTCCCATACGTGTCTCGGTAGTGGTGACATGTGGAGTGGGTTTGGGTGTGGAGGTGGTGCTACCTGCGCACACGTCGTGCATTGTCCTATCATTTCCTCCACCATAGTGTCCAGCCTGGGGAACCACACTTCGGTGGCTTTCGTGAGCTACTTGGATTGTTCTGGTGCGCAGCGATTTCGGGAGGAGTACTTTGCACCCTTTTAATATTACATGATCGTCGACAATGGAGAGTTCGTCCTGGACATGGTCTATTTGCTTGATATCTTCTTGGATCTCCTCCGATTCCTGCTGTGCCTGTTGACGCATGTGTGACCTTCTGTCCTCCTGTATACAGTGTCGCACGATTCGTAGAGCCGGGTCTTGTTCTGAATGTGCTATGATGTCTACCCACCCCACTGGTAAGGGTTGCAAGTGGTGGACAACGTAATTGAGATATTCATTGGCGATGGATGGTTGAGGGTTGGCAGGGCCGGTCGGGTGGCGAGACAGATAGTCCGCTGGGTTGTCTTCTTTTCCCGGGCGATGTTTGATGACGAACTTATAGTCCTGCAAGCGTAGACCCCATCGGGCTATCCTTGGCGGCATTCTTGATTTGGGGTCTCCATAGATTGTAAGCAACGCCTGGTGGTCCGTTATGATGGTGAACTCCTTGCCATACACGAACAGGTGGAAGTACTCGCATACCCGTACCACCGCTAGGCTTTCCTTTTCGGCCTGGGAGTATGCTTGTTCTGTCGGGGTTAGGCTCCTGCTGGCGTATGCGACTATGTATACTTTTGCGGGTTCATGTGGGTCAATTTGCGTTAATATGGTGGCCAGACCGACGGGGCTGGCGTCAACGATTACCTCGGTGCGTCTTTTGGCGTCATAGTAAGCCATGTCCTCCGCTCTTGAAATGGCATCTCGTATCGCCTCAAAAGCTTTCTGGCAGTCTGTGGACCATGTGTAGGGTTGGTCTTTACGCGTCAGTAGGCGCAAAGGGTTGCTGATAGTTGCGTAGTCCTTTAGGTACCTGGAACAGTAACTGGCCAGCCCTAGGAAGGATCGAAGCTCCGTCGTGTTCGTCGGCGGTGCAGCTGAGTTGAGCGCCGCGACTTTCTCCGGGTCTGGTCGCATCCCTTTGTCAGAGAATATGTGGCCGAAGAACCTCAGCGAGCCTTTCCCGAACTCGCATTTGGCCTTGTTAAGTGTTAGTCCGGCCTCTTGCAGTGCTGCACACACTCTGTGGAGAGCTGTGTCGTGCTCTTCTTTAGTCTTTCCAAACACGAGGACGTCATCCGAGTAGTTCAGGCAGTTGGGCACGTGCCTGATGACTCGGTGTATTTCCTCTTGAAAAATTTCGGCTGCGGAGGATATCCCGAAGCTGAGCCTTTTATACTGGAATAGACCGAGGTGTGTGACGAATGTCGTAATATATCTGGATTCGGGAGCAATCTCGATTTGATGATAACCTTTCGTGAGGTCCAATTTCGAGAAAACCTGTGCCCCGGGGAGGAGGTGGATCATGTCAGTGATCCTGGGCGCCTGATGTCTTTCCCTTTATATAGCCACGTTGGCTCTCCTCATGTCGACGCACAAGCGTATCGATCCGTCTGGTGACTTTTTGGGGACGGGGACAATGGGGAACACCCATGGGGTGGGCCCTAAGACTGGTTCAATGACGTTGAGCTTAATTAGCTTGTCTAGCTCCTCTTCGACCTGGTGTTGCATGTTTACCGGTATGCCCCGGTAGTGCTGGGCGACAGGCGGTACCTTCAGGTTTATATGCAGCTGTACCTTTCTGTGTTTCAGTTTTCCTAGGCCTTTGAACAGATTAGGAAATGTTTGTTCAATGGCGTCCGGTCTGGCGAAGTATTTGTGGGCCATGAGTTGGTATAATATGTGCACCAAACCCATCTCGACGGCGGTCTTAAAGCTGAGGATGCACCCGCTGTTGGCTTCAGTCTTCAGGATGTGTAGCGGGATCTTTGCCGCGTGCGATTTGTGCACGCATCATGCAGATATAGTCCCTTTGCAGGGTAGCGGTGTTGTAGCTCCGTATGGGTATATGCCCACTGACGCCTTTCGGATCTTTGGGGGTTGGTGAGTGAGTTGTACGCCTGTTTGCTTATTATGTTGATTGTCGCCCCCGTATCAATAAGGAATTCCAGAGGTGTCTTGTTGACTTGTAAGGTGAGCGTCGGACTATGTTGGGTGGCTGTGGCGTTGTTGAGTGCCCACACGTACCCTTTTTTCCGTTGGTCGTCTTCTGATGACTGAGATTCACTGCCTGATGGGGAACTCATCTCGATGTAACGGACGAACCGTCTTCTTTGTGATCGCCTTGATCCGTCGGATGGCCTTCCGTCGGCTCTGACGTATGAGCTCCTTTGAGGTTTTTCTTCTCTCCGGGGTCCCGTCTGTTCTTCTTCTCCTCTCCCTGCTGGTGGGCTGTGTTGCGAGCTTCTCCTTCTCTCCTGTTGTCTCGGTCTGCTGGGTCCTGATCCCGGAGGATTCTTGCAGACTGCTCTGTAATGGTCCATTCCGCCGCAGGCGGCGCATTTTTGTCCTACTGCTGGGCAGTCACCCACGTGTGGATACTCGAACCCGCATCGGTAGCACGTGGCGTCTGTGCCTTTCCCACCATGTGAGGGAGCAGCATATAGTCTGTTAATCGCGTCTGCGTTCGGTGTCGGGTGTTGAATGGTGATCTTGCCTAGGCTGTCAAGCTACGACTCAACTGTGGCTTCCATCCTGACGAGTGCGAGGATTTCCTCGAGGGACCTTTGCTTCTGGAGCAGTTGTTTCCTGAAGGGTTGCGAAATGCAGCCGGCTATGACTTGGGATCGTAGAGCCTCGTCATTTGAGTATTTATGGAATTCACAGTACTTTAGCTTGATGCGTAGGCGCATCACAAAGTTGTCGAGTGACTCTCCTTTTTCCTGTCTAGTAGTATGAAAGACATGGCGCTCGTAGTCAATGTTTGTATGGGGCGTGAAGTATTCTGATAGCTTCCCATGCAGTTCTCCATAGGTGACCGTGTCTACGTTCATCAGTTCGCCTGCAATGTCCCTGACAGAGGGGCCTACTGTCATGAATAAGGCGTTTTTAAGCATTGCGTCATCGGTTAAGCCGATTGCCCCCGTGTAGAATTTAAAATCCCTGAGCCATATGACCCATCTGGGTCCTAGATTGGAGGTGTCTCTGACATCAAATGGGCCCGGTATAGGTAGGTTCTGTGAGGCGGTACCTGATGCTGGTGCCTGTTGGGGGTCATCTGCCACGGCTCCGCCTGTTGAGGACGCTGCTGGGCTCGTTGGGGCAGACATGTCCGCTGTGGCTGTAGTGCTCCGGTGGAGGCCTGGCGCGCCTTCGGACTCTCTTGTCGCCGCTGTGCTGCAGCCCTCAGCACGTGTGGCTCCCTTGTGGCGCACCTGTTGTGTGCTGGTGGTAGGCTGCTCTGCGTCACCTTGGCGGCCTTTCGTGTGCCCCTTTGTACTGTGCCCTGGGTTCCTGGGCCTTCGTGGTGCCTCCCGCTGCCTGCGGGTTGATGAGAGAGGGGGGGCGAGACCAGCGCCCGCACCGGCCTGCGGGTCTGCTGCGTTTGCCTCGTGGAGCGCGAACGCACCCACGTGGTGTGTGTGAAGGGCGGCTCCTTTCCTCGGCACTCCATGCCTGCGGCTGGTCCGGCGGGTCCTCGTTTGCATGAGGAGCGCCGACACGCCACGCTGCTCGACCGCGGTCCTCAGCGTATTTCCCGGCCCACCGGGGCGGAGGTGCGCTGACGCGCTGCACCCGCTCGACTGCGGGCCTCCTGTTGACACGGGCGGGTACGATGTACCCCTCGTCGCCAATTGTTGGGTTTTGCGCGGGCCCCTTAAACCGCATAGGAGAATTATCACGCCGGAGCCGGGCTACGTGCGACTATCTTTATTTCAACCTGGCAGGAAAAACTGCCTAACATCCCATAGCCCCCTCCCTAGCCCAACGTCACTTCCCCCTGTCAGGGAGAGTAAGACCGCAACGGCGGTCTGCCCATACAACGATGTGGGCGGGCTGCAGAGCCCTCATGAACGACCTAACACACATGTCCGGGATTCGATTTAGCGTGACTCACTGGAGAGGAGGTCCTAAGGTACAGACACTGAGAGGCCTCACGGGCCTCATTATGAAAAATGTGCTCTTAGCAGCAGGAAAACAGGCCAGCGCCTTGGCTATCCCGGAACAGCGAGGTCTCCCGCAGGCTGAGGCTGCAAACCCTGAGACTGGCGCCAGAGAGAGCGAGTCAGTCAACAACATCTCTGCTGGCACTGCTTGCATTACTATCTGTCCGCCATCCGACAGCGATGCGCCCATTAGCAGCCCCCCAGACAGCCCTGTGCTTTCAATCCATGCTCTGCACAACAGAGGCCTTCCCGAGACCTAAAGTGCGTCACTTGTTCTCAGGAGTGGCCAGCGCGCGCTGCCTCAGAAAGCATCGATTTGGAGCACCTGCCCTCCCCTCACCCAATCCCGTTTTGCCCTTACAAACCTCCGTCCCGGACAAGAAGCCCTTTGGGGGGCACAGAGAGGCCGAGGAAGACAAAAAGAAAGCAACCAATGTCTAAACATGCATAATAAAGAAAGGATGTGTTGTCTTACCCTCAGATGACATGTTGCCCACTCACTCCGGCTCGAGGAGTATCATATTCCAGAGGTGCTCCTGTATTGCACACAACACCAGGCACTGTTAGGACAGGTTGATGATTGGGTAATTTATTTACGCATTTATTGGATGTGGCTATATGTTATACATCTGTTTAAATAACACGTTATTTGCATTATAATTCACCACGTATATTTATAATAATATTAAGGATAAAGGATTGCGTTTTACCAGTTTATTTTGCACCAGTCTTTCGGAAGCGATTTTTACCACTTTTTCTTTGGAAACTACAGTGCAGTCCCATTTGAAAAGAATTCCATTGGAAGCTGTGAGGAGATTGTGTAGACATCTTGTAGATGTACTGTTTTTGACTAAAGTTATGAAGAAGGCAGTAATGTGGCTACTGCATTGGAGATAACTTACTACTGCGTTCGATCAAGCTGCATCTAAACCAGAGGTACCAATCAGTGATCGATACAGCTCTGTAAGATCTCCGGAGAGAGGTAGATAGGGTAAATGGTGGGGTCTTCCCTGTGGACTTGGATGGTGTGGAACATGCTTTTCTGGCCAAGCGGCTGTATAACAAAATGGTGTTCGGCTCCAACCTACTGGTGTGTATCGGTCCCATAGTGCAGTTACACTGCAGTTACGCTGGATTCATGTATTTCTCAATTCAGACCAGCCATTAATGGGGACCGGATTGACTTGAGATGATTCTCGCTCCAAATTGCTGCGTCCCTTCCCCTTTGCTGTCATCTCTCATTTCCGAAGGATATCCTCATGTTCTCCTTTTCCTGACTTCTTTTTAATTCTGCTCTTTTTTCTGGTCTTTCCTCCCTTTCTTTTAAGCATGCTTCTATTCTGCCTATTCTCAAAAGGCCTTCTTTTGACCGTTCCTTTCCGTCGAACTATCGCACATTGTCTTGCATTACTTTTCTTTCTAAAGTTCTCAAATGCGCTGTTCACTCGGACTTGCTTGTGGCTTTTGACACAGTGGATCACTCTATTCTCTATTCTCCTTTCCCCGTATTCCTCCCCGGGTATTCTGTTCTTTCTTTTTCCTTTTCTTATCTTTCTAGCCGCTCTTTTTCTGCGTCTTGGGCCAGCAAGTTCGCTCTTACTACCCGTCTTTACTAAAGCATTCATCCAGGCTCAGTTTTGGGTCTTTTGCTATGTTCTCTCTATATAATTCCTATTTCATCCATGATCTTTCTTCCGGTCGTAATTGTTTCAACTCTCACTTTCATGCTGACGGCTCACAAAGCCTTCTTTATTTTCCCTTATGTAGTGATCACTGTTAAGCGCTGAATGCATAATCGCTCCCTTCATCTTAACCCATTCTCAGCAGAAATGTAGGTTTGCATAGCGCTGTGAAACAACACTTTGATTTGACATAATAAGGCGGTGAGCCAGACCACAGGGTCAAGCAGCTCAAAGCACTAGGCTGCTCCCTTCAAGTGAGTGCCATGTCTCTTTATCTCTAGTTCCACCTGTTTCACCTGTGGGCTTCAGCATCGTGCCCCAAATAAGTCACTGATTGCAGAAGGGCATGGGTAGCCCTGGGAGGTGTGATCAGGGCCGGCCTTAGGGCCGGGCGGGCTGGGCGACCGCCCAGGGCACCATGTCCCCCAGGGCGCCATTCGCCCCCTACCACGTCAGCTCGGGGGAGTCTTTCCGGGGCTCACCAACACTGGAGTAGTGGGAGAAGGCACGGCAGGTGCCTTTTTGTTATTAAATACGCTTGCGGCAGTGGGGCGCATTTAATAACAGAAGCAGAAGGCCACGTGCCCAACACCGAAGAACCATTTCACCCTTAAGCACTATGCATCCTCAGCACATGGAAGGCCACGCCACAGATGCAAAAAATCCCAGCAGTCTTCTCGTTGTATTTAGAGTTGTTTACATACAGACATTTAGAAGCGATTCAAGGTCCCTGCAGTCTCATTTCTGTTTCCACAGGAGGATGAGGTAGCGACAAGGGTAATACTATTCCCAAGCTACGCATGGAAAGATAGGCAAGTAATCAACAATCAGTTTCTTTTATTTCCATTAGAGCAGTGTTTGCCCCTGCCAGTGGTACCAAAATCACACTCCTCCATGCCCATCATGGAGGGCCTTAGACTCCACATACAGCTCTAAAAAGGGAATACTTGGCATAGCTTTGAACAGCAAATATGTAAACACGGGTAGGGTTGTGACCAGCAAGATACGTACCCACGATGAATTTGGGGATTTGTTTCAATGGGTGAAATCTAGACGGATCAAGTAATAGCATTATTTTATATGATATGATATGATATTTTATTCGTATCGCGCTCATACACAAGTGTTTCAGAGCGCCCCTTCCCGCCCCCACTCCAAATAATGATAACCATCACCACAAAATGTGCAGGTCATTGTAATGTATGTGAGGCATTCATAAATTAGATTCCAATGGAGTACTCTCTGCAGGTTTACACAGCTACGAAGATTAACTATAGGCAGAAACTCAATCCTTTCCTGGTGTAACCAGAAATACTGTGGGAGACCCTGAGGAAACTGCCTCTGCCTGAGGCAGTCCCAACATCTCTAACACTGACGGCTAAAACCTGAGAGTTTACATGCGTGCATAAGACCAGTAATTTGCACGTGAGTGTCACTAAACAATGTCAAGAAATCCAAATAAGAGCCTAATTGATTCTTGCCATCAAGGACTCAAAAGAGGAAATGGAAGTAGAAACCACGCCACCACATAAGAATAATGTATGATTGCAGTGTATAGGCAGTCAGATCAAAAGGGCTTCAGTTTAGCACTCACAGTTTCCAATCCGAAGTGAGGCAAGCTTTGCTGCAGAAAAACACAAACAACCCCCCACTGTCAAGCTTGCTTCTGTATCATAGATTTAAAGGTTGAGTTCTGTTTTTGCACTTCAGGGCCATATGAGATGAGCAGATGATGCTTGAGTCTGATTTGTGTGCACTTTAGGCCTCATCGTAAGTTTGGTGGTGCGGTAAAAAGTGGCGGTAATTCCAATTCTGCCACTTTTTCTTGTGGTCATAGAATTACCGACCTTTTTTCCGAACCGCCAAATTTCCATTTTTTACCTACAACTGGAGGATCTACCTCCAGACTTTAAGCTAAAAAGTTGTCAGACTCCAGAAATGGGGACTAACCCCGCCCTGTTACAAAATAGTTATAGGTTGCACACATATTGATACTTACATTAAAATAATTCAATAAAACATTCCTTAATGTATCAGTGCTAATGTCAGGAGAATTCCTAGTCTATGAAACCTCTAAGAGTAATTGAAAACATAAAGAATTTAGTAGAAAAAGCTGCAAGAAGACGTTGCACACACATGCACACAAAATTCCATACACATTTATTTGTAAAGTCCAAATATACATTTTCAAATAAATTTGAAATTTAAGTAGTGTTTCTTAAAGTTTTGATAATTTAATGAATTATCTTTATCCTGACAAGCATTGTTAAAGAAGCTTTTCGTTTGGTTGAAACTGTGTTTTACATGTTTTGATTTTTGAATGTTTGAATAAAATATACTATTGAAATTAAATTTCTGATTGAATTAAATGTGACTTTGAACATCATCATGTGAAAGATGGTCATGGAAGAATTAAATAATATGCACATGTGTATGGAATTATTAATGGAATAACTTTGAGAGTATTAAATATTTAAAAATATTATAATTGGCAATTCCCATTTGTGTGCAATGTCTTCTTGCAGTTAACACCACCCTACCACCACTTGTAATCCAATGGTAAACCCACAGGACCAAGCGGCGGCAACAGTAATCAATGTTGATGGTAATTTGGCAGAATTACCACTGAATTCCTGTCAAACTCAGAATGAGGGTCTTAGTCTTTGACATGTTTTGCTTGAAATAAGCTTCAGCAAGTGGAAATCATAAATAACAGAGCCACCTTTAATTTCTCTTCATTCTGGGGAGGGTGCACCTTGTTCCCCTCTTTTGCTGTGGACAGACATTACTTTAGTATCTGACCCTGCTTTTTCTAGAACCTAGTTCTTCAAGCTGAGCATGTGTGTACACCATACCCTATGTGGTCTTCCGTCAGCTACATTAAAATAATGATTTACTCCTGAAGAAGCTTATTTCAAGCGAAACACTTGTCGGGTAATAAGTGCAATGCACCAATAACCGATTGAAGGCTTATGTACTAATATAATGATTGTTCCTCTATTGATCTACTACAACCTCATGCACCTCTTTGCAGAGAGAATCAGAAGTACTTTATAACAAAACAACAATCTCAAGTGTCATCTGTTCGTCTGATATGGCACCAGAGTGCAAAATGAAAACGCAACTTTTAATTCTGTAAGAATAATGTCTAGCTGTTTAAATCACTCCTACGTTGCATGGGGTATACATGAGCACCCAATAACCCAAACTCTTCCTTCTGCTGAAATGTAATTAAAAAAAGAGAGGCACGCACCCCAAACATTACTTTGGAGAACAAACTTGTATTAAACTCCTTTAACAGAGGTCAGCGTGTTACATGCATATGTCCCCGCCGCTTGCGAGAACTCTTCGCTTTGGACACCCAAGCTTCCGCTGGCCTTCAAATTCGTTTAATTTCTATTGTATTTGTATGTTATTCATTTATATAACGCCTTTGCCAAAGTGCTGCACAAAAACGGTTGGTACAGTAAATGATAACACCATTCTGAAGGTGACACATTTAGCGGCTATAAGGAAAACATCTCTTTAGATTTCAACACAATTGTGAAAGTGTGGTAGAAGATCGACTATAAAGAGGTAAAGAGGTCCAAGGTACATTATTTGGGGGGAAAGTAGCAGGACTTTTTCGTGGTCCCCCTTGTTAGGGAGAATTCTCTGTTAAGGCTAATTTCCAAAACCTAGTGAGTCCCCCAGTAGCTTTGCTGGATTTTTGGGGTTTATTATTTTCTCCTGCTAAGAGTGAGACTCTGTTTCTCCCACTCTTAGGCATGATTTGAGAATGTCCTTTGACTGTGAAAGTGTTTTATGGGCTATGGGGTCTTTTACTCCATAGGGCTTCATGTGTTTTTGGTATGTGTGTTACACAGCACCCTCAGTGCAGTAACACAGGGGTGTCATAGTGACCCCCAAACATAGACTCTATACCCTGGGACTGACTACTGTCTCCCAGGGCATGTAAAGTCACCATTGGCTTTACTAGTCTCAGATTGTGAACAGAACCAGTACAAACCATCATATTGTGGAAGTACTGGTAAGGGTAATTCGATTGCCCCTGGGTCTGTTTTCCAAGGGGGCACTGTCCAGTGCCCCCTTGTCGAGTTTCTGGCTGGTGGCAGTGGATACCACGCAAAATATTCCACCGGAATATTTCTTATGGGATTTTCCCATTGATTTTAAACGCACCACTTTTTGGTGCAATGTTAAAGATACCGCCGGGTTATTTATTTAATATTTATTCCCCGGTTGGGTCTTTTTGCCAGGACTCTGTTTAAAAATGGCGTTTGTGTTCGCCTCTGAAACTCTAACCCAAGTCGAGCCCTTTGTTCCACTTTTTGGTGGGCTTCTGCACAGAAGCCCTCCAAATGGTGCCACTCTGTCTGGGGTCTACAGGATGTGTGGGAGGGGGATTAGGTACCCTGGACTGAGTTGCCTTGGCAACTCAAGTTGCACTCTTGTGGGATTGGCCCAGTGGTGAGCCACCCGGCTCACCACTTAGCATGTGTGAGTGACAGCTAGGCTGTTGAATGGGGGTTTTCTGCATAAAAGCAGGGCTTTGGGGACTGGAACTTCAGAAGTCGCCACAGGACCTAAAGAATCCGAAGAGGGGAGAAGCTGAGCCACCTACAACGACGACACCGCCGGTGGAGCCCTGCTGTACGAACTCACCACTTCCCCGACGACAGAGGAGATCTTCTTCCAGGAGAGTCTTCTTCCCTTTTAACTGGTGGGACCAACCAGTTCACCTTTTTCGCCTTCCTGGACGTCTCCTGGTCGAATCGCCCATGCCAAGAACCCCGGCAGCCGGATAGCCACGCTTCACCACTACCGCGAATAAAAGGGTTGCACCTTTTAATCGAGAAATCTGCAGCTGGTTTCTTCCCTGGCAGTGCAACGACCTCCAGCTTTCTTCCTCGTCGAGATTATCTCTTCCTCTGGTTGAAGCCTCGACTTGCACCCACTGCCAGGAACAACTGCCACCGCTGGAGCTTTCTCACCATTTCAGGTACTGTGTCCCGCCTGGTCTCCCTTGCAACGGATTGTCCAAGGTGTCCCGTAAATCCTTGACCTTCCAACTGGGGTGATCTCATACCTGCTAACTTTGCCTTTCTGAACTGATCCAACCTCTTTTTGACTTTTCTGCAAAGACTTTGAATGCATTTCCACTGTGTGATCTTGGGAACATTCCCCCTTGCTCTCTCCAAGAGTGGGCCTGGCCTATGAACTTTTGGCTCTACAGTAGACCCTGCCTTTCTTTTCTTGCTGTGGTTTCTTAAAAGTGTTGGTACTGTGTTATTTCCATACTCTGCCTTTTCTCTCCCTTTTTAAACAAATTATTGGAATGCCATCTACGGTTACGCGCTCACCTCTGTTTTGCTAAAAAGTAGTGTCTTAACCTAGATTTGTCGAATAATTAACCAGGGAGGTGTATATACTTATAGTGACTGTGTTTGAACTTGCTTGATATATTAGTGCCAGTGTATTTTCACAAGTGTGTTTTTAAATAAATAATTATATACTTTTATACCAAAGCTCTGGTCAGTGTTTGCTTGTGCTACTGTATTCTTAGCCCTATTGTGCATAATCTATATACTGCCTAACTCTTCTTGAGAGAAGTCTGACTGCTCAGCCACAGCTACCAGGTAAATCTGGGTGGTGCTGACTGCTACCAATTGGGTATACTACTTACTCCTGTAGACTTAAACTTTTTGCTGTGGTCCCTAAGGGAACTGCACAGGTTTCTGCCTAACACCCCTTGCCCCATCGACTACTCCCCCCCCACTCTTGAACACAATGCATTTAAAAGGAAGTTTGCTTAGTTACTTTGACTGAAACTAGTGTAGTGACTTATAAAAGTTGCCCACTCTGGCCAAAAAGGTGGGCAAATCTGTCCCAAAAAAACTGGCCCATAATAGAAGCATGGGCTGTCAATTCAGGCATTGCCCTATTGCATGGGCATAATTTTAGGGGGGGCAGGGGTGTTTGCCCCCCCCCAACTTTCATGGCACACCATTTTGTCCCGATTCATTTGGCTGAGGCACCTTTTCTTCAAATATCATGCCCCCCCAACATTTTCAGCAAAGTTACTCCACTGCCCTATTGCCCTATAGGCCAGCCCGAGTCTGGCAGCAACACCACCTCCCTACTGCCTACCAACTCCCCTGCACTGTGGCGGGAACACACTGGCTCCTCCTGATAATACAGTGCACAACCCACCACGCCCTCAAAACAACGAATATCCAGAACAGCTTCATAGCTTTTTACCACTCCCTATCCATTGTCCCATTGCATAGTACAGCCCTTCTCTTTCCTGCTTCCGGAAAAAAAACTGCAGCCCATGCTCCTCCTTGGCTGAACGTTCCTCTCTCCACTCTACAACTGCGTCACGCAGACGTCCCTCAACATGGTGTTTGACCAACCCCCTCTCCTCTATGTTACATCGCCTCAACCCCCTCTGGGAATGCTTCCTCCCAATGTCCCCAGGGCCTCTAGCAACTCTGTTGCAGATGCCCGTCCTCTGGAACTTGAGGGACTGGCTTGCCCTGCCCGTGTAAGTCGTCTGTTTCCCCCTGCCTGTGATACCCCTCCCAAACACTCAAGCTACAAGGAACCCCCGCCACTCCAGAGTACAGCCCTGCAATGTGCAACTCGAGAAAATGAACCAACCTTCTCTGGACCATCTAACTGGCCTTCCTAACTCACGCCTAGAACTGCAGAACGCTGCTCTGCCCCCAACACCAGCATGGAACTTGAGTCCCAGTAGCGCTCGGCCACCTATAGCGCACCCCGTCTGGTGGATGCCCCAGCCCCTTCATGCTGCCCCACCATCCTACCCTGCATATGCCTATCATAATGCAGGCTCTAGTACTGACTCGAATATTCCTATAAAGACCGCCCGAGTGTCACACCTCTGACCCTTTTACTCAACCTGATCCACTTTTTCTGCCAGTTTGCCCCTTTCCAGCTGCACTGATCAGACAGAGCGTTTCCACTCTGACCTCTACTCCCCGAGCAACCATCCGGGGTTTTGCAGAAATCCCACATAAATAAGAAGTCCTGCATAGCCCGGCTGCAGCTGCCCGGGCTGTAGTGTATCATAGTCGCCAGGTGCTCAAACAAAGACGTCCTAATAGGAAAGCAAAAGGGGCACTTGTCCCTCGCCTCCTACTGGGGCTGGGCCCACACTGGCTGCCTGATGCAAAGGAATCAGGGCCCATTTTTTTAAAAAAACTTAAATAAAATGGTGTGGTATTACATAGTACGCCAAGCCTGTTTTAGCATAATTGACCTAAAAACATTTGACCTAAAACATTTGATAGAATTTTTTTGACCTTTTTTTTGGGCAAATTTAATTAAATATATAAATATGGGGTGGGTAAGGGTATAGATTAGGTTGAGGGAAAGTAGGGGGCAAGTGGGGTTTTGCTGGGGGTCTCCCCATTTTACACCGAAAGAAAGATCACATAAATTTGATCAAATGTGATTAGGTCAAATGTTTTAGGTCAAATAGACCCAAACCTGCTGAGCCACCTGTCTGGCTGTTGTTGACTACTACTGTCTGATTTGATAAGTTAATCCTGTAATAAGTTATGTGTTTACTGTACAACTTCAGGATTCTGCGTCCACAATAGCACAACCTGACGTTGAAATGCATATTTATAGCTTCAGGTGACATGTTACTTCAGAAGAGAGCCCTGTATGTTAAGTACTTGGTGCTGAGGTCTGTGGTCACATGTTATGTTATGTTTATGTGATTTTGAATAGCACTGAATCACCAGTGTGGTCGTTTCAGAGCACCTAGGCGCCTGTGTCTGTGAATGGAATAGTGTGCCGCCACCCTGGCAAACCAGACCTTAGTCTGCTGAATTGAGTCTGAAAAAGAGTAAGGGAAGAGGGTGTGAAAGTAAGGAAATGAAGTTGCAGACAAGAGGAGGTGGAGGATACAGCTGAGGGGGTGGGAGGAGAGAATGTTTTGTATTAATATGTTATGTCAAGTTGATTTATACCGCGCCACTGCCATTTCTATGGTGCTCTTGGAGTTCTGCAAGGTAGAGTGGGGAGGGCTAGTTAGGGGGAAGAGAGGAATAAGACAGATGTTGTGCTCATCTGTTGATGCATGTAGAGCCAGGAGTAACTGCGCATGCATGTGCATGCAAGCTTTCTGGGTGTGCTTTGTTCTGTGCACTGGGTGCTTATTGTTTCCGAATGGGCAGCATCCGTTGTTTCAGGGACATCATTTCACCAAAATGCCTCGGGTAGCAGAAGTGACATCACACAACCCTTGACCACTGATGACATCACAGGAAGTGATGTCATTTGACCTCACCCCGAAATGACATTGAGGAAGCGATGGAACACGACCTTTCACCCCTTTACAAAACAGGACGTGGCATCACATAGCATTGTTTCTAAGTATACTTCGTAAACTATGGTTACGATATCACTGTTAAGTGTTACAAATGTATACAAGAATGGATCACCATATGTATCATTAATATCAGCGCATATAGGCCCATATTATCAAATTACTGTGAATGCAAGCATGCGTCCAAGGCCGAACGATAATGATGTGTTATTGTGTAGCACTTATGCTAAAGCGCTTCATATAGAACAAATATACATACAATATCACCCAACCTGTGTTGGTACTAATTTATCAACCTCAGCAAGATGAAAGGCTGAGTTGACCTTGCCAGGAGTCGAACCTGCAACCTGCAGATCACACACACATTGCAAGAGTGAGCACTCAACACACTGAGCTATCTTACCAGCTATAGCTATCAGAAAACCAGCCACTCCAGAAACAAAGAGCCACATGCTGCTGGCCATAGCCCAGCAGCCTCAGTTTAATATAAAAAATAATTTAAAAAACAAACTTTTTTTAGGGGCAGCAAGGTAGACCACAGGGGTATCAAGGGAGACCTCAGGGGTCACACGTAAATAACGTCCCTGCCTTGTTTGTGTTAGTTGGTGTACGAGGCTATTGGGGTTGCGATTTTGATTGATTGAGAAAGATGTGCTGTTTAGGTGTTTGAGCAGGGTGTTTCGCTAGCCCATCTACGCGTGCATGGCCAGTCTGAGATGGGGAGTGTGGTAGAGAAAAGGGAAATGGTTTCTCGTTTTTTTGAGTGGTCTCTGGGTATTGTGCAGCTATGCTATTGTTTCTCTTTTTTGGGAATTTACCTCACAGTTCCTTCATTCCGGGTTAGAGTTTCAGTGCCTTTGGGGATAAGGTTCAGGCATTCTATGTGGGTGAAATGGCCTGCTCGTGGGGATGGTCGTTGTGTACTTGTTGTGTACTATGTAATATGCCAGATCACAATTCGAAATCCTGGCAAGAGAGACTCGCCTTTTATCCCTGTGAGGTTGAACTTGAGCATGCTTGCACCAGAAAGCACTATTTGTAAACACTAACAGTCTAGGATCAGTCCCTCCCAACAAGGGTTGTAAAACTGGGCAGCCATCCCCCATGAGGAGCACATTGCATTAGTCAGAAGAGGTGATTACGTAGCCAAATTTGAAAAAGCGTCAGCAAAATGTTGAGGCTGGTATCCCTGCTTTGCCCCCGGATGATGCAGTGTTCCTCAAGAGATCATCTTACCTCACTTTATAGTACTGTTCTGTGTACAGTGATCATGTTTGCCCTCTCACATGCTGGGGTACACTCTAGCAGATGTCCTGCTCTTTCTTCTCATGAAGGCTATTTGAGTAGAGAGGGTTCTGGACAGGAAAGAGCCCCCCAAATGACAAAGACACCTGGCAAGCTTATTTTCAGGACTACTAATTTAACACAAAACACGTTTCCATGTTTATCTACAATTTGAAATGTTCTTCACATGATAGATAATGTGTAAGTCTCTGTCAAACAATGGCTATCAACAGGTGACTTTATCACAGAGTTTATTTTGTTGGGTATATTAACATTTTTCAAATAGAGTAGTGGATGCCAAATGGGATTTGGCAATCTTTAGTATTTTGATACTTGTACACTTGCATTTCTGATGCAGACAATGGGGCTCATTACAAGTTTTCCTATATTCTGGCAGTAAATCCGCCAGAATACCGGCAAATGGATTTACTGCAACCGCCACTCGGTCTGGTGGAATGTCCTCCGGATTACTAGTGGTAGTAGACCATGTTAGTCCCCATTACATGGAGTCCCATTGGGGATTTTCCTGGTATTTACTGGCAAAATCAGATAAATACAGTCAAAATCCCAGGTATTTTTTGTGGTCAATATACCAGGGATTAACCGTCACTCAACTTTCGTATAATGATTTGTTTTAAAAAACATTTTTCTGTTGTTTTATCGTGTGATTGGTGTACTTTCAAAGTCAGATCTACAAAACAAGGTAATATTGTTGCGTTTGAAAGTCATACATTGACAAATAACTGCAGCACATTCTTCAACAAGCACTGGTAAACAACCCGATCATGTGCCGCAACTGCAGACTGAGCTCAAATTCCAACTTCCCCACTTAACCAACATGTTTAACCCTGCGTCCCTCATTTAATCTTATAGCGCCTATCCTGCCAAAATGTCCAGTCCCAAAATGTGTCATGATTGTCAGCATCGTGAGAAATTTAGATCTCAGGGTGCACACTTCAAAAAAGCCTCAATTGTGATTTAACTGGCTGTTGCGGTGCTTCATAGAGACCATTAATACACAAGCCTTTGGTTTTATTGCTCACTCATGTAACAAAAAAATGGGATGGGTAGTGGTTATGGCCTTGTTCTGGGCAACATTCCACACAATAGTTTTTTTAGCCATCGGCATAATTGCAAAAGGAGACCAGGCATATGCAAACTGATGACACCACATGAAAACCATGGCTTCTTCGAATCCCATTCTTTAATCCATATTCACGATCCATGCTATGGTATACGTACCTTCCTGGGCGCTTCCATCTGTTATGTGTCTATGCTGGGGTATGTGTGTCTGCCTATATGGCTACAGATCTGTGTCCTGCGGTTTAGGCGTGTTTGACCGTCTGAGAACTGATCGCAGCAAACGATTTGAAAAAAAACAGCCTGCATGCGATCAGTCCTCAGAGGATCAAACGCACTCACACCAGTCCCCCAGCCCCAACCCTTCTTCCCTACTTACCTGTTCGTTCACCGCCTGGTTGACTGCAACCCACGGACCCCTTTTTTTGTGTTGCTTTTTTTCGGTCCCCCTCCTCTAATATTGAGGAAGCGGGGGACACCCCTGCAAACCCCCCCCAAGGCTAATACATACCAGTCATAGGAGTGGGGTACACCCTGCAACCCCCGCTCCACATGTTCGGTATGTATTAGCCAATTTGTACGTTTTTATTCGGTCAAATGGTACAGGCCAAATTCGGTTAAATTTATCATTCGGCCAAATAAAAACAAACAGATGTACTAATACTATGTCCTGCATCTGTTAGACATCCCGTATATCAGTTTCATGGCTGCTATCAAAATGTGCCCTGTATCTATGCTAGAACACACATGGGGCCTCATTCCGAGTTTGGAGGTAGCCATGGTGCTATTTGCGCCATGGCTGCCTCCAAAACCGGGTCCGGCACCGGTCTGGTTGAATGGGGATTTACCGGGTCATTCCGACACTGCAGGACCCGGTAAGTCCCCATTCAACCAAGCCCCCATATGGCTCAATGGGAATGGGGAAGGCGCTAATAACGGACCCGCGAATAGCAGGCCCGTTATTAGCGCCCTGGTCCCTTAGCGGGACCCGTAAAGGACATGTGGTCAGACCAC
Organism: Ambystoma mexicanum; assembly: GCF_040938575.1. Lineage (NCBI taxonomy): Eukaryota > Metazoa > Chordata > Amphibia > Caudata > Ambystomatidae > Ambystoma > Ambystoma mexicanum. Next base: position 76,703,453 of record NC_090924.1, on the reverse strand, counting down.
ATGTCCTTTATGGTTCCCGCTGAGGGACCTCGGAATTGGGCGGTAAGGGATTACTGGCACCGGTCTCCTTACCGGTGCCCGGTATCCCTTACCGCCCAACTCAGAATGACCCCCATGGACTGCTAATGTCACTTTATCACTGTAGCGCAGAACGGATGATGAAAGAAGTAAGGGCACTTTATGAGAGTTCCCAGGGCCATCTGAAGAGGTGCCAGGGCTTGTGGTGGCCCCTGTCAATAAGATGTTTGGGGACCCCCTAGAGCTGGCAGAGCAGGCTCGATCCACTCAGGATTTTAGACTGGCTCTAGCGCGAACCTGGGTTCAAGTCAGGTTCTGAGTAAAAGCCGGTCCAGCCCTTGGCCATACCAGCTCCCCCATAAAAAAGCACATTAAACAATAATTGACGCCCTAACAGCTTTTCTCTGAATGGCTGGAATGTAACCTCCCCCAACTGTCTTCAGAGCTCTTAAGATCTGTCTGTCATAATCCAAACAGGTGTGAAATCTGCTTGAGGTTGGGGTGGGGGGTGGCCTGCTGTGGCATGGGGAGCAGGGTGGGTGGGAGCGGGGACAGAGCATCTCATTTGCACACGCTTTGTTTTAACATTCCATCAAAACTCTAATGGGTGCATTTTCGTATGGGAGCCCACCCCACGAACCAGTTAGCTACTCAAAATATGTGCCTTCTTTCATGGAAAGGTCACACAAAAATACTTTTAAATTGTCTTCTTTATTTTATTTTCAGTCCATTAACATGTCCAGATATGTATATTGATTTGTAGCCCAAAACAACTTAAACACAAAGGTTTCCGACTTGACGCAGATGGCTGTTGTTGGGCCTGCGCAGTCTGCAATATACAATTGCTTGCAGAATCCAAAGTCTCAACTACTTCTGGAACATGGTTGCAAACCACCAAATTAGTTTTCCTTGGCTAAGTCTGGCTTAATAAAGTAATGGATTCTACCAACTAGAGCTAGAAAATATTTATGGTCCAATGCCTAAATTGAAAAATGGTCTCAAATCCCGGGTTCTTCACCTAAAGTGTGCGATCCTGGGCATATATCCCCTGCATATTGAGCATTAAACAAAATGTGCAAAAGATGCACTCTTTCACTTGAAGAGCTTTAGCATATTACTTGACAACTATTAGTAGTATAAGAGGCCTCCTACCATCATCATTTGACAGGTGACCACGCCCCTTTCCCCACCCCATAATCCCGCCGCCCTTTTGATATCAATTTGATAAGAACCCCACTAATTTGGATATATTTTGAAATCATTTTGATAAGCACCCCAATATGTTTCACATACATTTTATATCAATTTGATAAATAAGATGGCCCTCCAAAATGTTTGACATCGATCGAGTTTAAATAAAATGTATATCATTGTATTTAAATTGTATATAAATTGTTGGAGAAGCCCTTGGCCGTGGTGCCGGGTCGAGCATCCGCGAGTGAAGTGAGCTCTGAAGACAAGGACTATGAATCTAGCTTCGTGCGGCACATAGATATCATTTTAACACTCAACATTTTTAAAGTCATTTAGGTTATTTTCTAACATTCACGCAGTGGAAACATCCCTTCTACTGGATGCATCTACATTAATTCATACTAAGGCTGTGAAAGGACTAAAACTATCATTATATTTTTAACTTTAAAACGTGAACGATCATAACATTACACTGAGGCCATCAAAATGCCAGGGTGGAAATTGGTGGCACCAACAGTGAATGCCATCCCATTCTCATTTCAAGGCACCCATGAATATAGGCTGTCTGTGCACATGGCGGCCACAGACTCTGTTCTGGACACGAGAAAGGGGTCTGTTTTCCACAGCTGTCTCTTTGCCTGTGTCCAACCCAGCACTTTTAAGTCCACCTGTCTGGGGCTTGGGCACCCGGGCAGTGTGAGGCAGTTCAGACTGTCATGGCGTCAGTCCATCTTTTTCTAATACCAGCGTATCCAGCGGTGTGCTGTATGAAAAGAATACAGTTACTTGGTGTGATTGTAGTCAGCGCAGAGATCACGCTAATTGTTGATAGTGCTACATTTAAATAAAAATTGTCCATCTATCTGTGCGAGAAAACATCTAGTGGCCATAGTAAAAATCTCACTGAAAGCAGGTCTTATTCAACCTTAGGACTACATTCCAGATGGACTGTTACAAAACTCTTTATTTATCAATGCCGGCACCAGACGCGCTGCACTGGCCTGCATTATTGGGCCTGAATAGCTTTTCGCACACACAAAGAACACATATGATAGCCACTTCCTGGTTCCATTTTGATTAAGTGAAGCAGTTACACAGATCCAGGTAGACGGAGAAAAGATGGGTGATGGGACCCTGGGGGACTGTGCTGAGTGCATTCATATGGCCCTCGGTCACAGCTTAGTATAAAAGTTTCAAGTTAAAATATCCTTTAGCTCCTAGAAAATATTGTAGCATTTCATGCTTGGGCTGTGTGTTTGGACTTCAGCATGTGCTGAGTGACCGTTTTAATGAAAGCAAGTTTTAATGATTTTCTCTATTTTACGGTAGTTGCATGAAGGTCTGTACAGCAACCTGTGGATTACTGGTTCAAACCCAGACAGGGTGGCTCAAAAGCAGCGCACCACTTGTATTTCCAAATGTGTGTTTTGTTGTACTTTTGTGTAAGATGAAAGCAAGTCAGATTTCTACTCTATCCAAGGTACATTTGGTATTTGAATTAAGTGTGCTTTGTGGCACTCGAGTTTGCCTCTAAACTCATTTGCTGAATTTAAAGAAAATATTTGGCATGACTGAGATTTATCTAGAGCGTACACAAAGTGACATCTGCGACCTTAACGGTACCGAGTTTGTGTCTTTCCTTTAAATGGGCTCGTTGGCCACGTCACGCGTTAAATGGGCTCATTGGCCCAAGCTGTAGAAGCCAAGCCCACAGGTTTGTGGTGTCAGTGAACGCCGCCTCACTATGCCACCAGGTGAATGGCTCGGACTCTCTAAGGGGAACCCTTTTGAGAAATGAAACCCATAAAGCGTGTTAAACGACAAACAGTTTAGGGCCTGGGCTGCTCAACATGTTCATCAATTCCACACAAGCACGCAAAGAATATTCTGGGTGGGAGAGTGCTGTGATGGAGGTGCACTTCTTTACTGGCTAAGGGGGGCGTTTGTCCCACCCTAGAGACACGATTTCCATGCAACTTTAACTAGCAGAGAGTGCTCAGTGTGTGTGTGTATGTGTGTGTATGTGTGCGTGCATACGCGTTATGACTGACAATATCCTTCCTATAGGAAAACGTGGATCAGTATTGTGGTGAACTGCCCGGTACGTCATCGATGCCAGGGTATCTTACTGCTGCCTTCTTTTCATTGTTGTTAAGATGGATTTCTGAACTCTGAGCTGGTGGGCAGAGGTTCAGAAGACCAGCCTAGTTTATTGGAACAGGGTAATCTTCTGGACAAGCCAGACCAATCAAGGTAGCATTGGCAGTGGTCAAGAATAGGTCTCAGGATGGGTGAGGGTGATCGAAAGTCCACAAAGAGCACACACAGTAAATTACACTACACATTACTCTCAGTGAGGTGTATATATCAACAATACATATACATTTATTAAAGGCCTTTTAAATCAAACACAAAGCAAATATCAGCAGTAATAACTAAACCAATGAAACCCTACCATTAAACCTATATACAGTTACCAATGGCCAAAAGAAATAGTGCACAGTAAAGGTCCACAACCTGTAAAGAAAGGGAGCATACAGTGCAAATATCGTTTAGGCATTCCTTCACTTTTCAAACCCTAACTGATAGGCAGTCCAATCCCTAAGATGAGTGGAGCCTTGTGCTCAAAAGTGCTTTCAGTGCTGGTGCACGCGATCGTGCGGTTGGGCCAAAACGGGGGCTCTTGCAGGGGCTGTAGCAACACAATAAGGTGGGTGAGGCAGTGAAGAATAAGTTCCAACTATTCGAGGAGGGTCTCCCCAAGAGGTCAGAACAGGATCCAAGAGTTGGGAATAGCTTGGTAGCTCAGGCTACCCTGATAAAGAGGAGTGGCCCTCAGGGGACACTCAAGCATAAAAATTGATGGATGCGCCAGGGGGCACTGGTAAGGGTTTGAAGTACTCACCGACCCTCGGTGCACTCCAGACCAACTTTGGCAGTCGAGTCCACTTCAGTCGCAGGTTCAAATCCTGCAGTTGCGCAGCTCTGCGGCTTTCACGGGCTGCTTTCCAGGGATGATTCCGTGGTGGGACAGTGGCAATTTCTCTGTTCATGATGAAGAGATCAGGCCAATTCCACTGTAGCGAGTCTGAGGGCGGGGGGGCACAGCAGCAAGGCACCCACAAAGTGTGTCACCACAGCTTGGTGACAAAGTGACTGCGTGTGCTCGGGTTCAGGCGTACTCTCCTAATTCCAGACCTAGGAATGCTAGCTGTACGAAACATCCAGATACCGAGAGCTCACAGTCTCCAAATGCTCAAGTGTCAACTTGAGAGAGCGGCGGTTCCATGGCAAAGGTCCTGTGCAAGCTGGTCAGTTCACTCGGCGGTCCAGGAACACTTCTGAAAAGGCTTGCTTACAGGTTAAGTTGGAGGTGGCGAGAATAGTTAGTCCCACTATTCCAATGGGTCAAAGCGCCTTTGCAGACCTAAGTTCGATCAGAAACAGGGGGTCCAACAGGACGACAGAGGGCTCAGGGTGCCATATGGGTCACCAGTGATTCCTCGGCTCTGTTTCTTGGTTTCAGGATAATTGGCTCCTATCCTAAGTTCGGTGTGAACTCAAGAGATCGACCTGGAATGGGTGTAAGATGCTTTCTCTTATCCAGAATATCCTTTGCGCCAAAAGGAAGAGGACCCAATGAGAGATCTGCTCATATACAGCCATCCCAGATGTGGCTCGATCATGAACCACGGTGGTGCCAGTTATTTACAGCAAGTCAGACATCCTGGCACCCAGGATATATATTGGAACTAGACAGTCCAGCCCACATCCTGGAGGCACATACACAAGGCATGCAAAAGCCAGCAAAAGCTTTGGTTTGTGTGGGGGTCTGCATGACCAAATAAGGATTTTCCCGGGCTGCTCTACCTGTGGAAGGCAAAGGGAGAAGATGGCCAAAGGACAGAACAAAGGACCTTGTGGCATGGCAATTTTAGGCACAGGCCACTGTCCTGGGCCAAATGCGATAAATGCAGTATGGACCATTGGAAAGGGTTACAAATATATGAAAAGCAAAAGCTGCCAGCAGCTCTGTCCAAGGCACATTTGTACATTTCCCGAAAAATCCTTTGAGGGTGTCTAGGGCCTTACAATGAAAGGAAGACCACAGCGCACTGTACTGTAAGGTACTTTGGGCACTGATAAAATGTTGCTCAGAGCTAGCAACAAAGTGAAAGACTAAGGGAAACAAAGTCTCCCAGTACTGACTGTCTTTAAGGGCATGTCAGTTTCTCATAACAAAGTGAGCGAAAACCCAGTGGAGCACAGCAGAAGGCTGGGCTCCACTGGAAAGAGTCAGGCTAGGATGGTCAGACAACAGCAAAAAAGTTGTGGGGTTCAAAACTGGAGGGAAAATTTCCTAACAGTTGTGTATTGAGCCGCAACATTGTTTTGTTCTTTTAAAGGAATAGTGCGCTCAAAATTGTCATTGTCCCGAGCGTTCGGTCATGTGTTTTTAAACAAACTGTGATCGATCGTAGAAACATTTCCTATGTACCTTACCTTAGTTTTCCTCACTTTTACACATGTGAAATCAACGAGTCGGGCACGGCCATCTTGTGCTATTCTTATCTGTTGATCGATCACCCTAAATTCAAGTGCGGCACTAAATCCTGTCTCCCACCCCTGAAGCTGACATCACTATTTGTAGCGATATTCTCCACCTATTTTCATGATGCTAATGGGCAGTGTAGCCAAACACTCCCGGTCATCACCTACGGCTTAACGTCAGTTGACGCAGAACCCGGAATATCAACACACACATCCTCTCACAGCACAGTGCGTCCCAAATTGGAAAGTTTTCTGCACACGGCACATCCAATAATACAACGTTGATAGCAGACCATGATATGTCGTTTAGATGGTTCCTAGTGACTATTTTGAATGACATTTTTTGTTTGCAATGGGGGGTTCCCCCCGAACCTCCCTTTTTTTTACTGTTTTTTTTTACTGTCGAAAAAATAAAAACATGTATATTAAAAAATTATACATTCTACATTTTTTTTCGGTAAAATATTTTTGTCATTTTTGTCATTCGAAAAAATGTTTTCGACATATTAACTGGATACCGGTTTAGATATCACTAGCCTGCATACAGTTGTGTTTGCGGGTTGTCGATGAATAATCGTCACAATATGCTCCAACTAACAACCCATAGCAATGTAAGCAAGCAATACCGGTCAGAAAATGAAAACTTTGTCTTTAAACTGAATAGTTAAACGCACATTATATTTGGTAGTTCCATTGTCTTGGCACAACTTAGAGTGTCCACTCAGAACAACGGTTTGCATAGATTGAAAGGAAAATTTCCAATATCCAGTTTCAAAATAGTGAATGTTATAATTTGTGCGGGTATTCGAAACCTTCTGTCCTTCAAGCCATAGCAAATCCTCCCTTTTGTCCAAGATCGAAAAACGAATTAAGCTTGTTTAGAGCGTGTATGCCTGGTAGATTTTGTTTTTGTGAAGGAAAGCCAGAAATGTAAAACATACCGTACAAGACGCATTGGTGTGAACTCCCCACAAGCAACATCACACAAAGTGACCTTCACTCCATGGGAGCGATGAGCCCAGCCGACCAACGTGGCATTTGAAATATGTTAAAAAAATAAACAAATTGTTTGCTGGCATCCACCAATGCCACGCAATCATGAATACTTTTTTACCCATCAATAGTGCTAGAGATTTAGTTATTTTTGGACACCAGTTACACTTAAGGTAAGTAAAACAGATAATACAAGCCCCTGAAAGTCTGGTCTAACCTAAGATTCCATTTGGATATGGATATGATGATATGATGTTGCATTTATAACACGCCAATGCACAAGTGCTTCAATGTGCAACGAGGCAATGCAGCGGGATCAGAGAGAAGACATAGACAACAATCTTACTAATGTTTGCAAGTAGATGATCCTTGCCCCCTCTCCCCCTCGTTTGTCACTCTCGAAACATAACATATGTAATAACCAAGGGGAGGCATAGCCAACCCACGTGACATTCTGTTACACCACACCACATCACAAATAACACATACACTATAGTTTCAAGCCCAGCATTAGGAAATCATTTTGAAATAGCCCGAATGACATCTTTCTACTAGGCCTGAAAATCCATCTTTCTGTACAAATGCAGCTCTCCCTTCCCCAGCGCCTCACTCAGGCAGCCCACACCATCTCCTGCCCATTGCCATGTCTGAGCACGCCCTGTTCTCGTGGAGGAATGTGCTCTGCAGATAATGTGAGACACTGACAAGTCATAAATCGAAGGGCCCATTCATCTCCACTGAACTTCCCATGCACTAACAACCTCCACCCTGCCAGGCCTGAGCCCACCAGCTCAGACCCCACAGTTCCTTTTATGCTGATATCCATCTGACCCTCCCATGCCCTGATCAGTCAAGGACCCACATCACAATCCTAATCCCATGTAGCAATATATTCACCCAAAAAGCAACAGATGTCTACCTATATCCTGCGGACCCAAGCAGGGCAGATGGCAGATCAAACCTTTAGGTTGTGCACCTGGGTACAGATATTGTGGTATCAAATTGTGGATTCCAAAGGGTAGAGGTTAGAATGTCAATATATTTGCTCATTTCACCAAAGTACCCCTATTCATGCAAGATTGTATGTGTGCCATAATTTCTGCATTATCAGTTTCTGTGATTTAGTTTAGTTCGATTTATGAATTGCTCCATTGCCCTGACCTTGACACCATGTAGATGAGCCCAGCTGAGCCATGTGTGCCAAGAGCGACGGAGAGACATTGAGATTGTGCAAGTCCAGTTGAGGGGGAAGGGGAAAAGCACGAGGCAAAAGCATGAGGGGGCAAAACACACAGTTACACTGTATGGCATCCTACAACAGGCACTTCTTGCCAAAAAGTTGACAAAGAGGATACATTTGAAAAGGCAATTTGGTCGCTATGGCCACCTATGTCAAGCTCTGCAGAACACAAAGAAATCACACACATGAAAAGACCAAAACACTGTGTAAGTGTTTAAAAAGGTGCACACTCACCAAGGTGTTTGTCAAAATAATACACTGCTAAAGCAAGACTATCTGTATGTTATGAAGTAGACTTTGGTCAGTCAATTCATCATTGCGACGAAAATGTTACCCACCATAGGCCATCAACGCCAGAGCCATGCACTGCATGTGTGGATTTGGTTTGGGTCTAGCAGAGGGATTTACAGACAGCAAGCAACCACAGACATGTATGTTATCATTCGAGGACCAGTGATATAAATTAAAGGAAGGCAAAAGATATAAATCAATGAATCATAAACCGGATTAAATCTGCATAATTAAATACTTCTTAATACTTTTAATAGCATTGAAATTCGAGTTTAATAGCATTCCATTGTTCATGTACAATGTACAAACATTAGGGAACATATCCCAAAAGTTATAATGAGCACATTAAGAACACAGCTGCTAATCAGTTATACCGGGAAGTCAACCATTCAACAAGTTCAGCTTTAGGTGGACAGGGCTCATTTGCAATGTTTTGTGGCATTGTATGTGACAAAATCAGGATCGATTCCATGAGTATGCATGGCCAACACAGTCAAAGTGAGATCTTTCACAAAATTGAATTCCATTTCCTGGTATATTGGCTTGGCCACCCATTTTTTGCTTTGTTTTGCAAAGGCCAAGGTGTAACGAAGCATCCCAAAGTTTCCGGCAGTTCTTGATTGTTCTTTCCCCAAGTTCTCGTTGTGCGCTAACACAGCTAGTAATATTCGGGCTTGCATACCGTCTCTCCCGAAATGCAACCTTTTGGGCCTGTACTTTAGGCACATATTGTGGAACACCTCAAAATCTCTGGTGTGACAGAATTCTGTGAGTCCCTTTAGGTCTCTTGAAAGACACAAAGTACACAATCTTCTCAAGAGCTCTGTGCGGAAGTGAACATAGCACCAACTACTTCTTCTTGCGTTCCTGCTCCTCTGATAAAGGTCCATGTGCACATTTGTGAAAATGTTGGTTTTCTGTCCATGAGTGAACGGTTGAACAGTGGTGCATCATTTTTCAAGTAGAATTTCCACAGGCCCATCACACGTTTTGGAGCACCACCAAAGATGGTTGCTCAAAAGACTGAGACCACTGTAAAATATTTTCCGAACCCTTTTTTTTATCAGCAGCTGTAATTTTTTTATTGACTGATTTGGCAACGTGCCATACATGAAATTGATGACGAAAGTTTGGAAACTGCTCTCGAATGGCTTTGGCTATTGAAACATGTCTGGAAGTGGCTATGAGGTCTATTTGCATTCCACTCGATTGAAGATATTCGAGGGATTTGATGAAACCATGTTTCTCCATGGCCAGAGAAGATTTACATTCGGACACCTGCACTATCTCCGAACTCACAATTTTTTTACTTTCCATGTCTTGAAAGTGGTATGTGCAGTACTTTGCTGAAAATCCGGGGCTGTCACACTGTCCGTCACCAGCTAGCCAGAAATGTTTGGCAGAGAATGTGCTTTCGATTGACATCTGTACAATTTTCCAAGAGCGACTGATAGCATGGAATAAGAATTCCCTTTGATATTTGTAGTACTGGGTTTTGGCAAGGAACTGAACTCCCACAAATGGACAGAAACTGAACATCTTACTGAAAGTTGAGCCACTGAAAAGTAAAGCTGCTGAAAATAGTAGATTTCCAGCTGGCAATTTGCCCAGCATCGGTTGAGCGGACCATGAAAACGTATCATGCAGGTGAACACAGCTGGCTTGGATTTTCAGGTTAGTGCCTTGTAATACACGAGACACATTCACCAATGGCTCCCCGCATATTTCCCCCCTCAATGTATGGACACATTTCAGCATCAGTATAATCTCTACCAGACAGCTGTCAAATACAATGTATTGTAACTCCTTTATTAGCCAATTGTCCTGCATGAATGTGGTTTGTGACTCAACTGTGGTGGACAATTCGCCCAAACGAGGCAAACTGTAGTCGAGATCTTGGGCAAGTTCCTCGTTTATTGGTTGGACCTTTTTTTTGTGGGTGTAGATTGTGTCAAGTGGTCTGCGAGGAATTGCAATTCATCTTCATTACATTCAGTTTCATCTTGTCGAGTTCTCACTTGTAGCAATGGTCCAAGAACACTTTGGTGGCTTTGCCGGTCACATTCCGTTCAGTATCAGGCAATTGGGCATAAGCATCATGAGACTGCTTATTGATTGGACCACGATGCGCCTCAAATAGCAGTTGCTCCATGGTGAAATGTGTTTGGGAAGCAACACCTTTGGTTTCATTTGTTGTCTGTGTCTTTATACTTGTTTTCCTTCTGGACCTCTAGGAAATGTGTAGTAAAAACATGTTCAATGTAAAGCACACATACAGCAGATAGCAATTTAAATACAAAAACATGTTATGAAGAAAACACCAGCCCACAACACTTCTAGAAAATGAAATTGGTTGTTAGTTACCCTTGATATCTTGATTTTCTGTGAAACCGTGGTCTTCTCTTTCACAGCCGTACCAGCAAGCTGAAAAAAAACATTTTTATATGGTTCAAATCAAGCACATTTCTTTAACACGCAAACAAACATTTTTATATATCTGCAAACAGAACCAACTTGATTGAATTAAAAAAAATACTACATAAAAATGTATTGCAAATGCTATTTGATGTCCAATTGTATCCAATAATAGTTTATGTTCACCTCTGAACCATGTGCCTCCACCTCTAATTCCACACCTTGTGTAGATTCCTTGAATAGAATATTCATTAAAAAAAAAGAAGTCAATCTATTGGAAATTAAAATCTTTCATCGCACACAGCGCTTACACACTTACCCTCGCAACCAGTGTACGTCGTTTAGTGAAAATATACATTTCAAATTTTACCTGATAGCCATCCAAGATGGCAAATAGACTTGATCAGAGATCACTGTGCAAAACATACTGATTGTAATGTGCCCTTAAACATTTTGCAATGCATTCTGCATTAGGGAGGAAGTGTAATGTTAGAACTGAAATCATAAAAGTTTGAAACACTGCACGTTTATTTGCATGTCACTGTCTAATAATATCCTATGTAGGATTTACTTATTTTTATTCAAGGGAAATGTAAGTATGCATATCTCATACACTGGACTAGCTGCAAAGGACAATGTAATTGTAGTCAATGAACCATCATCCCCCTGTAACACAGTACTTGATTTAGTACGGATCAAAACAGCAAACTGGAACTTAGACAATGGGATGCAGACAATGGTACATATAAAAGGAAACCCATCAATGCCACCTAGCGGAAACAACCAACAGGACACATAGACATTTTCATATTATTTGAAATTCCAAGCATAATACATTCTCGTAAATGAAAAGTGAAATAGAATTACCTGATAGGCGCTTGAAGTTGTTGTTGACTCCGGAAAAAAAATAAATGCAGAATCTTGCTCCTTAATTTTCAGTGCATTGTCATAAAGTGGTACAAGAGAAAATTAAATTTGCATTAGATATGTGGGAACATCCAACTGTCGAGAATATGAACTTCTGCATGACTGTAGGGCTCACCATTGTTATACAGGACGTGTGAGTGGTTTTGTCACTTACGAGGGTCTTTGCTTCCGTCAGTATACTCTCCTAAAGAAATGGACATGCCAAGCAACCGATTAGGAAAACATTATGCTTCTTTTGAAGGGCACTATGGCATCATTTTCTATGGTCATAATTACTTCATTTCAGGCTCCATAAACCAGGGACAGATGTATAGTAAAATGTGGTATAGTGAAATTGTAATACAATCTGCTAAATGTGCAAACTTTAGTAAGGCACATTTACACAGAAACCACCAATCCATTCATGAAGTTACCTTTTCAGTACCCCACCGCCTACAGCTAATTCATCATCCGGGACTCACCTGAGGCGGCGTGTGCATCAATAGAGTTGGAATTGCATTTGGAAGCAATTTACAAGAAATTCTGGGTCAACACTTTTATGTGCACTTCGATTGGTCATACATATCATCTGTAAAGTGCAGGCTGCAGATGTGGAATCGATTGGCCCTCAAGTCCTTCAAGACATCCTGTGCTCTACTTTCAATTTCATCCACCGCAAAACCACAATATCGAACCCATCTTCTTATTAAATCAATATTCCTCGGGAATGTATGCAGGGTTGTGCCCTGACCTTTGAGATGGCTCCTAGAAAGGCAACCGAAAACCATACATGCAGGCCTTCTTGAAAAATCTAAAAGATCTGTATAAAAAATATAAATTCTTATAAAAAATATTGTACTGTATGAATGGGATTGATGCAAGAAAGCAAGAAAGATGCCATTCCATTACAATAGACATTGATTAAACGTGCTATATATCGAGATCAAAACACTTGAAGCATTAGACAATGGTAAAGTCATTGAGATGGATGAACATTACACTACTGGGTACATTTGGTCGAAATAGATAGAACATTTGAGATCAGAAATAGATTAATGTATATAGAAGTTAATAGATTACCTGCCCTTACCTTGACTAACAAACAATTAGATTCAGCAACCAGAGGAGTGAGTAGCAGGAAAACAGGTAGCACGATAAAGAGTTGCCTTCCAGTGCTCAGAGATGTTTTCCATCAAAATATCAAGGGGTTTATAAAGGATTAGAAAAGTGGGTGTGCATGTAAATGTGTGACGTGTTTCTGGTGTGGTCTGCGAGAGGGGAGCCTGGAAAACACTGGGTCTGGGGAGGCCATGTGAACGATGACCCCTGTGTGGAAGATGGCTTTGAAGTGTACATGGTATTTGGCACCTTGGCTGTTCCCACCCTGCCAGCCCCCTTGGGAGCGCAGGGCCACAGGGGCGAACTGCCATTGATAGTGGAAGGGGGATGGATGGGTGAGAGGGGTGCAGATGAGGACCGGAACACTGCTAATGGGAGACACGCTTATGTGGATTGCAGGGTTGGGGTCTGCGAGAGGGGAGCCTGGAGACACTGGGTCTGGGGAGGCCATGTGAACGATGACCCCTGTGTGGAAGATGGCTTTGAAGTGTACATGGTATTTGGCACCTTGGCTGTTCCCACCCTGCCAGCCCCATTGGGAGGGCAGGGCCACAGGGGCGAACTGCCATTGATAGTGGAGAGGGGGTGGATGTATCCTATGGCATAGTTTCCCGTACAAAAGTTACTTCATGGATCAATGAACTTGGGCTTTGAAGTGTACACACATTACAAAAGTGAACACACATGCAATCCATAACGTTTGGGGCACAGAGAAATATTGTTTCTTAGTTGAACGTGAAAGACACATAAAATGAACACTCTGATTTCCCAAAAGCGTGGGAAATGTATTGAATTGGCAGATAACATTCATTAGGCAATGATAGATCAAAGTTACGACAATATAGGAGACAGACATGAAATGTTAGGGACCTCAGTGTTCAAAATGACATCACATCTAGAGTACACTTACTCGTTATTTGGATTGCGAGAGCGAACTGTTGTGCACAGTTTGTGCATAAGCACATCATAATCCTCAACATGGACCTTGGGAGGCAGGCTGCCTTGAAGTCATGCAGCTCGGTAAAGCATAGCGCTGGTGTGTCTTCTTCCGATATGCAGGTCAAGCATCCAACAATTTCTTTGCAGCAGCAGTTATCGTCCTCGGTTGGCAACGTCTTCCATGCGACTGGGGTCAGGCTCAGGATCCAGTGATTTGTCTTCCCAACTGTCGTCCGATGCCCCATCGTTTCCGCATCTTTCTCTATCAACTAATTCTGCCTCGGAATACTCCGGCTCATACTGATAGGGCTGTTTTGTTGGCATTATACAACAAAATATTTAAATCAAATGCAAGTAATGATTTAAATCAATAGTAATGCTAGTATAATGCTAGTATAAGTATCTTTTCGCAAGGGCTCCATGCAACGAAGATAGCTGAACAGAGCAGAAACGAGTCACAGGCTACATAAAAAAAAGACAGTGAACCGATTGAAAAAGCAACTCTGATGTCTGATGAGAAGCGGTCTGTTTATACTTATTGAGGAAAGAGGCGTTCTGCCATTTCCATGGAGACACGTCATTAGCTGGCACACAGAGAACGTTGACACGAGACGTGCATTTGCGTTGTGAAATGGGCCGTACCTGTCTAGTGATGTCAGCTTCAGGGGCGCGTTATATGATTTAATGCCGCAGGCACTTGTACTTAAAAACACATGCCCGAACGCTCGGGACAATGACATTTTTGAGCGCACTATTCCTTTAAGGAGTCTTCACCACAGAGATTTGTACAAAAGGGAGGCAGCATGTATGAAGTGGGGGCAGAGTGCAAAGAGATCCTCCAGGGCAAGGTCGCTGCACCTTAAACATGCAGCTCACAGTTGGGTTATGATACCCTAGTAATGATCTATTACTGATTAGACATAGGGCCTGATTTACAAAACGTTTTTCAATGAGGTGAATCAGGATAGTGTTATGCAGAAAACTCAGGGATAGGAGCTTGTAATTTTCTTCCCAAGCCGTACAGTTGATATCTGATCAAAAAGCCTGCAAGCCCCCGCAAGAGTTCATAATCACAAGCCCCAAAACCCAAGCTCTTAGCAAGGTTTAAACAGACACAAAGGTTTCCCATTTTACAAGTAAGCAGCATCACAATAAAAGACATGTCTTTTTTAAAGGTTCCTCGTTAGCTGAAGCGTCACACTTTTAGACAAAAGATCTCCAGAGGGCTCTGACAAGAGGCAGTCCAGAGGCTCTTTTATAGGTGATTTGCCACGTCTTACAATAAAGAGGTGCTATCCTCGTCTCATGCGACACTCTGCTGACACCATTGTGACAGTCCTAATTTTTCACAGCCATTGTAACTGCTGTTTAAACACTGAGCACGATAGGAAACATGGGCACTGGACCCCCTGCTCCCCATCCTGTCTCTCGCGATCTTCCGCAGATGCCATTGCGACGTTCCCAATTTTTCACAGCTATTATCCAGGAAACAAAGGCACGGGAACTTCTGCTGCCCAGTCGCTTGAGCAAAGATTGTTCACATGAAGGGCCGTGTGGTCCAGGGCATGGAGTTTAAAGGCAGCAGAGACACATCTATTTTAGTTAGGACTGTCTCACAGCCCAACAAACATTAACGGTAAAGGAAGCGGTTGCTTTTTCTCTCATCTGGACGCATTTAATGGAACTTCACAACGCACTAGATCGTATTATTGAAGGATTTGAGCCCTGAATCAAAACAAGGGGTGAAGCTGCTTCAGAAGGCTCCAATTTACAAGCCGTTTTCAGCAACCACGGAAAACATGAATCTTTTAACCCGCCTTAATCCGGGGCATCCTGCAGACATGACCAAATATGGTAAGAGATAAGACACTTTGTAATTCTTGTGCACTTTTAAAATGTCTGAACCGGTCCCAATGTGTATGCATGTTAAGCGTTTAATTTAAAAGATATGCCTGGAGTGGACTCAGTGTCAACTTGGTTCAAGATCTACATGTTAAAATGACATTACAATTTATTAAGAAACAAGCAAAGACAAAGCAGCCTTCTGTGCTTTTTTTCTAGACATGTGAAAGGCATTGCCTGTATAAAGTATGATGGTGACGGTTCGACTACATGGCAACTTGGTTCAAGATCTCTAAGTTAAAAATGCCATTGCAATTTATTAAAAAACAAGCATAAACAAAGCCAACAGTCTGTGCTTTTGTATAGGCATGTGGAAAGGCGTTGCCGTTCTAAAGTTTGATGGTGAGGGTTGATTAAAGCAAGCTCAAATGTATAGGTGGTCTGATACATCTCTATACTCCACAGTGGGGGTGTTATCAATTTTATATCAAATGTAAACAAGACCCCTAATAATCTGCAGCTATTTACCCCCGCCCTCCATTACTTTAACTATGTATTTTTTGTGCGCCATAAAATAGATAGGGGTTCACCACACGGCCCCCTAACTCCCCTGTGGGCCCAGAGGGGATGGGTCACTCTCTGACATCATAACTCCGTCTCTCTTCATGACCATAGGTTTGCACTTTAGAGTTCACTTTGGCCTTGGATGGTCGCCCAGGCTCTAAGGCCAGGAGCTGCTCCGGAACCACATCATCGTCGCCCCAGTTACCCATTTCCAGATTAGCCGTGGTTATGGGGACATGCTCCTTAATGTTATGAACAATTTGCATATGGTCGTTCCCCTTTTGTAATGGATTGGCCGGCGAAGAACAATGATCTGGTGGGTTGCCCAGAGCAATGGCAGAGGTTAGGATTTATTCAAAACCTTACAGCCATCACCTCTTTTGTTTTGCTGCAGTCACCCGAGTGGGACTGGTATGCCCAGACGTGGGTCCCATACCTGCTGGGCATAGAGACCCAAGCAACTCCTCAATGATGAGGCCCAATGAGGCAAAAACATGTTTGGGGATGCTTGTGGTCTCGTGCAGAAGGCATGTGACCTAGCAGTACAGGCTTGCTTGCCCCTTTTGGTCTGTCCTCTTTTGTAATGGCTTGGCAGGCGAAGAACGATTGTCTGGAGGGTTGCCCGAGCAATGCCAGAGGTTAAGATTTATTCAAAACCTTCCAGCCATCACCTCTTTTGTTTTGATGGATGAAATCGCCAACAGATTGCCCCTTAATCGTGACAGTGATCAGCGACTCGCTGTTGACAGAGTCTGACCCCATGTTCTCACAGAGCCCCCCAGCATTGCGATCTTCTATCAAATCCTGAGCGTCTTCCATCTCATCATTCCCCATAGGACAGTAGGGGTACAACTATCTTTTCCCCTCATCGTAACTGTAGCGTTCATAATCGCTGTTTGCTCCACCCTGAATACCACAGCAAAAGTCAGAAGAGCACGCCTGTCCTCCAGACCTACCACAAAAGCTATATATCCGGGTCATAAGACCCTTCTCCAGTGCTCTCATAGCCTTAGAACTGCCCCTTTTGATAAAAATTATATCCGGTTGATATACAATTTATATTAAAAAATGTTGGGGTCCCGGATTCCAAGATAGCCACCAGCCGCATGTTAACAAGCCTGGATGTCCTGAATTGGAGGCAGGCTGGGTGACAGCGAGAGACCCCACAACGAAGGGAGGGAAAAGCAGTGATCCCCTAATAGTGCACAGCCCCCCTCCCCAGCATGCAGAGAAGTCCCAGCTGGTGGAAAGAAATAGGGTGTGGCATAAAGGCGGACCCGATGAGGAAGACAAGCAGTGAAGTCGAGGGAGGAAGGACAGAGAGCAAGGAGGCAATCTCGACTGCGGAAGCGGCTAGATAAGGATAAACAGAACTTTTGAGCACTGGAGTGAAATTGACATGCCTTCGGGTAAGGCAAGCGGCTGTGAGCAGAACAGTAAAATAGCAGCAGAGTTTACAAAGCACTGGGCAGCTCTTAGACTGATGCCACATGATCAAATAGTAGTACATGGAGGAAAGTGTGAGATAAGGGCCATGTGGATGCATTGACATTTTGCAAGTGACTTGACATGGTTGTCAGACCTGGAAACATACCCAGGCAAAAGGACCAATTTCTCCATGGTGTGAAATTGTGAGGAGAGGGTGTGGTCCGGAAAAAAACAGATACAGGTACTGTAATTTGGGGGATCCCCATGGCAAGCTATCTGGGCCTGCCTTCAATAGGAGGCATTGGTGGGGCTGAAAGTTGAGAGAAGGAGAGAACTTCAGGCGCACAAGGAAAATTGAGAGACTGCTAGACGTACAACTCAGCTTGACAAATATATAAGGAATATGGGAGCGAAGAAACGGCCCACATCTTGTAGGGGAGGATGTCCCTAGGCTAAGAGAGGTTATGGAACAAACATTGTATACAAGCGGGGCAAAGCTTCCCAGATGCCAAAACCCAAAGAAAAGGGCACCCTGGCCAAAAGAAGGCAACCCCAAGCAGAGCAGGAAGGTTTATTAGAGAGGTGCTCTAAACAGAGTGGAGAGGCTATGACAGAGGCCAAAAATAAAAAGTAGTTGTGGAAGAGAAAGGGGATATCCCGCAGTGTGGGGAAATGGCCCTTAGTAAGGAATACCTTAAAGAGTGCCTTAGTGAAATGGAAGGAAGAATCACAAACAATTTTCAACGTTAAGTGGGCACTTAAAGAAGTTAAGGGGGAAGTGAAAGAGCTGGGTAAAAGAGTGGATGTTACTGAGCAGGGCCTGGCGGCGATGTCGGATGAGGTACGGCATAACTTTGAACCATTAGATCAATTGGCAAGAGTCTCGCATAACCTAGAACTACATGCGGAGGACTTGGAGAACCGCTCAGGGAGGTCTAACATCAGGCTGAAAGGCTTAAGTGAGTCAATATTGGACACAGACTTGAAAAGCACTGTTCAACAATGTTTTGGAAACTTACTAACGGATGTACCGCCGGAAGACATTGGAATAAACTGCATTCACAGAGTGGGCCCGGAGAAGAGAGAACCGGGAGCTAGACATAGAGATGTTTTAGTTGCCTTAACTTCAAATGGATTAAAAGAGAACATTTTGTTTGCAGCAAGAACGGATGGGAATATTACAGTGAACGGGACACAAGTTCAGCTGTATCAGGATTTGACGTTGGTTACATTGCCTAAGCGAAGAGATATGGGCCAGGTGACACACGCTTTGATTTAAAAACAGATTCCATATAAATGGACGTTTCTTTTTGGGTTGCTTTTCACTCTGGAAGGGGTGCAACATCGCATAGCATCCTGTGTGGAAGGTCTGGCACTGCTGAATGTAGAGGAAGAAGAAGAGCATGAAGAGAGGCAATCGAGGTCCTCCTACCAACGTGGAATGTGACAGTGGGATTGGTCTATGATGCAAGGAAAGAGGGGAGCTATAGGGGCAAATCTAAAAGGCCTGCAGGGGAGGGGGAAGAGGGGAGGGACGGAGGGGGGGAGAGAAGGGAGTCTCCTAGGTGTGAAAGGTGGTGTGTGTACAGTCAAGGGGACAGATAGATATAGGAGGCTGGTTGTTTGATTCGCTGGGACGGGAGAACTGGCGGATGATGTTTTGAAATCTAAGGGAGGTGGCAGGATACTTCCCAGACAGGGTGACCTCAGGTATTTTTCTGGGCCCAAGCTTTGGGGATGGTCCCCGAAGATATCATATGATCTTCTGTCTGGTCCTGAGAGGGTTAGTTGGGGGGGTTTGGTTGAGGACATAGCTACTATTAAAACTAGGGAATAATCCGAAAGGGGCAGTGAATAACTCAATTATCTTTAGCATTCAAGTTTATATCTTACAATGTTAGGGGATTAAATTCCCCTGTTAAGCGAAAAAAAGGTGGAAACTGTTGAAAAAGGAAAAGGTAGACGTTGTCATGCTGCAGTAGACACACATTAAGAAGGTAGAGAAATTTGGGGTGAAAATGCGGTTTTTCTCCAGAATCTATCAATCTATTGCATTGGGGAAGACCTTAGGGAACATGATAGCATTTAGAGACACCCTCAGAACACAGGAATTAGGTCCCTGGTGAATACAGAGGGGAGATATCTTTTTTAACAGTGCAGGTGGAATATAAACAAATCACCTTGGCAACGGTGTATGCACGTAATACAGGGCTGGTGGGGTTCTTACGTGAGGTGGTAGCCAGGTTGGAAGATTTTGCAATAGGTGAAATAATATTAACAGGGGATTTTAATTTGGCATGGGAGCCTACATAAGACAGAGGTGGGGGCGCAGAGAAGGGGACAGCGCTCCCTACACGGGTGTTGATGGAAAGTTTTGGAACCTTAACAATGCGGGATGTTTGGCGGACCAAAAGAGGAGATGAAAGGGGGTACACGTGCTTCTCGCATATATACCAATCCCTGTCCAGAATTGATTATGTGTGGGTAACACCTAGTTTAATGGGGGAGGTTAAGGAAATAGATCTGGGGTCCATTTCACTTTCGGATCTCACCCCACTAAAAGTGACGTTTAGGGATTTGGGACCGTGAATAGGGTTATGGACATGGACGTTTCCAGTTCAATTATTGAATGATGAAGTGGTGGTGGAAGTGATTAGTGATAAGATAGAAGGGTACTTTTCTGTTAACAGCAATAAAATGGTTAACTAATGGGAGAATTTATTGCATTGCGCATCCAGTGGGAGAAACAGAGGGCAGAAATGGAGGGGGACCTGGAAGTTCAATTGCAAGAAACCCAACAGGCTATAGTGAAACACAGGACGAGGACCCTACGCAAAAGGTTAAAGGAACTTCAAAGCCAATTAGAATTGTTGCGAACCCGAAGGGCAGAGAAGTCCCTGCCGATGACCAAACAGAGGTATTATGTGTGAGCCAACAAAGCAGATAAACTGCTGGCTCGGCAGCTGAAGAGATCAGAGGCAGCTAAGACAATCCAGCGGATTCTGCAGTCCGATGGATCGATAACAACCAAATCGGTGCCCATAATGGAATATTTGCCCAATTTTACGAAACACTGTACATGTCAAACCACCCTGATCCTCTAC
Source organism: Ambystoma mexicanum (assembly GCF_040938575.1). Taxonomy (NCBI): domain Eukaryota; kingdom Metazoa; phylum Chordata; class Amphibia; order Caudata; family Ambystomatidae; genus Ambystoma; species Ambystoma mexicanum. The sequence continues at coordinate 76,682,849 of NC_090924.1, read as the reverse complement.
ACTACCTTGTCGATATTTCTCTTCCAGAGATAACGGCTATGGAACGGCAAGAGCTAGATGTAGATATTAGGGAAGAGGAGGTGGAGATAGCAATAAGGGCATTGGCATTGAATAAAGCCCCTCATCCGGATCGGTACCCAGCAGCTTTTTATAGAAAATATGCAAGGCAATTGGCCCCAAGTTTAACAGAGCTGTTTAATTCGGTAGTGGCAAATGGGGGTGTAACACTGACCATGTAGGAGGGGAAGGTGGTGGTGTTCGGGAAATCGGTTAAGGACCCGACGAAATGCGGGTCATATAGACCCATAGCATTAATGAATATGGATGTAAAATTATATACGGGCATTCTGGCAGCGAGATTGTTGTCACCTCTCCTCTCAGACTTGATAAACGCTGATCAATCGGGATTTATCAAAGGTAGACAGAGCTCAGATAACATTAAGATGGTGATACACATGTTAGAGAAAGTTAACTTTTTAAAAATTCCATCTTTGTTAGTCTCATTGGATGCCGAAAAAGGAAGTTGATCGCATGGAGTGGTCTTTTTTTGGTTGCAGCTATTGAACAGATGGGAATAGGGACTATATTTATACAGATAGTATACAGATGGTATGGGCGAATTATCAGGCCCCTAAGATATGGCTAGCGGTCAATAAACATGTGTACCGTATTATAGAAATAGGATGGGGAACACGGTAGGGATGCCCATTATCACCACTTCTTTATACAATATATTTGAAACCGTTTTTGCACAAAATTAGATCAAGATTGATGATACGGGGCATCCTCCTAGGTGGGGAGGAACATAAGATTGTTGCTTTTGCAGATGACATGTTGATAACATTGACACATTCTGAACAGTCAATACCAGCACTGTTGGTGGAATTGACAGAAATGGATTGAGTTGCGCGCCTGAACGTTAATATGAGGAAGTCCAAGCTCTTAGAATTGGGACTTGCTACAGTACAGAAGGAGGCTTTGTCCTCCTACTCTCCGTTTATTATGCCGGACAGATGTAGCAAGTATTTGGAGGTTGATATAACTAAGGTGGTCTCACAGCTGTATGATTACAATTATCTGCAACTACTGCGAAAGGTAAAGGAATATTTAGGGAAATGGACCCCACTCCGTATCTCATAGCTAGGTAGGGTAGTTTCTATTCTCTCGAGTCTGCTTTATAAGTTCCAGGCTCTTCCGATAAAGGTTCCACATTCCTTTCTTAAGGCACTGAATAAAGTGGTCTCGAAATTTCTTTGGTGCAATAAAGCCCCTAGAGTGTCACTACGAACATTAATGGCATCTAGAGATGAAGAGTGGGTGGGCCTTCCGAATTTTGTAAAATATTATGAGGCAGCACAGTTACGCGTAATCCGTGAATGGTTTATGGGAGATACCATGAAACCCTGGATAAGGATGGAAGGGCGCTGGCGAGATGTCGATTAGAAAGGATCCTTTGGCTATATCGACAAGATAGACCTCCCAATACACAGGCTAGCCAGGTGCTGGCAGTAGTATGGGATATATGGGACTGGTTGTTAGAGAGAGGAAAGCTATCCATGCGTCCATCCCCGTTCACTCTGCTATTTGGGAATCTGCAATTTCACCCAGGGGTGGTACAGGATGCATTCAGAATATGGCGAAAAATGGGATGTATGAAGATGCTAGAGATGATGCAGGGAGGCGATATTTGTACATTTGATGAATGGAAACAGTCTTTAGGTCTCTCGGAAAAGGATAGGTTGGAGTACTATCAATTAAGACACTGGATAGCTGGGTCAGGGGGAAGAGTTGTAGCGGGGAGAGAGCTTACAGGGTTTGAAAAATTCATTACCACACACACTGGCAATAGACAAATGGTGTATAAGCTATATGCGGTACTGATGGAAGGGGAAGGGGACCAGGTCTGGGGATGTATGCACAAGTGGGAGAAGACTTTAGGGATGGATCTACCTAGGGAGCACTGGAAACACTTATGTGCAAATATTTCCAAACTGACAAGGTCGATTCAGGTCAGGGAAATGTGGTATAAAATCATGTTCTAATAGCACTACACCCCTGAGAGGTTGCATATAATGTTCCCGACAACTACGGAAAAATCTTGGAGGGGTTGTGGCATGAAAAGGGATTGGAGACATATACACGGTTTTGGGAAATGTTGGGAGGATGTCACGAATCTGATAAATGCGAATTGGACACCTAGGGATTGGATGTGTGGTTTGTTCGACATGGATACCCACCTGCCTACTAAGATACATAGCAAAGCTTTTATGTTAATGGTGATAGCGGCATGGTTAGTGATAGCGTGTGATTGGAAACGGAAGAGACCACCAACGATAAGGGATTGGCTGTTTAAACTGTGGGGATTCATGGCTATGGAGTGGATGACATATATTTTACAAGGTCAATTTGCAAGATTTCAACAAGAGTGGGCATTGGTCTTGGACTTTCTAAAAGGTGACTTTGTACAACAATGGTATCCTCACAACCTGAGAATATGGAATATCATGTGAATAAGAACAATGCAGCATACTTGTATAATAGCGAAAAATTGAATCATGACTCTGTTGGGGGGGAGAGGATTAATGTTGTTTTAATTGAAAATGGCAATAAAAATACTTTCAAAAAAATACTTTCAAAAAAAGAAAACTGTTTGGGTCCTTATCGAACATAAATAGTGAAAGCCTCCATCAGCGCGGCAAGGTCACTCTCCATCATAACGGTGTCACTCTGCATAAACCTAGATTCATAGTCCTTGTCTTCAGATCTCACTTGGCTCACGGATGCTCGACCAGGGGCTGCGCCAACAATTTATATCCAATTTATATACAATTAATATTAAAATGTATATGTTTTTAAAATACTTTTTACATAAAATCGGTATTAAATATTTTGGGGGGCCATAAATTGTATATTAAATGTGTTGGGAGGCTTAGCAGAAACATTGAGGGGCTTATCACATTGATATAAAATTAATGTCAAACATTTTGGGTTTGGGGTGCTTATCAAAATGATATCAAAATGATTGGGGTTCTTATCAAATTGATATCAAAAGGGGGTGGGATTAGGTATAGGGAAAGGGGCGTGCCCACCTGTCAAATTTAACATGACGATGGAAGGGGGCCCCTTGTACTTCTCCTATTTACCGCAGTTAAAATTCTGTTACTTGTGTGATTTGCAAAAATAACACATTTTGTGAGTTTTGCGGCGATTCATTTGCCAGGTCAGCCCATGTTTGGCTCCTAGAGCCAGGTCAGACCCCTGGTCCAGCTTTGGCTCCTCTCTACTCATGAATTCTCCTACCTAGAGCTGGGGCAAACAGTCTGAGGCACTGTGTGGGTGTTTAAATTACAAAGGGCCTCATTACGACCCAGGCGGTAAGTTACCGCCTGGGTCGTACCCTTACCACCATGGTGTAAACTACGTTTACACCATGGTGGATGGTGGATTTACCGCCCCATTCCAAGGTGAGTGGGGCGGTAAATCCCCATTTCCCATTTACCCTTCCCCATTCCCATTTTTGCCCCATAGGGCTTAATGGGAGTGGGGAAGGCGCTAATTACGCCACCGTAAATTACGGTGGCGTAATTAGCACCATGGTCCCTTAGCGCCATGGATTTTAACGTCTGCAAAAAGCAGGCGTTAAACTCACCATGGCGCAAAGGGACCTCGGAATCAGGCGTTAAGGGTCGGCGCCGTTTACGGCGCCGTTAACCCCTTAACGCCTGACTCGTAATGAGGCCCAAACTAGATAAAGGACAGCAGTGCCAAATATCAGTGGGACAGGCAGTGAGCTAAAACACTAAATGTACACTGAAAAGTTATTCAGCACCTTGCTGACAAAAAGTGATCATGAATACAAAATTCGGGTAAAAAGGCAAGGTGCAAAGAACGTTGGTGGATGCTGCGAGAAGCTGAGGTGACGGAGAGAGGCGGCGGCAAAGGCAGCTTGCAACGTGCATGCTGTAAAGCGCCCATTTAATGTCCTGATTTGAGGAAGATGCTGCCATGTTGGGTGCAGCTGCTAGGGAATCCCTGCGGCTCAGAGCCCATTTTATTTGAAAAGGTTGAAAGACCCCAACGCTGTCCCAGAAATGTCTGAGGCTTATTTTGATTGCTGCCAGGATTACATATCAAAAGGGGAGTTGCGAACATAACTAGGGGAGGGAGATTCTTAGATCCTTCATTTCTTTGGTTTGTGGGGGATAGTGGAACAGGGCGAATGCGTCTGTGCCACAGGCAATAAAATCCATTAAGAGGGTCAATGGGTAGAGAGAACTGAAATCGTCACCAATTAATTCCTTCTTATGTACAGTTCTATTTAATCTTATTCCATGTATGCTCACTCAATCATTCACAGACTTGTGTATGTAGTACCTCGTTTTCAGTCCCTCATTCACATGATAAGAATCAGGTGTGGATGCACCCCTATGCCCTGTTGCAGGGAATGCTTTATGTGTTTGTAGAAAGGGAAGGCACTGGGGCCTTTCAACATTTTCAAATCAAAGGGACCTCAAGCCTCTGGGGGGCCTCCAGCAACTGCCCCCATATTGCCAGTCAGCAGTCTAATAACACAGCAATGTATTCATGTATATATTTCTTACGTTCTGGAGCTTACAGTGTGCGCTTTGCAGTGCTCGCCTTATAAGCTGGGTTTACTGGAGCCCGTCCAGCCGTCACTTCCATTGTGGAAAACAGAAGTGTGATCACCTCATTGTCTTTGAAACACTGGTTCCTGCACGTCAGCCACTTGCTTACAAAGAAGGAATCATTGCTATTCAGCGTGCATTCAGTGTTTCAGCTCCCTACTTGCTCACTGGCTCATGATTATTGGAGGCTATTAACTTTACCTTTATTTCTATTATAATGTATGCCCCACATGGGTGAGTCAGACTGCTTTCCGCTCCAAATAATGGGGGGCCCAACCATCACGTTGAAATGGGCCTCCCACCCATCTTTAGCTGGGCCGGTTTGCAGGCACGTCATTTAGGGGTCGCTAGAGGTCGCAATTGCGACCTCTGCGGTCTCCCTTGTGACCTCCTAAAAAAAAGGGGGGGTGGGTGGGTTTTGGAATGCAAGCTCCTGGGCTGTGGCCAGCACCATGTGGCTCTTTACTTCTGGAGTGGCTGGCTTTCTTGTTCAGGCCCTTTAAAAAAAATAAGAAAAATAAGAACAGGAGTGCCACAAGTCTAACACTTTCAGCACTGACCCTAAATAAGAAAGAATAGGAATACCAAATAAGTGTCTTTCTGGAATTCTATACAATAATTGCTAGACTCATTGAAGGTTTATTTCAGGCACACTTCAGGGGGTGAGTCTGTTCTTAAACGCCTGAAATCAGCCTTTCATCCTTCTGTGGTCGATAAATGAGTACCAACACAGGTTGGGTGATATTGGGTGTATACATAGCTCTCAACCATTTGTCTCGCAAAGGCGGGTGAAATCACCCGATTTTGTTTCTGGCGGGTGAGACGCCCATTGGAATGAATGGGCATGCAGGAGGCTTGGCGGGGGAGTCAGCCCTTTGCAAGGCGGGTAACACCCGCCAAAAGCGGGTGAGTTGAGAGCTATGGTGTATATTTTTCTATATATAGCGCTTAAGAGTAAGTGCTATACAATAACACATAATTATCATTTGGTCATGGACGTCTGCTTGCATTCACAGTAATTTGGTAATATGCACCTCTACACACTGATCTTAACGATACATATGGCGATCCATTCTTGTATGAAATGTACATCAAATATAGTGATATCGTAAGCATATTTTTCGTAGTGTACAATGCTATGTGATGCCACTTCCTGTTTTGTCAACGGGTGAAACGTTGTGTTACATCGCTTCCCGCGATATCACTGAGGGTGGGGTCAAATGACATCACTTCCTGTGATGTCATCAGGGGTTCAAGGGTCATGTGATGTCACTTCCGCTACCCCTGGCATTTTGGTGAAATGACGTCCCTGCCTGTTTGTATATAAGCAGGAGAACCCGCCACAATTATCGCGCCCTACAGAAACCCCACTGCAAGATGCCAATTATTTTGCTACCCATCTGGGCGAGGTGTGGCGTGTTGGGTTGGGGGAGGGTATGGTCAAAGGATGATAACATTGTGTCACCAAGTTGGCTTTTAGATAATGGCCACAAATTGGAGAATGCATTAATGACCATGATAATGATCTCACAGGTGGCCTAAAAGCCGTATTAATGTAAACACATGAAACAAATATTTAGGGCAGGTGCGCTGTGGAAATGATATGCTTATAATGACTGACAGCAGGCGTGTGGTAAGGCGCCTGAAAATCTCGGAAGAAGATTTCCTTGTAGGCATGAAGGTAACGCTACTGCAGAGGAAAGCGTCGCCACTATCTCTGCCATCCTACTGGCAGCACATCCGGCTCAGCCACCCAGAACAAAAGAGGCGGCCTTATCTCCAGGCGGGCCCCCGACAGCTACCGCCTCCCCTGCCGCCACCCTCCCTTCTGTTCACCCCGATACGGATCGCTCGGCTGCGGCGCCAGATGAAATCACCGCGAGCCGTGTCACTCCCCTGTCAGGCGTGGGTTCGCTAAGGACCTAATATTGATGAAAAGGCCCGTCTTCCCAGAGAGGCCGCTGCTTCCGCCGACCAGGTGAAATGGCGGGTAGGGATCGGGCGCAACAAAACCCGCGGGCAATGGTTCCACTTCAGAGAGCAAACACCTCGAGTCACCACTTGAGAGGGCACTTCTTGTTCGGCCCCTCTGCATGCTGGATTTGGGCCAAGTTGCCTTAGGGTGTTCCTGCGCTCTATAAATATTAAATCAATTCAAATCACTTCTGCCCGGACTCAGTGGCTGCACAGGCGCCACGTCATGTTATGATGTGCCATATAGGCTATATATCCATTCCATTTAGCCTCAGCACGTCCTAATATTAATAACACCACAGGTCTTCATAGGGCGCATCATACCAGATCCCTCCCACTTCTAAGCGCTGTAATAAAATCTGTGTTTAATCATAAAATTAATGGTACTCAATTTATTGACCTTGGAAAGATGAAGGTCGAGATTCCAAAGTCAGAAGGGAGCTTGCTAGTTAACCAGTACAGCTCATGTTTGGATTTTTTATATATGCATTAATGAAAGCTGATATAGCGCATCCATGCCGGAAAAGGCACTTGGGGGATTACAAACAGTGGTGGACTGGGGACCAAAAGAGGCCCTGGAAATAAAGTTCAAAGTGGCCCCATATGACACATTTTCAGCAAGCCCAATGCTTTTGCTATGAGAAAATTTGGAAATACCACACAAAAGAGGCCCCGGGTGCAGAGGCCCACTGGGAAATCTCCAGAGTTCCCTATAGGCCAGTCCACTCCTGATTACAAAGGGGCGCCCTCAGGAGCATGCGGTACCCATTGCTCCCTGGGGAGTTTTTGGGCGCGGCACCTCAGCCAGCGAGCCGTGCAGGGGTTAGAGTTCCCCCCACTCAAGGTATATATAGCAGTGTCGGGAAGTTTCAGGATCAGTTGGCAGTTAACGCTGTTCCGTGTTGCCCGGACCTTTGCCAGCAGAGAGTTTGTGTGTGGTGGCATTCGGGGCACACCGGAGCATTGTCAGTGTAGCTAATGCAGTGATTGAGGGTTCGGGCGTGGGGGTCAGTGAGGGTTTTCCAGTTTTGGGGCTGGTTTGAGAGTTTGGTAAATTAGGAGGTAGGAGGGAGGAGGATTGGGTTGCCTTACAGGGAGGTTGTGGCCACACCTTGCGGGGGAGATCGCTTTGCTATCTCCTGGTGGGACATGTCAGAGGTGCTGACACACATGTATGGCCTCCCATTGTCAACGGAGCAGGATTGCTGGGCAGGGGTGGGCTTGATGCGTTTGGGTTCAAAGATGGCTGCTTGTGAGGGGGGGAATGTGAGCAAGGCGGTTTCTTCACTTATCTGAAGGAGGCTCTGTCCCTGCCCGCAGGGCAAACAACAACCGCGTCAAGAGTGTGGTTTGCCTGCACTACCCAGTCATACCTGCACGCATGACTGCACTCGATTGACATTGTACTTCCGTTTGATGTTTGGTAACTGTTCCCGACTAACCTTGCTCAGTCACCAGCATAGCGGAATCACCCAAATTGATCGAACAAAATGCTCATATGGAGCATTTGAACGAATTCGACCACTACAAGCAAATCATGTGGAGCGGGAGTTGCATGGTGTTCCATGCTCCCCATGTTCGGTACTATGGGTTTTAGGGGTTGCAGGTGTGTCCCCGCTTCCTTGACATTGGAAGCGGGGGACACAAAAGAAAGGAGCACAAAAAAAAAGGGACCCTGCAGTGTCAGATCCAACCTGTGTAACAGGGCCAGAACTTACGCCGCAGGGGTATAGGAGATGCAGCCAGAGACAACGAAAAGGTAAGTAGAGGGTGTGGAGGGGGGTTGTTGGTTTGCTCTGTGCCCAAATTTGGGGTTCTTTTTTCCGAAGTACAAACCAAATTGCGGCAAAATCGACTACGATCAAATCTGCCACGATCGTACTTCGGTAAAACACCCCAAATCGAGCATAACTTGCATCGTATCTCCCCTTAGCTGGCAACTCCCTACACTAAGCACAGTGACCAGAGCCGCTGCACAGACGTGACGTGCTGGAGCTAATGCGTACCACCGCAGATACTAATGCTTGAAATTAAGGCAGTAACCTTACCCACACGACCTTAACGCTTAAACACGACCTTAACGCTCAAACACACCATAACAGATATCCACCAGATGCACAATATACCTGCCCATCCCAGGGAAATGTTCGGACATGTCTAAACGGACTTGAGTGCCAGAGACCCGCACACAGTGCCCCATTAATGGCTGAGCTGAGAGGCCGCTAACAGGGGAGCCGAGTATGCAGTTGCTCCTGGGCCCAAGCACACCCCACGCCCCCTCCCTGGGAAATGAAAACTCTATTGCGATGAGAACGCAATGATTATTGGTTTTTAAGTTCACTATATGTTGTTCATATGAAAATGCCTACATTTAGCAATATGGTCTAACTTTTAGGGGAGGGGATGTGGTGGGCATCCAACTCCTTTGCACATTCCAATGAAACTGTTTGAGTGCAGCTTCAGGTACAAGCAGGTTTACAAGCAGTGATCTCTTTCCTTTGTGTCTAAATGTTAATGTTAAATGTTAAAGGTATTTGTATCGCGCACCGTCACCAACGGAGTTGGTCCCCAGGCGCTCTGGCGGATCTGCAAATGAGAAGATGGGTTGGGTTAGTAGGTGAAGCGGGAATCGGATAGTGAGAGGAGTGATGTTCTGTTGGCAGCTTCAACTCGGTATACACTGGGTGCTGAGCTTTGGTGTGAGTATTGGATCGTTGTCAGTCCTCGTGTGCTGTTGGTGTTGCGTATGTGTTGTTGCGGTGTTGTGAAGTGCGTGCGGGTTGTTGTGCGAGAGATGCTTGTGTGAGATTTTTGAGTGAGATCAGTCTGCAGAAAAGCTGAGTTTTTTGTTAGTCGGAAGTTGGAAGTCGGAAGAGAAGTTCCCAAGTCTGTCCGAATGTGGCACTCGCCAATCCTCCCCGTTTCATCGGGTGGGGAAAAGGCTACGCCTGGCAGGGTTTAGTTTGAGTGGGGAACTCCCTGTGAAGCATACACTTAAGAGCTGCTGTGAGAATGAGCAGCCCCCCACTCTTCCAATCACTCCGCTGACAGTACAAACTCAACCTCGATTTTAATTGCTTAAAAATGTAGGAATAAGAATGCAGGTTCAGGGAAGGTTACGCTGTCAGGCACCATAGGAGCAGGCTGGTCAGTAGCTCAGGACGCAGCTGTTCAGCTCACATGCGGACAAGGACACCTGCCACGCCACTGGTTCGAGGTGGGAATAGGCAGGAAGTGGCAAGGGGCGTGGGGGATGGGCCAGAGTACGTAGTGGGAGAGGGTGTTGGGGAGGGGGTGTGCGCTTCACGCTATGATGGTTTAGACAAAGTGGTGCATTGGCGTTTGGGGAGGTGGGTGTTGTGAAGGTGATGTTGGAGGTGTATTTGGTGGGTAAAGGATGTGATTACATAAATATAATAAACAATAAAAGAATAAAGGACAATACATAATAAATATGAAGGAGGAGTGGATAACCCAGGTTGGAACAAGATTGGACGGGTAATAATAATAAAAAGAAATGGCATTGGAGATCTTGAGGGCCAGGAAGCTCGATGAAAGGGGTGATGAGGATGAAGAGAGCGACAGTCGGGGATGAGCCGGGGTTGGGGGAGGAGGATAGTTTTGGTTTCTATTTTAAAGTTAAGACAGGAATTTGGTGGTAAGGTAAGGCAAGATTGGTTAAGTGAGAGAAAAGTGCAGTAGTTAAGGTGAAATATAGGGTGGCCTACTCTAGTGTTAGGGGGCATGAGGTATCGGGCCAACCCCGGCATAGAGCAGGGGGTGGGGCTGTTGTGGTTGTATGGCCCCTCAGAGCCTTGTGGTTTAGGAGCTCATCGATGCTGCAGGCCCTTCCCATGCCTTTTTTATGACCCAGTTATTGGTAGCCCCACTCCAGACAGGGCTGGGCGAGGACAGGAGGCAGAAGGCAGCCAGCAGTCTTCGGGAGAGGAGTTGCAGCAGAAGAGGTAGCAGTGACCGGATTGAAGGGGTATCTACAAGAAGGAACAGTAGGGATAGGAACATATTGGGTCAAGAAGTTGTTTGTTTTAGGTGGATGCCAACAGTTAAGTTTGGTGACAGTTGAGATGGGTGAATACAGGTCAACAAAGAAGTTTAGATTAATGGGGAACTCAGATGATCGTGGATGCAGAGAATGTCATTTTAACTGGAAAAATGTGGATAGGGAGAAGGAGAGTTGAATGGGAGGGTCACACATTTGAAAGAGGAGTTATACATTCTTGGCACAGGAATGGAGAGGATGACTTAAAATAAACAGGATGAAAGGTAAAATCAAAGGAAGGGAAAGGTTTCGAGGATTTAAAAAACATGGTAGGGTGCAAAAAGGGGCTGTATCAGAGGATGTGCGCTGGGGTGAAAGGGCGTAAGCAGAGCGGCACACAGGGGGATGAAGTGGGCAGTGATGCTACGTGAAGTAACAGGGTGTATGGATTGAACCGCATGGACGGGGTACACGGATGGCCCCTGGTGCAGTGGGCGGAACAGTGATGACATGGAACATTTGTAAAGGTGATCCTGGGGGCGCATTGGCCAAGTAGCAGGGATCCAGTGCAATGGGGTGGGGGGCAGCAGAGGAGGTGCATGGCAAAGAGATGGGAGCAAGCATTTACAAGGGTAACAGTGGCACATTGGCAAAATAGGAGGGTGGTGGAGTTACGGCGGGGGGTGGGGAGAAGGAATTAAACTGCATGGACAGAGGGTGCAGGTACAGCCCCATGTGCAGTAGGGGCGCAATAACGAGGGATGCATGGTGAGGCGCGGGGGGAGTAATTGGTATTGTTGGGGTGAGTACGAGGGAGTGCCCTTGCAGGAGTACGTTGGTTGGTAGATGGCCAGGAGGTGCTGTTCAATATGCTGGCCCCTAAGCAAATGCGGTTGGGTTTGGTGAAGGGTTGCAAGGGATTACAGTGATTGGCAAGGGAAAGGAGGGCAGACAGGTTGCGGTTGGAGTGATGAATATGGGAAAGTACAGAGGATGGCTGTGGCCACATTTGTGGGTCATTGAGGGGAGAGCATAATTCGATAGAATAGACCGGGGAGTGATGTCTTCCATTATGCTTACTACATTGACAACACATTACGTTCGAGCACAGGGCTGGTGTGAAGGTGGTATCGAGGAAACAGACGTAAATGAGCATGTGGAATGAGCATAGGATGGTGTGGCACTATATAAAAATAAATAAATCTTAAAATGCTATTTTTGACTTTCTCCTGCCTAAAATATCTGTGACCCCAGTGCAGTTCAATGGGGAAATTTCATTCACCTGCTTCCCGTGACAAAATCTGCCTCCCAGGCCATCCAAAACATTGGCATGTATGCATGTAGAAAACCCACTTGAAACCAAACGCTCTTCAGTCGCCCGAGAAACATCATTATGCGCTTAAAAGTCAAGCCTTTGTTACCAGGAATTCAAACCTTCCTAGTAAGCTATGGAGCAGAGATGGCCACTGTGGCAGTGTCTGCCCACATAAAACACAACATAGGTTACTCCCCCCGATCCCTCCTTACATCATGACTGAGGCGTAGTGTTTGTTGTTGGCAATAAAAGGCAGTGGATTTTATTGCACAAATACATAAGTAATGAAACGCCATATATGTAATTTTATTTATATAATTCCATCATGAATAAAAACAGTCTCATCTCTGGATATACTTTTGGGCACATGGTCGAGGCTGTGACCTCCTGTCACGTGCCACCCTCTTCTTTCCACGACTGTGCAGGCAATATTTGTTGTCTTGTTTTTTTCTCCCTTGCCCCTTTTGCTCTTCTTCCTTGGGGCGGTTGGGTTTTGGGTGGAGAAAGATTTGTCACCTGCGTTCGCAGGATAACATTTGTGCTCCGGAGTGCTGAGGAAGGAATGGAGTCTGCGCCAGCTGCCCCTTCTTTTTTAATCCCTGCAATATGCCCTGAGCAGTGCTTTAAGTGGGCTGGGGCTTGCCGGGGCTGGGCCCTGGCAGTCTCCAGAAAGTGGGGCTGAGCCGGGGCCCTGCTCGGGCCCCCCTCCCACAAAACATTGGCGGGATGCATTATCCCGCCGCAGCCGCGACAGGAGATGCACCCGCCATTATGTCAGGCAAGCTAACAGAAGTGCCAGCCAGCCACAGCAACACTGAGGCTGGCGGCACTTCTGTCAGTCAGTGTAACTTCCTCTGATGACCCTGATGAGGGGTCATCAGAGGAAGTTACTGTCACTTTGATTGCCCTGCCCAGGTCACTGGTCCTCAGCGAACCACCCGCAGGCTCCATGATCTAATATGCACATTAGATCACGCAGCCCGCGGGTTCGCAAAGGGTAAAAGGCGCCTCAGGCTCAGTGATCTGTCTGCTCTGAGCAGAGAGCACTGAGCCCTAGGCGTCTTTCTCCTTTGGCAAAGCTTTATAAAAGATGCCTTGAATTGTGTACGTTTCAAGCCATCTTTTATAAACGTACACATATTCCTATGTTTATAAAAGACGGCTTGAAACGTACACAATTCAAGGCATCTTTTATAAAGCTTTGTCGACGGACAAAGCCACCTTCGGTTTTGTCCGTCATCAACGCTTTATAAAAGATGCCTTGAATGGTTTACGTGTCAAGCCATCTTTTAGAAACATAGAAACATGTTACAAATATCTATGTTTATAAAAGGTGGCTTGAAAAGTACACAAACCATAGTAAAGGAAACACACAAGTGTGCGTAAAATACTATGGTTTTGCACTTTTCAAGCCACCTTTTATAAACATAGAAATATGTAACATTGCTACGTGTATAAAAGATGGCTTGAAAAGTACACAAATCATAGTAGTACGGATACAAACATATAAATACTCAAATACATTTATATATTTGTTTGCGCACCTTACTATGATTTGTGCACTTTTAGGCTACGCCCACAATGAAAGCCACGCCCCAAACGAGCCCCCCCCTCAATTTCTTGCCCCACTTAAAGCACTGGCCCTGAGGCCATACATTTGGCTGTGAGCTTGCTGCCCACGCCGGCTGGCTTGCGCTGACGAACATCCACACTTGTGTGTGGTTTCCCTTTCTTCTTTTGTTTGTCTCTTCCTAATTTTCCCTGTTGTTGTCTGCCAGCCAAAACCTTTTGGCACTTTGCTGTTACCAGGGGTCAAGTCCTAAAAATGATGCAGGCGTTAAAAACCATGCCGCAAAGGGACCTTGGTGATAATTATGCCCATTGTACCTACATATTTTGGAGTAGCCTGGATACTACCAACATCATGACAAATTAGCCATTCTCTGCTTTTTGTCTCTTCTCGTGGCCCAGACTGTCTACGCAGTGGGAGATAGGGCACCCCACCCATGAGGAAAGGGCACTCCACCCACTGCGTAGACAGTCCGGGCCACGAGAAGAGAAAAAAATAGAGAAAAAAAACAGACTTTTGGCCCGCACGTAGGAGCATTTCTCAGGCGTCCGCAAACCCTTTCAACTGCAGCATCAGGAGGACAGAGGGCCCTGGTGGAAGGATTGGCTGGAGGGATTTACTGATTACGTGAGAGCGCTGGGGGAGGATGATCCACCAGCGCTCCTGATGGTGTTCACAAACATTGTGGGGAGAGAGATGAAGGGGATCCTGAAGACATTCCTGCCACAAGAGAGAGCAGCGTACGGGATGGCCATCACCACACTCAACAAGAAGCTACTGACCAAACCAAACATGGACTTTGAACGGTATCTGTTCAACAAATGTCAGCATCTACCTCAGGAAACAATAGGAGACTTCGTCATCAGGCTGAAAAAGATGAGTTTGCATTGCGACTTTGCACACTTCACGAATGAGGAGGCGACACGTCTCCGCATAATAGAGGGGTGTACATCACCTACATTTCGAAAAGCATCTCCTGAAGGAGCCCCTGCTGCTTAAAGAGGTCTTGGAACTGGCCCGTGTTTATTAAAGATTGAAACGCAAGCCACGGAAATGGAAAAGCCGAAGGAGAAGGGGCCGGTAGCTGCAATCCACACACATCAGACAAGGTGGCCACGCGGACAATACAGCCCTTATAGAACACCCACATGCCCTGCCCCTCAGCTTGGGTGAGAAGAGAGCATGTGCTATAGGTGTGGGATGCGGTTTCCCCGCAGGTGACCATGTCCGGCGATAGGGCATCAATGTGCCAGATGCGGGAAGAGTCATCACTTTGAACGGGTGTGCAGGGAAGGAGTTTCCTTCCCACCAAAAGAGATGATGGGCCCTCAGTGCAGATTGGGTAGAGCGAAGGGAGACTTTCACCGGTGAGAGGACAGAAGGGAGGAAGATCCACCAGGCAAAGATGCCAGAGATCACCCTTGGCCACCCGATGAACAAGCAAGATACGGGAGAGAATGGCGGTAAAGAAAGAGACTCAGGTCAGTGGGGGAAGTTGTCAGTGCCATGACTTTTCCCCCATGTTTGAGCAGAGTGGAGAGGAAGCAGCTTGACGATAAGTAGCAGCGAGATGTTGTGGAGAGAATTACAAGGAAGCCACCTTTACTCCGGAACGACCTTAAGGGAGGGGAGAAAGCACTGAGGTCACGAGGGGTGGAGGAAGGAAGAGGAGGGGCTACTAGAGCCCGGGAACAGAAGTTTGGAAAGGGCAATAAAGAAGGTTTTGGCTTCCTGGCTCCGGTGTCGTCCGTTTGTGAGGGCAGTGTGCGTGAATGGAGTTTGAAGAAGCGGGTCGACCGTTGCGCACACCAAAACACATCCTTGAACGCGTCACTATTGAGTTATCTGGACGTTTTGGGGCGCAGGATCAGTGACAAGTTCCAGTTAGGTAGGAGTAAGTTAAGGAGCTATCTGATTTCAATTATTAAAGTTAGCACGGGGGCTACAGCTTATGACCACAATAGCTGTAAATGACTGATATAGGGGCTGTAATGTTTATTTAAGCCGACTAGGTCCAGCTGGGCTATTAAGTGGGAGTTAATAGCTCCCAACTCCTCCCCATGTCGAACTCTAGGGAAAAATGATATATAGCGTAGCAAGGGACATTTACTCATGCATGATAATAAAAGCCATTATATGTGCTCACATTAATGGAAAGAAGGGTATAGTTAGTTACAACACAAATTGATGTAGGGTATGGCCAGGTGCAGGGGACATATGATGCATTTCATTTAAGTGGAACTCATCTGCATTTCAAACTCTGGGGAAGAATGCATATAAAGCTAGCGCTACACCTAAGGTTGTAGCTTGGCACATTGTGGAGAATAAGTGTAAGTTTGGTTGGGTGGTGAGCTCACCATGCATGATAATGAAAACAATTATATGTGCTCACGCTAAAGGAAAGAAAAGGTATGATTAGCTATAACAACAATTGCGGTACGTTGCGGCCAGGTGTGGGTACATGAAATGCAATTCCCTTAATTTGCACGCTATGCCATTTTGGTGTAAAAGGGAGCTGAGCGAGGGTGGTTGAGGTCATTTGTTATTGAGGCTTACCAGGCGTACAGTCATGGTTATATGCCGCCAGGTTGTGCACTGCAATGTCGGCCAAACATTTGTAATTCTCATGGTTGCAGGATTGGAAAGTAGCACGTGCTGAAGCTGACGGGCAGCTCGCATTGAGTCAAGGAGATTGAACGCAGGATGGAGGTGCAGTCATGTTATCATGGAAGGAGGGTGGCCAGATGCCTTGGGAGGTGTTCTTACCAACACATCTTTGTAAGGAAATGAGTGTTAAGGCGCATTCGGCTAAGGTGAGCACTCATGGGAGCAGTTATGAATTGTACCCTTCTCTTGCCATTACCTTGACAGGTGTCAGAATGTTTGAGCCAGGAAGCCCACGCCCCAATCTAGGTGAGACGCAGGTCAAGGAAGTGATAATTCAGGAGGAGAGTAACAAAACCCCAGTGACAGCTGTAATGGATGCCAGATTCTGGGCGAACTTCTCTTCTCTTGCCAAAGAAGGGGGCTGGGAAATGGCAATGAAAAAGATGGGTGCCCCCACAATCGATGGGACTGGAAGCCTAACGAAAGTCAGTCCTAATTCTAGTGCTGAGCTGCAGATGTAATAAGTAGTGGGGATTGAGGTCAATGTCCCCCGGAAGAGACAGATGAAACTGAGTGGCAGTCCCCAGTTTCGAAAGACTAAAAAGGAGCTGGAGGATGAATTGGCCCCGTTAACGGTGCTTGTTGGCCATACGAAAGAGCTGGTATCCCCCGGCCTGCATCCCAGGGGCCGTCCAATATGTTAATTATCTTAAACTGCTCTCACCGATGAGGTCATCTCATGAACGGGGGTGGGGTATCATCGGGCAATGCTGCTGCTGTAGGTGAGGTGGAGAGGGCACTGAACAAGAAAGTGCACATCATTATTGGGTTTTTTACAGGGGGAGAATGCATTGACACAGGGTGTGGTGTGGTGCAGGGGCCCCCCTATAAAGGAACAGGTGGGAGGAGGCTGCAGTTCAAGAGGAGGGGCCAGCAGTGTATGGGGGGGTACGCATGAGTCATCGAAAGGCTTCAGCAATGGGGCAAACAAATACTTCCCCAGTAATATTTCAGGGGGGTCAGCATCAAAGGGGTGTTCGTCCCGTTTGTCAGACAGGCCGAGCAATTGGGTTGAGGATAGGCTCCCAACAATCACTCAGAACAATTACCTGTGCTGGCACATCCCAGAGGGGGTGAAGGGGGATACATGGAACAGGAAATTCATTGACATGCTCTCCCTCCTTGAGCATGAAGTGAAAGGGTGCAATACACTCCAAGGTAACTCTGACAGGAATACAGTGAAAGCTAGAAAAAGGGGAAGGCCTGAGGAGAACTTGGTGGATTGGTTAGAGGCATTTAAAATAATGGCTCAATTTATTGTACAAGAACAACCTGATCAGTGCCCTGCTCTGTACAGCTGGATGTGTTATTGAGGAGCAGAGAAGGTTGGGGGCTCAGTGTGGCTGCTGAGAGACAAGCGTTTCCGCAAAAGGTTGGAAAGTGATCACCTCAATAAGTGGGATCACAAACAGGTGGAGGAATGATTGGACCCGAGGATGGTAGCATCAGAAAGCAGTTCAACATGGGGTCTGGCATCATTCGCTTGGTAGCAGGGAGTGCTCAGCAGGGGGCCACACCATCCCTCCCGTGGATCAAGCATGAACAGGGAGTGGCTTTAGAGGGCCAGGGTAGAGTACCTTGTTTGGTAACTGGGACATGGGGTTGGTCAACACCACTCCAGCTGAACAGGTGTCTCGGGGTTCGATTGCATGAGCGGGGGTGCAGAGGGCGCCCACTTCAGGTCAGCAAGTAGGTTTTAGAGGGTGGGGCCTCCCAAGCTCGCAGTGGGGTGGCAAGGCCACGAGTCATCCTTCATTCCTGTGCAGATTTTTCAATAAAGGTTTCTGCCAATGGGGTGTGAATTGTCGTTATTTGGCATGCATATCTTGTGATATGTTCAGGCACCCTGCCAAGTTCTGCAAGGGAAGAGGTGGGGGAAACCCATAGGAGGCATCCTAAATAGGTTGCCCGAAGAGATAAGGGGTCACGTAAAGAAGAAGCCATAAAGGGTCATGGTCAACCACTTTAGTTGTCTCTTGAAGAATAAGTGTGAGGTTGGAGGTTAATTGCGTTATTGCTGTTGTTAGTGTGCCATCTGCATATGGATGTTTTCTATTTGTCACTAATACTATTTTTTTTCTTTAAGGTAAGAATGTTTCCTGGGCAACAAACTGTAATACAGATGCAAGTTGAACGCAGTATAAAGGAACGCACTTATCAGCTGCGAGAGTAGCATTGTAAAAGGGGAGGGGGATCATCCTGATACTTGTGAAATAAAATCCATAATAAAACTAATCCAAATATACATGGGCACAGGTAAGTATAATGAAACTAACTGGTAAAACGAAACACAGTAAATGGGCCTTAAAAGCTTTCTTTTGCAGAAAACGAGTTTTAGCCTTTTGTGTGCGGAAAAAGCTGCTGTGAACGGTGACTTAGTGCAGAGTCTGAGATCCCAGACCTGCAATGATAGAAGTATGCAATGGTTGTTATTTTTCGAGATCATAGATTAGAGCTCACAGGTTCCGCCTGTGTGCATGTCCATTTTATAATTAAAAAATCACTTGTAAAATACAATTTTCTAATGGACCCAAAAAGAACCACAATGTTTTCAGATTGCCCATAGTACATTTTCTTTGGGAAAAGGTTAGCGTGTCCCTGATATGCATCATTTATGTAGCAGTACATCTGTGGTTCAAGGTTCTGATGGTGAGATGGTGGTAAGCGCTTCTCATGTGAACAGAGATTAGGCGGCCAGGGCAGATGATTAAAGATCTGCTGGTCGTCTCAAATGTTTCAATGAACTAACTTTGTGTGTGTGCGATTTGGGGGTGGATTGTGATGTCACATGTTATAATTGAGGGCAATGGGGGAAAGTTTGTGGACTCAATTACTGAATGTAATGTATGCTTTTCTATAAGGTTGCAAAGCGCAAACACCAATCAGCTTTGTGTGGGGATATTTTTTCATGTTGCACTATCACGAATGCTAATTCATTTGCATTGTATACAAGTTATAGATTTAGGGGCGTTTCTTTGACAGCGCCTTTTCATGCATTTCAGTTCCACGATCTGTTTGAATATAGCTGTTCCCAGCTGTGTCGGGTCCTGAATAAAACTGCGTTACTTCTTGCACCAACGTACACTCCTTTTTGACTACTTTTGTAATTTTCTCATGAGTTTCGAGGTGACCCCCAATGCATTTTAACACTGGTTTACGCATGGCTTATCCAGCCAGCATGTCCGGAGCAAGGCAGCAGGATGGTAATAAGGGGACCAGACTAAATGTTACACAGAATGTGGATGGAGGTTATTTGCGCACGCAGGGGACAGGCAAGGTGAGACGGGCCCATACTAATTATGGCTCAGGGCAGTGGGTGGACGGTGTGAAGAATCCTTCAGATCTCTCACTGAAACCCGGCCTAAAGTCTCCTCCCAGGTGGCCAGTGGAAGGCCGACGCTTCCTGATCCTAATCCTGTGCATTGTGTACTGCGGGAGGATCACCTGGGTGTAGACAGGGCCCAGTATGGTGAGGAGATTCATGGAATGCGACACTGTTTATTTCCTCTAACAGGAAGATTCTTACCACTGTACCTAAAGAGGTTATGGCTTAGATAAGGTTTTGAACCCAAAGGTTAAGAAATAAGATTAAACTATACCAAAATAAATATCATTTTTGGTATCCCAGACTTAACACCTTTTGCAAACCCAAGGGTACAATGTAAAGGATTATGGAAAGGTTGTCTTCACTAAACCACCTTCCTCTATAATAGCTAATTGTTATAACCCCTTGGTTAAAAACCGTACGAAAATAAAATCTACCCTTACAAATAATGTAGAACTGGAAAAACCTAACTTTGTTGGAAGGAACTACAGGTCCCAGAATCCTAGCGGTACTAAGATGAGGAAGAGGGCTAAAGAGGTATGCAGATGTAGTAGTCAGGCAATTAAGCCTGGTAGCCATTGCAGTAGTCAGGCAATTAACATTAATGCCCATACCTGAAGACAATCATTGTACCTGTGAGGAACAAAAGGCTCCTGCAAGAAAGGAGGAGTAGAAGGAGCTGGATCAAGGGCTGGAAAGCTGTCTGTAGCAGTAGTAGCAGACGAGAAGCAAGAGGCTGTTAAATCACAAGAAAGTGGAAGAATAGAAGGGACAGCAGATTTACATGCAGAGGCTGCACAGAGGAAGACCTGCTGGAGGCTGAGTTTTCCCCATGTGAGCTGTATTGCAGTGACTGCAGAACAGTTACTGTGTACGAGAGAGACTAAGGCTAGAAGTGGAAGGGAAGCCGAGGGACTCGGGAGAAAAGGAAACTCGCACACCAAGTGACAGGACCTGAGAAACCTGTGCTGTAGAAGAGTGTGAGTCCCCAGTGACCCAGAAGTAGTAGCAGAGGAAGACGAGAAAGCACTGCAACCCGCAAAACCAGTTTGAGTGAAGCACAGCGTTCAGATGCACTGCTCAAGCCTTGCTGGTAACTGTAGCCAGTTCCTAAGTAACTCACATATGGCTGAGAGCGAGTAAAAGGTGTTTGGTATAATTGAAGTCTTGTTAACAATGGAGTTGTAACGCCCATGCTTATCGTGAAAGCTGTAATGCTTGCATGAGAAGGAAAAGGCATTTAAATCTATTGTTTAACACTTTAAAACTTGTTGCTGACTAACGCAGTGGTCGCGTGTCCTGAATTGAGGAAAAGAAACGCTTTATAGACGATTACCAGATTCCTAACATTGACATTATGCAAGTTACAACTACAAAGAGTGAGCGCTCCACCAAAAGAAGGTCACGTGTACCCAATTATGACTCTCAGTGGAGGTCAGAGCTGCATCCATTACCATTACACGGGAATACAATTCCTCATTCAACTTTAAACTTTGAATTCCATCTTAAAGAGAGGCAGCGTGTGCCTGATTGTGTTTTCACAAGTCCAGTCTGTCACTGCAGGTTCATCCCAATGTCAGAGGTAAGTACATAGTGTAGTGGGGCAATTATTGCAGGCTCTGCCCCACTGCTTTCTTCAGAAGAAACAAAATGATAATATAAGAAAGGATTTATTTGAGACTGCACTTTAAATGCTCCTGGAAATGCTGCTTGCACAAATGATAGTTATTTTCACTATCAAGTAGGGCACAGAGAAGGCATTAGCCTGCACAATTAGTGTGTTTTAAAATAGAATAGATTAGGTGACAGGAAGGCGTGTACACAGGATAGGGACTCACTACACAAGTAGGGCAGGACAACTATAGGCAGATAAGGTTGCTGATACCCATAAGGAGAAATATAATGTGACATGCATGCACCATAAAATCGGTAAATACCAAGCAAATGTGTCCTGTAGAGGAAAATAAGGTGCCATTTTAAAACTGGAAAAACATATAATTGATAGACTAGGTCCTTGGTTTGTAGATAGTGAGATACCCAGACTCCTTCTCTGTGCATTGCGCATGCACAGAAGAGAATAGGACATCTGACTGTGTGCATACCTAGACAAATAAAGTCATTAAAGGTGTTTCCTGGATACCCCATTGAGTAGAATACTGTTGTTAAAGCTAAGTTGTTCCAGACCAAAGGGAGAGGGGGATTATTTGCTACCCATTATCTCGATGTTCGAAGTTTACAATTCAAAGTGAGAAAGGTACACTTTTACACGATAATTCAATAGAAACATCACGGAAGGGAATCTAGCCTACATACATGTTGAACATACTTTCCATTCTATGAGTCACCTACATACATGAAGGTCTATTAGTCTTTTGCAAGAGTTCCTAAAATGCTGTTGGAATTCTGACATGTCTATTGAGTAAGTTATGGTACCTATTTTGAATAAAGGGGAAGTAGCGAGAATTGGACAGATAGGGATATTCTAAACTAATTTGTTGTTTTGCACAAATGAAAGATTCCTCCTGGACTCTCATGCACTCAATCCATGGTGCCTGCATGTTCAGGGTGAATTAAATGCATAGATCCCTAGCGGGAAGTGTGTGTTACTAAAGTACCTATTTGCATAATTGTGGCATTGAAAACTGAAGTTACTTGTGTGTTGATTCACATCATTGGCCTTTTATGAAAAAACATTTTTTTATCTGTAATCTATTTCAATTATTTCTATTTGGTTAATACACATACCTTCTGTGCAACCCTGTATGTTTCTTGTCCTGAAAGGGGAGGGAAGCTGTAAGGAATCAATTCTATTAAATTGGGCGGTCCAAGATTCATAAAAAGAACTTTATCAAATAAAGGAGTACTGTGCGTACCTGGTTTGGGCATGGAAAATTCCCCTGATTTAGATATCACACAGTTAAGGCATCCTACACTAATCACGCATGACCAATAGCAACCTAACCTAAGAGCTTTGGGACTGTCAATAGGTGGCCACAAGAGATGGTGATCTGTTAGATGAGCGCTACAGAATAGAGCCCGTTAGGTATTGGTGCTTTTGTTATACTACTTTTTTGTGTCTATGGTTGCTCTCATATTGTAGGCTTACTTCTATGTCATTAGACACTTAGCCCAGTTTTCAATTTTGAATGTCATGTCACCCTGTTCATGGGCTTAGACAAGACCTAAAGTGCTTGACTCAATTTACGGTTCTAATCATTGAAATAATGTTTTGAATATCATTTGAAGTGCGTTAGAACTAACTCAAGACAGTATTCAAACAAAGCTTACACATTCTCTATGTGCCCTCTTTGTGGTTACAATCGGCTCAAACTGGCCCAACCCTTAAGTACCTATTAGTGTGAACTGGCTTGAATCAGTTCCAACCTAAACAATGGTCCAACAGCTGAATACAAATTTTAAAAAACGAAATAAAATCAAAAGAATGCAACTTAAAACAGGAAAAGCTTCCACAATGTCAAACTGGGTCAAGCCAGCCACTGCCCATATCTATTTGAACACTCAAATGGAGGTTTTAATCTTTGAATTCACTTTTAGGTTTTGCTCGAAAAGGTAATGAAAAATTAAAACTGATATTAACTCTGATTATTTGGACAAGCTGGCATCAGACTTGGGATGGTTTTGCCCATTGCTGTTTCCATTTGGGCCACATGGGGTTTGTGATAAATAATTAGTGTGCAGCCATGGAGCAAATTTCAGTTGGATCTTGGAACTGGTCCATTGTGTTCAATGAGGTCTATTGATTTCAGGTGGTATTTTTATCTGGCCTTCAGAATATCGCTTGTTTTTTTCGGCTGGTCATGTGGGCTCAAAAATCCATGCGCCACCGCTGAAAAGTGTTTGCAGCTGGTCAAATAGCATTTTCACTGGGGTTTTGGGGCTGCAGTGGATCGTGACCCTGAGCTGTGCCGCTGCTAATGAAAGTAATTAGCTTTGCCGCACACTGGCAGATGTTCATTTGATTTTTCATTTAGTATATTTTTGCCATTGCCAGCTAAGGCTGCCGCCGCGCTGTGCACCAGTGGAACGTACAGAGACAGAAACAGTGTATCATGATTAAAGCGAGCGTAAAGAGTACCCACGAGGGGGGCAGGAACTGGGTGGGACTGGCAATAGGGATTAGCATGGCCATTGGCAGTCAATGAGTAGGTAAATGACCAAATAACAGCTTGAAGCTTTGTGTCCCTCCTCATGTGCCATTTCTCCCTCTCCATAATCTAATGCAAGAGTTTCAGCTTATAGGTGATGCTGCAACCCAATAGCTGAAAATAATGAGAGCAAGACAAGTGTGCATAATGTGCTCAAAATGGTTTCTTGTTTAATCACTATCAGACATATTTGTCAAATATACAGTCTGTGGTCATTATGTTCCCAAAATGTTCTTTGATTTAATGCAAAACAGCCTGGCACTTACAATGTATTCATCCCTCCCCTTTTTCATAGGTGAGCTATTTACAGAATTCAGGTGATTTACTCACTGACTGAATTCTTTTATTTACTGAGTGAGAGAGTGTGATTTATTCACAGACTGATTTATTTACAAGCTGAGCCAGACAGATGGATTTACAATATGCAGACTTGATGCCTACAAGACCGTCTGAGTCCCAAAATGCATGCATTTGTAGGGTCAGATTATTTATTGTTTGTGGCACACAGCTCTCCCTTTCGAGGTAACAATCTACCACTGCAACTGTCATGCCTGCAACACTACACATAGTTTTGATTCCAAAATGTACGTTTCACCTACTGCAGCGCGCAATGCACCCCTGCACCAAAATGATCACCATGCACGTTGCACACATGTGCCCGCCCATGCTGGCCCTGCAGTCATTACGGGTCTGGCGGTAACCATGTCGGTGCTACCGGTAGGTTGCCACTGGACACGTAATGATTTATCGGCACCTGACTTCCTGGTAACACCAGGGGATTACAACCTCGGCGGTCCGGGAAGTCAGGCGCTGGCAAATTTTAAGTCCCCATTCCCATACAGTCCTATGGGACTCTATGGGAATGAGCCCACAGAAGCACCAGCACCATTGTTAATGGTCCCAGTGCTTACGTGACAGCTTGCCTACCATGGCCGCTGTGCCTGGCAGGGTCAGACCTGTCGGGCACAGCGGCTCTGGCAAGCAAACACATAGTGTGCCGGTCCGGAAACAACAGTGCCAGTAAGCTTACCAGCACCGTTGTTTCCGGACCAACACACTTATAATGAGGCCCTCTGATACAGCATGAACGTCTTTGAGGAGCTTGGGGTGTGGGGGGGCCTGACAAGGCTCCCAGGGAGACCTTCTCATTCTGTGTTACAACACTGACCCAATCCCAAAATGCCCAGATGTAAATGCTCCGAATACTTGAGCCACTACAGCCTCGGTCGGGGCCACAGCCCTCTTTCTGCTCTGACGTGGGCAGAAGCGTGATCTCCAGGAATCAAATTATGGGGGGCACAGAAGGGGCCACAGGCAAAAGTAGGGGGGCCATCTATAAAAGGGCTATTAGTACTCTTTCCCAGTCTGACGCGCACCCCACACCTTGCATCCTTCTTCCCATACCCCAGAACCTAGGCCCTATAGCTGAAATGCTGCCTCCCGACCACCAGACCCCAAGCACCATGCCTGGCATCCTGCCTTGTTACCGCCAAAGCACAGACCCCTTACCTTACATCCTATTACCCCACCAGGCAGAGCCCATGCCCTGGTATCCTGCCTCCCCAGTACCCAGCCCTCATACCTGGCATCCTTTCACCCCAACCACCCACAGCCCAGGCCTCATACATTGTATCCTGCCTCCCCACCACCAGAGCCCAGGCCCCATATCTGGTTTATTTGCTCACCCACTACCCAGGGCCCAGGCCTCATACCTGTCATTGTGCCTCCCCACCGCCATAGCCATGGCCTCATGCCTAGCATCTTGCCTCCTCAAAAGCCAAAGGCCAGAACACACGTCCCATACCTGGCATCCTTCCCCCTCAACACCTAGATCCTTTGCACCATATCTGGCATCCTACCTCCTCACCACCAGAGCCCAAGCTCCATACCTGGCATCCTGCCTCCTCAACATCCAAAGGCCAGAACACAAGCCCCAAACCTGTCATCCTTTCCCCAACAACACCAGAGCCTAAGCCACATAATAATGTTTTCCATTGATATACACAAATACATGACTTTTCAAAAGTGAAAAAAGGTTGCTCCCAGTTCTTATAAGGTGGTCTGCTGAGCAATATATTGTAACAGTAACTACCTGAAAATCATTCTACACCCCCTAACAAACAACCCATCTTCACATACAGCTCCTCACTTAATCAATACGGATTACACAATAAAATGCATACCACCAGAATACATTCCCTAAGTCCACTGCTCCAGAAAACTCACAAAAAATATAAAACGTGCACAACACAGAGAATCCTGCCTTTTCAGATCATGCACACACCAACATTGCAGCAAAGCTACGTTCCCCTGCTTCTGCATTTGTCTCCTACCCCACCTCTTGAAGATATTGAAACCCCAAGAAACTGTGAAAATGGTGGACTATGTTCTATACAAACCTCAATAACATAGTGTAACAGGGCATACAAAATGTGTTTCATTCTCTTGTGGGGCCATACTATGGATGGCCCATGCCATTTTGATGACTAGCAGAAATAGAGGAGGAAATAACTGTTGCCTCTGCTGAGGTCAACTCACTATACATTAAGAGAGATTACATTATTTGCCCAAGATCACATACGCTGGTGAAATAGTAAAACTGGGATTGTAACCCAATCGACAGTTTAGGCATTTGAACACATAACTTTCAAGCTCAACTTGCTACAAATATGAACATTTTTGATTTCAAAGCCTACAATAACACTGCCTGATAGGGCAGAGTGCTCAAGTTTCCCATTTCCATGTGTGTGAAGACAGTCCTGTTTATTCCTCTCCTTTGGATTGGGCATGCTCCATGCAAATTAGGACATTCCCTTTAATTTATGAATGCTACCCAAATGCAGATGTCCAAACAAGCCCTTTAGGATCTGCACAATTTAGCAACTTCGCAAGGGAATCTTTAAAATAGGGCATTGAGAGACCCAATGACCCACTGTCCCACCACCTTCTCCCCGCAGAAGGGGGAAAAGGTTAGTCATGCAGAGCCACCTTAATGATTTGGGTGGTCTGTATTGCGAACATATTTGGCACACTAGACACTGATCATTCAGATGTATGTAACTTGATTGATTTGTATTATTTATAACGTGCTCAGAACGGACGGAACCGTACAAAGGTGCAGCTGTAACATAAACAAGTTACCAAAAAACCATACCAACAGGAAAACCTCCTAACTGAACATCATGCCCCCCCATATCCATGTTCCCCATATGGAATCTTACTTGAAAAGGAAGGCCTTGAGAGCTCTATGAAACTGATATAAAGACTCAAGGGCTCTGATATCTCGCACAATACTATTCCATGGCCTGGGGCCAAAAACGGCGAACCGTCTATCTACCCTCGAAACAAATGCTGACATGGGAACGATCAGGAGCAACTGGCCCCCCACCACAATAGCATGGTCTTCACCTGGAATGAAAGATAGGACTTGATGTAAAAGTTTCTGCGAATAAAAAATAACGTGCACCTTGGCTCGTACAAGCCCAACTTGGCATGCATTGCAGGTCTCCATGGCCCATTGTCAAAGGGGATTTCAGGATTCAATTGAGAGCAATATAGAGAAATAATGGATCTTTTTAGAATATAATCTTGGCCAGGGTTGCTGGTATGTAAAAAATAAAGAAAACAAGTACCACAACAGATAGAATGCTACTCAATTTCTTATAACTAGCGGTACCAGCCGGCATTGCATGCGTCTGTAGCTGACATGCACGTGGGGGTCTGCAATAGCCTTGTGTATGTTTTATTGTGTCATAGCTTCCTATTTTTGAAAAATCGCAAAATCAGCAATCTCCCAAAAACGCCTATACTGATAGCACAGGGTTGGACCCCGCTCCACCCCTATGCAGGGCGAATGGGTGGAGTTGGTCAGATTTCACTATCGCCAGTACACCCAAGACTGGTATGCCGATCTCGGGCCAAAATTTCAACCAACCAACTGTTGTGGTGCTTGAACCAACAATTGCGAAATCACCTATACTGATAGCACAGGGCCGGACTCCGCCCTGCGCAGGGCGAATGGGTGGGGTTGGTCAAATTTCAATATCGCTAGTACACCCCAGACTGATATGCCGACCTTGTGCCATAACTGTGTAGCTATCCACTCTTGGCTCGCTTGCCTGACAAATCTTCTTGATTTACTTAAATGGGTGCGCTGGAGTTCATCCATAGGACGCGTGATGGACGTGTTCTGCTTGCATGCCAGTAAAGCCTACGAATTAATCTTCACGTGCCTTAAACCCAAACGGCGTGAAACACTCCTCAGCTTTAACAAATGGGAATACGGATTATGTGTGGAATCAATACCTGACATTCAACTACTGAAAATGGAAAGGCATTAACAAAAAGGAGAGGCAGGTTTAAGGTTGGGATCGATATGTGATAATGGAATACTGATAAATAGCACCCTGGGTGGGGAGCCAGCCAATCAGGGGGCTAGGAATACGGGCTTGAACCGCTTGTACAAGCCTGCGTTCTAAGCCGCCTGATGGCCGGCTCTCCCTGCCACCATCTGCCACCATCTCCCTGCCGCACGTGTTCACGCTGTAGGAAGGAAAATCCTTTTTATTAGTACCCCAGGGAACCGCTTTGGCAACCTGGGGTGCTGATGGCCTTCATCCTCCATTCCATGCTTCGCTTGGGCCGATAACTTCGGCTACCGGGACATTATCCCCCGTTCTAGACCCTAGAATGGAGGATGAACGCCACATGAAAAGGAACTGTGAAAAAATAAAACACAACATAGCAAAGAATTGCTCTCACCATGTTTTAAGAAATGCAATCCTCTGACACTGACACACACTCTGAAGACTCATAAAAAAGCTATTAGAGGTTGGGGTTAGGGTGGTAAAGCTAGGGGCTGACTGAGTGACATGCAGTTGAATAAACCATTTAATTGACAAGCCTTTTTCAATATAAACTAGTGTGAAAACCTGTATACACGGGAACGAAGTGTGTGAGGAAAGAACTGCATGGGACAAACATACATCTGGCCTTATATTTCCTGAGGCAATAACTTATTTACTAAGGCAATAGCTCCCTCTAGCAGTGACAAAAGGTGAAGCGGGCAGTCTCTACTGCACATGACTGCATCGGACAAACATACATCTGGCCTTTTATTATATTGTATGATATATTGTATGATTCTAGAACTGGAATAGTGAGGAGGGGGATATGGTATGTTCAAAAACCAACATGAGGTAATACCTTTTCACATATAGGGAGTGAATACCTCCCAGAATAATGCCCTTTTTGCAAGCCTGCAGCGAGACCACATTTCAGCATTGTAGTGGTGGAAGGCCTGTCCCTTTTGTTGTGCTTCTGATGTAGATTTGCAATTTGTGACACCTTGCAATACTAGTGACCTAGTCAATGTGCACTCTAGGAACTTCTTTTAGAATTTAAGTAGTTGTGCCTTGTGTGAGCGGCACATATTTTGACCCTGCAATGAGGGTAAACCCTTTAGTGCTGCAGTGGTGGTGTCATGCCTTGTACGAGGTGTAGGTGTGTCCATCATGCAGGAAAGGACACTTCTCAGCACTGCAGGGGTGGCTTCCTATCAATTGCGATCTGTGTCTGGATCTTTTCTGGGGTGAGGTTCACATTTCGTGATTTCAGTGATGGGGATCGTTACTGTGGGAGTGAGTTTCAGTCCTGCCACGAGAGTCACCTTTCCATATTTCAGAGGTAGCATTCTGTGGGATTGCATTTCTGTGGTGAGGTGTGTCTTTCAGTGTAGCAGAAGTAGTGTTTGGTCCTCTTTATGATGGACTTTTCTCAGTCCTTCAGCAATGGTCAATTACCAGTTTTGAAGTAGCTGTCTAATGTGGAAAATGCACTTGTCTCAGTCCTGCGCTTATGTATTATACCAGAAGGTTTCTGACCAGCACTCGTCTCAGTCCCGCAGTGTAGGTCATCTTCGTGCCTTGTGAAGCTGGTGTCTAGGCTGTGAAAATGTACTTGTCTTCGTGATGCTGCAAAGATCTTCTTACAGTTTTGCATTGCTAGTATCTGGGCTGTTGTGAGGTTTAAATGTCCAAACCCTGCATGAAATTCCCCTTTCATTGCAGAAGTGGTGGTGGCCTGCCCTCTGTGAGTTGCACTTATCTCAGTCCTTCTGTGGAGCGGCAACGCTGCAGTGCTAGTGCCCCGGCTTGTGCGATGTGTGAATGTCTAATCCCGGCATGGAAGATCTCCCAGCGTGCATTGTTGGCAGTTCACGTGTTATTAGTGAAGTGGTAATGTCCTGTTGTGTGTGAGAATCCCATGTGGGAGTCACGTGTCTTAGTCCTGTGGGAGAATCACTTGTGAAAGTCACATAACTCAGTCCTGTGTGAGAATCAATTGTCGCAGTCCTGTGTGAAAATCACTTGTGAGAGTCACGTGGCTCAGTCCTGTCTGAGAATTACTTGTGAGAATCACTTGTCACACTCCTGAATGTGAATCACTTGTCAGAGTCACATGTCTCAGTCCTGTCTGATAATTGATTGATTGAATGATAGTTTATTTGTACAGCACCTATACACAACGTGTTTCAAAGTGTTTCAAGGCAAGGGAAGGAGCAAGGGAAAATACAGTGACATTCCTACAAGGCCTCGAGATATTAAGAATTTGAAATTACTATCGTACTAGGCCTGACAATATTTCTGGTAGAGCCGAAGAGTTGACACAAGGTGCAGGGAGGGGTGAGAGGATGGAGGAGGAGAGGAACAAAACAAGCGACTATCGTACTACGCCTGATGACATTTCAGGTAGATCTGGAAGGGGAGGAAACAAACGAGGAGGGAGGGGGAGGAAGACAGACAGCTACTATCGTACTAGGTCAGATGACAATTTCGGATAGAGTAAGAGCTATGACAGGGATAAGGAGGGGGGTAGGAGATGTTACAGACTAGCAACTATCGTACTAGGCCTGACGACATTTCTGGTAGAGCCAGAGATTTGACACGAGGTGCAGGGGGGGAGGGAGGAGGAGAGGAACAAAACAAGCGACTATCGTACTAGGCCTGATGACATTTCAGGTAGTGCTGCAAGGGGAAGAAACAAACAAGGAGGAAAGCACTGCAAACACTCACATGCGCACAAAAACACAAACACACACACACACACACATTGTATGACAATTGGGCATAAATATTAAAGTTGTTTGTTAACTGAAAGATGATTCCCCCGGGAAATGTTACAGTGAAGTAGCACCTTTGTCTGCATTTTCCACCGTTCCATGCAAAGTTTGCAAAGGAGCAGGTGGATGTATTTTTCCTAGCTCCCGTCCCCTCACTGCTGTCATGCTGGAACAGCAGGAGAGGGCCCTGTGTGTGACCCCATATGTCATGCCTATACCTCATCAAGTGTATAAGAGATGATATGCACTCAGACAACCATATCGAATGGACGGATGCTGTGTAGAAGGAATTCAGCGCGCACCATTGCACATCATGGAGTGCTGAGTAAAATCTGACGAGGGCAGAGTGATGTCAAGGAGAAGATGTACGAAGCCATGCTGAAATGATATGAAAATACTTAAGAGTGACGATGTAACTGAAGCGATAAGAGAAACATGTATGAAACGATAAAGTAATCATGAATGTAAAAGAA
Organism: Ambystoma mexicanum; assembly: GCF_040938575.1. Classification (NCBI taxonomy): domain Eukaryota; kingdom Metazoa; phylum Chordata; class Amphibia; order Caudata; family Ambystomatidae; genus Ambystoma; species Ambystoma mexicanum. The sequence goes on along the minus strand of NC_090924.1, from coordinate 76,651,593 downwards.
GACAAAGTAACTTCCTGACCAATAAGTGTAAATACGCAGTAAAGCAAGGTAGAAAAGATACATAGAAGCTTGCTATAGAGGAAAATATAACGTGGAAAGTATGGCCACAGTTGAAAAATGGACACCGGCTTATGTAAATTCAATTCAACTACCTCAGAAGCTGATCAGAGTTGCAGAGTGAGGAGACACTGGAAGAACAACCTCGTTTGCAAAACAAAAAGGAGTCAATATTGGCTTAGGATCAAGGATGCTATTTTTAAAGAATTGCTGCAAAGTACAAAGGGAGGCAGATGGATAAGCCATGGATGAGATATATTTCTCTTAGTTTAAAAGAGAAGAAAAGCATTAGCCAAGTATTGGACAATTAAAAGTGTATAACGTTTATACAAGGTAGAGTGAGAAAGTCTCTAGAGGCCAGAGGAGCAACGACACTCACTATAATTAAATCAAATAGCAGTAAATAAGAGGCTGAAATGGACACATTTGTGGTCTCTTCATATGTGACACAGAAGTAGAAAACAAGGGCTATTGATTAAGCCTTGCATGGCGATAGTGATGTGCTTTCACTCAGTTGAATGTCCTAGAAACAGAGAACAGGCTACAAGGTAAATTACAGATGGGAAACATGGGATCATGGCCAGTCTGATGAGAGATGGCGGACTTATTGGGAAAGTGGGGAGTAATCTGATGTGATCCAAACACTTTGGTTTCGGTTTCCTTACGTGCTTCTAGCCAAGTCGAAAGTTCAAGGTTAGGTGAAAATTACAACCAGTCAGTGGGTCGATGGAGTAACCTACTATACAATGTTGCATAGACCGCCCCACTGCCATTTTGCTTGCTATAATTGGTATTATACATATTTAGAGATAGTTCGAGGATTGTCTTACAGATAAGAGACAGCCAATGAAGTACTAACCCGTATATATTCTATAAGTAGGTATGTTCCCCAAACCAATCCCACCCGCTAATAGGTTTTATGGTTCTCTATGTAGGATGACATCATAGATGATGCATATTGGGGTATCAGACCTCTGTGCAATCAAGTTTGTCTGTGAGTGTGTGAGTGTGCAAGCATCTGTCTGATATTTGTCAGTTGACCCTGCTTTATTAATCTGAGAATAATGTAGTATTCCTTGAGTCTGTCTGGTTATTTGGTCTGAGATCTTTATTGGTAATTCCATCTAGCACAAGAGACGCTTCAAGGTGCTAGTGGACATGTTGGTAATGGTCCAGATGGTTCAGGTCCAGATTCTCAGACTTTTGGCTGCTCCCACCATTAGCCAGAAGACCACAGAGCTTCCTGTGGAGAACGGCGCGCAACAAATCAAGTGAAAAAAGATACGGTTGGAGGTCCCCCTTCAACGAAATTCTTGTCCGGTCCCCGCAGTTGCCCCGTGGATGGAAGGTAAACTGGTCAGTTGAGGGAGAGTCAATGCCGAGGGACTCGAGTTGATCCACGGATGTAAGTAGAACATTGAAAGTGGCAAAAATAAGGGGGTGGGTCTATGTTGTAAATAACAGATATATATATATATATATATATATATATATATATATATATATATATATATATACATATGTATATATATATATTGCACGGCCACAATAGTGGCCGTGTAGTTATGGTTAAGTTGCTGTTTCCATAGGAAGAGAACATTTTGGGTGGCTTATAACTTTGCTCCCCCTGAACAAATCCTCACCAAACTTTGCAGAAAAAGTATATGGCCCACTCTGTATTTGTTTGCAAAGTCTGGTGATGTTTGGTCCAGGGGGGGGCAAAGTTATAGGCGGGGTCCCAAAACGTTTTTTTTCCCATAGACTGAATGGGGGAAAACTTTGCGCACGGCTACAGGCCGAACCGCTGGACGGATTTGCACCAAATTTGAGGCAGTGGCAGGGGCTTGGGCATGAAAGCCTGCTTTTGCAAATTTTGTGACAATCCATCCAGTAGTTTCCTTAAAAACAATCAAAAAGCATGTGTCTAAAAATTAGTGATATCTATGTCTGCTCCGCGGTCACAGTTCCCTGTTTGCTCCGTGGAGAACAGTGCAATTGGCTATTCCTTGGCCTGCTGCCCGTGACCATGTTGCGCTTTCACCGATTGGTTGTGGCACAGCGTGGAGTGCGTCGTAATCTTTCGATACGTCCGCCATGTTTACTTTGTTTTCTGTTGAACGCGAACATCGGCGCTAACATACCTAAAGGAAGAAGGCACCAATACAGTTATAACACTTATGGAACACTGTTTTGAAAGGTGAGCGTTAATGAGGCGTGGTAGTAGAAAGTCAAACATTGAAGTATTCTTGTTAGCACTGTCATACGGTACAGTGGGACATGCTACTCATTGTACGAAATTAACTTACTGCGTCCATTTTACAATACATAAACAACATTACTGCGGTGAGACTGGCGGGAATCTGAGGCAGCACCTGCTTTATTTCGTACACACAGCCCTTCTGCACGTGTACGCCAGTAGTGGTTCTCATGAATAGACGCTGATATGTTGTTGTACAATGAGAATGTATTTGCATTCGGAGTGAAGGCCACTGCATTTTCTCTTTCAACACGAGCTCAGTACGGCCGCATATTTGTCCACACCCATAAGGGTCCCTTGTTTATTAACCTTGAGGTACAGGGAAAGAGTAGAAAGAATGTAGGGAGTAACAGTTTGAAAAACATATCGTTTGATAAGGTTATGCTTCAAAAACGTTTGCACCGACCATGAGAAATTAGTCCCCAAACAGGCAGTCTTCCACATACACTAGTGTCTGACTACAGCGAACGCAATGGAGGCGCTCCACATCATGTAAGTGTATTTTTGCTGCCTATATACCAAATTGACGTTATGTTTTAGTTTGTAAAAAAAAAAAATATTTTCCCTGATGTTTTACAAGTTTTATGTGCCGTTGCAATTTTTTTCCTATTATGGACATTGCACGTTGTCGCCGTTTGTAGGGTGCAACTACATTTCCCCAAATTAAAATTAATATTTAATAAAAAAGGTATGTGTTAGAATTTTTTTTTGTGCACAGGTTGTGCAGTGATACACATTTTATTTCCCCTTCCACCGCGCAGCTAGTTCCAAACATAAATTGTATTATTAATAACGACGTTGCAGCTTTCGATTTATTTTTCCAATTACTGAAAATGTTATGTAGTACAACTGTGGTTTATCCAAAGGTTGCGTATTTGTACATCTTTTAATTCACATTTCCTCCTCAGATACTTCCTTCCCTATTGTGATTGTCACGGATTACAGATGCCAAGTGACAGGTTCTTTAACCGTCAAATGCAACTGTTCATAACCGGCTGTCTGAGCATCATAATTCACTGGGATGATCGTGTGGGCCCTCTGTGTCACTACGCTGCTGTCTCTATAAGAAGTAACATTCCATATTTTCTGGTGGTGCAGATCACAGAGGTTGACGTCGTCTTGCACATCAAAGTGGGAGGAAAACGACTATTTTGGCGGCAACGCTTACTTTCTGTGTGTGGAAAAAACGTGACCTTTAACATTGTCATTGTCGACCAAAGGGACAAACTTAATACTTCTATGGAAAAGTGAATAGTGCATGTGATAGTCTTTTCATATTTAACGGTACAGCTTCAGTCTCTGAGGGATAGCCTCTATGTAAGGGTAGTGCCCACAATGTCGGGGATATGGCTACTGCCCTTTACTGCAAGGGAGAAAACATTGCATTGAGGTCGCCATGTCCACCAGGGACTGGCTTTCTGGTAAATGTCTTGCTCATAACCACACATTTATCAAGGAATACAAATGTGGTGCTGCCATAACGGTAACACAGTTTCTTTTTTGCTTTCTGCAGCCTGCAATGGAAAGGGAAGAAGGCTTTCTATCCAATGCCCGTCTTCTCTTTGTATGGTGGCCATATTGAAAAAGGATTTGTTTTCTTCAGCCGGGAACGCTGGAGGCGTTCCGGTTGAAGATAAAAAATCCTCTTTCTTGGTACCGCGAATTACTGCTGTAAAATCTCGATTGCCAATGGCATTCATCCCCCACTCATTGCGGAGGGATGGGGGTGAATGATCCAGAAACGTCGGTATGCACTCTTGCTTATATTGTGTTGCACACTTGCATTGTGGAGTTCTGTGCTGTAAATTTTGCAGTTAGAAGTTCTTACAAGAATACCCAATGTACTTTCGCACTATATCAACCAGTTACACATGTCATTGTGAAGTGTGTATGACTGTTCGAACACGCCCCCATGCTGTACGTCAGCATATGATAATGTGGAATTCTTCGAATGGACGGCAGTTACTTCAAATGTTCCTTTACAGTCGTATGCTTACGTGTTACTATTAGAACCCTGATAAATGTAGTCGAAAATTTTTGTTAAAGTAATGTTATGATGCATTTATACTACTAAAAACCTATGGAATTCAGTTATAAAAACTTTGTTACAGGGACTTTGTGGTTATGTTGCCCTCCCAAAAACCTGTAAAATTCACTACAAAAAAAACCTTTGTTGAGGGGACGTTATGGTTAAGTTGCGCTACGAAAAACCTGTGTACTTCACTAAAAAAAAATGTGCCCTCCCCATTGTGGTTCAAATTAACAGAGGTTCTTCATAGGACAGATGATGAGGGAAGAGAATGGAGAACAGTGAGAGCTCTCATTGAGGGATACAGGCTGACAGAATTGACAGACAAGGAGAATGCTCAGATGATGAATTTGTATTTTTTATAAATCTCACTTATTGGATAAAAGTAGAGAATAGAGAAATACTGCAGAGAATGGCGCTGGTAAAAAAGACACCGCCATTTTCCAGGAAGATGTTGAGAAAGTGCCAAAGATTTTATGGACCACAAGTCCATATGACGTGGGTCTATTAAAAGGATTTGGAGCAGTTAAAATCAAGCTTAAACCAAGAGCACTTTTGACACGTGCAAAGCAATACCCCATGCTTAGAGAGGAGGATGAAGGTATATATTCACAACCATTTATGCTTTGATGAAGCAAGGAATCTTGGTACGATTCGATTTTCCATGTAACACGGCTGTGTACCCAGTGAGAAAATCGATGGGGGGATCGTGGAGATTTATTAAGGACCTTCACCCTCTAAACAATATAGTCAAAGCTGAGTTTCCTTTAGCTCCAAATCCTGAAACAATATTAGGTAACATCCCATCTAAGGCCAAATATTTTACAGTCATAGATTTAAAAAATGCGTTATTTTCAATTACCCTCCATGGAGACTCACAGGATTTGACTTCCTTTTTGTATAGAACGATCCATCTGAAACATACTTGATTACCCCAGGGGTCCTGTGAGTCCCCTTCAACCATCAACAGAGTCCTCCATATGGACGTAGGCAATGAACAGCTCAAAAGTACAATAGTTCAATAGGTGGATGATATTTTGGTGTGCAGTAAGACAGAAGAAAGATGTAAAGAAGATTCTATTAAGCTCATGACTATCCTCTCAGAGAAAGGATATAAAGTGGACAAAGAGAAGTTACACTACTGTCAGGAATAGGTATTGTATATAGTACAGTTGATAACTCATGAAGGGAGGAAAGTGGTGCCCGAAAGAGCAGAAGCAATTATGAAGACCTCAGAACCTAAAACAATTATATTTATTTATTTAATTTATTTTTTGCATTTATAAAGCACACAAACATCCCTTGGGCATTGTGGAACTGTTACAGAAAGCTTACTTAGATTCATAAGTGCTTATAGAAACATACAAGGTGCCTATCCCCATGTTGCAGCAGCAGCTTAAAAGTGCAAAAATCAATGAGGTGGCAGCTACATGGTGCCTAACCCCATGTTGCAGGGCGGCAGCAGCATACAAATGCAAAAGTAAATTAGGGAAATGCAACAGTTTTTAGACCTATGTAACTATTGCAGGGCCTGGGTTTTTGATTACAATACTTATATTCAACCACTTTAAAAAGGGCTTAAAGAAGCACAGGTGGCAAGAGTAAAATAATATGGACAGATGAAATGACTGAAGGATTTGAAGAATTAAAAAAGGCGATCAGTACAGCCCCTGTGTTGGGAATTCCCGATTACCATGAAGAATTTTATATATTTTCTCATTCAAATGGAGAAGTCATGACACTAGTCTTTACACAAAAGACGACATTAGGACATGGACACAAATCAAACCCTATTATAGTGGAATTTTAGACCCAGTTATGAAAGGGCATTATCCTTGTGAGCAGTCTTTTGCTGCTGCTACATTCGTGATTGAAAAAGCTTCAGGTACAACAATGGGGTGTTCAGTAACATTATTTGTTGAGCATGCATTTATTTACAATTTTAGAAAAACCCAAAGTACATTGACCACACAGAGAGCATCAGGAAACGAGACAATAATAGTAGTAGGAGAGGATGATTGTACAATGTATACTGAGAATTATAATGAAATTCCCCATCTAGCGAAAATGCCCTCGGGAGGGGAAATTTGTGTTTATTGATGGTTCTTCAAAAATTGATCAGACGACTGGCGAAAGGCATACTGGATCACTAATAGTGAAACTGAACCGAGAGGGTGAATTTGAAGTAGTGCCAAGCACTAATGCCTCTGCATTGTCCATAAGGCCTTCTGGGGCCTGGGGCCTCAATACCTTCAGCTCTCTCTTCCTAAATATCTTCCTTCTCGAGCTCTTCGCTTATCCAAGCAATGAGTTGGTGTTAGATCTCTTTCATCAGCTGGGGCCTCCCTCTGGAACAGCCTCCCTGCCTCTCTGAAACTTGAGGAGAACAATCTCCAGTTCCGGAATCAACTCAAGACCTTCCTCTTTGCTTCTGCTTTCTCTCCTCCTCTCCCCTGCTGAACTTTTTGGCTGAGACTGAAACTGCATTGGTCACCTGGCTACCCTCTGTTCTCGGGCCCAGGTCCCCTCCCCGCCAGTTCACTCCTGCACTGCCCCCCTGACAATCCTTGCTCTCTGAGGCTGTTCTGTATCCCTACAGCCTCCTGTAAGCACTTGACACTTGATGTCTGCACTTACCCTTGCACGTGCCACCAGCTGGCTGCACTTCTTATTTATTGTTCCTATTTTTGTTTCTATTTATTACTGTTATCCTATGTGCTGCACTTCCCCACTTCCCCCTCGCACTTTCCCCTTCCCCACCCACCTGCACTTGCACGATCTCAATGTCACCTGGCCTTGTCTCTGTCTTCCCTCTGTTCCCCACCCTTGCCTCGTCGCACCTTTGAACACTTGTGTATAGGCTCGTTATAAATGCCATATCATATCATATCACAAGATAGCCTTCACATTGCTCAGCACAGGCTGCAGAATTAGTGGCACTTATCACCGCGCTTCAGAGATTCGAAGATGAGGAAGTGACAGTGTACTCTGACTCCGCCTATGTGATGTCAACCGTACACGCAGGTTTATCACACTGGAAAAGGTGGGGCTTCCTCCGAGCAGACAGCACTCCAGTGCAACATGCAGCCCTATTGGATAAACTTATTGAAGTACTAGCACTCCCATTGACTGTAGCAGTCATAAAATGCACAGCACATTCTAAAAGAGCAGATTTAATCTCTTGCGGAAACAAAGCCGCATATTTAGAAGCCAAAAACTCAGCCTATTTCCCAACCATTTCTAATTTTGAAATAGAAAGTGTTAAGAAAATGACAGGACGATGCATGTTGGTAAAAGAGGGCTTTAACATGCTGTCTATTGTCCAGTTAATTGAGATGAGGGCGAGCACCGAAGGAACTATGGAAGAAGCGAGGGTGTTCTTTATACCCCACTGAGGCAATTTGGAGACAGGATAGTACTGGAAAGCTAGTCATGCCTCTAGCATTATTGAGGGTATCATTGGAGCAACTCCACTACTGCATGCATATGACTCGAGCGAGTCTAGCTGCTACAATAGCAGAGGAGAAGTTTTGCCAAACCTGTTAGAGCATGTGCCACAGTTTATTGTAAATTGCATCGTGTGCCAGAAATTTACTGCAGGGCACACTTTGCGAACAGTAAGAGGAGCAATTCCTAGACCCAATTGACCATTTCAGCATCTACATATAGATTCTGTAGATATGCTGCAGACATGCAACGGTTACAGATATATGCTGGTCGTGGTTTGTCCTTTTCATAGATGGATCAAGGCAGGCCCATGCACACACCCTGATGCCAAATGCGCTGCCAAGTTCCTTGTGTATGAAGTGTGTGAGGTTTTGCGGTCTGACAATGGACAGCATTTTGTAAATGAGTTGTTTGAGCAAATAGATTTTCTTCTATTAGGCATTAAGGATATGTTTTCTTCTGCTTACCCCCCACAGGTGAATGGTGTCTGTGAACAATTAAACAGATTATTGAAGGTGAAGATTGCAGAAATCAAGATGACTCTAAGAAGGCATTGTTAAATTTCCTTGCCCCTTGCTTTATATGCTCTAAGGAACCAGCCTGGCTCAGATCACCATCTTACTCCTCATGAGTTGGTGACTGGACACTGCATGAAAACCCCCCTTGCTCCACCAACTAGGTCAAAAACTGATGTGTAGAGAAGACATTAGATGACGAGATGCATGATTACTACAACAACAATGACTGCAGATGTCTCTTTCATGTCTCAACAGGTCAAGAATCGAAGGGAGGGGTCAAAGAGAAACAACAAAGACGATCAACCCATTGAAGCAGAGGATTTGTTAAAACAACTAAGTTTATACCCAAGAGACCAGGTGCTGGTGCATACATATTTACAACTTGGAGTACTCCTCGCTTTGAAGGTCCATACGAAGTGGAAGAAGTGACAGCAGCCAAGCTAAAAGGAGTAAGAGCCTGGCTTGATTTGCTCGACATCAAGCCATATAAAGTAGAAACCCTGACCCCTCCAGCGACTACCCACAGTGAAGCAAGAGAAGAAGTTCCACGTATGCAGACTCGTTCTATGGCCAAGAGTAAAAATCAGGCAAGTGAAGAACACAGAAGCACCACAGACTAAAAGACAATTTCTTTTAACATGTGACAAGAAGTACACAGACTTGCAGTTATCCTGGAACTTTTTAAATAGGCACAAGAGACTATGCATTGAAGTACCGGAGCTGAAAGAAGAAAAGCACACTTCATCTCTATGTTACCTATTGCAATACCATTTCACACATTCTTGTATGCTGTTTTTACCTACATATTACAGTCTTGTCCAGCTCTAATAAGAAGACAGGTTAATGTCATAATATTTTTGGGAAATTTTAAGAACAATTATATTATTTTTAGGATAATTGTTGAAATGATCTTGCAGTTCTTAATATAAAGGTATGATTCACAGAGACTTACAATCATCTTGCAGTTCATAATATAAAGGTATGATTCATAGAGACTTACAGAGTTACATATTAAAGGTTTGGGGAAAAATGAGGAGGTTTCAGGATATATTGCTATCAAGAAACCCAATGAGTTTTCATGGAATAATAATTGTGGTGTTATTCTACATTATGATTTGTGTTTTCCTCATGATTATTATGACATTTAGACAAGTTATAAGAAACACTACAGAGATGGTGGATGACAATGAAACATTTACTGTTGCCCCTGATGGAATCAGGAACAGGATCTTTTATAATCTTACCAGGCATTTATTTAGATTTAAATGGGATGTTGGGGAAAACCATTAAGGTATAAATACTTATCTTGAAAATTCAGCTCATTTAAAGAATAACCTATGGCATCAGCACATTAAAAAGGTGGGAAGGAGACCTTCAGATGAAAGCTGCTACATGTGTTCCCTTATATCTTATGCTTTGGGAACCCCTACAATATTCATAGCAACAGGAGTATCAATGAAGAAGGCACATTGCCTGACACATCTTGCACTTTGCCCAACCAGACGACAGTTCCAAGGCAGAACAATATGAATAGTGTGGGTGAATAAAGTGACATCTTAGAGAGAAGACAACTATGTACAAGATATAAAGTCAAGAGAGAAGCTGGAAACAATGCATAAATTAATAAAATACAAACAGCCTGGAATAAATGGAGCAGGAATCAAGATTGAAGAAAACCAGATGCTACAATGCAAGGATAAGAAAGGGAAGGAAATACAAGAATGTTGGGAAAGAGGTCCACTACAAATTAAAGGAACAGTGCTTATTCCTGAAGGGTGGGCTAAAGGATTGGTTGTGTGCAAAGCAACACCAATTTACCAGACAATGGCAAGTAGTTGTAGCAAATTCATAAAAGGAATGCAAAAATCAATGGCCTAAGATTGCAAGATTGTTGACATGGGTCAACGATGAGGGAAGACCATTTCAGATACTACCCCTGAAGAATGCGCCCTTATGCCTCAGAAATAATGGCATGGTGAAAGTTGGCGAGAACCGCAAGTGTGGCTGAGTTTTTGATGTACCAGACATGAAGAAAGGAACGGCAGTCTTGATGGACCATTACAGCCACCAAAATGGGGAGAGTTTGTTCATTGGTGCTGATAAGCATACCAACCATAGTAGTACCACAAAGTGACCTACAGTTAAGAGACTTCCCAAAGATGGACACACACCTGAGGAAGAAAAGATAGTTTTTCTGAAGCAGAGAAGCAAATGCTTATCAGCAAAATCAATAGAAGCCTATTATGACATTCCAGATTAGCATAAATTGTTCAGCCGAACAGCAGTGATATTTACAGCTATATTTCTGCCAGGAATTCAGATTGCAGTGAATACCAAGTGGCTGCAAATCACCAGATGGGAGCTGCTGCAAACGATGAATATGGCAATAAAAGGATTTAATGTGATCAAAGAAGAGTTGAGGGCAATCAGGCTCATGGCCCTCTAGAACAGGTATGTCCTGTACTTAATTACAGCAATGGAAGGAGGCGTGTGTGCCAAGATCGTGCCTTCTTGCTGTACATTTAGACCTGCCCATGATGAAGACAATGGAACTTTGACAGAAGCGTAAATGATGTTGTCAACCCTGCATACGAAAGTGGAGGATGAAGTAGATACGATTGAGGACGACGGTTGGTTTTCGTCTCTGTTGTCATGCATTCCAACTTGGTTGGCAAGTGCCTTCAAATTTCTTGGAGCAGTACTAGTGTTGCTATTGCTTGGATTTTTTTTCATAAGGATCATCTTGGGACAATGCCAGGAGACAGCCAAGAAAGGTATTGGGATAAAGATCATGGTTGATATAGACGCCGGAACTGGTGAGCAGATGCAAAATGAACAAAGTACCAGTGAGAATATAAAGAAAAGTTCCCTTGCACCTCCAGGAACAAAGTTCTACTATCCCGAGGAGGGTAAGAAATACATAGGATGATAGGACGGTGGATATTCTGTCCACCATCAAGAGATTGCTGCCACATGACCTGGAGTGTGGATGAACATATAAAGAATGCAGGTCACCTGAGGGGTGTGACAAAGATATGGGTTCCAAAGAAACAAAAGTAAGAAGAAATGATCAAGGAGAATGAAGAAAGGAATTTGGTCGAGGACTCAACCATAGGGGGGAATGTAGAAGATCAGGTGGACACATTTTCTCTATCTCCCCCCCCTCACTGCCATGATACTGGACACAGCAGGAGCATGGCCCTGTATGAGACCCCATGTGTCATGCCTATACCTCATCAAGTGTATGAGAGATGATATGCACTCAGACAACCGTATTGAATGTACCCTCGCACTGAAAGTTTGGAAAGATGCCATGTAGAAGGTTGTCAGCACGCACCATCCACCCGATATCCAATATGCCTTAGCAAATAAAATAAACACTCTCCAAAACAAAATCCAACAAAAAAAAGAATCCCTTAATCTCCCAAATAACTCTCCGTCTATTGACACTTCTAATGGCGGCCTTACCAAAAAATTCTCCTTCACCAAAACTACCATTATAGAGGTAGAGAAAATTATCCTCTCTCTTAAACCCTCCAATTGCAAGGGTGACATCTGCCCAGCACAAATAATAAAAGAGGCTGCCAGAGACCTTTCACCCTTCATTTGCAAACTTGTCAATGCCTCCTTCTCTACAGGCAACATCCCGGCCAACCTAAAACAATTGTGGGTGCTCCCGCTTCTCAAGAAGCAGACATTAGACCCACTCATCCCTACCAACTACCGTCCCATTACCACAGTACCATTTCTTCTGAAGATATTGGACAAAGTTGCACATACACAAATTCAAAGACACCTTGAATCACACAAACTACTTGTAAACCATCTTGTGAACCATAAAGTCCTTTGTAGACATTTGGACTCAGCCGCCCACTTCTCCACTCAAGCTATTAGATGGGTAGAATCCTTTCTGAGTGAGAGAACCATGAGAGTCTTTTCCCCCTCGGCAGCAGCAGACCCTATGCCTATCACTTGTGGAGTCCCCCTGGGCTCATGTGTCTCTCCAACTCTATACAACATATTCACCAAACCCCTCTTTGACGATGTGGACCTTCTAGGTATCACCTACACTAACTATGCAGATGATACACAGATTCTCCTCCCGCTTTCTGGGGATCTCAGTAGGGATGGGGAGTTGGTGAATAGGGTGTATCTCATCATTCAGGCATGGATGACATCCCATGGCCTTTGCCTAAATGACGATAAGACAGAGCTGATTATCCTAGGCACACAGACCAATATCAACAAGCTAGGCACGGACTACTCTATGTTCAACATAGACGGTAATATCATTAAGGTCTCTAGGGAGGTAAAAACGCTTGGCTTTTATCTTGACTCTACCATGTCATTCACTAAACAGGTTAATTCCCTATCTTCTACTACAGCATATACCTGTAAATTAATAAGAGCAGGAAAGCCCTTGCTTTCTAATGATAGCTGCCTGATCCTGGCGAGAGCCTTAATACTCTCCCGACTCGACTACTGCAATGCCCTCTACAGTGGTGCTAACCAAGCTATCACTAAAAGGCTTCAAATTTTACAAAATAATGCCCTAAGAGCAGCTCTTGGCATAAATAAAAGGGATCATTTATCCAATATAAGACGCCAACACAAATGGCTCTCTACTGACAACAAAATTGACTTAAAAATGATCTCCTTAACAATGTTGAGCTCTCAACAATGCTGCTCCTAGCTACCTGATGGACAAAATAAAAAGAAAAACATCTCGCAGACCAACAAGAATTACCAACTCTAATTGTCTGGTAGTGCCCAGATTTAAACTTGCCAAAATTGGCGGAATTAGCTTCCCTGTGATAGCTGCCAAATGGTGGAATGCTCTGCCACACTACCTTAGAGCAGACCAACCCTTCTCACTCTTCAGAAGGAATTACATTAATCACATCAATTCTAACAACCTGTAAATCCACTACTAGATGTGTATATCTGCTGTGCTAGCATATCTGAACTGTATATATGTATTACCAGAATTTGTACCTCAAATGTAAATATCTCTATCAACACTGTATATAACTCATTGGGCCTCATTACGACCTTGGCGGAGGTCCATGGCGCTATTGGCACCATGGACCATGGCGCTAAGTTGCCAACTCCGCCATGGTGGTTGGCGGACTTACCGCCCCATTCCGACCTTGGCGGGGCGGTAAGTCCCCAATCCCCATTTACCCTTCCCCATTCCCATTTTTGCCCCATAGGGCATAATGGGAGTGGGGAAGGCGTTAATTACGCCACCGTAAATTACGGTGGCGTAATTAACATCAAGGTCCCTTAGCGCCATGGATTTTAACACCTGCTAAAAGCAGGTGTTAAATCCGCCATGGCGCTAAGGGATCTCGTACTCAGGCGGTAAGGGTCGGCGATGTTTACGCTGGCGTAAACCCCTTACCGCCTGGGTCGTAATGAGGCCCATTGTATCTTTGATATTAGTACCACGAAATTGCATCTTTTATGCATCATTGTAAATTATGTACTGTGTATATTCCTGCAACTCTGTAAGTCTTGCATATTCTGTCTGTTTGCGCCCGGTTACCCCTGGGTCTGGCGCGCATTACAAATAAATAAACAAACAAACAAACAAACCATTGGACATTAGCGAGCGCTGAGTGAAATCTGACGAGGGCAGAGTGATGTCAAGGAGAAGCTGTACGAAGCCATGGTAAAACAATATGAAAATACTTAAGACTGACGATGCCACTGAAGTGATAAGAAAAACGTACAAAATGATAAAGTAGTCATGAATGTAAAAGAAGACAAAGTAACTTGCTGACCAATAAGTATAAACATGCAGTAATGCAAGGTAGAAGAGATACATAGAAGCTTGCTATATAGGAATATATAACGTGGCAAGGACGGCCATAGTTGGGAAAAAGACAGCGACTCATTTAAATATTGAATTCATTCTTAGAAGCCAATCAGGATTGCAGCGTCAGGAGACGCTGGAAGAACCAATTTGTGTGCAAAAACAAAGAGGACTCAATGTTGGCTTGGGATCAAGGATGCTATTTTTAAAGAAAAGCTGCAAAGTACGAAGGGAGGCAGATGGATAAGCCATGGATGAGGCATATTTCTCTTAGTTTAAAAGAGAAGAAGACATTTGCAGGAGCCAAGTATTGGACAACTAAAAGTGTATACAATTTTTACAAGGTAGAGTGAGCAAGTCTCTAGAGGCAAAGAGGAGCAACGACACCAAGTATAATTCAATCAAATAGCAGTAAATAAGAGGCTGAAATTGACACGTCACACGTGACTCAAAAGTCAAAAACAAGGGCTATTCATGAAGATAGTGATGTGCTTTCACTCCCTTGAATATCCTAGAACAGAGAACAGGCTACAAGGTCAACTACAGATGGGAAACGTTGGCTCATGGCCGGTTTGATGAGAGATGTTGGACAAATTGAGAAAGTGGGGAGTAATCTGACGTGATCCAATCACCTGGGTTTCGTTTCGGTTTCCTTACGTGCTGCTACCAGAGTCGAAAGTCCAAGGTTGGGTGAAAATGCCAACCAATCAGTGGGTCTATGGGGCAACCTACTATACAATGTTGCATAGAGCAACCTGCTCCAATTTGGTTTGCTATAATCAGTATTATACGTATTTAGAGGTAGTTCAAGGGTTGTCTTACAGATAAGAGACATCCAATGAAGTACTAAGCCGTATATATTCTATATGTAGATATATTCCCCTAACCAATCCCTCCCACTTATAGGTGTTATGGTTTGCCACGTATGATGACATCTTAGATGACGCATATTGGGGTACAAGACCTCTTTGTCATCAAGTATGTGTGTGAGTGTGCACGGATCTGTCCGATGTTTGTCAGTTGACCCTGCTTTATTAGCCTGAGAATAAAGTAGTACATACTTTTCCATATCCCTTGACTCTGTGTGGTTATTTGGTCTGAGATCTTTATTGGTAATTCCTTCTAGCACAAAAGACGCTTCAAGGTGCTAGAGCGCACGTTGGTTGATGTTTGTCCTTACAATTCAGTGGCAAGGGGTGCCATAATCAAAACCATATTTTAGGCACAGTCGTGGATGCAGAAGGCAAAATAACTATTATAAAATCTCTCGCATAGAAATAATCACAGCTAAAAAAAAGTACTTGACATAGAATGGTGGTTGGAGTCACAAGAAGTAAAAATAAATATTTTAAAATACAGGTGCTGTCCAAAGCGCGTTGTGCACTTGGCTCCTAGGGGAGCTGAAAGCCTCCAGAGGGGGCTGTGGACTGCACCCTTCGTGGCGGGTCTGAGACCCCATCTTCAAGGGTCCTGGATGGAGTCCAGTTCCACATGCTCAGTGAGTGGCAGGTGAAGCAGGTGTATGATGAGGTATTCTGCAGAGAGTGCCGCGTGGTTACTGTCCGCAGTAGTTTGCAGCTCTGCGGAACACCATGCTTTTTCTGTCGTAAAGTAGACCAAATGAGCTGCTTTGCACTGAAACTGCACTATTGCGCAGCTTTTTGACTCAGGTGCACCTCGGTGCATTGAACAAGTTTCCGTTAAATGGCCCCTTAAACCGAATGACGAATTGCCCGTGTCCAAGGCAACTGTGCAGGGGGGCTCTGAAACAATGCTAGCCAGTATGTGTGCCAAATTGTGCAGCACCGGTGCAGAATTGCTCAGCACGGGTGCACTTCATGTTATCAGGCCCCCAAATATCGAAAACTAAAACTATCATGCTATTCAGAGTTCAGATCTTTTCATTTCCTTCTGTGCATATTTCTAGACGTCCAATGGTGGGCACTGCTCTTGCTTCAATAAAACCATAGGGGCATACTGAACCCCTAAATTCTTGCATTTCTAAGATAGGGGCAACAGATCCTGGCCTAAACATTACAACCAAAGGACACACTATAACATTGCCAGTGGAGAGGTCCCCCTATTTGGTCTTGTGGATACTGTTGCCCCCCTATGAATTTTACCTCAACAATGCTGATGAGCCAGCTGCAGATCCAGATCACCAAAGATAGCAAAGTGAAAACACTCTGCATGTCTTTCTCTGAGATGTTCTTTGCTGATCTGCAGCCTGGAAAGCTCCTTACTGACCCCTGAAAGGATGAAGAAAATCTTAGTTTTGACACATCTACTTAGTGGCCTCTGTTGACATGTGGTAGCAGAGCCTTCTGGACATAGTTTGTGGGGTCTTGAAATGAAATAACTTGTTTATTAGGTTAGGCCCAATAACATTGCCTTAGAGATCAAGAGGAGTATTTCAGAATCTCTGCACCAGTGCAAGTGCAATGAGCAGTGAGGCAGAAATTGCCCTATCACAAAAAACATATGTTTGTAATGCATTCTTGCACCTGGGCAGGGTTTGTCCTAGTCGCAGATCTTTGCCCTGGCACAAAAGTATAATGTTATTTTAAAGAACAGCCAACACGTGTTTCTACCTATTAAAGTTCTTCCTCAGGGTGCATCCTAAATTTAGCTTGGTATTAATGCCAAGAATAAACCAGGTGGTTTAGGACTGGGCTGAAACCGCCTGGTTCATTGGTTGAACATGTGGAATTAAATAGTTTACTTTGAATCCATCCTGCTAAATAATCTAAGAATTGGGTTCAATCAGAATGTTAGTCCTGTTATTGTGAGTTCAGGGACTGGCTTAGCTAAGATATCAGCTTTTAGATTCTGATGACCTTTAGGGGGTAATTCATAGAATTCAGCGCACAAGTGGCGCACGCGGCTGGCGCACAGTGTGCGCGTGCGAATCCCTGCGCCAGCCGCGTGCGCCAAAACCCATTTCCGCGCACAGCGTATTCATGGATTCCAGCCACCAAAACCAGCCGTGGCGCACAGTGGCGCAGCGACCTTGCAGCAGCGCCAGTTACGCCCCCAAGAATGCCTTCCGCGCAGGGAAAAGCCATCAAAATCCCCAATCCAGCGCAAAGGGCTGCGCTAACCCTGTACCAGCACGGCAAGCGGGCTACGTGTATCACTGGGGTGCGCGGGAAGTACCTCACGCGATTGGCCCTGTGCGAGCAGGGTACGCGTATTACAGGGGTGCGCGGGAAGTTCCACACGCGATTGGCCTGTGCGCGTGTATTTCAGGGGTGCGCGGGAAGTTCCACACGCGATTGGCCTGGGCGCGTGTATTTCAGGGGGTCGCGGGTGGTTTCACACGCGATCGGCCCTGGGGGAGCGTGTGCGTGTATTTCAGGGGTGCGTGAGAAGTTCCACACGCGATTGGCCTGGGCGCGTGTATTTCAGGGGTGCGCGGGAAGTTCCACACGTGATTGGCCTGGGCGCGTGTATTTCAGGGGCTCGCGGGTGGTTTCACATGCGATCGGCCCTGGGGGAGCATGTGCGTGTATTTCAGGGGTGCGTGAGAAGTTCCACACGCGATTGGCCTGTGCGCGTGTATTTCAGGGGTGCGCGGGAAGTTCCACACGCGATTGGCCTGGGCGCGTGTATTTCAGGGGTGCGTGGGAAGTTCCACACGCGATTGGCCTGTGCGCGTGTATTTCAGGGGGTCGCGGGTGGTTTCACACGCGATCGGCCCTGGGGGAGCATGTGCGTGTATTTCAGGGGTGCGTGAGAAGTTCCACACGCGACTGGCCTGGGCGCGTGTATTTCAGGGGTGCGCGGGAAGTTCCACACGCGATTGGCCTGGGCGCGTGTATTTCAGGGGCTCGCGGGTGGTTTCACATGCGATCGGCCCTGGGGGAGCATGTGCGTGTATTTCAGGGGTGCGTGAGAAGTTCCACACGCGATTGGCCTGGGCGCGTGTATTTCAGGGGTGCGCGGGAAGTTCCACACGCGATTGGCCTGGGCGCGTGTATTTCAGGGGTGCGCGGGAAGTTCCACACGCGATTGGCCTGGGCGCGTGTATTTCAGGGGTGCGCGGGAAGTTCCACACGCGATTGGCCTGTGCGCGTGTATTTCAGGGGTGCGCGGGAAGTTCCACACGCGATTGGCCTGGGCGCGTGTATTTCAGGGGTGCATGGGAAGTTCCACACGCGATTGGCCTGGGCGCGTGTATTTCAGGGGTGCGCGGGAAGTTCCACATGCGATTGGCCTGTGCGCGTGTATTTCAGGGGTGCGCGGGAAGTTCCACACGCGATTGGCCTGGGCGCGTGTATTTCAGGGGTGCGTGGGAAGTTCCACACGCGATTGGCCTGTGCGCGTGTATTTCAGGGGCTCACGGGTGGTTTCACACGCGATCGGCCAAGGGGGAGCGTGTGCGTGTATTTCAGGGGTGCGTGAGAAGTTCCACACGCGATTGGCCTGGGCGCGTGTATTTCAGGGGTGCGCGGGCAGTTCCACACGCGATTGGCCTGTGCGCGTGTATTTCAGGGGTGCGTGGGAAGTTCCACACGCGATTGGCCTGGGCGCGTGTATTTCAGGGGTGCGTGGGAAGTTCCACACGCGATTGGCCTGTGCGCGTGTATTTCAGGGGTGCGCGGGAAGTTCCACACGCGATTGGCCTGGGCGCGTGTATTTCAGGGGTGCGTGGGAAGTTCCACACGCGATTGGCCTGGGCGCGTGTATTTCAGGGGTGCGCGGGAAGTTCCACACGCGATTGGCCTGTGCGCGTGTATTTCAGGGGTGCGCGGGAAGTTCCACACGCGATTGGCCTGGGCGCGTGTATTTCAGGGGTGCGTGGGAAGTTCCACACGCGATTGGCCTGTGCGCGTGTATTTCAGGGGTGCGCGGGAAGTTCCACACGCGATTGGCTTGGGCGCGTGTATTTCAGGGGCTCGCGGGTGGTTTCACACGCGATCGGCCCTGGGGGAGCGTGTGCGTGTATTTCAGGGGTGCGTGAGAAGTTCCACACGCGATTGGCCTGGGCGCGTGTATTTCAGGGGTGCGCGGGAAGTTCCACACGCGATTGGCCTGGGCGCGTGTATTTCAGGGGTGCGTGGGAAGTTCCACACGCGATTGGCCTGTGCACGTGTATTTCAGGGGTGCGCGGGAAGTTCCACACGCGATAGGCCTGGGCGCGTGTATTTTAGGGGTGCGTGGGAAGATCCACACGCGATTGGCCTGGGCGCGTGTATTTCAGGGGTGCGCGGAAAGTTCCACACGCGATTGGCCTGTGCGCGTGTATTTCAGGGGTGCGCGGGAAGTTCCACACGCGATTGGCCTGGGCGCGTGTATTTCAGGGGCTCGCGGGTGGTTTCACACGCGATCGGCCCTGGGGGAGCGTGTGCGTGTATTTCAGGGGTGCGTGAGAAGTTCCACACGCGATTGGCCTGGGCGCGTGTATTTCAGGGGTGCGTGGGAAGTTCCACACGCGATTGGCCTGTGCGCGTGTATTTCAGGGGTGCGCGGGAAGTTCCACACGCGATTGGCCTGGGCGCGTGTATTTCAGGGGTGCGTGGGAAGTTCCACACGCGATTGGCCTGTGCGCGTGTATTTCAGGGGTGCGCGGGAAGTTCCACACGCGATTGGCCTGGGCGCGTGTATTTCAGGGGTGCGTGGGACGTTCCACACGCGATTGGCCTGGGCGCGTGTATTTCAGGGGTGCGCGGGAAGTTCCACACGCGATTGGCCTGTGCGCGTGTATTTCAGGGGTGCGCGGGAAGTTCCACACGCGATTGGCCTGGGCGCGTGTATTTCAGGGGTGCGTGGGAAGTTCCACACGCGATTGGCCTGTGCGCGTGTATTTCAGGGGTGCGCGGGAAGTTCCACACGCGATTGGCTTGGGCGCGTGTATTTCAGGGGCTCGCGGGTGGTTTCACACGCGATCGGCCCTGGGGGAGCGTGTGCATGTATTTCAGGGGTGCGTGAGAAGTTCCACACGCGATTGGCCTGGGTGCGTGTATTTCAGGGGTGCGCGGGAAGTTCCACACGCGATTGGCCTGTGCGCGTGTATTTCAGGGGTGCGCGGGAAGTTCCACACGCGATTGGCCTGGGCGCGTGTATTTCAGGGGTGCGTGGGAAGTTCCACACGCGATTGGCCTGTGCGCGTGTATTTCAGGGGTGCGCGGGAAGTTCCACACGCGATTGGGCTGCGTTTGGGTATTAGGGGTGCGCGCAAAGTTTCACACGCGATTGGGCTGCGTGCGGGTATTAGGGGTGCGCGCGAAGTTTTACACGCGATTGGGCTGCGTGCGGGTATTACAGGGGTGCGCACAAAGTTTTACACGCGATTTCAGCAGGGTACGTGTATTTCAGGGGTGCCGGGGAGTCCTACATGTGATTTGCCAGTGTGGGTCCTCCCAGGTGTTCCCTGTACACCCTCCACGGCCCCTGCAGGCAGCCCACACCACAGGGGACTACCCTGCATCCCTGGTCATGTCCCGCAGGCAGCCCACCCAACATGGGCATGCCCCCCAGCAAAGGCACATGTCTCCTTGCACCAATGATCACCAACTCATGTCCCCTTGCACCCCCACCCCCAGCATTGCGGGGCACCTGCCAGCAGGCCCCCACCCATGTCTCCCAGCACCCCCACCCCCCCAGTCACCAGGGGCAGCCTCCACCAGGCCCCCACCCATGTCTCCCAGCACCCCCACCCCCCCCAGTCACCAGGGGCAGCCTCCACCAGGCCCCCACCCATGTCTCCCACCCCCCCACCCCCCAGAAGTGCAGGGGCAGCCTCCACCAGGCCCCCACCCATGTCCCCTATCACCCCCACCCCCCAGCAGTGCAGGGGCACCCACCACCAGGCCCCCACCCATGTCTCCCACCACCCCCACCCCCCAGTCACCAGGGGCAGCCTCCACCAGGCCCCCACCCATGTCTCCCAGCACCCCCACCCCCCCAGTCACCAGGGGCAGCCTCCACCAGGCCCCCACCCATGTCTCCCAGCACCCCCACCCCCCCAGTCACCAGGGGCAGCCTCCACCAGGCCCCCACCCATGTCTCCCACCACCCCCACCCCCCAGCAGTGCAGGGGCACCCACCACCAGGCCCCCACTCATGTCCCACTCATGTCCCCTTGCACCCCCACCCCCCAGCACTGTGGGGCACCTGCCAGCAGGCCCCCACCCATGTCCAACTCATGTCTCCCACCACCCCCACCCCCCAGCACTGTGGGGCACCTGCCAGCAGGCCCCCACCCATGTCCAACTCATGTTCCCCACCACCCCCACCCCCCAGCACTGTGGGGCACCTGCCAGCAGGCCCCCACCCATGTCCAACTCATGTTCCCCACCACCCCCACCCCCCAGCACTGTGGGGCACCTGCCAGCAGGCCCCCACTCATGTCCCACTCATGTCCCCTTGCACCCCCACCCCCCAGCACTGTGGGGCACCTGCCAGCAGGCCCCCAACCATGTACCCCTGCCCCCAGGTCCTGACGATACACAATCATGGCAGTAATGGGCAGCATACCCAGCACAAACACCCAGCCAAGGATTGCATCCACCCACATAGCAAATGCAATTACATGATAAAACCCCAATGGCAAGTATGTAAATGAACACATGTCCGTCACACACACATACACAATGGGTGCAAGTGAATGTCAAAACCCATATCATGACATGCATGAAACCAATGAGAAAATACCACAAAAGAAAGTTATAAAAACACTCAGCCCGCCTCAACGCCCGACGCATGGAGAACTCCGCCCTGACCATGGTGAGCCGCTCCTCTTCCGCCCGCTGCCGCTCCGCACCTATCCGCTGGACCAACTGCTCCCACACGGAAGACACTACCATCCCAGGGTTCTCCTGCCCTCCGGCCGATGCCTGCCCCTCTGATCTTGATGGCCCCGAGCCATGATGCCTCCCACGTCGAGCCTGCTGCTGCCTCCGACGCCACTGCCTCTGCCAGCACAACGGCATCCAGGATGATGGAAACCACCGACGCCGTCGTGCACGTGCCCTGCCCGATGATGCCGTCACATCCTCCATCTGCTGGGGTCCAGTTGCTGTGTTGTCCACCCCTGCTGGACCTCTGACTCCCGACTGTGGCAGGGATGGGATCCCCACCGAGCTGGCTGCATTGGTCAGGGCAGGTCCACAGGGGGCCCTGGTGGCATCTGGGCCGGAAGACGGCAAGGAGAACGACTGGCGTATAGTCTCCACAGAGGAGGAGAGGGCCGCCAGATTGGCCGACACATGCAGGAAACCCCCGAACATGGACGATCCCAATTGGGCCACGTCGGCACGGTGCTCTTCGTGATGACGTGCGTGCTCCTCCTGGGAAGCACGCACGGCATCACGAATCACAGCCGTGCGCATCGCGACCCCAATCAGGACCTTCTCCATACGGCCAGGGGTCCCCTCGTCCGCAGGTTGAGGGGAGTCAGATGACATGGACATCCCCTCTACCTGCGGACGGGCCTGGGACGGGGCATCCCTGCTGGTGCATGGTGGTGCACCCACAGGGTCAGGGACAGCGACATGCACAGGCCCCTCCACGGTGACCTGTGCTGCCTCCTGCCCCTGCCCCTGGACTGCACCACTTGCACCAGCAGGGATGCCCCCACCAGGCCCCATGTGCACCTCAGTGGCGGCCTCCTCCTCCTCTGTGGAAACCACCAACCTGGATGGCTCCTCACCGTCTTCCGCCGTAGCAGGCCCCTGTGGGGGCTCACCCACCCCTTCCGCTGCAGCCGTGGGGGCATCCCCGCCGCATTGCTCCACAGCGCCGTCTCCGCCCTCTTCTTCACTAGCCGCTGCGTAGAGGGAGACATAGAACACAAGCATCAGGGTACTGTACAATGGTCCCCTAGACAGGAAGCAATAGCAGATGAGTGCCACTGTCAAAGTACACTTCCATCATGTCCCCCCACAACACATGTGTCAGTCCAGGCAAAACACACACAGTGACAGTCATGGTGCATGCCATGGACATTTCCATACATGTCCAATGGACTCTCGAAACATACAATGTAATGCTACTCACATGCATCATGGGTCATGCCTATCACATGCACACACTTCACCTCAGTCACATCCATCTGGCCCCGTACACCCCAATCACAGTGGATACAAGGATGACTAGGCTGCATCAGTGAATCTGTACATTGTCACAGACATGTGTCATGCATCCATGGCATTCACAAGTCACAGACACGCAGGTCAGGCACACAGACATGGATACCATATATGTACCTGGCATCAGCACCCATCCCTCACCCCCACCCATGTCCAGGAACAGAGACTGCCATGCTCTCATGTGTACAATCTGCATAGGGCCCCCCATGTCGCATTTAAACACATGCAACGACCGTGCGGTTCACACATTGCTGATCGCACATGCATTACCATGATGTCCCTGCACACATACATGCGTACATGGCCTATGTCACACATGCAGGCAAGTATCAGACAACCAGCACACTGCAACATGCCCTGTCTCACACAGCAATGCTTGGCCACTTACCGCTCAACTCCAGATGGGTCTCCCTCTCAAGGACCTGGGCGTGGAGCGCTGGGTGTGCGCGTTCCAGGACCCTCAACTGGATGGAACTCATGCGGCCCCGGCCCCCCTCCACGAGGCGCCGGGCCTTCATGAGGGTCCTGGACCTCAAGTCCTCCCAGCGCTTCTTGACCTTCTGGATGGTGCGGGTTGCCACCCCCTCCGCATTGATGGCAACCACACAGTCGGCCCAGCTCCTCTCCCGTCCTTCCCTGTTGGCGCGGGACGATCCGAAGAGGGCATCATACTGCCCCAGGACTTGCTCCACCAGGACACCAACTTCGGTGGCAGTGAAGTTGGTGCCCCTCTGCCCCTCTGGCCGGGGGTTGCCACTGGGGTCAGATGTGGATGTGCCCGACATGGCAACCCCAGGGGCAGGAGTGGGTGGGCAACTGGGTCCTGGGGCTGGGCTGTGGAGCGATGTTATTCGAGTCGGGAGTCTTCTGTACCAGCAGGGGTGGACACAGCAACTGGACCCCTGCAGATGGCTGATGTGCAGGCACCAAATGGCAGGGCACGGTTGCAGCAGGCAGGCAGGCAGGCAGCAGCAGATGGCACGTGGGAGGCTGCTCGGGGCACTGGGGGGCAGTGATTCGGCCTTCTGGGCAGGAGCGTGGTCTTCCGTGTGTTTTCGCGTGGCCAGCTTGATACGGAGTGATTTGGCACGTGAAAATCCTGCACGTCAGCGTGAAAATCGAGGAAAGGCCCTTAGCGCGTAAGCGCGTCAGCACGCGTACGCGATTTCATTGGACCAAAGGCCCTTACAGCGTAAGCGCGTCTGTGACGTTTTGCGCACGGGGGTTGCCCTGGCAGGGCTTGGAGATCCCGCGTGCCTTTATGTTCTGTACGTGCTTTTCGTGCGGTGCGTGTGTTTTCCATCCGTTGGGGTTCACACGCTATAACTTCACAGCTGGTGTTGGCTACGCGTTCTTCTACACGCAAGGCAGACGGTGAGTGGTACCCCGCTCCCCCAGGCCCGATCGCGTGAAAAAGTTCACGCGAACCCCTGAAATACACGTAGCCCGCTCCCCCAGGCCCGATCGCGTGAAAAACTTCATGCGAACCCCTGAAATACACGTGCCCCGCACCCCCAGGCCCGATCGCGTGAAAAAGTTCACGCGAACCCCCGATATACACGTAGCCCGCTCCCCCAGGCCAGATCGCGTGAAAAAGTTCACCCGAACCCCTGAAATACACGTAGCCCGCTCCCCCAGGCCCGATCGCGTGAATAAGTTCACGCGAACCCCTGAAATACACGTAGCCCGCTCCCCCAGGCCCGATCGCGTGAAAAAGTTCATGCGAACCCCTGAAATACACATAGCCCGCTCCCCCAGGCCCGATCGCGTGTAAAAGTTCACGCGAACTCCTGAAATACACGTAGCCCGCTCCCAACGGCCAGATCGCGTGTGTGACTTCCCGCGAAACCCCGGAATACACGTACCCCGCTCAATCGCGTGTGTGACTTCCCGGCAACCCCGAAATACACGTGCCCCGCTCGCACGATTGCTGTATGTTGCCACGTTTGTAATGCGCAGGGACGCTACCGCCTGCCTTCGTGTGGCGGACGTGTTTCGGCTTGTGCGTGTCTTTCGCTGTGCGTGGCTTTGCCCTATTCGATTCCATGAATACGTGTGGTTCGGGTGCGTGTGGGCGTTCCGTCTGCTTCCCTGCAGTACATCCCCAGTTACGCCCTTGTTTTCGCAAGTTGTTCCCCATTCCGCGCGTTACGCCCCGTGTTCCGCCCACTTTCTAGTGTATGCGCAGAGGTTGTGCGCTTTCACTGTGCGCGTCGCGCACGTCTTTCGGGATGTTGCAGTGACGTGTGCGCCATGCACGGGTTTGGCGCACATCCCGAGGTAAACACGCGCAGGGACTTCCATGAATCGCACGCGTGCGCGTGCGCCTGTTTTTTTCCGCTTGCGCCTGCTTGCGCGAAGATTTTCGGCGCACGTTTGTTCCATGAATCGGCCCCTTAATGGTTCGAAACATGGGTTGGCTGTTCATTACACTTTTTGATGACTGGTTGATGATTTAACAATCAATTCAGTGCAATTTGGTTTATGTTGAAAATAGTTTGGCTGGGTTGTGGCGCAATAGGTCAGAATGTTGAATTTGTTTAATGTCCTATGACTTTGGACTATGATCACACCACTAATCTGACCTATGCCTGCCTACCCGTACCTTTAGGAAGGTTATTCTTAAATATACAGTTCAAATCAAAATATTGGTAGGATTGCTTGAATTGGTATTAGCCCCCTTTCAAAAAACGGGCACAAAAGTATATTGAAAGAATCACATTTTTGCACAATGGCCATAATTGGCCTAGTTCTGATTGCAACATTTCTGTAATGCAGCCCCATGGTTTCTGCAATAGGGCAATGTCTGCCGTAGTGCTAATTGAACTTGCACAGGTGTAAAGTTTCTGTAATACCTATGATATGATATGATATGATATGATATGATATGATATGATATGGTATTTGTAACGCGCCTATACACAGGTGTTTCAAGGCGCGACGAGGCAGGGAGGGGAGGAACAAGGGGAGACATAACAAACGATCCTACTAGGCCAGGTGTCATTCAGATCGCGCAAGTGCAGGGGTGGGGGAGGGGGAAAAAGTGCAAGGGGAAGGGGAGGGGGGAAGTGCAGTAAGGTAAGTGGCGTAAAGTAATAAATAAAAATAAAAAGGGCCAGCTGGTGGCAAGTGCAAGGTAAGTGCAGAACAAGTGCTGGGGAAGGGGGGGGGCTGTAGGGATACGGAGACAGTCCCGCAGTGCAGAGGGGTTCCAGGGGATCAGTGGCTGGGCCCAGGACCAGAAACGAAACCCTTTCTGTTTACTATATTGGAAATGTCTGTGGAGAAAAATACAATGCCATTTATAATCAGTGCAGGTTGCCGGATTGTGTCATTCTTTTGCAGCGATCCATTCTCTTTTCTGGGACTGCCTCTCTGTGAATTGCACTCATTTTGCAAAACATGTTTTCATAAAGAACAAGCTTGATTTCTGACACGGCCAGTGCCGTTTGGGCGTCAGCTTTATTGAGCACAGGGAACTAATTTAGCTCTTGGAAGGCAATTGGGCACAAAGCAGCGTACCATTGGCAGTAACCCAAAGACTGTCAGACAGGAGACCTGGACCCAAATCCTAGCCAAATGACCAAATTGTATGACCCTCAGCAAATTATTTTACCTTATTGTGCTTCGATTTCTGTATGTAGACAAAATGTTAGCACTAGAAGTGATTCACTTGACAATGTCCAATTTAAAATTAAAAAAGCCAAATACATCCTTCTCATCACCATTTGTCTCTACTCATTCCTCCACCGCGCTCTCTCTACACTTCTACCTTCCAACACCATGCTGGTTGGCCATCCATGAACAGCTGATCCCTTTTCTAAGTTCCTTGTCCTAGTCCTGTCCTAGTCTACAAAATTATCAATGGTCTTGCTCATCAGCACTTCTGAGTGTATCTCTGTTTACTCACCATCTCATTCCCTCCCAGGCCCCTCCCCATAACTCCTCTCACTTTCTCTCTTTCTCCATGTACTGGAACCTGCTTCTCAACACAATAGCCAAACTCCCTCACCGTTGTGAGTGGGGGTTTAGATTCTATTAAGAGATGCAGAGGTGAGTGTTATGCATTAGCAAACTCCAAGAAAAGTTCTGATCACCCTTCACTGGCTCTGTGAGGAGAGCAGACAAACCCTCTTCATCAAATGAAAACTGTAACAAAGAGAGAGAGCACAATGAGGGAGGGGCAATACCTCTGTGTCTCTTAATAGAATCTAAACCCCTACTCACGATAGTGAGGGGGCTTGGCCATTCTATGTCAAGATTAGAGGCTTTCTATTGTGCAAGTTTAAAGCCCTTGACAAACAGCATTCGCCACGTGTTGCACTTTCTTATGACAGATTTTTTTAAAGTAGATTTCTTCAACCAATCACTGCAGGGAGGATCGCCTTCAATCTAACCCCTAAAAGCACTGACTTAGAAGCCATTGCCCCTCTAGAAGAATGGGCCCCAAAAAAAATGGAAACATTCTCTCACGTCGTCTTCATGACTCATTGCATGGAGCAAAAGTGGCTGAGGACACTGCCCAAAATGGTTTTCTGAAGAAAATTAGCAGCTGGGAGGCAGCAGAAGGATGTAAAACACTAGTCTTGCGATCGTAACGCTGTAAAAAAGCAACCACACCTCATTTCTGATAATCTGGGAAGTGGAAGAAGAAACCAGGGTTTTCATACACTTTGTTCAAAAGGTGATTAAAAAAGGTTTCCCTTTCAGGCAAGTAAAGCTTATTATCCACATCCAAAGCTTTAACATCAGACACTCTCTTGGTGGAAATAAGGCATTGTAACATTGTTAACTTTGCAGACAGTTGCTGTAATGAAAGCCCCTGATTGACAGGCCATGATTGAATCAAACGAAAAATCAAGTGAATATCCTAAAATGTAGCATACTTTGCCTTAGGTGGAACCTTTATCCAATTAGACTGCAAAGCCTTCTTGACAAAGAAATGCCTGCCCACTAGTTCATCCTTCAGCAGCACGTACCCCAATGAAATAGCAGCTCGGAAATGATTCGTTTTTCTGTATGCCGTGCATTCCTTAAACTTGACTAGGAAGTTAAACACATCTACCGGAGGGACAGAAATGGGATGGATACCCCCATCCACGCACCAGCCGACCCAGCGTGCCCATGTTGCCGAGTAGGAAGATTGGGTGGATGTGGGACAAGATTTTCTGATGACCTTGAATTTGTGACTGGAAAGTCCCAGCAAAGGCCAGGACATGTAGAAATCTTCCAAACAATGAGAGGGAGCTGATTCAGTAAGACCAGTTGGTGGAAACCTCCCCCCAAATCTGTGAGGAGATGATGGAATGATAGAAGGATCCTGGGAACATCTATTGCCAGTTCCAGAAGAGCCGGAAACCGCACTTAAGAAGGCCAAAACACAGACTTAGGAGAACCAGAAATACCTGTTGGTTGCGCACCTTATCTGTGACGATTGCTATCATAGAAAATAGTGGAAACGTATACCTACGAAGCTGTCTCCAGTCCTGTAGAAACGCATCCACCGCCACAGCCTCCAGATCCAGAGGTCAATTGAAGAACCAAAAATGTCTGTGTTGAACAGGCCACAAAGGATCTTGAGGAGAGTCAAAACCTTGCTGCCCAGATTCCATACACTTCTGTCCTGCAGTTATCTGGAATTCGAGTCCTCCACCGTATTTCCAAACCCTGGAAGATATTCTGATTGTAACATTATTCCCTTGTTGAGATAGATGCGCCAAAAATCCCTTGACAAATCCACCAATCTCTTGGACCTTGTTCCCCCAAATGGTTGATGTACCTCACAGTGGATACATTTTTCATCTTTAGTAACACCCAACAATTCACCTCGTCTCTTGCTAGACTCTTCACTGTCGTCATCTTGGATCAGTGACATAACTTCCTGTGGACATTTTAGATCAGCCCTAGCTTCTCCTGAAGGCCACAAGAGGCTCTTCTGGGTACGGCAATCTGGAAGAAATTGCCTCCTCCCATCTTCACCAGGGACAATAGCAGAGAGACCAACCACTGATGGACTAGGCGATCCGGTGACGAGAGCGTGTGTCATCCCTTCAAAATTCCCCAGGGGCATCCAGTGAAAAGCCTCCCAATGAAGGGCAGAATTGTGAAGGGTGAAGAGCATCCATTGACCAGCCTGTTTGCCACTTATCTCATGAGCTTTTGCTTTTGCCTTCCTCCCTGTTGCACCTGTGAGTACCCCAAGCTTCTTAATTACTGTGCTGTCCCTCCACACTGCGCTACTCACCTATGATGCTTTCCTTCCTGCCCCTCCTGATGCTCCACCTCCTCCTCACCTCTCCCTATGGTTTCTCCAATCACGCTGCAACTTCCTCCTTCCCTATCCCTATTATAACACTCAAACTACTCCATCTCTCTTTCACCTCTTCCAAATAAACAAAGCGGACAAGCTAACCATACCGCCTGTAACACCTATCCACCTCGTTTCCAGGGACGTCATTTGGGGGAAGCTAGGGGTTGCAATTGCAATCCTGGGGATACACCAAGCTTTCTCATGGCCCTGCCTTTGCGACCCCTGGGGGTGCAGGGGCTCGGATTTCAAAAAAACATAATTTCTTTCTGAAATCACTCTGACTTCAAAAAGAAATCATTTCTGTTTCGGCTTTGTGAAATGGAAATAATTTCTTTTTTTGAAGTCAGTGGGAGTGACATAAAAAAGAAATGATTTAATTTTGAAATCCGAGCAAACCCTGACCCCCACCAAGGCATGGATGGCTCTGGCTTCTGTGCTCTGCTCCACTTGACAGGAGCCAGAGCTGGGTCCTTTTGTGCATGCTGGATCATGGGAGCCAGTCATGCCTGCAGAGGAGGAGCTGCAACTACGGATTCTGAAAGCTAAGGATTTTTTTTTAAATGTAACCGTGTGTGTGTGTGTGTGTGTGTGTGTGTGTGTGTGAGAGAGAGAAAGAGTGTTAAGTAATGTATGAGTGTGTTTGTGTATGTATCATGTAGTGTGTGTGAATGTACTGTCTGCAGGGTGAGTAGAAGGGGGCATGTGCAGAGTGAGGAATGGTGTGACCCTGTGGAGTTTGTGGGGTTGGGGCAGCACCATACTCCGTTATCCACATAATCATGCATTCCCACATCCTGCTGTTATTCATTCATCTTCCACTCCTGCCCCTCCCCCACTCTGCTTTTTGCTCTACATATGCCCCAACCTGCTAAAACGTGTCGGTGTGCATGAACTTAAAAAATGTTTTCAACATACAGCAACCTGAACTATTGGATATGTGTCTAATCGTTTTTTTTAACATCAATGCCACTTTGAAACTCAGTAATAGCGCTTGCATTTTGCACTATAGTTGTTTCGCCAAACGGAAAATCTCCCCTCGTTGTTCATGAGGACAATTGGCCTCATTCCGGGTTTGGAGCTAACCATGGAGTAAATAGCTCCATGGTTGCCTCCGAAACCGTCCCAAATCCGGCAAGGTGAATGGAGTAATTACCAGTCCATTCCAGGGTTGGAGGGACCGGTAATTCCCCATTCACCTTTTGCCCTTCCCCATTCTCATTTCTGCCCCATAGGGCTCAATTGGAATGGGGAAGGAGGTAATTACGGCACCGTAAATTACGGTACCGTAATTACCTCTGAGGTACCTTTGCGAGTCCCGTACTAAAAGCAGGTGCTAAGGAAGGACCCGCAAAGGGAACTCGGAATACAGAGGTAAGGGATTACCGGCATCGGCACCCTTAACAACCTCGTAATGACCCCCAATAGCTGTAAGCAACAAACATTTGAGTGTAGTGGTGATTGTAACGGCATCAGTTAGTGTTGGTTGGGAAAGGCAAGTGGGGGACGGGTGGGGGGACATGGAAGCAGACGTAGAACAATCTTGCATCTTCGTCACCCGTTTTATTGAATTTATTCCTATACTTTACTGTTTTGAATGTATGTTTTCATATTGGCTTCTCCTCCGATGCTTTGTTTTGCAGTTAACCACATTTGCACTTAACTGGTAATTGACCCCTGCATTATGACTTTGTTTTGCTCAGTCCCTATGCCGAACTGGAGTGAAGTGGCAACGAGCTGGCGGCTCTGAGAAGTCAGCATGCAGGTAGCTTCCAAATACTCCAGGTGTTGACCTCTGTTGTTGGACTAGCTAAACCTAATGTGCTTGGGAGCCTTGGACGTTCTGTGGCTGTTACTGAATTTACCAGCCTGGAGTTTTGGGGATATTTGTCCTGCACTACCACGACCCTACACCTTTTTTGCAACGCATACTTTTAAAAAGGGCCCATCCACAGTAGACGATCTTGCTCATGGTTGCCAACTGATTAGCCGTTGTGTCTGTGTACCAAATGTTCTCACGGGTATGATTTACCACAATTCCTCCAGCTTGTCTATTTGATTTCTTTTAAATAGTATGGATGAGTAGCATGGTTGATTAAGATAACAGAGGGCCTCATTCCGGGTTTGGAGCTAACCATGGAGTAATTAGCTCCATGGTTGCCTCCGAAACCGTCCCAAATCCGGCATGGTGAATGGAGTAATTACCGGTCCATTCCAGGGTTGGAGGGACTGGTAATTCCCCATTCACCTTTTGCCCTTCCCCATTCCCATTTCTGCCCCATAGGGCTCAATGGGAATGGGGAAGGAGGTAATTACGGCACTGTAAATTACGGTACCGTAATTACCTCCGAAGTACCTTTGCGGGTCCCGTACTTTACTCCTGCTAAAAGCAGAAGGTAAGGAAGGACCCGCAAAGGGACCTCGGAATACGGAGGTAAGGGATTACCGGCATCGGCACCCGTACCGGTGCCGGTAACTCCTTACCTCCAACCTCGGAATGACCCCCAGAGTCTCAGGTGAGCCATTAGTGTTCATCAAAGTTTCTGGGGTGTAATGCAGTAGTAACTCTTGTTCATACTGCACAACAATGTGTGTTATAAGGATAACAGGTATAACCTTCAATCAGGCTTATTTGAATGTCTGAATTTCGCACCCTCCCTTTTCCTTAGCCCCTCTTCCCATTCAATGTATGTTTTAGCACCAATTCCCACCTGGACTTCCCCCGCCCATCCCTCTCACTATCCCATCTCCATGACCTCTATGTATTTATTTGCAACATTTGAGTGAGTTTTGATAATGTTTGTAATGGGGTTTCGATTGCAACAACATACTCCGTGTCAAAAGAGCACACCCCATGTTTCTCACAGATGCTTCATTTTGAAACCGCAATTCCCCTTTTCACAATGTATCTTATAAACGTGCTAAGGGCGTCTATGTTCGTCCTGAAATTCCCTAAGGAATCAATGTAGGCTCCGCCCACTCCAGCATTTAAGTGGTTTTAAAAGACATAAAGTGATCATCAGAAGACCAAAAAATATATTTCGCTCCATATTCCGTCATACTTTAGACTCATCTTTGCACATGGGGAGCATACATGACTGTGCAGGTGTCGTGGCCTTCAGTAGCCCCTTCCATGCACATTCTTTCATGGTGTCTTCCTTTTCAGGGGCACACCATGGGGATGTCTATCTCCTTGTTTGACATGCCTCCTCTGTATGTCTTGCACACAGCATTGTGTACATGTATCTAGTCATGTGTTGTGTATAGTGTACAGTATGCCGTATACTGTACCGCGTGCGACAAATGGACTGTAGGGTAGGGCGAGGGTAGCAGAGAAAGAAAGAGGGTGAGACCTCCTGTAGGGTGAAAGGTGCAGAGAAAGAAGCATGCAAAATCCCAAACGATCAAAAGTACTAGCAAATGCTTATGTATTACTGAGGCCTACATATGCTAACATTCTTTCCCAGACACTTTTCTTCCAGTGCATGGTCCAAGAAATTATTCTCTTTGTACTGCAAAATACACATGAATATACATGTAAAGATCAGTGAACTATGAATCAGTGAACTATGAATACACGAATAATGTAATGACTAGCAAAAGTGTATGTGTGTACCTATTTTTCATCCTAGGAAATATCTCCAAATGTGCATAGGCAATCAATCTTCGATGTCAGACACACTATTACATTTCTTAGATACATGATCAATTTTGGACATTTCATTAACAGTAAAGAAAACCACT
This sequence comes from Ambystoma mexicanum, assembly GCF_040938575.1. Lineage (NCBI taxonomy): Eukaryota > Metazoa > Chordata > Amphibia > Caudata > Ambystomatidae > Ambystoma > Ambystoma mexicanum. The sequence goes on along the minus strand of NC_090924.1, from coordinate 76,618,324 downwards.
CTTACACAATAAAAAGTGTAGACACAAATATTTTCTTCAGACTCACATACCAACAAGGTGCACACTTCCCCACGGTGTCCAGACAAGTGGTCGACGTAATTTGGTCGAAAACCAAAGGGTCGAATTTTTTTTTTTTTATATATATGTATTTTTTTGGTTTTGGTTTAGGAAAAAAAAGGTTTTTTAGAAAAAAAAGAGGGTTAAAAAAAAAAAAAGTGGTGAAAATAAAAAAAACAAAATTCGACCATTTGGTTTTCGACCAAATTGGTTCGACCATTTGTCCAGTCGACCAATTTTTTTCAACCAAATGTCTGGTAACCCTTCCCCACACTGCTCATGTGTATCTGTCATAGTACATTAAAGATTAGCTACAATGTCAGACTCACTGGAAAATGGGGATGCTCACCCACAGTTCAGCGTAAACAGTAACAGCAATCATGTCTTACTGCAGTGGTTTTTGGCCGAGCTACAGTTTATTGTATGCAGCGTCATTCTCAAAGTTTATGTATCCAGGAAAGGGTCCTCACCATTACTTGGGTGCACCAAACATTCTTGAAGTGAAGTTAGATTCCATTGCAGTAGAGGTGGTCATGTCCTGTTCATAGGGCTAATATATCAGAGGTCTGCATGGAAGCATACTAGAAGTTTAGAAGCATTTTTGCAAATGTACTTTTAGCTGCAGTGTAAGAAATACCCCTCTACCATAGGAGAGTGAGAAGGCAATTGCAGAAGTTGGAGGGTGATGGTATTACTGATAAAGCACAGGTTGTGGGTTGGCTGGCTTCTCTGGTCGTGTCATATAAGCCCTCAAAAAAGGTGTGCGTAGGCATCAACATAAGAGTACTAGATAATTATATAATACCAAAAGGAAATCCCCCCACCCCCCAACATAACACCGGGGATAGCTTGGCCAGGTTGGAATGCCAAAGTGTTCTTCCATCTTTGACAGTGGTGTATCATCAGACCTTTTTACACTCCACCCCCCCCCCCCAAAATGGGCCTTTCTTTATTACATCAGAAGTCCCATACCAGCTTGTTAAAATAGCTGGTCTCTGCATCAGTGATTGTCCAGAATGGGATTTACAATGTGTTTAATGAGATGTACCTGGTGTCAGCCTTTTCAATGATGACATGCTGGTCTTTGTGTGTAATACTCAGGAACATGTTCAGAGGCGGACATCTGTTCCGGAATTGCTGTGAAAGAATAGTCTATAATATAGCTGGGAGAAATGTTGTTTAGGAGTGTCTCCATGTATCACTTGGGCCATGAGATCAATGGAAAAGGGATTCAGCCAAAGAAGGGTCTGATAGGTACCGTCATGGGCATCCCTGTACCCAAAAATATGGAAGAATTGGTCACATTCCGTGTGATGCCGGTGTACGATGGGAAGGGGGTGTAACATGTTGTCTGTTCTACCAAAAGTATGAGACAATCTGTAAAGAAAGAACAATTGTTTGTGTGGAATCAGGAGCTCACACAAAAATGTGAATGAGTGAAGCAGGCATTATAGAAAGAATCCATGTTCAACCTTTTTTTATTGATTTGGAAGACCATCATTTTAATGGATGCAAGAAATGATAAAGGCCCACAAATAGGACATTACTCTTGCCCCCAGGATTGTCAAAGGGACAGAACATCTGTTCTCTGTATTTGAGAAGGACATACTTGCTGTAAAATGGGTAATTTATAATTTTGGTGTGCACCCTGGTATCGTAACCGTATTTTTCTTAGTGTACTGAGGAACAATGCTATGTGATGCCACTTCCATTTTTGTCAAGGGGTGAAAGGTTGTGTGTCATCACTTTCTGTGATGTCACTTGAGGGTGGGTCCAAATTACATCACTTCCAGTGATGTCATCAGATGTCAAGGGTCATCTAATATCACTTCCGCTACTCTTGACATTTTGGCAAAATAACATCCCTGCTCACCTCTCTTACTCTGAGACTCATCTTCCCTACTCTTCCTTACCACATCAACTGAACATTACACTCTGGAATGCTCAATCTGTATGTAACAAAATGTCCTTTATCACTGACTACTTTCACTCCAGCTTTCCTCTCCTACATCGTCTTGCTATCACTGAAACTTGGATTTCTCCATCTGAAACTGCTCCTCTGGTGGCCCTACACAACTCCAGACTATGCTTCATTCACTCTCCTAGACTGATTGGCAGAGGTGGAGGCATCAGGCATCTACTCTCTTCCCTCCTCAATGCCTCCCAAATCTCCAATGCCACATCCTCTTCTACCTCTTTTGAATTGACCATATCTAATATTGCTCCGCCTCACTCGGTTCACATCACCTCCATTGATCGCCCTCCTGGTCCAACTGGACCATTCTTTCATGCTCTTGGGCAACTCCTTGATTCTCTTTCTGCTAAACATCACCTCATTCTCTTAGGTGACTTTAACCACTCTCCAAATACTTCTCAGAAATCTGCACTTCAGTCTTTTCTTAGTGACCATGCTTTGCACACACAGGGGTTAACTCTTTGTATCTCTTATTCATCTCCACCTTTCTCCCAGCCACTAATAGAATGGTCACACCATCCATATCTAATCACTCAATTGTTTCCACCACCATCCCCTTTCCACCCTCTGACCTCTCCTCACCACTTGCCTCTACCTATTACTAAAAGGAAATGTAAACCTTCTGCCATTCCTCCCTTTCTCTCTAACCTACAGTTCTCACTCGCCTCCTTCACACCTGATGCCTCTTCCACCAACACTACCTTCTCTGTCTTTCAATCCCTACTATAGGACTAATTCTCCTTTCACTTACCACTGCTTACTTTCACCCATAAGTCTCAGCACACTCAACCACGGGTCACCCCATTCTTACAATCTTTTTGCACAGAAATGCATTGACTGCAGAGCAAATGTGGGTGTACCCACTCGCACAAGGACCTGCAACTATACCTCTCTGCCCTGAACTCCTTCAAGTCCTCCCTTGATAGAGCGAAAAGGGAATTCTACCTAACCCTCATTGACTCGCACTCCAACATTCCTTGCCTGTTATAGGGCACCCTAAATGCACTCCTCACTCCTCCTAAGTCTATGACTATCAAATCCACTCTCACATCTAATGACCAAGCTGAATACTTTGCTGTAATAATTTCCGAAATTAGAGACTCTCTCCTGCTCTTCTTCACACTCCCTCCATCTAGATTTTGACTCTGCCTACTCTACCATCATCCTCTTACTCTATCTCCAACTTTAGTCACACTAATTCTGAAGAAGTCCTATCTCTACTGATGAAGGCTAAACCCACTTGTGACCCATCAGACCCGATTGCCCCCTAGTTAGTCAAGCGAATTGCCCATTTAGTGGTCTCCCACCTTGCTGAACTTATCAACCTGTCCTTCAACTCTGCATGTGTTCCCTCTATTTTCAAAACAGCCACGGTCATCACTCACCTAAAAAAACAAGGGGCTGACCGTAACCTATCGGCTAGCCTTTGCCATGTGCCGCTCCTCCTGCACTTCTTTAAAGGGCTTGAAAGTGTTGTGTTCAGCACTCTATCCAATTTCTTAGACATCCTCAACCATAGAGGCACCCTACAAGCAGGTTTCCATTCCTGTCACTCCAATGAAACTGCTCTCATGAATGTGTACAACTTCATCACCTCGGCTAAGCGCTCCAGCCTGTCCTTTATCCTAATTTTCCTTGACCTATCTGCTGCCTTTGACAGTGTCGATCAATCTGATCTCCTTAATACTCCCTTTCTTCTCGGGATTCATGATCAAGCCCTTTACTGGACTGAATCTTACCTGGCATCTCACCAATTATCTGTGTCCTGGAGCAACAACACCTTTCAACTCACTCCTCTAATTTTTGGTATTCCACAAGGCTCTGCCTTGTGTCTGTTCCTCTTTACACTCTAGAGCTCTGCTCTTGGGGCACTTATCTCCTCCTTTCAGTTCTTGTACCAACTTTTCTCAGAAAACACCCAAATCTTCTTCTCTTTCCCTGAACCTTCCGCTGATCTCTCTATCAAAATTGCAAACTGTCTTTCTTCTATTAAATATTGGATGGCTTCACACTCTCTGATGTTAGACTCTTGTTCCCTGCCAAACACTCTCTCTCATTTCTTCTTCTGCCTATCTGGTTCCCACCTGACACTCTCCCCTACCATTCTTCAGCTAGAATCCTCAGTGTCATATCTCACCTTTCTCACACCTTCTCTACTTTCTTCTCCAAAACTGGAACAGCAGCTCGTCTCAAGCTCCTAAATATTGGGAAAATCGGGCACCTTCTACCTTTCAACACTGCCAAGCATCTCTTAACTACTCTTGTCTTCTCTAAACTGGACTACTGCGCCAGCATCCTCTTTGGTCCACCCAACTATGCTTTCTGTCCTCTCGACACCATCATTAACTTCGCCACCAGGACTTTCTTTGAACTCCCTTACTTCACACCTACTTCCTCATACCGTCGCCAGGCTGGATGGTGGATGGTGGACGATGTAAACCAGGGCCCAATTTACATTTCATCTCCTGGTTTGTAAATATATCCACGGTAAGGCACCACTGTATCGATCCTGCTCTATCCAACTCTACAAGCCTTCTCATAATGTGCCTCCTCTACTACCCTTGTGGCTCCTAGCCCTCCCTGTAGTCTCTCTCACTCTTAACCGCTCTTAATCCCTTTTTGTATCACTTGCCTGGGATTCTCTCCGCCTGAACATCCAAGAATCAGTCCACATGTATTTGTTGAAAAGAAACTAAAAGGCTACCTCCTCACATTCGATTTGCCCTCTTAACCAACCTTTCATCTGCCTTCTAGCTCGCATTTTTCCTCTGCCTCTGCCTCCGCCTCTAACATACCTCTGTCTCTCACTTTCTTTGTCTCCACTCCAGCACTTCACCCATCATGGTCACATCCAGAGCACAGCTGGCCGTGCTGCCTACCTGCACTTAAAAATGTGCAATGTTGGTTGTTCGTAATCTATGTATGTCCACTTATGTATTGTGCCCAGTGATTGTTCTGTAGAGGAGTGGCAGGTGCTCTCTTGCAGACACCCTCATTATCAGCAGAGAGAGACACTCGGGCCCATCAAAAACTCCCCGCCGCAAGAACGGAAGACGTAGCCATAGGGCAATGTTTGCTGTCTTTATTATCAAAAAAATGACAGGGATCACACCAGAAAACCATGAATTCTCCTGAGCTCTCACCTTCTGAGCGTGTGTCACCCAGTTAGAGTGATGCCACAAAATCAAGTTCCGTCCCTGAAACATATCGGGCATGCAGATTGGTCAGTTTAGGCAAACCATATATACATTCTATACGGGTCAATTATATTACTGGATAACCATATCTGGTGGCTCCTCCTGAGACCACCTCTACATATAACATTGTCTTGCTCTGCTGGGTCACGTGTGTTGAGACCACAAAATAGAGCTCTCCTGCTTGTAATTATGAGGATGTTAGCATGAATTTCTTGCAGGTGCCTTATCGTTTTGGTAACTGGGAACTTTCCATCTCAATTTGTCCTTGGCTCTGGTGCATCATGTCTGTCTGTTTCTGGCTGCAGCGATCTTGTCATCCCTTCCATGTTTTCAAAGTATGTCTCCCCTTCCTCATTCACCTCAGTGTGCCTATACCTTCTATATTCGTTCTTATTGCTTTCCATGGTAGTGGCAATCAAGCATGTGCAAGCTAGGTATACATATACTTGGTGTCTTGCAGTTTCAGCTTTGACAAAAGACCTCTATATATAGCAATATGTATGTGTGTCAGTCATTGTAGAACCTGATAATATAGTTGCCTGGTTTGTTATCAGTACAGAATCATTACACACCATTACCCATTATTACCTGTTGTTAAAGAACCATTATTTAGTATTACCCCTTTAGGAATCATTGCATCCTGTTTAGTTATCCATCATCTAATTAGTACTGATTAGGAGTACATGAAATAGTAACATTATACTATTCACATTATTACCAAGCATTTGAAGAGAGAAATAGGCCCTGTTATATGAAGGGTTTGCTTAGTTATGTTATTGCCATATGTGTCGAAAGAGATGCTTTTAGAATTATGTATTATGCCATTTATGTAGTGTTTAGGCTGAGAGAGAAACGTGCTAGGCACTATAGAGAATGAATGACACACTGTCATATATGAAGAGACATGTAGAGCACATTTAGAGATACATGTTATGTTTTGTAGTTACATGTATTATGTATGCATGTGTAGGGACACGCACTGAGTGTGCACTTAGAATAAGTTTGCATTATGTAGTGCTTGGATTTGCGAGAGAAAGCATCAACGCTAGAAAGCATTTAGGTGGCATTATAAAGCCATTTTGAATGGAGGAACACAGAAGTTGTTTGCGCCGCGGCACTGCGAAGTTGTTATGGTTCACTGTGAAGGAAAGTATTCGTAAACAGTTGCTTGGCAGTCAGACAGATAACAAAATCTTTGTCCGAGTGGAGAGGGCCTGGCTTATCAGCATGGATTGTATGCCGCGCAGAGACAGAAAAGTCGGAGGCAGCACCATGGGCTCTGTTACACAGTGAGAGGGAGAGTGTGCTTTTGCCGGGAGAGCTCTTGCACACAGACACGGAAAGAGGGAAGCCAACACTTGAATGAATGGAGAAATAGGAGGAATAGATGGTGTATTGCAGGCAGACAGAAGGCCATGAGATAGAGATATGCTTTGAAATGTCACGCTGACAGAACACGCAGGGTTTGACCAGAACATGGAGGTAAAGTACATGCAAATACAGACTTTGAGGCACGGCTATAGAAATGCTGACAGAGAAAGAGACATTCTTAGCTTAGAGAATGAAGTAACCATAGGGATTTGTATACGTCATGGAATAGTAATACCATAGGTGAAGAAAGGGGAGTTTTTGGATGTTGATGGAGTTCGATGAGTGAGAGGCGTTTTGGTGTGGCAGTAATACAGCCCTAGCAGACCAGCTTGGGAGATTTCGAGAGCTTGGCAGAGGCAGTTCGAGTGACCAGATCTTGAAAGGCAGCCACTGATTGGCTGGTTGCACAGTTGTGCATAGAGGAGAGACTTGACAAAGACAGAGCTGGAGAGGGGAGAGATGCACATGCAAATGGGAAGTATGGTTTATGGCCTAAACTGATTGATTAGAACAGACAATAACACAGAGATAGTTGGGGGGTAATCAGACAGGGATTGTCTAAGAGAGTGAGTGTGAAGTATGGTGTGGAATGGAGAGGAATGCTGAATGCTGGCACTTGCCATATGTATATTACATTAGACACTGATAGCTTGCATTAGAAGCCTGTAAGGCTTATAGTTATTCACTGCATGGTAGATTTGCACCGGAAGCATAAAATGAATGATGGAAAAAGGGGAGTGTATGGCTAGAAGACATGGAAATGACATAGAAAGCAATAGCTTTGTCGGACATGGAATGCAATTGAATGACATGAATGCAGTGGTGCAGAGTTTGAATGTGCAATTTTTTAATGTGAAATTTTTGGAGTACGTGAAATGGGCTGTTTTGTTTTGTTTTGAAAAAGATAGGAACAGAGAGATGCATTAGGCATGCATGGAGAGACAGGCATGGTTAGACAGATGCACTGACACATTGATACACTAGAATTGAGACACTGAGAAACTAGCATTGATGTCTTTTGAGAGACATGGGGAGTTTAGAACTAGCTATGTGCACTGCAACGTAGAATGAGAAATGCTGTTTTGTTGTTGGCTTTGATTACATCTGAATCTGACTGAAGACTGATACTTGCACTTTTGTTTTCTTTGCAGGAAATCTGGAGAAGACAACTCGACCAGACCGAGATCGCATTGATGACTGACCAGATTTCAAAAGATAAATTGACCAGACCATGATTGACAGTAGCATGTCGACTGAAAGCAGCATGACCAGAATGATGGACTGAACAGACCAGATTGACCAGACCTTGATGTGACTTTGCAAGGCTGTATTGAAACAGCACCAAAAAGAGACTGACTGTTGTCACCTTGTAATGTGACACCATCTGACTTTTGCTACGCTTTGCAGCAGCAATTGTGGGGAATGCTGACTGACCGATTTGGGGCCTTAGAGTGTGGCATTGTCTAATGGCTGTGCTCTGAGAATGTACCCAGAAAACCAGCTTGCTACCCGAATTTCCTGGCATGACAACTATTGCCATGGAAAGTGAAGATCATGACTGACTGTACAGAGAGAGAAAACACCTTGCAGCATTCTGTGCCAAGATAGAGAGAAAGAGCAGTGAAAGATTGTTCAGAAGAAGGAGAAATTCGTTTGTGGGCCGTTTTGTTATCTGCAGCAAGAAGAGAATCCGTTTGGAATGCCTTACCTTGTTAACCAGAACAGACACCGGTTTGGGGCTGAGAAGAAAGAGAGAAATTCAGGAATGAGCAGGAAGACGCGCTCTGAAAGTATTTGAATTCCTGTCTACGTTTGAACAGCAGTGAAGCTTTGTCTCTTGAGTGAAAGAGATAGAGCATTGATCCATGGTGCTTTGAAATTTGCACTTGCATTCAACGTTGGCTGGTCCCTTATTTGAAGAGCAGGGACTGGCATGGAAGGAACTGGACTACTGGCATGGCAACAGCATGACCTGGCAAGGGAGGAGAGAATTTGAAGCTGGAGTTTGGCCTATGGAGAAGGGCCACTCTGCATGGAATTGCCACTTGAGAGTTGCCATCTGCATTGTTTTGCAAACACTCTGATAGAGTGCCACGTGAATGCATTGTGCATCAGTGCTTTGTTTCGCCTGTGTTCCCAATTTGAATATGAAGGGGGAATGGAGGCCTAGGGAAAAGGGAGCATATGAACTGTATCAATCTGCCTTAAATTGAAAGTTCTGACACACGGTTTTCCCGGTGCTGTTTCTTGAAACGTGAAGGACCAGTGTGATCACCCCATGGGGAAAAATGGGGCGCATATGGTACCGACACAATTGATGCTTGCTCCTGCCTTTTTGGAGCTCTGTGAAAAATCTGCTACACGTTTGTTGCTGTGGAGAACTTTGCAATGAACATTGAAAACCTTTGCTGAACACATATATATGCTCGGTGTGACACATTTGTGAACACTTGCTTTGTTGACACTCCATCTTTGTTGACATTCCTTGGCTGAAAGAAAGCATTAGAACTGGATTTGTACAGACTTGGAATTGTGCGCAGATGTGAGGACACACATACCTCATGAGTGAGAACCTGGAAATAACTTGAACTGGAATATAAATGAATTGGCCTATATGACCAATACACTGCTATGTATCCACTGAAAATGCTGACATCTGAAATGTAATTTTGTGCTTGACACATTGAAATGGAAACACCTGAATCCACAGTACACATGCATTGATTTATGCATTGCATTTTCGCTTTCTGCTTGTAGACACACTTTCACACTGTTGGCTTGTAGAGACACTTTCACACTTTTGAATTTTGACTTGACTCTTTGGCATGCTATTCTGAATTCTGACATATTTGCAGCTATGCATTTGAATTTTTATCTTGCCACTGATAGAGTGAAATGCTTGCATTTTTAAGCTTTTTTTGCATGAAATAGAATGTTTTTACCTATCCACATTGCTATGTCATGTTTCGACAGATCGTTAGTATGAATATGTAATGATAAAAGTAGATATTGTAGAACCTGATAATATAGAGGCCAGGTTTGTTATCAGTACAGAATCATTACACACCTTTACCCATCATTACCTATTGTTAGAGAACCATTATTTAGTATTACCCCTTTAGGAATCATTGCATCCTGTTTAGTTATCCATCATCTCATTAGTACTGATTAGGAGTACATGAAATAGTAACATTATACCATTCACATTATTACCATGCATTTGAAGAGAGAAATAGGCCCTGTTATATGAAGGGTATGCTTAGCTATGTTATTGCCATATATTTCAAAAGAGATGCTTTTAGAATTATGTATTGTGCCATTTATGTAGCGCTTAGGCTGAGAGAGAAACGTGCTAGGCACTATAGAGAATGAATGACACACTGTCATATTTGAAGAGACATGTAGAGCACATTTAGAGACACATGCTATGTTTTGTAGTTACATGTATTATATATGCATGTGTAGAGACACGCACTGAGTGTGCACTTAGAATAAGTTTGCATTATGTAGTGCTTGGATTTGCGAGAGAAAGCATCAACGCTAGAAAGCATTTAGCTGGCATTATAAAGCCATTTTGAATGGAGACACACAGAAGTTGTTTGCGCCGCGGCACTGCAAAGTTGTTAAGGTACACTGTGAAGGAAAGTGTTCGTAAACAATTGCTTGGCAGGCAGATAGGTAACACAACCTTTGTCTGAGTGGAGAGGGCCTGGCTTATCAGCATGGCTTGTGTGCCGCACGGAGACAGAAAAGGTGGGAGGCAGCGCCATGGGCTCTGTTGAATGGTGAGAGGGAGAGTGTGCTTTTGCAGGGAGAGCTCTTGCACACAGACACGGAAAGAGGGAAGCCAACAGTGGAATAAATGGAGAAATAGGAGGAATAGATGGTGTATTGCAGGCAGACAGAAGGCCATGAGATAGAGATATGCTTTGAAATGTCACGCTGACATAAAACGCAGTGTTTGACCAGAACATGGAGGGAAAGTACATGCAAACATAGAATTTGCGGCATGGCTATAGAAATGCTGACAGAGAAAGAGACATTCTTAGCTTAGAGAATGAAGTAACCATAGGGATTTGTATATGTCATGGAATAGTATAATCAGAGGTGAAGAAAAGGGAATTTTTTAGATGTTGATGGAGTTCGATGAGAGAGAGGCGTTTTGGTGTGGCAGTAATGCAGCCTTGGCAGACCAGCTTGGGAGTGTTCGAGAGCTTGGCAGAGGCAGTTGAAGTGACCTGATCTTGAGAGGCAGACACTGACTGGCTGGTTGCAGAATTGTGCATAGAGGAGAGACTTGACAAAGACAGAGCTGAAGAGGGGAGAGATGCGCATGCAAATGGGAAGTATGGTTTATGGCCTAAACTGATTGATTGGAACAGACACTCACACAGAGATAGTTGGGGTAATCAGACAGATATTGTCGAAGAGAGTGAGTGTGAAGTATGGTGTGGAATGGAGAGGAATGCTGAATGCTGGCACTTGCCATATGTATATTGCATTAGACACTGATAGCTTGCATTAGAAGCCTGTAAGGCTTATAGTTATTCACTGCATGGTAGATTTGCACCAGAAGCATAAAACTAATGATGAAAAAAGGGGAGTGTGTGGCTAGAAGACAGGGAAATGACACAGAAAGCAATTGCTTTGTAGCACATGGAATGCAATTGAATGACATGAATGCAGTGGTGCAGAATTTGAATGTGCAATTTTTGAATGCGAAATTTTTGGAGTACGTGAAATGTGCTGTTTTTTTTTTTTTGTTTTGAAAAAGATAGGAATGGAGAAATGCATTAAGCATGCATGGTTAGACAGATGCACTGACATATTGATATACTAGAATTGAGACACTGAGAAACTAGCATTGATGTCTTTTGAGAGACATGGGGAGTTTAGAACTAGCTATGTGCATTGCAACACACAATGAGAAATGCTGTTTTGTTTTTGGCTTTGATTACATCTGAAACTGATTGAAGACTAATACTTGCACTTTTGTTTTCTTTGCATGAAATCTGGAGAAGACACCTTGACCAGACCGAAATCGCATTGATGACTGACCAGATTGCAAAGCATAAATTGACCAGACCATGATTGACAGCAGCATGACGACTGAAAGCAGTATTACCAGAATGATGGACTGACCAGACCAGATTGACCAGACCTTGATGTGACTTTGCATGGCTGTATTGAAAAAGCACCAAAAAGAGACTGGCTTTTGTCACCTTGTGATGTGACACCATCTGACTTTTGCTACGCTTTGCAGCAGCACTTGTGGGGAATGCCCACTGACCGATTTGAGGCCTTAGAGTGTGACTTTGTCTAATGGATGTGCTCTGAGAATGTATCCAGAAAACCAGCTTGCTACCCGAATTTCCTGGCATGACAACTATTGCCATGGAAAGTGAAGATCGTGACTGACTGTACAGAGAGACAACACACCTTGCAGCATTCTGTGCCAAGATAGAGAGAAAGAGCAGTGAACGATTGTTCAGCAGAAGGAGAAATTCATTTGTGGGCTGTTTTGTAATCTGCAGCGAGAAGAGAATCCATTTGGGATGCCTTACATTTTTAACCAGAACCAGACACAAGTTTGGGCTTGAGAAGAAAGAGGGAAATGCAGGAATGAGCAGGAAGACGCGCTCTGAAAGTATTTGAATTCCTGTCTACGTTTGAACAGCAGTGAAGCTTTGTCTCTTGAGTGAAAGAGATAGAGCATTGAACTATTGTGCTTTGATATTTACACTTGAATTCACGTTGGCTGGTCCCTTATTTGAAGAGCAGGGACTGGCATGGAAAGAACTGGACTACTGGCATGGCAACAGCATGACCTGGCAAGGGAGGAGAGAATTTGAAGCTGGAGTTGGGCCTATGGAGAAGGGCCACTGTGCATGGAATTGCCACTTGAGTGTTGCCATCTGCATTGTTTTGCAAACACTCTGAATGAGTGCCACGTGAATGCATTGTGCATCAGTGCTTTGTTTCGCCTGTGTTCCCAATTTGAATATGAAGGGGGAATGGAGGCCTAGGGAAAAGGGAGCGTATGAGCCATATCAATCTGCATTAAATTGAAAGTTCTCACACACGGTTTTCCCGGTGCTGTTTCTTGAAAAGTGAAGGACCAGTGTGATCACCCCATGGGGACAAATGGGGTGCATATGGTACTGACACAATTGAAACTTGCTCCTGCCTTTTTGGAGCTTTGTGAAAAATCTGCTACACGTTTGTTGCTGTGGAGAACTTTGCAATGAATTTTGAAAACCTTTGCTGAACACATATATATGCTCGTTGTGACACATTTGTGAACACTTGCTTCGTTGACATTTCATCTTTGTAGACATTCCTTGGCTGAAAGAAAGCATTAGAACTGGATTTGTATTGACTTGGAATTGTGCGCAGATGTGAGGACACACATACCTCATGAGTGAGAACCTGGAAATAACTTGGACTGGAATATAAATGAATTGATCTATATGACCAATACACTGCTATATATACACTGAAAATGCTGACATCTGAAATGTAATTTTGTGCTTGACACATTGAAATGGAAACACCTGAATCCACAGTACACATGCATTGATTTATGCATTGCATTTTCGTTTTCTGCTTGTAGACACACTTTCACACTGTTGGCTTGTAGAGACAATTTCACACTTTTGACTTTTGACTTGACTTTTTGCTATGCTATTCTGAATTCTGACATATTTCCAGCTATGCAGTAGAATTTTTAGCTTGCCACTGGTAGAGTGAAATGCTTGCATTTTTAAGGGTTTTTTGCATGAAATAGAATGTTTTTTCCCTATCCACATTGCTATGTTATGTTTTGACAGATCGTTCGTATGATTATGTAATGATAAAAGGAGAGATTCTAGAACCTGATAATATAGAGGCCTGGTTTGTTATCAGTACAGAATCATTACACACCATTACCCATCATTACCTATTGTTAGAGAACCATTATTTAGCATTACCCCTTTAGGAATCATTGCATCCTGTTTAGTTATCCATCATCTAATTAGTACTGATTAGGAGTACATGAAATAGTAACATTATACTATTCACATTATTACCATGCATTTGAAGAGAGAAATAGGCCCTGTTATATGAAGGGTTTGCTTAGTTATGTTATTGCCATATATGTCGAAAGAGATGCTTTTAAAATGATGTATTATGCCATTTATGTAGCGCTTAGGCTGAGAGAGAAGCGTGCTAGGCACTATACAGAATGAATGACACACTGTCATATTTGAAGAGACATGTAGAGTACATTTAGAGACACATGTTATGTTTTGTAGTTACATGTATTATGTATGCATGTGTAGAGACACGCACTGAGTGTGTACTTAGAATAAGTTTGCATTATGTAGTGCTTGGATTTGCGAGAGAAAGCATCAACGCTAGAAAGCATTTAGCTGCCATTATAAAGCCATTTGAATGGAGACACACAGAAGTTGTTTGCGCCATGGCACTGCGAAGTTGTTATGGTACACTGTGAAGGAAAGTATTCGTAAACAGTTGCTTGGCAGGCAGACAGATAACACAACCTTTGTCCGAGTGGAGAGCGTCTGGCTTATCAGCATGGCTTGTGTGCCACGCAGAGACAGGAAAGGTGGGAGCTAGCGCCATGGGCTCTGTTTCATGGTGAGAGGGAGAATGTGCTTTTGCAGGAGGAGCTCTTGCACACAGACACGGAAGGAGGGAAGCCAACAGTTGAATGAATGGAGAAATAGGAGGAATAGATGGTGTATTGCAGGCAGACAGAAAGCCATGAGATAGAGATATGCTTTGAAATGTCACACTGACAGAACACTCAGTGTTTGACCAGAACATGGAGGGAAAGTACATGCAAACACAGACTTTGAGGCACGGCTATAGAAACGCTGACAGAGAAAGAGACATTCTTAGCTTAGAGAACGAAGTAACCATAGGGATTTGTATACGTCATGGAATAGTATAATCAGAGGTGAAGAAAGGGGAGTTTTTAGATGTTGATGGAGTTCGATGAGAGAGAGGTGTTTTGGTGTGGCAGTAATGCAGCCTTGGCAGACCAGCTTGGGAGAGTTCGAGAGCTTGGCAGAGGCAGTTCGAGTGACCAGATCTTGAGAGGCAGACACTGACTGGCTGGTTGCACAGTTGTGCATAGAGGAGAGACTTGACTTGACAACGACAGAGCTGGAAAGGGGAGAGATGCACATGCAAATGGGAAGTATGGTTTATGGCCTAAACTGATTGATTAGAACACACAATAACACAGAGATAGTTGGGGGTAATCAGACAGGGATTGTCTAAGAGAGTGAGTGTGAAGTATGGTGTGGAATGAAGAGGAATGCTGAATGCTGGCACTTGCCATATGTATATTGCATTAGACACTAATAGCTTGCATTACAAGCCTGTAAGGCTTGTAGTTATTCACTGCATGGTAGATTTGCACCAGAAGCATATAATTAATGATGAAAAAAGGGGAGTGTGTGGCTAGAAGACATGGAAATGACACAGAAAGCAATTGCTTTGTAGGACATGGAATGCAATTGAATGAGTATGAATGCAGTGGTTCAGAGTTTGAATGTGCAATTTTTTAATGTGACATTTTTGGAGTACGTGAAATGGGCTGTTTTGTTTTGTTTTGAAAAAGATAGGAACAGAGAAATGCATTAAGCATGCATGGGGAGACAGGCATAGTTAGAAAGATGCACTGACACATTGATACACTAGAATTGAGACACTGAGAATCTAGCATTGATGTCTTTTGAGAGACATGAGGAGTTTAGAACCAGCTATGTGCACTGCAACGCACAATGAGAAATGCTGTTTTGTTTTTGGTTTTGATAACATCTGAATCTGATTGAATTGAAGACTGATACTTGCACTTTTGTTTTCTTTGTATGAAATCTGGAGAAGACACCTTGACCAGATCGAAATCGCATTGATGACTGACCAGATTGCAAAGCATAAATTGACCAGACCATGATTGACAGCATCATGTCGACTGAAAGCAGCATTACCAGAATGATGGACTGACCAGACCAGATTGACCAGACCTTGATGTGACTTTGCATGGCTGTATTGAAAAAGCACCAAAAAGAGACTGGCTTTTGTCACCTTGTGATGTGACACCATCTGCTTTTGCTACGCTTTGCAGCAGCACTTGTGGGTAGTGCCCACTGACCGATTTGAGGCCTTAAAGTGTGGCTTTGTCTAATGGATGTGCTCTGAGAATGTATCCAGAAAACCAGCTTGCTACCCGAATTTCCTGGCATGACAACTATTGCCATGGAAAGTGAAGATCGTGACTGATTGTACAGAGAGAGAACACACCTTGCAGCATTCTGTGCTAAGATAGAGAAAAAGAGCAGTGAAAGATTGTTCAACAGAAGGAGAAAATCATTTGGGGGCTGTTTTGTAATCTGCAGCGAGAAGAGAATCCATTTGGGATGCCTTACCTTGTTAACCAGAACCAGACACAAGTTTGGGCCTGAGAAGAAAGAGGGAAATGCAGGAATGAGCAGGAAGACGCACTCTGAAAGTATTTGAATTCCTGTCTACGTTTGAACAGCAGTGAAGCTTTGTCTCTTGAGTGAAAGAGATAGAGCATTGATCTATGGTGCTTTGAAATTTGCACTTGAATTCAACGTTGGCTGGTCCTTTATTTGAAGAGCAGGGACTGGCATGGAAAGAAATGGACGACTGGCATGGCAACAGCATGACCTGGCAAGGGAGGAGAGAATTTGAAGCTGGAGTTTGGCCTATGGAGAAGGGCCACTGTGTATGGAATTGCCACTTGAGAGTTGCCATCTGCATTGTTTTGCAAACACTCTGAATGAGTGCCACGTGAATGCATTGTGCATCAGTGCTTCGTTTCGCCTGTGATCCCAATTTGAATATGAAGGTGGAATGGAAGCCTAGGGAAAAGGGAGCGTATGAGCTGTATCAATCTTCATTAAGTTCAAAGTTCTGACACACGGTTTTCCCGGTGCTGTTTCTTGAAAAGTGAAGGACCAGTGTGATCACCCCACAGGGACAAATGGGGTGCATATGGTACTGACATAATTGATGCTTGCTCCTGCCTTTTTGGAGCTTTGTGAAAAATCTGCTACACGTTTGTTACTGTGGAGAACTTTGCAATGAACATTGAAAACCTTTGCTGAACATATATATATGCTCGTTGTGACACATTTGTGAACACTTGCTTCGTTGACATTTCATCTTTCTTGACATTCCTTGGCTGAAAGAAAGCATTAGAACTGGATTTGTACTGACTTGGAATTGTGCGCATATATGAGGACACACATACCTCATGAGTGAGAACCTGGAAATAACTTGGACTGGAATATAAATGAATTGGCCTACATGACCAATACACTGCTATATATACACTGAAAATGCTGACATCTCAAATATAATTTTGTGCTTGACACATTGAAATGGAAACACCTGAATCCACAGTACACATGCATTGATTTATGCATTGCATTTTCGTTTCTGCTTGTAGACACGCTTTCACACTGTTGGCTTGCAGAGACACTTTCACACTTTTGACTTTTGACTTGACTTTTTGCTATGCTATTCTGAATTCTGACATATTTATAGCTATGAATTTGAATTTTTAGCTTGCCACTGATAGAGTGAAATGCTTGCATTTTTTAGGGTTTTTTGCATGAAATAGAATGTTTTTCCCTATCCACATTGCTATGTTATGTTTTGACAGATCGTTCGTATGATTATGTAATGATAAAAGGAGAGATTCTAGAACCTGATAATATAGAGGCCTGGTTTGTTATCAGTACAGAATCATTACACCCCTTTACCCATCATTACCTATTGTTATAGAACCATTATTTAGTATTACCCCTTTAGGAATCATTGCATCCTGTTTAGTTATCCATCATCTAATTAGTACTGATTAGGAGTACATGAAATAGTAACATTATACTATTCACATTATTACCATGCATTTGAAGAGAGAAATAGGCCCTGTTATATGAAGGGTTTGCTTAGTTATGTTATTGCCATATATGTCGAAAGAGATGCTTTTAGTATTATGTATTATGCCATTTATGTAGCGCCTAGGCTGAGAGAGAAACGTGCTAGGCACTATAGAGAAGGAATGACACACTGTCATATTTGAAGACACAAGTAGAGCACATTTAGAGACACATGTTATGTTTTGTAGTTACATGTATTATATATGCATGTGTAGAGACACGCACTGAGTGTGCACTTAGAATAAGTTTGCATTATGTAGTGCTTGGATTTGCGAGAGAAAGCATCAATGCTAGAAAGCATTTAGCTGGCATTATAAAGCCATTTTGAATGGAGACACACAGAAGTTGTTTGCGCTGCGGCACTGCAAAGTTGTTATGGTACACTGTGAAGGAAAGTATTCGTAAACAGTTGCTTGGCAGGCAGAAATATAACACAACCTTTGTCTGAGTGGAGAGGGCCTGGCTTATCAGCATGGCTTGTGTGCCGCGCAGAGACAGAAAAGGTGGGAGGCTGCGCCATGTGCTCTGTTGAATGGTCAGAGGGAGAGTGTGCTTTTGCAGGGAGAGCTCTTGCACACAGACACGGAAAGAGGGAAGCCAACAGTGGAATAAATGGAGAAATAGGAGGAATAGATGGTGCATTGCAGGCAGACAGAAGGCCATGAGATAGAGATATGCTTTGAAATGTCACACTGACAGACACGCAGCGTTTGACCAGAAAATGGAGGGAAAGTACATGCAAACACAGACTTTGAGGCACGGCTATAGAAATGCTGACAGAGAAAGAGACATTCTTAGCTTAGAGAATGAAGTAACCATAGGGATTTGTATATGTCATGGAATAGTATAATCAGAGGTGAAGAAAAGGGAATTTTTTAGATGTTGATGGAGTTCGGTGAGAGAGAGGCGTTTTGGTGTGGCAGTAATGCAGCCTTGGCAGACCAGCTTGGGAGAGTTCGAGAGCTTGGCAGAGGCAGTTCGAGTGACCAGATCTTGAGAGGCAGACACTGACTGGCTGGTTGCAGAGTCGTGCATAGCGGAGAGACTTGACAAAGACAGAGCTGGAGAGGGGAGAGATGCACATGCAAATGGGAAGTATGGTTTATGGCCTAAACTGATTGATTAGAACAGACACTCACACAGAGATAGTTGGGGTAATCAGACAGGGATTGTCTAAGAGAGTGAGTGTGAAGTATGGTGTGGAATGGAAAGGAATGCTGAATGCTGGCACTTGCCATATGTATATTGAATTAGACACTGATAGCATGCATTAGAAGCCTGTAAGGCTTATAGTTATTTACTGCATGGTAGATTTGCACCAGAAGCATAAAAGGTGCAATTTCGATATTTGCCTAGTCTAGTAGTGCTTGCATCATCATCATGCATTGTTATGTATGAATAAATGTATTCTATTGTTATAATTGAGTTGATTCATGTGTTTTCTTTGTGTCTTATGTTATTGTGTCTATAGGAGTATGTTAGGAGTGATCTAGAAGTAACACAGTGCACAAAGGCCCTGAGATACGAAAGCAGGGGGGTATAGTGATTCACACCCCCCTAGGAGAATGTCTAAGATTATCTAAGACTGGTGCATGGTTGCCCAGGGGGGCTAGACTGTGATAAGATTTGTTTTACGGTCGCACAATCTGCCTGCGTGAGTCATAAGCATGTGTTTTGTGTCTATATGCAATAATCAAATGCATGTTTGTGTAGCTTCATAAGTGGATGCCTGTGTATTTCATGTCTAAGTGCACATATGTGGTGATGCCATACGTCATTAATTTCTCGATTTGCGGTCAGTCGACTTGTTCAATTAACGACATCTCCACCTCTTCCATATCATAAATTGGCTATGGTTTGTATGGCTATCTGAAAGAGTAACATTTCTCACATCTGCTATACATTGAGGTGTGTCTGTTGTTTCTCTTTCTTCGGGCTGAGAGTCATTTGAGGGTCATAAGGGCCATGCTTGGACCTCTGTCTTCAATCCCCCTCTGTTCAACGAGTCCACCACATTACCTACATGCCTCTCTCTGGTTACATGCAATTTCAGGAGCCAAACCATTGTTATACACTGAGATGTCTATGGTATTTGCATGGTCGTCCAGGCTCCATGTCAGGAAACTGCAGTCTCCACTAGGGTTGTACCAAACCCATTTTCCCCAATAGTCACAGGTGTTGAACGGAAAGTGGAACACTGTTCCTGCCAGGAACAGTGGACACTGAGTCAGTTATGATTTCAATGCATTTCATATCTTTGTCTCTTCATCTTCTTTAGTGTCTATGTCTACCAGAACTTTCATCCCTATTGTCTTTTCAGTGGTCTTTCTCCATTGTGTGATGGCTAGTATGATGACACAGAAGGCAAATAACACTAGAATCAATGCTCCTACCGATACTTTCAGTCAGTTGACCATACATGTTGGTATCCAGGAGAAGATGTACGACAACCAGTTATCATCCTTTTCTACAGTGTTCGTCTCTGCTTCCATCTTGGCATGCTGCTCTGTTAATAGGATAATGTCCTCTGCCAGGGTCCCATTTTCTTCATCATGGACAGGAATTAATTTGCAGCAATAAGACCTGATCTTGGCGCAAATGTCTCCCTCCATAGCTGTGAAGAGGTCTAAAACATATCTGTTCTGGAGGGCCATTAACCTTACTGCTCTCAGTTCTTCATTGATAGCATTGAACCCTTTCACAGTTTAATTTATCATCTGCATCAGCTCCCAATGCATTATCTGAAATCATTTGGCATTCGTGTTTGCCTGTACTACTGGAACAATGAACGTGAAGAACATTTCAGTTCTGCTGAACAGCCTGTGTTCTGGTGGTATTGTGTCTGTTGCATCTTCCATTTTTGACAATGCATAGTTTCCTCTCTTCACTCAGGTCAATCCTACAGATATTTTTTCCTATGATGCGCATCCATTTTAGGAAACCCGTCTACTTGTATGTCTTTCCGGGGTACTACCAATGCAGGTGTTTTCAGCTGAGTGAGCAAACTACTGCCCTGTTGAGTGGCAGCTGCAGTGGTGTTAGTCCTAAAACAAATCCTACCATGGTGTTTCCCCCTTTGGGCAACCATGCACCGGTTTTAGACAATTCTAGCCAACCCTAGACAACCCTAGCCAATCTCCTAGGAGGGTTTGGACCACTATGCCCCCCCCTAGTATCGTATCTCAGGGCCTTTGTGCACTGTGTTACTTCTACCCCTAACATACTCTTATAAACACAATAACATAAGACACAAAGAAAACACATGAATCGATTCAATTATAATAATAGAATACATTTATTTATGCACAGCAAAGCATCACACAAACAATACTAAAACTATTGCAAATATCTCATTTGCACCTTTTATGCTTCTGGTTCAAATCTACCATGCAATAACTATAATCTTTACAGGCTTCTAATGCAAGCCTGTGATGCAAGCCTGTGATTCTAATGCAGTCTAATGCAAGCATCAGCATTCCTCTCCAATCCACACCATGCTTCACACTCTCTATCTAAGACAATCCCTGTCTGATTTCCCCTTTCCCAAACCCAAAGCTCTTTGTGTGAGTTTCTGTTCTAATCAATCAGTTTAGTTCATGAACCATACTTCCCATTTGCATGTGCCTCTCTCCCCTCTCCAGCTCTGTCTTTGTCAAGTCTCTCCTCTCCCGCTACTCTGCAACAGGCCAGTCAGTGTCAGGGCCAGGACTCTGTCTCTGTCTGCCAGATCGATCTCATCAAGGCCTCATCAGATTCTGCTGCACCAAGACACCTCTCCCTCATCCAACTCCATCAACATCTAGCACCATCTCCAACAGCAACTAGCAACTCCCCTCTCTTCACCTCTGGTTATACTATTCCATTACGCACTCAAATCCCTATGGTTACTTTGTTCTCTAAGCTTAGAATGTCTCTTACACTGTCAGACAATTCTATATTCAGGCAGTGCCTGAATGTCTGTGTACTTTCACTCCGTGTTCTTGTTGTGTTCTGTGTCAATGTGACATTGGACATCATATCTGTCTGCAGTGCCTGCCTCCTATTTCTCCATTCATACGCATTCACTCCACTGTTGGATTCACAAAATCCTCTTTCCGTACCTGTGTGCAAAGGCTCTCCTTGCCTGCAAAGGCTCCTCTCCCATCTCCCCATGTGGCCATGCCTCCCACCTTTTCTGTTTCCGCAAAGCACACAAGCCCATGCTGATAATCTGTTATCTGTCTCTGCCAAGCAAATGTTTACGAATCCTTGTACCCAGTGTAATTCAAAACAATATTCGCACACCATGGCGCTTCTCTGTCTCATTCAGAATGGATTCATAGGCCTCATGCTTTCAATAGTGCTTACTCTTTCTCTCGCAATGGCAAGCACTATCTATATGCTCAAAGTATATTCTAAGTGCACACTCTACATGCATGATGTCTCTACAATGCATACATGTGTACATGTAACTAGAAAACATAACAATGTGTCATTCTAAATGGCTCTACATGTCATTCCAAATATGACAGTGTGTCTTTCTAAATCCAAATTGCAAATGCATACAAAGTGGCAGTCTAAAAATGTGGATAGTGTCTACTTCAGCAATGTACAATGGATAGCTTAAAAAGGATGCAATAATGGAATGATTCCATAGCAAAGAGTAATGATTGGGTAATGGTTCTGTAACAAAGAGTAATGATTCTCTAATGATAACAAATCCACGCTCCTCATTTTATCAGATTCTACAATCTCTCCTCTTATCATTACATAATCTTACTACCTATATGTCATAACATGTCTCTATATGTGCATGCTAAAACCAAACGAAATTGCAAAGGGGAAAAACATTCTGTTCAGGATGCAAAAAACCCTTTTAAATGCAAGCATTTCACTCTATCAGTGGCAAGCTAAATATTCAAATGCATAGCTGCAAATGTGTCATAATTCAGAATAGCGTATCAAAAAGTCATTAGCAAATCATAGCAACCGACCTTTATGCCTTGTATTTTTTAGATCTGCTTACATCCTTTATTCTCTCCAACTTTTACTGGACCGTCATTCTGAAAACATAATGAAGCACCCTCAAGGGGGAGAATGGGCATGGGCCCTTCTTCATTTTCTACCAATGTGAGCAGTTTTGCACTTGCTTCCCACTCTTTGAGGCAATTATCATTTTCCAGCTCCTCTATTTCCACTGGAACTGTTAGGAGTGGATGTGCTTTGCTCCCAAACACTCCTCTTCCCACCCATCTGCTGTGTATACTTGTTCAAATACTAGCATATGTGCCCTTTCCCAGCATCCTGGCTTTCCCCCTATCTCCCTTGGCCCTGTCTTGTGACACTGTAGTTCCTTTTTTGTCACTACGTTTGCTTCTCCTTTGTGCAGACCTTCAGTGATGTATTCTATGATTTTGTCTGTGCTCCAGTAGACATCCATCATTTCTTGAGTCTTGATGTAATTATCTTCATAAGAGAACGTCTTTCTGGATATCCACCTTAGTGTGGCTCGTCTCCCTTGAAATCACCTGTGGTGCAGAGTGATAGATGCATGAGGCATTGTGCTCTGACCATTGGAATTTCAGTTGCTACTAATGTCCTGGATGCACTGATGGCATAGGGGATGAAAGAGCATGTGTAACAGCTGTCTCCTGTGGTTTTGTTGCCGACCTTGGCTATGTGTTTGTACGACATGTTGTTAGAAATATGGGCCGAAACAGTTAGATACGAATTTACCTGCTAAAGTCTATATCTGCATTGCATTTAAGTCTCTTTGCTTCCTTAGCAGTGCTTATCACCTGCCCAGATATGGCTCTGTAAGAGCATGGATAGAAGTTACATTAGATGGGGTCAAAGCTTGTGCATGTGAAAATAGAACTCTTCGTAATACAGGGAGGGTAAAGAGGTAGAGACAAAAGAAGGCACAAAACATTATCGCAACATTTCGAATTAGGTTTCCCATTTTGTGATTACTGAGTGTTCTCTTGTGTTGCTCCGAGGGTCTGTAAAATTCACTGGAAAAGGCTAAAAATGCAGGATTATGATGTTACTGTGT
The DNA here is from genome assembly GCF_040938575.1 of Ambystoma mexicanum. Classification (NCBI taxonomy): domain Eukaryota; kingdom Metazoa; phylum Chordata; class Amphibia; order Caudata; family Ambystomatidae; genus Ambystoma; species Ambystoma mexicanum. The sequence continues at coordinate 76,594,708 of NC_090924.1, read as the reverse complement.
TAGGTTAAGCTCTGCGTCTATAATATTGTGCGATTGCTGCATAAAACAATAATTTCCATACTATGCAGATTCTCAAATCACTGAGGAGTGTAATTATACAGGGATCTCCGTGGGTCAACTGTGGGTAGGTCTGAGCTAAATAAAGCAGAAAGGCATGAAAAAACAATGGAGGAGGAATCACTCGCTCCGTTTCTGACTCAATCACAAATCCAATGAAGTACTCCGGAAAGGACAGCTGTGGATAGGGGACCATGTATCTAGGACAGTCTGTACTTTCTCGATGATTACCTAATGTAAAGAAGACATAGTGTGAGTGTGAATAATCTGGGTGTGTGTATTGTCATTCCCTAACTCTTTGGTCCTGGACCGAGAATTTCATGGTTGTGGTGCTTCTTCTTGGTCTTGTTCTCCTTCTTGCATCAATTTGTCTTCGTTCTGGCAGTAGGCGGTCTCACCTCGGTAGGGCTTAACGTCTCAAATGTAGTTCCAGACCTTCTTGTCACTTCATTTTACTGCACGATCTGTGGCCAGTTCAACGACGTGGGGCCCCTCAAATCTGGGTTTATATCAGGGCCTGACAAATCTCTGCAACAAACAGTTTCCCTGGGGTAAAGTAATGGTGGCTGTAAGAGTTTGTCGTTCATTTCTGGGGTGTTATGTTCCTCAGTGTTCTTCAACCTCTCCGGCCGCACCTGCAGTTGGTGAGAAATTAAAGAGGCACTAGCCATTAAAGAAGCAATATACTCATGCATTTCATTTCCAAGTACATCAGAGGCCACATGAACATCGGTCAATGCCTGAGTGGGAGAACTCAGTGGGAGTTGCATGCGCCTCCCAATCACCACCTCATAGGGAGTTAAGTGGTGATCAGATCCAGGTTGATTGCACAATGCGAACATGGCTAAGAGCAAATAATGGAACCACCCTTTTTTTAAGGTGGCTTTTATTTTTGCAATTATCTCTTGGAGCAGGCCATTGAGGCGCTCTCAGATCCCATTCGCTTGCGGGTGATGGGCACAGGAGCATTTGTGCTGTATCCCCAATAGAGGAGTGATGTCCTCAAATGTTTCATTCACAAAATGATGTTCATTCAGACCAAAGGACCTCACCCCCGACCGCCAATGTGGGAGCTCCTCTCTAACAAGGTATTTTGCTGCTCTGAGAGTGTCGGGTGTGAGTAGGGACCGGCTTCAATCCACCAGTAAAACGGGCATACGGCCACTATCATATAGTTCTAGCCCTGACAGACTTGAATCATGTCAACATAGTCAATGTGGAGGTGTTGGAATGGCCCAATAGGGCAGGGTTGGGGTCCTCTCACTACACGTACAGTATGAGCAGGAGTGAATCTTTTACAGGTAACACAATTTTTTATGAACGCGGCTATATGCTCTGTGATATTTGGACAGAACTACTCTTCTCCAATGTGTGTGGCAAGTACGTCCCTACCCAGATGAGTGAGGTACTGCAATTGCATGAGTGCAATCTGCAATAATGCTGTTGGCATCAATAGCTTTCCTGTGCTCTTTCTCCTCTACCGGTACCCTTCTCTGAAATTCCATTATCTGCATAGCTAGTAAGGTATTATAGGCTTCCTTTAAAATCATATTGCGCACACAGATACGTGTGTTCGATGGGTGTCATGTCTGTTATTTCAGAGAAATATGCTGCACGCTTTGCTTCCGCATCTGTGGCTTTGTTGCCCCGGGAGACTAGGTCCTCCACCCTTGTGTGGGCCTGGCACCAGATGACTGCTATGGCTGCTGGGAGTTGGAGCGCATTTCTAAGCCTGCCCAATAGGGGCACGTGCTGTACCGTTGTGCCGTTAGCACGTCAGAAGCCCCTCCTCTGCCATTGTGACAGTCCAGACAGTACTGTAGATGTCACGTAGGATGAATCCGAATACACTGTGTCTTCCTGGTCCCTTCACACTGCTAATATCATTATGAGACCCACTAATTCTGCCGCTTGTGCTGAAAAATGTGAAAGCAATCTTGCACTTGCAATTACTTCAGCTGTCCTGTCTGACTTCATCCTAACTGCTGCCGTCCCAGTAGGTCTTTCCCCCGTTTCCTGGTCTATCGTCGAGGACCTATCTCTATAAAGTACTTCTCCCCCCTCAAGTGCATTTTTCCCTACCTTGGGAATGTCATCATACTGTTCCATGTATGTAGTACAGTCATGCACATAGTCTCCTTCTTCTACTGGTTCAGCTACAAATGTTGCTGGGTTCACAATTCTGCATCTAACTACCTTTATTGCTGGATTCGAGATGATTACCTCATATCCAGAAGCTCTCTGAGTAGTTAGTGTGCTTTTGGGCCTTTGGAGGATTGTAAAGAGAGCATGATCCACGTAAAGCGTGGGGCTGCACCCCTTCATGATACTCGCTGTCATTTCTACCACAAATGTAGCAGCAGCTGGAGCTTGTTTGCATGGGTAATATTCTCTCATTACTGAGTCTAGACGTCCACTATAGTATGCCAATGGCTTGTGCCCTAAGTTAGTCTTCTGTGTGAGTACTGCAGTTGTCACTAGTCTGTTAGAGTGTGAGAACAAATAGAATTCATCATGATAGTCTGGAGCTGTGCATATTGTTTTCTTCAGCTCCTCGAATGCTTCAGTCATCTTGTGTGTCCAGGGTAGCTTTCTGTCCCCTCTCTGTGCCTCCCTGAGTCCACTTAGCAAGGGTCTTGTGTATGTACTGTAATCAAAAATCCCGCCCATGCAGTAATTGCAGAGGCCCAAGAATTGCTGCATCTCTCTCACTGTCTTTGGTATTGTGTGGATCGCCTCTGCCCTTTCTGGAGTCACTTTTCGGCCTTCCTGCAATATCGATTGTCCAATATACACCACTTCCTTCTGGCAATATTGTAATTTCGCCTTATCCACTTTGTAACCTTTCTCTGCCAGTACTGTCAACAAGAATACTGATCCATTTTGACACTTTTCCTCTGACTTGCTTCAAATCAGGATGTCATCTATGTACTGTATGACAGTGCTCCACATCTGCATGTTGCCAAGATCCATCTGGAGGACCCTATTAAAGATAGAAGGTGACTCAAAGTACCCCTGTGGTAATCTTGTGCGCTTCCACTTCTGGTTTCTATATAGAAACGAGTTCAAGTCCTGTGACTCCTCATGGAGCAGTAGTGAGAAGAAGGTGTTCTTCAAGTCTATAACCGGGAAATGGGTATCTTCCATCAGGATGCTTCATAGGACTGTTGCTGGATTAGGAACTAACGGAAATTCTGCTTCAACAATTTGGTTCAAAGGGCGTAAATCCTGAATAAAATGCCACAATCCCTGTTGCCTTCTTTACTCGGTACACTGCAGTGTTACACTGTGATTCTGAGGGTACTAGAATGCTTTTCACCACTAACGAGGTGATTGTCTCGTAAATTTCTTTGTCTGCTTCCTTTGATGGGGGATACTGTCTTGTCCTTGATAGAATAGACCCTGGTTTAAGCTTTATCTTGACTGCCCCTATCCTTTTATCAACCCCATGTCGTAAGGATGACTGGTCCATAGGACGCTGGGTACTCGCACCAATACCTTTTTGAGAAATGGCAGTGCTTTCCGCAACACGCCCATTCTCTGTTGCACTTCCCTTTAATGTTTTCTCACCCAATGGGTAAAGCTTATGTAAAACACCACCTTGTGATCTGATTGATCGTCTTGAAACAGTTTCTCACCGTCACGTCAGTCAACCTGTGTCGCTCCCCCACTTCAATCACTGTCCTCCATGATCGTCCTGTGTCATCAGTCCCATGCAACACTATTCTCTCGTCCTTCACTACAACTGCCTCGAGTTCTATTGGGATCGCCTTTCCATCCTGTTCATCTAAGGGAATCTCTGGTCTCACTAAGAACTTGTTGGGTGTGCGTAACAGCCTGCCCTGTATTCCTGGGAGCCAAACTATCAACACTTCGACTCAATATTGGAACAGCTCAATGTCTGCTGCACCCCCCTCTGTACCGTCTTCCCACAATATGTCTGAATGAGGTCCCTCACGTTCATGTAATGAATTCCTTGTGTTGAGTACACTATCCCTTGGTCTGTGAATTTAAATGGTCATGTTAAGTCGGCTCATCATGTCTCTACTGATTATGTTCACTGGTGTCTGTCAGGAAAATAACAGTGGCATGGTCAAGTTGTGTTCTCCTAGTTTGTCAGAAAAAGGAACCAAGTCTGTAGGCCCAACGAATCCCTCTGCATTCATGGCAATGCCAGACATTGGGTATCTCCATTCCCTAATACAGGACCTAGTCACCCCCGTATCTACAAGCAAGGAAAAAGTCTTGTCACCTATTGTCACCCCTATAGGTGTTTACTCATTCGGATTGGGTTCAACAGATAGGATCGAACACATCAGGTCTGTCTATGGGCTGTCCTATTGCAGATATAATGACATTCCCGTCCCTGTGAATGGATTGCCTCCTGCTACAGTCGCTCCCCCAAGCTTTCGCATGGGAGTCTTCATTGCAGAATCTGCACGTGTAACCGTCATAGTATTCTGCTGTGTTGATGCCTGCTGTGCTGGTTGTGATGGCTGCATGTGTCCATATCCTATGTCTGAGGTGCATGCGCAATGGACTAATATGGCTACATTAGCGTGTGCTGTGTGTGTGCCAATTGTGGCATGTATTCCTGCGCCTGTGTGTGCTCCTGGGAGTTAAGTGGTGGTCAGATCCAGGCTGACGGCGCAATGCGAACATGGCATGTGAAAATAGAACTCTTCGTAATACAAGGAGGGTAAAGAGGTAGAGGTAAAAGAAGGCACAAAACATTATCGCAACATTTCGAATTAGGTTTCCCATTTTGTGATTACTGAGTGTTCTCTTGTGTTGCTCCGAGGGTCTGTAAAATTCACTGGAAAAGGCTAAAAATGCAGGATTATGATGTTACTGTGTTAGGTTAAGCTCTGCATCTATAATATTGTGCGATTGCTGCATAAAACAATCATTCCCATACTATGCAGATTCTCAAATCACTGAGGAGTGTAATTATACAGGGATCTCCCTGGGTCAACTGTGGGTGGGTCTGAGCTACATAAAGCAGAAAGGAATGAAAAAACAATGGAGGAGGAATCACTCGCTCCGTTTCCGACTCAATCACAAATCTAATGAAGTACTCCGGAAAGGACAGCTGCGGATAGGGGACCATGTATCTAGGACAGTCAGTACTTTCTCAATGATTACCTAATGTAAAGAAGATATAGTGTGATTAATCTAGGTGTGCGTATTGTCCTTCCCTAAATCTTTGGTCCAGGACCGAGAATTTCATGGTTGTGGTGCTTCTTCTTGGTCTTGTTCTCCTTCTTGCATCAATTTGTCTTCGTTCTGGCAGTAGGCGGTCTCACCTTGGTAGGGCTTAATGTCTCAAATGTAGTTCCAGACCTTCTTGTCACTTAATTTTACTGCACGATCTGGGCCTGTTCACGACGTGGGGCCCCTCAAATCTGGGTTTATATCAGGGCCTGACAAATCTCTGCAACAAAACAGTGTTCCTGGGGTAAAGTAGTGGCTGCTTTAAGTGTTTCTCCTTCATTGCTGGGGTGTTATGTTCCTCGGTATTCCTCAACCTCTCTGGCCACGCCTGCAGTTGGTGAGAAATTAAAGAGACACTACCCATTAAAGAAGCAATATACTCGTGCATTTCATTTCCAAGTACATCAGAGACCACATGAGCATCAGTCAATGCCCTAGTGGGAGAAGTCAGTGGAGATGCATGCGCCTCCCAATCACCACCTCATAGGGAGTTCAGTGGTGGTCAGATCCAGGTTGATTGCACAATGCGAACATGGCTAAGAGCAAATAATGGAGCAACCCCTTTTTTTAAGGTGGCTTTTATTTTTGCAATTATCTCTTGGAGCGGCCCATTAGGTGCTCTCTGATTCCATTTGCTTGCGGGTGAGAGGCACAGGAAAATTTGTGCTGTATGATATGGCATTAATAATGCCCCTACACACAAGTGTTTCCCCAATAGAGGAGTGATGTGCTCAAATGTTTCATTCTCAAAATGAGATTCATTGTCAGACCGCAGGACCTCACTCACCCTCCATTGTGGGAGCACCTCTCTAACAAGGAATGTTGCAGCTCTGAGAGTATCAGGTTGTGAGCAGGAACCTGCCCAGATCCACTGGGAAAATTGACATACAACCACTATCGTATATCGGTAGCCCTGACAGACTTGGATCATGTCAACATAGTCAATGTGTAGGTGTTGGAAAGGCCCAATAGGGCAGTGTCGGGGTCCTCTCACTACACGTAAAGTATGACCAACAGTGCATTTTTTACAGGTAGCACAATTCTCTATGCATGCAGCTATATGCTCTGCCATATTTGAACAGAACCACTCTTTTCCAATGTGTGCGGCAAGTACGTCCCTACCCAGATGAGTGGGGTAGTGCAATTGCATGAGTGCAATCTGAAAAAATGCTGTGGGAATCACTAGCTTGCCTGTGATCTTTCTCCTCCCCCAGTGCCCTTCCCTGAAATTCCATTATCTGCATGGCTGGTAAGGTATTATAGCCTTCTTTTAAAATCATATTGTGCACATGCATACGTGTGTTCAATGGGGTGTCAAAGTCTGTTAATTCAGAGTAATATGCTACACGCTTTGCTTCCGCATCTGTGGCTTTGTTGCCCCGGGAGACTAGGTCCACCCCACTCATGTGGGCCTGATACTTCAAAACTGCTATGGCTGCTGACAGTTGGAGCGTGTTTCTGAGCCTTCCCAAAAGGGGCACGTGCTGCACCAGTGTGCCATCAGCACGTCGGAAGCCCCTGCTCTGCTATCGTGACAGTCGAGACTGTACTGTAGATGTCACGTAGGCCGAATCCGAATACACTGTGAGTTCCTGGTTCCTGCACGCTGCTAATGTCATTATAAGACCCACTACTTCGGCCGCTTGTGCTGAAAAATGTGAAGGCAATCTTGTGCTTGCTATTACTTCAGCTGTCCCGTCTGACTTAATCCTCACCGCTGCCATACCTGTATGTCTTTCCCCCCTTGCCTTGTCTATTGTTGAGGACCTGTCACTATAAAGTACTTCTCCCCCCTCAAGTACGTTTTTCGTTACCTTCGGAATGTCGTCATACTGTTTCATGTATGTAGTACTGTCGAACAGAAAATCTTATTGTGCCTCCTATACTGTATGAATATATGTATATTGGCTTACGCCAAGCTACTTATAAGCCACTTGCGAGGAAATCTGCGTTGCAAGGTCTTGACCTTAGATCAGTCTAAGCCTCCATTTTAGGTCTATCTGCCATTTTAGGTTCTCCTCTTTAAAGTCACCCTGTGTTCTAAGATGGTGGACAATGTCATTCCGAATGTAACATGGCCGTCTGAATATAACAGGCCACATGTTAGGGTCATGAACTGAGACCTTGTCCTTCGCTGACCTGTGTGTAGAGGATTATCTGCACCAACAAAGCTAATCCGCTGGCATATGTTAAACACAATATATTCAAATACCGAAATGTGAACACTTGTTTGACTGCATTGTATAAAACTGTTTGAGAAGGCTCTACGAGAAATCCTAAGACACACTGTTGCTATTGTAATCTGTTAGTGAATATATTAAAAGTAAACCCTAAATGTATAGATGCATGAACTCGGCACGAACCCTAGATCCGTAATGTATTAACTTGTATTAACTTGGAAGTGGGTTGAACATCATGATTTAGAGAGTATAAAAAGTGCAACTATTCTAATGTACAGTCCCACTGACTGAGCACACCAAACCGAGCTGGAGTTTGTTGTGTTGTACTGAGGGCCGATAGCTATCTGTTGCTTTGTCCTTTGAAACTGTTCAGTATAAAATAAAGATCTTTGTATGTTCCTTTGTAACCTGCGTTTGGTGTATTTCCTTTTGGGGTACTCAGCCTCGATATCTTTTTTTGTTTTCACAGTTGGCGCCTGAATAGGGACCCTCAAGATTGATGCTGGAACGTCGAAGGTTGACACGAGCTATCGGACCGGGATCGGACGGTGTAACAAAATAAAGGGGGCCCCTTTCCGAAAGAGACGCGACACCTCGGCAGCGCTGCACGACCCGATCCCTGGACGATGAGCTTGTGTTCCGAGACGGCATCTTGACGAGGGTCCACTTATCGAGGGGGGCAGATTTTCCGAAATCACCAAACATGAGGTAAGATTAGTTAGAAAAGAATCTTTGAAATCCGATCAAACCTCCTTAGGAGTGATCTGGTGAGTCGTGACCCGATTCTTAAGTATCCTGATAATTTGTTTTGGCGCATTGTATCTGCAAATACAATTATTGACCAGGTAACACCAATATTTTGATATGCCTGGGAAAATGTCTACCTGCTTTAGGGCGTTATTCCGCAGTGATAGGCTATCTTTGGAATTTAGCCATCTGGCACCACAGGAGGGGTCACCGGCTTGTACTATGTACTGTAAGCATGGCATTGGTAGTATAGTGTATAATGATATTTGGCACAGACAAACCAGACATGCTTCCGAACTTCAGTGGCCGATCAATGGTAGTTTTGAAATCCCTCGTATTGAATATTTAGAATCAATTATTATTAAAGAAAAAGGCTAGACCTGCAGCATTCGATGTATTACAGAATTGGAAAAAAGAAGCTTTGTCACATCTTTAGAGTAGAGAAAAACATGTGCTTCGTGATAAGACGAACTCCGAAAAGGCGTTGTTATATGACCAAGATAAACAGTCTGAGTCGGCTAGGAATATGGATAGGACTTTCTCACTTGGCATTCAGAAAATCTATCCTTCTAAAGACTTTCATGTTTCCGATGAATTTATTGATAAATTGTTAAATGAACGAATGCCTGGTGCCACTGCGCTACCTCCATATGTTCCTCTTCCTGCTGCTTTGCCTCTTCCTGCTCTTATTCCTGCTCTTCCAGCTGTTGTGCCTGTTGTTCCTGCTCCTCCTGTTGTTCCTCTTCCTCCAGTCATTGTTCCTCCACCTGCTCCTCCGCCTCTTCCTATTGCACCAGTAATAGTACCTCCGCTCAACTTGCCTGCTCTTCCTCTTCCAAGTGGTCTTGCACCGCTTGTAGTCGATCAGGGAGCGGGATCAAGGGTTGTCACTCGCAATACTGTACCTCCAGAGAAGAAATGTGACTTGATCGCATGGGCTAAGCATTGTATAGAAAGGGATGATTGAGCTAATGTGTTTGCCACACTTTCTAATATGGACAATTTTCCTGAGAAAAAGGTTTTTATTGAGGCGTTAGGGATTCACTTATGTGTAATGTGGGACAGACTAAACAATACAGATCTCCGACAAGGGTTGAGGGATCTGAACACCTTAGCGCTTTCTAGAGACACTGTGGAGAAAGTACAAAAGCATGTTGAGAGGATATTTGAGTATAGGAAGGAGTGGAAAGGTTACAGGAAGAGGATGATGATGAGGATAGTATGTATGTACAGAAACGGTTCCTTCCTTGTCGTAAATCGATATCCGAGGAAACACAAATTTGTACGAAAGATGCGATTAGATGGATCTCAGACATGTCGATAACACCAGTTGAAGTATATGACACGTATAGTCAGTATACGCCAGAAATGCAGAGGAAAGTGATAGAGGTAATGGTAGAGTACCTGCAGGATGAATGTGTAAAAAGAAAGATTTGTTGTCCCACAGAGTTATTGAGTATTTATAAGAGAGCTTTTTCACTTGACACTTCTTCGACTGCTTTAGCGCTCGATTTGGCTCGGTTGCTTAGTAAGCGTTCTGAGTTGCCTACTTCTCAGTTGCCTATGAGAGAGGTTCCTCCGACATTTTTTCCGAAAGTTGAGATTGCGGCTGATGCTGTAGCAGGCACACCTGCTAGAGATATTCCTGCACATTATGTGTTGCAGTTTGTTCACGTCCCATTCTCAAGACAGGAAGTGAACACCATTAGACAATCTATTCCCGACATTAGGAAAAATCCGACAGGATTCTATAAAAAAATGGAATCTGTCTTGCAGTCCTCAGTATTCACCTTAGGTGATATTGATCTATTATTTCCTGTATTCCTGCCTGTAAATTTGTGGAAACAGGTTAGGACTATAGAAGATGTAGCAGGGTTAGGAGAATCATGGGCTAACATAATTAGACTTGATGGAGAAAGGCCAGCTGGCGAGAGACCGCCTCAGGTGATACTAACTTTACCTGACAGAATCATTGCGAAATTGAAAACCATAATTCCCGAAAAAAGAATTATTTGGGACAAGCTTATGTCCTGTGTCCAAGGGAAGTCTGAGGGTGCTACCGAGTTCTTTAATCGGTTCGAACAGGTGTTCTCGGATTTCAGTGGACAAGACTTAGGCACAGAGTCTGGGAAAAGATTATTTGTAGACAAATTTGTGCGCAGATTGTTGCCTGACATCCAGTCGCAAATTATGTCTTCTGAGAGTGCTTGGCAAGTGAAGTCTCAATCAGAAGTACTGCATATGGCTCAGTACTATGAGAATGGTGTCAATAATGAAAAGGAAAGAGTCGAGAAGAGAAAAGGTGATTTGCAGACAAAAGTATTATTGCAGCAAATTTTAGAAGTCCTAGAGGGGGGAGTTCGCAGATCAGAGGTCAGTATGTCCCACAAGGAAATATGCCCTTGGGTCCTGTAAACATTAACCAGTGTGCCTATTGTAGGCAAGAGGGTCGTTGGCGTGCACAATGCCCGATCCTTCGACAAAGGTCAAATAATGCATTTGGAAATATGGGTAGATGATCCAGAGGTCACCTGGGTGTAGGGGGCCCTGGTAGAAGCCAGTTTGCACAGGATCCACATCAACCTTTTTCACAGGATAATCAGGTACCAAATGTGGATACGAGAAACATATTCGATCATCCTTCTGCCGCTTACCTCTCTGAAGAACTTCCTTTAGACAATATTCTGTTTCGTTAGGATTGCCTGAAGCAGGGTGTGGAACCGACACCTATTCCCGTTAATCAGAAAGGTCCCTACGTTGAAATGGTAGTGGGAAATAGGAAACATCTATTTTTGATAGATACAGGGGCACAGAAGTGTTCCATTGATCATTCTCGGGTTCCAAACATTCCACTGTCAGGGCAAACCAATGTTTCTGTAGGGTTTTCTGGCACACCAGTTGTTTGTCCAGTTTCCTCGCCGGTACCTATTTGTCTGGGTCCCTTCACGGACCACTGTCCATTCCTTTTGACTTTGAATTGTGGAGAGAATTTGCTGGGTTTGAATCTGTTGAAGGAATTAAATGCAGTAATTCATTGTTCTTCTGACGGAGTGCGTTTGACGATTTCACCACAGCAACTTTCTGTCACTCAGTTCTTGACCAGACCTTTGGCGCCAGAATTCAGTGATGTACCTGAGAATTTATGGGCAATTGACAACAATGATGTCAGTGTTTTACAGATCGAGCCTGTTAAAATAGTCTTGAAACATGGAATAAAGCTGCCACGTATTCCACAATATAAGATTTCAGTTGAGGGTGAACAAGCTTTGAAATGCATTGTTTCCGATTTTGAGCATCGAGGGGTGATTGAGGAAATTGCAGGTAGTTTGTGCAATAGTCCAATTTTGCCCGTGTACAAGAAAGGCGATAATGCAATTCCTTTTCGTTTCATAATTTATCTGCGTGCCATCAATAAGGTTGTCGCTCCGCAATTTAAATTGTGCCTGATGTGACGACAATATTAACTATGATTCCGGCTTCAGCTACTTACTTTAGTGTTGTGGATCTGAAGAATGCTTTCTTTAGTATTCCTATACACAAGGACAATAGATACTTGTTTGCGTTCACCTTAGGGGGACTATCGTTTAACTTTACCCGTGCACCGCAAGGTTACACGGAAAGTCCTAGCATCTACAGTAGGGCTTTGAAAGAACAGCTTGATACCCTTGAATTGCCATCTACTTGTACACTGCTTCAGTATGTTGATGATTTGCTTTTGGCTGGCGATTCTGAGAGTGCTTGTAAGGACGGTACTGTGTTGTTACTTATACACCTGGCTAAACATGGACACAAAGCTTCGCTTAATAATTTCAATATTGTTGTCAGGAGGTCGCCTATTAAGGCTATCTCCTGACAAAGGAGGGAAGAAGATCGACACCTAAACGGATAAAACTCATTTCTGGCATGTCTGTCCCAAATACACACAGGGAAGTTAGAGCCTTGATAGGTATGGCTTCTTACTGTAGGTTGTGGAACCCGAACTTCTCCTTAATGATTAAGCCGATGTTGGCTCTGACGAAGAAGGGCATTTCTTCACCAATGCCGTGGAACATGGAGCACCAGCAAGCATTTGATCTGTTCAAGACTGCATTGTGCTCGGCACCGGTTTTGGGCACAACAAACTATGATAAGGCCTTTGTGTTGTTTGTGCATGAATGTGATGGATGTGCTTTGGCTGTATTAACGCAGGAATATGTAGGGAAGAATAGGCCATGCGGTTACTTTTCTTCCAACCTTGATCCTGTAGCATGCGCTTTGCCAAGATGTTTGCAAGTAAATCAGAGTGAGGGAATGGTCTTAGGCCATCCTCTAACCCTGATGGTGCCTCACTCTGTAGATGTTCTATTGAACAGAACTCAAACGCAACACCTCACTTCCGCACGGTTGCCGAGATATGAATTGATCTTGTTTGCTCCTAACATACAAATTAAGAGGTGTTGTGTTCTTGTTTGCTCCTAACATACAAATTAAGAGGTGTTGTGTTCTTAATCCGGCTGAACTCTTACCTTTCCCACAAGGTATTGTTTGCAGTGACGAAGAGTCACATGATTGTCTGTACACTACCGAACAAGAGACAAAGGGTAGAATTGACCTAAAAGACACTCCTTTGAATGATCCACAAGGGGAGCTGTTTTGCGATGGCTCCTGCTTCAAACTTTTATATGGTACATCAACAGCTGCTTGTACAATCACCACATTAAGCATGGTCATGGAAACCAAGAGAATCATGCATAACTCTGCGCAGGCCTCACAGATTATAGCATTGACCCGAGCTTGTGAACTTTCCGAAGGGCTTACTGTGAACATATATACTGACAGTCAGTATGCCTTTGGGGTGGTTCACAACTTTGGTAGACTTTGGTCAGAAAGAGGGTTCTTAACTTCACATGGTAAAAAGATTCAGCATGGCCCCCTAATAGTACAACTGCTCTCAGCGCTTGCACTTCCCACTCAGTTAGCAGTCGTGAAATGTGCAGCACATCGAAAGATTGTAGATGATATAGGAAAAGGGAACGCTTTCGCTGATCAGATGGCTAAACAGACTGCCACCAACCTTTCTACAGATATGTACATTTCAAGGGAGACCGTAAATGCCTACGTAATGGATGAGGGTGTTGACTCTGTAAAGGACATCCAAGCCGATGCCACATTAGAAGAATCCAAGAGATGGGCAGAGGGCTTGGGGAAACTCGATGATGATGGGTGTTGGGTGGATGTAGTTGAAGTAATATGGCCACTTCCTGACGCATACGTAATGATGATGGTCGTCATGGCTCATGGCCCTAGCCATATATGTGCCCGGAAACTTACACAAATATTGGAGAAAGTTTGGGAAAATGACAAAACCTCTAAAATAGCTGAGCGTTATGTTCAGAATTGCATGATCTGTTTGCAGCACAATGTGGGAAAGGGAACATCAACTCCCAGGGGAAGTTTTGATCCACCTTCTGTCCCCTTTGAGGTAATTCACTTTGATTTTATCGAAATGGAACGGTGTAATAACCTGAAATATGTGTTAGTTGTCATCTGCGCTTTCAGCAAATGGGTTGAGGCTTTTACTGTAAAAGACGCTACAGCCATGACTACTGCAAAAACGATGTTAAAAGAGTGTTTTCCTAGGTTTGGGCCACCAAGAGTCATCTGGTCGGACAATGGTCCACATTTTGTCGCTGCTGTAATTCTGCAGATATGTGCGGCATTGCAAATCGACAAATGGTTCCATTCCGCCAGACACGCTCAGAGTGCCGGATTAGTAGAAAGACACAACGGCATCATCAAGAACAAGCTCGCTAAGATGTGTGCCGGCACCAAACTAAAATGGCCGGACACCTTACAGATCGTGTTGCTAGCTATGCGTACAACCCCTCAAATTCAGACTGGGCTCTCTCCATTTGAGGTGGTAATGGGGAGACCTGCCAATATCTGGAACCTTCCAAAATATCGGTCTTTGAAAAATGTCGAAAATGTACTTCTTTCAGATTACTGTAGCCAGTTGACTAAAAACCTGTATTTGATTTATCACCAGGTGCGAGAGGCTTTACCTGTACGATACGAGGGTCCAGGTCACAGCATTCGGCCCGGTGACTGGCTGTTAACAAAAAATCCTCTTGCCTTGCACCTCGGTGGCGTGGGCCTTTCCAGGTCCTGCTGGTCACACAGACTGCGGTGCGTGTCTCAGGCAGGAAAAATTGGATCCACGCGACGCATGTCAAGATGCTTACACACCCGGTGCCATACGATACAGAAGAAACAGAACCCCTCACCAATACTGCAACCAACGATCCCGAAGCAGTAAACAACAACGAGAGTGCATCGGAGTCTCTCTCTGAGCCCGTGAGGCCTGGGGAATCAGCCATTTTTTCTCCACACTCTCCAAAAGTTTTGTTTCCGGAAACTGTTGTTCCGGATCTTCCATCCTCACTTGCTCTTGATACGTCGCTTCCAACGGGAAGTGACGACACATTGTTCTCGGATCAATCAGAACCGGGGGCAGCGAGGTACAATTTGCGTCCAAGGAAATAGACTTACGGCATGGTTCAGCTGTGCATTCGAAGAAGAAAGGAAAATCATTGAGGGCTTGCTTTTGCCCAAGTAATTGTTGGAAAAAGGGGATTCTGTTGGCTAGGGTTGTGGAAGGACTAAGAAGTTGCTCGGCCAGGAGGTCACCAAAAAAAACCATTGGGGTTTTTCGTTTGAAGACTGCAATCCCTGCAACCGCCACCACTCATACAGGACTGACATGGGCGTAGGACATGGGTGGGGGCAGGGGGGACAAATCCCCCCCACAATTTTAAGTGGGGGGGATATAATGTCTTTTATCCCCCTCAGAATCTGTGGCACTTCTGCATGAATAATACGTCTGCAGCCTGCACTTCAGGCTGCAGATGTCAATGTCATGCGCAGGGACGTCATTTAGGGGTTGCCAGAGGTTGCAACTGCTACCCCTGTGATACCCCTGAGGTCTCCCTTGCTACCACTAAAATAAAATGGGGGAAAAAAATAAAAGTGGCCTTTTTTGTTGTTGTTGTAATGCAAGCTCATGGGCTGTGGCCAGCACCATGTGGTTCTTTACTTCTGGAGTGACTGGCTTTCTTATTCAGGCCTCTAAAAAAAAAGAAGAAAAAAAAGAACAGGGGTGCCCCAAGCCTAACAGCATTGACCCTAAATAAGAAAGAATAGGGAAACCAAATAATGCGTCTTTCTGGAATTCTATACAATAATTGCTAGACTCATTAAAGGTTCATTTCAGGCACACTTCAGGGGGTGAGTCACTGATTTAGTCTGTTCTTAAACACCTCAACTCAGCCTTTCATCCTTCTGAGGTCGATAAATGAGTACCAACACAGGTTGGGTGATATTGGGTGTATATTTTTTCTATATAAAGCGCTTAAGCGTAAGTGCTATATAATAACACATCATCATCATTTGGCCATGGATGTCTGCTTGCATTCACAGTAATTTGGTAATATGGGTCTATACACACTCATCCTAACGATACATATGTCGATCCATTCTTGTATGAAATGTACATCACATTATAGTGATATCGCAAACATATTTTTCGTAGTGTACTTAGGAACAATGGTATGTGATGCCACTTCAAGTTTTGTCAAGGAGTGAAAGGTTGAGTTCCATCGCTTCCCGTGATATCACTTCGGGGTGGGGTCAAATGATATCACCTCCTGTGATGTCATCAGAGTTCAAGGGTCGTGTGATGTCACTTCTGCTACCCCTGGCATTTAGGTGAAATGACATCCCTGGTCATGCGTGCAAAAGTACAAGTTAACTTCAGACTGACTGCAGCAGCGTGCTAAAACAAGAACTTCTGCTGCTTGCTCATGCGTGCCCCGCGCCTGTGCATTTGGAACGTACCCAGGCCGGAGAACTGCACGTTCCCCTGCGCAGTGCACTGCTGCCCAGCCTCATCTTCCAGAACGAAGGAGAAGCCAGGCAGCGACGACTGCTCCTGCTGAGAGTGACTGACAGACAGCGTTTGTTAATATCGAGGGAGACAGAGTGAGACTCGGTCTGCGACTCGACCTCCTGAGACCTCTGCTACCGTACTTAAGGCAAGTCAAATGGCCCCCTCTCCCAGGTGCAGTGCAGGCCGGCATATGGAGGATTTATTAGGGGGAATGTGCTAACGTCCTATTTATACAGTTTCTATACACCAGAGCGCTATTCTGGGAAGGTCTCCATTGTTTGGAAAATTAAGCTATTTTGTTTATGTTCAAGCTCATAATGGGGTGCATTGTGCAGTGTGGTCTTCCCGATAATGAGGACAACAAAATTGGGTGTGAAATGCAAGTTGCCTCAGCCTGTAACCGGAGCAAAGGGATGTGTTCACACATCTGTGGATTCATTTGAAGCAGTTGAACCCAACTACGGTACTGTGGTGGCTGTGGCTGAGGGGGGGTGTGCGTCGCAGGGAGCGGTTGCCCCGTGTTCGGGGGGGGGTTTGTTTAGGCTCTACAGAGCTCAAATTCGGATTTAGGAACCATAAGTGTAGTGTGAGGTCAGAGCACCACCACCACCACGCCACCTGCGCCTTGTGGGAATTAAAAAGCCATGATAGGGAGATGACCGTTTGGAAATCGTGTCGACTACAAAGAATAGTCTGTATTACATGAATGCAGAAATGAGAAATTACTTAGACCTGCACTGCAGGCTAATGTGTAAATACTACAAAGACCTGACCCGACAGCTCAACACCCCGAAAATAAGTTGAGGCCAGTCACTTACATTGTGCTACTTACCTGGTGACAGTGACCTGAGACAGCACTGTATGGCCTTGTTAGCGGGCCTCTTTCCCCCATGGACCTGCGTGTAGGTGCACATTCATGTCCATGCTCCGTTGCAGTTTGCTTTCCTTTGTGTTGTGTGTTTGCCTCCCAGAGGTCCCTATGGTATATGCAGTATTAATGCTGTTGCTGTGAGAAGAAGCATGTTGCCATCTTCCCTTCAGTTCCCTTAGCACATCCAGAACAGTGCACTAGTTTATGGAAGTTCAAGTGGCTTATAATCCCATTACCCACTTGCCCCCCTCAACCCCTTGCTGGGTCCATACCTGGACTTCATCACCACAGAGTGATGAGTGTATGTATACTGACAGTGCATACAGTGCAGGTGAGGCAAACATGTGATTTCAGAACAGTGCGGTGCAGGCCGGTATGGGGGGGGGCAGCATCCGGCAAGCGGCAAACAACATTATAATGTAAACAATAAATACAAGCATGTGTGCACAGCACTGGCTGGGCCTTGCCTCGAGAGTGACCTGGAAAAGACCCCAAAATGAGGTACGACAATGGAACATGACTAATAGTTGTAGAAAAGTGCCCAAGGATATCGAGGGTGCTCTGAAGACTGAGGAGAAAGTGCTGAGTAAGTGTACAGATGAGAGTTGTGGGGTTCTGGCCATGGGGGAATGGGAAGTGAGGGACTGGGGTGCAGTAGAGAGGGGGAATGCAAAGTGAAAAAGGGTTGAAAGGGTGCAGAGGACAGAAAAAGAGAGGAGCAAGGGAGGGGAGAGATGGGAACAAGAACGGAGGGCAGATGAAAGATGGGGATGGTTTGCAGCACGGAGTGACCAGTGTGCGCAGGGGAGAGAGGGGTCCAGGAAAGACCATAACACAGGGAGAGTGGTGTAGGGCAGAAATGGCATAGGATGTGCTTCGGGTTTAGATAAAGCCATTGTTTTAGGGATGTTTGCACGGCACTGGCTTCTCATTTCATCTCTAAAACTCAGGACATCCTGTCCTCTCTCTCCTCCTCTCCCCTTCCTCCCTGTACTCCCTGCTCTTCCTCTGATCCTTCTTCGGCCACCTCTCTCCCTCCTTCTCTGCCTTTCCCCTCTCCTCCCCAGATGAGGTTTCTAGACAAGTCCGATCTATGAAAGTCTCATCAAAACAGGTTCATCCCTTTTCCTCCAAAGCCATCAAGGACCACATTGACTCCCTGGCTTCTGCCCTGGCTGACTTCTGCAACCACTCCTTCGCCACTGGAGTCTTCCCTTCAACCCTGAAGCACTCCCTTGTGCACCTTCTCCTTAAGAAACCCTCTGCCGACCCGTCTTGCTCGGCTAACTATCGCCCAAACTCCATCACTCCTGTCCTGGGCAAACTCTTGGAAAAGCTTGCCATCTCCGAGCTCAATCTTCACACTGAATGTGTTGGTTGTCTCCATGATCATCAGTCTGGCTTCAGAGCTGCCAGAAGCATAGAAACTGCTCTCCTGAACATCCGTGAAGACCTACTCTCCAACCTTGATTCCAACACCCCCTGTGTCCTCATCTTACTTGATTTCTCTTCTGCCTTTGACACAGTCAACCATGCCATCCTGCTCAACCGTCTCTGTGATAACCTAGGGATCACCAGTCAGGCCCTGGAATGGCTGACTTCTTTCCTCTCTGATTGACCCTCCCAGGTTCAACTTGAGTCCTTCCTCTCCTCTAGCTCTATCTCCATCTCTACATGTGGTGTTCCCCAGGGGTCTAACCTCTCTCCCTGGCTGTTCAACCAATACCTGGCACTTATTGCCCACTGCATTGCCGCGCTCTGCCCCAACTTCCAGTGCTATGCAGATGACACTCAGCTCACTTTCAGGCTACCCTCAGCCACCTCTTCTCCCTCTCTCATCTCTGACTGTCTGCCCGCCAAACAGGAGTGGTGTGCCACCAATGATCTCTGCCTTAATGCCAGTAAGACCGAGATTCGCCTCATCGGCCCACCCACTACCCTCCTTTCCTTTCAATCTCTGGCTGGCCTCTCTTGGCCCTCTTCCTGCTCCCACCTGTGAGGCCAAAAATCTCAGCGTCATCTTTGATTCCACACTCTCCTTCTCTCCTCACATCTCTGACGCTACTAAGAAGTATCACTACGAGCTGCACCTCCTCAGAGGTATTCTTCCATTTCTCTCCTTCCCCCATAAACTCACTGTCTCCAGAGCTCTGGTTCTCTCTAGGCTGGACTGTTGCACAGCCTCTTTCTAAATCTGCCTGGTACTCTCCGCCCTCTACAACTCACCCCGCACAGGACTGCGAGACTTGTCCTTGGCCTCAAGCCCAGGGATCGTATCTCTCCAGGACTGAAATCTCTGCATTGGCTCCCAGTGGCTGTGAGGATTAACTTCAAAACCCTCTGCATTGTCCATAAGGCCTTGTGGGGTCTGGGGCCTCATTACCTTCAACTCTCTCTTCCTAAACACCTTCCTTCTCAAGCTCTTCACTCACCCGCCTCCAACTCCCTCAGGATCAGACGCTCCCTCCAAGCAATGAGTTGGTGGTAGATCTCTTTCTTTGGCTGGGGCCTCCCTCTGGAACAGCCTCCCTGCCTCCCTGAAACTTGAGGAGAATCATCTCCGGTTCTGGAAGAACCTCAAAACCTTTCTCTTTGCTTCTGCTTTTTCTCCTCCTCTCCCCTGCTGTCTTCCTGGCTGATACTGAAACTGCACTGGTTACCTGGCCACCCTCTGATCTCAGACCCAGGCCCACTCCACTGCCAGTCGCACTCCTGCACTGCCTTCCTGGCAACCCCGCACTTGGGGACTGTTTTCGGTATCCCTACAGTCCCACTACCAGCACTTGAGACCTGTTGTCTGCACTTACCCTTGCATTTGCCACCTGCTGGCCTTACTTTTACTTGGTTTATTTATCTCATTATCCCATGTACTGCACTGTCCCCTCCCCATACCCCCTCTGCACTTTCCTACTTCCCCTTCCCATGCACTTGCGCGATCTGAATGACACCTGGCCTAGTAGGATTGTTGTTTGTCTTCCCTCTGTTCCCCCTCCCTTGCCTCGTCGCGCCTTGAAACACTTGTGTATATGCGTGTTATAAATGCCATATCATATCATATCATACTACAAAGCCCTGTGTAGTTAATAACTTAATTGGATCTGGGAACATACTACTGGTGTAATACAAATGTCTTATCCAGGGATGCCTTCAGCCACTCTATTAGCACTTTGCATTTCCTATTTCCTTCACTGAAGTCCTGCTACAAACCAGCAATGGCAAGTGTTTACTTGTGTATACGTATTGAGCATTTGCCAGGCACTGCCATTAAATGTCCAGGCACTTGAACCATTTTGCAGCTGCTACCTTCAGAGGGTACCTAATACCACTATGGCGGTGCCTGGCAAGTGCCTTTTCCATGCCTACATTAAAACCCAAACGGTTGGCGTTGGCAATGCTTGTTTTAAAATAGGGATGCAACTGAATTTCTGGTACCCACCACAATCTGAATAATGAGTTTTAGACAAGTTTTAATAGAGGCCACCATAAGCCATCTGGGTGACCCAGAAAAAAATAAAGCAGAGCCTTGAGATTCTCAACAGCACTTGCTCCGCTATCCATGTAAATCCAGTGAATACCCTGGTGCCGCGGTATTATTGCAGCTCATACACTGCTGTAAAGGGGCGCACTCATGTTCCATCATTGAGGGTTCAAGTGGAATAGGATAGGATGGGTTGGCGAAACTCCATAAAGCATCTGCACTTAAAGCGCATGTGAGAGTATTATTAAAGATCTCTCTAAAGGTCCATTGCTTGGAGACCAGGAGAAACACAAGAAGTGAAACGGATCATCACACCAACTGAGGTGGAAGTGAAAAACAAGGCCCGTGGGGGGAATATTATTAAGACCAAAGTATTTTCATACATTTGGGTAAGCTCCTGTACAATCTACTGCATATGACAGTGACGAGGCAAAGATGCAAAGGAGTATCTGCGAGCAGGCAATTCCTTACTCTCCCTGCCCAAGTCCCCAAAGTGTCCTCTGTCCCCCCCAGATTTTATGGGTCTCCTACGCCCCTGAGGACTGATAAATGATCGTGTGACCGGCAGTAAGAATGGACAAACTGTTTGGGCCCCGAAAACGTACTGCTGTCTTGTCATAATGTTAATTGGATTTATAATAGTAACTGTGTTAAGCTTTTGGTACCTGGAAGAAGTGCATCCATTCGAAACCCTGTTACCGACTGAAAATGTACCCACTGTCCCTACTCCTTTCGTGCATCTGCATACTTTATCTCCTAGAGACTCTCAGCATAGACAGAGATACTACAATAATACATTGTTACTTATCATGAATGCTACACATGCCATTTTCAATAAGTCCAACTGTTGGGTCTGTTCGCATTTACCGCAACACGGGGATAAGGGGCTAGGTTGGTATATTCATCCTTTACCTTTGACAACTGCTTGTTATGCCTCTCTTAGAGCACTATTCTTTGGCCGATGGAATGGTAGCATCTCGGGGAACTGTGATGGTGTTAATTTGAATAGTTTTGAGAAACGTTTTCTTACGGCCTTGGGATGCTCGCTTTTCGCAAATAGGAGCAAGCTCAACGTTTCTTCTATTAGGCCTTCTGATAGGCTGTCTCGTCCTTTTCAATCTTTGATTTCTTTCAAGATGGCTCCTATAGGCAATAAGGATGCCATGCCTCCTTCTTACACTGTTAACCATAGCCCCAATTTAGTTTCTTTCTGCATACAGAGGAATGGTACTCAGTCAATGGAACATTTTAGAAGTTGTGCCAATGTTGCGAATTTGACTGGGGAAGACAGACCTTTGTATCTAGGCAAACCTGTCTACTTTGTTTGCGGTAATGTAGCATTTCCATGGTTACCCAGGGATTGGCAGGGAACTTGTTATTTAGGCATCCTGTTACCCGGGATATTCATAGCCAGTACTGTAGAGGTTTTAAAGGCTTGTCCACGCAGATAACCGATCTAATGGCACTAGATATTTCTGACAGTGATTCAGGGTGTATGGATGTTGAGACGTGGAGTTGTTTGTAAAGTGACCAGAAGTAGCTTAGTGCTTGGCATAGGCCAAAAGGAGGGTTTGTCGAACGGAAAATGATATTGTGCCTCCTTTACTGTATGAATATATATATATTGGCCTACGCCAAGCTGCTTATAAGCCACTTGCGAGGAAATCCGCGTTGCAAGGTCTTGTCCTTACATCAGTGTAAGCCACCATTTTAGGTCTATCCGCTATTTTAGGTTCTCCTCTTTAAAGTCACCCTGTGTTCTAAGATGGTGGATAATGTCATTACGAATGTTACATGGCCGTCTTGACCTCGGTGTACAAACTAATGTGTAACTTGCCTGCAGGCCACATGTTAGGGTCATGAAATGAGACCTTGTCCTTCGCTGACCTGTGTGTAGAGGATTATCTGCACCAACGAAGCTAATCCGCGAGCATTTGTTAAACACAATATATTCAAATACCGAAATGTGAACACTTGTTTGACTGCATTGTATAAAACTGTTTGAGAAGGCTCTACGAGAAATCCTAAGACAAACTGTTGCTATTGTAATCTGTTAGTGAATATATCAAAAGTAAACCCTAAATGTATAGATGCATGAACTCGGCACGAACCCTAGATCCGTAATATATTCACTTGGAAGTGGGTTGGACATCATGATTTCGAGAGTATAAAAGTGCGACTATTCTAATGTACAGTCCCACTCACTGAGCACATTGAACGGAGCTGGAGTTTGCTGTGTTGTACTGAGGGCCGATAGCTATCTGTTGCTTTGTCCTTTGAAACTGTTCAGTATAAAATAAAGATCTTTGTATGTTCCTTTGTAACCTGCGTTTGGTGTATTTACTTTTGGGGTACTCAGCCTCGATATCTTCTTTTTGTTTTCACAGTACAGTTGTACACATAGTGTCTGTCTTTTACTGGTTCAGCTAAAACATTGCTGGGTTCACAATTATGCATCTAACTACCTTTATCTCTGGATTTGTGATGATTACCTCATATCCAGAAGCTCTCTGAGTGATCAGTGTGCTTTGGGCCTTTGTATGATTGCAAAGAGGACATGCTCCACGTAAAGGGTGGTGTGGCACCCCATAGTAATACTCGTGTCAAGGGGTTCCCCCCTTCTCACCTGAATCCATTCTTTACTGGTGTCCTTGGAGGCTGCCTTCTTTCAGATGGATCGGGTTTTGAAGAAGGGGGCCCATGTCTCTGCCGAATCCAGAATGCGTTCAGTTTTCCCAGGAGGTCGAATCCAGGAATCCAGGAGGCAAGGTAAGTTTGCTAGAACTAGAATCCAGGAGGAAGAAGAAGGGGGGGTTCGAGGAAGGGATAGCGGAGTGGAAAGGAGAAGAACCGCGAGCTATGGAGCACACGTCTGGTCGCTAATCGCTATAGCATTGAGACGCGCGGAGCCACGGGAGGCGTGGTCTACAAATAGAGAAGGTTACGTGCAACGCATGGAGCGAGAAGGGAATGCGTTGGACGGCCATATTGGAGGTATTAATGAGTATAAGTCTGTTGTGACAAGGACCATGAGGCCCAAAAGGGGCGCACCCTGCGATTCATGACAGCATGCCTCTTGCGAAGACCCTTCCCTCCTGGTTTGCCCAGGTGGATGAGGTGGGGCCTTGATGTTTGAGAGAGGTTCCCAGGTTCTTTCGCTAGGAGGATATCCTTTCCATTCAACCAGGTATTGAAGCTGGCCCTTCTATACCTGGAGTCACAAATCCGAGATACCTCATATTTCAAATGGTCATCGACCAGTATAGGAGGAGGTCTGGAGGGTTTTTGGGAGGATGGATAGTAGGGTTTCAATAAAGATGTGTGAAATACTGGGTGTATCATCTTCCAGGATTCAGGCAACTGGATCCGATAAGAAACAGGATTTATAATTTCTTTAATGGAAAATGGACTATAGTACCGAGGGGCCAGTTTACTAGGCCGTAGATGTCGGGGTAGTAATTTGGAGGACAACCAGATCTGATCACCGACTGCATAAGAAGGGCCAGGTCTTCTTCTGGAATCTGCATATTTCTTGATCTGTTTCCTGGCCTTCTCCAAAAATTCATTGGCTTCTTTATGTATGTTGACAAGGGTTTCGATCCAGGAGTCAAATGTTGGTACTGGTGTAGATTGGGTAAGAACAGAAGGTAGGACCGACGGATGAAATCCTTGACTGCAATAAAAGGGGCTGATCTTAAGTGCCGAGTGGTCAGAATTATTGTAAACGAATTCAGCCACGGGTATCAGGAGCGACCAGTCATCCTGGATCTTGGTGGCGAAGCATCGAAGATACTGTTCCAGGGTTTGCTTGAGACGTTCTGTGATTCCGTTGGTTTGAGGGTGGTAACCTGACAAAAGGGCACGTTGGATCCCTAAGCATTGACAGAGATGTTTCCAGAATTGTGAGATGTATTGAGGTCTGCGATCCGAAATGATCTTAGAAGGGAGTCCATGCAAATGGAATATGTGTTCCAGGAAGATTCCTGCTAGTTCAAGAGAGGATGGTAATTTACGCAGGGGCGTAAAATGAGCCATATGAGTGAACAGGTCTATGGTAACCATGATGGTGGTATACCCACGGGATGGTGGCAGTTCCACAATGAAGTCTGTAGCAATAATCTCCTAAGGCCTAGTTGGCAATGTAGGTTGTAGTAGAAGGCCCGCTGGTTTCTTGTTATTGTGTTTATTTTGACTGCAGACAACACAGGATTGAATGTACTGCAGTACGTCGGGTCTCATCCTAGGCCACCAGAATTGCCTTTGTATCAGACGGAGGGTATTGGTGACACCACGATGTCTGGAGTGTAGGGTATCGTGGCAGAGATTCATTATTCTCTGTTGTAGTCTTTTTGTAGGGATGGCCAACAGATTGTCTTTGAACAAATAGCCTTCCCGACCTTTAAATTCCAAGGATTTCTTTTGGATTTGTCCTTCCACAGATCAGAGGATTGGGTTTGGGCTTGGATTTCTTCGAGGAGGTTGACTGCCTGGGCCACAAAGATCGTGGGGGAAAACATCTGAGGATATGCCTTGTCTTCCGTAGGCTCGTAGTCAGGTCTTCAAGATAAGGCGTCGGCGATCAGGTTTTGTGATCCAGGAACGTGAGTGATATGGAACTGGTACTGGGCAAAGAAGTATGCCCAACGCGCCTGACGACTGTTCCTACACTCCAAAGACTGTAGAATCTGGAGGTTTCAGTGGTCAGTACAGACCTGAACTGGATGTTTAGCTCCCAAAAGTAGATGTCGCCATTCAGTGAAGGCTTGGCGGATGGCTAACCATTCTTTTTCCAGGACTGAATAATGTGTTTCACTAGGTGTCAAA
Source organism: Ambystoma mexicanum (assembly GCF_040938575.1). Lineage (NCBI taxonomy): Eukaryota > Metazoa > Chordata > Amphibia > Caudata > Ambystomatidae > Ambystoma > Ambystoma mexicanum. The sequence goes on along the minus strand of NC_090924.1, from coordinate 76,569,413 downwards.
GTTTGTGAGAGGTAAGCAATTGGGTGTTCTAGTTTATCTCCTAATTCTTGTTTCAGGACTGCGCCAATGGCATAATTTGAAGCGTCCGTTTCTACCAGGAAAGGACGGCTAGTATCGGGTTGAGCCAAGATAGGAGCTTGCGTAAACTCTGTCTTTAAACGCTGGAACGCCATATCTTGTGGTGTTGACCAGAGGAAAGGAGTGTCTTTCTTCAGGAGAGCAACAATCGGTTGAACTATCTCAGAGAAATTAGATGTGAATTTCCGGTAGAAATTGGCGAGTCCCAGGAAAGATTGTATTTGTTTCACGGAAGTAGGAGCGGGCCAGGTCAATATGAGTTTTACCTTTGAAGGGTAAATACCAATTCCTTCTGGGGTAAGGATAAACCTTAGGTAGTGAACGGAGGTCACATGAAACAAACATTTTTCAGGTTTGGCCAGGAGTTTATGATCTCGGAGTCTCTGCAACACTGCCTTCACGTGCTTTTCATGTTGTTTAGGATCCTTGGAAAAGATCAGTATGTCATCCAGATATACAATAACAAAGAGAAACAGCATGTCAGAGAACACCCTATCCATAAAGCGTTGGAAAACTGCCAGGGCGTTAGCCAATCCGAAGGGCATGACTAGGTACTCAAAATGACCAAAGGGTGTTCTGAAGGCGGTCTTCCATTCGTCTCCTTCCCTGATACGGATCAAATGATAGGCGCCCCTGAGATCCAACTTGGTGAATATCACTGCACCTCTCATGGCTTCCAGGATATCTGAAATCAGGGGTAATGGGTACCGATCCTTGAGGGTACGTTGATTTAGCCCACGATAATCAAGGCATGGTCTGAGTTCCTTGGTATCCTTCTTGGGAACAAAGAATAGAGAAGCACCAGCCGGGGATTTCGAAGGTCTTATGGTGCCATTTTGAAGGTTGGTATCCAGGTATTCTCTTAGGGCCTTCTTCTCGGGTTCGTAAAGAATGAACATCCTGCCGAAGGGAATCACTGCAGAGGGTTCCGTGTCTATTGCGCAGTCTTCAGGTCTGTGTGGGGGTAAGGCCTGGACAATGGCAGTCGAAAACACATCAGCATAAGCTTGGTAGACTTCAGGAACTTGTATGACATTGGATACCATTAGTGGTGTCTGTTGTTCTTTTGTAGGTTCCTTTGGGTGTGTTAATGGAGGTTCTAGGGATAGACAATGAGACATGCAAAACTCTGAGCCCAGGAATAGGGAACCCGCAGACCAGTTGATATATGGGTTGGGTTTCTGTATGTTGCCAGGATGCATCTGGAGGACCCTATTAAAGATAGAGGGCAACTCACAGTATCCCTCTGGAAATCTTGTATGCTTCCGCTTTGGGTTTCTATATAGAAACAAGCTCAAGTCCTGTGACTCTTCTCAGAGGTATTGAGAAGAATGCGTTCTTCAAGTCTATTACCATGAAATAGGTAGCTTCCGTCGGGATGCTACATAGGATTGTCACTGGATTAGGAACTAACAGAAATTCTGCTTGAACAATTGGGTTCAAAGGGGACAAATCCTGAATAAAATGCCACAATCCCCCTGTCACCTTCTTTACTGGGTACACCGTGGTGCTACACTAAGATTCTGAGGGTACTAGAATGCTTTGCTTCACTAGCAAGGTGATCATCTCATAAATACCTTTGTCTGCTTCCTTTGATAGGAGGTACTGTCTTGCCGTTGGTAAAATAGCCCCTGGTTTAAGCTTTATCTTGACTGCCCCTATCCCTTTTAGCAACCCCACATCGTCAGGACCACTGGTCCATAGGACGCAGGGTACTCGCACCAATTCTTCTTTGAGAAATGGTGGTGATTTCCGCAACACGGCCATTCTCTGTGGCCCTTCCCAGTAATGTATTCTCACCTATTGTGTAATGCTTATGTCAAACTCCACCTCGTGGTCTGATCAATCATCTTGAAACAGTTTCTCATCTGTCACATCAGTCAACCTACATTCCTTCCCCACTACAATCACTGTCCTCCATGATCGTCCTGTGTGGTCAATACCAAGCAACACTATTCTCGTCCTTCACTATATCTGCCTCGAGTTCTTATGGGATCACCTTTCCGTCCTGTTCATCTAGGGGAATCTCTGGTCTAACTAAGAACTCTTTGGGTATGCATAACAGCCTGACCTGTATCCCTGGGAGCCAAGCTATCAACACTTCCACTCCATATTGGAACAGCTCAATGTCTGCTTAACCCCCCCTCTGTACCGTCTTCCCACAATATGCATGAATGAGTTCCCTCAGGTTCATGTAATGAATGCCTTGTGTCGAGTACACTATCCCTTGGTCTGTGAATTTAAATGGTCATGGTAAGTCGGCTCATCGTGTCTCTACTGATTATTTTCACTGGTGTCTGTCTGGAATATAACAGTGGCATGTTCAAGTCATGTTCTCCTAGTTTGTCAGAAAAAAGGAACCAAGTCTGTAGCTCCAGAGAATCCCTGTGCATGCATGGCAATGCCTGATATCGGGTATCTCCCTTCCCTAATACAGGACCTAGTCACGCCTGTATCTGTGAGAAAGGAAAAAGTCTCTTCACCTATAGTCACTGCTATAGGTGGTTCCTCAATCGGATTGGGCCTAAAAGATAGGATCGAACACATCAGGCCTGTCTATGAGCTGTCCTATTGTGGATATAATGACATTCCCGTCCCTATGAATGGGTTGCCTGCTACTACAGACGTTCCCCCAATTTGCGCATGGGAGTATGCATTGCAGAATCTGCATGTGTCATCGTCATAGTGTTCTGCTGTGTTGATGCCGACTGTGCTGGTTGTGATGACTGCATATGTTCCTGTGTCTGCAGTGCATGCGCCATGGACTGATATGGCTGCATTTGTGTGCCAATTGTGGCGTGTATGCCTGCGCTTGCGTGTGGTCCTGGGAATAATAGTCATCTGTCCTGTTTGATAGGTGGGCTGGTGTTGTATTTCCCCATTCTGGTGTATCCCACCTCTGTCCCTACACAATCGAGATTTGTGGCCCATTCTCCCACACACCCAACATTGTATGGGGCCCCATGTTGGTCTTTGCTGTCCCCCATGGAACCCCTCTGTGCCCTGCTGCATTGGGTGTTCAAACCCTCTTCCTCGGGGTGCCCATCCCTGTGGCCACTGATTCATGTCACCTCATCCTACGAAGCCTCCCCCCGCTATGTGCAGTCTGTTCTACACATGCTGGGTGACTACTACATCCCCGCTCATTAGCCTTGCCCCTTCAATTGTGTATTTTGATAATTTCTTTCTGCACTAACCTCACTTCATCCTATTTTCTCTCTTCATGCTTCCTTCTCACATTCTCTTGAATTAGCCAACAATAGCGCACTATGGTTAGCTGAATTCTGACCACGGCTTACCCTACATCCCCACCAACATCTTTAGCTGTTTTTGCACCTGCTCAGATAACCCTTGAAATAATATGTGCTAAAATAACCCCACTGTTTGTCCCATGGATCTCTTGTCTCGAGACATTAGTGCTCTCGAATCTCTTGAATATACTGAAGTGGTTCACATATTCCAGAAGCCGCCATTAGCTGAGTTATCAACCGATCAGACCTCAATGGCACCCGTCTTCTGGACCCCCACCTACCCCCTCTGAGTCAACAGCATGTGAGGAGGTCCCAGAAAACAAACCCAGAGGTGGGCTAAGGAACTCGAGGGCCCGACAAGGTACCCGCCCTCTTCAGGAGTCATCGTTCCGCTGTGAGGGGGTGTTAAGCCAATGAAATGTCCTCACCCCCTGGACTTTGCATCTACCAAAGGTTTCCTTAATGTCCTACGGTCTCTACGGGGACTATCTCCCTCCACCCCCCTCAGACGTAGGACCTTCATCTGCTTCTCAACAGACCATCCATGGCCTGCATGATAACCCTTTCTGTCATCAATTGAAGACACTCTCCCTCCCATTCAAACACAAGTACAAAAGGGTAACCCCCAACGATATTTCAATCCCTTCGCCTGTGGCACATTCCTTTCACCACAAAAGCGTGTGGGCCAACAGATCTTGGAAGATTGCAACCTTAGAGTCTTCATGGTCAATGTTACCCAATCACCTAGCTTTCTCCAGGATCTTCACCTTGTCTCCATAGTAGTGCAGATGCACCAGGACCGAGCATGGCCCTTTACCACCACTTCCAACGCGATGCACTCTGTCCAAAACCACCCTTGTACCTTCCTTGGAACCCAAGATCATGCCTATGATCTCTTGAATCTTCTGCTTCAGGCTTGCTGGTGACAGCCCCTCTTTCTCCAAAAAAGCAGAGATTGTCGTGCTGCTCCCGATTTTCAATGTCATCCATTTTTAGGCGCAGTTCTTCCTCCTGCCTTTCCACTTCCGGGAAACACACATCCATCTGCGACTCTAGTACCTCCACCAAGGTCTGATTTGCCTCCAGACCCTCGTCCCATGCCTCCATAGATTCTACCTCCATCCTGAGGTCTGCCACCTTCAACCCTATATCGGTCCGAATCCCCCTTGTTTCATCGAAAATTATTTGGATGTCACTCTTGATTGCACCTATTGCTGCAGTGCATGGGTGGGGGCCCACGTCTCCTTTTGCATTTGCCATGTCGCCACTGACCGAGTACTGAAATTACAACAGTGCTTCACGCCAATTCATCCACCAGTATTTCGCTGGGCAGACTCGGGCAGTGAGATAGTACCCCATGTTTTTCCCCTCTAGGCCTTTTTGCCCTTATTGCCCCTAGGACTTGCAGGTGGTGGAAAGGTAGCGGCCGCCCCAGTGGGATGGTGCCCATGGTACTCTGGCCCTCTGGCTACTGGGGTAAAACCGCCTTGATCAACCTCCCTTCGGCTCACCTCCACCAGTTTCACGCTGTGGGGCACTCCTGCAAACAGGTAGCAGTTCTCCACCACTTGCTCCAGGCCTCTTTATCCCCTTTCTTCTGCCACCAGCATCCGCCATTGCACCTCCCTTCCTGTGCTGCCACTCAGTGGAGCTGCCGGCTTCGGGGAGCCCCTACGCCCACCACTTCTGTATGTTAAGTTCAGCAATTCACATATTCCTCATGCATTTTGCGTGCCATAATCTCGCTCATATCTGAGGTGTCTGCGTATTTCACCCTTAGAGCTTTCCATATGGCTACTTGACAATTATTGAACGTCACACCATTGTGTGCTGTATTGTGTGCTGTCACTCCGGGATACCCTGCTCTTTTCCACACATCGTCTGCTACTTCCCCAAGAATGGCTGAGAGTAGACTCTTCATGTCACCCACTGCTAATGTTGCCCTTGCTGTCAGTCTTTCTAGTTCATGAATCCATTTCCCATCCCCAGCAGTCAACAAAGGTAGTTTACATATTAAATGGTCTTTATCCATCTGTTGCCATGGAATATATTGAGGACACCCACCACCCTTCTCTAGTAAGGGGAACTGCATCCGTCTCGTTCCTCCGTCCTGTCTCCCCATGTCTTTAGTGACGGTGAATGCCCTTGCCATCTCTGTCTATTTACGACCTTGCCGGGTCCTAATCCTCTGTGCATACAGAGTAATGATGTCTGCACTGTGTGATCTGTCCCTGGGGCATGCCAGTCGCCCTTTCATGTCTTCCTCTTGTCTTCTTCTGCCTTTTCTGTCTCATCACACTGTGTCTCTGTCAAGGCTTGCTTCCCTGGAGCAGCGATAAAGACTTCCCCCTTCATCATCGTCACTTCCCCGTCGATCCTCATCTGACCCCATGGTCCCAATACTACTGTCACTTTCTCCTTCTCTCTCGTCCTCAGCACTAAGCCTCATTAGCATTGGGTCTTCCTGCTGCTTTTCCTTGGCCTGATCTGTACTTCTCCGTTCCCCCTCAATGAGGGCCCTGTGGCACTCATATCCTTCCCCATCCCTCATCATCTAAATGTGCCAAGTCCGTCTTAATCTTCACCGCCTTAAAAGAGTGTCTCTCTCTACTTCCATCCCTTTCCTGCTCATGTCTCTGCTCCTCTTCTTCCCTGCGCTGGCGCTCTTTAATGACCCGCTCGACTTCTGCCTTCCTCTTCTCCCTCTTAATTTGCAATTGGCTTTCCCCGCACTTCTTCTGCTTTCTTCCTTGCTATCTCCTCTAACTCTGTCCTTTCTTCTCCTTTTCTTCTCTATTTTTTCTGCTCGCTCTCTTTCCATGCGCAACCTCTCTTTCTCCTCTTTTTCTTCCCTTTACCTTTGGTGTACTTTCGCCATTAACTCTACCTAATCCTTAGCTGCCTCCTCCGTGTCTTTACGACTTGGAGCTTCCTTTGCCGCATGCCATGTCTCACTTGTGGCCTTCCTGTCGAATTTGAGCTTTATCTCTCCGCTGACCCATTCATTTGGGACTATCAATTCCTGTCCCTCGCTAAGGCCCGTCCACCCCAAGTCATTTTCCTTTAATTTTGCTTGCAGCTTGAAGTGCTCCCTACATTTGCCGCTGGTATCCTGTGCTCTTTTACTCACTTGTTTTGCACCAATACGTGTATCTTTGCCACTATACGCTGGAGTTGTGAAAGTGGGATTGATGTATCCCGCCGTTGCTTTCAATTCATTTATGAGTTAAAATCCCTTACTTTCTGCTATCAAACCTACATCTGTGGTTTGAGGAGGAGGAGCATTCCATATCGCATTGACTCAGCATCCAGTGCTTTTGGATTGGATTCCCTTCCTTGTCGTGAATCATTTTCCCTAACTCTAATGTAGCCAGCCACTTACATAGTTTGTTCCCCATGTAGGCTGCATGTAATTAAGTGGTCATATGTTGCTGCACACATTTGGAAAAGCTTCCGTCTTTGGGCATTGGCTTTGCCAACTTGCCTTCGGTATCTCGAGTCCATTCAGTGCTACATTTGCGTATCGTGTCTTGATTCCACAGGAGGGACTTGCATAAGTGTGGGAGGGGTTTATGCCGCATTTCATCACTTTATTTAACATTTCTCAATGCTTACTTGACCTGAAATCGGGATTTCGACACATACAATTTTTGCAATTCACAAACTCAATACTGTCTCTTGAATAGCATTTCTCCAAATCGTAACAGTGCAACAAATGCTTTCAAATGCCTCTACGGATTACCATCATCTACACGGGCATGCTCCATGCACTGCTCCCCACTGCGTTCTCTGCCCTGAAGGCTCAAACCACAACTCCACTAGTGTGCTTCTCAAGCTTCGCTCCAATGGCACAACACTAGTCCTTAACTGCCTTAATAGTCCACCAACTGAAATTCACAGCCTTTGGTGCACCTCAAGTCCTATTAAACAACCTTGCGGGTGACGTCACCAATACCCTAGAGGAAAAGGCCTTGATGCCTGACCCTCCAGTACATATGTCTGCTATTAATCACAAAACATAATGACAAACATGACATTACACACAGCCATCTTCCTGCCTTACTAACAGGGTAAACCATTAAATCACGTGGTCCCTCTTCTATAGCATCTGCATATAGGAATACATCTCCAAGAGATAAACTAGGAAACCACCTTCCAGGATATAACTTAGCTTCTTCCACTAACACCTATACACAGGTAACCATACATAATCATCGATGAACCAAGCTGAACTGCCTAACTCACAGGAAAACCATTTTTCATTTTTCAAGTTTTATCATCCGCAAACTAAGCTGACAGTTTAAGCTAACTGCCCAAACTGACCACTTAAATAACGGGTAATCCTTACACAAACAAAACAAATAAATACACAAATACAACGTCAAGCTGAACATTTCCTTCCCCCCACATTTGCCATATAACTGGGTCTATAGTTACGCTCAGGACTCTCCTTGCCAACCTGGTCAGAATGTCCCTCAAACTCACCCCATTGTAAGAAGTTCACTGCTCCCTGTCAAATCCGATTTCTTATCTACTGTACGTTCTTTTGTGATCAAAAGAGAATTGTTCCCCATGTATATAAATAAGTAAATAAATAATTATTGTGAAGGAGCCTGGCAAGATTTCTAGACAGTTTATATGAAAAGACCCTTCTTCGAAGGACCACTTTCCTCCTGTAGACTCCTCCTCTTGTTGAGCTCCCCCACCTGTCATTCTTGCATCTGTTTCTAAAACAATGTTGGGAAAAGATCTGAAGATGGTTCTCTGGTTCCCATGCTTCCATGTGCTCTAACCACCATTGCATCTATTCTGTTGCTTTGGGATACAACTGCACCACCTGATTGCAAGCCCTATAATGTATCAGAGCTGGAAAAATCATCTGATTTATGGCTGACCGAAGTCTGAGGGACAGGAAGCCTTTTCTTAGGACATATTTTATTACATGCCAAATTCCCCTCCATTCTTTTTCTCGAAAGATGCAGAAGATACTGCTAAGAATCTATAACAAAGCCCAAAAACTGAAGGCATCCAGCAGACTTGAGAACCAATTTCATCATAAACCCCAGATTCTGTAAGAGGGACACCGTCATTCTGAGATGAGATAATATCAGTTTGGCATGCTGTGCTAGTAGAAGCATATCATCTAAGTAAATTATTGCCCATGCTTGCCTCGCCCTGAGAAAAGCCATCACGGGAAGGTCCAAACAGAGAGTGGTGAGCTGCCAATGGTAACACTGCCACAGGAATTGGAGATCCTCTTCATGGAGAGGGTGGATATCCAATCCCATTGCAGGAGGGAGTTGTAAGGATCTGGTCTTCTTCTGCATCCTAGTGGAATCTGGAGTGAGTACTATGATTGACATTGGAATGTTACTGATTAGAATGTGTATGTGTGACTGGGGTTCTCTTGAAGGAGTTGGAGATGTAAGCCTGAAAGAGAGGATGCCGGTGCTTGTCTATGTGAACTGGAATCTACCATCTTGATTAATATGACTCTTGAAACTGGATGTTACACTTGGAAACCTAATAAAGAAGTTACTCATCCACACCATGATGTCAGAGTCATTCTACCAGAACCCATATTTTCACAGGAGTCCCTCAGTAAATAGATGCCCTCTAATTTTGAAATTGCGATAACCTACAAACACGTTAAGGGCCTTTAGGTTGATAACCGGGCGAAAACATCTATCTGGCTTTGGGAACAGAAAACTTGGGCTGAGAAAAGGGGGTGTATAATGAGAGGCCGGGACGACCTCTATATCTACTAGTTCCTGCTTCTCTGAACTGAAGACCAAGGGTATTGGGGGAATCAATTGGCAAGGATCAGAACAAAACTCAATGTGGTATCCCTCTACCGTCTGCAGAACCCACTTATCTTTTATCAGGATTAACCAGTTCTGAACAAAATAAGCCATCATTTCCCCAGCTTTCCCTGGGGAAAAAATACTTAAATGTGAAATGTGTACCTGACGAGGGACGGGAGCATCCTGATCTTCTGCTGGAGAGTCCTATCCATTGGATTCCATGCTGGGGAAGAAGTCTTCATGTGCATCTCTGGCAGACAAAGACCCTGCATGCTGACTGTGTGGGATGAGAAGGACCCTTGAATGAATGGTCAGAGGAGCGGGCCTTTCCTCTTCCAACCCTGGGAAAAACTCTCAGGGCAAAGCCCTTTCTTATATTGGTTTGGGCTTTGGACAGCGCCATGTATGTATGTGAAAAGAGTGACAAACTGACAACGCCCTTACAAATCTGTCAACAAAAGGAAAACCTTGTGCTTTTTGGTGCTGCTTCAGAGGAGGCCCTGTCCGCCAGTTAAAAGCACCTGAACAGTGCCTTATGCCTTTCGGTGGACTGTGCTATATTGGCTTTGTCGAGCCGGCAATGCCAATTAAAATGCATGTGTACTCTTCTGTATAAAAGCACAATGCCGCGAGGGAGCATTGCTGCAAGGAGTCTCGTTCTGTCGTTATTTTGCTAATTGTCCTGTGTATGCTGGCTTTGCTGACTGCTATGAAAGACCTTCACCAATCCACCTGAAGAGTCGGTGGTTGTTTTTCCACAACAGTTAAACCTTTGCTGCTGGGTGAAGTAAAGAAGTTAATGCATATTAAGGAACCTCCAGTTTTGACATTGAATCAAAGCCAGCGCAACTGTGGATCTCTTCAGTGCTTGGCTTAAACTTCACTTACTTCCTTAAGAGGTCCCTGTGCCCTCTCCCCCATCCTCACTATCTGACTTCACCACTCGCTCCAGTGGTGTTTAATAATGTAATTTTGTATATACATTTCTCATATTTAGTCTAAAGCAATTGCCTTGTATGTTAACGTTACCTTTGTAAGTGTTTGTTTTGTCCCTGTTCTATGTCCCACTTTTTTACACCCTCATAAAGTGGGTCACCTCTTGTTCTCGTGTGTGTGCTATTGTACACGCATCATTCAGGGGAACGCCTCTCCCCTCTGTAAATGTGTTATTGTAGTTCATTTGGGACCAAAATTGACATCGTGTTTTTTCAAATAAATACAAATACATGAATGTTTGAATATACTATAGTGCTTTGGCCCGTGTAATTAGAATAGTGAGTTAATGTAGACATCCATAAATGCTTTCCCAAAACATATTATCTCTGCGTAGGTTTCTGATCCTATGTATGTAAAATAGAAAAATAGACTCCGTGGAATGTATTTCAAATTTTTCTGAAACGCTGTTCGGGAGTGGTTCAGACACAGGAAAACTGCAAGCATGTTCTGCGTCAAGACTTAAGAACATGAGGTGTACGTCTTTAAAGGGGAGCCGACTTATGAATTTCCCGGGGGTGGGGGAGGGCAAATACAGGAAGTGACATCACTGGCAGTTATATGACTGCAAATTTGCATGTAGTCGCCAACTTGGTGCAACAGCGCGCGGGGGAGGGTGGTGTTGGCGCGCGCAGCGCAGAACAGTGGAAACATTGGCTTGCATCCACTGCATACACTAAAGTCAAGAAAGAAGGAGATTTAAGCCTTCGAGTTGCATTCCAGTAAGACATCACTGCCCCTACTCCACCGCTCTATAATCGTCCAGCAACACAACTAGGATGGGAGAATGAAATGCTTGCTAAACAGAAGGTACAGCTGCAAGGTGGAGTACCACCACCACCACCAAAAAAAAGTTCCCAATTCAAGGGAAACGAGAAGTAAAGACGTTTCCCGATTAAAAACTACCAAGCAAGACGTGTGTGGTGCCATAGTTCAGTAAAACATCAAAAATTCAAACTTACAATACTGCTGCTGTAGATTGGCCAGTCGAAAGTGACATTTGCTCAGATGTTACCTCTGGGTAACCAGATAGAGTTAGGGATGTAGCTTAATCTTAAACCTTTCAGTGGACACATCAGATGTGCTGCTGAAGTATAATGCAATCCTGGCTGAAGTATAATGCAATCAAGTGTGGTTCCAGACTTAGGGAAAAGAGTGTTAACTGCTTTTAACATTGTAGTTTACCAGAAATTCCGGTGAAATAGTGTACAATGTTAAAAAGCAGTAACCCAGGCTCACCCTGCACCCAGGTGATGTTTGGGACTGATGGTAGCACTCACTTTTAAATGTTGTAGCCATGGTAGTCTCCATGTTTTAAAAACTCCCACTTTCCTGGTTTTCAACATTCATTTAAAACACCCCTTTTTCAAAAAAAATGAAGGAACCTTGGCCATGGACAATGGTTGCCAAAAAATACCCAGGAACTTGCCCCATTGCCATCAACTGCCATGGCTTTCACCCTAATCAAGGATTACCATCAGCTGCCCAGGTAATTACTCCATTGCTAAGGATTGTGATCAACTGCCAAGGTATCTACCTCTCTGCCATCAAATACCTAGCTACATGCTCCATCAATAAGTACTGAAAAGCTTCCCAGGTACTTGTGCCACTACCATGGATTGCCATCAAAAGCCCAGGTAACAACACATTCCCATCAAATACCCAGGAAAGTATCCGCTTTGTTGCAAATGTGCCTTTGCAGATGTGCCTTTAACTGCCCAGATACCTGTCCAGTTAAAGCCATTAGTGCATGTGTGCATGGCTGACACCTACCCTGGTTCTAGTGGTCTTAGTTTCCTTTATGAAATATGCAAATCACATAGTATGTCAACCAGACAATGTATCATTGCGTACAGCTTAAAGGGGGCCACCTGACCCAAAGCAGCACACTAGGAGATGTATTTTGGAACAATCAACATTGTAAACACACGTCTAGTTTAGATTGTAAAACGTGCTTGTGCTGCAATTACATGCACCCAATTAATAAAGTCCAGACTTAAAACACTTGATCAGCATTCAGTGAGTAAAAGAACCTTGTAAAAATAAAATGCAGCTGTGCATGAAATTAAAGAGAATTTTGGGATTATCAGGCACTGGCAAGCGGGCTCTGTTGTTGCTGTGGGAGAAGTGAGACTTGCGATGGGGACAAATTTAAGATTGATAGCTCCTGTTCATCACAAGATGGCAGGCCAGCACAGATCTTAACCACTGAATTCCCACTGAACAGCTATAAACCCTTCTATGTCAGCAAGAGGCTGATGTAGAGGAACCAGTGTTAGAAAGCAATGAGGTGATTATACTGTACCATATCCCGTGGGAGATGATGCCCCCCCCAAGACTCAGTGAAGGCCCCTCGTGCCAAAAGGTTGAAAAGTCCTGCCGTCTCAGTCCCCACAGTCCTAACTTCTCCTCCGCTTAGAGTGGAAGCAGACAGCGGCACACAGCTTGTAATGCAAATCGTACATTGTAAGCGTCAGGACAAAAAACCGAGAACTGAATACATTGCTGAGGTAAAGGAGTTCTGACTGGCAACACTGGTAATACCGTATAGAGCCACATTATCGCACCGCCCAACTATGAGTTTGAGGGCAAAAGTGGAGAAAAATCCTCCAGCAAGAAGCTGGAGGTATTTCCTCCACCATACTGCCCAAAATAGAACAGTTTTGGGTATTACCACCAGCAAAATTACTACCAGCGTAATACCGCTGAAATCCACCATGGAGTCCTATGGATTCCAATTAATGGTGACTAACACTGCCTATCACCACTTGTAATACAGCAGTAATACCACCAGACCAAGTGGCAGTAATGGTAGTACAGTTTGGTGGTATCTCGGCAGATTTACAGGCCACACAGAGACATCACACCTCTCCATGTTGTCTTTTATAGTACAGTGGATTACCAGGTTTCAGACCTGTAAGATACCCCTGTCTCCTCAGGTAGCTCAGACCCCCACCATTCCATCCTACATACACTTGATGCCCCCAGGCTGTTGATCTTCTAGTCTACTTTTATTCTACCCATGTAGATCCAGGAACGTCATACTCATGTTACTTTCATGGATTATTTTACTTCCTGTTCCTTAAAGCCAGGGGTCTTAAACATAGAGACTTTATGCCGGCCCTTTACCCACAAACACTGGTTGTTAATATTATACATTGGAGCTGCACGCGTTAATAGCACTAGTGCAAGAAACAGATGTTTAGGACGGGCGGTAAAAAGACTTCTGTGGGTCGTATGTGGCCTATGAGTTCACAGGGTTTAGTTGACCAGGGAATAGGACACGAGGCATGGAGTTGAGACAGGTTGGCAGGTTAGCTGCTGGCAACCTTTGAGGTGGCAACCATAAATCCATGAAGAGGGAGCAGAGATGTGCAGTGCTTCTTTGCCCCCCTGATTCTCTGATTTATCAGAGCTACATTTTCAAAGCCTCTCTCTGAATGGAGCATGAGTGCATTCATCTCTCGGTTGACTCACACAGTTATTGTTCTGTCTGCGTCTTTCATTTGTTATAAAACAGCACCCAAGGTTGGTGGCTCTCAAGGGGTATGGTGCCTGGGACGCTCCAAGGACAACGAGCTGGCAGCCAGGGGGTTTTAGCAACGCGCTACTTTTGTAAACAAAATGAACCCCCAAAAAATCTTTTTTTTGTGCCTGCACCAGTAAATCATCAAGAATCGATGACTGGGAGAAAGGCTGCAGGAGAGCGATCCCCCTTATTTGTATGGTACAGTAGGACAGATAGGAGAAAGAGGTTGGTTGGCTCTCGACTTACATCTACCTGTTCAGTAGCACACATGGGAGTGGGTAGTTGAACTGGCTTTGGGGTCCCCGTTTCTCTGTGATAGCATACTCTTGAGGGCATACTTTTTTAATGAACATTTAATTGCAACTGCATGTGTATACCAAGTGCTTAATTTGTAAAACAGTAGGTGCCTGTGCCCAAATATGTTCTAGCACTTCTGTGACACTTGGGCAGTTCCACACCACTGCTGCCACAACCAGGCCCGGTCTTAGGGGGGGGGGGGTGAGCCTGGTGACCACCCGGGGCACTACGCCCCCCAGGGCGCCACTAGCCCCCGCCACGCCAGCTCGTGGAAGTCTTTCAAGGGCTCCCCGAGCTGGCGTAGAGGGAGAAGGCGCGGCAGGCACCGTATTCAATGACAATCGGGTGCTCAGCACCCGATTGTCAGCAAATGCACCCCTCCGTCGCAGCGCCTTCAACACCAAAAGGCGCCATTAGCCCCCCACTACGCCAGCTCGGGGAAGTCCTTCAAGGGCATAGTGTCAGAAGGCGGGTCAGGCGCCTCATTATTATTAAATTACCCTGCGGTGGCAGAGCTCACCTAATAACAACAGGGTGCTGATGCGCCCTATTGAAATAATTACCTCCTCGCCAGAGCGAGGAGGTATAAAACATTTTTTTTTTTTAAAGTGTCACTTCTTGGCCCTTCCCCCTTTTGACCAGGGGCACGCGGGGAAGGGGGGGTGCCAATTCGCCTAGGGCACTGGGACCCCAAAGGCCGGCCCTGGCCACAACCCATAGTGTGACAGAGGCCAGGCCTTTGTGGGGCCTCAGGCTCCATTAGGAGCCTATTCATGAAGAAAATAAAAAGCACACACCTTCTTTTGTCTTCATAAATAGGCTGTAAATGGAGCCCAGGCCTCACAAAGGCCCAACCCCTATCACTTCTTTTCAAACTGTGGATGTGCGCCCCCTTGGGCATGAGGCTGCGGCCCACCAGAGGGGCGCGCCCCACAGTTTGAATACCGCTGCCCTAAGCCCTCCCCTCCAGGACCATACACCAATATGAGTCCTAGAGGGGAGGGCTTAATCAGACATTTTCGCGATTATACCCGGCCGCAGAGAAGTGATGCGGTATTGATGGAAAGGGCCATCGATGCTGCATCACTTCTCTCTGGCCGGGGGGGGCTCAGCCCTGACTTGATTTTGCTGGGGGGGGCTCAGGCGCGGAGCCCCCCCATACTCGGCGCCCCTGTGTCTTTATCCACACCTGCCCCCTCCTCACCTCCTCTAAGGACTCCAAGTTAAAGGTGAATGTAGATGGTGTACACCACAAGCTGACTTGCCTTCTACCTCCACACCTGGCCCGCCCCTTGCTAAAAAATAAGGTAAACGAATGTTATGTTACACTCTTTAGTGGCACACGCTTTTCAAAGATATTTAAAAACACTATTACTCTTGACATCTGCCACTTAATTGTCCAGCCTCCCAACCGTCCCAATTTGCTTGCTGCCCTTGCCCTCTAACACTGACTTCACGAGAAGCCAGTACGCAGGGGTTTAGTGAGGCTGAAACTGCGTCAGCGTGATGCACTTAAAACTTAAATGAGATGGAACCCGGACCAAGCATCGGAAACCTCCCCAGGGAAGAGTCAGAGATGTTCATGCAGCTCAGGCCTGACCGTGAGCGGAACGACTGACCATGAACTGAAAGGTAAGAGCAGGCCCGAGTGCCCCCATCGCTAATTAATGAGATTGAGAAAAACACAGAGAAGGCCAGCGAACTTACTGCGCGAGATCTGAGGAATGGGGAGATACTTTTAATTGTCCAGGCTCGCATAGGTTCTAAGCAGGATCGCAAAATCTACTATCCCACTCGGTTTGGTGAGGAGATTTTTTTGAAGAGCAAGTACCATTCGCATGGCACTCAGCCATGCTCTGCACGCGGCGGCGTGCAACATCACGCCGCCGCGTGCGCGCCCAGTCATCTGGCAGCGCCGCACTCCTCCTTTTGCCAGGAGAACAATAACAATACTGACACTAGACACTGCAAACCAAACCAAAATGAGGCCTTAACACTTTACGAAAACCCCACTTTCAAAACACCCCTTTATTGACATCCACCCGGGTCCCCTTACTTAACAGTCCTTATCCTCAGGGCAAACAGCCAGGTGACCCAGCACGCAATCGCTGAGGTGATCAGGTTTCCCTCGCCCAGCCCTCTGGGGGTACCTCCTGCTCACCTCTGGCACGGGTGATCTGTCCAGGAGCATGCCCCGGGCCGGGGACTCAGGCAGACAGGGTGTTTCCCTTTCGTCCTCAGGGATCTCTCCTGGGTCTGGATCAGAATGTGGATCAGTTCTTGGATCCCGCAGCTTCTTGAAGAAACTCACATTGCGAGTTACCGCCGACTGTCCGTCCGATGCAGTCACCATGGATCCCCGGACCGCGACGACATCCAGCCGTTCCGGTTCATACGGTAGGGAGAGCTTCCCATGGGGATGCCTATTCCGAATGAGGACCTCATCGCCAGGCTCCAGCCGCTGCGGGCGAAGCCCTCTCTGAGCGTTCTCTTGCTCGATCCTCAGCCGCCGGACCATCTCGACCTGTTGGTCATTGATCACCCCAGGTTCTTTCTCTCCTACCTCCGGTAGCAAACCCCGAGGACACCGCTTGAAAAATGCCTCAACCGGAGCCACTCCAGTGGATGCATGTGGCGTGGTGCGGTACACCCTCAGAAACTGGTACAGGGCTCTCTGGAGTGACTGCCCCTGCCCCTGAGCAATTCTAAAGGAGTATGGGGATGCTGGAAACTTTCATTTGACATTTGTTTCCAGTTATGCTGAGGGCATAATTCTGCAGCCGATTGAGGATATAAGAGACCCCCGCAGCTCTGGGTGCCCTGTTGCACTGGGACCTCCACATCTCCTGAATGAGGAACCTGTGTTCACCACTCCCCACCCTTATATCGTTTCTGCTTCTAGCAGCTTCAGGGGAAGGCATTCTAGGGGTTAAGAGGGCAGTTGTCCCCATACCCACCCCACCCAGGGCTCAAGTCCTAAAAAAAGGAGGGAGGCAGGGGGGGGCTCGAGCGAGTACTGGGAAGTGATGCTGCGTGACATCAATGGGAAACAGGCAGATTTAATTCAGGCTTGCCTGTCAGGATTGGAAAAAAAACACATACAAGAAAACATTTGCCAAGAGAAAAGATTTCCATATCACCTTGCTGCCTGAGTATAAAATGCACACACCGTTTAAATCTGAGAACCTGCTACAAAGCATGTCCACAGAAAAAGATGCCACTATGAGACATTTTGCAGCTTTATTTTCAACGATTGCTGTGGTCTTGCGGTTGAGCGTCTTTTCAGAAGTGGGAGATGAGGGTTCGATTCCTGCCCAGGGTTTGAAACCTGGCCTCAGCCTGTTATTCTTTATTTGTTTATTTATTTCTAAAACACTAAGGGGGGACGGCGCCCGCCCTTTCAGAAAAGTGGACGGGCGCCGTCCGCCCGAGCGGTCCCTGCACTTGAGCCTTGCACCCACTGTTTTCCAGGCAAGAAGTGCTGGAAAATGCAAAACGACACAAAACCAAAAGAACAGGTATTCCTGACAGGCGTAGACAGTGCCCAGGCCCATTAGATAATCCCATGCCAGGCGGATTTGGAACATCACAGTGCATGGTGTGTTGGCCAGCGCTCTCCTCTGTGAGCCCAAACCGAAATCAGCACACACACACGCCGTCTCCTCCCAGCATAGCCTGTCACTGTTCCTGCTATTGCAAAGTAGTTGGTGGACTGGAACACATGGTGGCCGATGGAATATAAACAGGTCTAGAGGGAAATTAGTATTCAGCAGGCAGCGTGAGCACGGCTTGCAAGCTCCTCTCTGTTCCGGGCACAGCACACTCAGTTCTGGAGCCTTTCCTGCGCCGTCTGTGCCCATTATATCATTGCCCATTCAGGCTATGGCATCCAAATCATCCACACAGTGTGTGATTGTGGCAAACCCGAGACTGGCAAGAGTGGTTTAGAGCAATAGGCTATTAAGTGCAAGGCAAGGAGTTTAAGCTTACTGGTTCTTGATAATGCGTGTTCGAAAATGTTTCACAACTGAGAATGGAAATATGGATTGGGTTCAGCTATCGCACTCTACAAATGTGTATGACAGAAGTGCATGGAAGAAAAGTTCCTCCTGAGGGCCCAACCACTTTGCACAATTCGATGGTCACATTATCCATCCTTGCATGTATGTTCATCTATTGAGGGACACAACGTGTTTCAATGAAAGACGCAAAAAAAAGAGTCACACGTGTAAAGGCAATCCTGTTTGGGTGCCTTTTCACAGAGAAAAACTTATTACGAGATTGGCCACATACAGACAGGCCAGTTTCTGGCCAACTTGGTGTCCAGGGTGAGACATCACAATGCGCCCTCCACTCCCCGCCCACCGACTGGCACTCGACACTCTCAAACTACACCTATTTGTCGTGCGACAAAACCCCTCCTCAATATGAGTAAATAATTGCTATATAAATGAAGCTGGTTTCATTACATTGTAATTCAAGTACTTTACAGAAGAATTGTAATGTGAAAATACAGCTGTTGCTGCCCAACTAAATGTTTTTTCTGTCACCTGCTCTTAGGGAAGGCTGTGCCTGAATGCAGTTTCAAACTGTCCGTACTGGCACAGAGTCGTTGAACCTATCGGGGTCTGATGATCCACTGACTAGGCCCTGTGTTGCAAGTGTTCTGTTCGTACAACCTTGCATGTAATTCACAAGGGGGCAACACTACACTAACCATATAAATTATTTTCTGATAGACGGCTATCAATCCAAGATGGACAGTCTGGTACACTCTTATTGTATTCTTTCAAAATGCCTCTCTGAGAGTGGGAAAGGGGACAAATAGCACCAATGAGGATTCCTGTACGCTTTGCATTAAATCACAGAGCATTTCAAGATTATAACAGTGATCAGAGATCTATACATTTGATGAACAAGTCTGTGATAAAAGGATTGTATGTGTGAATCTCCAAGTTCATAACTGATGCATGGCTTGGTGCTCACATCACGGTTCACAATACTCACCCTAACATTTAAAACGTTTGTACCCATGAACCATACAAGGGCTCTTTTGCATCTTGTTTCTGAAGACTTTTAGAGGAGGAAGGGCTGGGTCTCACTGTGGGCATACCCAACCCCAATCCAGAAACATATTTAGGGAATTATATCTACAGATAGGGCAGGATACCACACAAGATAGACCCAATAAACAATGCACAGAAAGGATTTTACCGCTTTCAAACTTTAGCCTGACCAGTAATAAGCTGATGAAGCATTTTTAAACAAAACCAGCTTCTGATGCATGTTAAAGGGTCCACAGTTCCTCAGCCACTACCTCCTCACTATTATGCAGGCCTCAGGGGTTATTTCAGCAAAAAGAGCAGGCCCATGCTTTATCTAACAGAGCTGGCATTAGCATCTCTTGTTAGTGCTGGCCTGCAGCTAGTTAAAATCATGGTGTGGCAGTGTAGAAAGGGAGTTTGGCCTAGTGGATTTACAATTTGAGGCAACTTCTTTGATTGCTTTATATGTTTAAGTATGGGCACAGTATGGCATGCTCGTCAGAGCCACCTACACAAAGCATTCCAGTGTGCTCTTGTTTGGACATTGGGCACATCGGACAAAAACAGGTATATGTTCTGTTATATAAGGGAGCACCACATAGACGCCATTAACCAACACAGTGGTGACTTGTGCAGCGCACAAATCATTTCTGCACACATATCACTGTATTGATTTGCCATGGACTACAGTGACCCACAATGAACTCTACTTTCCTAATCAAGGTGCCAGGTGACATTGAGTTGCCATCTGGTGTGCCCGCTAGAAAGTAGCTGGCTTGTTTAGACAAAAGACCTGTGATGCTGATCAGATGCATTTAGTCCATGTGCCAAAGCAGCCACTAGAATACCAAGCAAGAAAATTAGAGTTAACCTTCCCAGGGATGCGCCATATGTAACTAAAAAGTAATATATAAAAAAACAACGTTTTGGTGTGTCAAATAAAGAGACATGAAAATAAAGAAAATAGTTTAAAACTTTTCTGTGTGACGTGTTAATTCTCTTTGAAGAATGCATGGGTTTGGTCAGCTAACTTATACTTGTGCTGGCCTGGTGAATACAAATGCCCGTATTTAGTTCTTAACAGTGAAGTGTTTAGTGCGTAATGTGTAAAAACAATGGCTTGTTAAATGAGCCATCACTTATAAATTGCCCCACCTGAAAGGCTAACAGCACAAAGAATGAGGGGCACGGGGTGTGTGACTCCAGAGCATCTCACACGCTGCTTTTGGTATATGCATTACTTTGTTTGCATATTCTGAATGCATGCAGTCTTCCACAAGTCGGCAGAGAGCATCCAGCCGCACATCACAGAGGAGAACTCACCTGCACCACAGTCTGCTTAATCTGCTATCCGGCAAGCTCAGAAACAGCTTTCTGGGTGGGCCCCTTACTGCGCCCACCTCCTGAGCTAGTCAGCTCTGCGCCCCCGGCCGTCGCCCACTCCGCCCGGGCCAAGAAACTGGGCTACGTACTGATATGGTAAATGAATGTCATAAACCAGCAACAGAACAATATACCTGATAGACAATAATCCAGTGGGACCGGAAATGTATGAGGACTCGGGGGCAGTGGGGGTCGGGGTCAGGGTAGATACAGAGGGGGATACATGGGCTGAAGACTAAAAAGTGCTCTTACCAGGCTCAGGAGATGGCGTTTCAGTTGCAGACTTAAAGGAGTGGTGTTAGAGGCAATGCCATCCAGTGGTGATCTTTTTGTGGAGGGGCAAAGGGCATGGCACAATGAGAAGTGGGGGAGAGCCGTGAGGAGCGGATGAGAGCGATCTTCAAGGGGGCGAGTGTAAGGGGGAGAGACTAAGGGGTAGGATGAGTGTAAGGAGAAGGTACGGGTAGGGATGCGTTGTAATGGGGTTGTGTGAATGGGGAGTAAGAGGTGGAGGTCCAATCGGAATGAGGCATAGGGAAGGGATTACAACAGTACAGGGCCTTAAGCGACCAACATGTAAAACATCTAAACAATACAGGGCCTTAGGGGATCAGAAATGGCCATAATTAAAGAGTGGAAGGCCTATTGCAAACAAAATAACTATATTTAGACATTGCAGGGCCTTACCCGACCACAACTGGCAATGATGGAACAATACAGGGCCGAATGCAACCCAAGTGGCAATGATTAAACAGTGCATGGACTTAGGTGGCCAACATAGCATGCTGTTTCAGGGTGGCAGTGAGGGCGTGCAGAGGATAGTTTTGGAGCATGAGCTGCAATGGAGTACAAGCACAGTAAGGTCAAAAGTCACAGACTGAATATAGTAATAAGATCAGAACCAGCATTAGGGGGGCGGGCCGGGTGACCACACAGGGCGCCACCTCCCCCCAGTGCGCTGTTAGCCCCTGCCATGCCAGCTCGGGGGAGTGTTTCAAGGGCTCCCCCGAGCTTGCGTTGTGGGAGAAGGCGTGGCAAGTGGCCTTTTGCTATTAAATGCGCCCGCCGCTGTGGGTGCATTTAATAACAATAGGGTGCTGTTGTCAGCACCCTATTATTATTAAATGCACCCCACTGCCGCTGGTGCATTTAATAATAAAAGGGCACCACTAGCCCCCCACCACGCAAGCTCGGAGGAGTCTTTTAAGGGCTCCCCCGAGCTGGCGTAGTGGCAGAAGGAGCGGCAGGTGCCCCTTTGTTATTAACTGCACCTGCGGCGGCTGAGTGCATTTAATAACAATAGAAAAACAATGTGGCACTTCCTGGCACCGCCCCTGGCAGGGTGGGGGGCCGCCAATTCGGACAGTCGTAATGGGCCTATAAGTTCGTAGGTGTATTAGGGTCAAGGTTGGGTTTTTTGAGTAGAGGTAGGACCCAGGCCTCTTTGAGGTTATGTGGGACTGCCAAATTCTTAAATGTTGAGTTGATCAGGGTGGTGATAAATGGGGCTAGATCTTTGGCCCCATCCTTGATAACTGATGCAGGACATAGGTCACCTAGACAATAGGATGGTTTTAGGCTAGCAATTATATTGATTACTTCATCCTCTGTGACTGGTGAAAAGTGGAAGAGGGGGCAGCTGGGGAGAGGTGAGCTAAGTGTGTGGCTCACGTGGTCTTTGGAAGCGAGGTTGGCTTTTTTAGATTCTATCTTAGCTTGCAGGAGGGCTATTTTATTAGAGAGAGTTTGTTGGATGTTGTTACACCAAGTTTTGTCCTTGATGCGGTCATCAGTAAGGGGGCACGGGTGATTCCAGCTCTCTTAGGATGGAGATTAGCTCTTTAGTGCCGGATTTGGCATTGTGGCTTCTGGTATTGAAAATCTCTTTTTTTGCGTTCGTAATAGCGGCTTTGTGTGTGGCTGCTGTCGAGGAGACTTTTTCTTTAGTGGCCATTGAAGGGGCTTTCCTCCAGCTGGATTTAGCTGTTCTCTTGAGGTTACAAAGTGCTTTTAGTTCTGTCGATCTGTCGAGAACCATTTGTTCACATGGGCAGTTGGTTTGATCTTTCTTAATTTTAGTGGTGCTATTTGGTTCAGGGCTAGTTCCATTGTGTCATTGTAAGGTTTGACTAAGGATGTGTGATTAGAGTCAATAAAGTTAGCTTCATGAACAAACAGTTAAGTGACCAACCGTTTAACGCATGCACACGTACAGGGTCCGGTGTAGCACGACACAATGAAAGGAAACATGGAACGGGCAAATGTATACATCAATTGCAGCCGTTCATAGGGAGCAGAAAAGCAGGAAGATTTAAGGAAAAAAGAAGGGAGCCAGGTCACAAAGATTCACAACTGTGCAGGTCCCAACATGGGGTTGGCACAACACTTGTGTTTAGAGGAAATAGGGCTTGCAGGGCTCAAGTCGAGGTTAACACGTGAGTGGACAGAGTCCCCCCACTTTTTTAAGAAGTCCTCCCACATTTTTCGAGGGCACCTTGATATGCTCATTTTGGGTGACACCACATTCCATTGGTATTTAAATGAGTGGCCCCACTTTTTTTTTAGTACTTGACCCTTGGGCTTGTGGTGGGGGAAGGTGGATGGAGGTTTCAAGTGGGGATCCCTGAAGGACCAAAATCAAACGAACATGATGCAAAGAGGACCTGTGAAGCAGTTCCGATGAGTGCTAGAGAGCGCAATCAAGCAAGGTAAGTGGGGGCGGAATTCAGGAGTGGGGACAGGTGGAGAAATTGAGGAATAACATTACATTTACATATACATTAACAAAACGGCAATCTCCACCTATCACCGCTTACACTCTGTCTCATGCTCTGCTCTGGTTTTTGTACTGCAGCACATCTCTCTCTTCTCATATCACATATTTTTCTGGTCAATGCATTCAGAGCAGACTAATCTCCTTCTATTCCTGGGCGGAGTTTAATGCACCATAATTTGGTCAAGGTTTACGCGCTTTGAGGCTACTCAGTGGTGAGCTGAGGCAGTACAAAAAAACCTAACAATAATAACATAGGTAACAGGCAAAGTGGGTGCTGAGCAGTGGTCGAAGTGAGCGGGAGCGGTCGGGAGCGGTGCTCCTATACTTTTTTAAATTACCTTGTACAGCTCCTATACTTTTATTTTTAAAAGAAACCGTTCCGGAATGGTTTTGTTTTAAAATAAAAGTGTAGGAAGAAGTTGAAACCTTCACTTTCAGTGCACTGCGCTGAACATTCCCTAAAACAGCAGGTGCAGGTGTTTTGGGGGTGTGTAATGTGTGTGGGAGGGGTTGTTGCAACAGGGTTTGTGGGGAGCAGGGGCAGGCCAGCAGGGAACATAGTTCCACTACTTCTTTTGTACAGCTCGACCACTGGTGCTGAGAAGGGGTGGGGTGAGTTGAAAAAGAGATCAAGCATAGCAAGACCAGCTCAAGAACGGGCAATGGCACAAAAAGCATTGCTATTTCATTGGGGTGCCCAGGATAAACTTAGGTAGTGGAACATTGGGAGGAATGGATTGTTAGGGAAGCGGTTTATTTGGTGTGAAACCACTCACTTATTGGGCAAAGCTCCACAAACGGAGCCAACTATTGCCAAAGAGTTAGTACAGAGTTTAACTAGAGCTAATACAATTGAAAAAGAAATATCAAATGCACCCATGAAGAAAATACATTTAGGCTTTAAAAAACAGTATTTTAGAGAAGTCCCCCAAAAAAGTTCCAAAGCTTCAATGTACGCCTCGTGTGACGGACCAACTTCCAGGGGCACCAGTGGTCCAGGGATGAAACTTGGTTTCTAAACCACCAATCAGCCCCTCCCCTCTAGTACACCAGAAGGGATCTGAACAGATTGGAACACAAGTAAATCATAAACCTCCTTGTTCAATTTGTAATAATGTGGATGGAACAGCAGGTTTATCTCTGCAAGGTGTGGATCATTGGTTAGTTGCACAAAGCGAAATTACAATTATTACCTAATGATAAAAGGGACTGTCCCGTCAAGGTTGTATACAAATATCTACTTTATATTATTACAACAGACAGCTCTAGCACACTACAAAATACAACCCACCATGTAAAGGAACACAGAGGACAGACAGTTTCACAAAGGAAAGGGATGCACTCTGGATACTGACAGGAGGGTAGTCAGTAAAGCAATCAGTCTTAACTGTTCAAGGTTTTTGGTTTCAGCACCAAGGGAGTAAGGGGTAGTACATGTCAATAGTAGATTTAGGAGAAGGACCAGGGGGATAGAACCACAATGCACCTGGTGCTTGAGAAAATCTTGATGCTTGACAGCGTCAAGTTGGTTCCAGGACGCTTTGCAGCTCCTGCGACAGAGTTCAAGATGGGAGACTGCTGTGGGTATCAGGTGGCAGGCAGTTCGGCAAGTGAGGCTGGACAGATGGCTGCATGCTGGCCTACACTGTGGCTCGGGGTCAAGAATCATTGTCTCTGTGCTGGTTGGCAGATCTGGAAAGCTGGTTGAGGCTTTTCGGGTGGCTTGAGTGACTGCAGCATGACAACAGTCAGTGGTGCAGCCGGTCGCGGTTCGACGGCTCAACTCCCTCTAAAATGTCACACTGGTTGATGCTTGTTGTGGCACTCCTCCTAGCTTCTTTGCAGGGCTCACAACATCCTTTAAGATGGACGGCCCAAAGCTGAGAAGAGTGTTTGCAGGCAACAGCCTTGTGCTTTGTTCAGAGACTCTCTGGCACTTTCCACCTAGGAAGCTTGCTGGCAGAACCTTGCAGGGCACGCTGTGTTGTGGCTAGGTACCAGTTCTGGAGCTGCAGGATGGGTCCTCTGAGGTTGGTATCTCCCTCTGTTCCCTGGGAGATGTTTAGGGAAGGGATCTTACTTCCCTCTTGGAAATCCTGACCTTCCTTCAGTGGTGGAAGCTGTAAGACAGGCTGTACCATCAGCCAGGGGCCAAATGAGTCCTTCTTCCTACTCCTTTTGAAGTCATTGGATGATCTGCTAAGTGAGGGGCTCGGCCCTCCTTTAAAGCCAAATGGGCCCCAGTGATTGGTGCAGGCTAAGTCTACCTTAAGGAACCAATCCTAGGTCCCTACCAATGATCTTCTGCTATGCGTGAGGTCATAACCAGAGTGCTTTTCAACAGGAAAAGTAAGGGGTGTCAAAATGTACTACTAAATCCCACCCATCTTCCTGTCTGTTGTGGATCAAAGTGTCTCTGCGGTTAATTGAGCTCTCTGGGACTCTTCATCAAAGCGCAGGTCTCCCTTAAAGTTTGTGGTGAGAACAGACTTCGTGACTCCCTTAAATCGTACATCTTCCCTCTGAAAGAGGTCCTTTCTGCAGGGGTTGCCTACTGTATACAGTATTCCCAGATCTGCCATTCACTGCCCTTCATACAGAAGGGTGGGAGATAGCTTCAAGTTGACACATTGAATGCCAAAGAGGGGCTAGGTCCTGCCCTCTTTGGTCAGTTCTGCGATCAAGCCTATTGCAAGCCTGTGTCAATTAGCTCTCATCAGGATGTGCTGCTACCAGCAGACTTAGACAATAGAAAGGGCAGATCAATGGAGCCTTTGATAGTTTAATTAGGCTGGCCATGGCCAGACGAAGGTATTGCCTTCTCCCTTCTTGAGATGCTTTGATGTACCTGTGACTGTCACATGCCAGCTGAATATGACACGGAGGACGGTGCCTGTAAGCTGTGTCCCTCTGAAGTACACTCGACTATGTGTTTGTTGTGCGGTGAGCTGAGGAAAATGTGTGTGAATTAGCCCCACACATTTTCTGAGAATGATCTCCCATCATTCATTTTCATTTGAAAATTTCAAAAAAGCCCAGGTGAGCGCACACTCCCCGTGCAGAGTGTCAAATTCCTCACACCTGGGGAACTCCGATTGTTGCCTGGAAGAAGAATGGTCACAACTATTTCAGTTTTCCAGAAGGCTTGTGGTTAACCATAATTATAAAATGTCACAGTTTGGTATAGCATCGTTTTCATTTGTCTCTGTTGACATTGTATGAAGCACAAACCAGACAGACTGACTGCTGGTCGTACATTTAGTGGTGTGGGAATTTAACAATATAATGAGCAGATGGCATGTTACAAGTGTTATCAAAGACAGGACTCGTAACATTACACAGTTAAGTTGAGAGTACAAGCCTCCATGGACAGACACAAATCTATGGTGATCACATGTGGCGCACTGCTTAATTTGTGAAAAAATAAGTGCCAGGGCTCAAATATTTTCTAGCCCACCCATGTCGAATGGGGACGGGTAGCTTCCTGCTCACTGTTGCCACCATCCACGGTTACTCCCCTCAGTGCCAATATGTATGGGATTAAAACTGCAACTCTTACTGGCTTTTTGGGGTTGATGGATTTACGAACTAGCGCAGACGTGTGATTACCAAATTCCAATCACGTGTGTCTTTAAACACAATCATTGTTAACATTTTGCTCTGAATTTTTAGGTGATTCTAAGGTGACTGAAAGTTAAAATACCAAAGTTGCCAAACCACCATGTCATAGTTGAACATTGTCTGAGGCAGTAAGCGCCGGGGCTCAGGAATAAGTGCCAGTGCCGAGCCCTGGCAAACACCCCCACGAATTAAGCACTGCATGCGGGCCAAGGAACATTTAATGACAGCTATTCAGAAAACATTGTTTATTGGGTGAAAGCTAAAGATGAAATCTGCTTCCAAACTGTGCAACTGGGAAAGCGGAACTCAAATGCCAGCTTTCGCTGTTATCCTTGAGGTCAAGTCACTTCACCTCACTGTGCTGGTAAAATTGTAAGCAGTTAGAGGTGATTTTGTTACGTGTGCACTGTCTGAAGGTACAGTCTTTAGGCATGCACGGTGTAGTAGACTTGGCCAATTTATGGCCATGTATAGATTGACCGGCACCGACTGAGTTGGCTCTTAGTCCACTCGCGGCAACTTCACTTGTGAGCCAAAGTTGTCTGATGGAAAAATCAAATAATTGGCATGTGACTGAGTTTGGTGAGAGAGATAGCTTCTCTTGGGGCTCAAGCCTCCAAGAGGCGATGCAAATGGCTGACTGACATGTTGTATAATGTTTTCAGATTAAACAGGGAGAGTTAACTTCATAATATCTACCCTGAACCTGCAAGAGATTACAATCACTATGAACATAAATCAAATACAATCACTATGAAAATAAATCAAATATGACTATGTTTTAGTAGCCAATAGGCTAAGTGTGTGATTCTTTATTGTTTTATAATTAACAGCTGAAGTCCGAAGAGCGGTGGTGGTGGGTAACCTATGGTCGTTGAGTATGCTCTTTATGGTAACCAGCTGGCACCAGTACACCTTTCATCAATGTTTGTCAATCTCATAAATTGTATAACTTTAACAGCTTAAATGTGCATGCTGTGAAGCCACCCCCCCAAAACCCCAAAAAAGAAGGGCATTCCTCCATAGGTTGCAAGACCTACACACTTTCTTTGCGTTACTTCAGGCAACACATCTCCTTAAGCGGGTTGGGAAACGTCTTGTATTAAAAAGAGCTGCCATTTTGATTCATGAAAGGGTCCTTTGAAAAATGTTAGCCAAATGGTCTGACCGCGAGGGTCATTTTCTCATGAGAAAATAAGAAATAAACTCTTAACGGCTACATCCCATTATGCCCCAAATTATTAGCAGGTTTTGTTTTTGTTAAGCTTTTTCCATTCTTAGCTGAATTTGGTGCTTTCGTTATTGGTGGGATTTCAATAGGGTTGTTGGCATTACTACTGGCACATCTGGATAATCCTCCCCTAAATATGTTAGGAATTCTAATGCCTTAAAACAACCTCCACTGTACACACGTTTTGGGGCTTGACTATAAGGGGGAGCAGGATGTTTCACACGTTCTCATTTAATTGTTGACACTGGTGGAGGAGTTGCAATCAGCTATTGGTCAAAAGGTGCAATGAAATCATGATGATCCCAATCCCAGAAAATGATCATAATGAAAGTTACATGATTGCCTTCTTTGAAATCAGGTGATGTTGGATAAAACTGTAGGAACAATCCAGCAATACTTCCCACAGAGCGATAATCGGGAGGTAAGGTCTGGGACATTTTGGGATGCCGGCAAAGCAGTATTTCGGGGAACCCTGGTTCAACGAGGGCCTGTTTATGCGTGTATATGTAAGAATTCTTTTTTTTGGCTACTCTGGAAACAAATAAGGTTTACATTGGAGGCTTTCCGGGCAGACAGTACTGCCATTTCTTTGCTTTAGACCAACATTGGTATTACAGATGCAGAAACAAAGCAAATCGATATTTATCGTAATAGCTTACGTTCAATAAAAAAGGAGTGAGATAAAATGGGCACACTCCAATCAGGGTTGAGAGTAAGCATTGGGTATGCTGCTGGTCACATGACCAGGCCCTGCCACTCAGTTGCTCCGCCCACCTCCAGTTCTTGCACCTTTCAGGCCTCTACTTAAAGACTGTAGGCCAGCTCCAGGAAGACAGCATTGAGTAGGCTTATGGTCACACGACCAGGCCTTGCCACTCAGCTGCTCCGACCCACCACCTATTTAATTAGTCCTCCTAAGGCATCTTCGTCACTGGCGTCCTCACAAAGGACGTGCAAAGAAAGGACCTCACCTGTTTGTGCCTGTTCGGCCTGATAGGCCCAAGGGCCTGACCCGCGATCCTGCATTTCACATACAAGCTAATTACTACTACTGCTACTCACCAAAAGACATCACCATGTGTCTCTTCCCTTCACAGCCCATCCCCACTCTCACAAGGGTTCGAATGGCCAAGTGCCCTGGGCAGCCCTGGCAAGCTACCTTAGGGAACCTCATCAATAATGCCCTTGCCCCATCCAACACCAACGGACCACAAGCACACGCCCTCTCATGTTGACCAATGCTCGCTGCGCAGTCACCCATGCTGCAGAGATTGCTGACCTCATCTGGTATAACAGTCTTGATGCCCTGTTCATCGCTGAAATATGGTTTACCCCATCCTCCCCACATGTTTTCAACATCCTCCTACCCCAAGGCTACTGCATCCAACATGACGACCGGCCAGGAAGGGCAGGAGGTAGAGTGGCAATCATCCACAGGAGCCATTGGCCATGCTCCATCATCCCCTCTCCCAGAATAAGATAATTTGTTTCACTTGCCTGGCGGTTCCTTCTATCGCACAAGCAGTCCATCACCTTCCTCCTCATCTACAGACCACCTCACAGGAGTGACTCTCTCATTGCAGACATCTCCTACTTACTCTCCTCTGCCAAATTAGCACATTCAAATAATGTCTGAGACACAGGCTGACAACCACAGTCGAAACACGCTTTTTCACACTGACCGGTTCCATGGACCTTACACAAATTGTGCTCTCCCCCATGTACAACAAACGCAACACCCTAGACTTAGTCTTCATATCATTTGCCGGCATCAACTATGCAGACCCCAAACCCCTTGACTGGTCTGACCAAGCCACCAACCCATTATCAGCCAATTACTCGACTATGGCTCACAAAGGTCAGGCTAAATGCCCCATCACTGAATGCTGCTCATTCAAAACCTTCCTGGTCAATGAGCTAGAAGCAAACTATGCAAACTTCCCCACCACAGGGAATTCCTCGGGTCTCCTGGAATTATTCAGCAACTCTGCTATGAAACTGTGGATACTCCTGCCTCCCCAAAATCCAGCTGGGTTAAGACCAAACCGTCCACCCCATGGTACACCCGCAGGCTAGCCACCAACAAGCACTCAATACGAGTGCTAGAGAAATGCGGGCGCAAAAACCATAACTCCAGAGTCCTCACCAACCTCAAATCTATGCGCACAAACCTTAGGATTCTGATTACCGATGCCTAAGCTGCTTACTTCTCAACCACCAATGCAACAGCCTCCAACAGGATCGAAGCCTTCTTTGAAGTAGTAAAGCATTGTACCAAACCCTCACCCAACCTTGAGGTACCAGCAACTCAGGAGCAATGCAACAGAATCAACACATTTCTATTGAAAAAATAGACAAAATCCGAGAGACCATCAAATGAACCTCTCACAGCATTAGCATCCCCTGCACCCTGGCACGCATTCTGCCCCTCTGGACTGAATACTCTCCTCTCTTCCATCGGATCTCCTAAAAATGATAGCATCCCTCAAACCTACTTCTTAATCTGATGATATAATTCCAGCCTCCATCAATAAACAATTGACGGTCCGACCACTCCTTGCGCTCCTCTGCATCAGCAATGCCGCCCTCAAAGAAGGATCCCTCCTGGACACCCTCAAGAACGATCTCATACGATCTCTTTTGAATAAACCTACAAGCCCATTACAAGCCTCCCGTTTATTGGCAAACTCTTGGAAAAAGTAGTTCTACACAACTGCTCACCAGAATCAAACAACTCTGTCCTAAATGACTATCAGTCAGGGTTCTGCCCACCAAAGTGTAGCATCGAGACAGCAACCACCCATGTGGTGGATGATGCTCTCCAAATCATGAATAAGGGTGATTCATGCCTCCTCTTCCACCTTGAGCTCTCGACTGGATTCGACACTGTCAACCACTGCATCTTTCTCTCTCTCCTTGCTAACAGGATGGGATTCTCTGGCACTGTCCTGAATTGGTTTACCTTGTACCTCTCAGACACCAGGTTGTCTAGATGAACTTGTTGCATTCCAACTGACTCCAGTCCCCCAAGGCACCATCCTCTCACCAATCCTTTTTAACCTTTACACAGTGCCTCTGGGCACCCTGCTCAAAGATCCCAATATAGCCATCCACCAATACGCAGGCGATACTCAGTTTTACATGAGATTAAATCGCATGCAGGGCATAATTTGTCTCTGCGATTACCTAGTCATCATCCAGTCATGGATGCTGACTGTCTAGCTCAAACTAAACCCATCCAAGAATGAATTTGTCCTCATCGGTCCGCCCGCTAAAAATCAACATGTCCAACAATGGCTCAATGGTATGCGCCTAGAAGGATTTGTTCCACAACTGTCAGACTC
The DNA here is from genome assembly GCF_040938575.1 of Ambystoma mexicanum. Taxonomy (NCBI): domain Eukaryota; kingdom Metazoa; phylum Chordata; class Amphibia; order Caudata; family Ambystomatidae; genus Ambystoma; species Ambystoma mexicanum. The sequence goes on along the minus strand of NC_090924.1, from coordinate 76,538,061 downwards.
AGCAAAATCCTTAGGCTTCACCATTGATAGCAATCTGTCCTTCCAGAAACAGATAGCCCAGAAGGCCCAAATAACCAGCCTCAGAATCTCTACCTTTAGAAAAATCAAACCCTTCATCCCGCTGCAGGACGTCCGGACTGCAGTGCAGGCCCTTGAGGTCTTGCACATCGATGGGGGAAATGCTCTCCTGACAGGGCTACCAGCTGCTCACTTGGCTCCCCTAAAAGCAGTCCACCACGCTGCAGCATGTCTTATTATGGGAGCAAGGAAATCTGACTGAATTACCCCCATTCTATGCAAACTACATTGGCTTCCACTCCAAGTCAGGATTCTGTTCAATACTGCATGTATCATCTACAAAGCAGTCACGAGTAACACACCAGCATACCTGGCGGCTAAGCTCCACATAGCGGGTGGCACACGCTCCTCGTGCAGCAAATCGACCAACCGGCTTGAATAACAACTCATCTGCAAAGAGAGGACCCACAAACAATTCTTCTCTTATCATGCACCCACCCTATGGAACGTGATCCCGGTGTGCACTCACAATGCCCCCACAATTGTCCAATTTCACAAAAACCTCTCAAAACATGGCTCTTTCAACAACACCTGACCAAGGACTACCTCCAATGAATGCACATACCGATGCACAGACTGCGCTATTGTTAAAAGATGCCAGCCCAAATGCTGGCTACCCACACTCTGTCCAGCTCCGCGGTGCTCTCGAGCTAGGTCAGCACTTTAGACAATAAAATAAAATACAATTTAAAAATGCAAATATTTGGGGACTTGTTGCCAAACTCTGTACAACAGAAGCTCTAGATGGAAATGCTCAACTTACCTTTTTACAGAGGGTTAGTCTTAATTCTTTCTTGGAAGAGGCTTGTTCTGCCTTCGAGCAGGAGATATCGGCAGAAAAGGCAGATGCAGCAATTAAAGGATTGTCCTGGAATAAAGCACAGTGTCCCTATGGTTATTTAGCAACATTTTTATAAACAATTGAAAACATTCCCAGTACAGCCGTTGAAAAATATTTCAATCATTGGCCACCTTGACCATCTTTTTGCTGAAACCTGGTAAGGGCCTATCATTCCATTTCTGTTATGAATATTGATGCGAAAATATATCAAAAAATTATTAGCTTCCCGTTAATCTGCTGTTCACACTAATTTGGTGAATTTGGATCAGCACAGATCTGTTTCTGGCAGAAGGGAGCATGACAATATCTGTAGGGCATTAAACATGATAGAAATAGAGAGTAGAAAAAGGATCCTATTAGCACTATTAGAAATAGGTGCATGCAACTTGCACAACCAGGTTAATTGGCACTATCTGCAACTAGTGCTTATAGAATGTGGCTTTGTGCCAAAATATTTAAAATTAATTATGGGCAACACCCATTCACCCGGAAATTAAATGAATCCAAATGAGGACCTTTCTCAGCACATTGATCTCAATTGTGGGACCAGGCAGGGATGCCTACTTTCATCGCTTCTATTCGCACTTGGAATGGATTTGTCGAATGGGTGAGACTCACAAAGGATATCAAGGGTGTTGTAGCTGGAGGGATTTCACAAAGGATCTTGCTTTCTGGAGACAATGTACTGCATACAGATGACAGATAGTGCAGTTACTTAGCCAAACATAGGAAATCTCTTGGAGGAATGTTTGATGATCTGAGGCTTCTCTGGGCATTTCTCCAAATCAAAGAGACTATTTCTGACTATACGAACATCGTAGCTGCACTTGCCACAACCTATGAATTTCCATAGAAGAAAACTACTCAGGAATACGTACGTTTCAGGCTGCCAAAACCAACCTGGTTTCTCTATGAATATAACATCATACCCTAGTTTCAGAAGCTTATTATGTATCTGTATCTTATTATGTGTCCACTTCCAATAGAACTCAGCTGAGACCCACGCAAAATTCGGACCAGCCGTTCAAATAATATGACCCTCTGACTCCCCCATTCCCTTGACAATTTGTCACGGTACCCATTCTCTCCCCTGATAACTATGGGTTGCTGCTAAGCCACCTAGCCAGTCGTTACCCTCCTCCTGCTGGCAAAAATGCACACATGCATTTAATAAATCCTTTCTTCACCTCTCACATCTCTGACTACGGTCTTCAGAAGGTTGTTCATCCCCACAGCGCTTTGAGGCTATACCAAAGGCAGTAGGTACTATACAAATCCTATATAACATAACATCTTGGCAGGTGGGGAAAACTAGAGTTATCCTGGTTCAGATGAATTTGCCATTCCGGGAGTGCAGTTTTTCTTTCAGAAGAATCAATTCTAAAAAATGACCTTACAAAAAGAACAAAAAAAAAAATGACCTTAAAAAAAGAACAAAAAGGCTTACGTATGTGTACATCGAAGGGAAATACCCAAGAGTGGCATCTAAGCTTCTAATGAGATTGGAATCAGGGCTGGGTGAAGGTTTAAATGCCACTGAATTTTGAATAGTGAATGGCCACCTTTCAGCTAAAACAATGGCAGCCCTACAGATATTCCCAATTGAGAGGTTGGATAACTAGTCCACCTGTTACATTACTAGCACAGCGTGGACAATCTCCACTTGAACAATATTTATCTAACAAAACAAGGGTCAAACGTGTGCCCAGACTTTATAAAACCCTAAGGCGCAGTAGTCAAAGTGTACAAAAAGAAGTAGTGGAACTATGTTCCCTGCTGGCCTGTACCCGCTTCCCGCAAACCCCATCGCCACACACCCTCCCACTCACCATACAAAACCCTAAACAAATGCAACAAAACAAAACAGGTGATGGCTGGAAGATTCTGAATTATTTGTAAACTCTGGCATTGTTCTGGGCAACCCTCCAGACCGTTGTTCTTTGTCTGCCAAGCCATTACAAAAGGGGAAACAAATCAGGCTTGGTCCCACCCCAAAACAACAGGCAGTCCAGCCCAAACTGCTAGGTCACATCCCTTCTGCATGGGACCACAAGCATCCCATGCTTTGTGTTCCCATGCTGTGTTTCAGCCTTGTTGGGCCTCATCACTTAGGAGTAGCTTGGGTCTCTAGGCCCAGCTGGCATGGGGCCCATATCTGGGAATACCTGTACTACCTGTACTACTCACAGTGACTTCGGCAAAACAAAACAGGTGATGACTGGCAGGTTTTGAATTAACCGTAGCCTCTGGCATTGCCCTGAGAAACCCTCCAGACCATCGTTATTTGCCTGCAAGCCATTACAAAAGTGGAAAGACCATCCCGAACTGCTGTGCCTGCTGTTTAAGGGAACATTCAGTAAAGTGCACTGAAGCGCAAGTTTCAACTTCTTCCTACACTTTATTTTAAAACAAAACAATTCCAGAGCGGTTTCCTTTTCAAATAAAAGTATAGGAACAGTAAAATGTAATTAAGAAAAGTGGAGGGGCACCGCTCCCGCCCACTTCGACCACTGCTAAGGAGGCACCCCTGGAAAAACTTCCCTGAATGTTACAGCGGGAATGTGACCTAGGTAGGGAATTTATGGAGCGCTCATTCCCACTCATAGAATATTACTGTCAATGAAGGATGCAAGGACTACATCTTAGGTGGTATCCAACTCCCGAAATGCTTAATGAAATAGCCTCAGATAGTTCATCTTTAAGCTGGTGGAGATGCAGGAACATCAGGGACTGATTAGATAGGCAGTGGTCCTGCCCGATTGCTTGTATTTACAGGGCATCATGCGACGTTCCTTACCAATTGACCCCTTATTTGTGCATATCCCTGTCATCTTTATCACTAAGATAGCAATATCTGGCCCGATAGCATCACTTCTGACACATTTTCTAAATGCGAAGACCCCTCCCCACCCCCTAAAACTGAATGCAGGTAACATGTCAGGCTGATCAATGGTTTCAGTATTGCAAAAATTGGAACAATAGTGCTTTTTGATACAAAAGAGGTACATATAGGGCGACATATATTTTTTAGGGTCAGAATACCCCAAGCATTGGAGGGTGTCTCATGTATTACACGCACATCATGAATATCGGAAATGTAGTCGGCGAACTGGATAGAAAAAGAGTTGTGTAAAAAAAATAGTTTGGTCTGCCATTTGGTAGAATGGCTGAGTATCCAGATGAGGTTAGATTCTAAAATGGATGCTGAGACAAAATGGCTTCAGGTCCAGGTGTCAGGATGGCTGACTCATGGCAGCAGTTCTGTGTCAGGTCACTGTAGAAATAAATGTATGGTGTGTATATTTAGAATTTCTTGGCAGACATAACTGACAGTGATGGATCATAGATCCGGCTAAAGGCCTGGCAAGACTACCAATTAGAGCAAGCAGCTGCTTGGTTGGCAATAAATAAGACAAACACATGCAGTATAAGCCTGCCAAGTGAATTTGGCAGGTCTCAGAAATCAGATAAGAGGCTGCCCCTTTACAGACATCTAAGGATTTATAATGAGATCCAGCAGGATCTCACACAAGTTTAATTAGCCTATGTGTCTGTCAAATAATGCTTGCCAAGATAAGTCATGTGGGCTTTGTGATTGGCTAGCAAGCCAGCCAATTTGAGAGTAGGAGGGTTTATATGATAGCTAAGAGAGCCAAATGAGAATGTATCCTGAATTTGCATGGAAATATGAGGTCACTGAAATATGCCTATATAAACCCAGTGATTGTCGGAGCTTGGTGTGTGCTTCCAGTGATATTAAGGATTTCTGTTAAACTGCATCCGGGATTCTGTCTCTTCCTGTGTCCTGTCTCCAAGTGGCAAAGTACACAGATGACAAGGTTTATGGGGGAATGCAGAAGGTTTTCCTATTCACCTGGCGACCAGCAAAGGGACCTTGAAGATTTTCCTTCCAGGGATAAAAGAATCCGGTCTGTGCATGCTGGCAGGGATAGGAGATGTGCCCAGGAAGAGTGAAGGGGTAAGTGAATCTGTAGTGTTCCCTCATTGCTGGGGGACAGGGGGTCTCCTATGACTGACAGCATGTGATGATGATGGCGTACCTTGACGTCTGTGGATTATGGTATGTATGCAGAGGGGTAGGGGCAAATGAAGAGAAAATAACATGTTATGTATATATTAAAGTAATGGGGATTGTGATAATAGTGAAGAGTAACAGGGGTTGATTAAATAAATATACATATATGACGAGGAACGTCAGAGACGAAAAGTGTCAAGTAGAAGCCCAGTATCCTACACTTAAGAAGTGTCTAGAAGGAGTCATCTCGAAACCCAAGTGGGTAAACCTAGGCTGCATATAGATAGATCTATAAGAGGAGATGACTTACACCTCTATCCGGGTATTTAGGTACCAGAGATAGCAACAAATAGCGCTGGTGGTAATTAATGTGGAAAGTCAACTAGTTTGTCTTGTTTGTTATGTGTGTGTTTGAAAAGTGATAATGAATTGTATAAAAAATTGAGATAGGTCAAGAAAATATATAATTTATTCAAGGTAGATGGTGTTCACTAATCCAAAATAGGCAGGGATTAGTGAATAAGATAGAGGTTTGAGTAAGCCATAAATGAGGGCACTCATATGTGTTATTTTTTAAATGCTATGAAGAAAGAATCAGGCAAAAAATGAATTTGCAGCCAAAATGTGTGGCTGCTTTGCACTCCTGCAGCGGGCAGGCGCTGGGAGGCAGAGGGCTAATTTTTTATATATCTACATGCTTGACATCTTTAGGAATCCAAAAAGTCTTGGACAGTATAAATTTGTGTACGGCTTGATGTAAACGAAGAACACAGAATTGTTTGACATGAGACGGAAATTAATCTTGCTTTAATTACAAAACTACGCAATTGCAAATAAAGGAGTTTAAAGGAAGCAAAAACCGACATCCCATTCTTCCTCCCCAGTATATAATCAACAGAATAAGGTATATTACACATTTGAAAAGTGAAATTTCACACAGTTTTAGCCTTTTTTCTTAATGTGATATGCATAGCTTGGCGGAAAGACAGTGCAGACACACAGTGTAAATTACGTTCGAAACCGCGCTGCTGTTCAAAGCCGAGAGATAAGAAGCTGGCAGAGTAGGAGAATAATTTATGGTTGCAAGAAAAAACAGGGCTGTTTCACAGTTAGAACACAGGGAGATTTCTGCGAGTTAATGTAGGTGAGACAGCTTGTGCAGAAGAAGCAACAAAATGCTGTTGACAATATTTGTATAGAATACTAAAGCAAAACTACGGGCAGATAAGGAAAATATTTGGATATGTATTCACATTTAAAAAATAGGGAACAATTACATTAAAAAGTCATGGAACAATTATGAAAATATGGTTAACATAAGTAGGGATGGAACTAATGTGTGTATTTAGTATATGAGAAATATTGGCAAGGACTTACAAGCATGGTTTTGCAAATGTGCCAGTGTTTTATTATTTGACAAGTGTCATAATGTAGCTACAAAAAATATCGGTATACCTTTAGTGACTGAGTGTGGCCATGGCAGTGGCCAGATTGTCTGGGTCATGGAATAAGGTCATGATCCGGACAATCTGGCTACTGGCCATGATCACAAGGGACAAAACATTAAGGATTAAAGTGGCCATGTCCACCTGGGTCTGGCTTTGTGGTAAAGCTATTCGAAATTAGGACAGATTTGAAAGGGAAGAAAAATGTGCTTATGGTAATATGGTCATAGGGTTCTCTTTTTGCCTTCTGCAGGGTGCTATGGAAAGCGAAGAGGGGCCCTGTATGGAACCCTCACCTTCCCTTTCCATGGTGGCCATCCTGGAAAAGGATTTTCCTTCCTGCGGCGTCCCGGTGTTGGGAGGAAAATCCTATTTTTTAGCACCCCGGGTTCCCGCTTTGGGAACCTAGTGTGCTAATGGCCTTCATCCCCCATTTCAGAGGCTGGAATGGGGGCATAATGGTCCAGAGACCTCGTTATCCACCCTCGCTTCGCTTGGGCTGATAACTTGGGCTGCTGTGCCGGTATCCACCGTTCCAGTCCCTGGAACAGGGGATGAACACCACAATATTCCCATTAGCATAACACAAAATGCAAATGGAAATGTTGGAAAATTGTTATATAGTCTATGTACTTTACTGAGAAATATAAAGTAGATGGAGTCTATGCATTTTCTTTTTAGTTCTATTTTTTAACTGTGAAAGGTGGTTCCTAAAGGAATTTGTCGTTTCTTGTTTTTGGATGTATTTTTTTTGGCAGGAGAGCTGAGAACGAAAGGTAGGGAAGGAAATGAGGGAAGAGCAACCAAACACTAATATGGAGGGGTAGGTGGACAAGGGAAAATGTTGTGCGTGTGTTATTTCTAAGCTAGGGGGCACTGTTTCTCATGCCCCTTGATTACAGGAGTGGTGGTGGCTCTTGGGGAGGAGGGATGACATTAGCTGATGCTATTTTAAGATAAATAGCAGTTTTGCTTAATAATGTACTGTGTACATTTGTGATGTCATCTTTGATGTCCTGGGTGTTAGTCTTAGCAGTGCACAGTGGTGGCGCAAGTTATGGTTGCTTAGCTTCCCATACTGGTGAATTTCAGGGGATTTTCGGTTTTACTTAGAACCATAACGTCCGTTTAACAAAGTTTTTTCTTTGAATAGATATATATATATATATATATATATGTATATATATATATCTTCAAAGCACTGAAAAACGTCAGGCTGGGTGAGTAGCACTCTTCATAGTTTCAGGAATAATCAAAGTCCGGACATCCAAGTTGAAAACAAATGTATTCTTTATTGATGCCTTGCAAGTGGCAAAATTCAATTAAAAAGCCTCAAAAGTAAGGCTCTCCCAAAGTGCAAATGTCCGTGCGCGTTTGGAACGTTAACGCGTTTCGCGGCTTGCCTCGCCGCTTGGTCACAACAATTCATTCCAAGTAAACCATAGAGTTTTAAACCATTGGGCAGAGCAGACAGCAACCCTTTGTGCCGACACAGAAAAGGGGACTCCACTTCAAAACTCAGCCCATTCGAAACTAACTCATGGCGGCCATCTTGGTATTGTTAGTGCCGCACTAATAACATACTTGTGCGTACCACTTTCACCTAATTGGAGTGGCACCCTCCTTAGGAGTGTGTGGTTTGGGTTCGAAACCAATTGTGATTTAAACTCAATATTGATCCGCCATGGTCTGCCTCGAAGGGTGAAAGTATCACCGTGGAGCCCCGTTACATGCCGAAAAGCCTGTTAGAAATACAGTACATGTATTGACTGGCCTTAGTTACATAAGATCTTATGATTGAAGTACCTCTATAAAATACAAAGTCACTGTAAAGTGCATAGTGCAAACAACTTAGTAAAGTGCATCAGTCTTTAACGGTACAATGGTCGCTGTAAAGTGCAAAGTGCAAATATGTTCAATGATAAAACAACATCAATTGGTAATCTTGTCATTTCTACCTCAAATGGTTATATAATGGATCTCATCACTAAGATATCTCAGTGAGATGCCCAGATCGTTATAAAGTGCATAGTGCCAGCAACCTGTTGGAATACGATAGACTCTTTAAAGTGCAACGATCACTAAGAATTACAATGATCTTTTTGGAGTACAACAGTCAATATCAAGTATATTACGCGAAGATACCTGCTAATGCAGAATCTCATTCACTGCCTGGCTTGGACTAATCTAATTTGTCTGAGGTCCTACCATATTATCTTTACCACATATTAACTTGACAATTATTGGTTCAAGCTCTGCCTTGACAGTTATATATCAAACTCTGGTTTATGAAAAAACGGGGGGAGGGCACAGTCCCATATCATACATGTGTAAAGAAATTAGATAAAAAGACAACCACCTAAAATTAAAATCGTATACTGTACGAGTTAAAACAATGTGAAATTCCTGGCTATATAAAAATGTCGAGAATCCTACAATTTTTCTTCATTATGCAATATTAGAAAACTAACATGGACTAGCTGTTCGTATATTTTACAACTTTTTTTCCCGAAGACATAGAAACCGGTTGAACAGGGAAAGGAGCGAGAAGGAGAACAAAAGGGGGGGGGGGTTTATTTTATTTTATTTTATTTTAAGAAGAAGAGAGAGAAGAAAGGACTTGAGTGAGAATGAAAATGAAAAAGAAAAAGAAAAAGAAGGAGAAAAAGACGAAGAAAAAGATAAAGAAAAAGAAAAAGAAAAAGAAAAAGAAAAAGAAAAAGAAGAAGAAGAAAAAGAATGAAAGACAGACATCAACATCCCGAAAGTGTGAAATTCAATGCATTTTTTCTAACAATTCATCACTGGCCTAAAAATGTATACAATTCCTCGTCTATATTGTGTCCATTGGGGATTTTACTCTCAAAGTCCAATATGTAGCAGGTCTCTTTTTGTCTCAGGATTTTCTCTTTGTCGCCTCCTCTGGGTCCTGTCTCAATTCTGTGTACCCCAAAAAACCCAAAGCTATCCATATTCTTGTCATGAAATTCTGCGAAATGTTTGGCCATAGGGTAATTCGCATCATTATTGATGATGGCCCGTACATGCTGTTGTATACGTATCTTTAATTTACATTTGGTGCTTCCTATGTACCACTTGTTACACGCACAGGTCAGCACATAGACAACGTATTCCGTTTCGCATCCCGTTTCGTTTCCGTTATATATATGAATGAGTATGGCCATATCTGACATCAAGGACACAGAAGACTTTGGATAAAAGGTGGAGTAACCTTTTTGAAATTGTGGTAAATGGCGAGATGCCAAATGGGTATATTTGACAAAAGTATAGAAATACTTAGGATAGGCAAAACAATGCATTTGTTATATGTCACACTTGCATGTATAATAGGAACAGTGCTTGGTTCCAAATACCAGTGGTGAGAAAAATGGGTGTAGGGGCAAGCGGTGAGCAGCAAAATATGTCATTTTTGTCTCAACAGAGTAAAAGCACAGCAAAGAAAGAAGAAGACTGCGGTACCACGCTAGCAGAAGAGGAATTTAAAAGCACAGAGAAGAACTTTTAGCATAGCAGGAAGAACTAAAGACAGGCCTAATTGCTACACTGAATGATAAATAATTTGAATATGCACCAACAGTTTTCATGTTTCCTGAAAAGTTAGCCTATATTTAAGTGGGCTGAGAGTGTCAAGAAATGACTGCAATAGACATGTTTGACTAACAGCAAGGAGAAATGGTCCATGCTAGGGAAAGAACCTGACCACTTTGCCAGCCCCAATATGACTTTGCCTCTATTTCGGTTTTCTACAAAGAGCAAGAACCGATACCAGCGTCATCTTCTTCAGCTACGGTGCACCCAGAAGACAGAAGGAAAGCAACTAAACAAGAAAACATCTTATTTTTTTAACTTGTTGAATTTGTTATGTTGTTTGTTTGTTGTTTATTATTTTTATTATAAAAGAAAAGACCAAAAATAACTATTTCGTCTGAGAATGTCGACCATAGAGGGAAACATTTCTTTTTATATATTATGCAGTTTTTGAATAAAGAAAGCCCCTAAGAAAGTAGGGCAATGCGAGACACAGGCAGATATATTTACTCTACAACCTTAGATCATAAGCCAAGTCCCGATATCAGTTAGCATGTATTTAGTATAAAGTAAAATTTAAGATGTGTAAAAACGACGAAAGGAGCAGCCATTTTGTTGTATTAGAAATGGAAAAAATACAAAATTGTTTAGGAGGCAGGATGGTTTAAAAGAAACACCTAGCTTTTTAAGGGTTGAGGTAGAAGAGGAAGTACTGACGATAGAGACAAACTTATTTTTCAAAGGAAACTCATTCAGTTTGATATTACAGGTGGACGGGAGAGACCAATACACCAGGAGATTGATGGCACTCGATCCTGCCAGCAGAGAAAAAAAACTCAAGGGTCCCAGCCACATGCCCAGACATAATGGTTTCAATATTCTGTGTTTGACAATTGCCTTTACGAAGACTCCCCTATCCTTATGTTCCACAGAAGTATTTGAATGCCCCCCCCATTGATTATCTGACTTCAATTAAGATAGTCAAGGAAAACGAACATTGAAATATGTATGAGAGGGCAGGGAACAAGGAAAATGTCGAGGGGTGGGAGAAAGGAAAAAGTGTAAACTGAAAGGTGCACGTGGACAGACTAAGAGACGTTGGGCTGATGCAGTCTTTTAAATAAATATAATTTTTCCCAAGATAGGTGCAAAGAGGTATGAGCACAGGATAGTATATATATATATATATATATATATATATATATATATATATATATATATATATATATATATATATATATACATATTCAGTAAAACAAACTTTGTTAAAGGGACATTATGGTTAAGTTGCGCTACTAAAAACCTATGAAATTCAGTAAAAAAAACTTTGCTAAAGGGATGTTAGGGTTCCAAGTAAAACCAAAAAACCCTTGAAATTCGCCAGGTATGGTAAATTAAACAACCATAACTCACGCCACCACTGTGCACTGCTAAGACTAACACCCAGGACATCAAAGATGACATCACAAATGTCATTGATGACATCACTGATTACATCACATGTCTGGCTCCCCCTTTATTCCTTTACTGACATATCTAGGGCACATGGTTTTCTTCAGTAACAGGCAGGAAATAGCAATTGAAAAGGAACTATATTTGTAGAGTTATCCCTCAAGTATGTTCTTACAGTAATTCTTTTAGGGTCCTGTTATATCATATGAAACATATACATAAAGGAAGCCGCAGGCTTGAAAGACAGCAATGGTTTCTGTGCGTGAAGATAATTAGTAGGATTATCACCACTTTCTGATAGTTCTTTTTTTTATTACTGTACTTTCCCTGTATATATTCATATTTGTATACATTGTACTCACACTACTTTCTTTAGAGTGCAGTCACATCATATGATACATATAAATAGGGTAAATTGCACCTTTGAAACAGAACAATCATTTCTCTGCATAAAGATAATTAGTTAGGTTATGAACACTTTCTGCTACTACTATTGCTTTTTTGCTTACTTCACTTTCCATGTATATACTCATATTTGTATGTGTTGTTATTTCTTTGTGTTTTGTCTGTAGTAAGTAGGTTTTACTAGCTACTTATTACATGTTTGACAGTATTCAAAACTGTAATAAGAAAGTAGTTATCATTTCAGTATTGAATATGGCAAAATTATGAATATTGCACTTCCATCATGTATGCTACACACAATGCCTATGTTTCTACATGAGTACATTAGTATACTTGATAGAATTTATAATAGAATGTATTTATATCAATGTATTGATTAATGCACTAAGTAGCTCATGATATATATTCCAATGATCCTTGACACTTTTTTGTGAACATTATAATAAGAATCCATTGGACAGACTTCTTATGAAAAGTAAATGCACATGTGATGTAGTCAGTGATGTCATCAATGACATTTGTGATGTCATCTTTGATGTCCTGGGTGTTAGTCTTAGCAGTGCGCATTGGTGGTGAGAGTTATGGTTGTTTAACTTACCATAACTGGCGAATTTCAGGGGTTTTTAGGTTTTACTTGAAACCCTAACATCCCTTTAGCGAAGTTCTTTTACTGAATTTCATAGGTTTTTAGTAGCACAACTTAACCATAATGTCCCTTTAACAAAGCTTTTTACTGAATTTCATAGGTTTTTAGTTGCACAACTTAACCATAACGTCCCTTTAACAACGTTTTTTACTGAATTTCATATGTTTTTAGTAGCACAGCTTAACAATACTATCCTTGACTTTATATACATGTAACATAGAACATACTGAACCCCTGCTAATGAATTTGATGTCCGCTTACTCTTCGTATGTCCGCGGACAGACGCGGACAACAGCAACACTACCCAAAAAGTCACGGGGGTATCTTAAATTGTTATATCATACCATATGAACACTGCACAAGTTCACAAACCAGCACACACACACGTTATATGTAGTAATGAATAAGAAGTGTAACCCATATATGTAACACATCAACCATTCATTTAAATACAATATGTACTAAAATGGAATATACCAAAAGAAGAAAGATAGGCTTCCAACATGATTACCTCACAGAAACTGCACAACTAAGAGCAACAGCAGATCTACAAACGAGTAAGAACGCAACTTACCAGAAGCTAGTAAGTGTACTTCATTTTTATTATATATTTGTAAAATTTCTGTATCAGATACAAAAAAAGTGATATCATTTTCTTTTCTCACAGAAATGTCCAGTAATTTGGAGTGGCTTGAGGAGAATTTCCCACGTGAGTAAATGTCTGAAGGTAGTGAACCTAATGGTAGACACTTCTCTATATAAACCAATTAATAAGTATTACTTTATATACATTTAACATATACATCTTTTTTTTGTACAGACCATACAAACATTGAAAATAGTACACCAAAAGAAATATTGGATAAGACTCTCCAGCACATGGAAGAAAAAATGGACATGCTCATGGCAAATTTCAACAATTTGAAAAACTTTGTGGCGGATCACTTGAAAGAAAAAACTAGATACCATTGTCCCACATGTGCCTGTCCCCCCTCACCATATCCCAGTCAATTATCCCCAAACCCTCTCCATGAACAAAAACATTTTGATGAGACTTCCATCCCTTCTTCACCTCCTATGAATCCTCTTGAAACCCCCAATTCTTCTGTGTTGGTCTCAGTTTCTGCTTCCCCTTCTCTTTCATAAATTTTGCATCTATATATAATAAAGTAAAATTATTATATGTGTCCTAATTCATTTCTTGTTTTTTTTTTTTTTTAAAAGCAGTTGAGATGTCCGCGGACAGTGCGGGTGTCCGGAATGTCCGTAATCAAACGAAAATGGGGGCGTCCTAAGGACACTATACCTGTCCATACTGTTCGCAGGCAAGTTGAAACTGTTCTAAGAACAAACGAGGTGTCCGGGATGTCCGCAATTAACCAAAACAGAGATTTTCTAAGAACATTATGCCTGTCCATAATGTTCGCAAACAAGTCCAAACTGTTCTAAGAACACATTCGGTGACCGGGATGTCTGCAATCAAACGAAAGTGGGGGCGTCCTAAGGACACTATACCTGTACGTACTATTCGCAGGCAAGTTGAAACTGTTCTAAGAACACACGAGGTGTCCTCGATGTCCGTAATTAATAAAAATGGAGGTATCCTAAGGACACTATACCTGTCCATACTGTTCACAGGCAAGTTGAAACTGTTCTAAGAACACACGAGGAGTCTGTGATGTCTGCAATTAACCAAAATGGAGGTGTCCTAAGGGCACTATTCCTTTCCGTAATGTTCGCAAGCAAGTCGAAACTGTTCTAAGAACACTCTCCCTGTCCAGGATATCTGCAATTAACCAAAATGGAGGTGTCGTAAGAACACTGTACCTGTCCATACTGTTCGCTGGCAAGTTGAAACTGTTCTAAGAACACACTTGTTGTCCGCGATGTCCGTAATTAACCAAAATGGAGGTGTCCTAAGGACACTAAACCTGTCCATACTGTTCGCTGGCATGTTGAAACTATTCCAAGAACACACTCGGTGTCCGGGATGTCCGCAATTAATCAAAATAAAGGTGTCCTAAAGACAATATATCTGTCTGTACTGTACGCTGGCAAATTGAAACTGTTCTAAGAACACACTCGGTGTCCGGGATGTCCGCAATTAATCAAAATGGAGGTGTCCTAAGGACACTACACCTGTCCATACAGTTTTCAGGCAAGTTGGAACTGTTATAAGAACACACTCGGTGTCCGGGATGTCCAATTAACCAAAATGTAGGTGTTCTAAGGACACTATACCTGTCCGTACTGCCCAAAGAACATCTACGCACATGCGCACCACACCCGTAAGTTCTCCGACCATTGCACCTGTCCCTTAGTGTTCGCGTCGCTTGTGTCGCACTTTTAATTAATTTCAGGACCCAAACACTGTCCGTAGAACACCCGTGCTCATGCGCACAACCGTTCCCATGCATTTGATCTCCTGCGAACACCTCTTCCGTTCGCGGATATGTTCACGGCGCCATCATGTGACCGTACCCACGCTGAGCATGTGTCCTGAATTGCGCACACTGTCCAGGTCCCCGAACATTTTAAAAGTACCTTTTCGGGCAATCCACAGTATATCATACTAAAAATGCACCATGGCACATGTCCCAGACAATAACCCTGACTTTCTACATATTTTGTAGAAGTTTTTGAGCACTTTTTGGATGTTCGTCCTGTCCGCGGACAGTGTGGGTGTCCGCGAACCGCACACCAGCACCCCTATAAAAGGCCACACCCCAGAGCTCATCCTCATTGTGTTTCTGGCTACCTTACAGAACACAGTGCATTTTGCTGCCAATTTCTGAAGATTTTCTTCTGAATACTGATGGCATCCATGGCTCCTTTACTGCCACCTGGTGCTACATCTGCCTCAGCACCACCCCCACCTCCTCCACCACCACCTCCCCAAGGGCCTGAAGAGGGGAACAGGCGTGAGGATTCAGAGGAGGATGAAGAGGATGATGAGGTAGTGGAAGGCCTAGTACCAGCACTCGCCGTGATTCTTGGGTGTGGCGGTTATTTACCATTCATGGTAATGTATCCAAGGCGTGTGCAAACAAAGTCACCTGCAACGAGTGCAAAATGGAACTGAGTCACGGGAGGCCTGGTTCGTACAGCTTTGGTCCTCTCACCACAAGAGACACTCCTGTGGGAGAGCGCGTCCCTCCAGCTGCCTCACAGGCCATTCACAATGCTGATGACCCTTACCTTTCGAGGGTCACAGTTTTGTGTATGTACTGCGACGCAGTACTCTGCAGGGGGGAGAGACTTCGAAGTGCTTTTGAGACTCTGGTCTCAGAGCATGGGAAGACCTGCTCACTACCTAAGTAAGGCCCACTCTGCATCTTCCTCTCTCTACCTGCCCTTTCTTATCCCTGTGGTTGGTGTCCCCCTTACCCTCCTTTCCCCTCCTCTCCTAGTGTGTTGTGTGTAAAAAAAATAAATAAATACAAAACAAACATTTTTAAAAAAGGGTCTTTTCAGAGCCTCCTTTCACAGTAAAAAAATAGAAGTGGAAAATAAATTGAGCAGGCTACTGATTTCTACGGACAGTTCGTGAACATCAAACATTTTGGGGTGTTGGCCCATCAAAATTTTTGCACTTTTATCTGGGAGGAAGTGGTGGCTCTGAAAAGAGCCTTTTGTGGTATTTTTTTGTATTTAAAAAACTTAAATAAATCAACACCTACTGCAAAAAAAGCTGGCTGTAATTTCACAAAAGGACGCAATGCATCTTGTACATTTCTCAGAAAAATCTGATTAACAGCATAAGTAAGATGGACTCCATCTCTACCAAAAATGTTTGTGCTACGAAACATAATATTTTCATTGTGAAAAGAGGACATGCCAACATCTCTTAGAAAGGCACAAACAGCCTTATTGACATTACGCCTCGCTTTCTCCATTTGTGGATCAAATGAAGAAGAACGCATCCACATTTCTCTTTGCGCAATACGAGAAAAAATGACTTGGGAATTTGGAAACATATCCATGACCTTCCCAAGTCATTCTTTCATCCAAATTGCAAAGAAATTCCTGACACATGTCCCAAACTGTTCCCTCCACAATGAATTATAATTATGTCTGTATGATGCTCTGTCTGCAAACTAGCACAGAGAGGTAGCAAGTCTAGCCACTTAATTCCGCGTACTCCATGCCAGTGCACTTCCACATGAGGGAATCCAAGATCTGCAGCTACTCCACAGCATTGTGCATGCACCTCCAACCAATGTATCCATGAGTTGCTCATTCTCATTTGCATGCCTCTCCACCCCAAAATCCCTGTATGTAATTCGCGGTGTCCGCAGACTTCTGTTATGTCCCATTCCCTCATTGGATACAGCTAAACAGTCACACAACCATCCACCAATCACATTCAAGACTTCTACATCTAATTGCATCATCAGAGTTCAGCACTTCAAATGTACTGTAGATTACTCTGAGTACAAGTCTCATATCACTGGAAAGCACCTACTACAAAAACTACTGTACAAGTCTCCAAGATTTCTACTTGCAGCTGCATGCATATACACATGCATGAATACAGGTATGCATATTTTCTGCACATTACAAATACAAATCTTATGAATGCATATAAACCGAGTAACTGTCACTTAATCTGTATAACCTATAAAATGAACTTACTGTCATTTTTCCCATCTAATATAATCAACTGTCCCTTCCAAACCTCTCTGCTATGTAAACAAATTTTTACACACACAGCTATCTAAAAAATTACACACAGTCAGGATAAGGTCAAGCACCTTCAAACACTCACACAGATAAACACTAACATTGAAAAACTGCCAACTGCAATAACACCACTACCTGTATTTCACATCCTTCTGATTTATTACCCACACCTTCACAAATGCATATATTCGATACTTTTCTATAAAGTATCTGCCATTTACCTTATAAAAATTGCAAAATAAGTATATCATTATTTCTTCTGCCTGCTAACATCCAATAACATAGCCTTAAGAAGCCAAGCGTGTTTCATACACTTTCTATTCTACTTATTTGCATAGCATGTTGAACTAACATAATATAAATAAAATATGAAGGCTGCACATAGTCAAAGGAAACTACAGACTATATACACACAAAATTACTAACTTCTTTCCTTTACAATTACAGTGAAGGGCACTCTCCTGAAAAGCAGCAGAATCCAAAGTACAAACAACAACTCAGAAGAAACCTAATTTTTCCACACAAAAAAGTAAGAACAATACTACTATAATATTCTTACTGTTACTCAAACACACTGTGCGGTTGATTCATGCTTCCTTGAAGACAGTCACGGCCCCGCGCTTCCGTGCATCTCAACACTCTGCTTGCCTGCCCTTCGCCCGGCAAGTTGTGTATTCGCGTTAGCCCTTTCTCTTCATAAGCCCTGGTTTCCAATTCCTTTCATTCCTGGTTACCCCTTTCCCCAGTGCTCTCTCGGAACCCCTTTTCCCTGTATTCTTATCCTGATTCCATCCTGGTTTCTTCCTGGACTCTTCCTGGAACAACTGAACGTACCCGAGCCTCAGCGTCTCCACGCCCGGGAGCAGCGAACCTCAGCGTCTCTCCGAAGTCCAGCAGACTGGATTCAGAAGACTCCAGAGCCTACCTTTACAAGGCACGCTCATCCAGGAAAAAGAAACCCGTGCACTGAAAGAAGAAAACCACAAGAAGCAAACAGGTGAGTCACAAATCCGAGGACTTGGATTCTGACAGTTTGAGACGCCAGCTGACTACAACTGTACCCGTCATGGAAGCAGCCGTTCAAGACCTAATGAGAGGCATGCAGGAACTCACTATGAAAGTGTAGAATCTTAAGGCTGAAAATGCCGCCTTGAAACAACTTGTTTTATCCAGGGACTCTGCATATCAGGAAAGTGCATCGGTAGGGGGCATTGTAGACAAGTATGATGGGAAACCAAAAACCTTGCGCTCCTTCCTGGACTCTTGTTTGGTTCATTTTACTTTTAACCCATACTACTTCTCTGCCCCCAGAGCTAAGGTAGGGTTCATAATCTCTCATCTGTCTGGCAACGCACTGGCCTGGGCTACTCCTTTGGTTTCAGCTGAGGATTCGGTACTTGATAATTCCGACGGATTTATCTCTGCCCTCAAAACCGTGTTTGACCGCCCAGATCAGGTGTACTCCGCCCAGGAAAAATTGTTAGAGTTTCGGCAAGGAAATCAGGATATGTTGACCTATGTTACTCATTTCAAACAATTGGTTAAGGATGCTAACTGGAATTCAGAAGCCTGTTTTACCTTGTTCAGGCGCGGGTTAAGGGAAGAAGTCAAGGATGAATTAGCCAGAGTAGCCCGTCCAGCCTCCTATCAGGCCCTCTTAGATCTATTCTTACAGATAGATTTCCAGATACTAGAGAGAAAGGCAGAGAAAAAGAAGACACGGAATCTGCCACCAAAACCTCTACCTGAATACATCAGTCCCGGAGAACAGGAATCCTCTCTCCAAGCTCAATCTGTACCTGAACCCATGCAACTAGGGTCCCTGAGAGGCCCCATTTCTCACCAGGAAAGAACAAGAAGGATCAATAGTGGTCTCTGCATGTATTGCGCGTCAGATAAATACTTAGTGCGTAATTGCCCGATCGCCCCTCCTCGTCGTTTGGGAAACGCCAGCTCCCGATCCTGAACGGAGCCCAGTTTCGGGAAAAGGAATCCTGCTCCGACATTTCTCCTTCACAAGACTGTTCTTTGACCAATACTTTGGTGCTACTCCAGGTAAATGTTTCAACACCCAACCAAAAAATAGATTCAATACTGGCCCTGGTGGATTGCAGTGCCATGGGTCTTTTTTTGGATGATGAGTGGGCACAGAGACATCACATTCCCGAGAGAATAAGGAGGTTTTCCAGGCGGTGGAAGGAATTGATGGAAGACCCTTGTCCTCCGGCCCCATAACTCAACAAACATCAGAGCTTGTGCTGTCTATTCACAATCATCAGGAAGTGTTGCGTTTTGACATCATCAGAGCAGCTCACTATCCCATTATGCGTGGCATGCCATGGTTGAGAAAACACAATTCATATATCAACTGGACAGCTGGATCCTTGTTCCTGGGTTCCGAGTTCTGTCTCACTAACTGTCTATCTGGGAAACCCAAACAGTCTACCGGAGTGAAGCTCCCAAAACCACAACACCTCACGGTCTCTGCCATTACCCAGCTACCCGAGGAGTACCGTCAATTTTCAGATGTATTTTCTTCTGCCATTGTTCAATCACTCCCCCCATCGTCCTGAAGATTGTGCAATTGACACAGAAGAGAATGCAGTTATCCCGTTTGGAAGGATGTTCATTCTATCAGAACCCGAGAAAGTTGCCTTGCAGGAATACCTAGAAACCAGTCTTTCCAACGGAACTATTCGTCCATCCAAGTCTCCAGCCGGAGCATCTCTATTTTTTGTACCCAAGAAGGATACCAAGGAACTCCGGCCATGCCTGGACTACCGAGGTTTGAATAAATGTACCCTGAAAGATAGGTACCCCTTGCCTCTTATCTCGGACATCCTGGAGGCCCTACGTGGAGCTGTCATTTTCATAAAGGAGGGCGACGAATGGAAGATGGACTTTCAGACCCCCTCTGGTCACTACGAATATCTGGTGATGCCTTTCGGCTTAGCAAATGCTTGTGCCGTGTTCCAGCGTTTCATGGACCGGGTCTTTTCTGACATGTTGTTCCTTTTCATCATTGTCTACCTAGATGATATTTTGATCTATTCCCAGGACTTGACATTACATCAAAAACACCTCTCCTTGGTCTTACAAAGGTTACGCCAACACCATCTGTTGGCCAAACCCGAGAAATGTATTTACCACGTGTCCACAGTCAAGTACTTAGGATTTGTTTTGAGTCCCCTAGGAGTATCCATGGATCCATCTAAAGTGGAAGCAATCCTCTCTTGGCCAGCCCCGACCACAGTGAAACAGTTGCAGTCATTCCTAGGACTTGCAAATTTCTACCGGAAATTCATTCCTTCATTTTCAGCCATCGTTCAACCCATTGTCTGTCTTTTAAAGAAGGATATCCCCTTTCAATGGACTACCAGTCAAGAAGCAGCCTTTCAGAGACTCAAACATATGTTTACTAGGGAACCCATTCTGGCTCAACCAGACACAACCAAGCCCTTCCTGGTAGAAACTGATGCTTCCGAACATGCTATTGGGGCTGTTCTCAAGCAAGCTACGGGAGACGGGTTGGAATACCCAATTGCTTATTTATCACACACATTACAACCTAGTGAAATTCATTACTCTGTCCTGGAGAAAGAACTACTAGCCATCAGACAAGCCTTCACAGATTGGCGGCACCTCCTTTTGGGCGCAAGGCATCCGGTCGTGGTAAGAACCGAACATCGGAATCTCCAGTTTCTACAGGCCATGGAATGCCGAAATAGTCATCAGGCAAGATGGGCCTACTTTCTTGCCCAATACCAATTCAGCATCCAACCCATCCCTGGCCCATCCAATGTAGTAGGAGATGCTCTATCCCGAAGACCAGATTATGTAAAAGAGGGTGATCCAGTTCTTCCCAAGATGTTTTCCGACAAGGTGTTCATAGCACAGGCTATCTCTCTCTTGGAACTGATACGTGAAGAGACTGCAACTTCTGATATTTGGAAGGAGTTCAATACCGATAATCCTTGGGCCCTCTCAATCACGGTTGGATACCTCTTTAAGGAAAAATGTTTGGTTGTGTCAACCCCAAAGACTCAATCCAAGATCATAAGTCTTTGTCATGACACGTTTCATTCCGGGCATCATGGTATAACCGCCACCTATCAGTCAATCAGAAGAAACATTTGGTGGCCTCAGTTGCGCTCTGACGTACGCGCTTATATACAAGCGTGTTCAGTCTGCAACCAGAATAAGATCGACAAAAGGAAACCAGTAGGGTTGCTTCAGCAACCTGAATTACCATCTCGACCGTGGGAATTCAATGCCACTGACTTTGTTGTGGACCTTCCTACCTCCAGAGGATTTACTACTATAATGGTCACTATAAACCTCTTCTCTCACATGGCCCATTATACCCCCTTAACCAAACTTCCTTCAGCTCCCGAGATGGCAGAGGTCTTTGTTTCTCACATATTCCGGTTACATGGACTACCCTCCAAAATCAACTCTGATCGTGAACCTCAATATGTTTCCAAGTTTTTGAAGCATCTTTGTAAGCAATTGGGTATTCAATGGACATTGTCATCAGGTTATGACCCTCAAACAAACGGGATTACTGAGAGAGTAAACCAGACCGTGGAACAGTATCTACGTTGTTTTGCATCTAAGGTACAAGATGACTGGTCGCTCCTTATTCCTGTTGCCGAATTTGTTTACAATAATTCAGACCATTCCATGACAAGGATAAGTCCGTTTTTGTGTACTCAAGGATTTCACCCTTCAGTGATACCCACACTTCTGCCTCCCCCACATTGGTCCCTTCAGTAGACGCATGGATTGCTCAACTAACTTCCATCCACAAGCAAGTGAAGGAACATCTTGAAAAAGCCAGGACGGACATAAAGGGATTTACGGACATCAAAAGACGTCCCGGACCTTCTTACTCTGTCGGAGATAAAGTATGGCTCTCATCTCGTTATCTGCCCAAACACCTATGGCCAAAACAAGTTAGCCCCTCGCTTCTACGGACCCTTCACAATAATTGAGGTTATCAACCCAGTCGCCTTTCGACTCCAATTACCCACCACCTGGAAGAAGATCCACCCTGTATTTCATACATCACTGTTAAAACCTTTCCATCAGTCAAGCATGCCAAGTCCTCGACATCCTCCACTTCTTGTTGACAACCAAATCGAATTTGAGGTGTCCCGGATCTGTGATTCCAGATACAGAAGAGGTTGTCTACAATATCTGGTGGAATGGAAAGGCTATCCACCTAGCGAGCGAATGTGGGAACCTGTCTCCAACTTAAATACACCACGCCTACTGTTACGTTTTCACCGGTCTCACCTAGGCAAGCCGGGTGGACTGGGGTTTAGGAGGAGGCATGCTGTCATATATCGACGATATCGACCCTTCTGGTCTGCCTGGTCCCTCAGTCAATAGACTTTATTGCAGTCACATTCAACATGGCCGACGCTATGTTCAGGAGCGGTCTAGTTGTCCGTGCAGACCTCATGCTTCCTTGAAAACAGGCACACCCCCGCGTTTCCGTGCGTCTCAATGCTGTGCTTGCCTGCCCTTCGCCCGGCAAGTTGTGTATTCGCGTTAGCCCTTTCCCTTCGTAAGCCCTGGTTTCCAATTCCTTTAATTCCTGGTTACTCCTTTCCCCAGTGCTCTCTCCGAACCCCTTTTGCCTGTATTCTTATCCTGATTGCATCCTGGTTTCTTCCTGGACTCTTCCTGGAACAACTGAACGTACCCAATCCTCAGGGTCTCCGCGCCCGGGAGCCGCAAACCTCAGCGTCTCTCTGAAGTCCAGCAGACTGGATTCAGAAGACTCCAGAGCCTACCTTTACAAGGCACGCTCATCCAGGAAAAAGAAACCTGCGCACTCAAAGAAGAAAACCACAAGAAGCAAACAGGTGAGTGACGAATCCGAGGACTCAGATTCTGACACATTCTGCCCACAAATACCCATTTGTTAAACGGGGATTTGCAGGCAGAATGCTGTACCAATCCCCATTTTTCGGGGCACAAATGACATAACTCAGCCTCTAGAATGTTATTATTTCAGAACAAAGAACTGTTTTAATTCTATACCATTAGATTTAGTATTTGTGCTTCTCCTCACCACTAGCTTACTTTCTACTGTCATCTGAACCTCAGTATAGTAACAAACAAATAGAGGAATAGCCTTCACACACCATCACATACATCTCTACCATCATACTCAGACACTCATGCACACAGCACAAATGCATCGCAGAACAACCCAACCCATGCCTTCTTTATTTTTTTCAACAGACCCCAAACAATGCCTACCAAAAAGCAAGTCTGTAGAAAACAACGTAGAAGGAGAGCAAATGAAAAAAGAAGTATCCAAAATAAGCATCCGTCTCTAGCAGAATTTGTACAAAATGTTCAAACAAAACAGCTAATACAGTAATTTAGCAATACAAAACATGTTTCAAGTACAGAAACTTTGCCTCCTCTATCGAAATGTAAAACGAAACAGAAAACGATTATCAAGAATTCAGCTACCACTACTGCTAAAACTACTCCTATAAATCTTGATATAATGGCAAGTAAACATACCAAAAAAAATATTTTAGCAAAAATGTTCTGCCACAGAGTCCTTCAAAATCTTATAAAAACAGGAGAGAAATCACACATAACCCTTAAAACCTAAAGTAGAAAATTAATATTAGAAGCTTTGATAGACAGTGCAATCCTAGTCAAAAGAAAATGATTTATTTTAGTGTTAAAAAGAATGAAACCACTAACAAAACTAATTAGTAAATTACAAAAAAGACTTCTCAATAAACGGAATGTCAACAAAAATAACTATCTGTGGAGGTGAATGGAGTCACACCACAAACACAGAACCATATTTTAATGAAGAAGCATACAAACAAAAGCAAACAAATACGATTGCTATACATAGCAGTGTACGAGGTTATGAAAAAATTAATAATGCCATAATGGAACAAGAAATACTGCTTACAAAAATATCCCCTGAAAACTCAGAATTACCTCTGCATTCGACTGGACGAAAACATCCAGTATACAAATGGTCATGCACGTCAATGTGTAACATTCCCAAAAAATCTTTCAAATCTCTACGCCAATTTCTCAATCAATATGTGAAAGGCAAAGACAAAATCAAAATGAAACTGCTGCAAAATATGGATACCTGTCTAGTGCGTAAATACACAGGGCTACAAGGACATTCATTAGCCTGCATTTCAAGACCAATTTGCAAAAGCACCTTCCATCATATCAAAATGATATCAACACATCATCCAACTATAAGAAATCTAGTCTATAAACTGTACTATGCTAAAAGTCCTGCATTAGCACTAGCCAATTTAAATAACAATCTTCTACATGCTGCAGCCAAAGAACTACTTGAAGAAATTGACCATATCCAGAAAAAATATTTTGGAAGTGAAAGCCACTTACAAAACGCAATACCTTTACAACAAACTAGCAACAATTGTACACATGGCAACCTTCTACTACACACATACAAAAAAGAAATACTAACATTTAAAGGTACATCTGCTGAAATACCAAACCATGTGTGTGTGTGTGTTTTGCCGCAGAACTTTTTATAAAACTAATACAAAAACTATAGACATAACATACAAAATAGACGACAATGAAGATTCTAAATGGTTTGAATTAGCTCTCTACCTTATAGTAGAAAACAAATATTAAATAACTGACTCTTTAATACTTTGTAGTTACTGCACTACAAAACTTGACACCAAGCAAACTTCTTCACGTGCTATCACAAATAATTTGGAATTATTTCCACTACCAAAACTCCTGCAACAACTCAATTTATATGAGAGCATCATAATTCAAACAGTACAACCATTTCAAGCAATAATACGTCTTCAACCAAAAACAGCAAAATTACCTCCCTCTGAATTGGTGAAAGGTATTCGTGGCAAAGTAGTTTATTTACCATTAAATCTGACAGAAAATGTACACACTCTAGGAGTGCAACGTCCAATAGATCAATCTTTCATTATCTTAGTAAATAGTGTACCAACAAAAGACAAAACAATTTGGCAACAACTTGTCGACTTACATAAAGTAAGACAAGCCTTGCAATATCTAAAAGACAATAATGAGTACTACAAAGAAATAAATATTGAAGAAAACTTAAGGGGAACAACTGAAATAATTCAAGAGTCACGAGAAACTGGTCAATTTGAACTTCTGGATCCAGCTGCAGTATCCAATATTTTAGACCATTATACAATTCATCCATTGCACTCTACAGACAGCATAGATGATGCACTAGAAACGTACCAAATGCAACAAACCAAAGGATCACCAATGAGCATATGGGAAAAAAAGTATAGAAGCACGTGCTTTTCCTCTTCTATTTCCTACTGGCAAAGGAGGAAGATACGATGACAGACCCACTCAAATAACAGCATCAGAATACCGTTCATTACAAATGTATTCTGAAGATCCCAGATTTAGACAAAATGTGGTTTACATATTCCACCTACTCTTTGAAAGTGAACTAGCAACTCTATGTTACAGAGTTGCAAACATATTGAAACCGGGAACACAGTTTCAAAATATGTCAGCTACACAATTAATACAAAAAGTGCAAGAAAAAGATGAGGTTTTACAATCAAGTATTACAAATCTATTTGCAAACATGCGCGGTACAAGAGAATACTGGTTCCGAAGTCACAGAGATGTACACTGTATGATCAGAAACCTTGGACCACCCACTTGATTTGTTACATTAATTTGTGCAGGATATGCTTGGGAAGATTTACATGATTTCCTACGCATATCTAACAAAAACAAAACAAACATAGATATATTAACACCTGAAGAACTTTGCTCTCTACATCCTGTTAATGTTTCAAGATATTTCCATCATCGTTTCATTGCTATGCTACACTTTATTTGTAATAAAACTATTCCTCTACTCGAAGAAGTGGAACACTTCTTTTGGAGAAAAGAATATCAAGCCAGAGGAGCACGACATATCCACATGCATTTATGTATTAAAGATGCTCCTAAATGTGTTCAGGACAGTGATTCCACTGTTTTGCAGTTCATCCAAAAATATGTCACTTGTGAAATCCCTTCACAAACGACAAATAGTGACCTTCATGCACAAATTGTACAATTTCAAAGACACAAATGTGGCCAATATTGTCGTCGCAAATACAAAAAGAAAGGGAACTACTACACCAAATGCCGGTTTGGTTTCCCTAGACCAGTTACAGAAACCGGTGAAGTAAACAACTTCATGTCTTCAGTTAGACATAGTGTTAAAGGTAAATCACCTAAGAACACATATTACATAAAAAGAGCAGAAGAATCAAAATATATCAATGATTACAATGTAATCATTGCCCACATATGGAATGAAAACATAGATGTGCAGTACATTGCAGACAATTCCACTGCAGTTGCACGATATGTTACAGCATACTTAACAAAAGCAGAAAAAACAGAGCTTCAAGACCTCTGAATGACCTATCATCAGACAAAACACTATCTCAGAAATTGTACAGCTTAGGCATAAAAATGCTCTCTCATAGAGAATGTGGTGCCTACGAAGCTGCAGATTGTTTAAACGGTACTGCTTTGTGTGGAAAATCTGAAAATATAGTATGGCTAAGTCTTGGTCCTGCTAAATCTAGAAAAAGAATTCTCAAATCATATGTCGACATAGAAACAATAGCCAAAAATTATCCAAACAGCCAAGACATTTTGAAAAACAATTTACTAGACACATACTAGCCGAACAGGAGTACTACTTTGGAAAACATGTGTCTATACCACATAGCCCAAAACTTTGCATACAAAAATAATATAAGACCTGATGAAAGCAAAGGTATATATACAGTGACAGATTGTGAAGGCAGCTTAGTAAAACTTACCAAACCAAGTTTAATTAATCATATCAAATTGTCATTAAAAAATCCTCAACAGAAAGAACTATATTATATGTCCCTCCTACAACTTTTTAAACCATGGAGAAAAGAAGAAGAGTTACTAGATAACTATGACTGCTACGAAGATGCTTTCAAAGCAAATGAAAGCACTATCACCAATGTGAACTTTATGCAGTACAAAACAATGTTGCAAAATGAACAGCAACATGAAGAAGAACTCCAGGCCCAACTAGATAAGGACACTCCCGACAGTAGTCAACCTTCTGTAACAGGAAGGCAAGAACCACTGGGACAGCCACTAATAGCAAATGAGGCAGAATTAGCTATGACAGAAGTAGAAAACACCATGTGTCGCTATGAAGAAGATACAGAAGACTTAACTGCAATACAATCAAAACTAAACAAAGAGCAGCGCACCATTTTTGAAGAAGTAACAAAAGAAATTGCACATGGTGTACAACATGAAAATAAAGGCTGTACCTTCCAAAATTACAAACCTATACTACTATACATCAGTGGTGAAGCTGGTTCAGGCAAAACATTCTTAATCAAAACCATCAGCAAGTTCCTTCAGCAATTGACAAACAACATACTGTCAGCTGTTGTAACTGCCGCAACAGGTTTAGCTGCCTACAACATAGGTGGTGTCACTTTACACTGATTACTACTCCTACCAGTAGAACACCAAAACAAATTAGGTTATTACAACATTCTACAGAAGCTGCAATGGAACTACGCAGAGTGTTAAAACAAATGAAAATGCTACTAATAGATGAAATGAGCATAGTCTCCAACCTAATGTTGGCTTTGATTCATCTCAGATTGCAAGAAGTACTTAAAACAAACTACGAAGAACTCTTTGGAGGAAAACACAATATTGTTTTCGAGAAAATCTTCTTCAATGACACCAGTGAAAGGTGAACTTATTTTTAAAACCTTAGGACACAAACAAAGAATTAACAGAAAACATGCGCCAATCTACAGACCTCACCTACGCCAACATTTTAAAAAGTATTAGAGCTGGTGTACTATCTCAACAAGCACAAACAATATTAAAAACCCGGCACATCCATGCACTTTATGGCGATAACTCATGTGCTACTGATGTTATGGAACAATTAGCGCAAAAAAATGTCAATTGTATGGCCTTAGTGCCAACTCTTGCAAGCTGTTCCAAATTCAATGAAACAATGTTCAAAAAAGAAATGCAACTACTAATTGAAATTTGCTCCACAGGCAAACAGGACGTACATGGTATTACACTACCAATGTGTCAACAAGCCACAACAAGACTAAATACCTTAGAAAATTCAATCTCCAACACAGCTGGCTTGGAAAAAATATTAAAATTATCCTTAAATTGTAGAGTAATGCTTAAATGTAACCTGGACGTGGAGCAAGGACTAGTTAATGGGGCACTGGGTACAGTTGTTGGCTTTCAAACATACCCACGTGACAACAACATTCAGTTTGTCAATATACTCTTTGACAAACTTTCAGAAGTAAAAAGGATCGGGTGCTCAACAGCTCGATTCCTTCTCTTCAAAGACAAGTATGTGCATAGAGAACAATTTTCTCTAACTCTTACATATGCAGTCACCATTCATATATCCCAAGGTCTTACCCTAGACAAAGCATTGATAGATATTGGTAACACAGTCTTTAAAGAAGGAATGAGCTAAGTAGCACTATCATGCTTACGTATACTTGAAGGTCTATTTCTAATCAACTTTGATGCAAGTAAAGTCAACGCTGATATTCCTTGCATTCTAGAATACAATAGACTACATTCACTATACACCCCAATCTAAAAGCATATCCTGTTCCACAAAAAATAAAACGTTGTAAAAGAAAACTAATTCAAACAGAAATGCAACAGAATCTGACTGCAAATCCTCCAAAGAGAGTAAAAGAAGCTAATACTTCATCATTCAGCATAAGTAAAGAAGAACCTATTAGTCAAAGTAACTTAGGTACTTCTTCAGAGAGACAACATACACTCCGAAAAAATGACTTGGACACAGAACTACCTGGTCCATTAAAATGTTCAAATGTAACTGGTGTAAGTTGTTACGCAAATGTAGCAATGAATATTCTATTTCAATTGCCACCAATTGTTGACAACATTTACTTACACAGTACAGACCAATTGTGTTTGCAAATGTTAGTCCTTCATAGAAACGCAAAAAACAATCCTGACAACACGTATAGTGTTCAATGGAATAAGACAAAAATTGGACTACTGTGCTGGAATGGTAAAATTCACTATAAACTCACAAGAAGATCCACAAGAATTTCTAATGTACTTACTACAAGTATTGGAAAACAAAAACATGCCTATAAATAAATCTTCCAGATTTCATACATGTGGAAACATACCTGCACTCTCTGCAACAATGTTACACAAGAAGAAATCCCTAATGAGCGCTTTGTGTATGTATCAATACCAAATTGTGAATCCATTCCATTTCAGCAACTTGTACAACATGCAAACCATGGCAGATTATGTACTAACTGCAATTCAAATAATCGCTCCACCTTACTAATACAAACACATAGTAAATACTATGCTTCTACGTTATAATGCAGATAGTACCAAAAACAACTGCAAGCGGACTGGATTCACAAATGGTCAAGTATCACTTGGTAGAAAAACCTTCACAACAATAGGTATAATCTACCACGCAGGAGCCACAACCAATGCAGGTCACTACACTGCATATATAAAAAAGAAATGTGGATGGTTCGAACGTAATGATAGTACCATTACTCTAAAGCAGAGATTACCAGCAAATCTTACAAACGCTTATTTAATCTTTTTAAAGCCAGAATTTTATAACTAATCTGAACTTTAACATTACCAAAACTTCAATTAGAAAACTATAAACTGTTAGAATACGCCAACAGGTATCCTAATATCCCAAGATTCTATAACAATCGAACAGATAAATCAATACCAATAAATTATAACAAGAAAAAAACAGTTAGAATACGCCAACAGGTATCTAACTGCCCCAAGATTTTGTAACAACCAAACAGATAAATCAATACCACTAAATAAAAAAATAATAATAATTACAATTAGAATACGCCAACAGGTATCTAACTGCTTCAGAAATCTGCAACAAAAATGTGGATGGTTATTCTAAAGCAGAGATTACCAGCAAATCTTACAAACTCTTTTTTAACCTTCTTAAAACCAAAATTTAATAACTAATCTGTACTTCAACATTAAAAAGAATGCAATTAAAAAACTATAAACTGTTAGAAGAATACGCCAACAGGTATCTAACTAGCCCAAGATTGTATAACAACCAAAGAGATAAACGAATACCAATAAATTGGAACAAAAAATAGACAGTTACCATACGCCAACAGGTATGTAACTGCTTCAGAAATCTGCAACAATCCAACAGATAGAACATTAACCAGAAACAAGAAGTAAACACTGAAAGGAAACAAACAAATAGACTGCAGCATAACATAAAAGGGTTTTTTAATCCGACAAGGATTTTTTTCCCCACAGACCCAATGATTTCAAACACAGAAACTGAGCAAAATGCACAGTACACTGGTTTGTAAACCAAATATGAGGGTAAAAAAAAAGCTGACATGTGTATTATGAAATGTAATAAGTCTTTATAGAATACATACACTAGCATGCACTTTTCTTTTATCACAGAACTTGAAAAAGAATACTTCCTCCAGGTACCAAACTCATGTAAAAAATGTATTGAATGTCAACAAATCATGCAGTAAGTATAATTGAAACCATTTGAAAGATAATCAAATCTATAGGTGTGATCTATGGCTGTGATATGGTGCAGTGGTTGTCGTCAGGTCCTAGAGTATTGAGTATACAGCCTACAGCCTTCACCCATGCACCCTGACACAACCACCACACCATATCACACCCATAGTACCTTATAACTTCAGTACTTATAACTTCGGTCTTGGGTACACTCTGGACACAACTCCAAAACATATCACACCCATACATCACACCCATGTTTGATTCTATGGGTGTGATCGATGGGTGTGATATGCTGCGGTGGTTGCCACCAGGGCCTAGAGTCTTGGGTGTATGGCCTTTGACCATGCACCCAAGACTCTAGGCCCTGCCAGTTACCACTGCAGCATATCACACACATAGATCACACCCATAGAATCAAACATTTTTAACTAATGATATACGTGATCAAGCGGTCTGTGTACCGTGAAACGCGCTGTGTTCTGTGCTTTTTTCGTATCCATGCTGACTTTACAATAAAGGTATGTCAGTCTGGACCAACTAGGGTTTTTTTGCCTCAGTATAGAGAGTCATCAGGGCTTTCTCTATTTGTTTTTGGGAGTGCATTCCGTCAATTTCATCCCGTCTCCATCACGGACCGGGTAATGAGTTCTTTTTATATATATATATATATATATACATATATATATATATATATATATATATGTATATATATATATATATATATATGAATGAGTATGGCCATATCTCTGACAAGGACACAGAAGACTTTGGATAAAAGGTGAAGTAACCTTTTTGAAATTGTGGTAAATGGCGAGATGCCAAATGGGTATATTTGGCAAAAGTATAGAAATACTTAGGATAGGCAAAACAATGCATTTGTTATATGTCACACTTGCATGTATAATGGAACAGTGTTTGGTTCCAAATAACAGGGGTGGGCAGGATTAGTGTAGGGGCAAGCGGTGAGCAGCAAAATATGTAATTTATGTCTCAACAGAGTAAAGGCACAGCAAAGAAAGAAGAAGACTGCGGTCCCACGCTAGCAGAAGAGGACTTTAAAAGCACAGAGAAGAACTTTTAGCATAGCAGGAAGAACTAAAGACAGGCCTAATTGCTACACTAAATGATAAATAATTTGAATATGCACCAACAGTTTTCATGTTTCCTGAAAAGGTAGCCTATATTTAAGTGGGCTGAGAGTGTCAAGAAATGACTGCAATAGACATTTTTGACTAACAGCAAGGATAAATGGTCCATGCTAGGGAAAGAACCTGACCACTTTGCTAGTCCCAATATGACTTTGCCTCTATTTCGGTTTTCTACAAAGAGCAAGAACCCACACAAGCATCATCATCTTCAGCTACGGTGCACCAAGAAGACAGAAGGAAAGCAACTTAAGAAGAAAACATCTTATTTTTTTAAAGTGTTGAATTTGTTATGTTGTTTGTTTGTTGTTTATTATTTTTATTATAAAAGAAGAGATCAAAAATAACTATTTTGTCTGAGAATGTCGACCATAGAGGGAAACATTTCTTTTTATATATTATGCAGTTTTTGGAATAAAGAAAGCCCCTAAGAAAGTAGGGCAATGTGAGACACAGGCAGATATATTTACTGTGCAACCTTAGATCATAAGCCAAGTCCGGATATCAGTTAGCATGTATTTAGTATAAAGTAAAATTTAAGATGTGTAAAAACGAAGAAAGGAGCAGCCATTTTGTTATACTAGAAATGGAAAAAATACAGAAGAGATTGTTTAGGAGGCAGGACGGTTTAAAAGAAACACCTAGCTTTTTAAGGGTTGAGGTTGAAGAGGAAGTACTGACGATAGAGACATACTTATTTTTCAAAGGAAACTCATTCAGTTTGATATTACAGGTGGACGGGAAAGACCAATACACCAGGAGATTGATGGCACTCGATCCTGCGAGCAGAGAGAAAAGATCGAGGGACCCAGCCAGATGCCCAGACATAATCATTTCAATAAGTGTTTGACAATTGCCTTTATGAAAACTCCCCCATCCTTATGTTCCCCAGAAGTATTTGAATGCCCCCCATCCCCCCATTGACTATCTGACTTCAATTTAACAAACTACTAGTCTGAGTACTCTCTGAAAAAATGAGTAATAAACATTCGAAAAATGGGCCTATGTACAAAGGGCCAGAGAACTTGCTGGAAAGCAGCCTAAAGGATGAACAAAATGACCAGACCAGGAAAAAGGTCAGTGGACGTGGAAGAAGCTGAAGCAAGGTGAATCAGGCGGAAGATGTACTGATGAAAGGAAAACGAAAATTGAAATATGTATAAAGAGAGGGCAGGGAACAAGGAAAATGTCAAGGGGTGGGAGAAAGGAAAAGGTGTACACTGAAAGGTGCACATGAACAGACTAAGAGACGTTGGGCTGATGGGAGTCCTCAAGGAATGATTTATTTCGATTGTCGTAGTGGCCAAAATTGCCTGATGTGTATAATTAGGTTATATTTTACTAGCTAATAGAGGTGGGATTTAGATAGAAGCATATACAACTTTTTAGGGATACAGGCATACAAATCATGAAGGAAAGACGTTGCAATTAACCTTTTTGTTAAAGGTATATATAATATATATATATATATATATATATATATATATATATATATATATATAGTTCAAGAATAGAAACATTTTTGAGCTTGTAGAAATGTTTTAATAATACCTCCCAGGAGGAGAAAAATTACCACACTGAGGGGAATGACTGGGACAGGGATGCATAGGTTCACTGAATATGGGGGAGGGTGGACACTGGGTGTAGTGGTCTTGTATTAAATAGGTGTTTAATACAGACCAGAGGGGGGAGTGTAGAGCAGGTCCTAGACCCCCCCTTAACCTGAATATAGGTAACATGTCAGACTGATCAGTGGTTTCAGTATTGCAAAAATCAGAATTATAGTGCTTTTTAGGCACATATAGGGTCATATATATTTTTTAGGGTCAGAATGCCCCACGCAATGTAGGGTGTTTGAGGTATTACACGCACATCATGAATATCAGTCTGGGAACTGGATAGAAAAAGAGTTGTACAAAAATAGGTTGGTCTGCCATTTGGTAGAATGGCTGAGTATCGAGGCAGAGTTAGATTCTAAGATGGATGCTGAGACAAAATGGCTTCAGGTCCAGGTGTCAGGAGGGCTGACTCATGGCAGCAGTTCAGTGTCAGGTCACTGTAGAAAAGAACGTCTGCTGTATATATTTAGAATTTCTTGCCAGACATAACTGACACTGATTGATCACAGATCCGGCTAAAGGCCTGGGAAGACTACCAATTCGAGCAAGCAGCTGCTTGGTTGGCAACAAATAAGAGGAACTCATGCAGTATAAGCCTGCCAAGTGAAGTTGGCAGGTCTCGGCAATCAGACAAGAGGCTGCTCCTTTACAGATATCTAAGGATTTATAATGAGATACGACAGGATCTCACACAAGTTTAATTAGCCTATGTGTCAGTCAAATAATGCTTGCCAAGATAAGTCATGTGGGCTTTGTGATTGACTAGCAAGCCAGCCAATTGGAGAGTAGGAGGGCGTATATGATAGCTAAGATAGCTAATTGAGAATGTATCCTGAATTTGCATCAATATATGAGGTCACTGGACTATGCCTATATAAACCCAGTGATTGTAGGAGCTTTGTGTGTGCTTCCAGTGATATTAATGTTTGCTGTGAAACTGCATCCAGGCGTCTGTCTTTTCCTGTGTCCTGTCTCCAAGTGCCAAAGTCCACAGATGTCAAGGTTCAATGGGGGAATGCAGAAAGTACTCTGATTCGTATTGCTAGCACCAAAGGTGACAAGGAGCTAAGCACAATCAAATCAAAGCTAAAGGGAGGTCGTTGGGGCAGGCAGTGCTATCCACAGGTGCTAAACCTGGACTTCTGGGTACTGAATGATCTGGGGCAAAGGAAAGGTGAGCAAAGAGGAATGGATGAAAATAATGTGGCCAGGATGATAAAGAAAGGGATAGGGGGCATCAAAAGAAACAGCATAGAAGCAGCCAAGACGTTTGACTAGTTTCTGGTGAAAGGGTTTTGTGTGTATCAGTGTGCATGCTTGTGTGTTTGTGTGTGTGTGTACACACAGGGGCACATTTATTCTGTGTGTGAATTGAGCCATAAGCAAAAGTAAAAGTAAGACGTAGAGAGGGTGCCTGGAGAGAGAGACAAGTACCACATGTCAGTGAAAAGAGGGGGAGTGGGTAAAGAAAGAGTGGGTGATAAGTATGTTAAAGTTAAGATGTCTAGCCATTAAAGAAACCTATGAAAATCAGAGAACTAAATATTTGACAAAGTCTACCATGGACAGTCTTCTACTTGAGTAAAAGTGAATGGTGATTTGAATTATAGTTACATTGAATAACTAGCCATTCAAGGAGTGCTTTATTTCTGAAATTTAATTTACTGCCCATGTCCGAAAGATCTTCGAAATGGTAACCAGGTTCATCCCCTTGATGCCCAATATGTCACTACCCCAAAGAGACAGTCATTCATTTGATTCTTTTCTGTCCTTCTTACGAAGGCCTTAGGTTGATTCTGCTGTTAGCATAATTATGGAAATCAGGTATCAGATAGACTGTAGTGGCTATTTTAAAGCAGAACCGCAAGTGCAGGTATTTTTAGTCGCTGAATTATTTGATTTTATATTGCCATTGCATTGTAAATATGTGAACCAACCAGATGCATAATTTTGATTCATGATTTCTCCTACAAATGTGCAAAGAGATTTTAAAGCGCATTGTGTATCGTGTTAAATGTGTTTGTATATTATTTTTGTGTGGAAATTTGTCATTTCCGTATCAAGAAAGAAAACGTCAGTGAAAGAGAAGAGGGCACTGCAGTACTGGACAGAGATGGTGACACAGTTACAGGAGGCAAGCAGCTGAACGAGCTGAGGCAGAGAGAAAGGGAGGGATGTTTAGAAAGAAATGGGCATTGAGGTTTATTAGAGAGCCAGGGAAAATCAGGTGTTGATGGGAACTGGACCGTAATATGTGTTTGTTGTCAAGTGTAAGAACTGTGACAATATGGAATAGTTTCAATAATAATAATATCTTTAATGTGATATAGTTTAAAAATTCAAACTTTACACATATACATCTTAATTACTTTCAGTACAAAATTCAAAACATCATAATCATAAGATTAAAGTTAAATGAAAATTCTTCGTAAAATATCACACCATAGTTACCCATGGGCATAATTTTGATTATTTCTTGTCATGGCGGCAATTTTGAATACATATGCTAGTCTGTATTATCCCATAGTTCTATTCAGTACGATGGCTAGTTCTCATCATATGGATATACCCAGCTCATCTTCCACTCTTAGCCAGATGGAATAGAGCGCAGTTAGTAGACGCATACTGTTGGTGTTTACACAATGATTCCAGAACAGTATGTCTCCGATAGTCTCCCAATTATGTACAAACATACTTAAGTGTAGTTTTATGTCAACCATCATACCCTGGCATTCAGTTAGTACATGTTTAGCTGTCTCTAAGTCTTCCTGATTCTTACACAGGCGACAATAGCGTTGTTCTCTGGGTATCTTTTCCATAATACCAGTGGTCATCTTAATGGGAAGATATTCCATTCTTAATAGAAGTATGAACCTCCTTAATCTTGGGGACGGGCATTGCATCAGGTAGTTCTGTGGTTTCTTGAAAGTATATGATCTAGTTTCCATGAACCTATACCTTTTTAATTTGCGCAGATGTTCATAATTCTCTAGCCAGTCCCATAACTCAACTCGTCTCTCCATACAGGATTGCATAGCCTCCGTATAAGTCCCTTCACGATGATTCCAGCAAATTTCTTTGAGCAATTGTTCCATTTGTTTTTTGAATTCACTGAGGATGTTTTCATTATTATTATTCAGGGCAAACGTCGTTAGCAAAGCATTACCTGCGCCATTCACCATTTTTAAGTAGAATCCGGCTCTTTTCTTTAGTGTCTGTGCTTTTAATGATATCAGGCCCAACTCGAGTCTAAGGAGAGCCATAGGGATACATACCGGGAGTCCTAATATCTTCCTCCAGTATTTTCCCTCAACAATTTGCAGCCAGTTTAGATCCATCTTAATTAGTGATTCCAATCCATATACCATCATGGGCGCTAGGACCTGTATATATAGGTGTCTAGATCCCCATAGTGTGTAACCACCCTGTTTAATTGTAAAGCTTTTAAATAGGGCAGTAAATTGGGCAGCTCTTATTTTCCGATTGCGTTTACAATTCGTGTAATCACCTCTGGGTTCAAATTCAATCCCGAGGTATTTATATTCAGGGACATATGAAATTACAACTCTATCAATACGTAAAGAGACACGAGCGGACCTTTTACATGTGTATCTCATCACATGTGTTTTTTCAACATTAATTGTGAGCCCATTTTGTTCAGAATATCCCCAGAGAGCTATGGCTGAACGACGTATACCACTGATTGTGTGGTCAAAGATCACTAAGTCATCTGCATATGCGAGTACCAAGCATGGAGTTTTACCAATTTTGGGAGGACAGTTTTTTGCTAAGGCTAGAGATGACGGTATGTCATGCACATACAGATTGTATACTAGAGGAGCGGTCACACAACCTTGTTTAACTCCTCTATTTTGTATGACTTCCTCCGTCATACGGCCTGCTCGATCTAATTTCAATTTAACCTTGGTATTCTGATGTAGTAATCTTAAGTAGTATAGTAGGTCAGCTGGGCAGCCAAGCTTTTGTAACTTCAGCCATAGTTTTTCTCGGGGGATAGAATCAAAGGCCGCTTTAAAATCTATGTAAAGTGCATAGAGGGGTGGTTGTCCGCTTTGTAAGGCTCTAGTCCGCAAATAGTCCATAACAAAGATGTTGTGGCTAGTTGAGTAGTCTTGCCTAAAGCCACTTTGAAATCTACTTAAGATTTTAGCCCGGTCAACCCATATCTGTAGTTTTTTCAGCAGGAGTGACGCAAATATTTTGCTTGTGCTGTCTAACATGGAAAGTAATCTGTAGTTATTAGGGTCTATTCGATTACCTTTTTTAAATATTGGTATTAGTATGGCTGATTACCATGAACTCGGAAGTACCCCTGCCCTCAAAATCTTGGAGAACAGTACATTCATTAGGGTGGCCCAAAAAATTGGACTACTTTTTATTACAATATTAGGGAGCCCATCGGGACCGGGTGCCCTAGATGACTTCAGCTGTTTAATCATAGAGAGGATGGAGTCATGGGAAATGTCAATATCAGGGCCCGTTGGTATATTACCCAAGGGGATTATCTCCTCGGCTCTGATTGCTATGTTGCGTTTTTCCAGAAACGCAGTCCATTCCGCACTGGAAATAGGATTAACTAATTGCCGTGTCCTATTTTCTCTTGCTTCATTGAGGAGAGCCCATATACTGCTAGTTTTACGGGAGCAGATAGTCTGTATTAGCTTTTGCCAAGCTCTATTTCTATCAGAGCTTCTTTTTGCTTTAATCACCCTCCTATATCTCATCTTTATTTCCTTGGACACAATGTTATATATATCCCAAGTCGTACTCGTTTTCTTTGCTCTTCTTAGCTCCGCCCTCAGTGTTCTTTTAGCATCTCGAATAAATCTGTCATAGGTAGGACATTTCTCCTGCTCACCGAGCATATTCCCAACCGAGGTTGCGGCATATTGTTCAGAGAACAGGTATATCCAGTCCTCGACTCCATCTATGGTCATTTTCTTAAAGTCTTCAACACTGAGATAGCCACACTTAAGTAAGGCTTCCTCAGCGTGAGCGATATTCTTATCCGACCAGCGGATACATGTCCCTGCATGGTTGATTTTCAGATCTCCCATAGTGCACACTCGATCATGAGTTTCCAGGATGTCAAATGAACACACCAAGATAGCATGGTCACTCCATATGTTTGATATTACCATCATATCATCAATCAGTAGCAACAGACCCGGGGACACGAAAATATAATCTAGGGTGCTGATCACAGTTCCATTGTTCCAAGTATGTTTACCCGGATGATCACTCTTGGTGCGTCCGTTCAACATCTCAAATTCCCACTTACGAAAGAAGTGTACCCAATCTAATCCTTCATCCTCTAATTTATCATGCTCCATAACACATCTGGGACGGAGTTTAGGGTTAGCAAAGCTCCTCTCTCCCCCAAGCATATGGGTGTTAAAATCTCCAGCCACACAGACATTAATATTTCCTTCAATGGTTAACCAACTGGCCAATAGCTCATGTAACCCTTCTTGTATTGATTCTCTATACATAGCGCCCGGAGGATTATATAAGCACACCACCAAGACTTTCTCGGTGGTCTTCTTGATATTATATATTATTTCAACAGCCAATAGTTGGTCATTTTGGCTCCCGAAAATCCTCCTTGAGCTTAGGCTATTGGATACCCCAATCCATAACCCCCCAAAGGGTCTACCTCTTTCGCCTTGCTTGGCAAATACCTGGTAACCTTTATATCCATCTAAGAATAGGGGATTCATAGCAAAGGTTTCTTGCAAGCAGATACAGTTGTAATGAGATAATTGAGCTATGGGGCCTGTCTTGTTTAAAAGGTGGGCAAAACCCCTACAGTTCCAAGAAGCCAACGATAATTTTCAATGATTCTCTACCACCTTAGACAATGCCTCCGTCAACCATTTCAGGACGGATTGTACATCATTTTTGTCCATCTTGGTTCCTGATGACAAAATAGGGCAAGCGTCCGAGGGCCCATCTATAGCGTTTTCGATTTCAGAGCTGCTAGGCTCATTATAGTTCACTTCAGCATCTATCTCAATGTCAACAGTTTTCAACTCTGTTTTATAGGTCCTTAATAGTTGGGCAGTCGATATAAATTTGCAATGCAGGGCTGATACCTTGGGATGGGATCCTGACAAAGGCTCAAGAAATTGAAAGTCTTCCGATTGCAAAACTCTCAATTGTGGTACCGAAAATAATCTCTTTAGAAATTCGGAGCGAGGAAGCCAAGCGCTTATGCCAGATTGATATAAATTTCTAATAATACAGGTGCGATTCCCCCACTTCGAGTCAGACTCTTTTACCAAATCTGTAGAGTTATGAGCTGTATTGTGGAGACAATCAAGCTCTTGCGCTGTCTTCGGGGGCCTTTCTAGAGTGCCATCATCTTCAAGTATAGATTCAATTGTTGAGTTTTCGAGTTGCCCGGCCCCATCTGGGGCTTCAGTGGTCTCTGCGATCAGCCAGCTAGTTAAACAACCATCTCCTGCAGCCCTTCGCTTCTTTGCTCGAGCTGCTCTTTTTTTCCCTTTTTTTGAGCGAGGAATAGGCTTCTCTAGTTCAAAAGGTAAGAGCTCTTGAGTATTCACTCTGGCCCTATCTAACGCTGACTTGGCCAGCCTCCGCTGCTTACGGGTCATTGGTATATCTGGTTGAGCTGTTATGTCAGTGTGGGGGCCAGGTAGTTGTTGTTCGTGCATCTCGTTTGCTATTATAATAGCTTCAGATAGATTGTCTTCCGCATCCTCAACCGCCTTCCGCCTTTGCTCAATGTCACTCATCAATGTGTTTGTGTTAGCCAATATGCGGCCCGACATCTTCAGCAGTATTTTTAATGCAAACTGTAAGGAAGCCACGGAAGCTTGTAATTCGGCGATTTCCTGGGCTGCCGGGTGTATATTACTGTCTGTCTCTCTTCCATTATCAGATGAAGTATCAATAACTAGGTTAGGTGATGTAGATAGCCTCTCCATTGTTACAGCTTGAGAGAGTCGTTTGCCATGATTTTCACTCTGGATCTCCGGTGTAAAAGACTCCATATCCTCTGAGTGCACCACTATCTGAGGTGTCATGCCTCTCTGTATAGACAGGCATAAGTCCAATAAGGAGTTGTTGTCAATATCCTCAAAATTTAGTCAGCTGCCCAAGTTGGGGGTATTGGTCACTTGATTCATAGGCGTCTCAAGGGTTGTAGAGTTATTTTCAGCCGGTATGTTTATGGGGAAAAAACCCGTTATCTTGCCTTGATCTACGGGGGTTCTCTTCTTGGCTTTATTTCTCCTGCCTTTAGGCTCTTCCATTATAGGACCCAAGTCTGTTTCATGTGTCTTTTTCCTTAGATTATATTTGGAAGGTGCAGATTTTTTATGGGGAGCCATCCACTCTGGGATAGATAGGCCACCTGGCACCAGTAGGTAGAATTAACCAATTACAGGATCAAAGGGAAGATCCCCACAGTCTCCTGTTAGATTGGAATTCTACCAGGCTCAGCTTCTGATGCCACTGATCTTTATCAACAGAGGATCGTAAATACAATGTTAATTGCGCCAGGGAAAGTATCCACGTGCTCAGAGTTATCACTGTAAAGGAGCTGTCACCCCACTCACAGGATTTTACAATGGGGAGATAGCCTCAATGCGCAGTTTAAGGGGGCACCTTGTTCAGCCAATGACCTAATCAGGCCTGTGCAAGTGCGCCCAGCAGTTATTTTCGCATACAATAGAATATCCAAATATAAAGGTCACTCCTTAGTAGTGATCTCCGTTTACCGGTAGGACCTAAACCCTTATGTGGGTTTCGGTCGCCGGTAGCCCCCGGGGATCTTGTCCACTGCAATGGGCTCCATTATGTACCTCCGTGGCGCACAGCGCCCCAAGATGCACCGGGCACCAGGCTGTAATCGAGCCGCCCCAACACCCACAGGCGCCAGACCCCCCCCGTATCTCTTGCCGTAAGGCCAGTTACCAGTTACCTCCGGGGGGGCGCCGGATCACAATACGCCCAGTGCGTCCTCTGCGTTCCGTGTAGGGCTGCGCTATCGGGCGGCGGGCGTCGGACCGGGTGTGCACAGCCAGTCACCCCTGGCGGCTCTCCTTACGGCGTGTGCTCCTCCGTACTCCCGACTCCGACTCCGCTCTAGTCCCAGCACTAGAGCCAGTCCGCCCGAGCCCGCGCCTATCGATGACACAGTGCGCGCAGTTCAAGGAAAGAACCCAAAGCCCAGTCGTCTCAAGCCGCACCTCTACACAACATGCGCAGGAACTGTGAGTCGTAAGAGGCCGCCTCTGAGACAATCAAAATAATCTGCATAGGTTCAATGTGTATGTGAATCTGTGTGTTCGTGTTACAGCACAAAGCTGGGGAATAAGTAACACAAATAACCATCTTTTTTAATTTTCTCATGTTCCTAACAGCTGTTAGTTAGATGTGCGAGTGTCTCAATGTGCCTTTTTTTTTGGCTTATGGGACTTGTGAGAGTGTCTCAACTCAACCAAGAGTGTCATTCAAAAGACATCTGCAATGTGGTCAGGGATAGAAAAGTTGCTAAAATCCCCATATATAGTTGAAGAGTAGCATTCGTTGGCAGACTATAGCCAGGGGGGGCAATTATGCAATTGCTTCTCCAACACATTTTGGTCCATTTGTTACAGAAACTCAGCCGAGTAGCCCTCTGCAAAGACTTATTTTATCTACCAAAAAAAGACAAAAGTCTGAGTTGAGGCTGCTGCTAGTCAACCCTGAAACCCACAGGTGAGCGGCAGGTCTGAAGTGGGAGCTCAGTCTACTGGGCATACAAATATAGCATTGGTGTTTGAAGTTGTCTATTGCCTTTTAGATTTACAGGCATGAATATGGTAGGTATCTGTCACAACGCGACCCTGGACACTGTGGAAAGGATGGAGGCTTACTTAGGTACCTTGCGGTCCTTACCGTTCTAGTCTTTCTGGTCCTTTTCCTTTAAAAGGTAGCCACGCCCATAACGCTGTGCGTTGCAACTCGCATTGTCAGCTTTTGCTAACTACGCTTGCAGTGCCGCTCCTTGAGCTCGGACCTTTGTTACTATCTACCTAGTAACCAGCCCGCTTCAGCTTGCCCTGTTTCTCGGCTCTTCCCTGTTGAACGGGGTTCCGTACTTTAAAGCTTCCCTTCGCGCCCCTTTGCGATTCCACTCCGGCTTTTGTTCTCTTCCTCCCTGGTGCTTATCCTTTACTCCTGTTCACCCGCTTTTGCTCCCGCTCGCTCTCCTGTACTATCTCTCTTTCTTCCCCTTCCTTGCTCGCTCCCGCCTTTGTTCGTTCTCTCTCTCTCTCTCCCTCTCTCACTCTTACCTGCAGTATAGCCTGACTGCTCTTGTGCAGCCTCTGCTTTGCCTTTCTTGGACTTTCTCCCTGGCGTTTGATTCCTTTCTCTGGTTCACCCGCCTTTTGCTCCCGCTCGCTCCCGCTCGCTCTCCCTTTCTATTTCCCCTCTCTTTCTCTTCATTGCTCGCTCCCGCTTCTGTTCGCTCTCTCGTTCTACTCACTCTTTCTCTCCTGTACCGGCCTTCTCTCTTTTCCTCTCTCACTTACATGCAGTATTGCCTCACCTTCCCTCTTGACTGCTCGTGTGCGGCCTCCGCTGAAGGTTTCCTTGTTGCAGTTCTCATCTGGTGATACTTGGAGTCAAGTACCATTGCGGCATACCATTCACCGGCCTCTTCTACTTCTGACACACTCTCTGCCAGCAAGGACTCGCCATCTAACAGGGTTTTTTCTGCCATCACTGGCTTTTTCCCTGGCATAACGGGACTGGCTCCCCTGGGTCCACCTGACAGCTTGTTCCCACCACTGTCAGGGTGGCCTCAAGCGGAGCTCGTCCCTATCTCTACGAGCGTAAGAAGGACAAAAAGGGAAGAAAGAGCACCAAGACGGACGAAGAACTGCAGGAGATCAAGAAGGAGGGGAGAAGAAGACCAAAGACATCTACCCTGGAGGATTCCTCTAAGGAGTCAGGTGAGGAGTTTTCAGGGGTGGTAGTTTCCGAATCTGACAGTATCTGGGCACTGCATACCCAGTAATTCACTTTAAAGGTTACACAATGTTCTGCAATGTGGTGTTTAAAGATGCATAGCATTAGTCATAAACAAAGTAAGAAAGATTTATGTTCATCGTTATACACGTCTTTTTACTATGTCTATTGCTTTTGGCTTTATGATTGTCTTTAATGTGTACCCAAAACAATATCGACTCTGTGTTTTGCAACTATCCTTTGGAAACTTAAGTACACAGAACAAAAAAAGTACTTGGACTAAGTAGGTTACACATAAAAGGGTTGTTGATTTGTGCCAAATCGATTGTGACCTGTTTCCATGTGGTTCTGGACAGAAGAAAGTCATACTCATCTGTCTGCTAAACAGATACACATCTGAATACGGAAATACAGAATCTTGTTTTTAATTAGCCTTTTTTTCAGGAGGATGTGCAAGGTCATCATTCGATAGGTAGAAGTGAGCTACATTTAGCATGCTTTAAGACATCACTCAAGTAGCATGCATCTTTTTTTCCTTCTGCTGAAGAGGCCGATAACAGGAGAAAAATCAACTGATTCTGCAACATCTCGTTCAATGGTGAGAAGCGCGAGGGAAGAAAGATGCTCTTCTCCCATGTTTGAGCACAAGTAGTTTTTTAAAAGGCGCAGTTTGCTAAAGGAACGCTAGTTTTGCAAGTTGACACTGAAACTTTGCCAAGAATGCGATAGAGTATTCCTAAATTTGGAAAGGCATCGTGAAGGCCGTTTTTTCTGAAAAATATGGGTGTGGGATCAATAGATAAGTGTTTGGCATATCTGTGTCAATGTCATCAATATATTGTCTTGGTCTGGTTAATAGGTTGGCAAAAGACAACCAAATAATCGAACAATGTTATGTAAATCCATGAACCTTTTATTCATCACTGTTGTCTTTTGTTCATAAATATCAAAGAATACCTGAGTTTTAACAAGTATTTGAGTTATATTAATCCGCGGCTTCACATTTGTTTGGGTTTGTGCTGCAATATATTCTTGTATTCTGTTTCTGCATTGTTTTGTCTAGCAAATTGTTTTCCCATAGAAAGCAAAGCTTTGTAATGTTTACTAGTGCTTTTTTGTAAGCAATCCAGACATGCTGAGACCATGTTTGATGCTGTCAGGATCTCCATTTTAT
The DNA here is from genome assembly GCF_040938575.1 of Ambystoma mexicanum. Lineage (NCBI taxonomy): Eukaryota > Metazoa > Chordata > Amphibia > Caudata > Ambystomatidae > Ambystoma > Ambystoma mexicanum. Next base: position 76,493,336 of record NC_090924.1, on the reverse strand, counting down.
TCACTCTGCAAGTGGCATGAAAGGTTGTTCACAAGTTGCAAAATCTCTGCCCAAATGTCAAGCATGACTATAAATTCCAGCAAATCAGGAGCCTCTCCAGCATTTTTGGCGCTAGCCTCTCTCAGATTCGTTTTTCTCTCCAATGCAAGTATGATTGTTGGTTATATACATTTTATCGTTTTGACAGGCTCATGCCTGCAGTAGCAGCTTGTTTCACATAAGCGCTTAAGTCTCAGAGGGCATATATTCACATTCTCCTGGACTTTTTTTAATATTTCTAAGCGCGGCTGACTTGCAGTTATGAAGCAATATAGCTTTTCAATAAAACCCAAAAATGTGACAGCCTCTAACCAGGAATTACAACTGTCAGCTAAAGCGATGTTAAGTGTGTGTGCATAGCAATGCACACACACTGCTGATTTGTTGACGGCTTTCACACATGTCTGCAATCCGGAAACTATACCAGCCATGTTTGCTGCACCATTTTAGGCTTGAGAGCGGGCACTGGCTGTGTTAAGATTCAGAGTATTTAGAATACTTTGCAACTTAGCAAAAAGAGAAGCGGCGAATGAGTCATCAATATTAGTAAACAACAAAAATCTCTCCTGGGGTCAGATTACAGAAACTTTGCACCGGTGCAAGTGCAACGTTTGCACGGTATTAGAACTAGGGCAAAGCTTGCCTTAGTTTTAAAAACACTGGGACACATTAAAAAGCCATTGCATCTCGTCAAGTGCAGTTTGGCATATTAAAAGCCCCAGGACTAATATTGTCCCAGTGCTACAAATATACTTTGTTGATGCATTTGTGTATCAGGGCAAAGTTTGCCCTAGTGCTAATACCATTCTGTATTAGCACTAGGGCAAATTTTCCCGTGGTGCAAAAATGTAGTGAAAATGTATCATCTATGCACTAGGGCAATTTTTGCCCTATGCTTTTAATATGCCAAACTACACTTGTCGAGGTGCAACTTTTTTTTAATGTGTCCCAGTGTTTTTAAAACTTTGCCCTAGTGGTAATACCATGCAAACTTTGCACTTGCACCGGTGCAAGGTTTCTGTAATCTGGCCCCTGGATGCTAAAATTGGCATCAACAAACCTAACACAAAATGATAACTGATCCATATGATAGATACCAATAGTGAAATCCATTATAATGCCACAGTATTTAGCATTGTGCTTCTCACTGATAATTTTACATACAACCACAGACGACAGTGAATCCATAAACTCATTTTGGATTCCAGGGCTCAGATAAGATTGGTTGAGTTTACGGTCTGAACGATGTTTACTCACAGAGTCATAATTGGGGTTAGCAGGACGATTGGTGAAGGGTTATCTCGTCCTTGTACTGGAAAGTTTGGAATGATGCATCCCGACTAACCACCTACCTTAATGACAGGCTCCTGACTGACTCACACAGCACGACACGTGCAGCAGATCCGCTGCAGCCAGCACCGAGGCCCGATGATGGATCTCAGGACTCTGGAGACTCAGCACTGTCAGCAGGGCCTGGGAGGGCCAGGGCCAGCGCCACAGAAAGCACAGTAGGTAGCAAGCGCACAACAGCAACTCCAAAGACTATGCAGGGTGGGCGCCGCCACGGATGGTAATTCAATCGATCCAAGGGCCTAAGTGGCCCTCTGAGGCACGGGAGTCCAGACCGGGACTGATGGTGGCAAGAGTCCCAAATAGCTGTAACTCAGCTAGGCCCGTCGTAGGAGTAGGAGGCCAAATTTGTGCTGCTACTGGGTCTCCGCCCACCAGATTGACTACTACTAGCGGTCTTTTGTAGCCAATCGGATGGAGGCCTGGGCGGAAGCCACCCCAAGAAGAAGAAGAGGGCATGGGCGTAACCCCAGCAACTCTGGGCTGCCAGTGAAAATGTCCTGGTCCAGCTCCCGAAAGAGACATAGGGGATGGTTGCCCCCTATATCCCATGCTTAGTTTGCGACTGAAGATGGGGCATTTCCAAGCAGATTTGAGGGTGGGGGGCTGCTGCTAAGGAGGATGTGGATTGTATGTGTGTGGTGAAGTCTGAACGTGCCTTTGCCATGCAGTCGCTGGATGGTGTTATGCTTCTTTGGAGATTGGGGTGGATGGAGTGGGTAGAGTATTGCAATGTGTCTAAGGGGGGTGTTTGGTTCCACCCATATACGCCGAAGATGGATTTGTCGACTTCACCTTTGCCGAATATGGGTAGATCAATGGGCCACTGACTGTCCCGCACAGCAAACACAGGATCTGCTTTCTATTTTCACTATTCTCTGCACGGAGCCAGGAAGTGGAGTGGGGTGCAGCAAAGATGAGCAGGTAAGGACAGGAGGAGGGGTGAGGGAAGGGACTTTGGGGGGAGCTGGGAGGTTTGGGGTCATTGGCCCTCATTAGGACTCCGGCGCTAACCCATGGTGCTATTAGCACCATGGTCCATGCCGGAGTCCGCCATGGAGAAAGGGGGAATTACCACCCCATTCCAAGGTTGGCAGGGCGGTAAATCCCCCTTTCTCCATGGCCCTTCCCCATTCCCATTTTTGACCCAGGGATCAATGGGAATGGGGAAGGCGGCAATTACGGTACCGCAAATTGCGGTACCGTAATTGCCATCAAGGTCCCTTTGCGGGTCCCTACTTTAACGGCTGGTCCAGACCATCCGTTCAGGTCGGGAGACCGCAAAGGGACCTCGGTAGTAAGGCGTTAAGGGGTTAACGGCGCCGCAGCCTTTTACGGTGCCATTAACCCCTTAATGTCAGGGTCCAAATGAAGGCCATTGAGTGGGCTGGAGGGGTGTGGTCAAAGGGCATTGGGCTGACTGGGTCTCAGGGCGGGAGGCATGGGGGCAGAACCCCCATTCACTGCACAGAGAGGAGGATGGTTGGGTAAGGAGGTGGGTATGAGGGGTGAAGCCCCTCTCCACCCCACCCCATTAGCTAGGACAGCAGAGCCCAGACGGTAGGGAATTGATGGTCGGGTCGCAATTAGACCAGCTGGGATTCGGTTCAATCACATAGAATGTGGTGGTTCAATACTGTGCAGAGTTGTGCGCGCAGGACTGTTGGTGCAGGATGGGGTTGTGCCTGCGAGGTAGGGGTATGTTTATGAGGATTTGGATGCCTGAGCAATAAAATGCTCATGTAGTCTTATGGCCAAAATGGCTAATCTTCGCCTGTGTCATTATTGTTGATCACTTGCTTGCTGTTGAGCACTGCAAATCTTGCCTTATTCCCAATCTCGTCTAATGGCCAGAATTGTTAATCCTGTCAGATATAACCATTGCTCTTTAAGGGGCAGTAACATTGGTCTTCTTATACTGGAAATATTTTCCAGACACCCATGGTTTGTGGGAAATCTTTGGTTTGCTAGAAGGTTTTGAATATGTCTAAAGAGCCATTACACTATGTGATAGGCTCCATTTCGATATTAATACCTTGGGTTGTTTCATGCCAGGACTTAATGGTATTAGTGGGGCTGTGTGTAGGTCTCAGGTGCCAGTACTAAAGTGCCTATCTTGTAAATAATAGCTTGCAATTATTTTGGAACGTGTTTAATGCAAGCCGACTGCTGAATGCACATAGTTTTGGTGCATAAGGTCCTTGCAAATAATGTCAGCCTAACATCCAGGATGAACAGCTAAACGGACCCTGGTGGAATAGGAGGACAATGTGGCGTGTAGGTTAGAGAGAGAGACCTGCAGCAGGAGCATAACACACTGAGCAATTTTTCATACATAAAGAATGCTGCGGTCGCCAGAGGCAGCTGCCAATGGAAAACGTGGCTGTAAAACGTGCTTAGGTCTATATCGTCCACTGGTGGACTATGGAAGAGATTCTCTTCTATTGAGAATAGCTGGTGCCGCTGCACAGCATTTCGGAGCTATGTGGGTCATTGCATCAGTTGGTGAAGCTGACAAGCCTGCTTTTTCAGGAATATGTGTTTCTCCTGTTCATTTCTTAAAAGATGCTATATCGAGCACTTCTGCATGGTGCCAAACAGCATGTTCATAGCAAGGCAGCTGTCAATCTTTCACCAGATATCTCGTATATGTCTGAAAAGCGCTCCGTTGCTTCTCGAAGCTAGGTCTGCACTCAATAAATATAATAATAATAAACCACAGGCGGGAGGCCACAATCTCTGATGCTAAATCGCAAATGCTATGTTATGCTCTCAGGCTTTTATGCTGCACCAAGTTATCAGGCAAAGAGACTATGCTTGTCCGTATTGTTGACGCCTTGTGCCTCCCGCCCACAGGGGCATACAGACTTTGGTCTGTGAAAAGGAAAGGAGCAGAGGGAAACCAAGAGAATGGGAAAGAAAATCGGTGCCACAGACCGAAAGCAGGACTCAGCAGCGGGGAAGAAGGTTTTGTAAAAGCATGGGTGCATGTGTGCCCAGTTAGGTGGACCATCGATTTAGAGTGGCACAAACATGACTATTTCATAACATTTATGTAATCAGTTGGAATGTGTAACAAGGCAGGGGTGGAGAATAGGAAACTAGTACATTAGGATACATGTCAGCCTCGAGCTGTGCTCGGATAATCCTATAGGTTTATGTGTCTTATTTGCCTAGATGAATCTGTACAACGCTGGCCAAATTACAGCCATATGTGGACTACTCAAAAATAGACTGTAACAAGGTGAATGTGTTCACCTTGCAGAGGTTAGCACGGTGCAATCGACTAAGGGCCTCATCACGACTCGGATACCGCCCAAATGTATTTGTATTACAGGACACCCATCTGGCGGTATTACTGCCGGATCACAGGTTGAGCGGTAAATGTAATTCCCCATTCCCCAATTGGGTATTTTTTGGTGCAATTACCGTCAGCAGTATTACCGCACAGTAATTGCATCGAAAATCGGCATTTTTCTGGTAGATTTACCCCCAGTTTATGATATGATATGATATGATAAGATAGAGCTGGGGGTAAATGCTGCTATGCTCCTGTTTGGGCGGACCCTTAAAAGCAGCGGTAATAGCGTTACCGCCGCAACTCATGATGAGGGTGTAAGTCTGAAATGACAGCCTGACACCTTGAAAGTGAGTTCATCCTTAAGCGATTGTTCCATGTTCATGTCATGCTAAGGAAGGTCTCATGGATGAATCGGCGTATATCTACGATCACTTTCTCCCAGCGGTGCGCCTTGCTCATTGCCACCAAAACTAAAAGGAAATATAAAGGAGTCAAAAGAATGGAAACCAAAGAAGGGAGACTTCTATCAGCCCATCAGATAGCTTAGAATGTTTGGCGCTTACCACTGACATCCATGTTCTTCTTGCAGGTTAAAGAACTTTTTCTTTATCCTGACAGGGATGAAATTGATAAATGGAGTTCAGCTAACATAGCTTTCAACTTGCCCAGTCTCCGCCTTGGATGAAGTCAAATGTTTTGGGGGATGATCCCACTAACGCCAAGGGGATGACAATTTTTTGGTGGTTGATAACGTTTTTCTGGGAAGTCTATGGAAGATGACGAGCCTTGTTGATCTTGTAGGGAGTGTGAAACTATTCCAATGCATGCTGACACCCTCCAAAATGAGGGTAAGTTGGCAGGTATACCATTATGATTTATTGATTATTTACGTTCACTTATATATATAGTAAATATTATATATTTACTACTACATATAATTAATGGCCTGCCCTGAACGTGGAGGTGCATAAAGTCATATTTGTCAAAGTAATGCCCTGAAGAAGAGTTGCCCTTGAAACAGGTATCGTGTAGGCAAAATTAGGTAAGCAACGGCAGAAGAGTGGATGGAAATGAAGTTAATGTAAGAATAACACTTTTTTCATACCTGTGAAGGATTATCTGTACGCAGCACAGGTGCTGCAGAGTGCAAGGGGAGTTTTGTAAGTACATTAGTAGGTTTGCAATACATTATGTAACAGTTGTTTTACATTGCTAAAAAAAAAGGCAAAAACATTTATGTCTAAGTCTCTGTGAGTATGCATAATTATTTTATTTAGAAAAGAGAATAAAGTCGGAGGCAGAAATAAGAAAGACAAAAAGGGAGAGAAAAGTGGAAGCAAAAGTGAAAGCACCTGCAGATCTTCCATCCCTCTGGTGTATTCCGCCTCTGGGGCTCGTGTCTGCAGACTTATGGGGGCCTGAGAGGTGGTATAGATGGCGGCACTGGAACTTCCCCTCGTAGATGTTACAGAGGCGCCATCCCATGAGGAGCTGTGAGGCATGGTGTGTAAATTAAGGCCTAACATGCAGTGCTGGAAATGGAAATGATTTAGGGAATCCCACCAGCGATGGAGTGCAAGGGGGGAAATCTTTCTCAACCGCCTCATAAATAAATTAAAATGTCCCTTTCAGGAGCGGTTAAACAGGAGCCCCTGGAAAATAACCCATGAGAAGAGTCTTTCACTTCTTATAATGTTGCAAGCAAAGTTTATATGGTGCACACTTTTTAAACCTCAAAAGACTATGCTATTTTCTGCAGATCACTCTTCTAACAAGCAATTTCACAGGCATACTGACCAGACCTTCAAGTGGTCTTGTGGTTAAGTGTCTCCACCCTGGTCTGGTCTCAAGGGTTCGAATCCCTTCTCAGCAAGATCCGGAACACCGAAACTCTGTAAAGTTTAAGCAAGTCAAAGATACTGAAATACTTGAGGAGTGTAAATAGATTTTCAGAGATCTGGGGAGACATTCTTGATACAAGAAAATCCAGCAAATGACCAGTACTTCTACCAAGTACCACCGAAATCTCTCAAGAGACAGCCACAGTGGGATCGAGTTGTCCTCCCAACCATGTAGCTTAGAAGCAGCGAGGGCGCAGCGGTGTTTTCTACCGTTGTAACCAGGTATGTGTCACAATCCTCTCCCTTTGCTCTTGTTCCCCCCACTTGGGGGCATGATTTGGGGACTATTAACTATTGCCCTTACCTTCTGAACTCTTCCATACAGTACTGTGGTGATTTGGGAGCTCCAAAACCCTTTTTTTCCATTTCACATCTCGATACTTAGGGTTTTTGGCAGCCAGTATGCTTTTTTATTCAAAAGACTATGCTTCCTAGTATTCTTGCCCACTGCTTCATCTCCACCCTTGCAGGTCAAGGTTGGTTGGAGGCTAAGGAACACCTGGCCGCAGGTGCTTGCAAGCAGCACACCGGAGGCATTTGATTGTTAGCCCGCTTTAAAAGCCTCAGTTTCCTTCTGTCCAGCGATGGTCATTGTTGCAGTGTCCCTGCTTGTGGCCGGTCCCTTGTTCCTTGTTCTTATGCTTAGTCATGGACGTCATTTAGGGGTTGCCAAGGGTCGCACCTGTGACCCCTGTGGTCTCCCTTGTTACTCCTAAAAAAACATGTCTTTGTTATTTTTAAATTGAGGCTCCTGGGCTGGGGCCAGCAGAATGTGACTCTTTTGGCCAGCAGGGTGTGGCTCTTTGTTTCTGGGCTGGTTTGCTGATAGCTATACCCATTAAGATAGCTCACTGGGTTCAGCGCTCGCTGCTGCAATTTGCGTGTGATCTGCAGGTTGCAGTTTCGGCTCCCAGCAAGGTCAACTCAGATTTTCATCCTGCTGAGGTTGATAAATTAATACCAATACAGGTTGGGTGATATTGTATATATATTTGTTCTATATGAAGTGCTTAAGCGTAACTTCTATATAATAACACATCATTCTCGTTTGGCCTTGGATGTCTGCTGGCATTCACAGTAATTTGGTAAATGGGCCTATATGCACTGATATTAAGGATGCATATGGTGATTCATTCTTGTATGAAATGCATATCACTTTACAGTGATATCGTCACCATATTTTTCGTAGTGTACTTAGGAACAATGCTATGTGATGCCACTTCCTGTTTTATCAAGGGGTGAAAGGTCATGTTCCATTGCTTCCTGTGATGTCTTTTTGGGGTGGCTTCAAATGGCATCACTTCCTGTGATGTCATCTGATGTCAATGGTTGTGTGATGTCTCTTCCACTACCCATGGCATTTTGGTGAAATGACGTCCCTGTGCTTAGTGTCTTGTTCCTAGTTTCTGGTTTCTTGTTCCCTCAAATCCTGGATTTTGAATTTACTGTTTCTATTAGTATCTTCTGCGTCCTGGATTCCCTTTCTGTCGCCTTCTGTGTTGCAGGCAGCACTTTCCAGTGCTTTCCTTTTCCCGTGCCGCCCAGGTTGTCTGTGTTCTTTATTCCCTTGACTGAACCCTGTTCTGCAGTGTAACCAGTGCTCCAGATAAGATTTGGAAGTGGGAGTATTTTACCTACTATTTTTTAAAGTTGAGAGTAAAATTATTTTTTAGGGAGCAAAAAGGTACGTTCAATTCCCAATGTGAGTATTGCATACGTGAATAAAAATATGTTTTAACTGGAAAACCGAAATGTTTTTGTATTCATTATTTCTTTGCACCAAGGAATTCTTACACATTCAAAGATACATGTTCACTTCTTACGATCAGGCAGTGATAGTAGTTTCTTCCTGTGGTACTACGTGCACTACTGGTCCAGACATATCCATGGAGATGTGTGGGTCAAAGCAGGGGCATAAGCTTCCACGTATCTGTTTGCTATTTTTATTTTTTGTCAGTATTTTCCTATTTTTAGAGAGAAAAACTAGATCATGCACTTATTTATTTATTTATTTATTTATTTATTTATTTAAATATTTATATATTTATGCACTTGTACAGCACACCTAGCACAGAGGCATCTAGATGCTAGCAAGGTACTTTTCAGTAAACATGAGAATATGGTTACGGGTTTGCGATGCTTGAACATAGTTAATACACTACTTATTATATTTTACAATATATACATGGCATTCGTTACACAAATTGTTGACATCCATTACCCAGGTTGTTACAATTTTGCCTTTGTCAAAGTTGTTGGAGGTCTACCTTCTGGGAGGTACATGATTGCGGTACGTTGTTGCTGAAGGTCACCTCTGAAGAGGTACGTTTTCAACTTTTTTTCTAAATGAGCAGAATGAGGTGTCATTTCTTAGGTGGTGTGGGAGGGCATGCCATAGTTTAGGTGCTATTACTGGGAAGCTAGAACCTCCTGCTTTCTGTCTTTAAAATCTGGGTATGGTAAGCAAGTCAGTGTATGCAGTTCGGGTTGGTCTAGTGGAGCTAACTTTACAGATGAGGTCACTGAGATATTTAGGCACCTTCTTCGCTATACATTTGTGAGTCATCGTGAGAATTTTGAAATTGATTCTGTCCTGGACGGGAAGCCAGTGAATGTAACTTCTAGTGGCGGAGATGTGGTCATGTCTTGGGATATTTAGGGCAGCTCTTATGGCATTATTTTGCACTATTTGTCATTTTTTATATTTCTAGGGCTTGTTCCAGCAAAGAGAGAGTTGCACTAATCAATCCTGGACAATACGGGAGCTCTTGCCTAGGTAATGGAGTTTTCCAGAGTAAGAAAGTGGCGGCTATCTCTGATTAATTTAGCTGTGTACGTGGCTGACGACACCACAGCATTGATTTGTCTGTTTAGCGTAAGTTCGGAATCAATATAGACTCCACGAGTTTTTATTTCGCTCGCTACTGGGATTGTGTTACCATCAATGATGAACGATTTGTAAAGTTGAGAGAGGTTATTAAGTTTCCTTTTATTGCCAATTATGATGAGATCAGTCTTATCGTCATTTAGGCATAATTCATTACTTGCCATCCAAGCTTGAATGGCTAGGTATATTTCATTTAGCTTTTTAGAATCATTGTCGTAGCATCCGGTATATGGTATGAGAATCTGGGTGTCGTCAGCATAATTAGTATACGAGACACCCATATTATCAAATTTGTCAAATAGTAGTTTAGTAAATGCGTTATAGAGGGTAGGTGATACATGAACCGTGTGGAACCCCAGAGGTTACTGGGATTGGCTAGGTTGCTGAGGATTCTGCGAAGACTCTCAGGGTCCGGTTAGATAAGAACGACCTGATCCAATTAATGGAGTCAGCTGAGAATTGGGCTGCAGTGTCCAGGTGATGGCATAGGATGTCGTGGTATCAAACGCAGCAGACAGATCTAGTAATAGGAGGATGCACAATTCTCCATTGTCCTTGTAGTGATCCATTTGCGACTTCAGGTCCAGTAGGGCCGTTTCCATACCGTGACCTGGTCTGAAGCCAGATTGTCTTAAACCTAAGAGGTGATTGTCCTCGAGGTATTTTGGGATTTGCATGTAGGCTGCATGATTTAGTATTTTAAGTAGGAAGGGGACGGGTGTGATAGGTCGATAATTAGTTGGAATATTAGGGTCTAAGGATGATTTTATGAGCAAGGGTAGAACCCAAGCTGTTTTTAGGTCATTAGGGACTGTGTTAGAGGCAAATGAGTTATTAATGAGGTTAGTGACGAATGATGCTAATTCCGTCGCACAATCTTTCACCAGAATTGCAGGACATGTGTCCTCTTTACATCTGGAAGGTTTTAGACTTTTAACGATTTAAGGATTGTTTTTGTTCAATTTTGGATTGTAGGAGAGAGATTTTATCTGCAAGGGCGTTCTGGATGTTGGAACACCATTGTGCATCTTTGATCGTGTGACCGGTCGTGGCTGCTGGGGGCTCCAGTTCCCTGACAATTGTGAATAGCTCTCTAGTGTTAGATTGGGCATTTAGAATTCTGTGATTGTAGACTTCACTTTTAGATTTGATGGTTTCAAGTTTGTAATTCTTAGCTATGGCTTTGAACATGGTTTTATTTTTTTGAACTTGCATTTTGATCCATTTGTTTTGCGCTGATCTGTTTTGTGCCCGCAGGGCTTTGAGTTCAGGGGTGAACCAGGGATTGATGTGTGCCGGTGGTTTAGACTTTTTACTTTTAACAGGGGCGAATTTCTCTATAGCTGTTTTTATAGTTTTATTGTAATGACTGACCAGTGTTGACAGGTTGCAGTCCAAATCTTGTGTGGTAAGTAGAGGTAGCAGATTATTTTGGTTAATGTTTTTCGGATTTCTAGAGGGGGCCATCATGATGGGCTGGTGGTTTTTCAGGTCTTTAGTGATGATAGTTGTGGTGGAGGAGATAATATTGTGATCGGACCATTGTGAGGGGGTATTTGACTGGATGATAGTAGAGCAATTAGTATCCGCTAGCCAGTCCAGCGTACGACCTTTATCATGCGTTGATGTAGTAATTCTTTGTGCGAATCCTTGAGCTTCTAAAGTGTTTGCTAAGAGATTGGCATTTCGATCTACGGGATCGTACAGTCCTAAATTGAAGTCACCCATGATAATAGCTTTAGAGTATGGTTTCAGGTTATGGGTTACAAGTGTTGTGATATCATCTTCAAAGGTAGAGATCGCCACGGGGGGGTCTGTAGATGATATGGAGAGTAAGTGTGCATACTGGTGTAAGGAAAATTATTACTGTCATAGCTTCACCAGATGTGAAAGGTAGTTCGGGGGCTATTCTAATGTCTAAGGATTCTTTAGCTAGTAGGGCAACTCCTCCTCCTCTTGCGGTTGCTCTATCTTTCCTGTAGATGGTATATCCTTCCGGGATGGCTGGGGATAGGGGGGGCCAGAGGCTGAGTGGAGCCAGGTTTCCTTAACTGCTAGGAAGTCTAGGTCGTTCACTTTTAAGGTGTCTGCAATGTCCTGAGCGTGCGCTGTGATGGATCTAGCGTTAGCGAGGGCTCCTTTTAGTGAAACTATGTGCCGGCTATTGGGCTCAGTGGTAGTAACAGTGATATGGCTGGGGTCATTAGTTATATTAACCTCGGGTAGTTGGACAGTGGCGGGGTTAGCCAGAGATTGGTGGACATCTTGCAGGTAAGGTTTTTTCAATGAGGCCTTGTGTAGACAAAAGGATAGTCTGTGTATTCTCTGTAGGCCTGTGATAGGTAGTGATAGCCACAGTGTAGGAGGGCTTTGTTGAGTAGGGGTAGGGTTGATGACTGTATTCAGATGATTCTTATGTATGTGTTTAGTATAAGTGTGATGGTGGGTGAAGGGGTCCTTTGTGGATAGGAAATTCTTGTATCTCTTATGCATAACACGAGAGGATAGGTGGTTTCTTCTCAATAGGCCAGTGATAGGCTGTGAGGGCCATGTACTCAATGGAATCGAGTTAGTAGAAGTTGTAGCTGAAGGTGTCTTAGGACAGGTAGGTTCAGTTCTAGTGGAGAAGGACTGTTGTAGCCGCTTGTGGGCAGTAAGGTATCGGAGGTGTCCGTTTTTGGTGTGTCAGCATTAGTAAAGGCCTTTGTGATGGATGACTGGAGGCGGGCTAGTCCATTGGTGAGGTGTATGTATGCGCCTGCTGTGCATGGCTGATTCATAGATACATTGGGATATGGTTGGAGCTCCATGTAGAAGTTAATAAGCAAGGCTAGTGTTAGAATCATAAGAAGTGAGGTATAAGGCAACATTTCCTTCAGGTCATTGGTGGAACATGTGAGATAACTAACCTTATCTGTAGGGCTGAGTGAAACGTTTATCCTTTGGACATCCCTCATTGTGAGAGTTTCTATTTTTGCACCCTTTTCCTTTCCTTATCTGAGTGGGGAGGTTTTGGGCTTGTAATTTTTCTTCTCCTGCTCCTGTTCCTTGACTTTGTCTTGGAGTCTGTTCCTGGTTTTCCATTGCACTTCTCTCTTTATTCCCTATTGGTTGTTAGGTGTGATGTACTGTTGTATCCAGCTCCTGTGTGAAGGCCTATGCTTTCTCGACTATTATGTCAGCACTATTCCTACTTGTCCCTTGTTAGGAGCCTTGCGTATTAAGTAATCCCCCTTTGCTGCTGTATTCTTTTGGGGTCCCTGTTTGATCAGCAGGGTCTAACATTCCAGGTGGTGTATCACATCCATGTGAATATTGTCTTTAAGTTACTTTATATGATACCATTAAGGGTGTTAGCTCAAAGATCCTGTCATTGCTTGTCCTATATGTGGGTTTAGCGCTGACAGTACCTGTAACAGCAAAAATGGGCGAGGAGCTTGCAGACTATATTTGTGATCATACAATCTTCTTATCTTTCCCAGAGGCTCACTGTCTCCAGAATTAGGCTGGACTACCGCAACAGTCTCTTTCTCAATCTTTCTACCTCTTCTCTTCGCCCTCTTCAACTCATCCAGAACAGGACCGCAACACTTATCCTTGGCCTCAAGGCCAGGGACTGCATCTCTCGGCCCTGAAATACCTCCAGTGGCTCTCAGCGGCTGCACGGATCAAGTTTAAGACCCTCTGCATCGTCCACAAGGCTTTTTGTGGGAAGTGGCCCTTACTACCTTCAACTCTCTCTTCCTAAGTAACTTCCTCCTAGAGCCCTTCGCTCGTCTACCTCTAACTCTCTGCGGTGAGTCACTTCTCCAAGCAGAGATTGGGGTGGAACTCTATCCTCTGCAGGTGCCTCCTTCTGGAATGGCCTCCCTGCCTCTCTCCGCCTTGAGCCGAACCTCCTTAAGTTCCGGAAACTCCTCTAGACCTACCCTTTCTCCTCTTCTTTCTCTCTCTACCCTGCTAACCTTCCCTTGCTCCTGCTCCGTCTGCTGACTGGCTGCCTGGTTGTCCTGTGAGTCTTACAGGGCACCAGCCCCTCGTCCCCTGACCAGTCCCTGTGCACTTGCCTCCTGGCCCTATTTGCACTGCCTCCAGGCTAACCTTGCAATACTGGGATTGGACTGCCCCTTGGAGTCCCCGCCTCCCAGCACTTAACTCCGGGCCCTGCATTTCTGGATGCACTTCTCCCTGTACACTCTCCCCTGCTTTTCTTGTTTGCGCACTTGCACGATCGCAATGACATATGGCCTACTAAGATCGTTGTCTTGTCCTCCCTCTGTTCCCCCTCCCTTGCCTTGTTGAGCCATGAAACACTAAGCACTTTGGATTAAAGGGCTATATAAATTCAATAATATACAAATACACTTGTGTATAGGTGCATAATAAATAACTACTCAATCAATCAAAGTGCCTACCTCACATCAGATTTCATATATATATATTTGTATCACGTTTCACTTACGCATCCTGGAGTAAGCATGTATGTTTCTTGGTTCCTGAGTGCATGTTGTTTGAAACGTATTACTCACTGTGTGATCTTGCGCACATTTCCCTAGCCATATCCACTGCCCTTTGTTTCCCCATGGCAGTATGGGGCTTTGGCAGTACCACTTAAAGCTACTGGTGACACTGATTTCTCTGTCGTTTAAGCCAATAGTTGACAACTTACTTCTCTTCCAGGTGGCCACCATTTTGGCCGCAGGTGAAAGCAAGAGCTCTCTTTTTCAAATGGTGGGCCTGGGGGAGCTTTCTCCCTATTAATTTGACCCTCTACTCTTCATAAAAAACTGACAGGTGGCTGGTTTTTAAACACAAGCCAAGTTGTGGTGCATTTGTTGGCCTACAAGCCTGATTATTTCTGTGTCTAAATTTCAGCGTGGGATTATGGTATGTTGGGACTAGTGCGCGGGTGATGGGACGTCATAGAAGTGGGATGTCCCACTCTGCCTCCACAATGTAATCATGGTACTGAGGAGCCTCCTGTGGATTCTCCAGCAAGTGTGTGAAATCACATGCTTTTTGGCTGGTGATCCCATTGATGTCAATTGGAGGTACTACATTTGTTTTATTGTTGCTCAAAATTTTCTTGGCTGCGGAGCCCTTGATATGATAGGTTATTGATAACACGCTTAATACCCAGAGGTTTTTAAGCGCACACCCATGGATTGAACCACTGTTGCTCCCTGCCCTCTTGCTTCCAAGGCGAGCACATTGCTGCAGAGTTATCATCCTGAGAGGATCTATGGGGGGCAGTGCTGGTCATTGGGCTGGCTCCAGGCGGATACGAGATCCGGCACCAGATGTGTAGCCGTATCTCGGGATCAGGCCAGAGTCAGCCGCCCAAGTCCATGAACCACGCTGTAAAAATGAAAAGGAAAAAAAAACGCCTGCGACGGCAGCATTGCCATTTACCGCCGGCTTTGGCATTGATGTGTAATGCACAATTTTCGCTACATGTACAACTGAAAGGAATCAGTAGCGAGCATTGTGCATTACACCAAAGCTGGCGGTAAACGGCAATGCTGCCGTTGCGGGCATTTTTTTTTTCTTTTTCTTTTTTGGCACTACAATATGAGCCAGGGCTCATCAAGGGGACGTGGCCTAACTGCAGGGGTCCTGCTGGCCCTTTAGGCCACGCTCCCCCGGGGAGCCCCAGCTCAATGGGCCACTGGCACCCCTGCCAGGCATCCTTTTCTAGTGATCAACACCCTCTCCCCATAGGGGATAGAGTTTTGATCTCTGCATTTATTTTCTAAAGGCTTGCCTGGCAGGGGACAGAACCTCGCCTATTCAGCCTTAATGGTGGCACTGCCCCTTGCCAGCTGGGTTGGGGCAGCGTCACCATTAAGGCTGAAAGGGTGAGGCCGCTGGAAGCTGAGGCCGTTTTCCTGAAGACTGAAACTCCCACGAGTTTCAGTCTTCAGGAAAACGGCCTCAGCTTCCATCGGCCTCATGTTTTCTCCATAATGGTGGCACCGGCCCACGGGTATCTCCTGCTTAAAGGGATGCCTCGCAGGGGCGGCGCCACCATTATGGCTGTAAGGCATTTTTTTCTGGAGCCTGAAGCTTTCGCACACAAGCGAGAGCTTCAGGCTTCAGAAAAGAAATCGTTTTTGTGTAGTGGCCGGGGCTGGCAGGGGAGATTAGTGGGCCCCACCTCAAAACGAAATTTCGGAGCCTGCCGGGGCTGAGCCCTGGCAGGCCCCAGCCCACTTAAAGCCCTGGTTGGTGGTAAAATGCAATGTTGCCGTGATGGGCGCTTTTTTCTCTTTCTTTTTGTCTGATCGGATGGCCACTACCAACCCCGCCCCCTCTAGACCACACCCCCTCTGCCCAGGGATGTCATTTCACCAAATGCCAGGGATAGCGGAAGTGCCATCACATGACCTTTGACCTCTGATGACATCACAGGAATTGATGTCATTTGACCCCCGCCTCGAAGTGACATCACAGGAAGTGATGGAACACAACCTTTCACCCGTTGACAAAACAGGAAGGGACATCACAAATTGTTCCTAAGTACACTATGAAAAATATGATTACAATATCACTATAATGTTATATACATTTCATACAAGAATGGATCACCATATGTATCGCTATTATCAGTGTGTACAGGACCATATTACCAAATTACTTTGAATACAAGCAGACGTCCCAGGCCAAATGATAATGATATGTTATTATATAGCACTTATGCTTAAGCGCTTTATATAGATCAAATATACATACAATATCACCCAACCTGTGTTGGTACTCATGTATTGACCTCAGAAGGGTGAAAGGCTGAGTTGAGGTGTTGATAACAGGCTAAATCAGTGACTCACCCCCTGAAGTGTGCCTGAAATAAACCTTTATGAGTCTAGCAATTATTGGATAGAATTCCAGAAAGACACATTATTTGTTATTCCTATTCTTTCTTATTTGGCATCACTGCTCAAAGTGATACCCTTGTGGAACCCCGTTTTTTCTTTTTTTTAAGAGGCCTGAACAAGAAAGTCAGACACTCCAAAAATAAAGAGCCACATGACACTGACCACAGCCCAGGAGCTTACATAAAAAAAGGAAAAAATAAACATTACAAATAAATCTTTTTTTCTAGGGGTAGCAAGGGAGACCACAGGGGTAACAAGGGAGACACCAGGGGTCGCAAGTGCGACCCCTGGCGACCCCCAAATGATGCCCCTGCCTCTGCCCCACCGCCCAACACCTCCCCCACCCCCGCACTTGTGGGATCCCCCACCACATTTTTTCCATTTCCACCACTGATGGGGGGCATGGGCACACCTCCCAACTGACGGCGGGGGTGAAAACCACATAGAAATGAAGGAAGGAAGCGGGGGAGGGGGGTGGATAGCTGAAAAGGAAGTTATAGGGAGAGAGAGGGGACATGGCCTACATTTGCACAAGTCAGTGCCATGTAAGCTGCGCCCATAAAACAAAGAGAAAAAACGATGGCGGGGCGGCATGAGCTCTAGGATCATCCCAACACTGGCTGGGAGAAAAACAATTCCCGATGGATTTTGAAAAGGCACATCTTTCCTCAAGTGGCTTTTATTGCATCACGAAATGTCTAAATATTTGCACCCTCCACGGTGCGCAGCCGCCTCCTTCTCGTGCTCGTGGCACACTGTAGGCAAACAACCGCGTTCCGAGGCGGAGGCGGGAACCCTTCCCCCACCACTCGAGTGACAGCGAGGCGCCACGCGCGCCTTCCCGCGCTGTCTCCAGGGAGCGCCCTGCCTGTCAGAAGCAGTTAGAGGAGGCTCTGCTTGGCCACTGTCCTGCTGCTGCTGCCACAGGAGCTGGGCATTCCCAGGAGCTTTTCCTCACAGGCTGAGGAGGCAGCACACGCTGAGCCCCGCCTGAAGAGATGGAGGCCGCCATGTTTGGCCTCAAAAGTCACGAGCAGGCCATGGCTGATGAGTTGAAGGTCACAGCTTTATATGTTCTTTCACATCCAGGGAAAGGAGCTGATGTTCACACTTGCTTCTTGTTAGACAGAGAAGCAAGGGAACCCTTTTCTGAAACTGGCAGTGTTAATGGGTGTTGCCTGTTAGCTCATTTTGTATGAGAGTGTCTATGCAATGTATTTGTGAATGAGAGAGTGTGTGTATGATATATGGGTGCCTGGGTTCGCATATATATGAGCGAGTGTATGTGAATGGGATGTTTAAATGAGTGAGTGAATGTGTAATTGTTTGTGTGCTTATGTGTAATGCTGGGATACTACTATTTGATACTTGGGCCCTACGCTAGACAACCCTTGGGGTAGAACAGAGGTGGCGGGGGATCCAAGTTTGCCTCACCCAGTTTCTGAACTGGCCCCTCCCATCTCGGGAGGATAGCTCAGGGGCAACGTGCTCGCCTTGGAAGCAAGACGACACGGAGCACCACAGGGTAGATCACTGGGTCCGTGCTTTGAAACCTCTGGGTATTAAGCGCGTTATAAATAACCTATCATATCATACATAGATTTTCACATCCTTCCAAGGATAGAGTAAGAACAAGAGGGGAGTCCAGCTGTTTTTTGGCAACAAGTTCCACTCCACCTCCTCTGCGACCAATACGGTAAATCCTTTATATTTTATATCCTTCCAGAGTTGTGTTATCTGCAGATATGGGGGAGGTTTCCTGAAAGCATATTTCTGTTATAGCAAGCATGTCCGGTTAGGTGTGGAAATATAATCACAGAGTTCGGTGTCATGGCGGCAAGCAGAGCGAGTGTTTAGGAGGCACATGGTGAAAGGTTTATCATACTCTGCAGTATCGAGGGTATGGTCAATACTTGGGTTAATATCTGATGACATGGAGACATTGAGGACAGAGTCATTATGACAATCATAAGAGTGCCTCCAGGTGTCCTGACCAAGCTGCATCGATATCGGTGTTTATTTATTTAAGGAAGAAATATTAATTTATTCACGAGTTTAGACACACATATAAAATAAGTAGGTTCACAAATACACAATTGAACCTTAAAAAAACACACATGTGAGCCCCGACGGGCAAACAATCAAGTACAGAATGTTTTTACTCCACACTTAACTTTTAGATGTTTGTCTAAACTCATGAATAAATAAATATTTCTTCCTTAAATAAATCTCTATTCTGTGACCACTAACAGCTAGTATCTGTACAAACTAGCTTACTGCTTTTTAGGCCTACCTTTTTCTGCACGGTGAACAAGGATAGCTATTGACTCATTTTACTGCTTTCCACTAGTCTAGTAGTCCACAATTTGGTCGGGATGGTGCACCACCGATTGCATCCACATAGAGCGGTTGGAAAACTTCCCACGTCTCGCTTCTGTAACAAAAAAGCGGCAATCGTTAAGCGACCCCTTTGGGTCGAACTGTTAGTCCCAACCAATATGTCATTAAATCTGCCCAGAAATCCCTTCTGCTAACTATAGGTATTCCCGGGATATTCCTAAACCATTGTAGAAAAACCCACAAAAACAGACCATGACGGTCTCAACTTGCACTGCGGCCCGTGATATTAAGGATGCCCGGAAGGGTTAACCTGAGTAAACAGGACCCCATGGAGAGACAGTCTGCCCAAGTCAATATTTGCGGCATCCAGTGTACTAATGTAACCTGGTCTTACCATTGTTGGGTTCCAAACACTCTTCAAACCACCCATCAGAGTACTAGGGTGCTTGTAACCACACTCCGTCTAAGTTGGAGCCCTGATGACTGGAGATTTATTTCCCTTTTTTCTTTGAGGATGTGCAGATCACATGACCCCACTCACCTGATGTTTAAACGCAAATGCTAAACCACATGGGCATAGACATAGGCAGGGACATAAACAAAAGACACAAGACACCAATCATGCACGCGGCTCTCTATTGAACACATATGCTGGACTACATGGGTATGGGCATAAACAAGAGACAAAAGCAATAGACATAGGACGCCAGACGTGCATTCGGCTCAAGGGCCCACACTGTTCACTCAAACGGACTCAAAGGTCAGTAGGAAAAACAGCTCAATGATTATAGCCGCAGCATTACACAAACCATATCTAAACTCTAGTCTCTGAACTTCTATTGGCCCAAACCAACATTAGCGTGAATCACGCACATTCCAACATGGGCCATTTACACTGTAGTGGCCATGAGTCTACACGAAGGATCCTAATGAACATGAGCAAATTGATAACCTATATCCTAATTCTTGAATATTATGTACTCATATTTATGGAGCCAAAAACAGCAGGACTACTTGCCATGGAGGCATTGATGTTGAATGTTTTAAATCAAGTCAGGGTATACATATTATAGAACGAATTTACAGCATACATTATCTGCTGCTGGTAAGTAGACACAAGATATTACGCAGGAGCTGGAAATTGTACTCCGAAGTCCCATTCTTCCATAGCATGTAATCCTCTCTAAGATGTTTTAAGATTAAAAATATATAGTTGTTCTTTATAGGCCAGTTTTTGTACTTCATGAAACGTTGTCACTTCTTGAATTTTATCTACACAGAACCAGGAGAAATCCTCCAATTAGTGGTGCACTTCTGCAAAATGAGTAACCAAAGGGGCATTCAATGTCCTTGTTCGAATTTTGGAGCAATGTTCATTTATTCTTAAATGGACTTCTCTAGAAGTCTTAGCAATGTAAATCATTTTACAGGGGCGCATTGCAACATAAACAGTATTCTTACTTTTACAAGTCATAAAAGCGCCTATTTGCCAAACTTTGCTCTCGTGTACAAAAGATTGAATTTCCATGGATTATTTGCAAGCTACAAATAAGGTGCCGGGGTAATGTCCAATCACTTGCGCACGGTGGACATTCAAAATGGTTGTATGTATGTTTAGCGGGCACGCGTCTAGCTTTAGTGAGTTTCTGTTGAACATTTTGGCTTTTCTTTATAAAGCAAAGAACGGTCTTTCCATTTTAATGCCTATTGTACTCAAAATCTTCACTTTTCAAAATGGTCCCTTGAATTGCCCCGCTATGTTGACAAAATGTGGAGGAGCAGACCGCAAACCCATATATCTGCAACAATATTCTTGAAACCCACTGGGGCTCAAGCACCATTCAGAAGTTATGCTATGTCATGTTATCCTAGGGGAATTTTATCAAGCGCATCGTTCACCCAAGCGTGTCTTGGCGCTATTGAAAGATGTGAATTGGTGATTCATTCTCAAGGCAGATTAAGGAGATATGTTTTAAGGTGTCTACAGAAGGTAAGTTGTTTAGGTTCTCTGCATTAAGATAATGGGAGAGAGAGAATTCCATGGTGGTCAGTCAAAATGTCCAAAAAAAAAGTCGAATGACAATAATGTCGAAAAATAAATGTTGAAAAAAAAAAGTCGAATTCCCTCTTTTTTAATTATATATTTATGTTGGGGACAGGGAATAAAAAAAAATGGGTAAAACAAAAAAAAAGGGGGCTTGGGGAGGGAACCCCCCATTTCGAATAATAAACGTCATAAAAAAATTGTTTTTTTGACATTCGACTTTTTTGTTTTCCATTTTATCACTATAAACCGAATTCCATAGCCCTGCTGCATGTATAGTGAATGAGCGTCCGCCCATTTGTTCTTTTTTGCAGTGGGGAGTGACTATCTTTATTTCCTGATTTGGCTCTTGATGGGCGACTATAGGTGTGCATTTTAAGTCTGTTTGGAAAAGGAGAAAGTTTGGGCCGTTGTAGACTTTTACATACCAAACGCATACCCTTAAAGACAACTCCCTTTTTTTACGCCAGTGTAAGGATCTTAAAGCAGGGGTAATGTGATCTAGTTTTCTCAAATTCAACAAGGTCCTGTCCGCAGCATTTTGGACCCATTGTAGTTGCTGCATTAGGAGATCTGGGAGGCCCAGATTGATGCTGCTGTTGAAGTCTAAGCATGAGGCAATGGGCGCATTCATGACTCATGCCTGATGTGTGAAAGGAAGATATTGAAGTATGTGTTTAATTTTCCAATCAGACAAAAACTTGGTTTGGGCACTGCTTCGCTTTTTGAGGATAAGATGTGGTCCAGAAGGATGCCTGCATTAGTTTCGTCTTGTTCAGGTACTGGGCATTCACCGAAGGTTTCCGGCCAGTAAGAAGAGTTCCAGATGTTGTGGGTATGTTTACTATCAGGATCTCGGTCTTATCTGGGTTCATTTTCAAGTAGTTTGAGTCCATCCAGAAGGTGCTACTCACTTGTATCGGCATTGCAACTGGTGTATAGACTGCAAGCTAAAAGACCCGCATGGAGTTTTGAGGGCGGATGCCCCGGGCCCCTGATAAGTAATTCTGGGCTGTGCTGTTAATCTGCGCAGGGGGGATGGAAGAACCTGACCTCATCTTGGGGAAGAGCAACCAACAGCAGCGAAAGCTCTCCTTTGAGGTCCAGGAGACAAGCAAAAAAATGAAGTTGGTTGCAGCCACCGCACAAGAGCCTGAAAGGAAAATGGTGACTGTGTGGTAAGGCACAAACACCTCTAGACATTTCTGAGGGATCTGGGCGTCCAGCATCAGAGAATCACCCCCTGCTGGCTGCAAGGAAATGGAGATGCAAAGCACTTTATTTGCAAGTTAAATAAAACACTCAGGATAGCGATGGAGCACCAAGAAGACCCTTAAGGGGGGATACCCCATAGGGACACAGTGGTAGAGCCGGTCAACCTACAAGCACCATTCCTACAACCTCAGGTGAAGAGCCTGCCACTCTCGATTAGCAGAAGTGTGTAGCGTAAAGAGTTGAACACAACGTAGCTAAGAATTTGTGCCGGGGACTCAAGAAGCCAGAATTTGATGTGGGGGGAAGGTTCGCAATCTTAGTAATGTACTGACGCCCACAAATCAAATTCATTCTACCATTGGACCTCAGCCAGTCATGGTGAACACTAAGGAGGGCAGCATGGTGACCACATGCCGTGGGCAGTTGTCCATCACCAGGGCTTCATCGCATTTGAAGCAGCTGGAAAACGCAAGAGATAAGAGAAGCATCGCCGATCACATGGCCCAAGATAGCAAAGATTGATTTTCTGAGAGCACCATCAGTATGAGAAATAATTGAGGATGAACTGTTATCCAATTGCGTACTGGGGACAGTGAATGATACCCTTGCCCCGAATTCCGAGGAACCGGGTGAAAGTACCCTGAGAGAAGAACCACCAGAGAACCAGCCAAGTTCAAGGATTTGAGTGTGGGATGACAAAAGCGGCGCAGTGACAGAAGGCAGCGTGCCTGCACAAAATAAAAGGAATGATCTGCGTGCAGTGTGCAGAGCCCATGGCACTAAAACCACAGATGTGTCACCTCTTAATTGCTGCCTTCACCCGGCCCTTGCGGTGCCCCGCTCTACGGTGTACTCTTTCCTCCTGAGGTACATCTTACCTCCTGCATTGCCGATGCAGGTCATCCCGAGCCAAGGGCTCCCCTGCCTGCACCTCCGGCCCTACAGCCAGGAGCTCATATGGAACCCCACCCGCAGTCTCAGCAAGCAAGTTTGCCCCCCACAGTCTCAGTCAAGTAAGTTTGCCCCCCACAATCTCTGAAGTTAACCCCCCGCCCAACATTTCAAGGGTTAGATCCCCCCCTCCCGAAATGTGCACCCCTGCACAGACCTGTCTCAGAAGTGCAGAGAAATGCCAAACCGGGAAGCAGCAAGCAAATGCAAGAATGCCCTCAAAGGTAGGCTTAACCCATCCAGGGCTTCCCTCCGTGATAACGCTGCCCTCGCAATTACATAGCTCAGACAACGCTAGCCCATTGCTGCTTCAAGATTAATGAAAACAATTAAGTATGTGATATTCTATGGAATATATAGAATCGGTCTAGAGTAATATTTTACTAAAGATGCAAATCCACTGTCTGCCTCATGACTCTGTTCTAATCTACAGCTCAGCTCACGCAACGTCACAGCGCCCATGCAGCAGGTCTGGGGCTCAGCTGTCACTCCCTTTCCTCTCCCCGGCACCTCTGCTCATATAGGAACCCTGTCCTATTGAGGATTTCCTCAGCCTCTTCCTTGCTCGCGAGTGCTGCTCACTGCCCCTGCACATCACAGCGCTATACTGTGCTCACAGAACACCCACCCTGCACCTGCGTGCTAGGGGTGTGTCCATCACTTCCGGTTCCTCCTCTAGGGATGTGCACCCAGCCTCAGTCCGCGCAGACATTTGATCTTTCGTAATGTCCTCCGGCCTAGATACCTACATTCCGATTGGCTCTGCCCAATTTAACATTCCCTCTAATGATATTCAAATTTATAAGACTTGAAAATATCAGGCATAGGCACACAGATTTAAAAATAAAACAGCTGTGAGTCAGGAGGTTAGTCCCCCATTCAGGCAGCTCCCACCGGATTCTGCACTGTTGGCATATATGTGTATCGCAGAAAGGCATCCTGCAGCCACACCCCTTGGATCAGCCAGCATCTTTTCTGATGTTTCCAGTCACTGCTGCAGGTGGTGGGGAAATCTTCTGTTTGGCACCCTCTGCTAGCCAGCACCTAGGAAGCATCCTAGTTTGGCCAGTACCTCCACTGGCCCGTGTGGTGAATGTTTTTTCATTAGACGATTTGCAATGTTGCCAACCAGGGCCAGCCCTAGCTCCGGCAGTGCCTGGGGTGAGGAAAATAAATTAGCCACCTCCCCTGAGGTCAAGTGCCAGGGGGCGAAGGAGTGCCTTGCAGCGGCGCTCTATTTAAGAGTTTAACTCCCCGCTCCCGAGGAGTTAATCACATTACTAGGGTGACGATGCTAAACCAGCATGGGGTGCCCTTCCAAAGGCTGCCCCATGCTGGTTTAGCATCAGCACCCTATTGTAATGAAATGTGCCTCACACCCTATTGTAATGAAATGTGCCTCACTCTCGCGCTGGTGTGCCCGGAGCCAGCACGAGAGCGGGGTGCATTTCCTTTCAATAGGGCACCTTCACGCCCCCATGCCAACACGGCAGAGCCCTTGAAAGATTTCTCTGAGCTGGCGTAGCGGGCCCGCTACTGTGAATCCCTGCGTGACTGCCCAGGTTTCCCGGGCTTAAAGCCGGCCCTGCTGTCAACATTAGTTGAACATACATAGAGCTGTCTGTGGTAATACTGCAGCACAGTCCTGGGATTCTGCATTCCGTGGTGTGAGTATGTGTGTGGAAGAGTGCATACCTTGAGCACATATAATAACCTTCATCATTGCTACTCTTCCTCGTCACAGTCCTAACACATTGAGCTGTTCCACCTTCACACAGGGGTCATTATAACCTTGTTTTTATTGTACTTCTGGTGAGACTCCTCCCCTTCCACTCTCTGATACATACGAGGAGTGCTCCTGTTATTATTCCAGTATTTGCAGCAGCAAAAGCCTCCCATTGATGTGGAGAGAGGGCAGGAAGTAATGACTGTGATGAAGAGGACATGGGGTAATGAATATTGCCAAATGAGATGAGGGCTTTATTTCCACGTCTCTCTTCCTTGTCTGAGTCCAAATAAATAGTAGAATGCCTCAGCCATTGCTTGGGCTTGTGGTCAAAGACGCCAATGGCCCAGCCTCATTATATAAAAATAGGGAATTGCACAGATGGGGACTGCCAACATTTCTACTTCCGAGTAACCCACCACCCCCTGTCAAGTTCCGCCATTTGCCCTATGAGATGCAAAAAGTATTAAATCAAGCAAATTCACAACAGGCTTTTTTACACCTGGTAATAGTGAAAATGCTGACTGCCCTTTCCACTTGGCAGACAGCCTACGCAATGGATTCGCATGGAATCTGCCTGCTTTTAAGTGTTAAATATAGGCCGCTTCCTTAGGAATGCATTCAGCGTATAAACGTTATTGGCCTTGAAGGCATTGAAGGCATAATGGGTGTGCACAGCAGAAAAGGGACATCCATTTTGTCACCATATTCCGCATCCAAAAACAATGAAAATGCCACATATCCAATCAAGTGAACAAATAAAACGAAGACATTTGGGGATTCTTTTCCCCAAGGTCCCCGAGTGCAAAAAGTGGTGTTAAGGCAGGTGTATGAGTCTGTCTCTTGCACCCCTTTTTTCCCTCCAATTCTTGGAAAAAGAGGCCCCCAATGCTGGTTTGCATTTGTTCACTGAGCTGAGCACTCTCCTTCCGAATCTGCTACCATAGTTATCCATAACATCCGGACAGGTGTGTGCTTCTACTCTGTGTGGCACAGCCCAAGATGCTGCCCAGCAGTCGAGCATGCACACTCCTTGAAATTCGGCCCAGGATAGTGCCATCACACCAGAGGTTCTGCCATGGACAAAGGAGGGCAGGGAGATGCTTCTATTGGTGTTGGCACTGGACCTCATCCCTCCAGTCCATCTATTGAGAGATGTAGGAGCAGCTTTCCGTCCTGGGCAGGAGGAGCTGAAAGTCACAAACAGGCCTCCTGATTTATGAACTTGCTGGTTGCTGGAGACCATCAGAACCACCCTCCTAACATGTATTGCACCTGTTCCTCAGTAGATGGATGGATGGATTGATGGATGCCAGTTGGTGTAACCTCCTCGTAGCAGTGGAAACAGAAGAACATCTTGGATGCAAAGCCAGGTCCAATCTACTATGTGATGGTTCGAGGTTTACTACCAGAAAGTGTTCCCTTTATAGAAGTGCCTCCAGTTCCTCAATCCATCTGGCTGATGTAATGGAAACCAAATAGAAGGTTTTGAAGGAAAGGGATTTTTGCTCAATGGATTTCACTGGCTCAAAAGTCGGCGAATGCAAGAACCCTAAAATCACGGGAACGTACCACAGTGGCACTGGATATATGCAATCTGGATGGGAAAGACTTCCACTTTTCAACCTCCATGATAGTAAAATCAAGGTACCTTCTACCACACTCAGTGGCTCTCAGAATGCCTCAGTGGCTGCCCATTGGCTCCTTAGGGTAGAAGAGAGTGATAGACCCGGCTATAACACGTCCTGCAGGGATTGCAACACCGTGAGTGTTGGGTAGGACAGTGTTTGTTGGTCATCCATGTGAATCGTATTCCAAGTGATCCCAGTGCTTTGTCTAAGGCAGCCATGTGGAGGCCCTTCAAGACATTTGTACAGATTTAGCAACTTCGTTGAAAGGCCCTGCTGAATCAGGCCTTTCAATCAATCCCTTTCAATTTCTATCCCGCCATCTTCAGTACGGTGGTCCGCGCTCCAGTTTGTTTTATGATTATGTTTTATGATTACAGTGATTATGATTTCTAGAAGTTTCCTGCGTGGGGTGGGAGGAAATAATACTGCAGCTTCCAATGCCATTCTTGGTCTCAGAGGGAGCCATCCCCTTCTTGGCTTTCCTGGGAAAATAGGGAACCACCAGTATCATAGAGTGGGGACCTTCTGTCACATGTGTGACCACCCCTTGGTATCAGTGCACAGGGGGAAAGGCAAAAAGTGGTTGCTGTTGTCAATTCACCAAGTAGGCATCTAGCTCCAGGTGAGTATTGTCCCTAGAAGCCAACAAGTCCAGAAATGGGGATCCTGCAAATCATTGTGAACATTGCCTTAGGGAGCGACATTAATCCTGATTATGGGATTAACCTCCGCAGGAGTTCTGCTCTCTGATTCACTAGTCATTTTATACCTTATTAGTGAACAGGCCCGTGTACATGGGCCAAAGTGCAGTTTTTCAGTAACACAGTAGGGCCATTATGTATCCTAAGCCTGCAGCTCCCTCTAGCGGTGACAACAGACAAAACTATGTGAATTGGACCACAGTATATCCCAAGGCAACCACTCCCTCTAGCAGAGCAATCTGTGCGTTCTGGCAGCCTCTACTGCGCGTGATGGCATTGGGAAAACATACATCTGGGCTTTTCTTATTGTTAGATGTAAAGAATGGCAATTTGTTTAAAGGGTGTCCATAGCGCTCTCAGCAAATAATAGAAAGAATGGTTAGTTTATGCTCCAGCCAAACACATCACAGCCAATACTGTCATGGCGTGTTCAAATGCCACTGGCTTCCACTTAGAATGAATACATCACACTGTAGTCAATGTTTAAGATGGTGCTTCGTTCTTAGATTTTCGACAATAACACATTACTTCTTGTAAATTATTGAACATGGATGCAGATCCTCAATATTGCTTGTAAATGTTTATACAACTTTATGCATGCACATGGTTCTACATCCTTATGAGTCCTCATTGTTATATTACATCTTCATGGATCTGATTATGTATCGTATAACTCAGTCATTCTTATGAATCCTAAACACTTGTTTCACTCTTTATACAGCTTCATCAGGAGAAAAGGAAGGGATACTGCATATAGGAAGTCAGATTGCCTTGTATCACCCCCAATATGTCAGAGCATTCTGCGCCTCTTTCTCTGCTTTTGTCTGGGAATGTTTGTCTGTGATAGGAGATTCCAGGGTGCAGGCTGTGTATGGGCTAGACCTGAGAGCCAGATGAGATCCTGCATATATGCCATTTTGAGGGAGGAATCCACTTTCGAGTGAGTCGTTTTCAAGGTTGTCAGTGAGTATGTTTTCAGGACCCAGTGAATTACTATAATTTGGACATAAATAGAGGTGCTGAGAGGTGTCTGGTTCTTTCCATTCCTTGGAAATGGTCTCTTCAACCTCTGGGAGAAGTGGGAGGAATGTCTGGGTGAGGAGGAAGTTCATCCTTTGGGTTTTCTTTGCTTAATTTGGCCATTATTGATACTTCAGAAACGATACCGTCCAGTACACCACAGTTATCTGGAACTCTGGCATAGAAGGCAGGCAAATAGACTTGTATTTTCCCTTTGGATCTCCCCAGGATCCAATCCCTTTCCAGTTGAATCTGCACATCTTTGAAGGTTTCACAAATCTTTGGATGATTTGATGCAAAATTGAGCAGTTGCACTCCTCTGCTGTTTCTCCTTAACCTGCAGTGTTGCTCCTATGCTGCTTCCTATGGTGAGGAACGTGCGCAAAAGGGGACGAAGCACTGGATGAAGGCGGCACCCCCCTAAAGGGTCTCTTTTTCTCATTGCACTTTCTCATAGCTGGGAGGCAAGTTATTCCTTTATATCTTTAATCTGCCCCCAAAGTGCGCTAGATTGTTTGAGCTGTGCCGCCCACAACAAACCTCATGCTCTGAAATGAGCTGTTTGGGAACGCCGCTCCGGACCTCAAGACGCCGTCGCGATGGAGTTCTACCCTGCACATGCCCAGGGAATTGAATTCTCTAAGGTTCATGGAGCAAAGTGGGATCACAGCTGGTAGTGCCACTGTGTATACCTTCTGCATTAGCTAATGGCTCAAAAGTAGTGTCATCCTTCTGCCTGTCATGTGACAGGAACAAAAACAGAACGAACCAAGGGAGATTACTCCTCTTATGTAGTGGAAGCGGTGGATACTTGCCATACAAGTAAGGTAAAAAAGCATAATACAGGAGGAGGCAGTGACAAATACTATGCAGTCCGCACTGATTACCATGATTCCTAAACCGGGCAAGGAACATTCTGTTTGCGCTAATTTCCAACCAATATCATTGCTAGATGCAGATGTTAAGCTCTTGGCAAAAGTCTATGCAAGGAGATTTATCAGCTTTCTGCCGAGGCTAGTTCACACAAATCAGACAGGGTTTGTTTATGGTAAGAATAGCTATGATAACCTGAGGGAGTTGTTGAATGTTATTCATTTTAGGAAGGACTCTGCCAAACCTTCTTGCAGCTGTCAGTATTAATGCTGGGAAAGCGTTTGGCAGGATGAACTGGACTTATCTCTGTCAAGTCCTGCATAAAATAAGCTGCCGGCATTGGTTCTTGCATCCCTTTAATTCCTTGTACAATGGGGCTACGGCTGTGGTATTGTTTTACCTATGATTTATTTGCCATTACAAGAGGTACATGACAGGGCTGTGCTTTGTCGCCTATGCTTTTGACTTGTTCATAGAGCCATTGGCTGCTGTGCTCGGAGGGCATCAGGGTTTACGAACGATTCCGTTTGGTGGTTGTGTTTCTAAGGTGCTTTTATATGCTGACAATCTATTGGTGTTACTCTCGGACCTGGAAAGCTCTTACACGGATTTGATGTTATCTTTGCGGATGTTTGGCAAAATCTCTGATTATAAGATTAACGTTGGAATTGTAAGAGGGCTGTGGGTACCACCTTGCAGTCGTACTGGGGGGAGGTTCTCCAGCGTATGGACCTTGTGCTGGGACTTTCTCTTCCTCACATGCTGACGTTTTGCAGGCCTATTTTTCCAGCTGATATTGTCTTGTCTGTTGGTAAGCTCTTTTGGCTTTTGTTGGGGTGGTCCGGAAAATGCCCCGTGATTATGAGGGGCTCATGTTGTGCGCACCGTATGACTAACTGGGGGTGGCGGCAAGCTGCATGCCATGTAGCAATTTCATAGGTATCAAAGTGAAGTTAATTATGGATGGGACTTTTGTGTTCCTGTTGGTCTACAAATTGATACATATTAGCTTGCATGCACTCAGAAAGATAATATGTTAAACCCACCAAATGTAAAAACATACATATAAAAATACATGGGGAATTCATGACTCTCACAAATAAATCAGGAATATAGCAGTTGGGACCCTTTTTGCAAAATGTACTTTGACTTTTAAACTGACTTTGCCAGGTTTTCAGAAGGCAGATGAATCAGTAACTTCAACTCTCGTGGTCAGTACAGCTGTAGAAAATAGCCATGTGTTTTTATGGTCTGATAAGTATCGTAGATAGTTGATGTAATCTCCTGATGCCTGAAATCGTGACAACAGGAGGGTAAGCCATTGCCTAAGGCTATTGAGGATTTTCAATAGTGCAATGAAGTATTAATTGAAGGGTGACCTGGGGAATGAGATGCCATCACTAAATCAAACAAAAACTAATTCCCCCAGCCTTCCTCATATCGCAGGGAATATTCATGCGAGCAATGTGCAGATCAAGAGTTAGGGTTTAAATGGTTTAGGCCAGTTATTGCTAGTAATTATGTTTCAATACACATATAACCATGTGCTGATGTCATGACCTACTACGGACGAATCCTAAGAAGAGGTGTTTTATGAATATGATCTGAAGATGACTAGTAAGATAAAACTGGCCAATGAAAACGTACGAATTGGGAAAAGAGGGGATTTCTTTGAAAAGGGTTTTGGCCAATCATGTTCAGGGGGATTGCAATAACGTATTTGGGAGTGTTTTAACTGTTGCAAAACTGTATAAAAGATCTGAACTGATGTGGTTTGTTGAGACTTGGATTACATTGGTCTTGCAACACTGTCTTACTGCTCCCCAGAGAATTGTGCAATAAACTTGCTTTATGTACAACCATGTACTCACTTCTAAGTGGTGGGCCTGTTTGGGATAAGGTGATTAAAGGCCCATCCGCACATTTGGTGAGCCAGGGTTGGAGTCCAGGCTTTCTGAGATGTTGGGTGTCTTCTGTCCACACCTCTCAGCTGCGGCACCTCAAAATGGGGACCAGTCTGCCATGCACAGTGAAAAAGAGGTCTGTGGACGCCATATTAGGTAAAGGTCCATCTGCTCCCCAGATACGTGGTTCTGTGGCCTAGCGGTGCAGGACGACTTGACTGAGCTCCACATCGCAGTGCCTCGGGTTAACATGAGTGCACGTTTGTGGTGTAGAGCAAGGGGGGAAATAGGGGAGAAAAGGGGTTGTTTCTTTGATTTAAGGGGTTATGGTAAGGCTAGAATTGGAGTGTGGGTGTGAAATTATTTGAGGTTGTGGGGATTGGAAAAGCGGATGTTTTAACTGAGTAATTGAACTGTTCTGTGTTGTGAGTCCCCTGTATATATTTTTTTTACCTCGTTTTGTATTTTAGAGGTGTTAGGGAGTATCTTAGTGTGAGGTGTGTCCTAATACCCCTTAGTTTGCTTGTCTGGTTGGCTGGAGACCTCACCTAAAGGTGGGGTGGTATCTTAGGGTAAGTCAAGCCATAGATACCTTTATGAAGTAGGCCTTTACATTCTTTTGTGTTTGCCATGCAAGTGGAGCCCCTCACCACGGTATTCTTGGTTAGTCGAAGAAGTGAAGGGGAAACTTCCTGTAGTCCGGAAAAGACGATCTTGTAATAGAAAAGGTTGTACTAGTAAAAGAGAGAGAAGTGAGAGCAGCAATGTTGAAGTGGAAAGCATTGCACCCCTCCTATGCTCGAGTGGTGGGGATATCTCTGAAATATTGGCCAGCAAGTGTTTTTGATAAAATGCTGTCTTTTGTGTAAAAGTGAGAAGTAGAATTGAAGTAAGTAGGTGAGTGAGGTAATTTTAGCATAGACGAGTACGGCGAATGAGTGTGAAGTACAACGAAGGAATTGCGTATGGGTAAGAATTGAGTTTTTGGGTAAAACATTTATATATTTTTGTGCCACAAGTTCAGCTCGGATTCAGATTTTTTGTGAAAATATTTTTTAATAACTTGGGTTGGAGTATGGAGACTCTGTTGAATCATTTGTGCCATCTGTTGCCCGGCTATAAGGCAAACATTTTAAAGTATCAGAGAGAATAGTTGCGGGAGAGTAAGTATGAAAATGATAAATTCTTTGCCTAGTGAGGCAATCTATGATACAGGGATATTGGAGAACCTGCATACCTTTTTAACTACCAAGGACACAGGCTCGAAGTTAGAGAGGCGGTAAAACATCTTGGAATTATGGAGTATCTATGAAAAAGGTGGGAAGGACCATAATGTTGAAATTGTGGGGGGGATGGCTGATAAATAAGGGTGCAGGAATTCCTTCTGCACCACCCCCATATGGGTGCTATCCTTTATCACCCACAGAGGGGTACACAGAACCTGAGTTCATACCACCATTTTCCCCAGTGACTACTCCAGTGGTTGCGAGACTGACACAGGTAACGCCTCCATCAGTTACAATTTCTAAGAACTGGGATTTTGAGGAAAGTGTAAGGATAACTCCTTCAGTGGTTATGGCTGCAAAGAGCAGCCATTCTTTCTCTTTCTGTTTTCCAATTCAAATGGGCATGTGATGACAGTGATCCTGACCAAGCAAACATTGCTCGGCCACAAACCTTTAGCATATTACAGTGGACTCCTAGACCCAGTGATGCAGGGACAGTTCCCTTGTAAGCAAGCTCTAGCGGCAGTGGATTTTGCGATTCAAAAGTCTTGAACCAATAATATGAGTTGCCTGGTGACATTTTACGTAAAACATGCAGTCTTCGCGATTCTAGAAAAGTCTAAATCCACGTTGATGACTCAGAAAGTGTCAGAGTATGAGGTCATGTTGTCAAATGCACAATATCACCTAGTAAAGCCTACGACAATTGTAGCACAAGCAGTGCATCCTGAGGATATTGTTCACGATTGTACCACATGTGAGGGAGAAAAGGAAGAGAGGGTGATTGTGAAAGAGGATGCCCTGAAGGGGGGGATGTGGTGATTTTTGTTGATGGGTATTTGACCATCAACCAGGAGACCGGTTGCCATGAAGCTATGGAATGATTGATGCAATAGGTATTTGAATGAGGAGAACTCATGTATTGCAGGTGGGACTAAACCCAGGAACTGTTCAGTGAACGACTTAAGAGAAAAAAAGAAAGAAACACACATGTATGGTAAGACACTCATGTTCATATATTTTAGAATTATAATTAAATAGCAAGGAAGGAGGAACGTGTGTGAAAGGAATAATTGAAGGATGTCACTTACAATGGAAACAATGGACTGGACAGTAGTCTGTTTGCAAATAAGTGGCAAATAATGGAGAAAAAATTGAGAGCTCTAAAAAATTGAAGTAATAGTGTTGGAATGAGAGCAATATGTTTTATGCGATACATGATGAATATGTTTTTGAAAAATAACAAATCATAAGGCTTATTTTTCCTTTTCTTTTGTGTTCTCTCTTTGTTTGTCTATGGTTTGTCAATATATTTTGTTTGATCCTAACAATCCTCCCTTTACCACTCCCTCATCTCTGTCACGATTCAAATGTGCATAATGTTGAAACCCTTGTATAATTAAGCAATGCATGTTTTGGAAAACATAACTGCCCACATTTGAAAAAGGCATGAGACGTGCCGAAACATGTGTTATCACATGGGCCCTCCTACGAGAGTTGAGATTTATGATTAAAATAATTATCTCAATGTTGGACCTAATCTGTGGCGCAGTTCTTGTGTGAGAGGCAACTTTTCTGTACAATTATCAGAGGTGGGGAATTGGTCCTCCGTTTTCTTCTCACATGCGTGGCACACACTAGACCTGAAATTGAAAGGAAATTGTCGCAGGGCATGAGGTGTTGATATCTACAAACCCTGTTTGCTTTAAATAGATGTTAAGTACGCCCTAAGGATTCACTGTTCGTTTCAGTGTAAAGAGGGAGTGGAAATATAATTCTGGAATTTAAATCATTTCTGTATAGGGAAAAGAATGTCTTAGATGTAAATTGTATAAAAATGAATGTATTTGCGGTTTTCTTGGTCCTTGGATCATGATGTCTGACGATGACAACGAGTATACAAAAGGTATATTTAAAATTGTCTAGTTTTATGAAGTCTGAGAAGAACATGTTAAAAGTGAAAAGAAATGTCGATAATAATCTTTTTGATAATGACGATGATGAATCAGATCCTACAATGAATGCACATGGTTTCACAGTGGATAACATATGGTATAGCCATATAAGGAAGGTGGGGAGAGAGTGATCAGGAGGATATTGCTGCATCTGTTCTCTCATCCCCATGCATCTGGTGTTCCTAGGGTATTTATCCCGAGTGAGGTAGAAGATGAGTTATGTCAAGTGCACCTAGCCCTGGGAAGGGTTCATGGGCAGTTTAAAGGGCAGTCAATTACGGCATCAATCTTACAAAGTGACAATGATTGTTCAGTTGCTGAGCATGCAGAACACAAAAATATCAGGTGTATTCAAAGAGCCCAATTGACCTTGGAAGGAGCTATTGTTTCTAAATATTGATGGGAGCAAGGGGTCAAGAGTTGCAGAGCTGGAGAAATGAGGGGATTCTCAGAAGAAGGGGTGGCACGAATAAACAAAGAGTGTGGGACAGTATGGAGAAATCATTTGCAGTATCTGGTGTGGCTCAAGGAGCCAGAAAAACATGTAAAGATACAGACACTTACCCATGTCTCCTTGTGTTTTAAGGGGGATGGCAGGGTGCTCATTGGCACAAATGGGAACTGCAGTCACACCCTTCACATCATAGATCTGGCTTGAGGTACAGCTGCCCTTCTTGATAATTTTGGACCTGTGGACAGAATATGTACATGCCATTGCCTCCAGCCTGCCGAGGTGTGTGCAGTTTCTCCACCCTTCATGTGCCTGTCCTCATGAACCCTGAAGAGAGCCTGGTTTTGGCCCGTTGAATGCCTGAAGTTGCATCAGTGCCCCCTTTATCCCCTGTGCCCCCTCCATCCCTTTCACCACCTTATATGGATAAATGAAAGACTATTTTTGATGGTGAAAATCATGAACAATTGCAATGTAGGAGATGATCAAACTATCTTTCAGCAGCATCATCACAGGCTTTAGCAGACATTCCTGATCGATATTAGTGGGTTTAGCCACACCAAGGTTCTCTTTGCAGCACTCCTGGCATCTGGTGCCAAAGCAGTGGCCAATGCCAAATGGCTCTAGGTGACCAGGCATGAACTCATACTCTTTATGAATGTGTCCGTGTCAGCGTTCAGTGCCATTAGGGAAGAATTAAGGGCACTCAGCCTTATGACTCTTCAAAACAGGCATATACTCAACCTCCTAACAGCAATGGAAGGAGGGGTATGCCAGAAGATAGGGAATACCTGTTGCATGTTTGTGCCTCCCAAGGATACTGCAAACTGGATGCTTACAAGAACTATTGCTCCACTGCATAAACTGAAAGTAATCATAGCAACAGAGGCTGGGATCACCAATGACTCATGGATCGACTCTCTGTTCTCGTGGATGCCTTCTTGGTTCAGCCTCGCTGCAAAGATCGTGTTACATATTTTTGTCTTTTTTCTCATTCTTTTCTGTTCTTGTCAATTGCTCCTACGTTGTTGCTCTGCCAAGGGACCAACAGTTGCTGCCATGATGACCGTAACCCTGTCCAAGCTAAGGCCAACACCACTTCATCCCATGTGGTTACTGTGAAAAACCTGAGGGTATTCTCACTCCTGACCACCCTGGATCCTCTTCTCGGGGGTGCAGGAAAATGCCATAGCTCTTCGATCCCGAACCTTGGGGGTGGAGAAGCAAGGGATGATCACCTGGGTTGAGAGTCCTTGGGGATCAGGAGTGGGGTGCACAAAGACGGGACATGGTAACCCCCTTCCCCTATTGACAACCAACAAAACCATTCCCCAACCTTTATGGGCTATTGTAAGCCATCTCCCCTCATGCGACACTTAACAGTACTGAGACAAGGAAAAGGCAACTAAGAGTGATGAACACTATGTCATTTCTCCACTTAAGTACTAAGACGAGGAAGAGGCAACTAAGAGTGATGAACACTATGCCATTTCACCACTTTAGTACTGGGATGAGGAAGATGCCTGCAAAGTGTTGAGAAGGTCAGACATGTCCCATTAATCATAGTCAGGCAAGCTCAATTGATAAAGCACACCTGCAACCTGTTAAAGGGTTGCAGGTGTGTAAAATGAGAGGCAGAGAACACCACAGAGAACAACAGGGACGCCTGTGTGGGGAGACCAGCAGGGGACCTTGTTTGAGAGGAGGCAAGCCATTAGAGGGAACTGCTGTGAGTCAGTCTGCCATTTGCAGACAGCCGAAACACTGGGGACTGCAAAGGGAGGTGGTCTCATGAAGCGTGGCATGGGAGCTGGGCTCCTTGGGGCAGACTGAAGGCAGAGAAGGGAGCCTTGTGGAGAGGCTGTCGCTTTCCCTTTAAATGAAAGTGCTTGTTCTTCTGTGCTGGTGAGCAGACACATGAGTTTATGAGGGGCAGACATTGGACCCCTAGCATCAGAAGCAGAGGTTTGTGTGTGCCGCGTTGCTGTGAAAGTTATTGATGGGACCAGCGAGTTTCTGACAGATGAGAAACTCAGTATAACTTGGTACATGAGTGCATTAGCCGGAACATTTCCATTGTGGAAGTCTGTGAAGGAATACTTTGCATTGGAGTGGTCGCATGTCTCAGAGAAAACATTTTCCAAAGTC
Organism: Ambystoma mexicanum; assembly: GCF_040938575.1. Lineage (NCBI taxonomy): Eukaryota > Metazoa > Chordata > Amphibia > Caudata > Ambystomatidae > Ambystoma > Ambystoma mexicanum. The sequence continues at coordinate 76,456,798 of NC_090924.1, read as the reverse complement.
TCTGATTGTTTGAAATTTAAACCTAAGCAAAATAAATGCATATTGAAAACGGAACTAAATGACACCTTACAATTAATCAAAACAAATGTATATTGAATACTGAACTGATGGAAACTTAAAAAATAAATGCATATTGAATGCTGAATTAAATGAAACCCTGAAGTTAAGCATATTAAATGCGGAATGGAGTAAAAATGTATGGGCCAAGTAAATAAAGAGGACAGCCAAGGTGCCCATGTGAAAACAAATTATGGAAAATGGAGCAAGTGTGTCAGAGTGTCATAGAAAGGTGGGGTGTGAACAGAATCCCCTCAAAGGGAACTTTTATGAGTGAATGCAGTGTGGCAAGGCCAAAGACTGGCAAGAGGTGTGTAACACCTGATGGCAGAGCCACAAGGCTGACATAGAGAAACCAGAGGAATGGAAATCAGCGCATAAATCCTAGGGGCGATAAAGAGGAACTGAGTGAAGGTGACGTGGTGTCCTGGAGCCAGTACGAAAGAACCTGTGTGGGCTGAATAGCCCAGGGATCCTGATTGCACAACCTGTGATGGGTGGACCATTCAGTCTGACAACTGCGCCTAGACCAGTGAGCACTGAATGCTAAACCCAAGAACACTGTGGTGGTGAAGTTAAGATCTTGGGGAAGGGAACCCTGAGACTTGAAGAACTACACTTGCTGTCTTGGGAACAGAGCCTCAATACCCTTTTGTGTTTGAACTATGTTGCATGGAACTTGGGGAAGGGAACCCTGAGGTTTGTTTGGAAATGTATCACTTTGAACTTGAGAAAGATAATCTTAAGAATATTTGAGAACTATTTTACACTTGGGGAAGGGGAGCTGAAAGAGAGCTGTGAGCTGAAAGAGTTAAACACTATTTTTTTTATTATTGACATCCCTATCCATTGTTTAGCTTTAGTTGTGCGGGCAAGTATAGGTTTTGTACACAGACAGACCTTTAAACTGAGCTCTTTGACTCAGACTTTCATTAGTTTCATTCAAGTAGGGAAATCCTACCTTAGCATAGGGCATGTTAGGCCTTCTACCGTCCTGACATTTGATTTAATAAAGTATTTTATTTTGAACTTTAAGTCTGTTGTCTGTGTCTTGCTTCATGATGCCTTCACAGTACTCAAACTGGAGGTGTCTTGTACCCTCCATCAAATTAGCCTGCGTGTGGATCAGCAGGTAGGTTGTGGGAATGTTGGGGGGATGAGTTATGTTTGTTTAGCAGAGGAGTATGCCCATATTGAGACCGCTGTGAGAGATGGTCGTGAGGTTGTTCCCCAAGAAGATGATTATGATTTGTTAGTTAAAGTATTAACTAAATGGGAGAATGTTGGGTTGGTCAAGAAAAGTCCCAAAGATTACGAGGGGTTCATGTTGCATGCACCGTATGACTAACTGGGATGGCAGCAAGCTGGGCGATATGTTGCAATTTCATAGGTATGAAAGTGTAGTTAATCATGGATGGGACTTTAGTGTGCTTGTTGGTCTAGAAATGGATACATATTAGCTTGCATGCATGCAGAAAGATAAAGTGTAAAAACCACCATATGTAAAAACATACAAATACATGGGGAAATCATGAATCGCACATTTGACTCAGGAACACAGTAGTTAGGACCCTTTTTGCAAAATGTACTTTGACTTTTTAACTGACTTCAGAAGGCAGGTGAATGAGTAACTTCAACCTTCGCTGTCAGTACAGCTGTAGAAAATATCCATGAGTTTTTATGGTTTGATAAGTATCATAGATAATAGAGGTAATCACCAGATCCCTAAGAGCGTGATAGACGGAGTTTCATTATTTATTTTGGTGAATAGCAAAATGCGGGGTAAGCCAGTGCCTAAGGCTATTCAAGAGTTTCAATTTTGCGATGAAGTGGGAATTCTGTAGATTGGAAAGTTTCGATGGTACAGTGACCTGGGGAACGGGATAGCATCAATAACTCAAAGAAGAAATCATTCACCCACCCTTCCTCATATCGCTGGGAATATTCATGTGAGCCATGTGCAAATCAAGGGTTAGGCTTTAAACAGCTTAGGCCAGTTATGGCTTGTAATTAATTATGTTTCAATACCAATGTTTAACCATGTGCTGACGCATTGACCTACTATGGATGCATCCTAAGAAAAGGTGTGTTTTGAATATGATTTGAAGATGACTATTAAGATGAAACTGGACAATGAATATGTTGGAATTGGGAAAAGATGGGATTTCTTTGAATAGGGTTTAGTCCAATCATGTTTGTGGGGTGGATTGCTATGAAGTATTTAGAGGTGTTTTAACTGTTGCAGAACTGTATAAAAGATCTGAACTGATGTGGTTTATTGAGGTTTAGGTTAGGTTTGTGTTAGTTTGCTCCTGCAACACCCTCTAACTGCTCCTCAGAGAATTGTGCACAAAAACTTCTTTTATGTACAACCGTGTACGCACTTCTTAAAGGGATGGTCTAGTAAAAATTTTTATTTAAAAAATAGATAGGCCACATAAAAAAAAATACTAGCATCCTCCGTTTTAAAACTTCCTATGTAAAATTTTGAGCTATTCAAGCTCAAAATTCGAAAAAGCAAGCACGGGGGCGCCGCCATTTTGTGAAATGGAGGCCCTCCTGTGCTGGCTTTTGCTTTTGCGGCACTAATGAAGGAAAAGCCAGCCAGCTGTAGTAAACAAAGTCTACCGCTGGGTGGCTTTCCCTTCATTAGTGCCGGGACTCGGAGGACGCAGACCGGAGTCCAGAGCAGGAAAGCTGCAGCTGAATCTCGGTAAGTGCTATTTATTTTTTTTTACAAAAAATAAGCACTAGCTGCGGTTTTTTTTCTAAGTTTTCCGGGCTGGAGGAGCCCGGAAAACTTAGAAATAAAACCGCAGCTTTAAAAACGTTGTATTTATGTTTGCGGTCGCTTTTGAAGCGACGGCAAACATAAATACAACGTTATTGTGTTGGAAAACGCTGCGGTTTTTCGTTCCAAGTTTCTCAGGCTCCTCCGGCTCGGAGGAGCCTGAGAAACTTGGAAAGAAAAACCGCAGCGTTTTCCAACACAACCGCGTGTGTTTCTGCCTGCTGTGGCTATCACTTTGGGTCTGAGCACCGGAGACCCAAAGTGAAAGCCACAGCAGGCAGAAACACACGCGGTTATGTTTACATGCCGCGTAGTGTTTCTACCTGCAGCTGATTTCCCATTTGGGGCTCTCGGGCTCCCCGTGGGGAGCCCGAGAGCCCCAAATGGTAAAGCAGATTCAGGCAGACACAACGCGGTTGTGTTGGAAAACGCTGCGGTTTTAAAACCGCAGCGTTTTCCAACACAATAACGTTGTATTTATGTTTGCGGTAAAGCAGATTCAGGCAGACACAACGCGGTTGTGTTGGAAAACGCTGCGGTTAAAAACCGCAGCGTTTTCCAACACAATAACGTTGTATTTATGTTTGCGGTCGCTTCAAAAGCGGCCGCAAACAGAAATACAACATTTTTAAAGCTGCGGTTTTATTTCTAAGTTTTCCGGGCTCCTCCAGCCTGGAAAACTTAGAAAAAAACCGCAGCTAGTGCTTATTTTTTGTAAAAAAAATAAATAGCACTTACCGAGATTCAGCTGCAGCTTTCCTGCTCTGGTCTCCGGTCCGCGTCCTCCGAGTCCCGGCACTAATGAAGGGAAAGCCACCCAGAGGTAGACTTTGTTTACTACAGCTGGCTGGCTTTTCCTTCATTAGTGCCGCAAAAGCAAAAGCCAGCACAGGAATTTTGAGCTTGAATAGCTCAAAATTTTACATAGGAAGTTTTAAAACGGAGGATGCTAGTATATTTTTTTTTATGTGGCCTATCTATTTTTTAAATAACATTTTTTACTAGACCATCCCTTTAAGTGGTGGGCCTGTTTGGGTTAAGGTGAATGTTTCTTTTTTTCGTTTCTTTTCTATTCCTCCCATTTAGGTTTTTTTTCTTCTTCCTTAAGGATTTTTCCTTTTTGTATTTTATAATTTAATGGGCCTTTTGCTATTATACTCTGGATGTGTTTTGAATTAATTGCCTGTTATGTATACATTGTTGATGTTCTTCTTTCTAAAAATTCAATAAATAATTTTTAAAAAAGAAGCTGGCGCACCTCAGTTTAGGGGAAGAGAGACTTGGGGTAATGGTTGAGGTCAGTGCTTTAAAAAGAACGAAGAATTGAGTGGGGTTCTAACAGTGGGGCTTTGCTTAAGTGGTGGGGGTAATGTAGGGCCTGACCATTTCTTGGCTCCCAAGTCCAACTTGAACAGGCAGTGGGAGCCAAGAAGGAGAGGTGGGGCAAATGCCATATTTCCTTTTGTTAGTGAGCTGTCTCTCCTATTGGTGGTCATTACAAGTACAGTAGTAAATGGTAAAAGTGGTGGTAACCGAATAACTGTCACTTTTACAACTGCAATGAATTATGCCTATCAGAAAATGTGCGCTAATTCCACTGGCAGAATGACCAGAAATTTAAGCAGCCTTACAAGTGGAAACACTGCTGAATTACTGCCATAAATCGTCAGTAATTCAGCCAAAACCCCACAGTGCAGTTACCTCCACCTAAAAGGTGGAGGTAAATGCATACAGGTGATGGACATCAAGCCACAGGTGCATCAGATCAACTCCGGAGGAGTACATAAAGCCCACCCCTTCCCCAAGCACACATCCAGGCAACATGTAACCACAAGTAGACGTTCATTATTGGGATCCACAACCTGCTACTTTTCATCCAGCTACAGCAGCATGCAAGACCCCAGCAGGGAACGAGGCAGGCACCACAAAGTTGCAGGAGATGTGTGCTGCATAGGGCACCCAATCACGTGTCTGCCCACCCCCTTGGACATCGACAACTAATTAGTGACACTCTATTGTTTGGACCGCCCCACCATCACAGACCTGCTCACCCTGATCCAGGCCAATCTCCAGAGTGCCATCACAATCAGAACTGCCTTCCCACCCTGGTAAAGCTTGTGTCCATCCTACACTTCTGTGCCACTGGCGGATTCCAGGACACTGTTGGGACGCTGCATGGGATGTCCCAGCCACCTTTCTCAAAGGTGCTGGAACAAGTCCTGGATGCGCTCATGAGCACATCTCCATGCCCACCATCAAGGTCCAGGTGCACGCAGCAAAGGCACCTTTCTACGCCATTGCCCCTTTCCTCAACACCATAGCGACAGTGGATTGCATATATGTGGCATTAGTGCCCCTCCAGGCAATGGAACAGGCATACCGGAAAAGGAAACAGTTGCATTCCATGAATGCCCAAATGACATGTGATGCCGACATGTGATGCCGATGCATGAGCGATGCATGAGCTTTCACCCTCAAAAAACCTTACGAAATTTACCCTATGGTCAAATGCTCCGCCTCAAGAGAATTATCAGCGACCAGAGAGAGTTTGAGCAAGAACTAGCTAAACTAAGTAAAAGGTTGGAAGACCGTGGATATCCGGAGGAGGATATTAAGATGGCAGTAGAGAAGGTAGCAACTAAAACAAGAGAAAGCACCCTGACTCCTAAAGATACCAAAACATCACCATCTTTGGTATACGTGTCCAAATTTTCCAGCCAGAGCATGCAAATCAAAAGGTGTATTAACAAGCATTGGCAAATCCTGACTAAAGATGAAAGAACCAAAGAATTGTTCACCGATCCACCTACATTTGCTTATCAGAGATCCAATAATCTAAGAGACCTACTCGTCAACACACGAGACGATAAACCAAGAAGAAGTCCAACCAAAAGATTCGGCACGTACCCATGCCTGAATTGCAGTAATTGCAACAATATCATAAAAGGAGTGTTTGTGTTGCATCCGTACACAGGGGAAAAAATTGCAATAAAATGCCACGCCACATGTAACACGGAGAACTGTATATACTGCATACGTTGTCCCTGTGGACAGTACTATGTAGGAGAAACAGGACGAAAAGTACGCATTCGCCTGAATGAACACAAGTCATGCATTCGTAATAAGAACATCAACTCAGCAGTAGCTAAACACTTCAATGAAAAGAAGCACAATATCTCCCAGATCAGATTTCAGGTATTAGAAGTCATTGTAAATACCGGCACGGACACTAAAAAGAAGAGACAACAAAAAGAATCCTTTTGGATTGATAGACTGGAATCATTGTCACCTCGAGGAATGAACGATGAGTTTGATCTTAACTGTTTTCTATAATTGTATCTGCTTTTACAACAAATTGAACTTACCTGTGTTTTAGACATGTCACTCTTGGGAATGTAAACACCTGGGAATACAGTATCCACCTATGACTATAAACCACACACAAGAACATAATTTGATCCCTAACTACCTCATGTAACGTACAGCACTATATTTTATTCACTATGCAACCGAGTTACAATACACCAGCAGTAACACTGCTCTTAATTGCCCACTCCAGTATGGCTCCTTCACGCACCCGCCATCCGCCATTTTGAGATTTACATCACCATGACAACACTACACATATACACGCAGACGCGAGCAAAGCCTTCTTGCTACCCGCAGTCGGAGGTCACTTCGCTCGAGCGAGCTATACACTCACAAGGTAAGCGCTCTGCTTTCACACAGACAGGCACGTATTAGAAGCGACCACGAGCGATCGTGACTAAATGCAGCATACTATTTCATTTTGCAGCGTTCTGAGAAGGAACGTTTGAACGGCATGTACTGAAGCCACCTGTTTCAGGTCAGTGATAACATGAAAATGTCCTGCCTTATCCCCCAGAACACTTGACCAGAAGACATTTAGTGAAATAACTATTAGATCTAATGTAAACCTTGACTGAAGCACAATTTGATTGTCGGATTACAATAGTCTTTTAAAGAATGCATTAATGCAATGTGAGGTTTACAAATTACTGACAATGTTCTTTTCTCTTTGTCTACATGTACGTGTTTGTCAATTGTGGGTACCCTGTTCTCCTGAATGCATATATATTTGATGTTTTTCAAAATATTCTAACAGAAAGATTTTTTTGTATGCTCGTGTACATTTAACCTGGCTCTGAAGAAGGAATGTTACCATTCCGAAATGCATTAGCCCTAGGTTATTTTTCTTTGCCATTGTATCAGCACAAAACAAATTGGTGAAGTTTAACCATTCGTTAACTAAAAGAAAAATCTAATTGAATTACAATTTGCAGAATAAAGGCACTTTGAAGCAACTTTATCAAAGATGGCTTTACTGTCATTTATATTCTAAAACAAATGTTCTAACCCCAGTGGGGGTATTTAGGTGTGCAGCCCACACCGAAGGCTAATTAGCCTAGGTCCTTTCTCTTTCAGCACATAACGAGTGTCCCACACGGTGACACGGTATAATGGGCTGCACCCTTTGAAGCAAATCTAAAAGCATACTCAACAGATACTAATCTATTCAAAATCAAAAGAAACAAGCTGTGCACCTTCTCCCATTCTTCAATTCATGTAATTACCTTCAAATCCATTCCCTGCCAATGCACGTTTACAGGGTGGTACAAGGCCTATTGCCATCTCCATACTATCTAATTAATTAATTTAATTTATTTGCAATAATATCAATATAGATATCAATTCAAATGTTCATTTTAGACATATTTTTAAAAGAAAATCTTTCTAAGATACTTTCTCCTTTCTTCTTTTGCCGCAGATATACTCTCTCACAATATTAATAAAGCTTCTAATCAATTAATTTCCATACTTCCTTCAGAAATCAAATCACACACAATTTCATAGTTACATTTTTGCTATTCAGCATATTTAGCCAAAGGTCATCTAGGGATACAAAAGAATGATTCATCACACATCTCCCAAAAAGCATGGCCCTCTGAGAACTTGAAGATGGGCCCTCTACAAGTAGGTGCCTTAATGTTTCAATTGTTTCATGATTCTGATAGAATCTACAGAAGGACAAGTATGTCATATCTGTGTTCCTAATACTTAAAGGTGTTAATTCATGGAAGCGCAGAAGTGGCGCACAGTGCGGCAGCTCTGTGAGCCAAAAGCCATTTTGACGCACAGCGTATTCATGGATACTTACATCCATAACCAGCCGTGGCATAGCGTGACGCAGCGACCCTGCAGCAGCGCCAGTTACCCTACATGGCGCAAAGGCCAGTGGACCAGTATACAGCCCCCCAACAATGAAAACGTGCTAAATACACCACACAGCCCACACGCAACAACCCAATTGCGTCCAAAACTCCCCGCGCACCCCTCAGAATACGCGTACCCTGCTCGCACCAGGCCAATCGCGTGTAAAACTCCCTGCACACACTTCAGAATACGCATACCCCACTCGTGCCAGGCCCATCGTGTGTAAAACTCCCTGCACACACCTCGCAATACGTATACCCCACTCGCGCTATGCCAATAACGTGTAAAACTCCCTGTGCACCCTTTCGAATACGCCTACCCCGTTCGCGCCAGGCCAATCGTGTGTAAAACTCCCTGCGCACCCCTTGGAATACAAGTACCCCGCTGGCACCAGGCCAATCGAGTGTAAAACTCCCCATGCACCCCTCGGAATACGCGTACCCCACTCGTGCCAGGCCAATCGCGTGTAAAATTCCATGGGCACCCCTCAGAATACGCGTACCCCGCTCGCGCCAGGCCAATCGTGTGTAAAACTCCCTGCGCACACCTCGGAATACGCATACCCCACTCGTGCCAGGCCCATCGCGTGTAAAACTCCACACGCGCCCCTCGGAATACGCGTGCCCTGCTTGCGCCAGGCCAATCGTGTGTAAAACTCCCCACACACCCTTTGGAATATGCATACCCCGCTCGCGCCAGGCCAATCGCGTGTAAAACTCCCCGCCCACCCATCGGAATACGCGTATCTCACTCGTGCCTGGCCAATCGCTTGTAAAACTCCATGCGCACCCCTCGGAATATGCTTAGCCCGCTCGCGCCAGGCCAATTGCATGTAAAACTTCCCACGCACCCCTCGGAATACGCGTACCCCGCTCGCACCAGGCAAATAGCGTGGAAAAAGTCCCCCCTGTGGTGTGTGCTGGCTGTGGGGCATGTACAGGGGTGATGGGCTAGCTGCGGGGCATGGTCAGGGGTTTGGGGGGGCTGTGGTGTGGGCTGCCTGTGGGCCATGGGAAGGGGTGATGGGCTGCCTGTGGTGCATGTGCAGGGGTGATGGGCTGCCTGCGGGGCATGTGCAGGGGTGATGAGCTGGCTGCGGGGCATGTGCAGGGGTGATGGGCTGCCTGCGGGACATGTGCAGGGGTGATGGGCTGCCTGTAGTGCATGTGCAGTGGTGATGGGCTGCCTGCGGGGCATGTGCAGGGGTGATGGGCTGGCTGCGGGGCATGGTTAGGTGTGTGGGGGGGCCTGTGGTGTGGGCTGCCTGTGGGCCATGGGGAGGGGTGGACCCCTGTGGTGTGGTGTGGTCTGGCTGCAGGGGGTGCATGTGGCTCCTCACCACACTGCTGCGTGAATCTGGGGTTATGAGAGTGAGCATTACACGCGAATCAGATGGTGCGAGCCGGGTAAGTGTATTCCGGGGTACGCAAGTGAGATTTACACGCGAATTGGCAGTGTGTGCCCTCCCGGGTGTTCCCTCCCCATGGCCCACAGGCAGCACACACCACAGGCCACCCCCACACCCTCGACATACCCTGCACCCAGCCCATCAACCGTCCCCATGCCCCGCAGGCAGCCCATCACCCCTGCACATGCACCACAGGCATCCCACATCGCACCATGCACTTGTGAGCCCCCCATCAGTGACGGGCACCTGCCAGCAGGCCCTGACTCATGTCCCCCCACCCCACCCCCATTGACGGCAACCTGCCAGCAGGCCCCAACGCATGTCCCCCCAAACACCACGTCATAACTACACAGACCCATGGCCCTAATGCCAAACCAAATCCCACCCCCCCACCCCTCAGTGCAAACACCCAATGATCCACTGCACCCACTCCCTAGTAAATTACCCATGCCATGAGAGTCTGAAAATAACCAGCATGCCCATCAACAAATGTCCTACAGAGCCACACAGTGGCAACACATGACTGAGCCAATGCTCATGGAGACATGCACAAAAGAAATCATATTAGACCACACCAATAATGAAGAATAATGAAATGTATTAAAAATAATAACACATTACAAAATGAAAGCCACACATGCAAATGAAGAAATAATGATTGCCATATGAAAAAGAAAGTGTAATCCAAGGAAAAATAAAAATCCAAAACATGGAAAAAAAATAAGTGGTCCATCCCCAAAGTCCACAGAAAGAAATCCGAAGTTGAAAAGCATAAAAAAACATTACTCCATGTGAATATTAAAAAAAGAAAGTATGTACATGTCCGGAAAATTGAAAACGAAAGTCTAAAGGGTCCATTATCCCAAAACCAAATGAAACCTACCAAAAACCCTATCTAAAATACAACTATATACAAAAAGTGGAGCAAAGTCTGTGGGGGGTAATTAATAGAATTTAGCGCAGAAGCAGCGCACACGGGCAGCGTAGAGAGGGAGCGTGCACCAGCGTACACTAGCGTGTGCTAGCTGCGTGCGCCAAAACACATTTTCACACACAGCGTATTCATGGATCCTTACATCCATAACCAGCCGTGGTGGAGAGTAGCGGAGCGACCCTGCAGCAGCGCCAGTTAGGCCCCCAACACCGCCCCATGCGCCAAAAACATTGCACAAATCCCCTACATGGCGCAAAGGCCAGTGGAGCAGCATACAGCCCCCCAACCACGAAACTGCGCTAAAAATGCCACACAGCCCTCACATGCCAGCAAAATCGTGAGTAAAACTCCCCGTGCACCCCTCGGAATATGCGTACCCTGCTTGTGCCAGTGAAATCGTGTGTAAACCTCCCTGCGCACCCCTCGGAATACGCGTACCCCGCTCGCGCCAGCGAAATCACGTGCAAAACTTCCTGCGCACCCCCGGAATACACGTACCTCGCTCGCGCCAGGGAAATCACACGTAAAACTTCCTGCGCACCCCAGAATATGCATACCCTGCTCGCGCCAGCGAAATCACGTGTACAACTCCACGCACACCCCTAAAATACGCGTACCCCGTTCACGCCACCGAAATCGCGTGTAAAACTACCAGTGCACCCCCAGAATATGCGTACCTTGCTCGCGCCAGTGAAATCGCGTGTAAAACTCCCCACACACCCCTGGAATACGCATACCCCACTCGCGCCAGCCCAATCACATGTAATTCTCACTCCCGCAAACCCAGATTCACGCGCAGTGTGGTGAGAAGCCACATGCACCCCCTGCAGCGAGACCACGCCACAGGGGTCCACCCTACACCCCTCCCCATAACCCGCAGGCAGCCCCTCTACCCTCCCAATGCCCCGCAGGCAGCCCATCCGCCCTCCCCATGCTCCGCAGGCAGCCCATCCACCCTGACCATGCCCTGCAGGCAGGCCACCTGGCACCATGCACTTGGGCGCCCCTACTCATGTCCCCCCACCCACCCGCCATTGACGGGCGACTGTCCCCCGCACTCACCCCCCGTTGATGGGCACCTGTCAGCAGGCCCCAACTCATGTCCCCCCAAACACCACGTCATAACTATACAGAGCCATGACCCTAATGCCAATCCAATTCCCAATGCCCACCCCCCAATATAAACACCCAACAATCCACTACACCCACTCCCTACTAAATTATCCATTCCATGATAGTCTGAAAAGAACAAGCATGCCCATCAACAAATGTCCTACAGAGCCACACAGTGGCACCACATGACTGAGCCAATGCTCATGGAGACATGCACAAAAGAAATCATAGAAGACCACACCAATAATGAAGAATAATGAAATGTATTAAAAATAAAAACAAATGACAACATGAAAATCACACATGCAAATAAAGAAATAATGAATGCAATATGAAAAAGAAAGTGAAATCCAAGGAAAAATAAAAATCCAAAACATGAAAAAATAAAAGTGGTCCATCCCCAAAGTCCATAGAAATAAATCCCAAGATGAAAAGCATAAAAAAACATTAAACCATGTGAAAAAAAAGTATGTACATGTCCGTAACATAGAAAACAAAAGTCTGAAGGGTACATTATCCCAAAACAAAAGGAAACCTACCTAAAACCCTATCTAAAATATAACTATATACAAAAAGTAGAGCAAAGTCTGTGAACTCCAAATAATAATAAAAACCAAATGAAATCTAAACCTAAATAACTATATACAAAGGCAGCGGGCAAGTCCGATGGCTCACTTTTTGATGTCCCGGGCCAGGGCATCATCGAACTCCACATCGATATTACGGAGGCTGGCCTCTTCCCTGGTCTCGAGGTCTCGCAGAGATGCAGCCATGGCCGCCTCCAACTCCCTGCAAGTTGCCTCGAGGCACTCAGCTCGCCTCAAAGCCCTGTGCATGGAGTTCTCCGCCCTGACCATTGTGAGCCGTGCCCTCTCCGCCCGACGCCGCTCTGCACCTATTCACTGGCCCAACCGCTGCCACACGGAAGACACTCCCAATCCTGGGTACTCCTGCCCGCCGGCCGATGCCTGCCCAGATGATGTAGAGAGCCCGAGGCCACATGCCTCCTATGCCGAGCCTGCCGCTGCCTTTCTGCTGCCTGCCGCCGCCACCACGACTGCCTACGGGTAGATGGCTACACCCGGGGCCGTCATGCAGGTGCCCTGCTTGTATGTGCCTGCACATCATCCGTTGCCAGGGGTCCAGTTCCTTGGGTGACCACCTGTGCTGGGGCTCCGACTCCTGACTGTGGCAGGGATGGGATCTCCACCAGCATGGTTGCGTTGGTTGGGGCAGGCCCACAAGGGGCCCTGGTGGCATCTGGGCCGGAAGATGGCACGGAGAATGACTGGCGTATAGTGTGCACAGAGGAGGAGAGGGCCGCAAGACAGCCCAACACATGGAGGAAACCCCCGACCATGATCCCTCCCAACTGGGCCACGTTGGCACACATCTCTTCAGGATGAGGTGCGTGGTCCCCCCAGGAAGCACGCACGTCATCACGAATTAAACGTGTGTGCAACGCGACACCAATCACGACGGACTCAATCCTGTCACGGGTCCCCACATCCGCATGTAGAGGAGTGCCAGATGGCATGGACCTCCCCCCTACCTGCAGACGGGCCTGGGATGGGGCATCCCTGCTGGTGCATGGTGATGCAGCCACAGTGTCAGGGACAGTGACATGCACAGGCTCCTCCGCGGCGACCTGTGCTGCCTTCTGCCCCTGCCCCCGGACTGCACCACTTGCACCAGTGGTACCACCCCCACCAGGCACCATGTGCGGTTCTGAAGCAGCCTCCTCCTCCTCCGTACACACCACCAACCTGGATGGCTCTGCACCGTCTTCCGCTGACGCAAGCCCCTGTGGGGGCTCACCCGCCCCTTCCGCTGCAGCCGTAGTGGCAGATGCGGCACCAGTCCCTCGCTCCCGGATGATGGAATTTCCCGGGAGGGTGACTGGGCCTTGCGTCGCCAGCCGGTGGAGGCATCCCTGCCGCTTTCCTCAACAGCACCGTCTCCGCCCTCTTCTTCACTCGCCTCTGTGTAAAGGGAGACATTGAACACAAGCATCAGGGTACTGCACAATAGTCCCCTAGACACAAAGCAATAGCACATGAATGGCACTGTCAAACGTCACTTCCATCATGTCCCTCCACAACACATGGGTCAGTGCAGGCGCACCTCAGTTTAGGGGAAGAGAGACTTGGGGTAATGGTTGAGGTCAGTGCTTTAAAAAGAACGAAGAATTGAGTGGGGTTCTAACAGTGGGGCTTTGCTTAAGTGGTGGGGGTAATGTAGGGCCTGACCATTTCTTGGCTCCCAAGTCCAACTTGAACAGGCAGTGGGAGCCAAGAAGGAGAGGTGGGGCAAATGCCATATTTCCTTTTGTTAGTGAGCTGTCTCTCCTATTGGTGGTCATTACAAGTACAGTAGTAAATGGTAAAAGTGGTGGTAACCGAATAACTGTCACTTTTACAACTGCAATGAATTATGCCTATCAGAAAATGTGCGCTAATTCCACTGGCAGAATGACCAGAAATTTAAGCAGCCTTACAAGTGGAAACACTGCTGAATTACTGCCATAAATCGTCAGTAATTCAGCCAAAACCCCACAGTGCAGTTACCTCCACCTAAAAGGTGGAGGTAAATGCATACAGGTGATGGACATCAAGCCACAGGTGCATCAGATCAACTCCGGAGGAGTACATAAAGCCCACCCCTTCCCCAAGCACACATCCAGGCAACATGTAACCACAAGTAGACGTTCATTATTGGGATCCACAACCTGCTACTTTTCATCCAGCTACAGCAGCATGCAAGACCCCAGCAGGGAACGAGGCAGGCACCACAAAGTTGCAGGAGATGTGTGCTGCATAGGGCACCCAATCACGTGTCTGCCCACCCCCTTGGACATCGACAACTAATTAGTGACACTCTATTGTTTGGACCGCCCCACCATCACAGACCTGCTCACCCTGATCCAGGCCAATCTCCAGAGTGCCATCACAATCAGAACTGCCTTCCCACCCTGGTAAAGCTTGTGTCCATCCTACACTTCTGTGCCACTGGCGGATTCCAGGACACTGTTGGGACGCTGCATGGGATGTCCCAGCCACCTTTCTCAAAGGTGCTGGAACAAGTCCTGGATGCGCTCATGAGCACATCTCCATGCCCACCATCAAGGTCCAGGTGCACGCAGCAAAGGCACCTTTCTACGCCATTGCCCCTTTCCTCAACACCATAGCGACAGTGGATTGCATATATGTGGCATTAGTGCCCCTCCAGGCAATGGAACAGGCATACCGGAAAAGGAAACAGTTGCATTCCATGAATGCCCAAATGACATGTGATGCCGACATGTGATGCCGATGCATGAGCGATGCATGAGCTTTCACCCTCAAAAAACCTTACGAAATTTACCCTATGGTCAAATGCTCCGCCTCAAGAGAATTATCAGCGACCAGAGAGAGTTTGAGCAAGAACTAGCTAAACTAAGTAAAAGGTTGGAAGACCGTGGATATCCGGAGGAGGATATTAAGATGGCAGTAGAGAAGGTAGCAACTAAAACAAGAGAAAGCACCCTGACTCCTAAAGATACCAAAACATCACCATCTTTGGTATACGTGTCCAAATTTTCCAGCCAGAGCATGCAAATCAAAAGGTGTATTAACAAGCATTGGCAAATCCTGACTAAAGATGAAAGAACCAAAGAATTGTTCACCGATCCACCTACATTTGCTTATCAGAGATCCAATAATCTAAGAGACCTACTCGTCAACACACGAGACGATAAACCAAGAAGAAGTCCAACCAAAAGATTCGGCACGTACCCATGCCTGAATTGCAGTAATTGCAACAATATCATAAAAGGAGTGTTTGTGTTGCATCCGTACACAGGGGAAAAAATTGCAATAAAATGCCACGCCACATGTAACACGGAGAACTGTATATACTGCATACGTTGTCCCTGTGGACAGTACTATGTAGGAGAAACAGGACGAAAAGTACGCATTCGCCTGAATGAACACAAGTCATGCATTCGTAATAAGAACATCAACTCAGCAGTAGCTAAACACTTCAATGAAAAGAAGCACAATATCTCCCAGATCAGATTTCAGGTATTAGAAGTCATTGTAAATACCGGCACGGACACTAAAAAGAAGAGACAACAAAAAGAATCCTTTTGGATTGATAGACTGGAATCATTGTCACCTCGAGGAATGAACGATGAGTTTGATCTTAACTGTTTTCTATAATTGTATCTGCTTTTACAACAAATTGAACTTACCTGTGTTTTAGACATGTCACTCTTGGGAATGTAAACACCTGGGAATACAGTATCCACCTATGACTATAAACCACACACAAGAACATAATTTGATCCCTAACTACCTCATGTAACGTACAGCACTATATTTTATTCACTATGCAACCGAGTTACAATACACCAGCAGTAACACTGCTCTTAATTGCCCACTCCAGTATGGCTCCTTCACGCACCCGCCATCCGCCATTTTGAGATTTACATCACCATGACAACACTACACATATACACGCAGACGCGAGCAAAGCCTTCTTGCTACCCGCAGTCGGAGGTCACTTCGCTCGAGCGAGCTATACACTCACAAGGTAAGCGCTCTGCTTTCACACAGACAGGCACGTATTAGAAGCGACCACGAGCGATCGTGACTAAATGCAGCATACTATTTCATTTTGCAGCGTTCTGAGAAGGAACGTTTGAACGGCATGTACTGAAGCCACCTGTTTCAGGTCAGTGATAACATGAAAATGTCCTGCCTTATCCCCCAGAACACTTGACCAGAAGACATTTAGTGAAATAACTATTAGATCTAATGTAAACCTTGACTGAAGCACAATTTGATTGTCGGATTACAATAGTCTTTTAAAGAATGCATTAATGCAATGTGAGGTTTACAAATTACTGACAATGTTCTTTTCTCTTTGTCTACATGTACGTGTTTGTCAATTGTGGGTACCCTGTTCTCCTGAATGCATATATATTTGATGTTTTTCAAAATATTCTAACAGAAAGATTTTTTTGTATGCTCGTGTACATTTAACCTGGCTCTGAAGAAGGAATGTTACCATTCCGAAATGCATTAGCCCTAGGTTATTTTTCTTTGCCATTGTATCAGCACAAAACAAATTGGTGAAGTTTAACCATTCGTTAACTAAAAGAAAAATCTAATTGAATTACAATTTGCAGAATAAAGGCACTTTGAAGCAACTTTATCAAAGATGGCTTTACTGTCATTTATATTCTAAAACAAATGTTCTAACCCCAGTGGGGGTATTTAGGTGTGCAGCCCACACCGAAGGCTAATTAGCCTAGGTCCTTTCTCTTTCAGCACATAACGAGTGTCCCACACGGTGACACGGTATAATGGGCTGCACCCTTTGAAGCAAATCTAAAAGCATACTCAACAGATACTAATCTATTCAAAATCAAAAGAAACAAGCTGTGCACCTTCTCCCATTCTTCAATTCATGTAATTACCTTCAAATCCATTCCCTGCCAATGCACGTTTACAGGGTGGTACAAGGCCTATTGCCATCTCCATACTATCTAATTAATTAATTTAATTTATTTGCAATAATATCAATATAGATATCAATTCAAATGTTCATTTTAGACATATTTTTAAAAGAAAATCTTTCTAAGATACTTTCTCCTTTCTTCTTTTGCCGCAGATATACTCTCTCACAATATTAATAAAGCTTCTAATCAATTAATTTCCATACTTCCTTCAGAAATCAAATCACACACAATTTCATAGTTACATTTTTGCTATTCAGCATATTTAGCCAAAGGTCATCTAGGGATACAAAAGAATGATTCATCACACATCTCCCAAAAAGCATGGCCCTCTGAGAACTTGAAGATGGGCCCTCTACAAGTAGGTGCCTTAATGTTTCAATTGTTTC
The DNA here is from genome assembly GCF_040938575.1 of Ambystoma mexicanum. Classification (NCBI taxonomy): domain Eukaryota; kingdom Metazoa; phylum Chordata; class Amphibia; order Caudata; family Ambystomatidae; genus Ambystoma; species Ambystoma mexicanum. The sequence goes on along the minus strand of NC_090924.1, from coordinate 76,439,371 downwards.
ATGATTCTGATAGAATCTACAGAAGGACAAGTATGTCATATCTGTGTTCCTAATACTTAAAGGTGTTAATTCATGGAAGCGCAGAAGTGGCGCACAGTGCGGCAGCTCTGTGAGCCAAAAGCCATTTTGACGCACAGCGTATTCATGGATACTTACATCCATAACCAGCCGTGGCATAGCGTGACGCAGCGACCCTGCAGCAGCGCCAGTTACCCTACATGGCGCAAAGGCCAGTGGACCAGTATACAGCCCCCCAACAATGAAAACGTGCTAAATACACCACACAGCCCACACGCAACAACCCAATTGCGTCCAAAACTCCCCGCGCACCCCTCAGAATACGCGTACCCTGCTCGCACCAGGCCAATCGCGTGTAAAACTCCCTGCACACACTTCAGAATACGCATACCCCACTCGTGCCAGGCCCATCGTGTGTAAAACTCCCTGCACACACCTCGCAATACGTATACCCCACTCGCGCTATGCCAATAACGTGTAAAACTCCCTGTGCACCCTTTCGAATACGCCTACCCCGTTCGCGCCAGGCCAATCGTGTGTAAAACTCCCTGCGCACCCCTTGGAATACAAGTACCCCGCTGGCACCAGGCCAATCGAGTGTAAAACTCCCCATGCACCCCTCGGAATACGCGTACCCCACTCGTGCCAGGCCAATCGCGTGTAAAATTCCATGGGCACCCCTCAGAATACGCGTACCCCGCTCGCGCCAGGCCAATCGTGTGTAAAACTCCCTGCGCACACCTCGGAATACGCATACCCCACTCGTGCCAGGCCCATCGCGTGTAAAACTCCACACGCGCCCCTCGGAATACGCGTGCCCTGCTTGCGCCAGGCCAATCGTGTGTAAAACTCCCCACACACCCTTTGGAATATGCATACCCCGCTCGCGCCAGGCCAATCGCGTGTAAAACTCCCCGCCCACCCATCGGAATACGCGTATCTCACTCGTGCCTGGCCAATCGCTTGTAAAACTCCATGCGCACCCCTCGGAATATGCTTAGCCCGCTCGCGCCAGGCCAATTGCATGTAAAACTTCCCACGCACCCCTCGGAATACGCGTACCCCGCTCGCACCAGGCAAATAGCGTGGAAAAAGTCCCCCCTGTGGTGTGTGCTGGCTGTGGGGCATGTACAGGGGTGATGGGCTAGCTGCGGGGCATGGTCAGGGGTTTGGGGGGGCTGTGGTGTGGGCTGCCTGTGGGCCATGGGAAGGGGTGATGGGCTGCCTGTGGTGCATGTGCAGGGGTGATGGGCTGCCTGCGGGGCATGTGCAGGGGTGATGAGCTGGCTGCGGGGCATGTGCAGGGGTGATGGGCTGCCTGCGGGACATGTGCAGGGGTGATGGGCTGCCTGTAGTGCATGTGCAGTGGTGATGGGCTGCCTGCGGGGCATGTGCAGGGGTGATGGGCTGGCTGCGGGGCATGGTTAGGTGTGTGGGGGGGCCTGTGGTGTGGGCTGCCTGTGGGCCATGGGGAGGGGTGGACCCCTGTGGTGTGGTGTGGTCTGGCTGCAGGGGGTGCATGTGGCTCCTCACCACACTGCTGCGTGAATCTGGGGTTATGAGAGTGAGCATTACACGCGAATCAGATGGTGCGAGCCGGGTAAGTGTATTCCGGGGTACGCAAGTGAGATTTACACGCGAATTGGCAGTGTGTGCCCTCCCGGGTGTTCCCTCCCCATGGCCCACAGGCAGCACACACCACAGGCCACCCCCACACCCTCGACATACCCTGCACCCAGCCCATCAACCGTCCCCATGCCCCGCAGGCAGCCCATCAGCCCTGCACATGCACCACAGGCATCCCACATCGCACCATGCACTTGTGAGCCCCCCATCAGTGACGGGCACCTGCCAGCAGGCCCTGACTCATGTCCCCCCACCCCACCCCCATTGACGGCAACCTGCCAGCAGGCCCCAACGCATGTCCCCCCAAACACCACGTCATAACTACACAGACCCATGGCCCTAATGCCAAACCAAATCCCACCCCCCCACCCCTCAGTGCAAACACCCAATGATCCACTGCACCCACTCCCTAGTAAATTACCCATGCCATGAGAGTCTGAAAATAACCAGCATGCCCATCAACAAATGTCCTACAGAGCCACACAGTGGCAACACATGACTGAGCCAATGCTCATGGAGACATGCACAAAAGAAATCATATTAGACCACACCAATAATGAAGAATAATGAAATGTATTAAAAATAATAACACATTACAAAATGAAAGCCACACATGCAAATGAAGAAATAATGATTGCCATATGAAAAAGAAAGTGTAATCCAAGGAAAAATAAAAATCCAAAACATGGAAAAAAAATAAGTGGTCCATCCCCAAAGTCCACAGAAAGAAATCCGAAGTTGAAAAGCATAAAAAAACATTACTCCATGTGAATATTAAAAAAAGAAAGTATGTACATGTCCGGAAAATTGAAAACGAAAGTCTAAAGGGTCCATTATCCCAAAACCAAATGAAACCTACCAAAAACCCTATCTAAAATACAACTATATACAAAAAGTGGAGCAAAGTCTGTGGGGGGTAATTAATAGAATTTAGCGCAGAAGCAGCGCACACGGGCAGCGTAGAGAGGGAGCGTGCACCAGCGTACACTAGCGTGTGCTAGCTGCGTGCGCCAAAACACATTTTCACACACAGCGTATTCATGGATCCTTACATCCATAACCAGCCGTGGTGGAGAGTAGCGCAGCGACCCTGCAGCAGCGCCAGTTAGGCCCCCAACACCGCCCCATGCGCCAAAAACATTGCACAAATCCCCTACATGGCGCAAAGGCCAGTGGAGCAGCATACAGCCCCCCAACCACGAAACTGCGCTAAAAATGCCACACAGCCCTCACATGCCAGCAAAATCGTGAGTAAAACTCCCCGTGCACCCCTCGGAATATGCGTACCCTGCTTGTGCCAGTGAAATCGTGTGTAAACCTCCCTGCGCACCCCTCGGAATACGCGTACCCCGCTCGCGCCAGCGAAATCACGTGCAAAACTTCCTGCGCACCCCCGGAATACACGTACCTCGCTCGCGCCAGGGAAATCACATGTAAAACTTCCTGCGCACCCCAGAATATGCATACCCTGCTCGCGCCAGCGAAATCACGTGTACAACTCCACGCACACCCCTAAAATACGCGTACCCCGTTCACGCCACCGAAATCGCGTGTAAAACTACCAGTGCACCCCCAGAATATGCGTACCTTGCTCGCGCCAGTGAAATCGCGTGTAAAACTCCCCACACACCCCTGGAATACGCATACCCCACTCGCGCCAGCCCAATCACATGTAATTCTCACTCCCGCAAACCCAGATTCACGCGCAGTGTGGTGAGAAGCCACATGCACCCCCTGCAGCGAGACCACGCCACAGGGGTCCACCCTACACCCCTCCCCATAACCCGCAGGCAGCCCCTCTACCCTCCCAATGCCCCGCAGGCAGCCCATCCGCCCTCCCCATGCTCCGCAGGCAGCCCATCCACCCTGACCATGCCCTGCAGGCAGGCCACCTGGCACCATGCACTTGGGCGCCCCTACTCATGTCCCCCCACCCACCCGCCATTGACGGGCGACTGTCCCCCGCACTCACCCCCCGTTGATGGGCACCTGTCAGCAGGCCCCAACTCATGTCCCCCCAAACACCACGTCATAACTATACAGAGCCATGACCCTAATGCCAATCCAATTCCCAATGCCCACCCCCCAATATAAACACCCAACAATCCACTACACCCACTCCCTACTAAATTATCCATTCCATGATAGTCTGAAAAGAACAAGCATGCCCATCAACAAATGTCCTACAGAGCCACACAGTGGCACCACATGACTGAGCCAATGCTCATGGAGACATGCACAAAAGAAATCATAGAAGACCACACCAATAATGAAGAATAATGAAATGTATTAAAAATAAAAACAAATGACAACATGAAAATCACACATGCAAATAAAGAAATAATGAATGCAATATGAAAAAGAAAGTGAAATCCAAGGAAAAATAAAAATCCAAAACATGAAAAAATAAAAGTGGTCCATCCCCAAAGTCCATAGAAATAAATCCCAAGATGAAAAGCATAAAAAAACATTAAACCATGTGAAAAAAAAGTATGTACATGTCCGTAACATAGAAAACAAAAGTCTGAAGGGTACATTATCCCAAAACAAAAGGAAACCTACCTAAAACCCTATCTAAAATATAACTATATACAAAAAGTAGAGCAAAGTCTGTGAACTCCAAATAATAATAAAAACCAAATGAAATCTAAACCTAAATAACTATATACAAAGGCAGCGGGCAAGTCCGATGGCTCACTTTTTGATGTCCCGGGCCAGGGCATCATCGAACTCCACATCGATATTACGGAGGCTGGCCTCTTCCCTGGTCTCGAGGTCTCGCAGAGATGCAGCCATGGCCGCCTCCAACTCCCTGCAAGTTGCCTCGAGGCACTCAGCTCGCCTCAAAGCCCTGTGCATGGAGTTCTCCGCCCTGACCATTGTGAGCCGTGCCCTCTCCGCCCGACGCCGCTCTGCACCTATTCACTGGCCCAACCGCTGCCACACGGAAGACACTCCCAATCCTGGGTACTCCTGCCCGCCGGCCGATGCCTGCCCAGATGATGTAGAGAGCCCGAGGCCACATGCCTCCTATGCCGAGCCTGCCGCTGCCTTTCTGCTGCCTGCCGCCGCCACCACGACTGCCTACGGGTAGATGGCTACACCCGGGGCCGTCATGCAGGTGCCCTGCTTGTATGTGCCTGCACATCATCCGTTGCCAGGGGTCCAGTTCCTTGGGTGACCACCTGTGCTGGGGCTCCGACTCCTGACTGTGGCAGGGATGGGATCTCCACCAGCATGGTTGCGTTGGTTGGGGCAGGCCCACAAGGGGCCCTGGTGGCATCTGGGCCGGAAGATGGCACGGAGAATGACTGGCGTATAGTGTGCACAGAGGAGGAGAGGGCTGCAAGACAGCCCAACACATGGAGGAAACCCCCGACCATGATCCCTCCCAACTGGGCCACGTTGGCACACATCTCTTCAGGATGAGGTGCGTGGTCCCCCCAGGAAGCACGCACGTCATCACGAATTAAACGTGTGTGCAACGCGACACCAATCACGACGGACTCAATCCTGTCACGGGTCCCCACATCCGCATGTAGAGGAGTGCCAGATGGCATGGACCTCCCCCCTACCTGCAGACGGGCCTGGGATGGGGCATCCCTGCTGGTGCATGGTGATGCAGCCACAGTGTCAGGGACAGTGACATGCACAGGCTCCTCCGCGGCGACCTGTGCTGCCTTCTGCCCCTGCCCCCGGACTGCACCACTTGCACCAGTGGTACCACCCCCACCAGGCACCATGTGCGGTTCTGAAGCAGCCTCCTCCTCCTCCGTACACACCACCAACCTGGATGGCTCTGCACCGTCTTCCGCTGACGCAAGCCCCTGTGGGGGCTCACCCGCCCCTTCCGCTGCAGCCGTAGTGGCAGATGCGGCACCAGTCCCTCGCTCCCGGATGATGGAATTTCCCGGGAGGGTGACTGGGCCTTGCGTCGCCAGCCGGTGGAGGCATCCCTGCCGCTTTCCTCAACAGCACCGTCTCCGCCCTCTTCTTCACTCGCCTCTGTGTAAAGGGAGACATTGAACACAAGCATCAGGGTACTGCACAATAGTCCCCTAGACACAAAGCAATAGCACATGAATGGCACTGTCAAACGTCACTTCCATCATGTCCCTCCACAACACATGGGTCAGTGCAGGCAACACACATGCAGGAACAGGCATGGCACATGCAACACACATTTGCATCCATGTCCAAGGCACCGTAGAAACATCCAATGGTGTTGCTGTAAATCACATGCATCATGGGACATGTTGATCACATGCACATACATCACCGGAGGGTTATGCATCTGGCCCTATATACCCCCAGACACAGTGGATACAAGGATGACTAGGCTGTATCAGTGAATCAACACATCGTCACGGACATGTGTCATGCATCCATGGCATTGACCATTCACTCACACACTACTCAGACACACTGACATGTACACCATGCATGTCCATGACAGCAGCACCCATCTCTCACACCCCAAAAGTCCAAGTACAAACACAGGCATGCATACATGTGTGCATTCCGCATGCTGCTCTGCATGCCTGTGACGACTTATCTCCCACACAGGTCGGGCCGTGCAGGCGTTGAGCCCATGGAGGTTCTTTTTTTGATCTCAACATCATCATGTGGGTGTTGAGGTGCCCCCCCCCCCCCCCGGGTCGTATGTGGCCATTTTAAATTTTATTAGTATAATATTGTTTGTCTATTGTGCATTCAAGTGACGGTGTGGTGCTTTGTGGCTTTTGAAAGCATCCACTGTCTGTTCCAGCTGGGCCCATTCAAGCTTGTCTCGTATATGTGTTTGTGGCTTGGGGTCCAGACACATATGCCACTCCTGCTTCCCCTTTCCGTGGGCTTGCAAGGATGGTTCAATGTGACAACAATTTACACAAGGGCATTGGACTTTCGTCATATCTGTGGCCTGTCTGCTGCTGTACTACTTGTGTTTATATCCCTAGTGGGGATTATGTATGTTTTCTCCACGGCATGTCTGCAATCAATTTTGGTGAGTACATTTTTGAACTGTCCATTTATTGTAGTTGATTGTGATGTATTTTCATTTCTTGCCTGTATACGTGCTTGATGCACTTCATGCTGTAGATGGTAGCCTGCACCCTTTAGCTGTCAAAGTCACACTGATGGTGGGAGGGGGCCGGGTGGTGACAATGTCAAGTTGGTACGTGTTGAGTTCAGCCCCTGGGGATTGTGGCAAAGGAGGATGCATTAGGAATGTGACCCAAGAAGCACAACTCACGGTCCAGTCCTCACCTGAGATGTCCGCCTATAATACTACTCTGCTCCGTTCTGTTTGGATGGCACGTTGTATCTGTCTTCCCTCTTGGACCTAGCTGCTGCCAGACGGCGCAGTTTTCCTAATGGACTACAGCTCTTTTACTTGTTTTTCACACTCTGGTGCCTTTAGTCCCTGTTTTTCTTCCTGCTACTGTCCTTGTTGCAGATCTGTCCGCCCGTCTCTCGGGCAGTTATTTCCACATACTCTTACACTGCCTCGGTTTGCCTCAGTACACTTCTGTTCCACAGCATCTCTCTCTCGCTCCTCCTGTCTTTCATTTATTACATCCATACCTTTATGTTGACTTTGCCCTTTAGCAATGCTATTCAACTGTTGTGGCTCTTAACTTGCTGTCAGCTGTTTCCGGCTATCTCACATTCACTGTGCCTTTCCAGACTTGTGCTGTCTCTGCCTTTCTTCGTTCACACTATCAAGGATTTATTGGGTTTCATCTCTACCATCCAGTTGTGCCAGCCTCTTTGGTTATTTTCTACTGAAGTTCCAGTTCTACCCATCAGTTGTGGCATCCTCATTGATTATTGTGTACTCAAATTCCTACCCATCCTGTTGAACCATTGTTCAAGTGTGCTACCTTGGCAGTTCTTCTATCATTCGGCTTGGGCATGTGCTTGGCCATATTCTGCAACTTCAAGTCATCTACTGGAGACTCTTCCAGGGTTTTTTGGTGCCTAGAGGCTTTTTCCCTGTTTTGGGGGGTTTGGCTCCTTGGAGTTCTCTGCGATTTGGTATTTTTACCAGTCAAGGTGGCCTCTGAGGGGGCTGGACCCTATTTACATGGAAGTAAGAACAAGGAAACCAAGGGGAAGGGGGATCCTGAAGCCAGGTAGACTAGAAGGAAGAAGCCGACGGACCCCAGACACAGTTCTTCTGAAAGTCATGCTGATGAAGAAATGAGGGAGGGGCTTTTGTTGTTGGACATTATGCTTGGGCTACAGTGATTGGGCACTCTCTGACATTGTCAATGTGGGGTACTATGTGCATGATGTGTTCTGCTGGTCAATGGCTGTTCCTTTACTTTTCAGGTGTCAGGGGATTGGTGTAGTTTGACATACTGGGGTGTCCACATGGCCAATGTTTACATGTGATGTGTACAGGACACTGAGGGTCACTTCATTTCACATGCATATATTGAGTGCATGTCCCTACTGACACACACACTTACGCAATGCACCACCAAACATACAACCACCCTTCCATGCCCACACATGCACACAGATTGCCTTCTCTGCCATGCTGTATCCCTGCAGCGCATGATCACTTACCATTTGGGGATCGTGTACATGCGTCACTGGGTTATTTTTGTTGCTTGTCCTTTTTATATGATGTTCAAGGTGTATTCCAAACAGAATGGCTGCTCACTGTGCTGTGTGCTGAGCAGTGTGTTGCCGGAGACACACACAGCACACGGTTTTGGGATTTGCGGATTTGGATTGGCCAATGTGCATGCCAACATGCATTCTGTCTTTTGTTGATGGTACCGCTGGTGGCAGGCATTTGTGTATGACTTTGTATGTGTGGGAGGTTGTTGGTCAGTCATATCATCTGATTCCATGTCAGGTGTGATTGTCTCAGGCCTCTTTCTATTTATCACGTGGCACTTCTTATCTGATTTGTCATGTGTTGTGCTTTTGGTTTGCTCTTTGCTGTTGCGTGCCATGTCCTGGTGTGGCCGACGAGGGTGATGGGGGTTGGGAGGGTTTGGGTGACATACCAGTGATTTTCATGGCCTGTTTTGCAGGGGGTGGTGTGATATGCACCTTGCATGTGTTCCTTTTGGTCACACAGGATTGGTTATGTTTAAGGAGATAGGTATGCAAAGCAAAAAATAAGTGGGAACCACTCTGTAATATACACTTAGGATTCAAAAAATGATAAAAATATTAATGTTCACTGTTCTTGAACTTAATAGTGGAGTGTTCAGGAGCTGCCTGTGACTAGTGTGGAGACACCCTGACTCAAAAATACATGCATATATTGAATGCATGTCCCTACTGACACACACACTTACACAATGCACCACCACACATACAACCACCCTTCCATGCCCACACATGCACACAGATTGCCTTCTCTGCCATGCTGTATACCTGCAGCGCATGAGCACTTACCATTTGGGGATTGTGTACATGCGTCACTGGGTTATTTTTGTTGCTTGTCCTTTTTATATGATGCTCAAGGTGTATTCCCAACACAATGGGTGCTCACTGTGCTGTGTGCTGAGCGGTGTGTTGCAGGACACACACACAGCACACGGTTTTGGGATTTGCAGATTTGGATTGGCCAATGTGTATGCCAACAGGCATTCTGTCTTTTGTTGATGGTACTGCTGGTGACATACATTTGTTTATTACTTTGTATGTGTGGGAGGTTGTTGGTCAGTCATTTCATCTGATTTCATGTCAGGTGTGATTGTCTCAGGCCTCTTTCCATTTATCACGTGGCACTTCGTATCTGATTTGTCATGTGCTGTGCTTTTGGTTTGCTCTTTGCTGTTGCATGCCATGTCATTGTGTGGCTGACGAGGGTGATGGGGTTTGGGAGGGTTTGGGTGACATACCAGTGATTTTCATGGCCTGTTTTGCAGGGGGGTGGTGTGATATGCACCTTGCATGTGTTCCTTTTGGTCACACAGGATTGGTTATGTTTAAGGAGATAGGTATGCAAAGCAAAAAATAAGTGGGCACCACACTCTAATATACGCTTAGGATTAAAAAAATGATAAAAAATATTAATGTTCACTGTTCTTGAACTTAATAGTGGAGTGCTCAGGAGCTGACTGCGACGAGTGTGGAGACACCCTGACTCAAAAATACACGTGAAGAAGAAGACTGGGTAAAATAACCTAGCCACACAGTCGCTCTCTGTTAGTCCCAACCTGGGATATTGAATTTCCGAAAATGTCTGTAAAACACTTGTATAATCATTAAATGTGTAAATACGGTATCCAAATGTGTACAAATCCTCAAATAATGAGTCTGTGCCTTGTTTGTTGTATAAATGGTTTATATCCAAAAAAGTTAATCTCAAAAAATGGTCACTAACAACTTCTTAGTGAGGAAGCGGCCAACACACCCTTGAAAAACAGACTAAATGTGCCAATGCATTTCGGTGATTGATCTCCTTCATCAGGGCCAGTCTATTACATAATCAAGAAATTACACCACAATCAATACATTGGTTGATACACAGATAGCAAAAATTGTGAGGAAAAGGGTAACATACCATGTGTAGACATTTTCAGTTGATGGTAGAGTACCGGAAAGGAAATAGTAAAAAAAAATGTGTGTAAGAATCAAAACAAATAAAATAAGAAGCGATAAGGTAAGCCGTGTGCTAATCAGGAGTATACCTTTAGCAATGCGTATTGCGTTTCAATAATCAATGCTTGGCAGTGAGGGTGATCCTGCCGTTCTATAGGAAACACAAAGAGATTTAGTGTGTAAGTATGAGGGCACCGTGTACAGTTGACACTGTGCAAAAGAATCTGCCATGAGCGTACCTGAAGTGTAGAATGAAGTCTCTGTCAGCAGAACTCGTACGCGAAGCTTGGAGGCTTCCTTGTTAGGCCGTCGCCTGGGCAACAGATCTCTTAAGTTCAATAATCAATGCTTGGCAGTGAGAATGATCCTGCCGTTCTAAAGGAAACACAAAGAGATATAGCGTGTAAGTATGAGGGGCACCGTGTATGGTTGACACTGTGTGAAAGAATCCATCATGAGAGTACCTGACATGTAGAATGAAGTCTCTGTCAGTGTTCCTCTGAAAGCTGAACTTGTACGCGAAGCCTCGGGGCTTCCTTGTTAGGCTGTTGCCTGGGCAACGGAACTTTTAAGTGCCACGTGACCGCATCGCGTCCAGAACTGGTGCGATGCTGAGGAAAAAATTAAATGTGGTAGGGGCTAGAGGAATGCTATATTAAAATGTAACACATGTGCATGTGTCTGCTGCTAAACTGGGGATTATGGTGCATTTAAACGAAAAAATAAAATGAAAGAAAAAAGACATAGACATAGAGGAAAGACTGCTAACTAAACTAAACGGTGTCTATTGAAAATAGACACATACATTGTATGTATATCAAGTGTACATGTTATAGGAGATAAACCTATGGTGGTGGTGTACTACATAGTAAGTGTGAGCGCCAATGACATGGTTGGTGCTGCTCAGGCGGCACCTTGGGTCCCAGACCGGAGGTCCGGGAAAAGTGTCAATGGTGCTGTATATATACTATGCTGCTAACCAAATGGATGATGTTGAATTCTGGGACCCCCTCATGAAGAGGGCTGTGTATAAATTACTGAGAGACATAGAATGCGAAACAAATGATGTAGGTGCTAAGGAGTTTGCATGGATAATGACAGCTGATCCTTTCAATTACATCATTGTAAGTTAATACATATAGAATTTGTGCTGATGCCCAATCTGTAATAGTAGACAGAATGGACTATGGCTCTTAAAGGCCTGGAATACAAAATTAAAGATAAACATAAACAGTGTGGATTAACATAAAGTATAAATGAGTCTACAACAACAAACAAAGCTGATCATTTTAGATAAAACAATGGTAATTAATATCCTCATTGAGACCGTTTGGAGTTAGGCTGCCCAGTTTATCGATTCAAAAGTTTCTCTTCTGTTGAGCCGTAGGCCCAAATCCTCATGGGGATTACTTTTGGTCAAAACTTCTAAGATCAGAAACCTGATTTGTGTCAAGTTGTGACCCTTGCTGACCCAATGGCGAGCCACTGCAGAGTTAGTGTTCACATTACGAATGAGGAGCGATGTTCATTCCAACGCATTTTGGCTATACTGGTGGATTGCCCCACATAGTACTTCCCGCATGGGCACTTTATGCCATAGATAATGTTGGCACTATCACATGTGCCATAAGTTTTAAGGAAAATGTTTCTGCCTGTGTGTGGATGATATATGACATTGCCTTTGATTACAAAATTGCAGGTAGTGCAGTGAAGGCAGGGGAATGTTCCAGTTCGTTGTGTAATGGGTTCTTTTGTTGGTGGTCTTGTTCGCACTAATTCGTCGCGTAAATTCCGACTACTTTGGTAGGCAAAAACTGGTAGTTCATCAAACAAATTCTGTACACTTATGTCATTCTTGAAGATACTCCAGTGTTTTTTGATGGTATTTTTGATTTTATTACTTTGGACGGAAAATTTGGAAATGTAAACAGGCGATTTAAGTTCTCTCTTTGTTTTTTGTGCACTAGATAACAGTGTATCTCGGTCAAGGATGTTCACTTTTGGGTTGCTGAATCTAATTCCTCTCTCTTATATCCTCTTGCCAAAAATGTATCCTTCATTTCGGTCTGTTGTGCCAGACAGTCTTCCGGATCGCTAACAATTTTCTTGACTCGTAGTAGCTGGCTGTATGGAAGATTTTTAAGTAAGCTTGGTTGATAGAAGCTTAAACGATGCAACAAATTATTGCAGTCGGTGGTTTTGTGAAAAAGGGTGGTGTTATAACCAGTATTTTTTTTCTCTATTTGAACATCAAGGAAAGTGATTGTGCTGTGTGATGTTTCTTTGGTAAATTGAATACGTCTGTCAATGTTATTCAGGTACTCAAAGAAGATGTCAAATTCTGCATCAGTGCATGTCCAGACTCCAAAAATGTCATCTAAGTAACGTGCCCAAAGGTGGATGTTCTTGCTCTATTCGTGCCTGTTGAGTACGTGGTCCATCTCAAATTATACATGAAGCAGTTAGCATATGTGGGTGCCATGTTGGCACCCATTGATGTTCCTGAGATCTGTAGAAAAAACTGATTTATGTACTGGAAGTATGAGTTCTCAGCGATAAATTGTAGAAGGGTCAGTATAAATTCTTTTTGTTCTCGGATGTCAGATGCGTGTAGTAATAACCATTCTACTGATTCCATGCCCAGGTTGTGAGGTATGGACGTGTATAGACTTTTAACGTCAATGGTAAACATCAGATGGTCTTGTTGAAAAGAAGTAGTATTCAGTTTCTGCAAGAAATGGGTAGTATCACGGATGTAGGTGGCTGTGTTTTGTATTAATGGTTGTAAAAAGAAATCAATATAGACCCCTAGTGGTTGATTAATGCTGTCCATGCCAGCAACAATGGGCCTTCCAGGAGGTTTGGTTAAATCTTTGTGAATTTTGGGTGTGGTGTAGAAATTAGTAATCCTGGGATATTGGTTGTTCAGATATTTGCGAGTGTGTTCGTTGATCCAATCAAGTTCCATGGCTTTTTCCAATAATTTCTCTAGATTGTGTTTAATGGACAGAGTAGGGTCGTGATCCAAAGGGACATAGACTGTTCGATCCTGTAATTGTCTCATGCACTCTTCATCATAATCAGTGGTGTTCATAATAACCTATGCACCTCCTTTGTCCGCTGGGCGTATCGTGTTATTCTTGTTACTGTAAAGATCTTTGATTAATTGCATCTCGTGGGGTTTCAGATTCTTGTGTGGAGGAGATTTGTAGCTAATGCGTTCAAGGTCTTTAGTGACGAGCTTCTGAAAGATGTCGATCAATGGTACCGTGATGGGTGGTATAAAGCCACTTTTGGCCCGAAATTCTTGATAATCGGGAAGGCTAGTGGCAGATCTCTCTTGCGTTTCTAATTCCTCAAAGAAAACCTTAAGTTTGAGTTTCCTAACAAACTTATAAAGCTCGATCTTGGTATCAAATAGTGTAGTACCATATGTCAGTACAAAACTTAATCCCTTATGTAGTATGTCTTATTCTGGTTTTGTCAATACTCTTTGGGAGATATTAATCACTGGTTTTCCTTAATTGCAGTCTTGTTTGAGGTTTGTTTCTTTGATTTCCTCCTCCCCCTGTGGGTTATTTTGGGCGGGTGCCTAAAAAAGCCGAAGTTGAGGGTGTTTGAGTTGATGGACTATCTGTGCGATTGGAATTGTCTGTGATTTGTTCTGTGGAAATCTCAGGTTCTCTCTGTGCCTCTGAATCGGAAGTGGATGTATTATCAGATGGGTATTTGTACAGTTTTTTGGGTACTACTGGTCCATACTTTTCCATCCATGTATACACCTCTTCATTGGCGTAGTCATAGGTGTCACGTTTAAACTTCTTAACTTTCTTCTGTTCTAATTCGGTTTTATAATCTTCTAGTTTGGTGTTGATATCTGCCAACATGATGTCATATTCTTCCTTCCCCAGTGAGTCTACTAGTTCTTTTCCAATGTCTTTGATTTCAGTGTTATGGGAAGTCAAATTCTTCGATAGTTCTTGGATAGTTAACAAAATAAGGTTGAAGGAGCATTTATTCAAAATGGCCTCCCATTTGGGAACAAACCCTTTACTCTCCTCGCATAGGGTGGGACGGAGTTGTATCCGTAAGCCTCTGGGAATCCGTTGGTTCTTGAAATAGCGACCTAATGTGATCGCATGGAGTTTTCTGTTGATCTCTTTGCGTATTAAATACTCTAGTTGTTTAATCCGTTTTGCTGGATATTTAGTTGTAGTCCCATGTGTGCCGATCAACGTTTTGCTGATAAGTTCGAGAATGGCTGTGGCCTCCTCTGTGGAAAACCTTAGGGTTTCAGCACATTTTGATGAAAGTCCTTCTATGTCTTCAAATGACATGTTGGTTTGAAATGAATGTTTAGATCAAAAATGTGTGCCTCCACTACCGTGTGTCTCACAAAGGGAGAGAAAAGAAGCAAAGCAAAAAATAAGTGGGCACCACACTGTAATATACACTTAGGATTAAAAAAATGATAACAAATATTAATGTTCACTGTTCTTGAACTTAATAGTGGAGTGTTCAGGAGATGTCTGCGACGAGTCTGGAGACACCCTGACTCAAAAATACATGTGAAGCAGAAGACTGGGTAAAATAACCTAGCCACACAGTCGATCTCTGTTAGTCCCAACCTGGGATATTGAATTTCCAAAAATGTCTGTAAAACACTTTTGCTCACAATTTTTGCTATCTGTGTATCAACCAATGTATTGATTGTGATGTAATTTCTTGATTACGTAATAGACTGGATCTGAAGACGGAGATCAATCTCCGAAATGCATTGGCTCATTTAGTCTGTTTTTCAAGGATGTGTTGGCCACTCCCTCACTAAGAAGTCATTAGTGACCATTTTTTGAGATTGACTTTTTTGGATATAAACCATTTATACAACAAACAAGGCACAGACTCATTATTTGAGGATTTGTACCCATTTGGATACCGTATTTACACATTTAATGATTATACAAGTGTTTTACAGACATTTTTGGAAATTCAATATCCCAGGTTGGGACTAACAGAGAGCGACTGTGTGGCTGGGTTATTTTATCCAGTCTTCTGCTTCACAAGTAGATAGGGATGCACACAATGTGGCACTTCCGTGGAAACATTCTCAGGGTGGTAAGGTTGTGACAGTTGAATGTCTCTTTGTCATCATTGATTGTCACCTGGTATGTGCCAGGCCTGTG
The DNA here is from genome assembly GCF_040938575.1 of Ambystoma mexicanum. Taxonomy (NCBI): domain Eukaryota; kingdom Metazoa; phylum Chordata; class Amphibia; order Caudata; family Ambystomatidae; genus Ambystoma; species Ambystoma mexicanum. The sequence continues at coordinate 76,423,970 of NC_090924.1, read as the reverse complement.
TGCACTCCGCAGGGGTGGGAGTTTAGGTGAAAAATGTGGCCACAAGCTGGGTCCGGGCTGCCTCGCCACGTGCCCTTCCCCTCCCATCAGCAGCGTCTGTGCCTGTGGTTGGGGATGTGGGGGACCACCATGTCCACCGGTACGCACCGCCGTGTTGCAACATTGTGCAGGACACATGCTGCCACAATGATCCTGCACACTACTGGGGGTGCATATAGTAGCTGCCCGCCAGAGAGGTCAAGGGAGCGGAAGTGTGACTTGAGCACTCCGAATGTGCGCTCCACTATGCCCCTTTTTGCAATATGGGCTGCGTTGTATCTTACCTGGGGTAGTGTGGTGGGGTTCCGTATTGGCGTCATCATGTGGTTGCTCAGAGGGTAGGCACTGTCCCCTGGGAAGGTGAGGATGGTTGTCATTAGTTGGGTTTGTGTATTTGTCTGTGTGTGACATGCATGCATGTGCACAGACATTTGTACTCGCCAATGAGCCATGTGTCGCCATGCTTCCCAGCTTCCAGGTCCTGGCTCAGGGTGGACATTCTGTATACGAAACTGTCATGGGTAGACCCAGGATAGTTTGCATAGACAGAGGTTATGATTTCATGGGCATCGAATACAACCTGTACGTTGATGGAATGCCAGTCCTTGCAGTTGCGGTAGATGTTCTCAGTGGCCTTCTGTGGACGTAGGGCCACATGGGTGCAAGCTATGGCACCAATCACTTTGGGCAAGTGTGCCACCCTGTAAACATCTTGGACAACGGCCTGCCTTTCTGCGGGTGTTCTGGGCATGTATATGTGCCTGCGGACTGAGGGGTGCACAGTCATGATTGCCAACATCTGGTGTAGGCAGCGTGGCTGTGTGGGCTATGAGACACCCCCAACTATGGCAGTTGTCCGCTGAAATGACCCAGTGGCCAAAAAATGCAGGACATTGAGCACCTTTTCCAAGGGGCTCAGTGCTTGGGAGCACAGGGTGAGTGATGTGATTTCATCACCCCACTTAGTGACCAGGTCTAGGATGATATAAGGTGGAAACCTATACCTGCCATAAACCTGGTCATCAGGCATCCCAAAAAAGCTGGTCCTGGGCAATAAAATGCGGGGCCTGGCTATTCCCCTCCTCCTGCGGTGTCCCACGATCGGTGCTACGAGAAATGGGACATTCATTGTAGTTGTATTTACGTGTTTGTTGTTTGCGTGCACTTTTATACTGCGCGGGGATGCTTCCGCCTGCCTTCGTGTGGTGGACATGTTTACGCATGTGCGTGTCTTTTTGTGTGCTTGGGTTTCCCCTATTCGATTCCATGAATACGTGTAGTTCGCGAGCGTGTGGGCGTTCTGTGTATTTCCCAGCAGTACTTCCCCAGTTACGCCCTCATTTTCATGCATTGTTCCCCATTCCGCATGTTCTGCCCCCTTTTTGGTGTGTGCGCTATGCATTGCGCACAGCGTTTGGGATGTCGCACTGACTTGTGCGCCCGTGTGCGCCACGCACAGTTTCGGTGCAGCTGCCTGGGAAAACACGTGCACAGACTTCCATGAATCGCTTGTGTGCGAATCGCACACGTGTGCTGGATTTTTCACGCTTGCACTACCGAATTCGGCGCACAATTGTTCCATGAATCAGCCTCAAAATGTCATTGGTTAAAAGAACATTAAAACGAAAACACGTGAAATTATTTCTTGTATGGTTCCATGGGAAAAGGGACAAATAATCATCCAAAGTTCCAACATCTTTTTTGTAGGACACAATGTGGCAATATAATTTAGTTGTCTATGGTATATGACCAATCAAAAATCCGATTTTTCTTTTTAACAAAATTAGGATTAGTAATTAACACCATAAATGATGTTCTAATTTTTTCCAAGACAGATGAACATTTTAAACAAAGATCATTCCGTACTCAGCTGATGCAATTTATCAGTGTTAGTTTGCCTTCTGCTGTCCAAATGGCAAAGTGCACCCACTTCAACAACAGCTACCATTTCAACAAACAGAGCAAAACACTGTAGGACGATTGCCTCCTCATGTGCTAAAACTGAAAGTAGGTGCTGCATTTATGCGTCTATGCAATCTTATGCCATCACACGGACTCTGCAATGGAACCAGGTTGACAATTATGCATCTACAAAGACACATCATAGAGGCCTGTGTTGTTGATGGAACTTAGTTACTGTTCGTATACTGTGCATAACTCTCCTTCCATCTGATACGTTTAGCCTTTTTCAGTCACCATTAGCACCTGGGGTGGGGGGTGCAGTCAATCAAGTTCCAGTGATTGTGTGCTGAAACCTATAATATCAGCCTGCGTTCCACTGAACCCACAGGCTGCCTACCTGCCACAGGCTGCCATCTTCTTTCCTCTCCCTCCCGTATCTTTATTATTCTTTTTTTAAAAGAGCCACAGACCCCCGCCCCATCCACACTTACCTGATTGCAGCAGCGGCCGTCCGCCGCAGCAGATTCTCTTTTTCGGCCGCCATGGTGATAGAAGAGATAGAGCCCTGCCTTCTATGGCCATGGTGGCCATTTTGGATCAGTGTTTTCATTCATTGAACGTGCCGCGTTAACTTAGGCTGCCGGGCCGTTATCCCACATCCCAGCCCTTGGAACGGGGGGTTAACACCATATTAATAAGTCACAGTTACCTACACCCGCTTTCTGGAAGCGATCAGTGGTAATTTCCGATCTTTAAGAAGGGGGACAGAAGTGACCCTATGAATTACGGATGGATATTGACCATCAAGATATGCCAGAAAAGCATATGTTACACCGGGAACAGCTAGTTAACCGAAATTGTCAACAGATGTGTACCTGGTTCCCTAGAGCATGCTTCAATTAATTATTTTCAGAAATTAGCTTTGTTCTTAACTGTGGCCCACCAATAACTTGACAATATGACCGCATGACACTTAAATCACCTCTTTATTTTGATGAGATGCACTTTTGAGTTTAGATGTCTGCAATGCTGAAGAGTTCACATAAGTTCAATACTCTGCAACTGCCTGAAAGCAGACCTCAGTAAAGCCACTTTAAGCAGAGGACAGTCTTCTTTGCACCTAAAAGTAGCATCATATTATTAGCGTGAATCCTTTCTTTCTCAGACTGCCTTGCTCGCAGGTTTCCTAACACCTTTGTGGCCTTGGGGATTTGGTGTTTTATTGCGGGCCAAACCCTCGATGTCGCAGGCCAGTTGGCAACTATGACATGGCCACATGCTTAAAGGGCTGCCTTCAAGGTTGGGCCTCTCCTATGTTTGCCTAATGCAGGTTTTCCTATCACAAGTGCCGACTCCGCAGTCAGCCCTTTAACCATGCGCTCTGTTGAGGGGAATGGCTGCCTGAAGGGTTTTCTTGCCTCTAGGGCTAGTCAGGTGGAATCCGGCAGAGCCCCTGCCCACAAGCACTTTTTGATGACTGCCTCTTGCCTAGGCTAGGCCCGGCCCACTTAAAGCCCTGGTTGAGGTGTGTCGTATACAATCACGTCGTTGCACTCTTACTGCCGGGTCTTTTGTATTCTTATTAGTATAAGCAGAGTGTCGCAGTGCATACTTATGTCATGCAGGATAATGGCGCATTCTCTCCTTGCCCATTCACAGAGAGTGAGCAATCTTTCCCTTCTCTAAACGTGTCTTTTCATTATGCTTATTCGTTCCTTGCCATTGTGTTTTTTTGTACTACATTCCTTGCTCTGAGATTGTATATGATTGCCATGCGCATTGCACTGTCACATATTGTATAGAGATCACTATACCTTCTGCCAAGGCTCGCACTATATCAAATGTATGCAATTAAATAAATAGAGAAGGCAGGAATTATGTCCTATGTGAAGCGGTAGCATCATATTCTCCAACCATGGCAGGGGTGTCTGTGTGGCAGTAAAGCATGTCAGGCATGTATGAAATGCAAGCTGTGAGACATTCCGGTCATGCAGTGATAGGTCACGCAGAACAAGTCTCTACATTTGATTTCACGCCCTTCCCCCACCCCCATAGTCAGGTTAGCGAGAGTTGTAGCGATAATAGTGTTCTGAAGCACTGCCTGGCCAGAATCAAACCTGGAACTAGAGTCCATAAGAGTAATGAATACAACAAGATGGTGGCATGGCAGATAGCACTGCTGAGGGGTGGGCTGGGAGGAGAAGTACTCAAGGTAGTACTCTGGGGTCAGGTCCTAAAAACAAGTCTATCTTGGATCATCTAAAGCCATCCCTTGCAAATTACAAACTCTCCAGAATAATGCTCTCAGAGCGGCCCTGGGCATACCCAGACGAGATCATATTTCAGTATAACGCCAACAGAACAATTGGCTACCTGTTACTGACAAAATTCTTTTAAAAACTGCTTCACTTACCCATAAGGCCCTTAACAATGCTGCTCCTATCTACCTGATTGAGAGATTTCAGAGACAAACCTCCCTGAGACCCACAAGAATAGCATACAGAGACTGCCTCCTTGTCCCCAATTACAAACGCTCCACCATTGGAGGAAACAGCTTCCCAGTGAAAGCAGCTAAACTGTGGAACTCTCTCCCACCTACTCTCAGAATGGACCTACCTTACCAAAACATCCGTTCCAAGATCATCCTTTGGCTGAAGAATTAAGCTCTCCAGTACTCTGAGCCCATAAACCCTGCCTATTCCCAGTTGCACATACTTACCTGTGTTAACATGTATATATGTATATAATTCTTGCCTTTTATGTTGATTTTGTGTATGCATATTTCACTACTGCTGTAACTAAGTTTTGCAAATTCCTGTAACTGCTGCGCCCTGTTACCTTAGGGTATTTTGGCGCATTACAAATAATAAACAAACAAACAAGTGGGGGCACTCATTACCCTAGGCAATGGGATATGACCAGGGTCGGATTGGGGCATACAATTGTCTCGGGCATCTATGAAAAAGTGGCCCACAGTTGCAAATGGGAATTTATTCTTATTGTGACACTCTTTGAATAGTACCCAAGGCAGTGGTTTTTGTTAAAATATGATGCAAATCGTACATTTTATAGAATATTTATTCAGCAACACTGGTCAAAACTATTAGCCGCAAAGTGAAGTAACTCGTCAAACTGGCCAAGATTGGCCAAAAAAGTGGCCCACTTTGACCCAAAAAACTGGTCCACACAATCATTATGCGTTTTTGGTTCAGCCATGGGCCGATTTCCTTATTAGCCCATCTGATCCTGGATGTGACATCACCAGAATTTAGCATATCAGAGTGAAATATGCACATTTCATTCAATTGGCTTTGCATAACCATGCACAGGCATTTGCCTTTCATAAAATCAAGACACAAAAAACCATGAGAGGATATTTTATTCTAACAGTGTTTTGAAATCGTTAAAAAGTGTGCATGTTAAACTCCAAGTTTCAATAGCAATGTTTTCCCTGGAACATGCAGCTCCGAAATGTGACATTTCACCTTTATTTGTGTGCTATTTTTCACCAAGTTATATGGTGCAGTAGTGAAGTGCCCTTCCTGCGAACCTGGCGACACAAACCCGAGATCATCAAACATTCAAAAAGGACAGTCAGTGGTTTTCTCATTTTATGCACGGCATCCACCCTCTGAAAAAATTGGGTTGACCCTCTGACAAAAGTGGTTGGACGCCGTCCACCAGCATCTACCGTCGTCGTGAGCCCTGGGGTAGGTGAAGGAGCAGTGGATCAGGATATTGGGGAGGGCTAGGGTAGAGTTCAGGATCAGAGAGTAGACTAGGCAGCAACAGCAGCAGTAGCTCGAAGGGTAAGAGCTCTGATGGAATACTGGTGGTCAGTCTGGTTACCTTTCCGCTGTGTAAACAAGGCACGTAGACAAAATCAACAAGAGAGAGACTTATCTGTTGGGCAGGTGAAGCCCAAGCCTCCTGTATGCCCAGTCCTCTGGCCCACCATGGCCCAATACCTCCCCTTCTCAGCGTTGATGTACCCAGAGGAAGGAATACTGTGGACCACCAGGGCGGCAGCAGCATTATCAGGTGATGTGTGCGGAGTCATATCCTTCACATCCTCTGCTGTTCCATGAGATAATGAACACTGACAGGGGCAGACTATAATCAGGGGTGAGCATGAGCGAGGGTCTCTTGGCACTGCATCCCAGAGCTGGCAGATGAAAATAGGACCACTGTGTGAGCGTACCACACAGGCAAGCTCAGTGAACTTTGGGAGGTAGCCATGATGGACCACACTTTTCCTCGAGTAACCTTTGCCCTCTTGGGATGTACTAGAGGAGGTTTCCTCTACTTAACAATAGCCTAGGCCACAGTGAGAAAATTGCCCTCCAGCGCGTAGGATTGGGATATAGGGGCTCACAGCAGAGGCAGTTTGGGAGTTCCTGTTAAGAGTGGAGCAGGAGAGTGAGGTCTGGGGGTTATCTATCTCACCCTTATTCGGAAGGACAATCCCAGATACGCAAATGTGGTCCGCATCATCCAGTAATGCTGGTGTCATGGGTACTAGTTTAGGGGACACTACCAAGTCGCCTTCATATCCAATCCATGATGACAAGAAGGTAAAACGGACAGGAGCATTGTGGGTGAGAGCATGGAGAGCAAGGACAGGGTTAATATCCATTTCACCCATTGGTCCTCCCTACGCCCAAAGAGTAACATGAGACTTCCTGTTTCCACTAGTATGGATCCTTTTGTGCCAATCCGGAACTAAGTGCAACGCTCTAGTCTTCGGGCGTGGTTCTCTATAAAAACCACGCCCCAAGAACAACACATGCTTCATGTGCTTTCTGTAGCATTGAGCACACGCTTACCTGGTTCCAGTCTCCGGAGTCTTCTATGGCTTTCTACAGTTCCCGTGCCCGGCAGGGCCATCATCTTCACTACGGACACCGCATCTGAAAAGAGAAGAATAGAGGCATTAGTAAAGCGGCAGTTTTTTCTACTCACCTTCTAGCGGTCCTCCAGAGGTGTCTGTGACTTCATCTTTCACTCGAGGACCTACAAGTCACTTCTGCTCGCCTTCTCAGCAAAGGTTTCCGGATTTTTACAACGAGTTATTTTGGCACCTGCAAAGAGAAAAAACAAAGGAAAGACAGGTTAGAACTTGAAGACACTCAGTTGGCAATAACCCCCCATAGACAATATGAACCTGTACTTTCTTGTGCCCAAACCCAGTGAAGCAACTGGGAATCCAAGGACATATAGTACTTAACTGATCCAAGCAGCACGAAGGGTGCAGTGAAGTAACTGGCCCTGGGACACTTTTCAGGAGCTTCAGAACTCCTCTAACTAAATAAGCGGTGGCGCTTTCTTCTCTGCAGCAGCACCACAGCAACCAGCAAAACCAGCACCAAGTCAGCGCAACAGCCAACAGGTCCCGCACTGTAGCGCCCCAGCAGTGGCAGGACCTTTCCAAACCAAGAGGTAGAACCCCAGGTGAAGGGAGAGAGAGCAGAACTCCGGGTGAGGGGAGAGCAAGGGCAGAGGTCGAAGGAATCCATCGCTCCTGCGGAGATTCAGGTGAGTGTGACAGAACATGAAGCCAACCTTAAAACACCTCTGCCTGAGCGATGGAGACCTCGGAGGTAGATCAACTGTCACAGTTATTGGGGGAGCTGCGTGCTGAGGTGCATGCAGCTCGTTCTGAGACAAACGCCTTGAGGCGTGAACTGGCAGTGAACAGGGACAAAACAGATCAGATTGCTTGCCAATTACTACAGACTCAAGTGAGTATGGCTCCATTACCAGGGGGAGCCACGGCTACACCAACTACGCCACCCCAACCCATAGCAGCGCCAGTACAAGTAGTCCTTCCTGGCAACATACCACTGGCACCCCCGGAAAGGTTCTTAGGGGAGCCCAAAAAGTTTAGTACTTTTATGAATCAGTGTCATCTACATTTCCTGTGCAAACCAGGGTTATTCCCCCACAGATCAGTCAAAAGTGGCCTTTGTGTTGTCATACTTGGGGGGGACATGCCGTGGACTGGTCCGTACCGTTAGTCAATAGGGACGACCCTTTGCTTCGGAATTTTGCCGGTTTCCAGCATGAATTGGAAAAGCTTTTCGCCTGCAGCACACAAGGACAGGCCTTGGATGACGAGTTGTTATCCCTTCAGCAATGAAATCAGGATCTTTTGGATTATGTAGCAACCTTTAATCGCCTGGTAGCCGAAACAAACTGGCCCGAAGAAAAACGAACAACTCTTTTTTACCGAGATCTATGGGGAGAGCTCAAAGACGTCCTAATACAAGTAGTAAACCCTCCTGATGTGGGGGAAGCAGAATATTTTGATATAGCACTCCAGCTTGATCACCAGTTGCAAACCCGGAGAGGCGACCGCTCACGCTCTGAGAGTAGGGCATTCTACATGCGGCCGAAGGAGACGCTGGTTCGCCAGCCCATGGAAGTACATCCTGAACCCATGCAGTTAGGGGGAGTTCGAGGTCCACTTAGCAAGGTGGAACGTGACAGAAGGCGGCAAGAGCAGCTATGTTTGTACTGTGGACTATCTGGTCATTTTCTTAGTAATTGCCCGGCTAAACCCCCCCCGAAAGACGGTTGGGGCTATGGACGGAGTAAAGGAAGCAATCGAGGTGGAAAACTCCAACACCCGGCAAACATAGAGGTCGGTTTGTCGAGAGCAACTAAGATTCCCTTGACCTCACACTTTACCATGCCTTTGACCATAGTGGACCAACGCCAACCCTCCAGGTTACACGCACTTGAAGCTTTTGTGGATAGTGGAGCCATTGGAAATTATCTGGACTTAGAGACGGCCGACAGAATCGGTTTACCAATTTGTGCAAAGGAAATCGTAGACAATGTAACTGCTGTCGACGGAACTCAGCAACTATCAGGCCTGGTTACCCGTTGTACGGCAAAGGTCATAATGCTCTGTCAAGACGGGCATAAGGAAGAAATCTCATTTGATCTGATTTCGGCTCCACAATTTCAGATGATCCTTGGCATACCTTGGCTCGAGAAACACAACCCGCTCATAGATTGGCGTAGTAGGTCGTTAACCTTCCCCAGAGGCTGCAGACACTGTTACGAGTCAGGTTGGGCGCCAGAACATCTGATATCTGCATCGCAGAAGACACTCCCAGTGTTGGGGATGCTGGGCATTTTATCCCCAGAATACCAGGATTTCTGAGACGTATTCGCCAAAGAACAAGCCAATGTTCTGCCCCCGCATCGTTCTTACGACTGCCAGATAGACCTGGTACCGGGGGCAAAGGTCCCGTGTAGCCGCATATATGCCCTGACGGAAGGGGAAAACGCCCATCTAAAAGCCTACTTGGACCAATACCTCGCAAATAGTTTCATCCGCCCTTCAAATACCCCCACGGCTTCTCCCCTCTTCTTCGTCCCAAAGAAGGAGGGGGATCTAAGAACGTGCATCAATTATCGCACGTTAAACCAGGTCACGGTGAAGAACCGGTACCCGTTACCTCTAATACCCGTGTTGCTCAATCAAGTACAACAAGCGCAAGTGTTTACGGAACTGGATCTTCGAGGGGCCTATCACCTGGTGCGTGTAAAGGAGGGTGATGAATGGAAGACCGCGTTCCGCACCAGGTACGGCCTCTACGAGTATCAGGTAATGCCGTTTGGACTATTTAATGCGCCAGAGGCATTCCAACACTTCATGAATGATGTCCTGCGAGAACTGCTAGACGTATGTGCCATAGTGTACATAGATGACATCTTCATTTACTCGGCTACTGTACAAGAACATGTATCACATGTGCGGGCAGTTCTCCACAAGTTACGCAAAAACCACCTCTATGCCAAGCTTGAAAAGTTCTCCTTCCATGTCACCAAGGTTGAGTTTTTAGGATTTGTGTTGTCACCACAAAGGATCCGTATGGACAACAGGAAAGTGGAGGCAATCCTCACTTGGCCATCACCCTCGTCTCTAAATGGATTGCAGAGCTTTCTGGGTTTTGCGAACTTCTACCGATGCTTCATACCAGGATTTTCACATTTGGTGCATCCTATTACTACCCTCTTACGCAAGCACCGACAATTCGAATGGACTCCCGCAGCTGAAGAGGCCTTTTGTGCAATAAAGAGCAGATTCACATCTGCCCCGTATTACAACATCCACAACCAGACCTCCCTTATATCGTCGAGACTGATGCTTCAAGTGTAGCCATGGGAGCGGTCTTATCCCAACGGAATCCCAACACTGGTCATCTACACCCCGTGGCTTTCTGGTCGAAGAAGTTCTCACCAGCAGAACTGAATTATGCAGTAACAGATAAAGAACTGCTTGCGATTAAAGAGGCCCTCAAGGAATGGAGGCCTCAAGGCAAAAACCCGCCGGTTTACTGCAACCACTGGCAATACCACCCACACCCTGGCACACTGTCTCAATGAACTTTGTCAGAGACTTACCTCCCAGTTCCGGATTTAACACCATCCTTGTGGTGGTAGATGTATTCACCAAGATGGAGATAAGAGGTGTGGGCGGGCACTGCTAGTTAATTCAGGTTGAACATATAGTTAGATTTTCTTAGGAAGTTGATGGCGAGACACAACACAACCAGTGTACTCTTACACTGGAGGGAACTGAAAGCAAAAAAGAATGTCCAATGAACAATCATCCATAGGACCTTGGGTCGCCAATGGTGTAATGAAGACTACTGTAGAATTAAATCAAATTAATATATTGTTGGAGATATAGTCCATAGATTGCCATTCATCTGGCTGAAAAAACAGACTTGCCAATGCTGTTATTAATGTCTTTTAATATTAAAGGTTCATCTTAAAGTGAGGAGGCAGAATTCATGTTAATTGCCAATGCATTTCGGACCCAACCTTTGGTCCTTCTTCAGGGCGAATTCTATGTAACAAAAAAACAAATACAAAGTGCCTATTTTAGTCACAAGGTATGTCAAATAACAACATTACAAACATTATGCTTTGATATCCAGGTCGTATACATCTTAGGTTGTTAAACATGTTAATTTCCATATATTGAGTCTAGGCGCATGCCTCTTGGCTCAACCAAACCTCTACGTACAATTTAGAAATCTCTATGATTAGTTATAGCACCAGTACCCGCATTTAGATGAACTTAGGCCGTGTGTCTTGAGGCGGCCACTCAATACAGTTTTGTCCTTCTTAAGGGAGTCCATGGGGCGATCCCCTTCATCAAATTCAATCTATATGTGACTATCCTTACAGTTGCGAATTCTGCAGGAATAATTAGAAAAATGTCCTTTCTAATATACCAATACATTCGGTATATCATTAAACTACAAACAGATTAAATAATTCAGACATGTATATACTGATATAGTATCCTCATACCTTGTCATGAAGATAGTTAAACTTATGCCATAAGCAAGACTATGAGTTAATACTCGAGTAGATCAATATTTGTGGGGAACCAGCTAAAGGTTAACTCTGCTGTGGTCGCTTACCTGTGTCTTGCTGCTGTAACGCGTAGCGCGTCTCAGTGCGTTCTGTGGCCGAGGTGCCAGCAGTTCCAAAAGCTCTGCGTTACCAAGGTAATGTGGATATAAACAACGTAACGTACGTGTATGTCATGACGCGGCTTGGCCAACGCTGTAGTTGCCAAAGCTGCCTGCTTACTGTTGCTAGCGCTAGTGCAGGTCGTCCAGAGATTCTAACAACCCTGCAGTAGCGTGCTGTGTAAAAGCATTGAAATGATTGTGAGTAGGTAATAAAACATATCGTATACTGTTATGAGAAAATAAATGGGCTCAATTGAGCTTAGAGTGCATGATCATGCGCGTCGAACAGTATTGATTAATGTGTGCCTGCCGGCATATGCCAAGTCTTTAGAAGCACAATTGAAAAAAACTTTTAAGTGTTTATAATTACCTGTAGCAAACACAGTTCTCCTCAATACATTATGGGCCTCATTACACGTAGTGCGGTAAGGGTTTACCGGTACCGGTAAGGGCACCTGTACCGGTAAACCCTTACCCCCTTACTACGAGGTCCCTTTGCGGGTTGCTACTTTAACGTCTGCTTTTTAGCAGGCGTGAAAAACCAACCCGCAAAGGGACCAGGGTGCTAATTACGGTACCGCAATTTGCGGTACCGTAGTTAGCGCCTTCCCCATTCCCATAGAGCCCTATGGGGCAAAAATGGGAATGGGGAAGGGCAATGGAGGAAGGCAGAATTACGGCCTTCCCAACCTTGGAATAGGGCGGTAATTCCCCTTTCCTCCAAGGTGGTACCGGTAAATTACCGGCATGAACCATGGTGCTAATAGCACCATGGTTTACCGCACTACGTGTAATGAGGCCCTATATCAACTCGTGCTTACCTTGAAGTGTGTGAAATTAATCGTGTGCATTCACTTGCTGCTGTTTAAACACACAACCACAAGATTGACTAACAATTACAACCCTTAATTGCTCAAGAAAACAAGAATAATCAGTTATGGTGGCATGTATCAAACATGGCTGTGCCTAATTCAAGAAAACAATATGTATCAAAAATACACAAACGTATACTGCAGTATTATTCTGGTTCGTGCTATTAAAGCCCACAATCAGGTGTGCTGCACTTTGCCTGTTTCTTTTAATCATGTAGCGTGGCGCTACTATTCAACCAAGTAGATTAAATGAAGCAGTACAGATCAAGTTCTTCGTTCAATCCCAGAGGGCAGACCGTGTCTAGTCTCTCTATCCAATATGGTTCACGTTGTTGTAGTTTCTTGGTTGTACTCATCCCACTGTTTGAAACATCGATGACTTCCAAAATTTGAAAACGCATTTGTGAAACTTGGTGGTTTGCTTGATTGAAGTGTCTAGCGACTGGAGGGTGCTGATTTTTGGTTCTTACAATTGATTTATGCTTGTTCCATCTAACTCGTGCTTTCCTACTGGTTTGAGCAATATACAAGCCACAGGGGCATTTAATGCAATATATAATTTTTTCTGTCATGCATGTTGAATAGCTTTCGATGCCGATTTTTTGTCCTGTTCTGGGATGCGTCACAGTGTTGCCTTTAATGATGTTGTTACAGTTGCTGCATGACATGCAGGGAAAAGTTCCTTGCTTCTTTGAAATGTGGCTTGTGTTTTCCTTAGGTTTGATTTTGACCAGCAAATCTCTCAAATTGCTACTTCTTTGGTTGGCAAAAACCGGTCTTTCTTCAAATAGATTCTGGAGCTTGTTCTCACAAGTCAATATGTGCCAATGTTTGAGTATGACTCTCTTGATTTTAGGAGACTGGACACTATATCTACTCACATATACTAATGGATTTTCTGTAGTGGTTTTGATTTTAGTAGCCAGCAGAGTGGATCTGTCCTGTGCTCTTACTTTGTCTGATGCAGCTGTTGTTCGTCCTCTTTGTATCCACGTTGTTTGAATTTGTTCAACATTATCGCTTTCTCTTGTTCATATAGACCATCTGTGTTGATGATTCTCTTTATCCGAAGTAATTGGCTATATGGTAAACTTTTGATTGTGACTGGAGGATGAAAACTCATTCTATGTAAAAGGTTGTTCTTGTCCGTTGGTTTATGATATATGTTGGTGTTAAATGTAGGTACTTGAGGGGTTACCAAGACATCCAGAAAATGTATACTTGGATGTCCAATCTCGGACGTGAATTGGATCCTGGTGTCAATCGAGTTGATATATGTCAAAAACAAGTTCAAAGTTTCTTCTGTATCGTTCCAAATAAAAAAAATGTCATCTATATATCTCCCCCAATGTTTGATATACCTTTGCCACACAGGATGTTTGATGATATGATCATTTTGAAATTTCAACATAAATGAATTTGAATATGCGGGTGCCATCATCGCCCCCATTGTGGTTCCACCTATCTGTGAGTAAAACTGTTTGTCATATTGGAAATAGGCTTTCTTGGAAATTAATTCCATTAGTATCATAATCCATTCTTTTGAAGCACCAATCTCTTCTTCTTGCAGTAACAACCATTCAACTGCCTACTGTCCTAGACAGTGAGGAATCAATGTGTATAGGCTGTTATCATCAATAGTTACTAGGAGATCGTGTTCTTTGAGTTCAATCTGTGCCAGTTTATTAAGAAAATCTGTTGTGTCCTTAATATAGGTAGGATGTTTCTGTATCAAAAGTTGCAAAATAGTATCTATGTAGATGCCCAGTGGTTGAAGAATACTTTGGGGGGCAGCCACAATAGGACGTCCATGTGGTTTGAGTAGTGCCTTATGGATTTTAGGAAGTAAATACAAGTGTGGTGTTTTTGGGAAGCTCTCTGTCAAGGAGTTCTTAGTTTTGTCACTTATCCATTCATTTTCTTCAGCCATCTCTAACATGGTTTTCAACTCTTCTGTGATTTCTCTGATGGGATTACATGATAATAACTTATATATCTTCGTATCATTCAGTTGTCTTAGTCATTCTTGTCTGTAGTCATCGGTATTCATTACTACTAATGCCCCTGCCTTTGTCTGCCGGGTGGATAGTGATTGACTCATCCTCATATAAGTTTCTGATTATTGACAAATCACTTCTGTTAAGATTACGGAACCTTGGAGTTTTGAACAAGATCTTCTTCAGATCTCTCAAGATAGCTTTGTGGAAGATGTCAATTGTTCCATGCGTTAGTGGTGGTATAAATTGGCTTTTAGGTTTCAGTTCCAGATAGTTATTAACTGTCTCTGTAGCTGGAATCTCAATATCTGCAAAATATGCCTTTAATTTGATTTTGCGAATAAACTTGAAAAGTTCTATTTTTGTGTTAAACAGACTGGTACTGAATGTTGGAACAAAACTAAGTCCTTTCTGCAGGATATTTCTCTCTGCCATACTTAAATGACGATTAGATATGTTGATGATTAGATCTTCCTGCTGGGTTATCTGTTCGGTAATTGCTCTGTGCTTCCTTTTCCTACCGCCCATCCGGGTTCTTTTCTTCCTTTGTCTTTGTGTAAAAAAGGCTGTCTAAGTGGTCTGTCGTCACCTGTTGCAGCATTTTCTACGGTGGTTGCTTGTTCATCATTACTTGAAGGGGTTGGTATCCTCGATGTGCTAGGGCGTGGTTGGGAATCAGAATCAGTACTGGATTGAACAGAAGAGCTTTTGTTATGATGCGGTTGGCCGGGGCACCTATATGTTTCCATCCATGTATAAACCTCATCATTATGATAATCATAGGTATCTCTCTTATATTTACGAATTTTCTTATTCTCCAATTCCGATTTGTATTGTTCCAATTGTCCGTTGTTATCATCTAACATGGTTACCATATCTTCCCCACTTAGGCACTTGCTTAGGTCTGTTTTGATTATCTCTATATCAGTTGCCAATACTTTCAATTCATTCGCTAATTCCTGTATTGTGAGGAGGATTAGATCTAATGAGCATTTATTGAGAATATTCTCCCATTTTCTGACAAACTCTTTGTTTTCTTTGCAAAGGGTTGGACGTATAGTCATGCGTAATCCTCTGGGGATACATTGTGATCTGTAGTATGTTGTTAATTTGGTAGCATGCAGTTTACGATTAATTTCTTTTCTAATCAGGTATTCAAGCTGTTTGATTTTTTTGTTTGGATAAACATTTGTTGCACTAGTGCTAGTGTCCTTAATTAAATTGAGAATTGCTTCTGCTTCCTCCGTCGAAAAGCCCATTGTTTGCGCATGTTTATCTGTGATATTTGAAATGTCTTCATACGACATCTTGGTGTTGCGATTCAAAGTGCGTGCCTCCGCCCTTAGTAGCGTAAGGAGTAAGACCGAGATAAGAGGTGTGGGCGGGCACTGCTTGTTAATTCAGGTTGAACATATAGTTAGATTTTCCTTAGGAAGTTGATGGCGAGACCCAACACAACCAGTGTACACTTACACTGGAGAGAACTGAAAGCAAAAAAGAATGTCCAATGAACAATCATCCATAGGACCTTGGGTCGCCAATGGTGTAGTGAAGACTACTGTAGAATTAAATCAAATTAATATATTGTTGGAAATATAGTCCATAGATTGCCATTCATCTCAAAGTGAGGAGGCAGAATTCATGTTAATTGCCAATGCATTTCGGACCCAACCTTTGATCCTTCTTCAGGGCGAATTCTATTTAACAAAAAAACAAATAAAAAGTGCCTATTTTAGTCACGAGGTATGTCAAATAACAACATTACAAACATTATGCTTTGATATCCAGGTCATATACATCTTAGGTTGTTAAACATGTTAATTTCCATATATTGAACCTAGGTGCATGCCTCTTGGCTCAACCAAACCTCTACGTACAATTTAGCAATCTCTATGATTAGTTATAGCACCAGTACCTGCATATAGATGAACTTAGGCCGTGTGTCTTGAGGCGGCCACTCAATACAATTTTGTCCTTCTTAAGGGAGTCCACGGGGCGATCCCCTTCATCAAATTCAATCTACATGTGACTATCCTTACAGTTGCGAATTCTGCAGGAATAATTAGAAAAATATTTCCTTTCTAATATCCCAATACATACGGTATATCATTAAACTACAAACAGATTAAATAATTCAAACATGTATATACTGATAAAGCATCCTCATACCTTGTCATGAAGATGGTTAAACTTATGCCATAAGTTTATGTAGCGCAGTGATGACCGTAGTGCAGCTGTGGTCGCTTACCTGTGTCTTGCTGCTGTAACACGTAGCGCGTCTGAGTGCGTTCTGTGGCCGAGGTGCCAGCAGTTCAAAAAGCTCTGCGTTACCAAGGTAACGTGGATATAAACAACATAACGTACGTGTACGTTGTGACGCGTCTTGGCCAATGCTGTAGTTGCCAAAGCTGCCTGGTTACTGTTGCTAGCGCTAGTGCAGGTCGTCCGGAGATTCCAACAACCCTGCAGTAGTGCGCTGTGTAAAAGCATTGAAATGATCGTGAGTAGGTAATAAAACATATCGTATACTGTTACGAGAAAATAAATGGGCTCAATTGAGCTTAGAGTGCATGATCATGCGCGTCGAAGAGTATTGATTAATGTGTGCCTGCCGGCACATGCCAAGTCTTTAGAAGCACAATTGAAAAAAACTTTTAAGTGTTTATAATTACCTGTAGCAAACACAGTTCTCCTCAATACATTATATCAACTCGTGCTTACCTTGAAGTGCATGAAATTAATCATGTGCATTCACTTCCTGCTGTTTAAACACACAGCCATAAGATTGACTAACGCTGATTGACCAAGGACGGCCTACCATATTACCTAGATCGTCTCTACCTCCCAACACGTACTCTGCAGGAAGAAATACTTGCTAACTACCACAATTCACCAATTGAAGGTCACCCCAGGGTGGCAAAGACCGCTGAAAAGATTGAAAGATCCTACTCGTGGCCAACTTGGTGACAAGATACCCATGTCGAACATGTGCTCAAAACAAGGCCTCAAGACAAAAAACCCGCCGGCTTACTGCAACCACTGGCAATACCACCCACACCCTGGCACACTGTCTCAATGGACTTTGTCAGAGACTTACCTCCCAGTTCCGGATTTAACACCATCCTTGTGGTGGTAGATGTATTCACCAAGATGGCCCATTTCATCGCCTTAAAAGGCATTCAGTCTGCCCAGGTCTTGATCGGGTATTTCTCAATAACATTGTGAAGTTACATGGGTTTCCATCCATATTAATCTCCGACAGAGGAAGCCAATTTGTGTCACGATTCTGGAAGCATTGTTGCTCTCTGGCCGGAATAGAAATCCGGTTGTCCACCAGTCACCATCCACAAACAGACGGGCAAACAGAGCGTACAAACCAATCTCTGGAGCAATACCTCCCGTTGTCTATTACATCAGACAGAATCCTGTGGATGGCCGAATACGCCTACAATAATTCAATACACACCTCCACACGCATGATGCCATTTTACACTCTTTATGGCCGCAACCCAAGAACTTGAACATACGATCCGCCTAAAGCCATCAAAATGACAGCCATTGAGACTGTACACGAAAGAATCTCACAAGCAAACAAAGATGCAGTAGAACACCTTGTGGCTACTAAGGCTACACAAAAAAGGTATGCTGACCGTCACCGATGAAAGGCCCCTAACTACCAAGCAGGAGATTCGGTTTGGCTAGCATCAAAATATATAGCATTAAAGGGGGCCAGGAAATTTCAACCCAAGTTTTTAGGCCTGTTCACAATAGAAAGCGTAATTACTCCTGTTGCCATGAAATTGACTCCCAGTTGTTCATGTTTCCTTGTTGAAACCTGTACACCCTGGGACTAGAACACTAGCTCCACCAGCCCCCATAGTAATCAAAGGGGAGGGACGAGAATATGAGGTCAAGCAAATACTAGATTCTAAAATAGTACAAAAAACCTTGTATTATTTAGTGGATTGGAAGGGATATGGGCCTCAAGATAGGTCATGGGAGCCAAGAGAGAACATTCATGCCCCTCGGTTATTACTCAAATTCCATCGGAACAATCCCACCAAACCCGGTCCAGGAAGCACACCCTTGGGAGGGGCCTTGAGGGGGAGGACCTTCATGGGTACTAGTTTAGAGGACACTACCAAGTCGCCTTCATATCCAATCTATGATGACAAGAAGGTAAAACGGACAGGAGCATTGTGGGTGAGAGCATGGAGAGCAAGGACAGGGTTAATATCCATTTCACCCATTGGTACTCCCTACGCCCAAAGAGTAACATGAGACTTCCTGTTTCCACTAGTATGGATCCTTTTGTGCCAATCCGGAACTAAGTGCAACGCTCTAGTCTTCGGGCGTGGTTCTCTATAAAAGCCACCCCCAAAGAACAGGACTTGCTTCGTGTGCTTTCTGTAGCATCAAGCACACGCTTACCTGGTTCCAGTCTCCGGAGTCTTCTAAGGCTTTCTACAGTTCCCGCACCCGGCAGGACCATCATCTTCACTACGGACACTGCATCTGAAAAGAGAAGAACAGAGGCATTTGTAAAGCGGCAGTTTTTTCTACTCACCTTCTAGCGGTCCTCCGGAGGTGTCTGCGACTTCATCTTTCACTCGCGGACCTACAAGTCACTTCTGCTCGCCTTCTCAGCAAAGGTTTCCGGATTTTTACAACGAGTTATTTTGGCACCTGCAAAGAGAAAAAACAAAGGAAAGACAGGTTAGAACTTGAAGACACTCAGTTGGCAATAACCCCCCATAGACAATACTAACCTGTACTTTCTCGTACCCAAACCCAGTGAAGCAACTGGGAATCCAAGGACACATAGTACTTACCTGATCCAAGCAGCAGGAAGGGTCCAGTGAAGTAACTGGCCCTGGGACACTTTTCAGGAGTTTCAGAACTCCACTAACTAAATAACCGGCGGCGCTTTCTTCTCGGCAGCACCACCACAGCAACCAGCAAAACCAGCACCAAGTCAGCGTGACAGCCAACAGGTCCCAAACCGTAGCACCCCTGCAGAGGCAGGACGGGGAGCCCACTTCTCCAAACCAAGAGGTAGAACCCCACGTGAAGGTAGAGAGAGCAGAGCTCTGGGTGAGGGGAGAGCAAGGGCAGAGGTCAAAGGAATCCATCGCTCCTGCAGAGATTCAGGTGAGCGTGACAGCAGGGAAGCTCTAAAGATGAAGAAGATCCCCCCAGCTCCCCAGTTCCTGGTTAGCAAATGTTGAGAGCCATCAGCTCTGTCAAAGGTATCATCGCAGTGACGGGGTGCCCAGATTTGTGAAGCCCTTCGAAGGCAGAAGCAGAAGCCCTCAATCCAATCAGGCCAAAAGAGATCAAAGAACAGCAGGACAGCCCTTTCCAAAAGAGGGCAATCATGACACAGACATCACAGAATCGCCCCACACAACCCTACATATAAGGGGTGTACCAATCACTTTTACTCCCTAAAAATTGGCAAATACTCCCAAAAAGAAAAAGGGGGACTAAAAATACTCCCAACAAAAAAATAGGAAACCAAGGCATAGGAGCCTGTGCACAAATAACTACGCGTAAAGAAATACATTTTTACAAAAGCATTTCTGTTTTATAGTTAAAATACCTTTTTACTCACTTTTAGAATACTCCAATTGGAATGAGACTTACATTTTTACTCCTTACAAATAAATGTTCTCCCAACTTTAAAAAACAGAGAGAAAATAATCCCACTTTGAAATCTTATCTGCAGCACTGACCCCACCTTCTGCACAACACGGGCAGTATAATCAGAAAAGCATCCCATCCTCAGGAGGATAGCTCAGGGCAACACAGGTTCGATCCCCGTGTCTGCGCTTAGAAACCTCTGGCTATTAAGCGCATTATAAATAACCAATCATATCCTCCCCCAACACACCCAATAAATAACCAATCCTATCATATCATATCCTCCCCCAACACACCCAATGGGCAAATCACAACCCACAGACGCAGGCATCCCATTCTCACCTGGGAGCATTTAAGAGCAAAGCAAGATCTTGGGGGTACTCTCAACAGTTTCTCCGCGCAGAGAGGGCAGGTCGAAATCAACTACACAACTACTAGCATCAACTTTCGATGGGACCAATGTGGGCACGTTTATAACGGGAACCGGAAGTTATCACAGTGTGGGCCACTAGATAATTGGGCAAACAAACTGGAGCAGGATAAACCACTACACCCCCAAGAAGATTTGAAAGATAGGAGGGATGAACGGTTGGAGTTGGCGGGGGAATGTAGTAATGCCGGGAGCTCGCATGCAGAGTGGCATGCCCTTCCCTCCCATCAACCATCCTGGAAGTGACATCATGTTGGCTGCTTGTTACTGCGTGTCCACAGCCTAGGGGCCATTTCGAGCAGAAGGGAGACAGCTAGGGGAGAGCGAAAGATGAAAAAAGGTGAGGACAGCATGATGTTCTGTTCCATTGGTCGCATGTCGTAGAGATGAGCCCGCTGCTCTTGGAAATATCCACCTGGCAATGTTTATTCCTTCATTTGGTTTCAATGATCTTGTCTATGTTGATAACGTGTGTGAGTTCCCTTGTGTGTGATTGGAGGGATGGCATAGGCCAGGCCACGAGTGTTTTGGAATATGTAGTGGGGGCCTGGACTCTTCCTGCATTCTGCTGGGATTTTGGTAAGTTACTTAACTGCCTGCCAGAGGATGTTTGCTTTCAAGTCGGGATGCTGCAAATTTAGGACCAGGTCTGCCCATACTTGCTGAGTCCTTTATTCTAATCCTTAGGTCCAGTTTTTGTTTTTGGCTGTTGAGCATCCTTTCTGGGATGACCACCTCCACCAGTGGTCCTCCTCACTGTGTGGTACATGATTCCCTTGCTGGGACTGTTTCCACACCGTCTTAACACCACTTTTCCATAATGATCCCCTTGGTTGTGTACCTTAAAGGTAGAAAGCTGGCGTCATCCAGTAGAGTGCTGGGACACAAGTACCCCACCTCTGCTGTTTATCTGGGTCGTCCTGGATTTCCTCCCCATTGATTCCTTCGTGGGGCTGTTTTCTGCTGGCTTGCTGGCCCTGTTCACCCTCAAAACCACCCAGATCCAGTTGGTTGGGTTTGTTCAACTTCCGGGGGCCATCTTTGCCCCTGCTTTCACTTGTGGCTGGTGGATCTCACTCATGCAAAGGAGGATTGTTCTATTTTTGGGACATCGGGGTCACTGTTTTTTCTCGGGTTCAAGTCCCTGCATGACAAGATCATCTAACCCAACCCAAAACAGAAGACTTGTACTCACCAGGTTGTTTTGTCATTCCTGGACTGTGTTTCCGGCAACTTCCACCAGGCATACTTACCGTTGAGCCCTGGATGGTAGGTTATTGTTGATGTTTACACTCAGGGGTACCCTGGGTCTGCGGTTGGGTGTTTCTGCATGTCCCCTTCCCCCTCGATTTGTCATAGACTTCGATTAGCACAACGCTTGCCTTGTTCCTCTTCTTCTTATTGCGAGTGCTGGGTTGGGTCTCGAACCTGGCACAGGAGCTCTTCGAGAGGGTCTCCTCTGGCATGGTTGGCTGCTATCTTATCTGCAGCTTTGGGGTAGAACACAGACTTGCTGGACTTTTCCCCATAACCACGGCTCTGCAGAGTTTGTCCATTATACCTTAAGGAGAACGTTTCCCGCCTTGGAACCCCCCCCCCATCCCATAATGACTTTTAGGGTCGGCTTACCTGAACACTGCAATTTTTCCTGGATCCCCGTAGATTGCCTGTAATTTCATACAGAAGACTGCATTTTAGCATGTACTCCTGATTGTATCTGTCATTTTAAAACATTGGTCTTACACGCCTGCCTGCTGAAAATGCTCTAAGTTGTGTTGTATACATTTTGGTAGTTACCGTGTTTAGGGCTGTAAGTCTGACTCAGGACTAACTGTAGGTGGCCCTCTGGGCTTGGCTGTTAAAGCATTAACAATGTCTTCGTTCTAGATGTGGTATTTAACATATCATTTGCACTTGTATCATTTATGTGTGTATGTGCTAGAGGTATAGGAATTAGTGGGGCTGTTTATTTGTGGCATTTTGGGTCCTGATCCTGCCAGTATAATTGCATGTTTTCATTGTCGGAGGTTCCATTTTCACCACACCCCTTACTCCTTCCACCAGGTATGGGGCTTCATTTAGCATTAGGAGCGGGTTAGGTATTCACTGACCATTACTGTTTTCTATAATACACTGGCCCTCATTACGACCCTGGCGGAAAGTAACTGACATGACCGCCATAGCGTAAATAGCGTTTCCGCCATTGCACGATGGAGCAAAGTGCGGCCAATCCCGACCCATCGGGCATGAGCACCACGCCATGGCGGAAGTGCAAAGTCCGCGATGGCGGAAATGACCCCAAAACGGCCCATACCGCCGTCGTACGGCGCCCTAGGTGCAATTCCGCCACCCATCTTAGCGGTCACCGTAATGAGCGGTCAGCGCAAATTACGGTCACCGTAAAAATACGGAAACGGAAGTAAAAACATGGGGCCGGAACGGGAAACAGGACGCCGTACACCTATAAAATCAGAATCCCAACACAACCATTAAAAACCGACCCTGAGACACATCCCAACCCGTTAGCCACCCCATAATAAAAAAGAAAAATGGGAAAAGTTGCTAAAAAAGCATGCGATCGCAAGCGGCAGGTCCACTTCTCCCATGAGGAACTCACTGTGCTCACAGAGACCCTCCAGGAGAACGCTGCCGTCGTCTTCTCGACGCAAATGACCAGGACGGCACTTGCGAACAAGAAGGACATATGGGCCCTGGTGGCACAGCGGGTAAGTGCGGTGGGGACCGCACCCCGCAACCCACAGCAATGCAGGAAGCGATGGGACAACTTGCGGATACGCGTCCGGAGCATACTTTCAGCCAACCGCAACATTGCCACAGCTACCGGGGGAGGATCTGACTCACCCATCAAGTTGACCCCCTGGGAAGAAATCTGTGCCTCCACCATTGGAATGGAGAGCATAGAGGGAGTCGGAGGGATGGAGAAAGGAGTGCAGACATCCGAAGAATCAGGTAGGTGGGCCAAATTAAACAACGCAAAATCCACAAAGTCCAATCATGTGAAGCACCATGTGTCCCCATAGTGCAATAGAAACACATGTCCAGGAGAACGTCCACATACATTGCCATGATAGCGCCCTGTAAAAGTCAGATTAAATACATAAATAAGTAAAAATCCTAAAAACACCCTCTGCATGTGCAGCATGCACACCCTAACTGCAGGCTGCAAAATAACTGCACCCTCAATCCACACGAAAATGAGACCTCCCCCAAGGCCCTGACCCAAATCACCCTCAGGTACCACCCCAATGCATGTGATACATTGCCATTCCAACTACAACAGACCCATAAATAACGCATGCCCTCCTTTACTCCACCACAGGGTCCGAATCAAACGACGAGCTTCAGGACACCCCTACCAGCACACCTGCAAAGAGGGCCAAGACCAACGCCCAAAGACCCTCCACCTCAGCTGCACGGATCAAGACACGTCAGCAGCACGAATCGAGTGGCAGCACACTGGAGGGGACATCAACAGGCACCCCAGCAGCCAGCATGTCCACAACAGCAGCACCACAGGTCCCCCCAATGGATGCCACAGAAGGCACTGCTTCTGGTGGCAGCAGCACCATAGGTGACACTGCTTTCATGCCAGCATGCTCCGACACAGAAAACGGTGCTGTAGATGTAGGATCCATCCATGACCTGTCCCAATCCCCCTGTATGTTTCATCCCGTACACCATGAGGAAACCACGCAGGGGCACCCACAAGACGACGACTGGCCAACCCCCACAAGGCCTGTGGCAAGGCAACATGAGGTGATCAGCCCCTCTGTGACACCCCCGGAAATGGGCCTGGCCCAGCAGAGGCAACAGTCCCTCGAGCAGATGATAGTGCAACAGCAGCAACTGGCCACGCTCCTCAAGGAGCATGCTGATGAATGTGGGGGTTCTAAGGCAGCCATTGAAACATCTACCTAGACACTTAGGGCAGAAATGGAGCGAAGTACAGAGACACTAAGGGCACAAATTGAGGGAAGCACCGAGAGCCTGAGGGGGGAACTGCATGCGACGTCCAAAGATGTATGTGGTGAACTTGCTGCTGTGCGCCGTGTGCTCACTGAGCTCTCACAAACCCTTAGGGACATGCATGGACGTGAGCAGGCAGAGACATCATCCGTTGCAAGTTCCGTCCAGGGCAGCCCCCAACGCAGATCTGGGAGGAACCTGCGCTCCACAGGCAGGGGTGCCCCTGACACCCGGAGAGGGGGCTTGCAATAGCGTCTGACCAATGACAATGAGCATCTCTGGACACTGGTGTTCTGGGGGGAGGTAGGAGGGTGGAGGTGGTGTGTAGGGTTCTTCCGGGTGGCGGGTCGATTGGGTGTGTAATACCATTTCACATTTGCAATACATATATACACATTAATCCAATGAGATGTGTGGACATTGATCTTTGTGTACGAGGCCTTTCTTGGCGTACAGGCCACATTGTGCATGTTCCCGACACACACAGTGCTACAAGTCCCGTGTCCATGTAACAGCCACCAGGCGTGAGTACTAGAAGCATGCATCTTTGATATTCTGACGAATCTCACGGGCCTCCTGTGCCTCGCGGACTCCTTGAGGTGCTGCCACATCCCCACCCTCATCATGACCATCTTCAGGTGCTTGCAGTTCTGCGTCAGGGGGCATGGGCACATTTCTACGTACGCACATGTTGTATAGCATTACACATGCCATGACCATCTTTGCAACCTTCTCATGGCGGTACAGGAGTGCCCCGCCAGACCTGCTGAGGCAGCGGAAACGAGCCTTCAGTAGGCCGAATGCCTGTTCTATGACTACACGGGTACGTGAGTGGGCATGGTTGTAGTCCTCCTCATGCTGGTTCTGTGGGTTCCGGATTGGTGTAAGGAGCCATCTCTTCAGTGGATACCCGGCATCACCTGTATGTGGACAAAGAAGGATGTTTGTGGAATAACATTGCTACGTACGCATCCCCCCCCCTTCCTGCCACGTCATTGACGCATCACCTACCCCACATTCACATGCATTAAATGAGACTCACCGAGTAGCCAGGATCGGTGCCCTGCGTGTCGCTCCATGTAGCGTGGTACTGTAGAGTTCCTCAAGACCATAGAGTCATGGGTTGATCCTGGAAATCGGGCACAACAATGTGTAAAGATCCTGTTGGAGTCACACACCATTTGTACATTGATAGAATGATATTGTTTCCGGTTGCGGTACTGGACCTCCATGGCATGTGGGACAACTAATTCCACATGGGTGCAGTCGATGGCACCAATGCAACCCGGTATGCCGCCAAGTGCATGGAATCCCACTTTTGCGTTTGTGAGCTCCTGCTCCGAGCGTGGTAAAGAGATGTAGTCGTCTGCGTGCTTCAGGAGGGCATCAAGCACTTGGAATAGTGTCCGTGACAATAGTGGCTGTGAAATGCCATGCAACTGTCCGACTGTGTGCTGGTAGGTGCCTGTGGCCAGGAAGTGGAGTACAGACACCACCTTCAGTAGGGGTGGGATGGCGGTTGGGCTATCTATCATGCTGACAAGGTCAGCGTGTGTCATGTCGACAATGGCGGTTATGGTGTCCCGGTCCAAACGGTAGAGGGTGTGGATCTGCTCAGCAGTGAGGTTGAACGGATTGGCACGGAGGCGTGGGATTGCGGGCTGCCTGCGTGGTGGTAGTGGCTGTGCTGGTGGGCCTTGCTGCCCCTGCCTTGCCCTCCTCCTCCTCCTCCTCCTCCTGCATCTCCTCTGTGCGGCCGGTTGTTGCAGTCGTTGTTGTTCGTCTTCTTCTTGGAGTTGGAGTACTTGCAGTGCTATCAGGTCCCCCAGGCCCAACATCGCTAGTCCTGTCGGTAGCATTTGGGAGTGGGTGTGGTTGTGGGAGGGGTTTGGGTGTGCAATTTATGTGTTTTCAGGCTGTGTAGCCTCCACCTGTGGTGATTCATTTCACCTGTGCCAGCTGCAATTACTTTTGGGCGAGCACGTCCCGCACACAACGCTGCTATTAGACGCATGGCATCTTGCAATTACAATAATGTATATGATCCCGATGGCAGTGAAATATTGGTTAATATGTTGATTCTGCTATGCTATGATCCCATTGTTTCACATACTATTTCTGCAGTCGCGGACAAACTTGTGAAGGGTCAGTGGAATGTAGTACTCGATCAACGGTGGACCCTCATGCAGCACTGTACCGACGTTCACCGACGGGCGGGGAGTCCCATTAGTGATTGAAGCCAGTTGCCATTTTCACACACAGCCGCACTACATAGATGTATTTGTGAATCCAAGCGTTCACAGATGCCTTTTCGACGTGATGTTGCAAATGAGGAATTCGAAGGACAGCGCTTTTGCTTTTCAACAAGCGGCGAGGAGACGCCCACAGGTCTGACTGGAAATGTAACGTTCTATTGTTGAATGTCCTTGGGACAGGGCCCATGACGAGAATGCAATGTTTGATGTGAATTGAATGGGATGCGCAATAGCGTAGTGGACGATGAGGCAGGACGTCCCCAAATACATGTTACTTCACTACACTAGTGAACCGGGCAGGAGCACAGTGGATTTTGCAGACTGCATTACGCACAGACTCAATGGAAATTTCAAATGTAATGTGAGTAAATATTCAGGCGTTTCTATTCCGGGATGAGGGAATGATGAATGGATGCATGGACAGATGATTTAATTGAGAGTTTGTCATGTGCATGGCTTTTTGATATCTATCCCCTTCCCCTGCGCCATGTGATGCAAAGCTGCCATAGTGGGTCCATGTTAAGACGGATTTCTGAACTCTGTCCTGGTGGCGCAGAAGTTCAGAAGGCCAACCTAATTACTTGGAACAGGGTAACCTCTGGACAAGCCAGACCAATCAAGGTAGCGATTGCGGCGGTCAAGACTAGGTCTCAAGAGGGGTGAGGGTGACTGAAAGCCCGCAATGAGCACACAAAGCAAGAGCGCTTACAAACTACTCCAAACAGTTGTTATATCAAAAATAGATACACATTTATTTTAAGGCCTTTAAAACAATGATCGTAGCGAGAAAATCACAATATCACAATATTAAACCAACACATACCATATCAACACAATATATATACAAATACACAGTCGCAAGCGTTTAAAGCACGAAATATGTAGTCCACCTGAAAGGAAAGGAAAACAGGCAGTGCGATAACGCTTTAGACTCAGTTCGCCTTCAGAGGCACCTAACTAGATGGAAGTCCGAGCCCTGCGAAGAGTGGAGCCTTGTGCTCAAAGTACCTGCCACGCCGGTGCCAACGGGCAAAAGGGGAAGCTCTTCGGAGGAAGTCAGGCAATTCGGGTTAGTGCACAGCAGAAGGAGAACAGGTTCCGCAACTCAAGCGCAGCCTCCACAGCGGGCAGAAGCAGAGCGCGAGTACGGCCAAAAGGGTGCTGTTTTTACACAGCAGGGAAAAGCAATGGGATACTGCAGGAGGGCGACCAGATCCTAGCTAAACTACTCACCGGTCCCCGAAGCAAGCAGACCCAGGCTTCTCCACGTTAGTTTCAGCAGCTGGCAGGTTCAGAAGAGCAGGGAACGCCTCGTAGTCGTGTAGAGCAAAAAGACGTCCCAATCGACGAAACCAGCACAGTTTTGTTGCCGCAGCAGGACAACGGAGCGGCTGTGTGTATTCAAGCCAAATGTACACTCCTCCCTTCAGACTTGGGAACGCCAAGTGTACGAAGCGTGGGAGAGTGACAAGGACTCGAAATACAACACAACCTGGCGGCAGTTACAGAGCAGGACTCCCTTGTAAGCTGGTCAGTCAACTGGATGGCCCAGAGACACTTCCGAAGGCTTACTTGGCAGGAGATGATGAAGTCGCCGGGAATAGCTGTTCCTGCTATTCCAAAGATCGAAGCACCAGTACAGGCCTTCTGGTTCGATCCAAGGAGGAAAGGGTTTCACAGGACGACAGCAGTGCAAAGGAGGATTCCTTCAGCGGGTCACCAGCGATTCCTCGGTCCAGCCTCTTGGTTGCAGGATACTTGGCTCCTGTATTCCTTCGTTCGTGAGAACTCAGGAGATCGACATGGTAGTGGTGTTTCCAGCTCCCTCTTATCCACGGTTCCCTTCGCGCCAAAACGGAGGGGAGCCAATGGGAGATCCGCTCATCAACACACACACCATACGTGGACCAATCACGGACCACGGTGGTCCCAGGCATTCACACCACCCCAGACTCTCTGGCACCCAGGATGTGTATTGGGACCAGACATCCCAGCCCACACCCTGGAGGCACACAAACGACATGTAGAAGCCCGCGAAAGCATCTGCGTTTCGCGGGAAAGTACATGCCCAAATAAGGAAGGCCCCGGGTCGCCCGACCTGGGGAAGGTGAAGGGAGCAAGACGGTCAGTGGACAGGACAAAGGAGCCTCGTGGTCTGGCCATTTTGGAGAGCCAGGCCACCATTTTGGGTTCAGGGCAAAAACGTGCTCAGAACGCCAAAAGGAGCTCAAAATAAACAAAACGATCGCTGCCACCATTCGAGTCCCTGAATGACTTGCACCGATCAAATACCATCCTAAAAGAGTATCTAGGGTCTGTAGAAGGCTAGAGACCCAAGAGAGCTGTAACTTAACTTACAGTGCCCTCTTGTGTCATGTTGCACAAAAGCCGCAACATGATAAAGGAAACTACGGGAAACAGCGTTCCCCGGCACTGACTGTCTTAAGGGCATGTCAGTTTCCCCGTAAGAAAGGAGCGAAAGCCCAGAGAAGTGCGGCAGAAGGCTGTACTTCTCTGGCAAAGTCAAGAACAAGGTTAAAAACAATAGCAAAAAGTTTAGGGGTTGCCACATGGAAGGAAAATTCCCTACAATTACGAAATCTTTCCTAACACTCGCCCCTCCCAGACTATGGACAGGGGGAACTAATCCACCCCTGGATGAGTCTCTTGTTCAGGTCGGTTAAACATTCTGGACAACCCATCAGCATTGCTATGTTGGACACCTGGCCTATGCTCAATAGTGAAGTCGAAGCCTTGTAGACTTATGGACCACCTAAGCAACTTTGGATTCTCCCCCTTCATGTTCATTAGCCACTTTAACGGCTTATGGTCAGTCTGCACAGTGAAGTGGGTCCCATAGAGGTAGGGCCTCAGCTTCCTTAGGGCCCACACAACAGAGAAACATTCTTTCTCTACCGTGGACCATCTGAGCTCTCTGTCCTTAAGCTGGCGACTAATAAAACCGATAGGGTGTTCCTTACCCTTCTCATCTACTTGTGATAGTACAGCTCCTATCCCAGTGTCAGAGGCATCCGTCTGCACGATAAAAGGTCTTTGATAATCAGGGGCCCTGAGCACAGGGGCCTGGCACAAGGAGTCTTTTAAGCCATTGAAGGCCTTCTCACACTCGTCAGTCCAAGTTACCTTCTTGGGTTTCTTCGGAGTTCTGAGGGCAGTCAGAGGAGCAGCTATGGTGCCATAGTTTGCCACAAAATTACGATAATACCCCGTGAGTCCTAAAAAGGCTCTCACTTGGGTTTGCGTAGTGGGGGTAGGCCAGTCTTGTACTGCTTGTACTTTACTGGGTAGAGGCTGTATCCTCCCTCCACCTACTTCATGTCCAAGGTAAACCACTGAGCCTTGTCCAATCTGGCATTTACTAGCCTTTATGGTCAAGTGGGCTTTCTGAAGAGCCTGGAGCACAATCCTGAGGTGTTTCACATGGTCTTCCCAGGTGGCACTGAAAACTGCTATATCGTCTAGATATGCAAGACAAAATTCGTCCAACCCATTCAACACATGATTCACAAGCCTCTGGAAAGTGGCAGGTGCATTCTTCAACCCGAACGGCATTACCCGGAATTGGTAAAGGCCGTCTGGAGTAGAAAATGCTGTCTTCTCCTTGGCATGTTCTGCTAAAGCTATTTGCCAATAGCCAGCAGTGAGGTCAAACGTGCTGAGGTACTTGGAGGCACCCAAAGTATCCACCAGCTCATCTGTTCGAGGCAAGGGGTGTGCATCTGTCTTGGTGACAGCATTCAGAGCCCTGTAATCCACGCAGAACCTCAATTCAGAAGTGCCTGCTTTTGGAACCAAAACCACAGGACTGGACCAAGGACTACTAGAGGGTTCAATCACCCCAAGGTCTAACATCTTGTTGACCTCGGTCTTAATATAAGACCGTACTTTATCCGACATCCTGTATCCCCTACTTTTGGTAGGTACACTGTCTCCTGTGTCAATGTTATGTTTGCACCAAGGTGTCAAACCAGGCGACTGTGAAAACAGGGGGGAAAACTGCCTAAGCAAACTTTTCACCTCAGCCTGCTGATCAGAAGTCAGGTGAGGGGCCACTCGGACACCCTCAACGGAGCTATCTGAAGGACCGCTTTGGAACAGGTCGGGGAGAGGTTCTGACTCCTCTTCCTCAACATCTGAAGCCAGTAGCAGTGCTGCGATTTCGACTCTTGGGACGAAAGCCTTCAGCTTATTCACGTGGAACACCTTTGGAGCCTGTCCAGGCCTTCCAAGGTCCACTAAATAGTTCACCTCACCCAGGGGCTCCACCACTGTGTAAGGGCCTGACCATTTGTCCTGTAAAGCTCGAGGCCTTATTGGATTCATGATCAGGACTTGCTGACCAGGTGTAAAGTTGATGAGGGAAGCTTTCTGGTCGTACCAATGTTTCACCAGCGCTTGCCCTGCCTTCAATTTATCACTAGCCAAGCCCATCAGAAGTACCATCCGTTTTCTGAGCCCTAGCACATAGTCAACTACATTGGTAGTAACAGGGGGAGTGGGCATCTCCCATCCCTCTTTGACGATGGCTAAGGGTCCCCGTACGGGATGACCGAACAGAAGTTCGAAGGGGCTGAAGCCAACACCCTCCTGTGGTACCTCTCGGTAGGCAAACAGTAGGCATGGTAAAAGAAGATCCCATTTTCTTCTCTGGGGCTCCTCCAGAGCCCCAATCATGCTCTTTAACGTTCTGTTGAAACGTTCCACCAGACCATTGGTCTGGGGGTGATATGCAGAAGAGAACTTGTAGGTGACCCCACATTCTTTCCACATAGCCTGCATATACTTCGACATAAAGTTGCTGCCACGATCTGACACAACTTCTTTAGGGAAGCCAACCCTAGTAAATATGCCGAGTAAAGCTTTTGCAACTGACCTGGCAGTTACAGTCTTCAATGGGATGGCCTCAGGATACCTGGTTGCATGGTCGACCAGCACCAGGATAAACCTATTGCCCGAGGATGTTTGCGGGTCAAGGGGACCAACGATGTCAATCCCTACCCTTTCAAATGGTACCCCCACAACTGGGAGCGGTACCAACGGAGCTTGGATTGTCGCGCCAACCTTACCAGACAACTGGCAGGAGGCACAACTCCTGCAGTGACTTTCTACTTGCACCCCCATCTTGGGCCAGTAGAAGTGCATGGATAACCTTTGCTTGGTCCTCTTCATACCAAGGTGACCAGCAAGGGGAACTTCATGCGCCAACTGCAGGAGGAAGGGCCTAACAGCAAGGGGAACCACCAACCTCCTATGGTCTCCTTCTGTAGACTCTGTGGGCTCACTATACAGGAGTCCACCTTCCCAATAAATCCTATGCTTCCCAGGAGGTTCACCCTCAAGCTGGGAGCAGGCCTGTCTCCTTAGGCCTTCCAGAGATGGGCACTCACGTTGGCCTTTACTGAATTCGTCCCTATCAGGACCTCCTTCAACTAACAAGTCTTTTAGTTCAGGATGATCGTTGGGGTCGAATACTTCAGGCATCGCCACCTCCTCGTCAGGCCCGGGCGATTGACCAACTTCCTCCACCGCAGTGGTAGGCGAGCTAGGGGGAATATTCTCTTTCCCTCTTCTTGACTTGTAGACTCCTTTCGCCTTGGGTTTCCCCTTCGGCTGGGGCGGCGTATTGGACTTGGCCAATGCTGCCCCTTCTTGAGACCGTGTGTAGGGTCTTTCGGCAGTGTCTCCTACGAGCCCTAAAGCTCTGAGATCATTGCCCAACAAGACCTTTCCCGGGACGTTTCTCTGAATGCTCACTGGAATCCTGACTGCTGTACCATTTAAAGTAAGATTTACAGGGATCACGGGAAACATACGGAGGGGGCCGTCAGCCAACTTAGTGGGCATCAGAGTAGCTCTGGCAACTTCCTCTGAGTCTACCAAGGTAGAATCCACTACAGTGCGACTGCACCCACTATCCCTAAGAGCTGGAGTATCCACTCCATTGATCAGCACACTGTCTTTAAAGTAGTGCTTGGTATTATCCGGAATCCTAGCATAAGCCTCTGCGACTTTAGGCTCCCAGGAACCCAGGGACACTAAAACTACCTCAGCCTCTATTCCGCTGGGAAATGAGTCTGAGGAGAAGGATGCTCCTGTAATCTCTTCTTCCTCGTAGGAGGAGAAGGCCAGATTAGCGGAGTGGACCCCCAAAGGTCTAACCTTACAACGGGGATCCCCCTTCACATGGTCAGTTGCTCCACAAGAAAAACAAGCCCCAGTGGGTCTGTTTACGTAGGGAGGCTTATTGTAACCAGAGTTCTGTTTCGGAGGCGGACCTCCACTACCCTGTGAGTTCTCTTGTGTCTTACCCTTGTTTTTCTTTTTGTGGCCCTTATGGGAAGAAGATTTAGCAGATTCCCCACCCTCCATATCTTTGGACTTTTTCCCTTCCTCCTGCTTACCAGGATGAGTTTTGTCCTTATGGGACACTCGATGTGACACCCATAAGTCTGCTGCAATGGCCAGCTTCTTAGGATCTATCTCCTTCGAATCGGCCAAATGCTGCTTAAGCTCCGGGGAAGAAGAAGCAAAAATATGTTCCAGCATGACAAGATTTATCATGCCTTCGAAGGTAGAAACCTTATAACCTTCAACCCAGCCAGTTAAGTTTTTCAAAGATTCAGCGACATAAGATACCCAAGTACCACCTTCCTTTTTCTTATACTCTCGAAAACGCTTTAAATATTGGGCCGGAGTCTTCCCAAACTTTAAAATGAGAGTTTGCTTTAACATTGCGAAATCAGCCCGCTCAGCCTTCGACATTTCCATAATGGCACTGCAGCCAGAATGGGGCAGTCTACTGAGCAACCACGCAATCTTATCAGCATTGTCAACTTCTTGAACCTCGCATGCATACTCAAACGCATTCAGCCAGTCCATAATGTCATTCCTTTCTTCATACACACTGAGCAGATCTTTTGGAAACCGTGGATGAGAGGAAGCCCCAGACCCATGTCTAGGACCCTTGGATCCATTTGCAACCTGAAGCTTGGCCAGTTCCAACTGGTGATCCCTGTCTTTCTGTTTTTCTGCCTGTTCGATTTTTAGTTTGGCTATGCTGAATTCAAGCTCCTGCTGCCTAAACCGCAGCTCTTGCTTCTTGAATTCAAGCATAGCCTCCCCATCAACACTGGCAGAGGAAACATTAGACATTACATCCTCCCTGTCCTCGTGGTCGCGATGGATCAGTGCAGCGGCAGAACCGTCGGTTCTGCCAGTGAGAGCAGCCCCACCACCTTCTGCACTGTCCTCGGAAGTTATAGCGTCAAGCTGCGCTTCTTGCCACGCCACGATTCTCTGGATCATTTCCAATTTTGTGCCTTGAGAGGAAACACCTCTCTCCGCACACATCTTTTTCAGCGTTTCTGATTTGGAAGCATTTAAAGTTAACAAGGTATTTGCTTCCATACTGTTTGATAGGACTATGGCCTTTTTAAAGTTATATTACAACAATTCACTACGTGTACTGTTTGGAATAACCTGAAATGCCTTAGTTCGAGCGCAACACTGGATACCTTCAGTCGTATCCCACCGCTGTACACCAATTTGTTAAGACGGATTTCTGAACTCTGTCCTGGTGGCGCAGAAGTTCAGAAGGCCAACCTAATTACTTGGAACAGGGTAACCTCTGGACAAGCCAGACCAATCAAGGTAGCGATCGCGGCGGTCAAGACTAGGTCTCAAGAGGGGTGAGGGTGACTGAAAGCCCGCAATGAGCACACAAAGCAAGAGCGCTTACAAACTACTCCAAAAAGTTGTTATATCAAAAATAGATACACATTTATTTTAAGGCCTTTAAAACAATGATCGTAGCGAGAAAATCACAATATCACAATATTAAACCAACACATACCATATCAACACAATATATATACAAATACACAGTCGCAAGCGTTTAAAGCACGAAATATGTAGTCCACCTGAAAGGAAAGGAAAACAGGCAGTGCGATAACGCTTTAGACTCAGTTCGCCTTCAGAGGCACCTAACTAGATGGAAGTCCGAGCCCTGCGAAGAGTGGAGCCTTGTGCTCAAAGTACCTGCCACGCCGGTGCCAACGGGCAAAAGGGGAAGCTCTTCGGAGGAAGTCAGGCAATTCGGGTTAGTGCACAGCAGAAGGAGAACAGGTTCCGCAACTCAAGCGCAGCCTCCACAGCGGGCAGAAGCAGAGCGCGAGTACGGCCAAAAGGGTGCTGTTTTTACACAGCAGGGAAAAGCAATGGGATACTGCAGGAGGGCGACCAGATCCTAGCTAAACTACTCACCGGTCCCCGAAGCAAGCAGACCCAGGCTTCTCCACGTTAGTTTCAGCAGCTGGCAGGTTCAGAAGAGCAGGGAACGCCTCGTAGTCGTGTAGAGCAAAAAGACGTCCCAATCGACGAAACCAGCACAGTTTTGTTGCCGCAGCAGGACAACGGAGCGGCTGTGTGTATTCAAGCCAAATGTACACTCCTCCCTTCAGACTTGGGAACGCCAAGTGTACGAAGCGTGGGAGAGTGACAAGGACTCGAAATACAACACAACCTGGCGGCAGTTACAGAGCAGGACTCCCTTGTAAGCTGGTCAGTCAACTGGATGGCCCAGAGACACTTCCGAAGGCTTACTTGGCAGGAGATGATGAAGTCGCCGGGAATAGCTGTTCCTGCTATTCCAAAGGTCGAAGCACCAGTACAGGCCTTCTGGTTCGATCCAAGGAGGAAAGGGTTTCACAGGACGACAGCAGTGCAAAGGAGGATTCCTTCAGCGGGTCACCAGCGATTCCTCGGTCCAGCCTCGTGGTTGCAGGATACTTGGCTCCTGTATTCCTTCGTTCGTGAGAACTCAGGAGATCGACATGGTAGTGGGGTTTCCAGCTCCCTCTTATCCACGGTTCCCTTCGCGCCAAAACGGAGGGGAGCCAATGGGAGATCCGCTCATCAACACACACACCATACGTGGACCAATCACGGACCACGGTGGTCCCAGGCATTCACACCACCCCAGACTCTCTGGCACCCAGGATGTGTATTGGGACCAGACATCCCAGCCCACACCCTGGAGGCACACAAACGACATGTAGAAGCCCGCGAAAGCATCTGCGTTTCGCGGGAAAGTACATGCCCAAATAAGGAAGGCCCCGGGTCGCCCGACCTGGGGAAGGTGAAGGGAGCAAGACGGTCAGTGGACAGGACAAAGGAGCCTCGTGGTCTGGCCATTTTGGAGAGCCAGGCCACCATTTTGGGTTCAGGGCAAAAACGTGCTCAGAACGCCAAAAGGAGCTCAAAATAAACAAAACGATCGCTGCCACCATTCGAGTCCCTGAATGACTTGCACCGATCAAATACCATCCTAAAAGAGTATCTAGGGTCTGTAGAAGGCTAGAGACCCAAGAGAGCTGTAACTTAACTTACAGTGCCCTCTTGTGTCATGTTGCACAAAAGCCGCAACATGATAAAGGAAACTACGGGAAACAGCGTTCCCCGGCACTGACTGTCTTAAGGGCATGTCAGTTTCCCCGTAAGAAAGGAGCGAAAGCCCAGAGAAGTGCGGCAGAAGGCTGTACTTCTCTGGCAAAGTCAAGAACAAGGTTAAAAACAATAGCAAAAAGTTTAGGGGTTGCCACATGGAAGGAAAATTCCCTACAATTACGAAATCTTTCCTAACAGTCCATCATCTGTCTGCCCTTGTTGAACCCTCCCTGTCTCGATGCGCCTTCAAACACTTGTGTCTCTGCACGTTACTAATCACATCTAATGGATTCTGTTTTGACAGACGCATGCACACATACACTCGTTAGTAATAGTGTATTGAGCTCGATTTATGTCGTTATGATTCGCAAGTGATTTTTTGGTGGCATTAATCCTTTTGAGTTTGCTAGCATGCATATGGTTGTATATTTAGTGTGTTGAATGAACTGAGTAATTCATATGAAGTTCGGATGCCCATGCTATTATTTTTTTCTTTTGGGTGACAGGTATCTCCTCCCCTTTTGCCGCTGCCATCTGTACGCCACTCCTGCAGATGGATTTTACACTCGACACCTGCAGCTTCGAGTTAATCAGTGGAGCACCATTACGATCTTATGGGACGATCGCCAATGGGCCACATGCCCTTACGCAGTACTAGTGGCTAGGAGCAACATATGTACCTTTCAGCTGGACTAGTGCCTACTTCATGGGACTGCCCTGCGGTTCTAGGCGCTTCCGTGTTGCCTTTTTGGTCGTAAATGTAGGCCCTGTGTACCATGAAGGAACAGGGCGTCACGCAAGTAGAAGCTGGTCATTCATTGCGGATGCAGCCCACAGTGATGGAAGTCATTTGGGAGTTAGTTTGCGAATAGCTGTATGGGCTTTGTGATTTGGATGTGCATTAAAATTATGTTCAGATATTGACCGTGTGGCCTTATTCTTTACTAGTGATGTAGCATATTCCGATTTGTGGCGCGATGTATTGTGAGATGATCTGCATTGGGTTCCGGCTTCTGAGTGGAGTTGTGTGGTACTGTACTGGCCGCGTTTGCCTACGTGGAGTTGTGCAATGTGGGCAGGGAGTGGAGTACAGGCACTCAGTAGGGCCATGTACGGTTGGTTCGCGAAGCCGTAGTTCTCACCATGGCGGAAAGGTACTTTCCGCCATGCTTGATGGCGTTGAGTACATGTCCGCTAGGGTCAGAATTCGCGTACCGTTGCGCAATGGCGGAAATTACGGTTTTGCAAGGCGCACGTGCGCGTGCTTGGTGCAGTTAGCGTTGGCGTTCACTACGGTGTCGCTAATGGCATCGTACTTTACGGTGACGGGTCATGATCGCAACGAGCGGTATTCGATGGCGGTATTTCATTTCTGCCTTCGTTTTTGGAATTCCGCCAGGGTCGTAATGAGGCCCACTGTAATTTTACTATGTTACTGTAGTAAAGACATTTTATTTGTCTTTGATATTGTATTGTATGTCTTCTCTAGCAGAATTTATATGTAAGTTAGTCATTTTGCTCCGCAACATTCTTTTTTTAAATTTTAGTTTTAGCTATTAGGTATTGCTTAAGCGCCATCTATAAGTGTAAACTATTCCACTTAACCCAAAGGACTTATTTAACCAAATAGATATAATATGTGTGGTTCGATCAAAAGTGTATATTTTAGTATTCCAGTGTGCTGTATTCTTGGAGGGGTAACACCTGGGAGTAATTGTACTGCCTTCCTACCTTGAGATAAGTCTGACTGCTCTACCATAGCCACCCCACTGGAGAGTTCTATTTCCTTTTGGCTGAAATCGGGTTAGGACGAAATTACCTAAGTAGAAAAGTCCTACCACCAAAAGTCCGACCCCCATTTATTCGCATATGTATATGTGTGGGGGTAAAATTAATACAAATGTATAGGTGTAAGGTTTGGGGGATTGTGGGGGGGTCTCCCCCCACCTATATAAAATGGAGGGAAAAACAAAACAAACAAAAAAACGTACTTTTGATGGTCAGACTTTTCAGCTCTGTAATTTCAAGCAGAGCCCCGAAATCATGTTCTACCTTTTAGTCAGATGGTTTGACATCACTCATAAGAGGCCTCTGCCAAAATCTCCCTAAATGCTCTGAAGACGTGCCTCTATGGCTTCTCTCTAGCCAGCCCCAGTGATGCTGCACTGGGCAGGGTCACCCCTATGCGATTTGCCCCCCTTCCTAATGTAATAACTACATGTCTTTCCTTCTGGTAATGTCTACCCATTCTCTATTGGCTTTCTGACAGTTCCATATCCCCTTTCGTGTTTTACAACTCCCCAAACCGGGTAACTTCTTGTTTCAGTTGCCCCTCATTATTGGCACCTAGACCATGTGCCAGTCTTACTGCTGAGATTCGCTTTCATTGTCCTTGAAACCACGTTAAATATAAATTGCTCACCTGCTTGTCTTCATTTTATTTGTCTTTGATATTGTATTGTATGTCTTCTCTAGCAGAATTTATATGTAAGTTAGTCATTTTGCTCCGCAACATTCTTTTTTTTAATTTTAGTTTTAGCTATTAGGTATTGCTTAAGCGCCATCTATAAGTGAAAACTATTGCATTACAGTACAGCTAGGAAAGAGATGACACGCGAGGAGAGACACACAGCTTGTGGGTGTTGTTTCGTTATTTACAGACCGATTGCCCATGCTAAAATATATGGCCATTCCCACCCACTTTCCCGACCTGCCAAAACACTAACATCAAACATCTCCTGCCAGTGTTATTTCTAAGCAGTCTGCTGAGAGTCAATGGCTCAAATGCAGCTGTAAATGTGGTACTTGTGTAATAAAAATGTCTTAACCAAATGCGCCATCAGCCACTTGATTTGCATCTGTTCCTTGCACTGACATCCTTTTAAGAACACGCATTGACAGAAGCCAATAGTTTTGAGATCAGCATTTGCCAGGCACTTCTATTATAAACCAAGGTACCCATGCCACTTTCCAGCTGTTGTCATCGTATGGCCAAGTAGTATCAGTATGGTAGTGCCTGGCAAATGCCTATTGCATGCCCACACAAAAGCTAACACAGTTGGCTTTGCTAGTGTTTGTTTTACTTTACATTGTATTTGATGTACAGTAGTTTAGATAAGTGTTGTCAAGGTATATAAAAAAGATAAATTTCAGAGCAACATAGGTGGACAATTGCGCCTAGAATAAGATCAGGAAATGGGTTTTTTTCAGATAATTTGGAAAAACATCCTCCAAGAGAACAAGAGTGTTGGATAACCTCTTTAATCCATTAATTAATTGTGGTATATGGCCTTCAAAGTAAACATCATTTGTAACCGATTTTGTTTTCAATAGCCAATGTAAATGTGATGGATAACCTCAACACGTGTTTTAATCACGTTGCTCCTGGCTCATCAGGAGGTTATGTAAATAAAAGCAATTATATCCAAATTATTCTTATGGAGATAGTGACCATCAAATTTGTTTCACAACCTTCTTGAATTCCATTTATAATAGTTCCTTTAAATCTGTAATAGATATAAAATAATCTATCATCAGTATGAGTGTTTTATTGAAACTAAGTTAATACAAAACAGTTAATGTCTAATCCAAACATATAACTCAACACTCATCAAGGCATTGTTAGTCATAAGTCTTGTCGATTTAGGTATTAATCTGATAAATCTTTATGCATATATTATGTGCTTTTTTACAGTGAACCCTACACAACTTTAAAAATCAACAATCATCTCATACACAAAGTAAGAAAAATAAAATAACGACATTACATATAAAATCAAACCAAATAGCTTAAAACATCATTTAAAAAATGGACCATTGCCAGACTGGTCTGAATCAAGATAATGGTCTTGACACCTCTTTATAAAAGGAACTAATTGTTATGAATTATGAAAATCAGGATACATGGAAATAATGGACTCAAAATGGACATTTATCAGTTTTCTTTGAAATAAGATATTGTTATTTTAACATTTGGTAACAAGTAGTACTGTATCTTTTCATTCATCCAGAGTATTGATTTAGCAATACACTCTTCTATCAATATAGAATATTAGTTAGTGAGAAACTCAATACTAATACTATAAGTTGATGTTTTGTAGTTTACTGATCTAAACAATATAATTTAGCCTTTCTTCATGTTATTTCAAATTGCCTTGTATAGAATTACCTCTTCACACTGTATGCGTCTGTGATGATGTTATCGCACGCTATTTATAACAGGTGGCATTTTGAAACACTAGTCAGAAGATGTAGAATGACGTTCGTGGAAGCTGAGCTATCATATTCAGCCCAGTACACCTTAAAATTGGTGAGATTACATTTATTTCAAGAGATTTCTGCATCTCTGGAATGTGTGCTTTTTAAACTTAAAAGATAATGTTGGGTACTTTGACAAAGCTAAAATATGGGTAAAATTTGATCGGCAAGACTAATTACTATCAATGCCTTGGTGAGTGTTGACACTTTTTTTATATGTTTGGATTAGAAATGAACTGCTTTGTATTAACTTAATTTCAACAAAACACTCATACCGACGAGAGATTGTTTTATCTCTATTACAGATTTAAAGGAACTATTATAAATGGAAGTCGAAAAGGTTGTTAAACAAATTTGATGGTCACTATCTCCATAAGAATAATTTGGATATAATTGCTTGTTTTTACATAACCTCCTGAGGAGCCATGAGCAAAGTGGTGAAACACGTGTTGAGGTTATCAATCACGTTTACATTAGATATTGAAAACAAGAATAGGCTACAAATTATGTTTACTTTGAAGGACATGTACCAGATTTCATTTATGGAGTAAAAGAGGTAATTAATCACTTTTGTTCTCTGTATGATGTTTTTCCAAATGATCTGGACATCCCCTTTCGTGTTTTACAACTCCCCAAACCGGGTAACTTCTTGTTTCAGTTGCCCCTCATTATTGGCACCTAGACCATGTGCCAGTCTTACTGCTGAGATTCGCTTTCATTGTCCTTGAAACCACGTTAAATATAAAATGCTCACCTGCTTGTCTTCATTTTATTTGTCTTTGATATTGTATTGTATGTCTTCTCTAGCAGAATTTATATGTAAGTTAGTCATTTTGCTCCGCAACATTCTTTTTTTTAATTTTAGTTTTAGCTATTAGGTATTGCTTAAGCGCCATCTATAAGTGAAAACTATTGCATTACAGTACAGCTAGGAAAGAGATGACACGCGAGGAGAGACACACAGCTTGTGGGTGTTGTTTCGTTATTTACAGACCGATTGCCCATGCTAAAATATATGGCCATTCCCACCCACATTCCCGACCTGCCAAAACACTAACATCAAACATCTCCTGCCAGTGTTATTTCTAAGCAGTCTGCTGTGAGTCAATGGCTCAAATGCAGCTGTAAATGTGGTACTTGTGTAATAAAAATGTCTTAACCAAATGCGCCATCAGCCACTTGATTTACATCTGTTCCTTGCACTGACATCCTTTTAAGAACACGCATTGACAGAAGCCAATAGTTTTGAGATCAGCATTTGCCAGGCACTTCTATTATAAACCAAGGTACCCATGCCACTTTCCAGCTGTTGTCATCGTATGGCCAAGTAGTATCAGTATGGTAGTGCCTGGCAAATGCCTATTGCATGCCCACACAAAAGCTAACACAGTTGGCATTGCTAGTGTTTGTTTTACTTTACATTGTATTTGATGTACAGTAGTTTAGATAAGTGTTGTCAAGGTATATAAAAAAGATAAATTTCAGAGCAACATAGGTGGACAATTGCGCCTAGAATAAGATCAGGAAATGGGTTTTTTTCAGATAATTTGGAAAAACATCCTCCAAGAGAACAAGAG
This sequence comes from Ambystoma mexicanum, assembly GCF_040938575.1. Taxonomy (NCBI): domain Eukaryota; kingdom Metazoa; phylum Chordata; class Amphibia; order Caudata; family Ambystomatidae; genus Ambystoma; species Ambystoma mexicanum. Next base: position 76,382,043 of record NC_090924.1, on the reverse strand, counting down.
TGTTGGATAACCTCTTTAATCCATTAATTAATTGTGGTATATGGCCTTCAAAGTAAACATCATTTGTAACCGATTTTGTTTTCAATAGCCAATGTAAATGTGATGGATAACCTCAACACGTGTTTTAATCACGTTGCTCCTGGCTCATCAGGAGGTTATGTAAATAAAAGCAATTATATCCAAATTATTCTTATGGAGATAGTGACCATCAAATTTGTTTCACAACCTTCTTGAATTCCATTTATAATAGTTCCTTTAAATCTGTAATAGATATAAAATAATCTATCATCAGTATGAGTGTTTTATTGAAACTAAGTTAATACAAAACAGTTAATGTCTAATCCAAACATATAACTCAACACTCATCAAGGCATTGTTAGTCATAAGTCTTGTCGATTTAGGTATTAATCTGATAAATGTTTATGCATATATTACGTGCTTTTTTACAGTGAACCCTACACAACTTTAAAAATCAACAATCATCTCATACACAAAGTAAGAAAAATAAAATAACGACATTACATATAAAATCAAACCAAATAGCTTAAAACATCATTTAAAAAATGGACCATTGCCAGACTTGTCTGAATCAAGATAATGGTCTTGACACCTCTTTATAAAAGGAACTAATTGTTATGAATTATGAAAATCAGGATACATGGAAATAATGGACTCAAAATGGACATTTATCAGTTTTCTTTGAAATAAGATATTGTTATTTTAACATTTGGTAACAAGTAGTACTATATCTTTTCATTCATCCAGAGTATTGATTTAGCAATACACTCTTCTATCAATATAGAATATTAGTTAGTGAGAAACTCAATACTAATACTATAAGTTGATGTTTTGTAGTTTACTGATCTAAACAATATAATTTAGCCTTTCTTCATGTTATTTCAAATTGCCTTGTATAGAATTACCTCTTCACACTGTATGCGTCTGTGATGATGTTATCGCACGCTATTTATAACAGGTGGCATTTTGAAACACTAGTCAGAAGATGTAGAATGACGTTCGTGGAAGCTGAGCTATCATATTCAGCCCAGTACACCTTAAAATTGGTGAGATTACATTTATTTCAAGAGATTTCTGCATCTCTGGAATGTGTGCTTTTTAAACTTAAAAGATAATGTTGGGTACTTTGACAAAGCTAAAATATGGGTAAAATTTGATCGGCAAGACTAATTACTATCAATGCCTTGGTGAGTGTTGACACTTTTTTTATATGTTTGGATTAGAAATGAACTGCTTTGTATTAACTTAATTTCAACAAAACACTCATACCGACGAGAGATTGTTTTATCTCTATTACAGATTTAAAGGAACTATTATAAATGGAAGTCGAAAAGGTTGTTAAACAAATTTGGTGGTCACTATCTCCATAAGAATAATTTGGATATAATTGCTTGTTTTTACATAACCTCCTGAGGAGCCATGAGCAAAGTGGTGAAACACGTGTTGAGGTTATCAATCACGTTTACATTAGATATTGAAAACAAGAATAGGCTACAAATTATGTTTACTTTGAAGGACATGTACCAGATTTCATTTATGGAGTAAAAGAGGTAATTAATCACTTTTGTTCTCTGTATGATGTTTTTCCAAATGATCTGGACATCCCCTTTCGTGTTTTACAACTCCCCAAACCGGGTAACTTCTTGTTTCAGTTGCCCCTCATTATTGGCACCTAGACCATGTGCCAGTCTTACTGCTGAGATTCGCTTTCATTGTCCTTGAAACCACGTTAAATATAAAATGCTCACCTGCTTGTCTTCATTTTATTTGTCTTTGATATTGTATTGTATGTCTTGTCTAGCAGAATTTATATGTAAGTTAGTCATTTTGCTCCGCAACATTCTTTTTTTTAATTTTAGTTTTAGCTATTAGGTATTGCTTAAGCGCCATCTATAAGTGAATACTATTGCATTACAGTACAGCTAGGAAAGATATGACACGCGAGGAGAGACACACAGCTTGTGGGTGTTGTTTCGTTATTTACAGACCGATTGCCCATGCTAAAATATATGGCCATTCCCACCCACTTTCCCGACCTGCCAAAACACTAACATCAAACATCTCCTGCCAGTGTTATTTCTAAGCAGTCTGCTGAGAGTCAATGGCTCAATTGCAGCTGTAAATGTGGTACTTGTGTAATAAAAATGTCTTAACCAAATGCGCCATCAGCCACTGATTCCTGATCCAATTCTAGGTGCAGTTGTCCACCCATGTTGCTCTTAAACCGAGGATTTCAAGGTGTTGTGCAGACACAAACCTTTTTTGGGATGACATGCAACAGAATATAAATTATACAACACAGTATTAACACCAACCAGATAACAAATGTCTGCATCCTCTTAGCTTTTGTATTAAAAAAATGATAAACCCAACTTGTGGCAGTGTTACCATTACAATCTCTCAAAATGGCTGTAGTCATTCTCTGAAAGAGGTGGCACAATACCAGAGAGCAGAGGGGCTGGGCAACACTGACTCACTGCTGTAGCATTTGGGCATCTACAGAATTGATGTTGGGGAATACATGGGATTCACTAAGGAACCCTCACCTAAGAATACAAGAAGCAAAAGGAACTCTTCTTCCTGGCATGATTACTCCCAGGGGACACTTACCTGCTGAAAGGTCAACTTGCCAGCTTTTTGTTCTTGAGTTCCTGGCACTTGCAGCCTACAGAGGAAAATGGATACAGCAAGCATGTCCTGCAGGTTTTAGCCCTGACAACAGCTGGGTCAGGATGCACCTTGTTGGGGCTTCCGGTTGGCAGATATGATGTCTCAAGACTTCCACAGTCTCGTCCTACAAGGCTACATTCAGAGGCTAACCGGTTACTTTAGGGGTCTACAACCTGTGGCTCAGCAGATGTTGCAGACTACAACTCCCATGATCTCTCAACATTGACTATGCTGGATAGGGATGATGGGGGTTGCGGGCCAGAAATGTGGAGCGTCAAAGGTTGCAGCCTCCTGAGCTACTTGATCGGATCCGTTTAACTTTCGGATATGCTTGATTCACTGTTTCGTTTTTTTTATAGCCTCTTGTACACATTGTAGAGTTGTGTATATGTTTCATATCAAATTGTCTTTTTGTGAATACTATAAAAGAGTCTTCATCTCTTGCTTTATTGCATTGGGAGAGAACAGCGCAAAAACAAATACCTTGATGTTTGTATTTTGATTAAAAAAAAGGTTATTTTTACTGAAGGGGTGTCACAGACTTTCAAATTCCATATCCTCAGTCACATTGTCGTACAAAAGAAACATGCTCTAGACAGCACATTAATACATTGAGCCATTATACCATCCCCCACCCTTGCCAAAGGTCCGCTAAGCCAGACTTTATGGCAGTGTCAGATTTAAGTAAAAAAGAGAAGGGTTAGGGACCCTCTTTTGCTGTATTTGGGGGACCTGTCTCATGAGGGATAAATAATAACGTGATACAAAGAAAGGTGAGCACAGAATAATGATCTAACACTTTCCAAATGTGTGAGATAGATGAAGGAAATGTCATATTATCACAAACAAGTGTAATTACGGTGTCGCTGTTACTAATCCCACAGTCATCCTGACAACTCTCACCATCGCTGGACTTGAATTTCACACTAATGTTTCGGGACATCATGTCTCTTCTGAAACATGTGTGTTGTGCTTTACACACTATTTTTTCATGTGTTTGAAAATACTTTTTATTATGACTCGTTGAGCGTTTTATGCTTTTTCTGAATATAATTATGTGATCATGTTTTTTGTTGTTTGAACAAATGTGTCTTGATTACACAACTGTAACTGTAGTGCTCATCTAAGTTGGTGGAATATAGAGTGGCAGATTTAAGACAAAGGGATTTAGTGCAAAGGATGGGTGGGTGTGGAGGTGGCACAGGTGATGGCATGGGGATAACCATGGTGCATTTTAAAGGTGCAATTTTCAATATTCTTGTTCTTTCAAGTTTTTCTTCTTTAATTCTTGTTTGGATTGTGCCTGATCCCTTATTGTTATAGCTCTTTGTCTCCTCCGCCAAGACTTGCTGATGATAGATTCTTGTGTGGTTGGCACTGTGCGCTCGTCCAGCCTGAAAAAAAGATGTGATATCGTTTTCAAAGTTTTTAATTAATGTACTTCACATAAATGTTGATCAGGTTGCCCAGAACTAGTCAAATTGGCCAATCAATGTACTTTATATATTAATATCAGGGCTTTATATAATGCTTTGGGACAGATTCTTCCCGTTCTAAGCAATTTCATGAAAGCTGCTGGTATTACCCAATTTAATGGTACTCAATTCATCGACCCCGCAAGGGTCAGGTTCCGAGGCGACCATGCCGGGAGTCGAAATTGCGACGTGCACGCTGGTCCAATGTCAGAGGCGAGCACGTGAAGCATGACTTATACACCTGGGCATGGCAAAGACTGGGGGGAAAAATCAGATTTGAGCAGGGAGTTGAACAATTGCCCTTCTTTGCAGACCTGTACAGTCCAGCATTCACCATCCCCATCATCTCTCCCACCCCCCCACTGAACAATTGTTCGATATGTTTTCTGCCATCGTGTCTTTGCCTGAAAACAGCAGGATGCGATTTTGCAGTATAAAAATGGAAAGTGCAGACCACGTGTAACCAGAGCTGCCAGCCAAGATGCTGACAAAAGCCGGGAAAATGAGACGCAATCCCGGGGCGGCCGGCTATGCAGCCAGCTGTGAGCACTTGATACAGGTAGATATTATTCTGTTTATTTATTTGCATTTATAAAGCGCACAAAGCAGCCCAGAGGCATCGTGGCGCTGTTACAAGGCATCGGCTTAGTTACAATATCACACAGAAGCACATGGTTATGGAGGATGTGCTAGATGGGAACGACATGCTGCACAGGGTTACAGAGTGTGCCGCATATCTTGCAAAGCACATTACACACAGTTGTTTGTAGGCTACGTGAGCCGTTGGCTCAGCTAGACAGCTGATGTGGTTTGCGTGAAGGGTTTAGGCAAATAGTCTGGGTTTCTAATGGCAGTATGATTTAATTAAATGTAATGTGTGCCACAATATACTTCTTAGTTCTATGCAGAAAGAGAGCAACACTATTGACTAACACAACATTTATACAACTTGCTCTTTAGCACACACACACTGAACTGAAACACGGATGTGATCCCAAATAAGGAGAATAAGGCCGAGTGGAGTGACGTCATTTGCCCAGGATCACTTAACTTGCCAAGTGAGGGAAGTTGGGCTGTGAGTGTTGCGTTCCTAGCACCAAAGTGTACAACGTAGGAAGAAGAACACATCCCTGTTCCTTTTTAAAAAGCCCAAGAGCACAATAATCAATGCAGATCAGCAAAATGATTGTACAACATAAGGTGGTGTAAAATGCACCTGCCCTTTCTCCACAGTGCACTGCCAAATGCAGGGAAAGGAAACGCCATGTATGTTGAAGTCAGTGATCTCCAGTGGCAGAAGAAAATAACTAGCTGGCAAACTCATGAAAACAGACCACACTACCACACATCAACATCGGTGGTGAACTGTTAAAAGAGCAACATGTTAAGACCTCCTATCCCCAAGAGCCTGCTCTCAATTTGCACACGGAAGAACTGTGAGATCACTGTTGACTAAAATCATATTGTTTTAATGTGTACTTGCAGCTTCGGTGCAGGACCAGGGGCCCAAAGACAGAGGGAAAATGGTCTTAGGGGGCCAACAGGACGGACGTGGCATCAGGAAGCTCGTCCTTTTTTGCCAAACTCCCCACTCCTTAAATCTGATGCTGCCTCATGGTCAACCCTTAAATCCCTTGGACTTCTGGAGCTAGTTTAACCTAGAGTAACCTTCCTTTTTAACCTGAGCTCACACCCACATACTTATGTATTTCCTTCCAGGGTCTTCCCTGCAACCTCCCAGTGACCCATGAGTTCTGTCCTCAAATGACAGGGGATGACCTCCTTAACCCCTTGACCTCCAGTGACAGAGGTATCCTCCTCCCCCTTCTGCCTTACACTCCTGAAACCTTGAACTGTTATAAATTCCCCTCTGGGGATATTTCTATGATGTCCTCCAAGGACCATGGGTTCAGCCGTAGCCCACTTGTACGACTTGAAGATGTTCCTCTCCTGCCCATACCATCTCCAAGTAGAGCTTCCTCCCTAGACATGGCATACAGACAGTCAGCATTCCACAGAGTGGCCCGGCGTGCGCTCCGATCACTCCCTCATCTATGCTAGTAGTATTCAAACCTTTTTATACTGAGACCCCCTTGAGTAAAAATATTGTTTTTACAAACTAAAACTGCTTATATTTTCTATTAAAAGCAGTCAATGTAATCCCTTTTAAAATAGCCTCACCCCCAACTCCCAGACATCCTCCAGGCCCCCCGAAGGCAGCCAGCCCAACACTTTGAAGACCACTGCTATAATGTTCCCTCAACACGAGCACTAAGCCTCACTCCATGTGACCCCAGTGAACACCCAATCATTGGCCACAGAGGTCCATACAAGGATACTGTGGGCACTCCTGCATCCAACGCACCGGAGGGGAGGGGGTGGCAGCGAAAGCTTCCCTTTCCCCCCAGCTCCCTTTTGTACATCCCCAACCGTGGCCTCAGAGAGTCTCTCCAGGTGCCAGCCTCAATGGCCAAGAGCCAAGAGGCTTCCTTGCAAATGTTGTCATATTACCACAGAGCTCTCATTACACATGCTGTGCATTTGAGGACTTGGTGTGGATTGGACCTCTACTTTGGGGTGGTCATGCATCACTCCTGCGGTCTTGAGCATGTGGAGGGGAGGAGCTCATTCGAAGCCACCTTGGCATTTTTAGCAGAGGCACAGTTTTGCACTCCTAACACTACTAGGGGGACTATGGCACTGTTTACTTTTGTGCACCTCATTGCTAAGGTGTGGGACTTAGCTACTCCATCCACAGGCAAGAAACCAATTTCTTCAGAGGAAATCCAACACATTTTTCCCTTGCCTTTATGTCAGGGGGACTTTTCCTCCCCATCTTAGGTTCAATACTCGACCTGGGGGCTAGGCCTTACCACTCACGCACACCAGCACAATAAATAACCCTGGCACCAAGTGTAGAGGAGAATGAGGATTAGTGTAAGGCAGGAAGACAAGGGCTCTCCCTTCCGGTCCCACCCTTCCGGTCCCACAGCAAGCCCTCGTATAGCACATGGAAGGCGACCCAGTTCCAGGTTGTCACATCATCGGGCAGGATAGTATAGCTCAGTGGCAATGTGCTGGTCTTGGAAGCAAGGCGACGCAGAGCAACACTGGTTTGAATACCGGGTCCGCGCTCCAAACCTCTTCTGTATTAAGCGTGTTATACAAAAAACAATTATAATTATAGGTGAGGATTCCATGGAGGGACAGTTGTTTGTACGCATTTATCAGAATCAGCAGTTTGTATCATGCCTCTGCTTGCATGTATGGTCAGATGTGTGTACAAATGTCTTTAGCAACGGCCATGTTTTCATATTAACTACAGGTTCAGTTTTTTACATCATGTTTGCCTTATGCAGGGGCAGCTTTGTTTACAAGAGGCCTGACAACAGTTTGTATCCTGTTTGGCTTGGCCTTCCATAAAGGAACAGTTTGCTTGTACTGTTTTTGTGGTCATCCCAAGGTGTGCATTTATGTCAACAATAGTCCAAGGCTTTTATGAGTGTCCTCTCCATGTCCTCGAGCAGAGGCAAACCAAAGGTACTTCTCAAAACACCTTGATGTTACCAGCACCACTGTCAGAGGTGGAGTCACGCTGCCTTCAGCAGGACCCATGCTTGGCACATCAGGTCAGGGCAGGTTCCACCGCCTTTCTTTGGCTGGTCAGGTAAACAAGGCATAATGTACTTTCACATATTCCAACACTTCCCGTGGCAATTCTGTTTTGCTGGCGCACTACGTGTTTCTCAATTTAAGTAAGGAGCTTTGGGGTACCCTCTGGAGCTCCCTTTCTCTGGCAATAGAAAGCTGACTCTTTTCCCACAGTGCTGTTTCCCCGACTACACAGAGGGTCTTGAACTCTGTGGCCATTTCGATAACAAAGCAAGGGGTGCATTTGATCAATAAATTAGCGTCTTTGGTTAAGCCTTCCCCATCAAGAACCTGCTGCGTCACCATTCACACACATCAGCACCCTCCTGTGAGAAGCTGGGGGACCCAACAGTCACTCTCCCCTCGTATCTGACAGAACCAAACAGGCACTCCCACAGAAATGAACACATCACCTCATCAAACGTGGACTGGAAGGTGCCTGTGAGGGCCATTAGAGAGCAGACCACATTCCAGGACAGGACCACTGCATCTCAAACCCCGGCTGGAATTTGATGTAGGGGGGCCGCTAAGTTTCCAACCTGATACAAATACCATCAATAACCTACCTTCAAGGCCATCATCATAAATGGCAGTGATATACAGCGATAAAAGTGCCGCAAAACATAGCGTAAGCAAGCTAGACCTTCATGACCTTTCTAACAGTAACGCCTTTCATCACTAGCTCCCCGCACCTCAGAGTTTCCATGTGCCCTGACTTCACCCAAATAGTTGGGTTGGGGCTGATCCACCTGTTTAGGTCTGAAGGAATGCCTGCCCCATAAACAACTATGTTGTGTTGAGGTGGATATTTGTATGAGGGTCAAAAGAACACCTGTCGGATGCAGCCTTTTAGCATTTGTCTTCAGTTTAGCAGAAATACCCAGAGGTTTCTAAGTGCGACCCAGGGATCGAACCTGTGTTGCTTCCTGTCGTCTTGCTTCCAAGGCGACCCTGAGCTATCCTCCCGAGACTGTGGGGGCAAAGGTGGCAAACCTACTCTTCCCCTGGCACTCACTGATTTTGAGTTGAATGCAGGTTTCATGATACGAGTAAGAAGAGTGCAGGCAGCGGCAGTTACCTATTCACTCCCCAAGATGGCGTCTCTAGTCACCTTCAGAAGGGCAGGCCGTGACTCTTCCGGCTCAGTGCTGGAAAGCGCACAAAGAATGGATTTCTCTGTGAAAGCGGCTTCCCTCTCTTCCTCGGCAGTGCTCCTGCTGTTTTGCGGCAGATGAAAATCAGAGCGCAATTATTCCTCCGGGAGGGCTTTTGCTGTAACTCTTTGGTGCTCATTCCTTCCCGAGAACTGTGCTCATACCGAGGCAGGGCTGCACAGGAAGAGGCGAAGCGAGGGGCAGTGGGGATTTGTGCTGAGCGTGTACAAGACTGGGCGCCTCGATAGGCAGCCTGACTTTGGAAAACATTATTTCTGGGAGGCCCACGGCGGAGACTGCTTCGGCCTAGTTTGCATAATTTATTCGGCCCAGAACTACTTGCTCCTTCTCCATATGTTCATTTTCGTCCTTGGCGTTTTCGGATAATGTTAGCAATTTCCATGAAATTTCGAGGACGTTTTGCAGGGATATCCATTTAAATTCCAGCACCTGTAATACTTATGTATATTTAGAGTAGCTTCAAGGAAATCATTTTCAGAAAGTAGTCTTCCGAAGTTCGTACACTTGAATTGGGCTGTCTTTCTTAAGTGAAATTGGGCCAGGCACATACATGTCAACATGCCCCAATCCATTCGGAGATGAAAGCCAGTCCTGGTTTTCATTTTAAATTCTGGGACGGTCTAGTCCTAGATTTCCCCATTGCAAGCCCAGACCACAGACAAAACCAAGAATGGACTCATATCTCCCGAATAGAATGGTATATGTTGGCATGTATGCAGGCAGTGCCGGCCTTAGTGGCAGCAGCGCCCCGGGCAGAAAAAGAACAATTTGGCGCCCCCCTCACACCGCAGCCCATGTCAATGCGGGAGGAGGGGCACCAAATGTTTCTTTCTGTGGTGGGTGAAGTGTCATTTTAAAATTAAAAACGCTTGCGGGAGCCGGCGCATTTAACAACAATACGTGGTTGCGGCACCCTATTTAGATGATTATCGCCCGACTCTCGCATCGCAGCGGGGAGGTGATTATCTCAATGGGGTGCCAGCACCCTATTGTTGATAAATGCGCCCGCTCCTGCAAGCGCATTTAATTTCAAAATGACACTTCTCCAACCACGCCAGCTCGGGGTAGCCTTTGATAGATTCCCCGAGCTGGCGCCTTAGGGGGCTAATGGCACCCTGGGGGACTATGGTGCCCCAGGCAGTCACCTGCCCTGCCCTAAGGCCGGTTCTGGATGCAGGCAGCCATGCAGATGGTATTTCTCATAATAGGGATCAGACAGGTCGTGCATGGCAATTTATCTAATTCCATTCTGGAAGTGCTAGCCTCTTACTGTTTTTTTCTCTGCATTCTGGGACTTCTAGTGCTTGATTGATAATGGGGAAATCCAGAGTACAAGTCCCAGAAATTAAAGCAAATGGAGTTCTTCTAGTGATGTACCACGCTGGAGACCACAGGTAAGATGGTAAGTAACTTTATTGCATCTATGTTGGTAGGTACAGGAACTCAAGACCCGCCAGGTCCCCCTACATAGATCGGCTAATAGTGCCCAAAGTAAAGAGATGCAAAGCCGGTGGCTCAAGCTTCCCCTACCTTGCTGCTAAACTCTGGAATGCTGCCCCCCCCCCCAACCCTGAGGGCCGAAAAATCATACTGGGTCTTCCGCAAAGTGCTCAAAACTCTGCTCTTCTCCTAACCCTTAACTAACTCCCCGTCCCCCCACTCCTACTTGCCAGAAAATGTATCCTGCTTGGTTACTATGTACTTGTGCTACCCTGTTATTGCATGACAAAAACATGATTATTTGACGAAAGCATGCGTACGAGAGTTTGTTTGTTTGTTAATTTATTTATTGTACCTGTAACAGCGCCTTAATGCCTCCTGGTTGTATGCACGCTATACAAATAAAATAAAAATAAATAAATAAATAAATAAATAAAACACTGGCGCGTCCAATCCAGCCAGCCATAAGCTCCAACTGCCACCCTTGGAACACACAGAGCAGTCACAAACCAACACTCCAACATGACCTCTCCACATTCCGCTCACCTTCCTATCCTTGACATGATGCACCCATAACCCAAGTTACAACATGTCTCCCTCCGTTACTAACCAAAAGGGAAAATCACCAAACACAACCCTGAAACTTCTAACACGTTCAACGTGTGGCCAGCACGCAGACCAAATAAGAAACTCCCTGCACAACTTCCCAGAAAATGTGCACATGAGCAACCAAGCTAACAACTCTCACCAAGCTCACCTACCAACTCCAGACACCGCCGTGCAGGGACCACATACTAAACCACAACTAGGAACAGGCCATAAACTGTACTGAAAATGGCAACACAATAGACAACTAAAAGCAATGTCATCGTAACGGAGAACAGTTTCTCCCCAAACTCTCACTAATTAAGCTACCAAAAGATTTGGATCCACCAGTGGCTTATAGTAATTACCTGGACAGGCAAACCGGGCGCTCACAATACGGCCTTCTCCATAAGGCATCACTCTTAATAGGAGGCTCCTCCTATTAACAGTTTTCTTATTTTTAGTAATAATTACTTCTATGGTTTCCCCTTAACCAAGAAATTGGTCTACTACTTAGTGCTAACACACTTCTTTAGAGGTCAATAAAAATTGTATAGGGCCCAGGTGCCCGTGATTGAAATAGTTCCTCCTAGAAATGTTACTCTATTGATTGAGACATTGCTTTTCTTGTCATCAAGCAGCACAAACAGTGAAAAACATTGTAGACTCAGGGACGACTCTCCTTTCTATCCCTCTTAGATAGGCGGTGTGTCACCTCTCCCCTAGGGGCAGGCACACCATACAGGGAAAGGGTGTTCTTCTATAGGGACCGGTAGGTAACACATTCAGTGTATATATCGAGTAACTACCATGTATATACAGTTGGTTCCTAAAAAAAGTGGGTTTAGCCCATGTACCACAAAAAAAAGATTGGCCAATAAAGAACTCAAATTGTGGCAGTTAGAAGCCACCCTCATATGTACATTTGATACTTTGAGACCTCAGGGCCTCAACATTGATTCAGAGATGTTTATATTTTTACAATGATGGTTTGGTTTGGTGGTCTATAGTATCAAAACCTGAACTGTGAACTTAGACCCTTCTGCCACAAACAAGGTTGTCATCAATCTGCATCTGAATTTTATGGTAATAATGTTGCTCAGTTTTGATGTAGTATCATTAGAGAATTGAGTCTGTTGAAAAGAGGCACTTTACATAAAGTTTTAGACTGTTCTGGCGATTAGGGCTAATTTGTACCTATATGCACTTGCACTTTAAACATACACTTGTTGCCCCTTGTGGGTCGAGACACAGGTCGATTTAATTGTAGGAATTGTACATTAGAAATAATGTGAGTCATAAAGACAAAGTGAGTTGTCCACACAAAACAATATGGGTGATTGCAAATTGTAACAATTTGATGAATTGAAACATGCGTTTGCATTAGATATAAGACATGTGTATAATTCTTATCTCTATGCCTTATATTCTGGCTATATAGTTTGTTTTTAAACATAATCTTACTGCTGTTGAAATTGCTGTTCTTTAGTCTTTGGTTTATCTCAAACAAAACTCCACTTGGAGCGGAATACTTGAATACATATTGTGTTAAAGTTTATAAGTCATCGCAATGCGAAGGGCCTTCTAGTGGCCGTGGTTGCAATGCGTGTAAAAATGGATTTTGCATTAAGTGAATGCGATAGAATGGAGATACCAGAGAATATGCTGCTGCTCGCGTAGCAGCTTGTGAAAGTCTCATCCTCGGGGGCGTCTGACATAATGCTGCTAGTTATAGCAGCCTATTGCCAGAAAGAATATTGTTGTGCATTAGCGCATTATAACACCGAAACCAATTTTATTTTTAAAATGTGCACCAAAGCTCGAAGGAAGGCATGTGCAACCCTTATCTTCCTGTGTATTAGTATTATGTGTACCAATTGGCACACACAAAGTTATAAAATCTTAAATCACGTGGGACATAGCCATTCAAACATGGCAGTAGTATTTGTGAGCATTAGCTTTTCAATTTAACATCACATGCTCAAAGCAAACACAGGCTTGGGGGGCATGCTGCTCTTGCTACCCTTTTTAACTCTATGGTGTTACAATCAAAAATTGATCGTAAACAGCCTGAGGGAGCTTGTGAGAACGAGCGGAACGCGTGGCTTCTTTCCACCCGGACCGGTGAGAGCTTTTATCAACTTGCTTGTCATAAGGTTGAATAGGTACATACTGTTCACCTTGATTGTCTTTGTGATGCATTTCTATTGATGAATAAAGTTTTTTACCAAAAGTAGCACGGTCTTGAGTGATTGGGTTCCTTTTACATGCATGCCTACAGGGTTTTTTGTAGTGCTAAAACCCTAAACGTGGATGTGTTTTTTTGTATATATATATATATATATATATATATATATATATATATATATAATTACATGGCCTGTAACCATTACTACCATTACTATTATATATTACTTTAACTGTAACCATAACTACACGGCCATGTAGTTATGGTTAAGTTGCTAAACCCATAGGAAGAGCACTTTTTGGGTGGCTTATAACTTTGCTCCCCCTGGACGAATCCTCACCAAACTTTGCAAAAAAAGTATATGACCCACTCCAAAGTTTGGAGAGGTTTGGTCCAGGGGGGGGCAAAGTTATACGGGGGTCCCAACATTTTTTTTTCCAATAGACATAATGGGAAAAAAATGTGCTCACACCTACAGCCCAAACCTCTGGACGGAATTTCACCAAATTTGCGGCAGGAGCGGTGGCTTGGTCCCAAAAGCGTGCTTTTGTTAATTTGGTGTAAATCCATCCAGTAGGTTTTTTTAAATGACCAAAACATTATTGATATCTATGTCCGCTCTGCGGACTCACTTGCCTGTTGGGTCCACGGACTGGCTTCTGATTAGTCAGAAAAATTCATGGACTTTTGCATGGTCCGCTGACATCGGGACGCGGCCGCTGATTGGGTGGTGAGAAAACTTGAAATGTGTCAGTTTTCCTGTAATCCCTGCTATCTTGGATTCGCTGACTTTTTTGGGGTCCGCAAACAGTGCAGTGAAAACATAAAAAAAAAACAACATTGCACTTGTCAAACTCAACAAACAATCACTGGGGAGGTGGGGGGGATGAGGATGGGATGGGATGGGATATGGCCATAAGAGACCAAAAACCGGGTTGTTTCACCCCCCGACAGTTCGCGAACACTCCAGATGTCCTAGGGTAGCCCTGTGGTGTTCCCGAACACGACATCTGTACCTATTTCTGCATTACAGTGTTGGGGAAAAGCAGTTTTTCAATGGCTTATAACTTTTACGCCACTTCATGAAACTGCATGTAATTTTGCATGTTTATTCTAGACCTAATCCTGAATGGTTTTGCAAAGTTTTGTGGGATTCTGTCAAAAGGGGGTGAAATTAGAGGGGGTCTCAACATTTTTAGATGGCTTATAACTTTGTTGCTATTTGACGAATGTGGACAAAAGTTTTGAGAAAGATTATAAACCCAGCCTTCAATTTTTGTGTAAAGACTGAATGGATTTTGTCAAGTGGGGACTAAGTTATATGACTATTGTATGTACATACATTTTGACACTTTTTTAAAAATAAAACCTGGGCAGATTTCGAGCAAACTCGTGAGGAGCATTGGCAAGGACATTAAAGCATGGTTTTGCAAATGTGCCTGTGTTTTACTTTTTGACAAGTGTCATAATGTAGGTACAAAAAATAGTCATATACCTTTGGTGACTGATGTGTAGCCTGTGGCCGTTGGCAGTAGCCAGATTGTCTGGGTCATGGCATGAGGTCATGACGTGGACAATCTGGCTACTGGCCATGACCGCTAGGGACTAAATATTGTGTTAAAGTGGCCATGTCTACCTGGGACCGGCTATGTGGTAAAGTTATTCGATGGTAGGATAGGTTTGAAAGGGAACATTTTTTTTGCTTGTGGTAATATGTTCATAGGGTTTTGGAGGCTGCCATGGCAAGGGAAGAGGGGCTGTGTAGATTTTTCAGTGAACCAAAATAAGTGAGACAGATATGTGATGTCATCAGTGATGTCACCAATGACATTTGTGATGTCATCTTTGATGTCTTGGGTGTTAGTCTTAGCAGTGTACAGTGGTGGTGCGAGTTATGGTTTCTTAGCTTACCATAACTGGCGAATTTCAGGGGGTTTTCGGTTTTACTTTGAAACCATAACATCCCTTTAACAAGTTTTTTCACTGAATATAGATATATTTATCTGCCAGGGAGAAGGGTGTTTGGGTGTGAATGAGTCCTTCTTTGCATGTGGAAAAGAAGGCAGTGTCAGATGAGACACATATATTACTGGATGTAAATAAGCCAGTAATATAAGCCACATACAAAAGGTGGCATTCTGAATAAACTCACTGTGTTCCCCGAAAATGTGTTAGGTCTGGGGGTTCTCTACAGGCGACTAAGAGATATTCTAATAGATAGGAAAGTTTTGTTTTATGATGGGGCGGTAGTATAAAAAAGATATGCTCACTACTATACCACAAAATAAGGTAATTCTGAAAATACCACAAAAGTAAGATACCACTAAATATTACCGCCAACATAAGCTAACACTATATTATCACGAAAATAGGGTAATACTAAACTATCTCTAATGGTAAAGCCAGTTTACTGCCGATTTACCTCCAAAATATCACGGTAAGAAAATACTGCCAAATTCCGAATTTTGCCCAAAAAGACAAAACCTCCTACAAAAATGGTGCATTGGCTGGGAACAGACTGTAGAGCAACTACTGGGTGTGGCAAGTGTATTCCATACCGCCATACCTGCATTAAAGGGAACTCATTTTGTGAGAGCAGTGTGACACTGAAAGTGAATCTCAGAATGTCTCAAATTGATGCCATATTCCCAGAATTGGTGAAATATTTGGAGGCAAAATTATATGCACATGGAACATGGTCATCAAATGATGCCACAGAATGGCATGACCGTATCTATGGGGAAGTTCAGAAAGAACCACTGGGCAGCATTTTTGAAGAAGGTAGCATAATTCAGGTATGTCTTCTGAGATTATTCAATGCTGCTGACAAACATTCAGAGAAAGACTGTTTGGTACAGCTCTGTGCCAAAACATAATTCATTTTAAATAGGTCTCTGCAAATTAATGCAAAGCTGATTAGCAGACTAAAAGTCGAATTAGATGGAACTAGTGAACAGGAGAAAAAGTTAAGTCAGAACTGGAGGTATGTCAAAAAGACATGCAATCAAAGTGTAAAGAATTCGACACTCAATTGTCTCAAAGGCGAAAATAGTTTGAGGACAGTGAACATGAGTTAAAACACCTGAAATGGTTTGTAGGTCACATTAGACAAGATAAAGAGGAGGCTATTTTAGAAATACAAGTTTTACAAAGAGATAATCTAGAGAAAGAAGGTGAGCTACAGACTGTTGAACAAGAGATAGCTAAAATGTTTCAAGAAAGGGACAAGCGGGACAAAGAGTTTAATGAATGTCAAATGCAGATGAGCGATATGCAAAATGTGATTAATAAAATGAGTGATGAAAACACTTACCTGCGTAAGGAGGCAGGCCGACTCCTTAAAAACTGCAGAGATTTTGAACAGCGGATATGCGATTTCAGGTCTCAGGACAAGTGACAGGGCACTACATTCAATGGGATTGAGGTGAATTCCATTTCTACACAGGGAAATAGCGTCCCAGGGCTGTGCCGGTGTCTGGACTTGCTTGCAGCACCTTTGTGGGGTTTGACTCAACCATTGGGGGTTACCACCAATCCCATACACCTGAGACAAGGGTTGAACCACAAAGTAATGCAATTCCAAATATAGTGACAAGTAGGCCCTGATCAAACCGTTCAAAAAAGGAGGGGAGTGCTGTATAGAGGACAACTTAGAAGCGGTGCACGATGTATTTAAAGCCCGAAACTTACCCAAGGAACAATACAGACAATACTTTCACTTAACTCTGGATGCTCCCACAGCGAGTATCATCAGAGGATTGAATGAACATGTCATGGGCAGAATTTGAAAAAGAGGTTAGGCGTCATTTTTCTCCCTTTCAGTCATTACAGGAGGCGAAAAAAGCTGCATATACGATCACAGCTGGGCCAAATACATCACCTCGCCAATTTCTTCAAGACTTAAAAAGAGCATTTTCTCATTTTGATGTATCTTTTAATCCCAATTCCAATGAGTTTAAAACTGCCTATTTTTATGGTTTGCAGAAAGACATTATATCACAGTTAGTCCACAAGTTTGATCGTGAGAAGTCCCTTGAATGGATTGTGCACCAAAGTACCAAACTGTATTAAGTGCTCTACTGTCAGGGTAGAGAGGATGATAAAATGAAAGAAACAAGATCCAAATCTAAAGAATCCCCAGCAACAGTAATGGAGATCAGGTCAGCTAAAATGTCACTTGAGTCTGCTGAAAGTCCAGGCAAAAATAATATGACAACTGAATGAGGGGTACTCCACAGAGGTTGCCGCCCTCGGCACCGATGTCTCAGTCACATGATCCTAGTAATAGAGAGAGTTACATTAGCCCTAGGTACCTAGGAGACAGACCCCGGGCAGAATATCGGCCCGATATATCAGGCATGAACCACAATCATAGACAAAACCAAGATCAAAGAAGTAATAGTCCCTACCAGATATTGGGGACACAAAGCAGATTGTACCCCAACACCATGATATATGGCAACCAGGACAGACCACGGTATGTGGATCAATTTATTGAAAATGGGAATCAGCATAGGGCACAGTACTCACAAAATGATAGACAGAACACGAGGCAGAATATGAACTATGCTCCACGTCGGTACAATCAATCACCGTCACAAGGGTATTACAACCAAAGAATAGATATACCCCGCTCCCCGCCTCACATGAATCAAGAGTTCAGAAACAATTCAAATAGGAATCACTCTCCTGAGAGATATCAGAATAGATTTAACCATGGGGAGAACAACCAATACCAGCCTAGGCCGCAAAGAGAAGATTCTAGAGAAATGGAAAGGTTCCAGTGTCTCGAGGCACAAGTAAAAATGTTGGCTGAACAAATAGGAAAACTCTGTACAGTTCAAAAACAGTCATCAAATGAAGGGGCAGAAGGTCATAGAAGTGATCTGGTGGCTTCTGATAATAAGTGACTAAGACATGCAATGATAAAAAAGATTTAAACTTGAAATTTAAACTTGAAAATACCTGCAAATAAACATGAGGCAGAAGTTGTGAATACATCTAAAGAGGTTTGGTTTAAACTAGCGTTCAATCAAACGTTGGAATTCTGTACAAATGAAAAAGGAAAATGAGAAAAACATAAAGTTCCAAAGGAACAAAGAGACAGATTTAAGAAAGACAACTTATGCGCTGATAAAATAATTGACGAAGGAGTAGATGTGAATGTTAGAACACCCTACCTAGAGAATCAAGACGCTAATAAAATGCAGACAGGAAAAATAAGTACCAACAAGGAGGGTACAGATCAATCACCTGAAGAGTTCTTTGAGCCACATATTTTTGAAGAAATTAAAAAGGCTGATATCATGCCAAATACCAATGAATGTCCAGGATTAGAAAATGACAACCTATCAGGTGATGTTTATACGCATAGTCAGTTGGAGGATTGCAGTGTGAACTCTGATGATTCCTGGACGGAAGGCTGAATAGTGGCCACACTCCAAATGACCTCTGAACATGGGGAGATGGGCAAGGTTTTCCAAATGGAAATGGAAAGAAAGGAAGGAAAAATTATTTACCGATGTGCTTAGCTAAGAGTGAGAAGGGTCTGAGAAAAGTGAGTCCTGAAATCAGTAAAAATCCGGACTTTTTGTGTGTATTGGAGGAAGTTGAGGACAGGTATTATGCTCCCATTAATGTGGAAGAGAAGTGCAATACATTTGCAATGACTGACACAGGTGCACAGGCCACAATTATGTCCAAAGAATTGGTAAAATGATCAATGAAGGGAGATCTCCACAGAATCAGATCAAAGTGAGACAAAGTGGAGGTCCAGTACATAATTTTAATGGTGAGGAGGTGCCTATGGAGGGTGTCACTGATGTTAACATAAAGATAGGAAAACACAGAATGAAACAGGAAGTATTGATCACATCTATTTGTGAAATTCCATTCTTGATGGGAACAGATTGCCTGAAAAGTGTGCCTCCTCTCATTGATGGGGTAAAGGGGGTCTGTGGTTTTTAACCAAAAAATCATTAAGGCCTAAGAAAATAAAGTCACAAAACAGCAGTGTAAATTAATGCTATACTGTTGCCAAATCAAATGATGCAGTGGAAGTGTATCTCCAGAATAGCTGTGTGCCTAGTGTCACTGCTATTTTGATGTGTCAGGACAAAATGCAAAGTGAAAAAGAAAAACAATGCATGCAGATTTATTTGGATCCTAGGGAGAAATGGCAAACGCAAATAGATGAACACACATTGCGCTTCTATTTAAAAGAAAAGAAGTGCAAACAGAACACCGTCCCTAAAGCAGACAAAGTAAAACACACCACCACTCTTGCTGAAATACATATGGAAGATGAGCATATTGGTATAAATGGCCATTCTGAAGTGATAAAAGCCACTTTGGCACTTGAACAAGAAAGGAGTTTTGTCAATGAAAAACTACTGCAGAGAATGATGGAAAGGGAGGAGATTCAGAAGTTTAGAATTAAAAACCAATGCATCTCTGGATTGGACCATCCAGAGTTTGAAAATCGAATTGCAGGAAGGTGCATGCTAAAGATTACTGTTGGACAAAAAAACATCTACCACAATGTGTGGATAGTGAGTGGAACACAACATGATTTTACCTGGGCAATGATATCATGCACAGGATGTGTATGGTGTTAGATTTACTTAACCAAAAAGTATGGTCCCGGCTAGGCGGGCCTGCGCCCAAATTCGAAGACAAAAGAAAGGCTTATCATTGTGCACAATTGGTGCCATATGCAATTAAACTACAGGTGAAGAAGGAAATTATTACTCCTGCATTCACCAGACAGATTGCTATAACACTAAAGTGCAAAAATGGACAGCAAATGAAGGATTCCGATGCATTTGTGGGCTTGAATGAGTCCATAAAACGGCAAGGGCTGGACTATAAATATACCCCATTGGTAGATATTGGGGAGGGGTCCGTCAAAATCATGCTGGATAATAAAGGATGTCAAGATGTTCATTTAGAAGAGAATTCCGTGCTAGGAATGGCAATACAAAAATCACATTATACTGCACATTTCAACAATATGGTGATTGGAAATATCCCAGAGAGATATGTAGATGCACAGGGTGTGTTGCCTGAGTCCCTGGATTCTCAACCCAAAGGGATGTTCAAAATTCAGTCTGTGTACCCTTATGATTCCAATGAGACAGTGTGCTGTCACCAAGAGAATTGTATATTATTTGATTTACATGAAAATGAAACAGGGAATCAGCACATTGAAATGGAGGCTGATATGCCAAAATATTTAAAAGTGGCAACTCTGCAGAGAGATACAGCCACACAGTTGGAAGAAAGCACAGAGGATCCTCCATTGGAGGATTTCCCAGAATTTTCAAAAATGGTAGAGGAGCAGATTCTGTTAGCAGATGCCTGTGATAGTGAAGAGGATAAGAATGAATTGAGAAAAATATTTATGGAATTTAAGGAGGTTTTTGCCAAAGACGCATATGATTGTGGCCTAACTGATTTACATGTTGCCACATTACCAGAGGGGTGTGGTAGAAATTTAGTATTTGTGCGCCAATATCGATTGCCACTGGCATGCTTGGAGTCATTGGCAGAGATCAATTAAAACGTAGACTCTAGGGGAATTCTCAGACCCATTCATAGTACCGCCAACACTCCCATTTTGGGTGTATTAAAGCCAAATGGTCAATGGCGTCTGTGTGCAGACCTGAGGGAATTAAATAAAAGAGTGCCAGTGTCTAGATGGCCGCTGCCATTCTTTGATCAAGGCCTTGCTCAGGTGCATGGGGCAAAGGTATTTACCACATTTGATCTTAGATATGGGTACTGGTGTGTGCCATTGGCAGAAGACATTCAGAATTTATTTGCATTTTCATTTGATAAAACACAATACGCTTGGTCCAGAACACCATTTGGGTATGTCAATTGTGGGAGCGAATTTGACATATTTTTTAGAAAAGGTATGCCAGATGCAGCAGAAATAGGGACCATAGTTTATGTGGATGATGTCTTGATAAAAAATGAAAGCTTAAAAAGTCATTTTGATAAAATCAGACATGTACTTGACCAACTGCAGAAGGTAGGTGCCAAAGTATCTTTACAGAAAGCCCAATGGTGCAAGAAAAAGGTGAATTTCCTAGCCCATGAAGTAACTGAACACAGGTTAAATCCACAAAAGAAAAATGTGGAGGCCATACAGAAGTTGAAAGATCCCAGAAACATGAAAGGTTTAAAAAGTCTATTAGGAATGACAGGATATAACAGAAAATGTATTGAAAATTATGCTGAAATCACTCAACCATTGACTAAACTATTGAAGCTGAATACACCCTGGAAATGGGAAAAGGAGCAATCTGAGGCAGTTGCTAAATTGAAGAAACATCTCATAAAGGCACCATGCTTGGCCTATCCCATAAAGAATAAAGATTTTTTTTATAGAAATAGGATTCACTGAGCAGTGTATGTCAGCAGTGTTATCTCAAAAACATGATTTGAACCTTAACACTATTGCTTATGCAAGTAAGGCATTTTCTTAGGTTGAAACTAAATTCAGTGAATGTGAAAAGGCCCTTCTGACCACTGTATGGGCATTGCACCATTTTCGTCCCATTGTTCAAGGGTAAAAGGTGATCATTGAGACAAATCATCAACCAGTGCAGTTTTTACAGAGTAAAAGGATTAGATCAGGCAATCTAGCACAGTCCAGAATTACTTCATGGACATTGGCATTGCAGGGCTTCCCTATAGAAGTGAGATATGGCCAGAATAAAAAGAGCCCAATTGCTCAAGGGTTGGCAGATCTACATAACTGTGCAGCTGAGTGTGTATCAGATGAGGTAGTATCAGGATTAGTCAGGCGAGTACAAAGGCAGCGAATATGGCAAGGGAAATGTGCACTAAATCACACAGTGAATAGCCTTGAATTAAACTACGTGCACACAGGAACCAAGACTCATGTATGCTAAAACCCAGGAGTGCAAATAGAGTGTGACAACAAAACCAATATATGAAAAGGGATGTGGGGTAAGCACCTGACCGCGAGGAAAGTCGGCAAGTGCCTTACTCCCAATTGCTGTTACAGGTACTGACAGCGCTAAACCCATTTAGAGGGCAAGCAATGACAGGATCTGTGAACTAACACTCTTGATGGTATTAAATAAGGAAACTAAAAAACAGTACTCACGAGGACGAGAAAACCCTCTTCAATGTCAGCAAGCCCACGAACCCTGTTGATCAAACTGGGACCCAGAAAGGCTATAACAGTAATGGGAGGATAACTAAATACCTAAGTTGGAATAGTGATTACAGAATAGTGAGGAAAACATAGGCATTCACACAGGAGCTAGCTACAACAGCACACCACACCTAATAATCAAGTGGGAAATAAATGCAGAAGTGCAATGGAAAACATGGAATGGATCCCAATAGAAAGTAAGGATCAGGAGCAGGGAAAAATGAAATTACCAAGGCAAACTTCCCCCACTCCTCCAAGTAAAAGACAGAAAGCTAATCTAAGAGGAAGTCTAAGGCATAAAGGTTTACAGCAGCAAAGGACAAAGTCAAAAAAATATAGAACACAGACAAATTGGGCTGCTTCTAAAAGGGGAAAGCACTGAGAAATGCTGCCTTCAAACAGAGGAAGACAGAAAGGGAATCTAGGGAGCAGAAATCAATTTAGCACATGAATCCGAATTCCAGGGCGGAGGAACAAGAAACAGAAACTAGGACCTAGGCACAAAAGCTAGGAACAAGGAACAAGGGACTAGTCACAACAGGAACACTGCAACGATGACCAGCGCTGGACTGAAGTAAACTGAGGCTTTTAAAGCTGCTTAACGAGCACACCCATCAGGTGTGCCGCCTGCTGCACCTGTAGCCACAGGTGTTGCCTATCCTTCACCCAACCTTGTCCTGCAAGGGAGGAGGTGAAGCAGTGAGCCAGGCATTCTGGGAAGCATAGTCATTTGATCAAAGTAGCATGCTGGCTGCCAAAAACCTGGAATGGATCCGGAAGGGAAGTAACTTGGAAAATAAGGTTTTAGCGCTCCCAATTCATCACAGCACTGTAGCATAAGGTTCGGAGGAAATATCCAGTAGGGAATAAACCCCAAATCATGCCCCCAAGTGGTGGGAATGGGAGCGAAGGGAGCGAGTCATGACAGGTAGAGGTGGAGTCCAGTTTGCAGGAGTTTGAACAATCACCACATAAAGTTTTTGATGAAAATACATGCAAGGAATTGCAAATTGTGTATGTCGAGGGGTGTGCTTTTCACATTGAAAATGACAGCAATAAACAGTTGGTGTCAGGGATAGAAAACATCTGGTTGAGATGTGAGGACATTCATAGTATAGGAATGAGAAATGGGGCTAGGAGTAGCCGAATAGCAGAGTTAGCAGCCATTTATAAAGCAGTTACTACTGCAGTTGATAACAAATTCAGTGAAATTGTCCTGGTGACTGATTCTGATTATGCACGAAATAGCTTTGTAGAATATTTGCCTGGCTGGAAAGGAAGGGGCATGTTCACATATAACAAAAAGCCCCTCAAACATGTGGAAATGATTCAAGCTATAGACAAATTAGTGTCAGAGAATGATTGAACAATATACTGGAGAAAAATGTGTGGACATTTGAAAAGACCAGGAGAGGATAAGGAGGGAAATTATAGAGCAGATCAATTAGCCAAGATTGGGGCTGTTATGGGAGAATTGTTGCCCATTGAACACTTAATTGGTGAAATACAAATAGATGCAGTTACACGCTCTAAATCTCCAAAAGCAGTTTAACAACCTGTAGTGCACTGGAGTTATGATACACCAGATCAGGATCTGATTAAGGCACAAAAAGAAGATCCAGTATTGGGGGTCTATTATAATCATTTGATGGACCCTGAACAAAATCCTTTAACTGAAAATAATTGTACAGGAAAATAAGAGTTGACAATGTTATTAAAGAGCAAAAAATGAATTAAACTACAGGATGGTCTGATGATCAAAGAATCCATAACAGGGCAGGTACACTGGATGGTACCTCTTTTATTCAGAGGGCTAATGCTACACCATGCGCATGATGCGATAACTGCAGGACACAGAGGTTCACAAAAAACTTTAGAGATACTGAAAGATTATAAACCTTTGTTAAACAGGGATTTGCGGGCAGAATGGTGCACAAATCCCGTTTTCTTTGGCACAAATAATCCAAGAATCAGGGCCAAAGTGTCCACAGTGGTGTACAAAATTCTGAAGACAGAGGGTGAAATAGCGACAGAGATATTTGTCCATGGCAATCAAATTAAGCCCTGTCATCCTAAGCACGAAATAAAGAGGCTTGAGCAGGTGGAGATGGGTTAGGTGTACTAATTGCATGGGAAAGAGAGCTAGCAGTAAGATAACTGATTAAAACACAGTAAGATTGTATGTTAATTAATGAGTGAAGAACTGTTGACTATAATGTATGCTTAATGAAAATGATAAAGTGATGTTTTATTCCATGAGAAACTAAAAATATAGTAGTATATTAGTAGATGAAAAAGCAATGTTAAAAAACAAAATTAAAAAAACACATACAAAATGGGACACTATGTGCCTCATTACGACACTGGCGGTACGGAGTGAACGGTGCCGTAAAAGGTGCCGGCGCCGTTCACTCCGTACCGCTGCATTACGAGTTCCCCTCGCGGGACACGGTAAGCACGCCTGGGAAAACCAGGCGTGCTTACCGGGTCTCGCGAGGGGAAGAGGGAGCAAACAACGGGACATCTCGTAATGGCCCGTTCTTTGCGCCCTCTCCCATTCCCATTCAGCCCTATAGGGGCTGAAATGGGAATGGGGAAGGACCGTGTCCGGGTCCTTGGAGGGAGGAATAACCGGGCCTACTGAACTCGGAATGGCCCGCTAAGTCCTCATTCCGAGGACCCGGACCCCAACGCGATTTCGGCGGCAGCCATGCCGCCAATAGCGGCATGGTTACCGACGAACCCGTAATGAGGGCCAATGCGTATATGAAAGGTGCTGTGTCAAATCAATCTATTCTAGCACAATGTGATAAAGTTATTATACATGCAGATTTTTTGGAAATGCGTAATAAGATGGGATATTTATGTTGCTTGTTTCTCTACAACATGTGCTTAATTGCAGATATCCAAAAGCGACAACTTTATAGGTTCATAATGTTTTGGGGCCACATTTTTGTTTTTGGCCAGGCAGTAGAAGGGATAAAATTTGTATTGTGCTTTGTACTTAATCTGTTCTTTTTTTATTTGATTTAGATGCGACTAACTATTGTCCTGGCAGGGTCGGAGGTTGCAGGACCGGAGGATGCGAGAGATGATGTATTCCTGGAGTCCACGGGAGGAAGCCCCAGGAAAGCCTACGGACCGAAGTATGGAGGTGAAGACAAAAGTCTGGGATGCCAAAAGAGATGATTTCTGTGGAGAAACACCTAAGAGCGCCAGGCTGGAAGAATTCCACCGAAGGGATGATGAAATGGAAGTTGGTGATCAGGACATCTCAGAGGTGCGGTCATGAAGATGGTAAATGCCATCAATGGAACAGTAGTCAGTTGAACTTAATTTTGAAAATGGAACAATGGAGACCTACGATTTTGTTATTTTATTTAATTGTTTTAGTTAGTTATGTTAGCCATTTCTTTTATTTATTTATTTTATTTTATTGTTTTGTTGTCATACATATACACTAATGAGAAATGTTTATTTCATACGTATATAAGGACTATAATTGAAAAAGACATTGCAGCCGCAAACATACGTGGACACTTCGGTTGGAAATATGCGAGTACGAGGTTTCATTATGCATGCACATGCACATGTGTGTGAGGACTGATGGGCCTTATTTGGAATCTGCTTCACTTTTGTTATGGTTAAGCAATGGTTTGTTGTGAAATATTTAAATCTTCATTTTATTAAGATGCTATTATTTCAACCGTGTTTTATCTAACAACAATGGAAAAAAAGAGATGTCTTGGGACGCATACATTTAAAGAAATGCGGGTTTCCTTTAATTATGGGTTTATTAACCAGAATTGTCGGAAAAAGGAGGGTATGTGAGGTTATATATGGGGATTCTACTGCCAGTATGCAGTATGCAGTATGGAAATGCAGCCAGGCACAGTTTTTCAGTAAGCATTTTTTTAAAAAGCATTTAGTTTATTTGCAGTGTGCAGTATGCAGTATGGAAATGCAGCCATGTCGAAATAGGTGCCAGGCAGTTTTTCTGCAAGCAATATTATTTTTTTTTTTAAGCATTTAGCTAAACCAGCAACATGGGTTTGGTTTTGAAAGCATTTAGCACAGTATGCTGTCATTTTTAAATTGTGCATATTTTACAATTGGGATGTTTTCATCTGTGTGGAACTGCATTAGAAATGCATAATTAACTAACCTTATACTAATTGTATTACTAATATATTAACCCCAATCCTTCTAACATTGTAATGCTGTTCATGAGCACAGTGAGATGCATTCATTTTTTTTCATGAAAGCAGAAATATGCACCAGCAGGAAAGGAAATTGAAACAATTGCTTTGCTGGGCTGAAGCTTTTATTGTTCTGGAGTACAGAGAGAGTTTTTGTACAAAACATTCTTGCACTATGATTGGTAGGGAAAGAGAGGTGGCACAGCCAGCTGATGTCAGTTGATAGACAGGGAGAGGTTTTTAATAGGCAAAGTGAGATGAAGAGTTCAGAGCTGTTTGGGAGCTGAATGCGAACAGCCAGGGATCATAGAGCTGCTGAAGGCTTTGATTGGGGACTCGGGGAATGCAGCCTTGAACACAGCTCACAGCCCATAAAAAAAGACGGCCTGCTAGCATTGAAGCCAAAGGAGTTCCAAATTCTGCCTGTGAGCTGTGAGGTCGTGAAGATAAGTTCTGTGTGAGTGAAGTTAAGTGAGGAGTATGTGAGAATGGCTGACATGTAATTAGATTAGCCTAGGGTGCTGAAGTTATAACAAAAAAAAATGATGTATTTTGATATAAAATGTGTCGGATTTCTCCATGCATAGTTGCCATGCAAAGTGCTTCTTTCTGTTGTTGTTTTTTTTCTCTCTTCTCTGTTATCTTTTGTAGGCTCGAGGCTATGACAAACATGGTAAGAACAAATGATTGTAACAACACATAATGTAACCTTGTTATCATGATTGTGTAATATATTGTGTACTAAAAGCATTTTGGGCGCTAAAGCATTTACCATTTTATCACCAGTGCTAAAAGTAGCAAACAAGAAAGGGTATATAGATAAGTTTATCTGCCAGGTAGAAGGGTGTGTGGGTGTGAATGTGTCCTTCTTTGCATGCAGAAAAGAAGGCAGTGTCCGGTGAGACACATATATTACTGGATGTAAATAAGTCAGTAATATAAGCCACATACAAAAGGTGGCATTCTGAATAAACTCACTGTGTTCCCTGAAAATGTGATAGGTCTGGGGGGTTCTCTAGAGGGGACTAAGAGATATTATAATAGAGAGGAAAGTTTTGTTTTATGATGGAGTGGTAGTAATAAAAAGAGATATGCTTACCATTACACCACAAAATAAGGTAACTCTGAAAATACCACAAAAGTAAGATACCCCTAAAAATTACCGCCAACATAAGCTGACACTATATTATCACCAAAATAGGTAATACTAAACTATCGCTAATGTTAATGCCAGTTTACCGCCAATTTACCTCCAAAATATCAAGTTAAGAAAATACCACCAAATTCCGAATTTGCCACAAAAAGAAAAAACCTCCTACAGCTGGTTGGCAGACTTCAACGCCTACAAACTTGGCGGCGGGGCTAGCAACGGGTACCCCCTATGGTTCCTATATAACTCCTGTACTTCACTCTCTGCACTGGCTACCTGTTGCACAACGCGTTCAGTTCAAGAGTCTCTGCATTGTACATCGGGCTGCTCACAGCATAGGTGCTGAGTATTTAGTTGCCAAATTTGACCAGTATACACCTAATCGCCTTTTATGATCAGCCCCTGCTGGCAGGCTCTGTATACCTCCCTATCGCCACGCTCGATTTGGTGGCCGCGCCTTCTCTGTTTCGGCGGCTCTTCCGTGGAACAGTCTGCCCCTTTCAATTAAACTTATCCCTAATCATTTGGGTTTTCGGAAAGTTTTAAAGACTCATCTTTTCTGTTTCTCTGTTCTCTATTCTGTTCTGTTTCCTGTTTTGTGGTGGTCAGGCTTCTCTCTAGCACCAAGATACTCTTGGGTGAACACTATACAAGTTAACATAACATAAAATAACATAACATGTTCCTGGTCGGTCTCTTTTTGGGAGCCACAATACCTTATTCAAAGGTTAGGCCACCACCACCCCATACATTCCCACCCATACTCTCCCGTCATCCCCACTAAAACATTCTTTTATAATCTTTATTTTTTTCGCTGCTACTTATTTTTTTCGTAGTATGCTTCAAATTCTGGAAAAGCTATCCAGTTGATTTTAAGACCTGCCACCTTCTTGAAGGCTTCCAGTTTCCTATGCACTGCAATCAAAGATTTGTCTGGGGTAGGTAGTGTCATCAATATGTCATCTGCAAATGCCAGGTCTTATATTCCCTCTCCCTGAATGGTATACCCCCGGATGTCTTCTTCCTGGTTAATTCTCCTTAGGAAAGGTTCCAAATACAACACAAATAGTTAGTGGGATAGCGGGTATCCCTGCTTAGTACCCTTACCCAAGGTGATCTTCTCCGACAGCCCCTCATTCACTTGTAGCCTAACAGAGGGGGAACATAGCTTGCTTGTATCATTCGTCTAAACTTTACTCCGAATCCCATTTTTTCCAGGATTCTAAACATAAAGGACCATTTTACTCAGTCAAATACTTTCTCTGTGTCCAATGAAAGCAAGATCGCTGGTGTGCCTTTTTTCTCCACCTTTTCCACTAGGTGAGCCACTCTCCTAATATTGTCAAATGTCTGCCGTCCCTTAATGAAGCCGGACTGATCCGGAGTTATCAACCATGCCAGGAGTGGGTCTAATCTATTAGCTATGATCTTAGTGTAGATTTTGGCATCAACATTAATTAGCATTATCTAGGGTGAAAACTTCGACTGGTCATTGTATGGCTTGGGTATAAGCACCACTTTAGCCTCTTTCTTCTATCATGGATGTGATGTGCCCTGTGGAGGGAAAAGAGTTGTATTAGGTGTATAGTGTAGGCACCTAGCAGGTCGCAGAACTTTGTTTATAATAGGAGAAGGAACACATCCAGGCCCGGCGCCTTGTTATGGGGAAGTTGTTCAATGCCCCAGCAAATCTCTTCCTCTGTTATTTCCTTCTCTAACTGATCCCTATCTTCCCTGCGGATCCTGGGAAACTTGACCAATGAGAGATATATCCCTTGATCACCTGCCTCCGGTTTATCCGATCCGTACAGCAACTTATAGTACTTGGCCAACAACTTGGCTATTTTCTCCGATTGAGTGAGTTCCTTCCCTCGCTCATCTGTGAGCTTTTTGACCATTTTGGCCCCCTTCTGGTCCTTGAGATATTTGGCGAGCAGACTATCCACCTTGTTGGCTTTATCATAGACTAGTTGATTAGTTTTGCAGAAAGGCTCTCTCCACTCACCCCACCCTAACTATCTCCAGATGATCCAATATTCCTTGAGGTTTCCTCAGATTCAATCTCAATTTATGTCTCCCCAGGACACCAGTTGCTCTTTTAACTCAGTTTCAAGTTCCTGTTCCAAAGATTTTAACTGCTTGAGCCTCTGGGCTTTCATTGCAATAAACTCCCCTCCTGATCACTGCCTTCAATGCATCCCAGGTGGTATTGACAGAGGTTTGAGCTACCAGGTTCTCCTCCCTGTATCACTTAATGATTTCCCTTATCTGCTTGACTTGTTCCTCATCTCTCAGGAGCTCACCAGGGGGGCTCTTTCCCCGAACAACCCTCTGTGAGGTCAGGCGTGTCCATCCTTACAATAAACTCTGTGTGATCTGATGGTGCCAATTTCAGCCTCATGTATTTTCCCTGACAATGGCACTGTTACCCAAATGTTGCCACCATTTTTCAGATGATCAATCAGTGTGTTCAACACTTCTTACAGAAATTTGCATTAATATGCCAGATCAAAGTACCAAATTCCAGCAAGGTAGACTTAGCCTTCCCAATGTCTGAGGTTGAATAACTTCAATTATAGTGTGTATATATATATTCAATGAAAAAACTTTGTTAAAGGGACGTTATGGTTAAGTTGTGCTACTAAAAACCTTTGAAATTCCGTGAAAAAACTTTGTTAAAGGGACGTTATAAAACCAAAAAACCCCTGAAATTCACCAGTTATGGTAAGCTAAGCAACCATAACTCGCGCCACCACCGTGCACTGCTAAGACTAACACCCAGGACATCAAAGATGACATCACAAATGCCAATGATGACATCACTGATGACATCACATGTGCATTTACTTTTCATGAAAAGTCTGTACAAGGGATTCTTATTGTAATGTTAATAAAAAAGTGTCAATGATCATTGGAATAAATATCATGAGGTAGGTAGTGCATTAAGCAATGCATTAATCCAAACAGCATTGTATTATGACGTTTTTTCCAATATAGTAAGGTACACGTGTAGTAACATAGGCATAGTGTGCAGCAGGCATGATGTATATGCAATATTAATGATCTTTCCATGTTAAATAGTAAAATTATAAATGCTTTCTTATTAGAGTTTTGCATACTGTGAAACATTTAATAAATACCTAATAAAACCCACTTACTACATTATTTCATTATTGTACACAAAACACAAACAGACAACACAAACAAATATGAGCATATACAGGGAAAGTGAGGTAAACAAAAAAGCAGCAGTATTACCCGACAATCTTCATAACCTAACGGATAATCTTCATGCACAGAAATGATTGCTCTGCTTCAAAGCTACAACTTCCCTATGTATAACTATCACAGATTGTGACTAGACCCTAAGGAAAGTAGTGTAAGTGCAATATGTACAAATATGAGCATATCCAGGGAAAGTACAGTAATAAAAAACAGCAGACCTATAAAAAATTGTTGATAACCTTACTAATCATCTTCATACATAGAAAGCATTGCTGTCTTCCAAGTCTGTGTTTTCCCCGACATATGTTTCATATGCTGTGAGTGGACCCTAAGTGAATTACTGTAAGAACATTTTTGAAGTATAAGTCTACAAATATGGTACTTTTTGAATTTTTAGTTCCTGACTGTTACTGGCCTAGATATATCAGTAAAGGAAAAAAGAGTGAGCCAGACATGTGATGTCATCAGTGATGTCATCAATGACATTTGTGATGTCATCTTTGATGTCCTGAGAGTTAGTCTTAGCAGTGCACGGTGGTGGCATGAGTTATGGTGGCTTAGTTTACCATAACTGGCAAATTTCAGGGGTTTTTCAGTTTTACTTGGAACCATAAAGTCCCTTTAACAAAGTTTTTTCACTGAATTTCATAGGTTTTTAGTAGCGCATTTTAACCATAACGTCCCTTTAACAAGTTTTTATCAGTGAATATATATATATCATATATATATATATATATATATATATATATATATATATATATATATATATATATATATATATATATATATATTGTCAATTCTACCTTAGGGTAGCCAAGTCGAGCTGCACTCTCCATAAAGCCATGCTTGCCCAATTTCCACCAAACAGCAAACAAAGGAGGGGGGGGGGAAGTAAAACTCCACACCAACCGCTTTCCGTTTTGTTAATTTTCTTCTTTTATTGATCCACACGGGAAAAAATATTTAAAAATCATGGAAATCCATTTCAGAAAGTAGAAAGTATGACCCCAATGTGGGTCCTCCCAAGTGCAGCACTCGAGGCGTGACGCGTTTCGCGGCCAACTCGCCGCTTTTTCACAACAAACAACCTCTCCACCATACACCACTTTAAAACATGAGGCTAGGAGGAGTAGAGAGGGAAAGGAGGGGGTGGAACGGCAGGCAACATAGAAATCAAAGAAGGCCTCATTTAGTGATCTGCATTACGTGCCTAAACCATGGCAGACATCTTTGCCTAGTAAGTTTGCCTGACAGACATACATTCATGCGAATGAGCATTTTGATTCTAGAGGTAAATTTAAAGTGCGTTGTGCATTAGCAGCTGGGGGGGGGTATGAAATATTCACCACCCAAGTTTTTTACTTTATTTCTTCCGATTTTGAAGTGACTAGTGCATAATTAAAAACGTCTATAACTACCTTGCTGGGGTATAAATAAGTATCTAAAACCCCAAAACATGGATCTCTGTAGCTCACCCTTAATCTGTTAGGTCTTTTAGTCACTATAATATTAGTGTCCAAGGTATAATCATTTATAGTATTAGATCTCTGCTTGGTCACTTGTTTATCTGTACTTAGTGCAAAACCATGGCAGACATCTTTACCTAGTGAGTTATATATATATATATATATATATCATTGCTGAGGCAATTTATATTCAGATCAAAGTCCATAAACCAATGCTCACATACAGATATGCACAGTCCAATATAAAAGAACAACATACATAATTATTCTTACAATACACACATTTTAAAACTACACAGTCCATACTGATGGCCCGCAATGTCTAGAGGCATAATACAACGGGCAGCCATGTAGCGTCTGGCATCTAGATTGGAGGGAGAACATGTTAAAATGTTCACAATGCACTTCCCTCTTTTCCCTGCCTTCCTCAGATATCCTCAGATATTCTGACATAACCCAGGCAACAATTAATGGTTCTGCACACAACAAGAATAAAAGTGCCAGATGACACTGAGTATATGTCTAGGTAGGAAAGTCCACTTGAGCCAAGTCACACATTCCACAACGCCAACTAGTAGTCATCGCTGAAAGTTCACCTCCAGTTCTGAGCCACAACAGCACAGCATTGTGGGTATGCAATTTAGCTCAAATGCAAGTCTTTTTCTCCAGGAAATTGTCTTTGTCTAACATAGCTTAATCAACCCAAGAAAGACATTTGCAAGGCTGTCAGGACAACCGCATACCTAATTTCACACTTATTAGGGATCATCAGTGCAGTATAGTATAGTCCTGACAGCCTTGTGGTTGGGGCATTTGGCCATGTTTTCACAACACCAAGAAAGTTATAGTGGGTTGAAAAAGGTTTTTAAAAAAAACCTTTCACCAGAAATGTGAATGTAGGAAAGTCCTTTTGAGCCAAGGCACACATTCCACAACGCCACCAAGTAGCCATCAGTGGAAGTTCACCTCCAGTTCTGAGCCACAACAGCAAGGCATTGTGGGTATGCAAATTAGCTCAAATGCAAAAGAATTTCTCCAGGAAATTGTCTTTGTTTAAGAGGGCAGTGCTACTTTATACATAGCTTGATCAACCCAAGACAGACATTTGTAAAGCTGCCAGGACAACTACATACCTGGTTTCACACTTATTAGGGATCATCAGTGCAGAATGGTCCTGTCAGAAATTGTGAAATGTGTGACTTGGCTCAAATGGACTTTCCTACTTTCACATTTCAGGTGAAAGGGTTTTTCAAAAATGTTTAAACCCACCATAACTTTCTTGGTGTGAAAACATAACCAAATGCTCCAACCACAAGGCTGTCTGGACTATACTGCACTGATGATACTCAGTTTCTTAAACCTGAGGATATAGCTTCTCCTGATCTATTCCCCCCTCATCCCCCAGGTCTGGTTACCTCCTTCAAGGATCTTGATGTTCTTCTGTTCTCTATTCTTCCCTCCAATGCTCCTCTAATTCTCCACAGTGACTGTAATCTGCATTTATTGTCAACTCAGGCCTCGGTTCCTCTTGACTCCTACTACCTTGCCCCTGTTCTATCCCCACCATCTCACATCTCTGGCTGCTCCCTGGATCTCATTTTCTCTTCCTCACTTTCTTTGACTTCGGTCACTGCCTTTCCCATCCATCCTTCAGACCACACCCTTCTGTCCTTTAATCTTATGCCTTCACCTGCTTCTTCCTCTCTTTCCACTCGTTCCCACTTACTTCTTCGCCGAGAGCTATGTAACTTCGATGCTATGGCTTTCATCTCAGCCATCGCTTCTTCTCTCCTCTCCTTTGCTGAGCTCGCCTCTCTATCTGTTGATTCTGCAATCTTGCTTTTCTCCTCAGCCATTCTGGATTCTCTGGACACTCTTTAACCCGCATCTCCATTCATTTGTTCTCCTAAGCCTCCCCTACCCTGGCTGTCCCCTTCACAACACTCATTGTACCATTCTATTCGTCATTCTGAGCGCTGTAGGCTGAAGTCACCTTCTCCTACCAACTCTCTCTCTCACCTCTCTTCATATTATCTATGGCACAGCCCTTTTCTCTGCCAAACAACAATATCACACTGATCTTCCCCATTCCCCATTCCTTCTCCTCTCACCCTTGACGTCTTTTTCAGACTCTGACTCTCATTCTCTCCCCTCCTTCTCCCAATCCTGCTTCTACTTCTCTATCCGCTTCTGACTTGGCCTCCTTTTCTCTTCTAAAGTCGCTCTTTTGCGTTCCTTTAATTATTTCTCGTCCCCGCTCTCCTTCCCTTTCTCCCTCTGATCCCTTTCTGTAATCTCTGTTTTCCTTTCTTCATTTCACTGACGCTGCTACTGCTGCCTCTCCTTCCCATGCTTATCCTACTTCTGCTCCAATTGGTCCCAATCCTTCACTCTTGATTCCTAAGGTCTTTCCACTCCTTCTTCCCTTTCTCTTTTTTTACACACATTTATTTTGAGTATTCGACATATATAACAATTACATCATTCAAACAGTTGATGTCAGTTTATAATGAGCAAGGTGCATAGGCATGCATGATTATCTCAGACTTGTTGCATGGCCTCAAAGTCCAGGGTCCATTATAAATTTAGAATCAAGCAAAAACATTTAATTATGCTGAGTCCTTGGAGTATGTGTGCAAATTGCAGAGTGTTCCTTCGGTTTCCTTCCCTTGTCCCGCCCCTATGTGCCTTATAATAGTGAGAGGTGTCTTAGTAGTGGGGGCTTGTTAGAGTGGTGTGACTGTAGGATGTGAATGGCTCCCAGCTCATCTTGCATTTCGACTGTCTCTTGTCTTGGCAGGCAGTTGCTTTTTTCCATGGCCCAGACTTCCCACCATGCTGCCAATTGTGGACCTTCTGGACTCTTCCACGCTTGTGCTATTGCTTTTTGGGCTGCGTCGAGGAGCTGTGTGATCAAAGCGGCTGTGATTCCACTCAGGCCATATGAGCTGTCCAGGACTACATAGGACTATAAGGGATCTAATGGGAATTGTATTTGTGTAATATCCTTAATTCTCGCAAGTACCTCTCACCAATAAATCTGCACAGTGGGGCACGTCTACCACATATACTCCACGATGCCTTCTGCTTGATAACCTCTCCAACACGATGACCGGTGTGTCAGAGTGATTCTATGCAGTCATTTAGGGGAGTAGTACCACCTCATTACTATTTTATATGAGCACTCTTTAATCGTAGAGTACCTTGAGCTCTTCCGTGCCACCTCCCAATTCTTAACCCAGTCATCCTCTGAGATCTCTACCCCTAGATCATTTTCCCACCCTCTCATGCAAGGCAGGCAATTGTCTTTTCGGTTCCTGTCTGAATTTATACAATTTAATAACTCTGCCTTTGCTAGAGTCCAACCTTTGAGCTAATTCAATTGCTGTGGGTTCCCTACTACCTGCCTAGCGGACCTCAGAGCTCGTTATCCAATGTCTCCGTTGGTAGTATCTGTACCTCTCATTTTCTGTGAGGTTCTCTTTCTGTTTCAATTCCTCATAATGGAGAGGTGCACTATCTTTATAGCAGTCAACTAGCGTCCTCACTCTTCCCTCTACCCATCTATGAAATTTCCCTGCATCGAATTCTGGGGTGAACTACAGATTATTTAGGATCTGGGCAAAGGGGCCTATTCCTGGTGTGATACCCCATTTCCTTTGTATATTTTGCCAGTAAGTAAGCGTGTTTTGCATCGTATTTAGCTGTGTGCCCCCCCCCCTACTTGCACCCCTCCTGGGTAAATGTGGGAGATTCCCAAGTGAGATTGTTGATGCAACCTGTTCCATCTCTTCAAAGATAGGAAATGCTCCTGGGTTCGAGCACCTAAACATGTGTGCTATTTGTGCTGCCATTAAATACCTATTAATGTTGGGAAGCGCCAGCCCTCTCCTGTGTACTGATCTTGCGAGTACTCGTCTGGCTATCCTGTGTGACTTTTGGGCCCTTAAGAAGCTGTATAATTTCTGCTGCAGCCTATTCAGGTGGTTTTTTGGTATGGGTGTCGGCGGATTGCTAAAGAGATACAGGAGTCTGGGCACTAGGTTCATTTTTATGGTATCTAGCCTGCCAATCCCAAAAATGTGGAACAGACTCCATCTGTCCAGGACTGTCCTCTGCTCCGAGAGCCACATAAGTAGGTTCAGCTTCAGCCGGCATTTGTGGTTTGTGCCCTGCTTAATGCCTAGGTACTCCACTGACGTGCGAAATCCCTTAATGGGGCATTTCTGGGTCAAGGATGCTAAGACTCCAAGGGGTTCCGTGACATTTAAGCTGTGTGACTTCTTAAAGTTACTTTGTAAACCTGCCACTTCTTCAAAACATTGTAGTGCCTCCAGTAAGGGTGGAAGAGATCTGTCTGTTTGTTTAAGGAACATCAAGATGTCGTCCACGTATAATGCGATCTTGTGCTCCGTCTCCCCCCATTTAATTCCTTAAATGGTTAGCTCGGATGCCTCTGGCTAATGGTTCAATTGATGTTGCAAATAATAGCTGCCACAGTGGGAGCCCTGCCAGGTGCAGCGTGTGAGTCTGATAGTGCCTTTGAGTTGCTTGTTCACCAGAGTCAACTCCAGAAAACTCCAACTCACCTGATCAAAAATTGTACCTGCAAGTATTTCTATTGTTGCACCAGAAACTCATATCACATGAAAATTGGAATCATTTCAACTTTATTTTAGACTTTTACAGACGCGGGATACCATAGGAAGGCTCCGGATATTAGAAGGGATCTAACCTGGTTATTTGAGCATTGTTAACGACAACAGACTGAGAGAATAAGCATTTGTTGGATACATATCAAAATTAATGACAACTAATAAGTGTTGAGGAATTTCAAGTAAGCCCGTTTTAAAAAAAGGCTAATGGCCGAAACACGTGTTGACTGTTAAGGGCACGCAAATTAATCATGAGACATTGGACTAGAAAAGTCTAAAATAAAGTTGAAATGATTCCAATTTACATGTGTTATGAGTTTCTGTCGCAACAATAGAAATACTAGCAGGTACTATTTTTCAGATGTAGGAATGGGCACTCCTTTGTTTTTTTTTTTTAATTTCAGTTTTTTTAGTTTTTCAAAGGTAGAAGTTTGACAATCATTCACAAGCATTTTCCACGAACAAGTCAAATAAGAGTTTTCACAAAAAGAGCAACCATGTATATAACATGTAAAGTCTTTGCAGATCACATACATTTCCAATAGCATCACCAAAACCAATTACCTACACCCCGCCCCCTTCCCCCCTTTTCCCATATCGCTGTCTGGAGGGCTAGAAGAAACCAAATGTTACATCTGAACCATTCCCATATTTATAACATAGGACACATGAGCACAATATAAACTGTCAATTCGATATAGCAAACAAAGTCAACCGTTGTGTAGATTGTCTCTGAATGTAGTAACGCTTTGCACACATTCTTTTCATGCGACATATTTGGCACGAAATTCAGACCATGCTTTCTCAACTGTGGTGCGATCCCCATGTAGGGGCGCAGTCAGGTTGTCCATTCTATATATGTTCAGGGCAACACCCAGCCACTCAGTTTTGCTAGGGAGCGTGGCTCTCTTCCATACCATGGTGAGACAGGCTCTTGTGGCCATCAGTAGGCCTTGTATGATTTTGGGTGCTTTCATGGTCGTGTCGTCCGTTTCAACCAGGCCGAACAGAATCAGCAGTGGTTGTTTCTCTCTTTCATCATCATCTAATTCCTTGATCCAGCTGAGAACCTCTGACCAGTAATCTTGCACCACCTCACATCCCCACCACATATGCCAATAGTCTGCCCGCTTCCCACAACCCCTCCAGCAGTGTGGACTTACCCCTTGATACATTTTAGCCAGCCGGATCGGGTCATACTGGCATCTATACATGAACTTGACAGCATGTTATTTGTATTGGCAAGATATGGATGATTCCACCGTTCGTCTACATATTTGTAGCCATAGGTTTTGTGAGATCTGCCTACCCATATTTGATTCCCATCTGTTCTT
This sequence comes from Ambystoma mexicanum, assembly GCF_040938575.1. Taxonomy (NCBI): domain Eukaryota; kingdom Metazoa; phylum Chordata; class Amphibia; order Caudata; family Ambystomatidae; genus Ambystoma; species Ambystoma mexicanum. Next base: position 76,343,622 of record NC_090924.1, on the reverse strand, counting down.
GAGTGTGAGGGATGGTGTAATATCGACCTCAATCAACGCCGAGTACATTGCACTTATTAAACCTCTAGAGCTCGTACATGTGTCAAGAATTCTTTCAAACGAGGTGAAGTCCCTTTGTAACTGATCTTTCCATATCACCCTTGTCATCACCCCCTTGAGTATCAGGTCAAGGAAGACCGATAGCGGGCCTATGCCGAGTGCCTCCTGAAGCTCCTGAATAGTGATGAAGGTGCTATTTCTCCAGAGTTGACCAGCCCTTTCTAATCCAGCATCGTACCAAGTCTCAAAGCTCCCTGGGTCCGGGATTGCGTCCCAGATCCCTGGTGACCAAAGGTGTCCCAACGGAGAGGGCCATGTCGTAACGCCCACCATTTTCTTGCCTGGCTTCCATATTGCCCATATTGTTCCAATAATGGGGTGATTTCTGACGCTATTTTGTAGTTGGGGCCCTGGAACCCATAGCCATTCGCCCAAAATGAAAGGGCGGAGATAATGATTGTCCAAGGCTATCCATTGTAGTTCTGACTGCTGCCTGACGTGCGGAACGAGGACACGCAGCTGGGCTGCCTATAATATGTTTCTACGTCCGGGAGGCCTACCCCTGCATTGTCCTTTCGAAGCTGGAGCAAAGATCTGGGGACTGTAGGCTTCTGACTTTGCCACAGGAAGGTTAAAAGGCACTTTCTGGTATCCGTAAAATATTCCTGGGGCATTTTGATGGGAAGCATTTGGGACAAGTAGAGTATTTTGGGGAGAATCACCATTTTTATTGCATTTAAACGGCCCAGCCAGGAGATGGTGTGTCTGGACCACCTTTGGATATCTTTTTGAAGGGCAAGTGATAGTGGGGGGAAGTTAGCCTCGGATAGGGAGTCCAAGTCGCGAGTAACATTGATGCCCAGGTATCGGAGTGTGGAGAGGCTGACCTTTACTCCTAGAGGAGCAAAGCGTTCCGCCTCGGAATCTCTACTTTTATCAATTGGGAGGAGGATAGACTTTCCAGTGTTGATTTTCAGGCCGGCCAGTTTGCCATATTCTTCGATTATGCCGATCGCAGCCGGGACAGAATTTAGGGGATCAGTTAGATGTAATAAAATATCGTCAGCGTAGAGGCCTAGTTTATATTCACGATCACCCACTGTGATTCCCTTAACTCTACCATCATGCCTTATCTTCTGCGCAAGCGGCTCAAGGGACAGCACAAATAATATTGCCGACAGTGGACAGCCTTGCCTTGTTCCCCTTTCCAAGGGAAACCATCGTGAATAGCCTACGTTTACTGTCACTGACATTGTGGGAGATGTGTACAGTGCTTTAATGGCGCGGCGGAGCTTCGGCCTGAGCCCATTCCAAACTAAAACCCTTTCTAGGAAGTTCCATGACACCCTATCAAAGGCCTTCTCGGCATCCAGTGACAGAAGAGACGGATCCCCTCTCATTCCCTGTGCTTCATGAATTAAATGAAGTGTTTTCCTCATGGTATCCGTGCCCTGTCTCCCAATAACAAAGCCAACTTGATCGGAGTGTATTAGTCGAGGTAAGTGCGTTTCAAGCCGGGCCGCAATGACTCTAGCATATACTTTGGCATCAATGTTAAGAAGAGAGATGGGGCGATGAGAGCTACAATATTTGGGGTCTCTACCTTCCTTCGGAATGACAGAGAGAAGGGCCTGAGAGAAGGACGGGGGAACTTGGACTGTGTCAAAAATGTGGTTGAACAAGGATGCAAGGAAGGGGGCGATGCATGTGGAGAATGTCTTATAAAAACCAGCCGTGAAACCATCACCCCTGGGGGCCTTTCCCGTGTTTAGGTGTTTTATGGCTTCCGTAACTTCTTCTTCTGTGACTGGTGTATCTAAGGATTCGGCCTCCATGGATGTGAGTGTGGGGATCCGCACCTCTTTAAGGTATGTGTCAATACTTCCTAAAGTATGGGGGGTCGCATGTATATAAATCTTCATAAAAGAAGGCAAATGCTTCTTGTATACGTTCGGAGGATGTTACTATCGTGTCTGTGAGGGTGCCATCAATCCTCTTGATGAGATCAACCAATCTCTCTGCCTTCTGTGCACAGAGACGAGCTGCCAGGAGGGGGTCTGCTTTGTCGCCCTTTTCATAATATTTTTGTTTGAGGTATTGTAGGGTTTGAGCTGTTTTGCCCACGTTAAGTATTTTCAGCTCCTCTCTGAGCTGTCTAGCTTCGGCAATATACTTGGGTCTCTCACATGGGGAGGACTGTGCCAATGTTTGGGCTGTAGAGAGCTTCTCCCTAATATTCTTTTTTATCAGGGTGCGTTCTCTTTTTTTTGGGCCCCTTCCCTAATGAGCACCTCCTCCAAGTGGCCTTGGCTGCCTCCCATACGGACGTCTACCCAATCTCTCCTGTGTCATTGGTAGCAAAGAATTGCTCAATTTCAGTTTCAAGTGTTTATTTGAAAACCGAGTAAGCCCGTAAGGAGTCGTTACATCTCCATTTAGTGTTCTGGGGGGCCAGGTCGTTCCAACATATATCCACCATAACCATGTCGTGGTCCGACCATGCGGCATGGTATATATTCTCCGTGCAAAGTATTCGCAGGAGGCCATCGGAGAGGAAGATGTAGACGATACGCGTGAGCGCGTCGTGTGGGAGGGAGTGGAGAGTGAAGCCTCTATATTGATGGCTGCAAATGGTGCCAACTATCAGTGAGGCCATATAGGTCAAGGGTTATTTTGATTTCAGCTTCATCTCGGGAGGTGGGTGGGTCATGTGCATCGCTCTAGTCTGTCTATCCACAGAACTATCCATCCATGTATTAAAATCTCCATCTAGAGCTATGTGTCCCTTGGCCATGCTAAAAACCTTCTCAGTGATTTTGTGGAGGAACCTATTCTGCCCTTGGTTAGGTGCATAGAGTGTGGCAAGGGTGACAATTGTGCTTCGGATGTTTCCCACAACTACGAGAGCCCTTCCTTCCTTGTCTGACCAAGTCTCAAGAGTTGCCATCCGGAGGCCTCTGCGAATTAGAATCCCCACTCCTGCCTTTTTTGAAATACCAGAGCTCCAGTAGGAAGGGCCTACCTCGTAGGGATGGAATCACTCTCTCTTCCCCCCTTTGGAGAAAAAGAATATCTACGTTTGACCTCTTGAATTCTCTGGCCACCATGGAGCGTTTTGTGGGAGAGTTCAATCCCTTCCCATTAAGTGTGCATTTGAGTAATGTGTCATTAGAGAATATAGGTGACATCTTGAGCGTCGTGTGAGTATTTAAGTGACCAAGTCGTCTGCTTCATGGTCCATGTCATGTTTGATAATGCAGTGTATGGTTCATCTTTTGTGAATCGAGTCTCAGCAAGTCCTGAAGAGGTCAAGGGTTGACCCTTTCAGTTCGCGCTTTGTCCCTTCATGGTCCCGTTTTGTGTTCTTCCGCCCCCCAAGTCTATCTTCTGATGCATTATATGTCTTTCTCCCAGCCCACCCTCCCCTCCCCCCCAACATTCAGCATCCAACCTGTCCAGGTTAACATCACCCAGTCGGTCTCGGACCACCAATGGAAACCGTGAAACAAGCGGTCCTTTCCTGATGTAAACATATTTAACAGTGAGCCCCCAACCGTGTACTCATAATCCAACAAAAGCAACTTACAAGTATGAATTCTTACCCCCTTCTTAGGCATCGTTCCAGTGTCTGTTTTACCCCACATTTCTATCAGGGCACCCTAAACATGCAGGCCCCAATTTGTTGTTTGTGCGACAGAAATTAAACAATTAGATCTGAAGTCTGCCCCTGGGGTCGGGTGCATCGTTAGCGCATGCTGAGCATAAGTTCCCCCATCGACATACCGAAATCCCTCCACTCTCCCCCGGGTGGCGCCGGAGCACACAGCTTCAGCCATACCACTCACCCCATTGTTCCTTTGCCTCGTGCGGCTTGACGTGACAGTCTGGAATCCGGGTTAATGCTCCATATCCTGTGAATTGTTCATTCTCTGGAATTTTCTGGATCCCTGAATCCTCCTGCGCCGCGGGTCCTTAGTGCGCCACTCACCCTCCCCTCCTTTTGACTCAGCAAGGGAGGAACCTTCTCCCTGGGGTCCCAACAGGTCCGCTATACAGTCTGCAATGTCCTTTTCCGAAACAAGTTTCATTGTCGAGGCCTCCCACTCAAAGGTGAGTGAGAACGGATAACCCCACCGGTATCTGACACCTTTGTCCTTCAGCATCATTGTAATTGGAGAGCACTTCTTCCTCATTGCCAACGTAAGTGATGATAAGTCTTGATAGAGTGAAATATTCGCTTCGCCCAATGAAAGTTGTGAAGCGTGTCTGGCCGTGTCTGGCCTTTTCTAGGATCCTAGCTCTGTCCGCATAATTGTGAAAACGAGCTAGGAGTGATCTTGGGCCTCCTGGTCTGCCTCCAGCTCTATGGATGCGGTCAATTTTAGGTTTGTCCACTGATTCATCTTTGAAGAGGAGCTTCAGAATGGTATGCAGAGTTTGTTTTAAGTCAAGGTCAGTTTCGCCTTCTTTTTCGGGAACGCCGAACACACGTATGTTGTTACGGCGTTCCCTGTTTTTCGAGATCATCAAACTTTAGGCGTATTTCCTCTTCCCTGTGTTCTATTTCTGCAATGCGGTGGTCCATTTGGGCCTCCAACGTGTTCAGGGAGGTTTGGTTATGCTCGACTTGTTCCAGCCTGTCTTCCATTTTGTCCATTCTTTGTGTAATTTTGTAAATTTTGCTGCCTATATCTGCTCTCATGCTCCTCATCTCGGTAAGCAGGTCAGCGACATCCACCTTGGTGGCAGCAGCATCAGGCCCTGCAGTCGACATCTTGGACTCAGTGGGTGGCTTCAGGGGATCGTGGGTTGGTGTAAATTTATATTTCGCCAGTTTGCCCTTAAGGTCCATGGAAGGCGGGACCTCAGTGTTGAGGTGTGTGAGTCTTAGCCATACATGGAAAGATTGCCCCGCCAGAATGGTCAATTGAGAAGTATACGCTTGTATCTACGAGCTTTGTCCTCCGGTGGCGAAACGTGATGAAGGGAAGATGTTGTTAAAAGCTTCGACAACAGACAGCCTCTCTCATGTGACCAAATGCCCTTTGGCGCTTCTTGTTTCTGCTTTATTTGAATGGGGAGCTTCCTGTATTGTAGGACATCAAAAGGCTCCGGGACGGTTCCCCAGGGAGGGAGACATCAGTTTGTGGCCTGTGTATGGCCACCTTAGGCAATCTTCAAACGTGCAGCCCACACCAGGTGGAGTGCTGGAGTTCTTTTCCTGGGTCTGGTAAGCTTAGGAGTATGCATGGGATCTGAGAGGGGCACACGCCCTGTCAGACAGGGGCCCAGCCCTCAGTCCTTTGTAGCCTGGGTAAGATCTTCTAGCGCCCTTCTTTGGACCCAATGCGCTGTGGCTTGCTCAATCTCTCCGGGGTCCAGGCGCTCCGTGCAACCTTCCAGCCATGTTGAGACCCGGGAGAGGGCCCGCCGCCCACTCTGTTCGTGACGTAGGAGGAGAGTCTACTTGTGGAGAGCTGCTGGGACAACTCGAGCGGGTGGGCCGGGAAGAGCCGGTGCTGCGCCGATGCGGGGCAAGGGTGGTTCTATGCTGCGTGGGAGCATGTAGTCTCCATGCGGGCGTCTCCGTCTAATGTGACCGGAGTATGCGCCCGTGATGGAAATGACAGCAGAGACTGCGTAAACTGGGCCTGCTCCACAGCAGTCCCCGCACGGGCACACCCGATGCTCGAGCGGCCCCTCTCCGGGTCCCCGGCTCTCGGAAGTGGGGGTGCGCACAACTTCCTAGGGGCTGTGATGCATTTAGGTGGGCCTCATGGGGGCGGGCGTACCTGTGTGCATGTACTTCTCAATGGGCCCTGGCAGCGGTGTGCGTTGCTGAATTCTCCCTGGTTCCGCGCGTATCACGGCTCTGCGATCACTCGAGGGCGTGACAGGAGCTTGCAGGCCTTCTCTGCCTTTGTGCGTCCAATCATGCAGAGGGGGGTTTCTCCACGAAAAAAGCTTTGTTTCAGTTTGGGTTTTCTCCCAGTGCGTCCTGAATACTTCCGACGCTAATTTCTGTCAATATTGCAGCCGGGGGGGTCTCTTGGTGGGGGCTCACTCCACTTTTTGGGACCCTTGCGCGGAGCCTACACGGAAAGTAAACCCATCTGTGTGCCCCCTGGTGGCAGACTCCCCACTTCTTTGTTTTTTAAAGTGCGACAGATACAACTAATTGTTAGCAACAATCTTTGGCACAAGGAGTCAGCCTCAATACCCCACTCACCTGATCAAAAGCATTGTTAGCGTTTAGTGCCAATAAAGAGAATGTCTCTTTATTCCTTGTACCTATTTCTACCATGTCAATGGCTCTTTGGATGTCATTGTGTGTGGATCTGTTATTTATAAATACCGACTGGCCTGCTGGGATAAGATGCATGAGAATCGTCCACAACCTTCTGGACAGAATTGTGCCGTTGATCAGCATCATGCTTCAGAAGCATTATTGGCCCATATGACTCACAGAGCAAATGATCCTTCCCTGACTTGGGCATTTAGACGGTGCTCGATTTCACCATGGTGTCTATCACCCTATTGGAAGTAAGGAAGGAATATGTGTGTCAACGGCTTAATTAATTGAGCTTTAAAAGTCTTGTAGAAAGAGGATGTGTATCCGTCAGCGCCTGGTGATTTCTGGGAGGGTAGGGATTGGATCTTACCATATTATGGGCACTTGTGCTTGTTTAATGTATTCCCTTTGGAACTCCTTGTTTAACGAAGTTCCAGTCATTCGATTAGTGGAATATTGGTGTAACCTGTGACTATTTTCCTCTTCCTCGTGACACATGTTACTTCTTTGATCCCGCAAGCCTGTGATATGGTTCCTAGTTTTGTTGCATCTGAACTTGAAGGCTAATAACCTACCCGCTTTGTTTCCCCTGGTATAATATCTTTGCTTCGTAAGGATGAGTGAGGGGACCGTACGCTCAGCAAGGTGGGCTTCCAACCTGGATCCGGCTAAACACCATTTGCGCAAACCTTTTATAGAGCCTGTGATCTTGCGTGCCTGTTGCTGGGCTTCCCATTCTAACTGTGTGCATAGGTCTGCATTAACCCTGGGTATGCCGTAACTCTGGAGATATGTTCTGCCATGAGAGTGGCTTTGAAAGAGTCCCAGATCGTTTTCCAGCTCACGCCTGGGTTGTCAATTACCTCAAAGAACTCTTTCATTGGGTCAGCAATTTCCTTTCTATGGACTGCAGGATTCAAAAATTGCTGGGAGCTATTTAGCTCCTGCTTCTACCCTAGGGGAGCCTGGTTAGCTTAAAATGAACAGCTACCGGGAGCTAATTGTGGCTCCTCAGGCCAACTGGTGCCTTACAAACATGGATATGTGACATTAACCTCAAATGTTTTTGAAGAATTAGGACACTTCTAGGACACATTTAAATGTAACGGATCATACATAATGGGCAAAAAGATAATGCGTGCCCTTCATGTGAAAGTTAGATTTGCAGTCTGCAGGGTGCTCTCTTCTGGCTACTGGGTGATAACTGACACCCAGGAGTTGGTTTCCCTGTACTGGGTCCTGAAGCATAACTCTGATTTGGACAGTATCCCTTCTCGCCCTGTTTTCAAGGTCCTCCTATTTAATGTGCAGGGACTAATTTTGGGCTTCCAAGAAATCCTTCCTGTTGGCTAGTTCTGCTAGAACCTGACAGAAGGGGATGCTCCTAGGGTTATCATTTATTTCTTGTTTACATACATTATTTTAATCATCAATGAATCATAGAGAAGGAAACAAAACACACACAAACCAGAGCAGTGAGTTAGTACATATCTGCTGTATTACTATTATCAAATACTTTGAAGACATAACTGAAGTTAGACAGAAATTCAAGTATCACTATTTTACAGAAAATGTCCTGGGATGCAACAAAGCATGTAATAGAGCATCACTATGTGCCTGTCTACAGAAAACAAAAGAAAAAAAAACATGTATGTTAAACAAAGCATATTCACACTTCTTAATATGAAGAAATCCAATGATTTTTAAACATCACATGTCCTTGTTGAATGTAATAGCAGAGAGAATGTTGCTAAATGTGAAAGTGCTCTTTTAGAGGCACTTTTATATGGCGGGTCAATGTACGTCTTAAGCTTGAATGGCTATGGTGGCTGTATCAAGGTGATCATTTGGACGTTTCGGCGAGAGGGTCAATAAAATCAACTTCATCAGGACCGGGCATCACTGGTGGACTAGTTCTGCTAGTTCATATGAGTATTGGCAGGGAGTGTCTTTCATGTCTACTGTCAGCATTTGATTGTCCAGTGTTGATACTTGAGTCAGCTCAACGATCACTCCATGGATTTCCTTGGTAAGGTCCCGAAGATGTTTCTGCAGGTCTCCTTTTGTCGCTGGGGCTTCCGTGTTGTTTGATTGGTCTGGTGCTCCATGGACCTGAGCTGTTATTATTTGCTCCAGTTTCTTTGATCGCGCTAGGCCTGATGAGATCAATGCAGCGATGGCTGCGTCCGTTCCCCCTTTAGTTGGTTTTGCCACCGTGAGCTCTGAATCTCTGGCTTGTTCCACTCCTGTTGTGGGGTTGTGCATCCTGAGCTACTCTGGGGAGTATTGTCGCCGGTTTTCGGTATGCGTATCACCCCCTATTATAGGGACTCTCTTTTTGACTCTATTGCCTCCTGCACCCCCCTTCCTGTTGATGGGGGAGCACTAGTTCCTTTCCACCACCTCAATCTCACCATTTCCCCGGGAGAGCTGCTCCATTGACAAGGTTTACTAGGAGTCTTTTTGTAGCCTAGGCCTTGTCCACATCCTTTGCCTTGAGGGGCATTCTTGGAAGTCACCACTTGCATATTTATGATCTGCCTGAACTTCTTCATAACCCAGGCGCTTTTCTATGTGGTGGGCTTGAGCTCTCCTGGCTCCGTAAGATTAACTGTCTAGCACTGTGTCCTACTCCGCTAGGCCACTGAGGCAGCACTTAGCTACCTGGGGATCCTCGCCTCTACTCACAGCTTTGCGGTGAGCTTTGGGGATGTGGGGCTGCGGTTTCCACTGGCCCTACATGGATCGCGCCAGGCACTTCTCCTCCCCTGGCTGTCTCTCTTCACTGCCGGCTTGCAGGCTCCTCTTCGCACTGCCTACACATTACTCCCAATTCTGCCGGATCGCCCTCATCCACCGGGTCCTCTGGCCTTCACTATGCAGGCTCTGTAGCCACTTCACTAGCCCTGCATTCGGTGCCCCTATGCGTTTTGGCTTCTTTTCAATGCTACGCCTACAGGTCCACTGTGCGGCACCCAGGTTTTTCTCTTCTCCCCTGCGCCTCACCTCTTCATTCAGCTTCTGAGGATCCCTGTGTTGCTCCCGCTCAGTGCCGCCATCTGCTATGCCATTGAGATAACCACCACGCACTGTGCCCCGGGATCGCAGACATCCTAGGCGCCCTTCCATGCATTCTGTTGTCTTGGTCGAGCTCCGTTTTACTCATGGAGCTTGAATGTATTCTGCCCTGGCTTCCATCTGGGCTTGTATTAGACTTGAGCCTCCCTCATTAGCAGGCCTTGCGGAACTTGTTTATTTTGCTGCGACCAAGAGGTGCAGCCAAGCGATGCCCCCCTATCTTACCTTTCTTTTCAATGCTTCTCTTACATCCTCTATCTTCCCTTCCTCGTTCAAGTACGCTATGATTCTTCCTATTCTCCAGAAGCCAGCTCGGGATCCTTCACTCTCCTCTAATTTCAGACCCATCTTCCTCATTCCCTATCTCTTTAAGCTCTTAGGGAGAATTCTCTATTCTCAGGTCTCCACTTATCTTACCTCTCACTCTCTTCTTCCTCACTTCCATTCTGACTTTCGCTCCTGTCGCTCTACTGAGATTCTACTGAGACTGGCCTCCTTGCTAACTCACTTCTATCAGCCTGCTTCACCAAACATTCTTCTCTTGTGGTACTTCTGGATCTATCAGCAGCTTTTGATACTGTCAACCACTTTCTTTAACTCACATTGCTTGCTTCTCTTGGCTTCAAAAATTCTGTTCTTGACTGGTTCCGCTTCTGTCTCTGTAACCATATCTATTCTGTCTCTTGGGCTGGTGATACGTCCTCTACACTCCCTCTTCACCATGGTGTACCTCAGGGTTCTGTCCTGGGTCCTGGCTCCTCTTCTATTTTCCTTGCATACTATCCCACTCACTTCCATTATCACCTCATTTGGCCTATCCACTTTTACGCTAATGATACCCAACTTTTAATTTCCTTCTCTGCCTTTCCCCCTGCCATTCATCAGACTGTTTCATTCTGTCTCCTTGCTATCCAGTCTTGGATGTCTATTTCCTTCATCTCAACTCTTCCAAGACCGATATTCCTTTCTTTCCTGTCATTACGATTCTTCCTCCTCCACCTCCTACGTTTATCTCCTCTGCCCTAACTCTGTGCTCATTTCATCTTTTGCTTGCAACCTTGATGTACCTATGGTTCTTCTCTTACATTCTCTTCTCAGATTTCCGCACTTTCTCGCCCTTTTTGCTTCCATCTCTGGAAAGCTAGACCCTTTCTTTCATTCCAGGCTACTAAGCTGTTTACATCTTCATTTGTTTTTTCTCACCTTTTCTATTGCTTTACTCTTCTTCTTGGCCTTCCTGGCACTCATCTTGCTCCCCTTCGCTCAATTTACAACTCCTCTATATGTCTTCTTTTTTCTCTATCTTCTCGTGATTCTATCTCCCCAGCTCTGGCCTCACTTTACTTGCTTCTTTTTCATCATTGTGTGCTCTTCAAGTTTCCTTTGCATAGTCGTCAAATCCTTTCATAATCTTGGTCCTCCCTATCTTTCTTCACTTTTATCCTTTACTCCCTCTCTCTACACTCTGAATCCTTATTCCTCATCACAGTCCCTCAACCTCCCTGTGCCTCCTTTTCCTTTTCACTGGAATGCTTTTTTCCTTTCTCTTCATGCTCTCTCACCTTATTCATTGTTTCGCTCTCACCTCAAGGACCATCTTCTTTCAGTATGAGGTAATAATGTCCCCATATATAATGCGGGACTAATGAAAAACAGAGTGGAAACCACCCTGTAAAATCCAGTGCTCCTCCTTGCTCCCCTTAGGCAGCTAAATTTGTTCTTCTGGGTAATATGGGCTTGTATTTGTATCGTCACTTGGGTGCTTAATTAAGTGCTGTTAGATTCCAATCTTTCAAATTGAAGGGTTGCAAACAAAAATTCAGATACTTTCTTTAGATATTTTATAATACATTTGTGTTTTAATCACACGTTGCTTTCGGCGAACAAGCGGTCTTATGTACTATCATATAGAATACAAGTAACCCCGTACATATACACATTTAGTTCCTTACCTATACACATCATGCACATCTATACGCGCATCCATTTATATATGGCAAATCCACACATATATATACACACACACACACACACACCAATGTTTAAGAAGGGAGGGGACAGTGCACGTTTTCCCAACACTGCTGCCACATCAGACTCACATTTCTTGTCCTTCTCAGCGCCCGTTGTTCCCAACTAGATTGCCACTTTCTAAATCCCATAGACGGGTATATGGATGTGAAAATGGGGCTGTCGCCCTTACCTCTTGCAAAAGAAAACTCTGAGCTGCCTCCACTTGGACCAGAGAAAGAGATGAACCCTCCCTTTGTAAGGTCCCTTTAATGTGACAGACTGCCACACCAAGCATTGCCGCTGCAGGACTTGTGATTTCTTCCTAACCCCTTGGGAAGCCCTCCTTTTCTGCAGTGTCGCCATACTCAAGAATGGTTCTATGTTATATTTCCACATTTTGAAGGCCGAACACCAAAAACACTGATTTATTTTGGTTCTTTTGGTGTAGCCTCCACAATACCAAACTATCACCTAATGGGTCTCACCCGCTCCCGTCCTAGTGTTTTTTTTTGTTGCAAAACGGGCGGTTTCACCCCTGAATCCCCCTTTCATTCCCCTTCGCCCTCTCCACTGCCCCGCACCACACATTCTCCTCATTCAGAAAAACCAACATAAACATTTTTACTCGCACACCCGCCCCCTCCCTTTCCCACCACAAACATTCACCTACCTCGCTCTCACATACATGTACACACACCACACACATGTACATGCCAAGCAAACCACTTACCTTACTCCCAAGAGGTCCCTTGCAGGACAGCGCCTTGGTGCCCTTGCGCGCACTCGTCTGCATCTCAGGGAGCAGATGCCACCCCAAAGATGGCTGGTGCACCGAGAGGAGAGGAGCGTCGGATTGAGCAAGGTAAGCGAGGGGAGGGGAGGAGTACAGAAGGGGTCTGTTTATGGGCTAGGGAGGTGGGTGAATGGGATTTAAAGTATCGATTTAGAAAGACTGAATAATCGATTTTAATCGGCCTTTCTAAATCGATTGTTTTTTTATTTTCGACTAATCTAAAACTAAATGTTCACTTAATAGGGGCAAGAATAGGTTCTATGCAGTGGCATACCGAGCAGTGGGGCAGGGGGGCAAACTGCCCCCCTCACCCCTCCCCACAGGCTCTTTTGAGTGCCTGATTGGGGCTTTGTCAGTGAGACACTGTTAAGATGGATTTCTGAACTCTGTCCTGGAGGGGCAGAGGTCCAGAAGGCCAGCCTAGTTTCTTGGAACAGGGTAACCTCTGGACAAGCCAGACCAATCAGGGTAGCGATGGCAGCAGTCAAGACTAGGTCTCAAGAGGGGTGAGGGTGACTGAAAGCCTGCAATGAGCACACAAAGAAAGGACAGTTACAAATTACTCCAAGCAGGTGTTATATTAAAAATATAGACACATTTATTACAAGGCCTTTGTAACATTGACCATAGTAAAGAATCACAGTAAAACTCAAGTAAACCAACACATCACAATCAAATACAATATATATATACAATTACCGAAGGGTCTGAAGAGTTAGAAGCACGAAATATGCAGACCACCTAGATGGGGAGGAAAACAGGCAGTGCAAGTAATCGTTAGACCCAGTTCGCCTTCAGAGGACACCTAACTAGAAGGAAGTCCGAGCCTTACGAGGAGTGGAGCCTTGTGCTCAAAAAGTACCTGCACACGCTGGTGCCAACGGGCCAAGGGGAGTCTCTTCAAGGAAATCAGGCAGTTTAGAGCGGTGAACAAATGAGGACGAACAGATCTCCGCTACTCAAGCGCGGCCTCCACTTGTGGGCAGAAGCTGAGCGCGAGTGCGAAAAAGGCGTGCTGTTTAACACAGCGAGGAAAAGCTACGGGCTACTGCAGGAGGGCGACCGGTTCCTAGCGTTGCTACTCACCGGTCCCCTATGCAGGCGGACCCAGGCTTCTCCGCGTCAGTTTCAATGCTGGCAGGTTCAGATACGAGCAGGGGATGTCTCGGTGTCATGTAGATTCCGCGGCAGCAGAAGTTAGAGTTGAGGATGTCCCAAACGCAGTGAACCCGCACAGATTGTTACCACAGCAGGGCAACGCAGCGGCCGTGTGTATTTCAGCCTAATGCACACTTCTTACTTCAGACCTGGGAATGCCAAGTGTACGAATCGTGTGAGAGTGCCAAGGACTCGGAATACAACAGCAACCTGACAGCGGTGACAGAGCAAGGCTCCTGGGTAGGCTGGTCAGTCCACTGGATGGCCCAGGGACGCTTCCGAAGGCTTACGTGCAGGAGATGATGACGATGCCGAGAATAGTTGTTCCCACTATTCCGAAGGGTTGAAGTACCAGTACAGGCCTTCTCGTTCGATCAGAGGCAGAATGGTCTCACACGGTGACAGCAGTGCAGAGGAGCAGTGCTTCAGTGGGTCACCAGCGATTCCTCGGTTCAGCCTCTTAGTTGCAGGATACTTGGCTCCTTTATCCTTTGTTTGTGAGAACTCAGGAGATCGACATGGTAGTGCTGTTTCCAGCCTCCTCTTATCCAGAGTTCTCTTTGCGCCAAAACGGAGGGGATCCCCTGGGAGATCTGCTCACAAAACACTCACACCATGCGTGGACCTATCACGGACCACGGTGGTCCCAGGCATTCAAGACACACTAGACTCTCTGGCACCCAGGATGTGTATTGGGACCAGACATCCCAGCCCACATCCTGGAGGCACACACAAGGCACGCAGAAGCCTGCGAAAGCATCTATGTTTCGCGGGAAAGTACATGCCCAAATAAGGATGGCCCCGGGTTGGCTCGACCTGGGGAAGGTGAAGGGGCAAGACGGTCAACGGACAGGACAAAGAACCTCGTGGCATGGCCATTTTGGAAGCCAGGCCACCCATTTTGGCCAAACGCGAGAAGCGCGGTTAAGAGGGCAAAAGGGAGTTCAAAACACAAAGAAACGATCGCTGTCACCAGTCCCGTCCGTGACATACTTGCACAGTTCGTTATAAATCCATCGAGAGTTTCTAGGGCCTGTAGAATGACTAGAGACCCAAGAGCGCGGTAATGTAAGTTACGGTGCACTCTTGTGCCATGTTGCGTGAAAGCTGCAACATGAGAAAAGAACTACGGAAAACAACGTTTCCCGGTACTGACTGTTTTAAGGGCATGTCAGTTTCCCCATAAGAATGGAGCGGAAGCCCAGAGGAGTGCGGCGGAAGGCTGCGCTTCTCTGGCAAAGTCTAGATCAGGGTGTAAAACAACAGCAAAAAGTTTGGGGGTTGCCACATGGAAGGAACATTACCTACAATATGAAATCTTTCCTAACAGACACCTTTCCCGTTCGGCATCTCAATGAGGGTGCCCAATGGGAAAGGTGTCCCGCTGGGAGGAAAATGTGAGTGCTGAGCAATTCCTGCTCAGTATGCGCATTGTCCCGTCAGCAGAACACTTTACCCTTTCCGAACAGTGGAGGTGTCCCACTGCCAGGACAATGCCCCAAGGAGCTGTGTGGGCTCTCACATTGCTCTGTGTAAACAGAGCATTAGAATATGAACCATTAGGTACTGATGGGAGGAAGGGGGTACTATTAGCAGGGACTTTTGTCCCTTAAGAAATGTGCATGGGAGGGAGTGATCAGCAGTGAGAAGGGTGCATAATGCTGCAGGCTTTATTAAATAAGGACTATGGCTTTTGCCAAGGGGCATTTGTTAGGCTCACATTAATCTGCACAATGCCAAATTGACTTTGCATGCAGGATGGGGAGAATAAAACTAAAGCCATCCTCTTATTGCTCAAAAAATGTCTATGTTGTATATAGTGTAAAGTTTATTATGAAAGGGTAGTTTCTTATGTAATGTGGTTTGCTTCTAAGGCATTGCTGTAAATAAAGTATTTTTTAAGCACATGAAATGCAAAGGGAAACCTTAATAAATATTTTGTACACAATAGTTTTTTTATACTTTTGTATACAATTGTTTTTTATACTTTTGTAATTTGAGTTATGGAGATAAAGTACATTTTGAAAAGAACAAAATACATGATTATAATGACGTTAATCCATTGTTTTCCTTCGCCTGAAATTATAACCCTTCACTGATAGATGATGATGTCATTCAGTTGAGTCCGGGGTCAGTGAAGGCAGAACACCCTAACAGGAAGTTCGAGCCCCGTGTGTCCCTTCTGTTACACAGAGTTATATTAAGCACTTTCTAAAACAACAGGAATATGGAACACATTTTGCCAGCACACAGCTATGTGTCATCACTTCACTGCAGACTTGTCTGAGGGCACTGCAGGCCATATTTTAGATCCGTGGCTAGAAGAGTGTGGTGCTGCAGTGTGACCTATGTGGATTGTGTAAAGGAGCAGCCGAATGCCTCTGCATGAAGTCCCGCCCCCTTATTGCCTGTATGGTGGAAAACTGAACCTTCACCATGTTTGACATCAGTAATTATGACCATACCGCGACAAGTGTCAGAGAGTAGCTGTCCGTTAAGGAAGCCATACCAGAAGTATGCTCGATGAGATGATAATCTCTTAGAAGAAGTTCCCGAAGGAACATGAATACAAAAGAAAGAGAAGCTGGGGATGTCACAAGCAGTGAGCGTGATCCACTGAGAAGAATAGCGGACGGAGAAAACGTATACACCTTATGAGATCTGATGACGAAATAAGGAATTGAGTAAACCTTCATTTGTGCAAAAGAAGATTGAATGTGTCAAGAGGACTGCAGAAAAAGCAAGACGTTCAATGAATGTACAGATGTAGCAACGCAAGTAGATTAAGTGATTATAGAATCTAGCTATACGTAGTGAATAGACTGCAGGCAAAGCCGCCATTGAATAGTGTCTGGACATCAGTACCACAACTATACTAAGCTCAACCCACAGAGAAAGAAGGATGGAGAGCTGTGCATGTCACGGTAAAGAATTAGCTGAAGATCGCAGACCTGAAGTGTGAAGCTGTTTGGCCTGATATCAAAGTTGGAGCAAGCCAAGGCCGGTTATCTGTTCTAAAAGGCAGCAAACATGAGAAGCTGAATTGCTCTTTGTTAAGGTACAAGGAAAGAACATCATGAGCGCCAAGTTTATTAATTTGAGACAATGAAATGCTGCAAACCAGGCCAAATTACGTCTCCTGTCACGTGGAGCAAGGATGAAAATAGGAATTGGGCAGGCAGACCAGAACTGTGATAAGCGTGTGCTGCACTCCCTTATATTCTCAAAGACAAGAATACATTGCAAGGCCAAGTTCAAAGGCAATCTTCATGGCAGAAGGGATAGACGATGAGTGATGTTGGGCTACTTGGGTGGGAAACAGAGTCATGCCCACCTCCCGGTACCTGGGTGTAAGCTTACATGCTGCTAAGTGAACTGAATGTTCCAGACATGGCACGAGCGTGCCAACCAATTGTAGAAAGCCATATAATAAAGTTATAGTTTAAGAGCCAAAACTATTCTGTGCACTTAAAAAGTGTTGAAGATGACTTGCACAGGGATGGGCATATGTTGTCCACCTAACTGTGGATGTCCTATCACTACCCGACCCCTTATAGAAAGTATACTTAGATGTTCCCCTTGAGCCAACCACAATCCTCATAGGTTTCTCGTATTTACCACGTAGTATGACATCAGTTATGATGAATTTATAAAACAAAAGACTGTGTTTATGCGATTTGCGGAGAGTTCGAGCGAACGTCCGTTGATGTCAGTTGTAACTCCCTGTTTTAGACAATTGATATTAAAACAGTTGGATGAGACTTAGCCAACTTAGCCAACTTCCTGAGTCGGTCTTATTATTTGGTGTAAGAGTTATTCTGCATCCCATCCTTTGTATGACATGTTATTAATTAAGGACCTTATGTTCAATTGTGTTAGGTGTAATGCATTAAGTCCAGATATATGTGCTGAATGCCTTTCTGCGTTCTTGACACTATCTCTGAAAAAGCTAACCATATGATTTATCCTGTTTCGATGAAAAATTAAAAGTCACAAACTGGAAGAGAAGGCACATTTAATTACTGGTGGATGTCTGTGGTCCACACTATGTTTACACTAACTGGGCTTAAGGTGACACCGACATGGAATCTCTAGGTAATGTACTCTAATGTTAAGTGGTCTTATATAGTGCCCTTCTGCCAATAATGTTGACCTTGCTGCGCATGATTCTGTGAGAGAAGAGGGCAGGATGTGTTAGTCAGATAGCGGGAAGAAAGATACATAAATCTGTGATGTTGATGGATGAAGGTCAGAAGTACCCATTATGGATCAAGTTCGGAAGTACCTGTTACCTGTGTGCCAATATGAAAATCTCTATGTTGTTTGTGTGTGGTACGGACCAGGAAGGTTAGCCGTATGGGCAGCCCGTGGATTGTGGAGTAAAAACATGGACAAAATGTTTGTTGATAGAAGAAGGATAGGGTCTGAATCTGTTGAGTGCAATAGACCCAGTCAGTCGTCTGAGGAGTGTGGGTATTGTAAGGATGCAAGATTTTAGTAGTGAGGAGTCAGTTGAAGGATGAGGGCGAAGGGCATTAGGGTGTTGCTTCCTGGATCTTTTTTGTAAATGTTATTGGGTTTCAGGTGCTGACGAGTGTCACACAGCAGAGTATCCATCAGTCACATTATTTTCCCACAGATTGTAGCACCAAGAATTTCAAAATTGCTTGTAGAGACGAAGTACATGTTTCTAGTGTAGTTTTTATTGCTATTTTTTTATTGCTATCATCTTTCATTTCTTTCAAAGGGGTTGGTTTCCTGAAAGTCAGGTGGTTCAATTCCTGGCAGAGCAATTTGGATAGGGTGTTGCACAGTTTTGTGGCCAGAACTGAAAAAAGGACCCTCCTTGCCATTATTGAAGTTGGTGACTAGTACTAGTGCAGCATTGCTGGACCTAAGTGTTCTGGAGGGAGTGTAGCATTGAAACGTACTTATCGAGGACAGGCCCCCTCCATGGTATGAACGGTGGCAGATGCACAAGGTTTTAAAATGAACCCCTTTTTTGATGCATAGCCATTGGGGAATAAGTGATGTGTGCAGGATATGTTGAAGTTACATACTAATACCTATTTTCAAGAAAGGCAGTGTGGGGGACCCCTCCAACTACAGATTGTCGGTCATGCTTGATACCAGTGCCAAGATATTTGCCTCCTTGATACTTAAGAAATGAAACATCTGGGCGAAAGTTAGTGGCAGATTAAAAAAATCCCAAAATCGGATTTAGAAATTCACACAGCACTGTGTCTAGCGCTTGCACCTAACAATATCTGGTTTCAGAGATGACAGCTAGCAAGGGAAAGATATATGTATGCTATGTTGATTTTTCTAAGGACTTTGATCAAATCTTTTGGCCATTGCCTTGGTTGAAATTGCGAGAATGGGGCTTGGACACTTCGCTCTTATATCTCATAATGGCCTTGTATGAAGACACCTCGGTAACCATCTGATTGAATCAAGAGGGAGAGAGCTTATCACAACTTTGTACTAATGTTGGACTTAAGCAGGGGTGTGTGTTAGCACCCCTGCTGTTCAATGTATATGTTTCAGATTTGGAAGAGACACTGAAAGTGACTCGCAATTTTCCTCCGTGGATAGATGTGGAGCCTGTTCCATGGATAATGTACGCGGACAATACCATCCTCGTGGATGCACACCGATCGGGGCTCCAGTGATCTATAGATGTCTTGCAGACCTATGCGACTGTGAATCATCTTGTCATCAACACAGTCAAGACGAAAGTAATGATATTGGGTGGTAAAACCAGGGGAAAAGTCCTTATGTATGGAAACCTAACACCATTGCATTGGAAGTAGTAGATAGATATATACACTTGGGCTTCCTTATTTCCACAGTCTCCACTCTTTCCTGTTATGAAGAATATACCATAACTAAAGTCTTACGGAAATGGTCGCTGAGTAAGCGCTTTGTGTCAAAACGAGTTGGAAACAACACCGAGGGACTCTTGGCTGTGTATACTACCAGCATAGTCCCGGGAATAACTTGTGGGTTAGAATTGCTCTCAGAACATCACATCGTTTGGTTAGAAAAACTGGAGGGGAAAATCCTCAGCGCTATTCTGGGTGTCCCGACCGCTGTTCCTGTGGAGGCACTCCGCAGTGAGTTGGGTCTTCAGTCACAACAGGCCAGCTGGTGCATAAAACGCTGCAAACGATACCTTTCACTGGACACTGCCTCAACTAACAGCGAGACTCTCGCAGCCCTTCTCTCACACAGATACCAAGCTCCTTGCCTAAACGTATTTTTGACTGCGATAAAGGAAACTGCTAATGGGCATTTTCGTAATATCGATTAAATGGCTGACACTAGTATGGTCGTAGCTATTGACTCGATTGATCCTGACGTCCTGAATAAGCTAAAGGAAAAAACGCTAGAGCATCTTCCATCTCCAACCTGAGTGGGAAAAAGAGGTACCTTGATTATACGAGAATGTCTCCTTGCTAATAAGCCCGGCACATATGTAACCAAAATGTCTACTAAAGATCTTAGAAGGTCTGCCCACATGCGAACATGTTGGGGAGTGGGCGAAGGTTCCTTATGCGGATAGAGTCTGCAGAATGTGCAAGGGTGCGATTGAGACATCGCTACATGTCTTCACACAGTGCACTGATCTCTACCTGCAATATCAAAAGGGCTACCAAACATCCATGACACATATATTGGATGCACAGACCGGTCAATTCTGGAGTACTTTGAATGGGGCAACTTCACTGGTGACTACTTGTGCAGCTGATCATATCTGGCAGGAAGCGGTGAGAATGATATCAGGGGCCACCCATACATAGTTTACTGGTTTCCCGCCACAATCTGTTGAACTGTTACTGTTTCCTTATTTTATGTAGTAACACAGATACATTGTAACTTATAAGAAGTATTGACATTATCAGGAAGGAACAATGTAAAGTTCAAAGGATCTTATGGATTTTACTGTGATCATTGATGGATTTTATTAGGTCATTTGATATATGATACTGAATCCTTGTACATGTTGTATATGTGTGTAACTGTGCTCAAGGTTACAATGATTTAACCAAATGCACAATAAAGGAAGAACAAAAAAGATAAGTTCAAATCGCTTCAATAGCCACGAGTCATTCCGTTGCAAACACACATGTAGTACCCCACATGTCTAACCCCAGGGTTCTACAAATGATTTGGAATCAACCATCTTCTGCAAGGGTGTTCCCCATGTACTCCACCCAGACTCAGTGGCGGTATCCATTCTGTAGCGGGTTTATTCAAACTACACAACGTCCACCCTTTTGATCAGCTTTCCTGCAAAACGTTTCTCCTCCATCTCTCCTCATCTCTTACCCTTGCTCTAGGTTCCGGTGCTATGTATGGCAGGGGCACTCCCTAGCCCTGTCTGCCCGTTCCCTGGACTCAAATGCATTCTGCTTTCATATGATCCACTGGCTGCTCTAAAGCTTGCCTATCTTGTAGGTTCCTTAGGCTTCAAGGGGTGGCTCCTCGCTAACAACCGGGTATACGCGCCCGGCCCTCCCCACTCTACCTGAGACTCAGCGATCTGCTCCCCACTGTCTCCCCCCTGGTTGCTTGTAGATCCCATGCTGCCAATTGCCCACCCTCTCCTGTTAGCTCCCCACTCCTTGTTTCTCTTGCTTCGCTCACTGTGTTCTTACCGCTATGATTGTAAAGCGCTCCGTTGCTTTCCGGAGGTAGGTCCGCACTCAGTAAATACCATAATAGTAATGTGAAGTGATCTAAAGCAGGTCTCAATACCTTACTTTCTCTTTGGCATACAGCATGAAGCTCGGTGCTGCGCCACCAGTTGTTGTGTCCTCATCGCTTCGAAAAACTGGTCCCATGTTACTTTTTTAAATTTAAAAAAAAAATGTTTTTTATTTATATAGCGCTACAAACCCTCAGGCATCTGAGTGCTGCTTATTATCACCCATGGTGTGTGGTGCTTTTATGTAGGCTTATTTCTCTGTTTTCGATGTTGTAAGCATAACGTAACACCAAAGTTGGCCGCCTTCTCTGTAAGCTATTTGCAACGGCACAGCCTAAAGTTATAGACCCAGTCAACAATGGAGGGAGATGACAGACAGGATAACGTCTTGCAGGAGGCCACAAGTGGTTGCGTGGACTAACACATCCTCTACAGAGATCTATGTTTGATCTCAACGTCACAGGTTCAAGTCCCAGCAGACCTGCTCAGCTCTTTATTCTTCTGAGGTCTCAAAAATATGTAGTAGTGTGTTGGGTAACAATAAACATCTGCTATTCAGTGCCAAGGTGTCTGAGGGTGAACATCAGAAGCACAGACACACGTTGTTTTATGAGATGCTGTTTACACCTTCAGCGAGATAACCCGTTTTCCAGGTGACTTACACAGTATCCTTTAATTGATCATGGCAGTCAATTCAAAACAGGACTCTCACAAGTACTTTTTAAAACGTCAATGTTTTCTTATTTGAAATACAAAACATGCAATAGAGACCGTAATGCGCCAAATATGATTAGAACCCAACGGAGTTAAATGAGTGGTCATATGTTTCATGCTGGTTATGCGAACTTCGTCAGGACTCAAATGATATATCAATAACTACTGTATATTGGAAATTGTTTTGCGAAATATTGACTAGTATAATATGTTTGTGACTGGCTCTCAAGAACCTAATTGAGTTTCACTAATTAGGTCTACCAAGGCCGACACATGTCTTAGGTTACTTGGGTTCCCGTTCAGAAGGGTCGTGGCCTTGCTGTTCGGGGTTGACTGCTCCCATTGGAGGCCAGACCAAGAATGATATGCATGTGGCTAGTTCAAGCAAGTAATGGAGCAGATGGGATAAAAACAATGGCGGGGATGCTTGCTTAAAGCAATGCCAGTGGTTATGATTAATTCAAAACCTCCCATCCTTTACTTTTTGGTTTTCGTGTAATACGGTTTTAAGCACCATCAGCCCCTCCTGGTTTATGAACAAAGAAACATCTAAACTTGTGTTAAGTGAACAATGCCATTCAGTTACTCTCTCCCCGGTCTCCCCCTTCCCTGTTTATTCATTTTCTAAATCTTTGTATTCTTGAAATGTTCACATGGAAGGTGGCACGAAGTTGGCTTGCGGAACCAAAGTCTTGGAGACAAGCTGGCTCTGCCACACATAGTCCCTGCCAAAAGACATATTTTATTCAACAGCAGAGCATCTAATAGGAAAATCCTTCCCGGAAGAAATCGAGAACATGCGGATAAAGCAGACTTAAGATAAAATGTTCTTGCCACCTGTCTCTCAAAGAGATCCAACTTATTTTCCCAGTACATGTGTTTCCATGGTTCTGCTTAGTCTGAGGACAGTGAGGGGGCAAAGCACGCAGGGGCGTCTTCCTGCCCCAATTGCATTCTCTTGTAAGTTTCCACATATGGGTTGTTTTTACATCACGCTCCTGACTAGCATTTAGCCTTTTTCCAATTTTGGTAGGCAAGTATAGAGGAGCATGGAGACAAACATATTTTGACCAAGATCACACAACTTGGTCAACTGGGGAACCATGGAGTCGAACTTTGGTCTTCTAATTGCTCTCCTGATTTCAGATTCAACAACTTAGCAACTACACGACCTCTTCTCAGACACTTCAATGCTGCTCAGCTCTCTTGCGAGGGGTGAACCTCAGATCAGAAGAAGTCGTAGGGCCTCATTACACGGAAGGCGGTAAGGGTTAACGGTCACCAGTAATGGTTCCGGTGACCGTTAACCCTTACCGCCTTACTACGAGGTCCCTTTGCGGGTTGGTACTTTAACGCCTGCTTTTTTAGCAGGCGTTAAAAAGCAACCCGCCAAGGCACCAAGAGCGGCAATGAGGAATTTTCGAAGAAGTTTGTGGAGG
Source organism: Ambystoma mexicanum (assembly GCF_040938575.1). Taxonomy (NCBI): domain Eukaryota; kingdom Metazoa; phylum Chordata; class Amphibia; order Caudata; family Ambystomatidae; genus Ambystoma; species Ambystoma mexicanum. Next base: position 76,320,388 of record NC_090924.1, on the reverse strand, counting down.
GCCCTCACGTGATTCTTTCTTCACGTCAGCTGCGCTTCTGGGGAGGGGGGAGAGTCCATTGAAAGAATGAATCAGTCAACTATTCATTCATGTAATGTATTTATTCAGAAATATTACATTTCCATAAAGGTACGTATAAAAACAGACTCACAAACATTAGTAACCAGCGAGTGGGGTGTGGCGGCCTCCCAGCTAATGAGGAGGCTCAGAACGGGGTCCTTACCACACAGGGAAAGACCCCACTCCGAGCCTCCTCAGAGTGGCAGGCCGCCATCTTCCCTCGCTGGGAACGGAGGTAAGTGCACTCCTGTATCCCCCGTCCCTCCACTGTCCCCAACTCCTTTTCCACATATCTGCTCCCTAGCCCAACCCCACTTACGTGCGCTGCTCTGTCCCTCAGTGGCGCCAGGAACAGTACTGTTCCCGGTGCATCAACGGCGTGCGACTAGTCGTCATGGAAAGGGAAAAGTGCCGGGGCACTAATAGCAAGAGAACCCTCAGAGGGGCTTTGCTCTGGCTTGTAACGATTGCCCTGGGGGCATTAACCGACCGGTAATGCCCCGTTCTCGGGTTCTATTGCTTCAATAACAAAATCACATGGCAATAAATGTATAAACTATATCAAAAGGAATTTGTAAAAATAAATCTTGTATACAATATTCCCTGCAACAAATCAACAGGGGGGTCGAACGAGTTTACCTTTGTCGCACATACTGTGGTATCTGGCTTGCTTGCATGTTGTGTCAGCCGTCAGTGGAATGGGGAGGGGCAGGAGATTCCTAAATGGACGGGGGGGGGGGTAGGGACTTGGAGATGGGAGCCTGATCTAGAAGGATGTCTGTCCCTTGCTCCCCCGTGTAACCTTCTACCTGTGACCTCAAGTACTAAAGTACATGTCCTGTTTGTGCGTCGCTGGGTCTGCCTGGTTCCTGAGGGCTGGCTGGCATTCCCGCGGCTCCCATATTCTACACACACCAAAGAACAGTCTAGAAAATTGGATATAAAAAATGCGACAACGGGGAAGGCAACAACTTTAAGGAATGATATAGCATTTGTCACCCATCCAATCGGACATATGTTAAGACATGATCACGTCCATTTCTTCCTGATCGCCTTGTTTAAAAGAAAAAAAACATGTAAAATGTACATCCGTTTCAACCATTTTACAGACCTGTATAGCGCCTATCTGCCAGCTGAATCTCTTCCAGCAGCTTCCGGCATGCTTCACGAAAAGGTTCCTTTAAGAAGTTCAGACACATGCAGCGATTTCCCTTCCTTATGTATTCCGGTCCCCATATAAAATAAATTCCCAACCCCACAACCTCCCCGTACCCCGGTTTCCCTTTCCCCATCCCACTTGCAATAATGTGTTGCATTGTGACGAGAAGGGGAAAGCGCAGCAATTAACTTGGACGCACAAAATAACTTATGTAGGGAAACGGTGCCAACTAGGCTGATACTGACCTTATATTAAAAATAAGAGAGAGAACTGAATGGCCGTGGAAAAAAGCCCATGAAGGGAGGCGTACCTGTCAGAACACCAATCATGGGAGAGCCCATGAAAGTAGGCGTTCCTGTCAGAGCACCAATCAGGGGAAAGCCCATGAAGGTAGGCGTACCTGTCAGAGCACCAATCAGGGGAAAGCCCATGAAAGTAGGCGTACCTGTCAGAACACCAATCAGGGGAAAGCCCATGAAGGTAGGCGTACCTGTCAGAGCACCAATCAGGGGAAAGCCCATGAAAGTAGGCGTTCCTGTCAGAGCACCAATCAGGGGAAAGCCCATGAAAGTAGGCGTTCCTGTCAGAGCACCAATCAGGGGAAAGCCCATGAAAGTAGGCGTTCCTGTCAGAACACCAATCAGGGGAAAGCCCATGAAAGTAGGCGTACCTGTCAGAGCACCAATCAGGGGAAAGCCCATGAAAGTAGGCGTTCCTGTCAGAGCACCAATCAGGGGAAAGCCCATGAAGGGAGGCGTACCTGTCAGAACACCAATCGGGAAAGGCCATGAAAGTAGGCGTTCCTGTCAGAGCACCAATCAGGGGAAAGCCCATGAAAGTAGGCGTACCTGTCAGAACACCAATCAGGGGAAAGCCCATGAAGGTAGGCGTACCTGTCAGAACACCAATCAGGGGAAAGCCCATGAAAGTAGGCGTTCCTGTCAGAACACCAATCAGGGGAAAGCCCATGAAGGGAGGCGTACCTGTCAGAGCACCAATCATGGGAAAGCCCATGAAGGTAGGCGTACCTGTCAGAGCACCAATCATGGGAGAGCCCATGAAGGTAGGCGTACCTGTCAGAACACCAATCAGGGGAAAGGCCATGAAAGTAGGCGTACCTGTCAGAACACCAATCAGGGGAAAGGCCATGAAAGTAGGCGTTCCTGTCAGAACACCAATCAGGGGAAAGCCCATGAAGGTAGGCGTACCTGTCAGAGCACCAATCAGGGGAAAGCCCATGAAGGTAGGCGTTCCTGTCAGAACACCAATCAGGGGAAAGCCCATGAAAGTAGGCGTTCCTGTCAGAACACCAATCAGGGGAAAGCCCATGAAGGGAGGCGTACCTGTCAGAACACCAATCAGGGGAAAGGCCATGAAAGTAGGCGTTCCTGTCAGAACACCAATCAGGGGAAAGGCCATGAAAGTAGGCGTTCCTGTCAGAACACCAATCAGGGGAAAGCCCATGAAGGTAGGCGTACCTGTCAGAACACCAACCAGGGGAATGGCCATGAAGGTAGGCGTTCCTGTCAGAGCACCAATCAGGGGAAAGCCCATGAAAGTAGGCGTTCCTGTCAGAGCACCAATCAGGGGAAAGCCCATGAAGGTAGGCGTTCCTGTCAGAACACCAATCATGGGAAAGCCCATGAAGGTAGGCCATGAAGGTAGGCGTACCTGTCAGAACACCAATCAGGGGAAAGCCCATGAAGGTAGGCGTTCCTGTCAGAGCACCAATCAGGGGAAAGCCCATGAAAGTAGGCGTTCCTGTCAGAGCACCAATCAGGGGAAAGCCCATGAAGGGAGGCGTACCTGTCAGAGCACCAATCAGGGGAAAGCCCATGAAAGTAGGCGTTCCTGTCAGAGCACCAATCAGGGGAAAGCCCATGAAGGGAGGCGTACCTGTCAGAGCACCAATCAGGGGAAAGGCCATGAAAGTAGGCGTTCCTGTCAGAGCACCAATCAGGGGAAAGCCCATGAAGGTAGGCGTACCTGTCAGAACACCAATCAGGGGAAAGGCCATGAAAGTAGGCGTTCCTGTCAGAGCACCAATCAGGGGAAAGCCCATGAAGGTAGGCGTACCTGTCAGAACACCAATCAGGGGAAAGCCCATGAAAGTAGGCGTTCCTGTCAGAACACCAATCAGGGGAAAGCCCATGAAGGTAGGCGTACCTGTCAGAACACCAATCAGGGGAAAGGCCATGAAAGTAGGCGTTCCTGTCAGAACACCAATCAGGGGAAAGCCCATGAAAGTAGGCGTTCCTGTCAGAGCACCAATCAGGGGAAAGGCCATGAAGGGAGGCGTACCTGTCAGAGCACCAATCAGGGGAAAGGCCATGAAAGTAGGCGTTCCTGTCAGAGCACCAATCAGGGGAAAGGCCATGAAAGTAGGCGTACCTGTCAGAACACCAACCAGGGGAAAGGCCATGAAGGTAGGCGTACCTGTCAGAACACCAACCAGGGGAAAGGCCATGAAGGTAGGCGTACCTGTCAGAGCACCAATCAGGGGAAAGGCCATGAAGGTAGGCGTACCTGTCAGAGCACCAATCAGGGGAAAGGCCATGAAAGTAGGCGTACCTGTCAGAACACCAACCAGGGGAAAGGCCATGAAGGTAGGCGTACCTGTCAGAACACCAACCAGGGGAAAGGCCATGAAGGTAGGCGTACCTGTCAGAGCACCAATCAGGGGAAAGGCCATGAAGGTAGGCGTACCTGTCAGAGCACCAACCAGGGGAAAGGCCATGAAAGTAGGCGTACCTGTCAGAACACCAACCAGGGGAAAGGCCATGAAGGTAGGCGTACCTGTCAGAACACCAACCAGGGGAAAGGCCATGAAGGTAGGCGTACCTGTCAGAACACCAACCAGGGGAAAGGCCATGAAGGTAGGCGTACCTGTCAGAACACCAACCAGGGGAAAGGCCATGAAAGTAGGCGTACCTGTCAGAACACCAACCAGGGGAAAGGCCATGAAGGTAGGCGTACCTGTCAGAACACCAACCAGGGGAAAGGCCATGAAGGTAGGCGTACCTGTCAGAACACCAACCAGGGGAAAGGCCATGAAGGTAGGCGTACCTGTCAGAGCACCAATCATGGGAAAGGCCATGAAAGTAGGCGTACCTGTCAGAACACCAACCAGGGGAAAGGCCATGAAGGTAGGCGTACCTGTCAGAACACCAATCAGGGGAAAGGCCATGAAAGTAGGCGTACCTGTCAGAACACCAACCAGGGGAAAGGCCATGAAGGTAGGCATACCTGTCAGAACACCAATCAGGGGAAAGGCCATGAAAGTAGGCGTTCCTGTCAGAACACCAATCAGGGGAAAGCCCATGAAAGTAGGCGTTCCTGTCAGAACACCAATCAGGGGGAAAGCCCATGAAGGTAGGCGTACCTGTCAGAACACCAATCAGGGGAAAGGCCATGAAAGTAGGCGTTCCTGTCAGAACACCAATCAGGGGAAAGCCCATGAAGGGAGGCGTACCTGTCAGAGCACCAATCAGGGGAAAGCCCATAGTAGGCGTACCTGTCAGAGCACCAATCAGGGGAAAGCCCATGAAGGTAGGCGTACCTGTCAGAACACCAATCAACATATAGAAGGTTCCCTAGGGCAGTGTTGTCTCCAGGAATTGTATTTGGCTGGGCACACAGGGATTAACAGGAAAATGTCGGGGCTACCTTTAATTGACCATAGCAAAGTCCTATATTATAAATAATGAAATGCACACCTGTCCATTTATGTGTGCAATATGTATGGGATGAGAAATACCCCTTACCGTACATTATAAGGATATTGCAAGTCACGGAGGAGTTCTGTGACCACTGGAACAAGGCCACGGAAGTCCGAGGTGATTTGCAATTTCCTTTTTACGTATGGTAGGGGTATTTTATTCCTTATCACACATGGCCGCACTACACTTGCATGTCCGAATGTCACACGGCCTAGTAGGACCACGACTGTATATTTACTATTTTGCCGGTGTTATTGTTTCCTCTGTTCCCTTCCCTTTTAGCCTTGTCTCCCTTTTAGCCTTGTCGCACTTTGAAACACATTTTAGTTGTATAGGCGCCTAACAAATGCTCAATAAAATACAAAAAATGAAAATGGCTGCACGTGATTATCCCGCTTGATACCTGGCCTCTTGCTTAATCTAATCTAAGAGATCTTCCATTTTCTGGTCCGGATATTCAAAGTAGAATCAGTTTGGATTTAAAAAAGCAAAGAGCCAGCTCCTAATGTGTTGCAGAACAATAGTTGAATCCGATGAATGAAAATGCATTGAAAAAACGTTTTCATTTTGAAATTAAGATAAGTAAGAACATGCAGCTTCTTGTTCACATGTGTTCAATTTCAGCAGTGCACACATTAAACAGTTCCATGGCAGTTAATCGCTGTAAAGCAGGGTTGTCCAACTACAGGCCTCAAGGGCCAGATCTATGTCTGATTTTCAGGATACCCCTCATTAATATTCATGAGATAAATTTGCATACAATGATTCTAAGGGCCTCATTAGGACTCCGGCGCTAAACCATGGTGCTATTAGCACCATGGTCCATGCCGGAGTCCGCCATGGAGAAAGGGGGAATTACCACCCCATTACAAGGTTGGCGGGGCGGTAATTCCTCCTTCCTCCATGGCCATTCCCATTTTTGCCCCATAGGGCTCAATGGGAATGGGGAAGGCGTTATGTACGGTGCCGCAAATTGCGGCACCGTAATTAGCACCAAGGTCCCCTTGCGGGTCCCTACTTTAACGGCTGGTCTACACCAGCCGTTAAGGTCGGGTCCCGCAAAGGGACCTCGTAATTAGGCGCTAATAGGTTAACGGCGCTGCAGCCTTTTACGGCACCGTTAACCCATTAGCGCCTGGGTCGTAATGAGGCCCAAAATGTATACACATTTTTCCTCATGAATATTATGAGTTATATCCTGAAAATTCGTCCGGATTCCAGCCCTCGAGGCTTGGAGTTGGACACCCCTGTGCTGTAAAGTATCTCTGAAAACTGTTTAACGGCTCAGGTATTTGAAAAGCTTGGAATGGCTTTAAGTGCTGCAGTGACAGCTGGAACTCTGACCTGGCTCACGCAGCAGGCAGACATCACAACTGAAGCATAATAATGGAATACGGAACAGTTGTGATGTCATTTTTTTATTACTGGTAAATTGTGTCATCATGAATGACCTGTAATAAGAACATTATTTCCAACCTTTTCTACGGATATTGCAGGCTGCCATGTATTATATGTACATATTACAAATATGTCATCCTGATTTTTGGCCCCAGCAAGCTGTGTGAAAGCGCTCTTATCTGACTGCCAGTCCATAACCTCCTTCAGCCATGCCAATGTACAATTGAGATGTGTACAATTGTTATGGAATTAAAGTAAAGCTTGGCATATGATTTGTATAAGGGCATGTCTGAAGCTGAATACAGGTGGCAGCAGTCGCGCTTTAAACAACATCTATTCAAGGCCTTGACGTTATTTCGAGAGTTTGTTTGGAATGATTCACGCTAAAGTTTAGGCATTTCTGCTGAGTGTGTATACACACAGATTGTGTTGATACTGTCTCTGGGGTAATGTTTCTCATTAATAAAACACCTATTTTGAAAGTGCTTAGGAGGAGGATTGTGTCACGGCACACCGTATAAATGTGATAATACTAATGAAATACTTTGTATTGCAAACAAACTGGTGGGGACCAGAGACAGTAGATGGCAGTGGGTAGTGATCATAATAAAGGTTTCTTTTCGACTGCACATTTGATCAAACAACATACTTTAGCATGATTGTATAGCTCAGTGAGTTAACCTCTTAACTTTGGCATTGGCCAGCCTGCACCTCCAGAGTTCAAATCTCAGTGCCAAATCAGCACTGCATCCTTCTGAGGTCGAACAAATTGCGTACCATTACATTTGGTGTAATAAAACCAGTTGTTGCAGTGCTTAGAAGGGGGTGGAATCAGGCATAAAGCACTATACACAAACATGTGCAGTCATAACAACTGTTCTAGGTGGATACTGGAAAATGTGGGCAAAATGATAGACCACAGAAACAAAACAATCAAGTTGACTGTAGATAAGAAGTACCAGGACGGGGGTGGTACTCCTGCCCAACATCAGAATAAACCTAAGGGGGGTGGGGGGAGAGGGTTTGTGGGGTGGACAGAGTCTATTCTACACAGGAGACCATCTCACCACTCCACAGCATTGCAACATCTCTTACCTAGCCTCTGTGCTCCACGATGTTGGTAAATTTGGACTTCCAAGCCATCGTTTTACCTCTGGTCAGGTGGTCAGCCACAACAGGCTCCCACGACACCCACTGGTCCCCGGCTACATTGCTGCTACCAGATTTATACAGCTTAAACATTCTCCTATGGCGGCAGCCCTTGTGGCACGCTCAGTCCCCTACACACACCCTCTCTTCAACCCCACCTCAACAACAATCTCTTTCATGCCCTTGTTGACTGCAAAAACCCTTCTGCCTAAAGCTCAGTAATTTTAGTGGGATATGAAAGCGAGAGGGGCTCTGGAAAGGGCCCATGGCCAAATTGTGCTGGGCGCGGCCTTAAGGAGGGGTAGGGAACCTGTGTGTGTGTGGCATGTTGTATAGATGTGTGTACACACTAACCTGAATAATGTATGACAGACCTGCCTTCTAATAATGTGCGCATAATCCTTTGCTTCGTACTGTAGGTTGTTGCCTTTGCAGTCGCTGAACACGATAAATAGTGCTGTGAGGAATTTGAGTATCTGCATGGGTAGAGTGCGCTCGCCTGGGCGTTTTGATTTTTTTATAAATAAAAAGGAATGATGGGAGATTAGCCTCCAAAAATGTGTGCAGCCATTCTGCACCCATTTTATCTGCTCACCGCACAAAGCACATAGTGCTGTGTATTCTGGGAGGACAGAGCCTACAGACGCCGTCCTTCCCTGTCATGTCCAGCAGGAATGTGACGGCCACGGGTACATCAAAGCATCTCAAGAAGAGGGAAGGCACACCTTCCTCCAGCCATGGGCAGCCTAATTTAAATATAAAGGCTCCATGGATCTGTTTTCCCTTTGTCTAATGGCTGGTGGCAGTGCATACTAATGAGAGATAATTGAGGCAAGCTTTGAAGCGGCTTGGTTGCCGGAACAGACAACAGGAAAAGCGGGATTAACAGCCCTTTGGTATGCAATGTGTCAACTTGAAGCTAGTTCGCACCCCTCTGTATGAAAGGCTGTGAAATGCATATCTGGGTCGACTATTTGTTGTAGGCAAACCCCTGCAGAGCTGACCCCTTTCAGAGGGGAGATGTATGTGATTTGGGGGAGACAGGAAGTTTGCTCTCTCCACATACTTCAAGAGAGACCTGTACTTTAGTCAAGAGTCACAGAGGGCTCAGTTAACCAGAGAGACACTTTGATCTACGACAGACAGGAAGATGGGTGGGTCGTAGGTATATGTTGTCACCCCTCACCTTTTACTGTTGCAGAGCACTCTGGTCCTGGCCTCATGCATAACAGAAGATTGTTGTTGGCGACCCAGGATTTCAGTAGCCCAACCGAAGTGCAGTACTATGATGCCAAGGAGATTGTATTGTGGTAAACTTGAGTAGAAGTGAAGTTTTTGAAGTAGATGCAGCAGCTCTGTGAAGTTATCCTAACAAATATACCTATTGTGAATCCTAATCTTGTAATTAATGACATACTAACTGTTAACCAAGAACTATGTTTAGCTGACAGTTGTAGAAGTTGCATTTCTTGTTAACTGTTGCATCTTCTTGGGTTACTAGAAGTGGTGACAAAGCATCGTGGCTGGGATTGCCGTTGGTGCTGTTCTGAGGAAGTGGAAAGTCCTTATTCCAACAAGGAGAAAAGATTTGCTATTGTTGGAAACAAAACTTTACTTTACTTTGACATTGAAACATCAAGAACTGATTTGAGACCGTCTTACCTACAAGGATTTCCTCATTTATTGCTTTGGTTGAACATTGAAGCAGAATTCACTTTGCATCCTGGGGAAGGGAATTTACCCGGGTTATTGAAAGGTTATCAAGAAACTGTGAATGTTGTTTATGTTATTTGAATTGTCATGTATTTTCTTTGTGTATTTGTTGTTTAGTGTGAGGGCCAGACTCTTGTGTTAGAGTGTTTCCCTTTAGCTTTGGTTAGGCAGGGAAATCCTCAGCAGAGTAGGGATAGTGAGGCATTTTACTACATTTATACTTTAATAAAACTGGCATGTTTTTAACAATCATCAAACAGGTGTCCGCCTCGTATTGCTGACTCCTCACAACACACAAACATATTTAATAATGCACAAACCTGATAATATCAGTTTCTCAGCCCCTTAAATGGTGAGATGTATGCAAGTCTATGCAAATAGGATGAGCATACTCATGCTTAGCACTTAAGGAGTTAAAATGCTTTGTAGCGGATTTCTCCCACTACTAAAATCTCTTGCCCGCCCCAGACCCAGACTTTTGTCCTACAATGGCTGGGAGCAGGAGTGTTGCTAGGTCTGGAAAAGATCAGGGTTTACGCTAATGTTGGACTGTCGGGACTCGGGGCTAGCAAGCCTTTTGGTTGTAGCCCCTTAGCTTCTATCCAGAGCTACCACCAAAAGACCTGGGGCTATAGCGCCCTCAGCACCCCGCTAGGAATGCCTCTGGCTGGGAGCCCCCGTCAGACCACCACTGTGCAAGTACTTGGCCTGCACTCAGGGTGCAGACAGTCCGAGGGCAGCCTGCACGGCCATCAATGAACCCTAATCACAGCACTTAAGCCCACTCCTGTTAGTAAAGGGAGTCCTCATGTCATCATTAGCGACACATCAAGCAATACCCACGTCATTGGAGACAGAATGTGTCACATTTTTAAACTAATTAAAGGTGGGTAATATCATTACAATAGTTATTTAATTTTGAATTGGGAGAAAAAACCCTACGGGTAGAGACAAGGAGGGACCAAGACGAGACACTCTGCAACTCTATCCCACCACACCAAAGCAGTGCCCACCCGTGGCTTAGCTATACAGCTGATAAATATTTAAAGGAAGCCGTTGGTTTAAATCCCCCCACCCCCCAATGCACAAACACACAGAACTATTTTGTGGGATTTAGAAGCTTTTAGCAGACAGACAAATAAGGTCATCTTAAGGCATTCTAGGGCTGGAGCACAGACTCCTTTGGGGCCCCTTTCTGAACAAAAGAAATTAGGGGCACCATCTCTGTTCATTCCCCCCCTCTCATTGCGATCACAACCCATAGCTTGATATTCTGTCCTGCAGCCATGAACATTTGCATGATGTTCCCTACCAGTCCCCTTACCGTCTCCAGAATAATAAACAAGCAGTATTTGAAGGGCAACATTTTCAGTCCACGACGACGGTACTCGTGTTTCAGTCTAGGTATATTAGCAACATGACACGAGCAAGGAGAGCGTTCAATCAAAACCTGAAGCCAGGAAAAATTTGAGACGGAAGGTTTCGGAAAGATTCAGCCTTGTACACACAAGACCTTGGTATACCCTGCACCACAGGCTCCTCCTGTTCACCCTGGCTGCGCTCCGGGGGCCGAAGGGACATTGTTAGATGTCACGAGAAAGAAACTACGAAATGTAGATTTGGTACTTGTACAATGTTTATGATGTGTTGCTAGATTGTTACTATCTCTGTTAGGGTATACACACCCTGAAGAAGGCTGGCCATTGAACAGTGGGGTCATAGTTAAGCCGAAACTCGAACAGGCTACTATTGAATCACAGCAAAACAAAGGGTAAATTGATTGATTTCTTGGGGATAGGGGCAAATTGAATTGTGACTTTTGCCCCTGCCGACTTGGATTTAGCATGTAGCAGGTTGACAAGAGCAAGGGCTGACATATCAAATGCAGCCCTGGGTGTAAGACCTACATAGGGTTCCAGGAATACTCTATGTTTCTAGTATGGCAGTTGTATTTGTTTTTTGTGTTTCAAGACACTTTTGGTCCGGTGGCGGTAGTATTTTTGGCTTTTGTCTGTCTTTTGAGATAGTTGTATAATTTTGGATTTCAAATTTGCACTGTCCACATGAGTTCTTACACTATTACTATTGTTTTTAAAAAAAAAAAAATATTCATGTTGCCTGTATTGTCAAGTTAGGACATTAGGTTCTTTTTATGTACTTTTCTGCTATTGATTTTCAGGTGTGCTGAATTGTGTAAAAGAATACATTGTCTTTGAATCTTCTGAATCAATTTGCTGGCTGCTTTAGATTTCGTTCCGGAATTAACATGGGCCTCTCTTTTCCTTTGATGTGTTTATTGATCCCACTTTTGGCCCTTGGAAGTCATACGTGGGTTTCCTGCCTTCTTGTTACAAGTCAAGGTACAGGACACATTTGAGTGAAAGCAGCCACAAGAAAGGTGCAGTTCAGGTGCAGGGCACAGAAAAGTAGCCCTATCACAAGGGCACTCATACTCGAGCATAGACCCACGACTCAGTCTCACTAAATGTAAAAGTGCTCCATCATGTAGAGAGATTGCATAGATTGTGGATATGAATGAAGTGGTATTGCTATCAGTCAGCAAAGAAACAAATGGCTTTGCAGTGTGCAATATATCAATGGTTGCTATTATTGCATACAATGCAACACTGTAGCCAGTTAAACCATGAGTGAGAATGTTTTGAAGCGCATAACCTCCGAACTAAATGACTCTTAGGGACTGATCATTTCCAAATGCTAACAGACTGGCCATTTGGACTAGTGAGACAAAACGAGATTAAATGAGTTGCCCAGGATTACACATGTTGGTTAAGAGGTGAAGCAGAGATTTGAGCCCAATCTGCAATTCCTGCACTTGACCACAGTGTTTCCCATTTATTATCATAGAGCAAGGTGCAATTATTTGTGAATGTTTCACTTTCATGAACTAAAATAATAACCTATTAGTTTAAAAACGGAGGACTTGGTAAGTACACAAATCACAGTTACGTTGCTTTGTAGCACACAGTAAGTGTTACTATGACAAAAGTATATATGCATGCAAGTTAAGCAACCTCAGACATAGGAAAGGCTGATTCCGCCTTGCTAGAATGTGGGACTATGATCTGGCATATCAACACAAATCTCTGTAATAAGTGCTTAACAAACTGAGCTAGCTTCCGCACAATCATGGCACTCAAGTTTATCCCTGTCCATTAGAACATTCGCAATGGCACGTGATCTATATATTTCCCACAGAAGGGTGAGAATACTACATGAGTTGTGCTATTGTGAATGGGCCAACTGGGTGTACTACAGTGAGCACAACAAGCATTGTAGGATTATTTGATACAAACAAAATGTACTTATCAGCAACAACCTGGCGGCAGGTTTGGTGCCTCAGCAGCACACCACAAAACATCCTGGGATGTGTTATTTCAGTTTTGTAAAAAAAAAGGCGCTGACTGCTTTTATTCGTCTAGCCATGCCCGTCCGCACTCCACAAGTTGGGGGCCCAGGCCACATGCCTCTTTTGCCCTCCCATGAAGACATGGCCGCAGACAGACGGCTTCCCGGCACACAATTCTTCCCTACTGCCGCCGCTGGATGCTACTCAAGCACGACTGAGGGAACAAAGCGCCAGCAGCACCACGGCTCAACGACATTTTTTTGTACACTGCCATCTCTCCACCGCGGCTGACCCAGGCCCACTTAAAGCCCTGCGAAAGCCCTTTGTGGTAAAAGGCAATGGCGTAACCCCCACTCCCCACATTGCACGGCTCAATTTGCCTTGGCTGCTTCCCAGAGCAGCGGACCCCTAGAAGAGCACGTCATGGCTTTCTTTCTTCTGTCATTTGTTTCATGGCTGACCTGTCTATTGTCTGAGACCATCAACTTTTCAGGGGCCTCCTTGGTGGAGCTCATTTGTACCATCTAAGTCCATAAGGTACACTTTAATAAACAGCATTTTACCCACTCATATTGTGCGTGTGTTGTTTTTTTATGATTAGGAAATGACTATGGGACAGAAACCCGGTCCAAGACCGGATCTAATTTAACCAGTGGTTACGCGTAAGCCTAACCTTTAAGTACTCTGGATGTTTTGGAAGGGCAGAAACAGTCATCCTTGCATGCTCCCACTGGCACTCATGCTCAATACTGTAAATGGAAAGAATTTACTGGTGGAACTCTCTCCTCATTGGGTGATGGGCCGTGATGAGGAGAGGGCGGGCCGAGGGGTGTGGCCCAGGCCAGGCCATGTCTGCACTTACCCTTGTCACAAGCTGGCCGTACCTTTACCCATTGTTATTTATTCTATTATCCCATGTGATAGACTGTCCCCTCCCTCTTCCCCCCTGCACTCCCCCCCTTCCCATGCACTTGCGTGATCTGAATGACGCCTGGCCTAGTAGGATCATTCTCTTTGTCTTCCTTCTGTCCCCATTCCCTTGCCTTGTCGCGCCTTGAAACACTTGTGTATAGGTGCATTATAAATGCCATATCGTATAATATCATGCAAAACACAGTATCTTATCATAGAACCCAAGCCACAACATTTGCAAAGAAGTAAAGAGCATTATGGGAACATAAGAATGCCCACAAGTTTAAATTTGAAACATGGGGGGTGTGGCCTGACACCGGGGAAGATGGCCTCCTGATCCTCTGGATCTGTCCCACCTCAACTAATTTATAGCATGCAGATCCAGCCCCGCTCTGCCTCTCACCTTTCTCCCAAGACTGTCGCTGGGCTGTGGCAGCTCCCTCCCTGAAGCCTGCGGTCAGCAAATACTTTTTGCTGGGGCGCCCTGCAGACCATCTTACTGAGCACCCACCGCTTCTGACAACAGCCGCCTCTTGTGAGGTAATCTTCGGCGTTATTCGGAAAGCGGCCGGCTGGCTTGGGCCTTGCCGAACAGTTTTTCGTTCTTCTCTCCTCAGCCCCACCGCGTGGCAAATCATACTATTACAGCTACATTGAAAGCTTCTCAGAACAGCTAAGCTTTTATTTATTTCTCTTTTTTCTTTCTCTTTCCTTATTGTTGCCTCAAGACAAATGGATATGAGTGTTTCTGTACCTCACAAATGAAAACTGTGTAAGACATTATCTTGTTATTGCCCATTCCTCAAACCACTTCCACAATAAGACCTGAGCTTGATCTTTTCACAAACAATGGTTGGCTGTTGGAAGTGTGAATGATTATTAATTGTATGTCGTCATGAGCGCTGGCTGATTTATCTACTTCTACAGGATACCATATTAAGACTGTCTGCTTGACTTTTCCGATTACGCTGGTTCTACTAGGCCTTTTGTGGTCACTTTTTTGGTAGCTACATGTTTCTTCTGAATTTTGAAGCTACCCTGTGTACTTTTTAGTGGCCTTTTTTCCTTTCACCTGTATCTCTCACTGTCTAGTGTCTGACCTAATGGCTTGGGGTAATGGCAATCAAAACATGCTGACTATCAGCAAGGAATCAACCCCTGCCTCAGCTAATCTTAAAAGGTCAAAAGGTGACTCTCCTCCACCGCTCTCCCCTGCTGATCCTGCCTTTTGAGGCTATCTTGCAGGAAATTAGTAGAATAAAACCCTTCACTGAGATCACCAACCAAAAGTTACAGCAGGTTGATGATAGATGGAAGAGGTTTGAGAACCGAATGAATGAAGTGGAGAGGAGAGTTGGCTTTGTCGAGGATGTTCCTCCTAGGGTTGTGCTGCTAGAAAAAAACATAACCAGGAGTTGGAAAATAGGAGCAGGCGTAATAATCTGTGCATATTTGGCTTGCTAAAGGGATGTGAAGGGTCTGACCCTATTGCAAATTTCTTCAGAAAATGCTGCCTGCCCTGCTTCACCTTCCACCGGAATTGTTTAACATTCAGCGCCCATCGCATTGGTCCTGCTAAAAATTCTACTTCCTCTCACCAGTCTCCTCGTACGCTCATTTTCTACCTTCTTGAGCATACCCAACTTCAGCTCGTAATATCTAAAGTCAAGGAGAAGAACTCTCTCATTTGGCATGGAAGCAAACTTCACATTTTACAGGATTTGGCAAAGATCACTGCCCAATGCAGAAAATCATTTGTATCCCTCCGCCTTGCTTTGAAGCAGCTGAATGTGCGATATGGCTTATACCACCCCTGCTCCTTCAAGGTCACGCATGAGGGGCGAACTGCCAACTTTGATGATCCAACCGATTTGAAATCATTTATTCGCTCCATTAAAACGGGAGGAATGGATACATCGCTTCCCTTGAATCCTTCGCTCTCCTCTGGAACCTGATGACTTTTATACTTGCCCATCGATCTACATTTACTCAATTTTATGCTACTGTAAATGTTTGTTCTATAACATTGGTGGGTCGGACGCAGGCATGACATCCGTCTCCTACTGTGAGTTGTCTTTTTCCTTTTTCGATGACTCTGTAGGTGTCACCTACTCACGTTGCCTTTTTTCCTTCACTTTTTCCATGTATCCCGGTCTGATCATTCTTTTTTCTAGTACTATATACCTTTTCATGCATTCTTTGGTCATTTTCAACAACCTTCTCTTCACGGTATTTTTCAAAGTTTGCAGTTTTTGGTCAGACTTTTCCTCCCTTTTCCCTCACCCTCTTGTGTCACCCTTACATGTTTGGATCCTGTGTTTACTTGACTGTACATCATTAATTTAATTGGACAATGTAATGCTTGTACTATCTTTGCTTGTTTTCCCTCCTTGTTACTTACTGGTCCATATGTTGTTGTTATCTCCTCTGATGTGCCGCCATGGTCTTTAAGTGTGTATCTTGGAACAAAGGATGAGATAATCCCATAAAGAGTCATACACTTATCTCCCATCTCAACAAGCCATCTGTGGCTTGTATACATCTTTCAATGGTAGAGGCCATGAAGCTGAAATCCTTTTGGATCAAGGATGTTATTGCTAGCCCTGCAAAGGGTAAGAAAAATGGTGTTGCTATACTTCTTAGCAAGAAAATGTCATGTAGAATCTTAGGTCAAGATGTGCACTCCAATGTACGATGGGCATGGGTTAAACTGTTCATTGGCTCTGATTATGTTTCTATAATGACCATTTATAGCCCCACCCTTCCTGATCCAGATTTTTGGTTTTCCATAAAGCAATTAATTCGCAATTCTGGTCTCACCAATCTTATCCTATGCGGAGATGTCAATCGGGTAATGGATCCCTTTTTAGATAGGAAATCTAAATGTATGTTCAAAAGCTTCAAAACCCATAACTCCTTTTTAAGCTGTCTTGCAGAAACTGGTCTGGCTGACAAATGGAGACTCTCCCATCCAACTCAATTAGACTATTCCTTCTACTCACCTCGCCACAACACACTTTCACGGCCAGATGATATATTTTCTTCTAAATCTCTCCCCAGTACTATTATTGACTCTAATTTCTCTAATATCATCATCTCTGATCATGCCCCAGTTACCACCGCCTTTAATTTAGCAGTCATAAAAACACCATCTTCCAGATGGAGATTTAATAATTGTCTGCTACAGGAACAACAATTTATTCTATCGTATCAGACATTTCAACAACAGTATTTCGCCGATAAACTTGATTCTGACACGTCAGTGGTCAATAACTGGGATGCCTTCAAGGCTGCACTTAGGGGTCATATTATTGACTTTGCTAGTAGGAAAAAGAAGCTGCTTAAGAAACATCTTGATGACTTATATCTTCAGTTATCAAATACTGAATAACTATTCTATTGTGACTCTTCCGATACAAACCTCCGCTCAGTCCTAGCCCTACGCTTTCAAATTAATAATGAGTTTACCGAAATGGCCTCTGTTACTCTTTTAAAATATAAAGCCAAGATCTATCAGACCTCAAACAAGGCTGGAAAATCACTTGCCTCTTACCTTAAAACCAAGAAGGAAATAAGATATCTCTCACACATTAAAGACAAAACTGGTACCACCCATACACGCCTGATAATATTCTGAATTGCTTTAAACAACTTTATTCCAACCTGAATACCCCCGAGACTTCTGTATCTTCTGCTAGCCTCGACTCCTTTCTTAGCAACATCAGTAGACATTCATAAGCCCAGACGGATCTTACCCATTTGAACAGTGATATCACACTTCAGGAATCAGTAGTGCCATTAAGCGATTGAGTAAAGGGAAAGCCCCAGGGCCGGATGGTTTCTCGATTGAATTATTTGTCAAATGTACCTTAAGATCATAGACTTAAATCGTTATACTCCTACTTTGCTTCCCAGAAATCCTCTTCTGGTTCCTTTTCCGAGGCGTTACTTATTCTACTCCCCAAAACTGACATTAATTATAGAACTATCTCCCTCATCAATGTTCAAAGCAAGATCTTTGCCAAGGTCATTGCTAATAGAATTGAATCCTCTCTTCCCACCTTCATTAAATCCGATCAAGTTGGCTATGTTAAGGGCAGGAACATATCTGCTAATGCAAGATTACGGCTCAATACTTTGCATGTTGTTTCAAAGAATAAACACGATAAACAGGGTTATGTGGCCATTGTATTTGATGCCAAGAAAGCATTTGATCGGGTCAACTGGGATTTCATGTTCCAATCTCTTTGTTGGCATGGCTGCGGTGAAAACTTTATCTCCCTCATGAAACGTCTTAATTCATGCCCCTGATCGTCCAACTGTATAAATGGTCAATCCTCATCCCTCTTTTCATCTATGCAGACGAACTAAACAATCCCTTGTCGCCTATTATTTACATCTTATCTCTTGAACCCTTATCAGAACTCATCATATCTGACAGGAACATTCTGGGAATCTCTAGTGGGAAATCTAATTTCAAAATCCTGCATATGCAGATAATGCTCTTATTTTCGTTAAAAATCCCAAACTCCATCTCCCTCATCTACTAAATAGACTTCACCAATTTCCACTAGTTTCTGGTTATAAGCTTAACAAGGAAAAATCTGAAATATTAGCTCTTTACTCATTTTTTATTAAACATGATGTGGATTTGTTTGGGTTTAAATGGTGCTTGATGGTACAATTCTCCGCGGTGAATTGTACCATCAAGCTCAATACACATTTACTGCTCAACAAACCTAAAGATCTTACCTCAAGATGGTCACCTATTTATCCTGGTGGGGTCGGCGCGACACCATTAAAATGATAATGTCGCCCATTGTCTTATATCATTTGCAATTACTCCTGATTCCCCTGCCACCTTCATTTTTCGCATCCGTCAATGCAATCCTCCTCAACTTCTTATGGGGCCCAGGGAAATGTAAAAGAATTGCAGCTTCCAAGCTAAAAGCTCCATATTGTCAAGAGGAATT
This sequence comes from Ambystoma mexicanum, assembly GCF_040938575.1. Lineage (NCBI taxonomy): Eukaryota > Metazoa > Chordata > Amphibia > Caudata > Ambystomatidae > Ambystoma > Ambystoma mexicanum. Next base: position 76,301,938 of record NC_090924.1, on the reverse strand, counting down.
AGGTATACCAGACTTCAAACTTTATCAGGCTGCATTTCTTCTCAAACAATCCCGCTGCTGGTTTGCCCCTCCGGAGTCCTCTGACACTCCTACTTGATGCAAATTAGAAAAAAACTGTCACACTCATGTGACGTTGCCGATCTCATCTATGTTTTTCACCACTCCTCTGTGGGACTCTCGGACCCCATCAAGGCATCTATCTTTGCTCTTAGACTGTTTCTCTTCCTCCACTGTAAAACCCAGTCCAAAGACCTTTCTCCATTTCTATGGCACAATAAATCTACCACTCTTAATGAGAGAGCTCTGTATCGCACATCCTCGTTAAACAGATGTATCTATCAGATTGTAAATGGTTTATCCATTCCATGCTTCCAACAGCTTAGAGATATATTTTCCATACCCATTCGGATTTCAACTTTTATAATAATCTTGTCAATGCGTGATTAGATGCCCTTCAGCGGTCGGCTGGTGCCACCCTTAAGCCTGATGCCTCCAGACGTCTGCTTTTGACCATTGTTTCTGATATTAAAGCCCACAAATTAGGCAATTTATTGACAAATGTGGACTCTAAATGCCAGCTACGCTTAAGGTGGGATCAGGATGTTTGGTGCGTTCTAAATGGCCATACCTGGTCTTTTTTGTATTCCAGAATCAGGGGCATCTATGCTTCCGCCAACATCACACAACATTTATACTTCTTTACTCATAGAGCCTTCATCACCCCTCTGAAATAATCCAAATCTAAGACCGGGCCAGATAATAAATGCTTGTCATGTGGTGGTGCCCCTGCTTCCTACAAATATGTATATTTTTTACTGTTCTTTTGTATTAAAGTTTTGGCAGGAGGTATGGAGATTTCTTAAACTAATCTTTACTGTCAATTTCCCATTATCTTTTTTGAATGTGTTCCTTGGTAGCCTGGCTATTAATGATTGCAATTTACATGCTTCCGCCAAGTTGTATGATTTGTTAATTGCTCTTGCTCTCAAACTCATCACCACCAACTGGAAAAACTTGCAACATCTATCCATTAAAGGTTGGTGGAATAACATCTGTCATTTGCAAAGAATTGACTCTGTATAGCTACTTACCTAGATACGATTCATAAGTACAATGACATTCGTCATCTGGACTACTTTAACACGTCATCTCATGGTTCATGAGCAGCATATATTTTCATTGATATTTTGTTCACTGACACATTTTCATTGATACATTTTCAGCAATATATTTTCATTAATAATTTGCAAACTGTTGTGCTCAAAGCATGCTACATTATCAGATCTCATTAATGTTATGAATGAATTATTCTGGTATGATAATGATGTACATCCCTTTCCTCCCCTTCTTTCCCTGCTCTCTTGTTTGTCTCCTGTTTTCTCCCCCTGTTTCGTGCCCCCGTAGGACTTTTGCTCATGATTGCATCTTGCTTGCCGACTATTGATGCATATGAATCTCCTTACTAACTGACTATGTTGCTTCACTTTCTTGCTAGCAGTTCATAGATTATGTTATCCTGTGACCTTCGCCTATTCTATGATAATCACTGCTTTTTATTGTCTGCACTATTATTGCTATTCATTGTTATTTACTTCTTATAATCGTGATAAAGATTATTAAACTAAAAAAATCAAAATGTAAAACATGCCTAGAGATTCAACAAGAAAGCATTTTGAGCGAGTAACTGTTGAGGAAGGAAAAGGACACGGGCCTCTTTAAGAGAAAGTGAAAGCAAAAGGGAAGAGGGGCGGGGCGGGAGGAGGGTAGGCGGGAAGGGAAGAGGAGGCAGTTAAAGTTTAATAAAGGAAGAGATAAGACGTATACAGTGTCTGCGCTTCATTCCGGGCCCACATAGGCCCTTAATAACTGGCGACGAATAAGGAGGGACCCCGCCATTGAAGAAGCAGAGGAAGCGGCCGGAGTCACAGAGGGACCCGGCGTCGACGGCAGCAGGCGGAGAGGTGACACCGGTGAGGAGGTCTGGCACCACACACCACCGAGGAACAAGAGGAGACGGAGAAGAGCGGCGAACAGCGGAGTCACAGAGGGGCTCAGCACCGCTACGCAGCTGCAACGTGCCAGCGCCGGAGAGGAGATCTGGCCCACCGGCCGCAAAGAGAAGGAACAGGAGTCACGCAGTGGGACACCGGAGTCGAAGAGGGGCTCCAGTGAAGTGCCGAGCAACACCCCAACAAAGAAAGCCGACAGCCACAAGAGAACGAGGAAAGCCCGACACAGCAGCACGAGAAGACGGCTGCACGCCGTGCCCAGCAGAGTCAGAGAAGCCGTGTACACACAGGTATGAAATGGAGGTGGGGAAGACCCGAAACGTGGAGCGAGGGACACAAGGGAAACGCAAGTGCCCACACGCATTACTCTCCATAGCGGTGAGGCAAAGGCACGTGCCAGTGACTATTACAAGCCACTTGAAAGCGAGGAAACCAAAGCACATGCCAGTGCTAGCCATAAGCCACTTGAAAGCGAGGAAACCAAGACACACGACAGTGCCAGCCATAAGCCACTTGAAATCGAGGAATCATACGCACACACCAGCACCAACCACAAAGTACTTGAAAGCGAGGAATCATAAGCACACACCAGTGCCAAGCCACGTGAAAGCAAGGAATCATAAGCACACACCAGTGCCAAGCCACTTGAAAGCGAGAAATCATACGCACACACCAGTGCCAACCCACTTAAAAGCAAGGAATCATACGCACACACCGGCGCCAACCAAAAAATACTTGAAAGCGAGGAATCATAGGCACAAGCCAACGCCAACTACAAGTCACTTCAAAACGAGGAAGCAAGGGCACGCGGAGCCACTTGAAAGCGAGGAACCAAAGACACCCATCAGTGTCACTCAAAGACACTTGAACACAAGGACCGAGGCTGCAGCGCCATGACCACGCCCGAGCATCAGTGACCATGTCACAATCTGGGAGTGCAGCGGCAGACACCACAGCGCCCGCCACACCCGGTGTGACGCCCAGCAACCCGGTCTCCTTCCTACGCCGCCCGAACCCGTTCTCATTAGAACCTCAGGAAAACCAAGAAAAGAGATGGCAAGAGTGGATGGACGAGTTCGAAGAATTTATGAGGGCAGTAGGAAACCAAGATGCACCAAACAAGCTAGACATCTTCACAAATCTGGTGGGGAAAGACATAAAGAGTGTCATCGAGACCATGCCGACAGCAGAAAGGACCACATACCAAAAACACTTTGAAGCCATCAACAGTTGCGTAGTAGTCGTTCCAAATAGAGACTATGGCCCTCATTAGGACCCAGGCGGTAAGGGGTTTACGCCGGCGTAAACCATGGCACACCTTACCGCCTGAGTACGAGTTCCCTTAGCGCCATGGTGATTTTAACGCCTGCTTTTAGCAGGCGTTAAAATCCATGGCGCTAAGGGACCTTGTTGTTAATTACGCCACCGTAATTTACGGTGGCGTAATTAACGCCTTCCCCACTCCCATTATGCCCTATGGGGCCAGAAATGGGAATGGGGAAGGGTAAATGGGGATTGGGGACTTACCGCCCCGCCAACCTCGGAATGGGGCGGTAAGTCCGCCAACCCCCATGGCGGAGTTGGCAGCTTAGCGCCATGGACCATGTTGCAAATAGCGCCATGGTCCTCCGCCAAGGTCCTAATGAGGGCCTATGAGCGCTACATTTTCAAACAGTGCACCCAGATGCCCCAAGAGATGATCGGCCAGTTCATATTACACCGGCAAAGGAAAATCACGTATTGCGACTTCGCCAACTTTAATGACGACGAAGCCATCCGCTTGAGGATCATTGAGGGATGCTTGTCATCAATATTCCGCAAACACCTACTGAAGAAACCGCTACCCTTGAAAGAGAGAGCTGAGCTGGCCAGAGTGTACGAAAGGGTGGACATCCAGGCTGCCCACATAGAGAACCCAAAGAAGATAGACTCCATCGCAGCCATCACCACCAGCCAAACAAGCCGCCAGCACAGCAACACGTACAGGCAAGACCAGTGGAATAATGCGAGACGCACACTACCAGAAAGACAATGCTACTGGTGTGGGTTTGAATTTCCACACAGTGCCAATGCCCCGCAATAGGCCAAATGTGTATGAGGTGTGGCCAAGAGAACCACTTTCAGAGCATGTGCCGGGAATAGGTACCCCCACTACCAGCATACCGGCCACCCAACCAACAAACAACTGCGAGGAGATTTGAGGCGCCGAGACCCTTCAACCCACGACCATACCCGGAACGGGAGTATACCAAGCCTGCCACCAACCCCAGGCCCGCGGCCAGTGCCAGGTTCATCAGAGCGGTAGAGAACCTGCAAGTAGACCAGGCGGACGAGACATACGCCAACCAAGAACAAATATACCACATGCAATCCTATCTCGAAGAAGAATGCCAGCGGGAGAGTGTCACCAGGGACCCCTACGAAAACCCACCAATCGAAGAACACCCAACAGAACAGGCACAATATGCAGAATATGACCGATACAGCAGAGAGTACGTTCGCCTCATCTCGGAAGCCTCAGACGACAGTACGGCACCCCGAGTGACAGTACACCTAGGGGGAATTGACACACCGTTCCTGGTAGACACCGGCGCAACGTCAATGTCATGAGCCACCTGACATATGAACACTTAGCAGACAAGTTCCCACTACAACCATCATACGCCCACATATTTCAATGGGGCGCAACACAGCCGCTGACTTTCAAAGGACAATTTCGTGGGACCTCATCCACAGAGGTAAGAGAGCTCAGATGATGATACACGTCATCCACAGTCCAGCAACGGGAAGATGCCTACTCAGCCACAAAACCGCTGTCGCCCTACACCTCATCGACATCCACTACGACAAATCGGAAGCAATTCAAGGAATACCGCCCAACTCCCAACTCATACAGGCCATCCACCACAAAGCCCTAGACAGTGAAGCTCTAAAATCCATCTATCCAGCCCTATTCAAAGGAGTGGACAGCTAAAGAACAATGTCATCAAGCTACACATCGACCCAACAGTACGGCCAGTACCACAACACCCCAGGCGGGTAGGGTTTCATCTACAAGCTAAAGTCACCCATGAACTGCAGACACTACTGAACAACGACATCATAGAGAGAGCGACAGGGCCCACACCTTGGGTGTCTCCACTCGTAGTCCTCCCCAAAGCAGACGGGCGCCTCCGCCTCTGCGTGGACATGAGGATTCCCAATACATCCATCCAACGGGAGAGGCATCCAGGCCCAAACATCGAACACATGTCAATAAGGCTCAACCAAGCCACTAAGTTCTCAAAGTTGGATCTCAACCAGGGATACCACCAGCTTGTCATTGATCCCGCATCAAGACCCATCACTACATTCACTACCCACGAGGGCCTATTTCGCTACAAACGACTAAACTTCGGTATGTCATCCGCTGCCAAAATCTTCCAGGAAACAATCCAGACTAATAAGCCCGGTCACCAACGCATTCAATTACAGTGATGATATCCACATATTCGGAGTCACCCAAGACCAACACGACACAGTTCTACACCAGGTTTGCCATATCCTCCAAGATGCCGGACTCACACTAAACAGCCAGAAATGCAAAATCAATACCCACACCCTAATCTTCTTTGGCCACATTTTTTCAGACCAGGGCATCAAGGCCAATCCGGACAAAATCAGCGTTATAACGAACTTACCCAACCCAAAGGACACCTCTGAACTCCGCTCGTTCCTGGGCATGGCAGGGTACTGTGCTCGCTATACACAATACGCCTCACTCACGTGCCTGCTCCGACAGCTGCTGAACAAAGATCAACCCTTCAGGGGACAGACCAATGCCAACAGGCATTCTCCACCATCAAACGAGAACTGGCTGCCAATCGCCAACTAGTGTACTGCAATCCGCAATGGCAGACCGAAATCACTGTAGACGCCAGTCCAGTAGGGCTAGGCGCAATTCTGGCTCAAACTGATCCACAGAACAATGCCAAAACCCACATTGTAGCGTACGCCAGCCGTGCACTCAACACGACTTAACAGGCATACTCGCAGGCAGAGCGCGAGAGCCTGGCAGCTGTATGGGCATGCGAAAAGTTTCACCACTTTGTCATCGGACACACCTTCACACTCATAACGGACCACCAGGCCCTGCTAGCCCTCTTTGGCAACCCGAAAATAAAAATGCCACCGCGCATTGAACGATGGGGCATCCGCCTCCAAGAATACAACTATACAATCATCCACAAACATGGAGGCGATGCGAATCCCGCAGACTATCTGTCACGACACCCGGAGGGGACGTCCAACACCGCACTGCAAGGAGAAGCTGACGGATACGTCGCCTACCTGTCGCTCAATGCCCTTCAGGGCCGCAGTACACCTCACCAACATGAACAGGTGGCGACAGGCGGCCAACAAACTCTTTGAGCCGGGGGAGGGGGGGAAGTAGACAGAAGAGACCTAGCCAGAATGGAGAGAATACACAACGAGCTGGCCACAACAAGCTAAGGCACGCTACTCAGAGGGAATCGCCTGGTAGCACCCAAAAGCCGAAGGAAGCCACTGGTCATGATCGCACATGAAGGCCATCGCGGCGTGGCCAACACGAAAAAGATACTGCGGAACCAGGTGTGGTTTCCCCACATGGACACCATCGTGGATGACACACTAAGACACTGCAACCTGTGCCAAGTAAATGCAGATGGCTCATCACTCTGCCCACTGCAAATAGTCCCACTCCCAGATGGACCATGGCAACGGGTAGCACTCGACTTTTACTGCCCACTGGAAGAGGGAGGCCACCTCCTAGTGGCTATCTACGAATACTCACGATTCCCACTGGTGAAGCACGTCAGTCCACAGCCTTCCGCCATGTCGTAGGCATTGTAGATGAACTGTTCAGCGAGTGGGGCATCCCCAACACAGTGAAAACAGACAATGGGTCCCCATTTCAGGGACAGGAATTTAAGAAGTTTGCAGCACACTTAGGGTTCCACCACCAAAAGATCACACCGCTGTGGCCCCACGCCAATGGCATCGTAGAACGCTTCATTGCGAACATCAAGCGTACATGCCAGAAAGCGGCAACAGACCAAGCCTCGATGTCAAAAGCCATCTCACAGATGCTACGAAGCTACAGGCACACCGCACATGAGGCGACCGGCTGAACCCCGGCTGAACTCATGATCAAGTACAAGCCACGGTCCCGACTCCCACAACTCGAAGACTACACGCCAGAGGAGGACGAAGAGATCCGACGGCGAGAAGCAGAGAAAAGACAGAGGGCCAAGGAATGGACTGACAGGAAACAAAAAGCCAGGGAACCCCTAATCCCAGTAGGAGAGACCATACTGGTCCGGCAAGCCCAGCGCCGGAAAACAGACTTGAGACATCAGCCCGAGCCCATGATAGTAACGGAAGTAAAAGGACCTATGGTCACCGCAGTAGGAGACCAAGGTGAAATAACCCGAAACGCATCATACTTCAGGAGAATGTTCCAAGAAGATCAGACTGAGGATATGCTGATAGAGGAGGAAGACCCCAGAGACCCAGACATTCCCCCGGACCCACCCGAGGCGCCCTCGCCAGCCTGCCTCACCAGCGAAAGAAGCAAACAAGCTGAACAACCCCACAGGTCGACTCGAAGGCCCACCCGGCTCATTGAGGAAATGTAGGCCACGGACTCAGTCGATATGTAAGGGCGGGGGTTGTTACAGAAGGAAAAGGACACGGGGCTCTTTAAGAGAAAGTGAAAGCAAAAGGGAAGAGGGGCAGGAGGAGGGGGAGGCGGGAAGGGACGAGGAGGCAGTTAAAGTTTAATAAAGGAAGAGATAAGACGTATACAGTGTCTGCGCTTCATTCCGGGCCCACATTGGCCCTTAACAGTAACGGAAGTTGGACTCTTCATAAGTCACAATACTAACCCTAACAGAACAATTTCTGCAAATTACAAGACATATATACCAATTTGGACAGCTGCTAAACAGCATGTGAGCCTTTGGCCGTTTCGGCAGTCGGTCTTCTGCACTGACTCTTCTGAAGCGAGAGGACATATCTGAGAATTTCCTGTGCCTCGGGACGCAGCAAAGCAAGACAAACTTTGCCTAAGTCGCGTTCCGACCAATTTCCTGCCCTTCTCATGCTCCTTGCGTCACCTGGTCATTTTAGAAACTGGTATCTTGACTCTCATGAAGTCCGTGTAAACCCAGCAAGACTCCCGCTGCACTACTCTGACGTACTTTCAGTTTTTTTTTTGGCTTCTGAAAGTTCTCACGCTTTTGTGGAATGTGAGGACATCCTGCCACCCTTGCAACACCGCCATGTAAATGCCTTCCTTTTTATCGGGAGCTTATTCCCTGACTAGCCACATTTGTCATCATCTTCTTCACTCAGAAACCATGGCGAGGTCTACTACACCCTTTGCCTTGGCAATTACATGTACACCTGCTATCCTGAAAGATACACGTGGACTCCGCGACCACTGTAATGCTGTCGACTGATTCTGTGCTCCTAAATCACTATTTCCATCCAACTTCTGGGTGCCTTGACAGTTGGACTGAGCCAAGTCTGTGCAGGGGTGCTCCTGGGAGCAGATAGAGAGGAAGGAGGTAGAGATGATCAGTCCCAGTCCTAGGATTTGCTGGGTCAAGTGCAGCCAATTAAGAGGGGTCCCCTCATTTGCATGGGATGACAGGACAGGAAGTGGCATCACAGGAAGTGATGGTTACTTGCCTGTAAACATTGTTCTTAAAAATTTGAATATTACCTCAGACTGGGTTAGAGCTTCTTGTGAGAAGATAAAACTGCGTTCGTCTTTAAGACTCAACCAAAAACCCTCGACTTGCCAAACCTAACAGTTGCCTGCACGTTGATAGCTTTAAAAGAACACTGGAAGCAGACTTGAAATCTGTATGGTAGATAGGCATAGTAGTTGATATTTACACAAAACCTTAGTTACTTTCCTTAGGTGAAATCCTGCTGACGCTCTAAAGCAGCCAGTTTACAGTTTTCTGCCATTTCATAGACATGGTTCTATAAAGCTCACCCGGTACTGATTCTGGATTCTCAGGAAGATAGCTCATGGGAAACGCTCTCGCCTTGGAAACAAGACAACGTCCCTTGAAGCTGTGAGTACAATTACACGAAGCAAGGTCAGAGAAAAGAAATAGCATAGAAGACAAGCATTGGCAATGCCAACAGTTTGGGCTTTTGTGTAGGCATGGGAAAGGCACTTGCCAGGCAATTCCGTAGAGGTATTAACTGGCTATTGATGGTAGCAGGTGCAAAATGGAGTGAGTACAATGGCATCTAATGGCAATGCCTGGCAAATGCTTAATACTTGTACACAAGCCAAGACTGTTGGCTTTGCCAATGCTTGTTTTTAACAGGATTTTGGTGAAGGACACGCATAGTGTGTATAAATAGAGTGGCTGAAGCCAGACCTAGTTAAGACATTTTTATTACACCCGTAGGTTGGTTCACAACTCCAATTAAGCCATTAACTCAGAAGACTGCTTTGAAAAAACACTAGCAGGCACTTCAGAGTGCAACGTTTGATGGCAGGCTTGATTAAAGGGACCTTTTATTGGTAAAACACATGCCAGGGATGGACTTGAGTTAACTTTGTATCGCCAAAAGTGCCCAGAGTGCTAAATAGGTGCTCATCAATGCATAGTTACAGATGGTTTTGACGGCCACTGTAGCACCAAGGGCAGTTATATAATCAGGCAGAGCTGTTTGTGGGCACCGTGCCCTGAATATAAATTCTAATCACAGACCCTGAGGGCTCTTCAAAAGGTATACATAACGTTAACATAGACAGCTTTTAAAGACAGTCTTGAGTAAATAACCACTGATTATGGCACTCATTTCATCAGTCTAAAAAGGATGAAAGGCTAAGTCTGGCTTGTGGGGTTTGGACCTAAGATCATCCGTTCACACTTAGATTGTTACAGCATTAACCCTCTGAGCTACATTTCAGAAGTGTCTATAGGTGTGGGTCACTCCTCGATCTTTTGGACAATCTTGGCATTGTGCATGCGCTCAGCCAACACGTCGAGCCCCTGCTTCATAGTGGAGCAGGGGGGGCCATGACTGGGCAGAGTTAGACCTAGGGTGACCAGACGTCCCGGTTATACCGAGACTGTCCCGGGATTTGGAGCTCTGTCCCTCTTTGTCAAGATTAAGTTTCTATTGGAAACTGCAGCTGACCCAGTTTTTGGTAGTATGTCTTCATAGCTGGAAGGCAGGAATGCACAATCTTGCACAGAAGAAAGGCTGCATTTTACAACCTAAAACAGTCAGTTTGTGATAAATTAGTGATAAATTAATAATGAATTATAATATGTGTTTATTTGAACAGTAACACTTAAACCCCGTCTCCTCCAACCAATACTGAAGTGTAGTGCCTTGAAGGCCACTTTAAAGAGCCAGTCCTACTTTTATGTTAGTTGCCTCATCCCGTTTTTTTTACTTTTTAAATCCGGTCACCCTAGCTAGACCTGAACCGATTAACAGTCTGGCATGAGTGGTAAATGGAGATGCCAAAAGCAGCATGGGCACCATGAGAAAAATACCAATCTTTGATAGTTATACACATTCCCCTGTATCCATGCCACTCAATATGGTACAGCGCCTTGAAGGGCGTGTATGGTCTGGGCCACCATGTAATGGACTGACTCGCCATTTCTTTTTTTTCTGTTTCTTGAACTGTAGCGCACATCAGACAATGTGCAAATGTGTTTCGGTGCATGTGGCACACTTCACAGTCCTCAGTTTTAAATGCAGGTAAAGCGTTTGTGTAAAGTTTGGAGCGCTTTAGGTAGAGGCCATATTTATAACCCAATGAAAAAGGTCTGAATTTATGAACTTCTGAAAGATGAAAGGCAGAGCAGCTCTCAGCCCTGGGTTGCACTCTTCCAGAAGTTAGAGGACTAGGGGCCCTGATTCTCTCCTCTTACAGCTGAGCTTGCTCCCTTACCTTATGTTAAACCTAAAACACACACATAATTGTTTTAAAGTAGCGCTTGATACTGCATTTTTTGTCATTTAGCAGCTCTGTAAATAAGAGAAGGGGACAGGGACGGCGCCAGGGCCTTTCAACATTTAGTTCCAGTCCTTCAATGTGGTTAAGGCCAGTCTGTCCCTGCATGGGACCAGTGGCCAGCCTATTCCTTGCATGCAGGTTAGTCTGCAGCCAGAGCAGATAAGGACAGGCCGGTTCTTCGGAAAGGCTGGTGGCTGGGGGTGGGGAGGAGTAGGGGTACCTTACGTGCTGCTGCACTTCAGCACTGTAGGCCTAATAGGCCCGTACAGGCACAGCAAGCCAGAAATCTGCTCTGTTACCGCGTACTCTGCTCAACCAAGCCGCCGGGGTCCATAGTGGCTACTCAGCCTCCCTATTGAAGGACCCGCTATCATCACAACTTCATGACACCTCAACCTCCTTAATCAAGGACCACCATATACCTCCTATACTGGAAAAATAGTCAACTCTCCGACAAAATTAATTCAACACACACCATTTTGACCTATAAACAAGATTGTTTTTTTTATGTCCTGATGAGGTGCACTGGTGGGATTTTTCCTTGTTAACCAGCTGCCCGAAACTCGAGTCGACAAGACTACAGTTTAACTCCTTTCAGGAGTCTGATTGTACTTTGATCTACGTAAAAATCATGTGGTGATTGAATATATTAAAGTGATTTGACAATATATGCCAATTACAGATTAAAAATGTAATGCACTTTGCTTGATGACAAAATTTGTCTAGCATCTAAGGTCCATAAATTAGATCAGTTGGTTCTTTCTAAACAAAAGATTATTATTGCATTGTTTTTGCACAAGAATGAATGTTTTATTTGAATGAGGATGAAAGTGATTGAGATGAATGTTTTGATATACGAGGTCATAGGTTGGTGTGGTGTTTTTTTTATAAAGGTTTTAACGATTGTTAATCAACGATTGTCATTTTTGTACACATTTCTAGATATGTCAATGATGTTTATGAAAGAAGAAGGAAAATAAAAATAAAAATAAAATAACAAGTAAGAAATTACAAGATTACATTTTTGAAATTATTGGTATACAGAAGGTATTGTTTTCGAATTGTTAATTAATACTACAAAATGCAAAGAGGGCTTGTACGTGTCGTATGACATTCGTACCATTTGTGATGGCCAAACGGGCACCACTGCGCGGGTCCAGAGGGCTTCCGCTCCAGGCACCGAAGTTCACGCTGCTATTGTGCCTGCTGGCAAGGCGAGGGAGTAACGAGGGTTGTGGCTTTTATTTCAGAAGTTCTTCTTTGAATGTTCTGAAATGGCGCTGGACACGTGATGTCATGTGAAATTATGGCGGCACTGTCGCCGGCAAACTCTTACATTGTTACAGTCCCGCTGGCGCCACCTGTCCGCTCTATTTCCCATGGCCCGCCCCCACCCCCATGCTTGCACATAAGTTTTTTGGAGGCAAGCTTCTCTCTGCTGCAGCATCGACCGCCTGTGCGAGTGCTCAAGTGCACTGAGCACCCAGTGGGACGTCATTTCACCAAAATGCCAGGGGTAGCGGAACTGACATCACACGACCCTTGACCTCTGATATCATAGTAAGTGATATCATTCGACCCAACCCCAAAGTGACATCACGGGAAGCGATGGAACACAACCTTTCACCCCATGACAAAATAGGAAGGGGTATCACATAGCATTGATCCTAAATACACTACGAAAAATATGGTTACGACATCACTAAAATGTGATATACATTTCATACAACAATGGATCACCATATGTATCATTAATATCAGTGTCTATAGGCCCATACTACCAAATTACTGTGAATGCAAGCAGACGTCCACGGCCAAATGATAAGGATGTGTTATTATATAGCGCTTACGCTTAAGCGCTTTTTATAGAACAAATATACATACTATATCACCCAACCTGTGTGGGTACTCATGTATCAACCTCAGAAGGATGGAAGGCTGACTTGAGGTGTTTAACAACAGACTAAATCAGTGACTCACCCCTGAAGTGTGCCTGAAATAAACCTTTAAGGAGTATAGCAATTATTGTATAGAATTCCAGAAAGACAAATGATTTGTTATTCCTTCTTTCTTATTTAGGGTCACTGATCAAAGTGTTACACTCGGCCAACCCCTGTTCTTATTTTACGTGGCCTGAACAAGAAAGCCAACCACCCAGAAACCAAGAGCCACATGGTGCTGGCCACAGCCCAGGAGCTTCAATAAAAAAAAAAATGTAAAAACAAGTTTTTGAATTTTATTTTTATTTAGGGGTTGCAAGGGAGACCACAGGAGTATCAAGGGAGACCTCAGGGGTCGCAGTTGCAAACCCTGGCAACCCCCAAATGACGTCCCTGAGCCCACAGACACGACTCACGCTGCAGCCTGCAGCAGAGGGAGTCAACGGCACCCTCTGCACGGGGCCCCATGAGCGCTGGGCCAAGGGCAGCTGCACATGGTGCACACGCCCATCACAGCCCTGGAGGAGATGGTGGGGGATCAGGTGCAAGAGGCTAGTGAATGGGACTGGGAGCCACGGATGTGGGCACAACTCATTCCAGGACAGAGCAAGTAGGGAGGTATGGGGGTGGCTCCGGGACTAGAGTAGAGCCGGGCTAGCGAACACCCAATGAGGTCACACATATGGACCATGTAAAAGCAGGAACGACGTAAAAGAAGAAGCCACATTGAACCAACTCCACAAGTGCAACCATGCCTTCTCCACCGAGCTACCAGCTGGATCTAAGATTAAATGCAAACATCTCATAACTGATGAACCCATATGCATGCATCCTGTAGGCCGAACCCCGACATTCACCCGAAATGATTTGTCTCACAACATTTTGTCAAGTGTTGTCAATAAAAGGCTGTAGGATATTTTTGTACAGATATGGATATGCAGATACACAAATAATCACATATCATAATAATATCATACTTTTGGGCACCGGGTCCTGAGGTTACCCCCTCTGGCCCGTGCCGCCTTCTCATGTCCCACGACTCGTTGTGGACACCGTACAGTGCCCTGTACTTCTTTTCCTTTGCTCTTCTCCCTTATTTATAGGGTGGGAAGGTTTTGTGGTAAAGAAGCAAAGTGTGGAAGAGGCTGAGTGAACAGCGAACCTCTTGTCAGTTTGGTTCCCCGTTCAGGGTCCACAAACAGATTGTGTTTTCTTGGAGCATTCTGCTCTTATTTATAAGACCCAAGGAAGCCCTGGGTCTTTGATGTGTATAGTAGTGGAGGCTGTGCGCCAGCCCCCGGCCGGATACCCGACATGTCTGGTCCCTGGAGGAGGGGGCAGGTCTTTGAACTTGGGCCCTGCGTGCCTGTTGGTTTTCCGTAGGTGCTTAGCACCTTGTTGTTTGGAGGAAGGGCAAGGCGCCTGTTCGCACCTCACCCTTCGTCGGCATTGTGTGACAGAGACTGTGTGTCTCTGCGCTTGTGGGGGAGAGGAGCAGGCATGGGGGCGGGAGCTGCCCCTCTCCTAGCCTGCCGAATGGTAACATCATTTACTCTGCCTCGACTTGGGGGGCCCTGCATCGTTGCCCATAACTGATGAACCCATATGCATGCATCCTGTAGGCCGAACCCCGACTCTCACCCGAAATGATTTGTCTCACAACATTTTGTCAAGTGTTGGCAATAAAAGGCCGTAGGATTTTATTGTACAGATATGGTTATGCAGGAACACAAATAATCACATATCATAATAATATCATACTTTTGGGCACCGGGTCCTGAGGTTACCCCCTCTGGCCCGTGCCACCACACACGGGCAGGTTACCGGCTGGCCGTGTTCCCCCGAAAGTATATCCTAATAACAGCCTCTAGATGCGAGAGTTGCCGTGATTTCCCGAAAGAAATGTTCCATGCCTTGGATTGACAGGTGGGTGCCGTCTTTGTGAAAAAGATCTGGGTTACCCAGGGTAATGGCCGGGTGTTTTATGAAACCCAGCCCTCTCACTGCACAGAATTTCTCTAATCCCCTGTTGAGTTTGCTTCTAGCAATGTCTACGGATTTGTAACAGTGGGCCCCCAGCCATTTCTTTCTGGGAAGGATGGCCGAAAAATATATTTCCGTTTCCCTCCAGTTGTGGGAAATGGCCGCCATTGAGGAGCAGATTTCCTCGAATAGGTTTCTCCTTCCTGAGTTCACCAGGTCATTACCCCCTTAAATGTATTATGAGAAATTCGGGTGGGTCTCTGTATGCGACCAGCTCTGCTAATGTTTCGTGGATGTCGGTCCACCGTAGGCCCCTGTAGCCCCACCATGAAGCGATGGTGTTTCTAAAAGGCGGACCTTTTTTGGTTTCTTCCGCCCATCAGCCTGTTCTTAAAACGAATGAGTGGCCGCCAATCCATGCTGTGTTGAGCGAGGTCTTCCCGGCGCCTGTAAATTCTGCAGGGGGGAGGGAAAGGAAGAGAAAAAATGGGGATGGCTATATTAGCTGTGGTCTGATGTATCTTTTGTAGCAATCTGACTTCCATCCCCCTATGTTTTTTAGTTGTAGTGGAGCCAGGCCTCCTTGCCACGCTGAGGTGGCTGCACCTATTCTGAAGGAATGGGTGCCAAAGTCCCACCCTGCGGTGCTTATTGCTTTCATCAGTACCCCTTTAAATTGGTAGCGGCTTACTGCCGAGGCATCCCTGTGGATCAAAAACCTCCCCCCAACATTGGTCCTTTGTGCGTAATAAAGGTTGGTGATGCATACTGGGCAGTTTGTTGCATAGTCGATACAACAAATGTTAATGGTTCTTTTGGCCCCAGTTTTTGACTGTTGGATTTCTATATTGACGCTGTCTTGTCTGACCCTGACCTCCATAACGCCTAAACCGTTTGTGGCCTTGGTGCTGGGGGCGATAAGCTCTCCCACCCGAAAAGCCCCGATGCCAACATATGCTTTCTAACTGGTCTGCTATTTTTACCAGTTTGTTGAAATCAAGGGGGTGGCGGGTGTCTACCTGAGGCCCTTCTACTCTGGCCCATCCTTTCATGGCGTCTTGAAATGAGGGCGTTCTAGGTGGGATCTGAGTCACCCCGTAATTTTGCGAAATATGCGATTGCCACTAGGTGTCTTTTTGCCCAGTCTCTTTTAAAACCCCGCTTGTGCGCCCATTTTAAGAATGTTTCTATGGCCCTCATTACGACCCTAGCGGAGGACCATGGTGCAATTTGCACCATGGTCCATGGCGCAAAGCTGCCAACTCCGCCATGGGGGTTGGCGGACTTACCGCCCCATTCCGACCTTGGCGGGGTGGTAAGTCCCCAATCCCCATTTACCCTTCCCCATTCCCATTTTTGCCCCATAGGGTATAATGGGAGTGGGGAAGGTGTTAATTACGCCACCGTAAATTACGGTGGCGTAATTAACAACAAGTCCCGTAGCGCCATCGATTTTTCCGCCTGCAAAAAGCAGGCGAAAAAATCACCATGGCGCTACGGGAACTCGTAGTCTGGCGGAAAGGTACGCCATGCTTTACGCCGGCGTAAACCCCTTTCCGCCAGGGTCCTAATGAGGGCCTATGACTTTAATCGTTATTAACTCGACATGGTTTAAACCTGTGGCTCTAAATACTGTTTGCAAACACTGTACTGAGCTGCTGTAGATCTTGCCAGGGCTTTCTCCGCCATCTCTATTAAGAAACCTGAGCCAGGGTTCTTATTTTCTATTGGCAGGGGGTTGTTGGCACCCGTCTTAAAGGTGCCTGTATCACGTTGGATATCCCGGCCTAGCTCTCTGGCGCTGGCGTTGATGTCAGTATTTTGTTGGCACCGTTTTTGAGGTGCCTGTTTTTTGAGCACCCCGGCCATTGCTCTTTGGCGCCGGCGTTGATGCCGTACCTTTTGAGGGCCCCATTTTTGAGGTACCTGCTTTTTGTTGAGCACCCCGGCCATTGCTCTTTGGCGCCGGGGTTGATGCCCTTATTTTGTTGGCACCCGTTTTTGAGGTGCCTGATTCTTGATGGGCAACCCAGCCATTGCTCTTTGGCACCGGCTTTGATGCCGTTATTTTGTTGGCACCCGTTTTTGAGGTGCCTGGTTCTTTTTGAGCACCCCAGCCATTGCTCTTTGGCGCTAGCGTTGATGCCGTTATTTTTGAGTTCCCATTATTGCCCAGCATTCTGCTGGTATTGGCGTCATCTGTTCCTGGCTGGGCGTGCAGTGCTAGCTCCCGGAATCTTGGCCACTGAAAGCGAGATAAAGCATCTGCAATATTATTGTCTGCTCCTCCAATGTGCTTTGCTTTAACCACAAAGTTTTCTTGTAGTGAGACCGCTGTAATGGCTGGTAGGACTTTCAGCACTAAAGGGCATTTAGTGGATCACCTCTGCGCCTAGTCGGATGTGTAGGTGGGGTTTGGTGTAAGATTTGTTTTTTAGTTCCAGACTTCTGGAGAATACCCTCCCCTGAGGGATAATTTGGGCTGCGAAGTTAAGGCTTCCTGCTAGTGACTGGATTTCTTTCACTGTGCCTTTGTCTTTTGTTGTCAAGCTGTGTATTTTTTCCAGGAGCTCTGCTATTTTTGTTTCTGGAATTTTGCATAGGCCTTTCGCAGAGTCTATTTCAATGCCTAGAAAAATTATGTTGGTGGCTGGTTTGGTCATTTTTTCAGCTGCCAGGAGGATGCCCCATTGCGCGGCCATTTCTTCTAACGTCGCCAGGGCTCTGCTACATTCTTCAGAGTTTGCTGGCCCCATTAACCTGAAATTGTCGAGGTAGTGTGCTACCCTGGACCCTGGTCTCTGTTTTTGAAAGGCCCATTGAAAAAAGAACTGAATTGTTCAAATAGAGCACAAGATACTGTGCATCCCATGGGGAGGCACTTGTCTACATAGAATTTGTTACTGAAAGTGAAACCTAGCCATTGCTGTGAGTCTGGGTGAACCGGCAGTAATCTGAAAGTCTTACTGCTTCTTGAAAGTGTGTGTATGATACCGCTGATTCGGTGTGCGGAATGCCATCATTTAGGGATTGGCCTTTGGGATAAGATAGGTGATGAATTAGCCTCATTTTCCCAGGTTCTTTTTTGGGGACCAGACCTAGCGACAATATTATGTACTCTTTGAGAGGCATGTGGTACCAAGGTCCCGCAATCCTGCCTAGTAGTAATTCCTTCTCAATTTTTCTTTCGCCCATTTGTGGGTTGTCCCTGGCTGACTTTAGGTTGTTTGGAACATTCAGGGACCCGCTGCCCTTGAAGGGGATAACAAAACCCTGGGTGAAACCTTGCCAGATTGTTTCGCTGGTTTCTCTGTCTGGGTAATTCATGAGAGCCTCTCTAAAATTGTCTAGATTGATGGGTGAGCAGCCCAGGGTTAGACAAGGGATTGGCGAGATGCATCTGATGTTATTCTTTTGTATTTTTGGCTGGTAGCTTGGTGCAGTTACTCGCTACGTGGTCACCATTGCAGTTTGTGCACGTGTGTTTGTTCCAGCATTCTTTTCTCCATGTGCACTGTTTTTTTCCAAAGTTTTTACAAGGGGTGTAGGCTTTCTGAGAATGGTTTTATTTCTGCCTGTGGGTATTAGATTTAGCCCCCCATGGCTGGTTCTTCCAAAAGGGCTGCTCCCCTTATTTGTGGTTTTCATGTTCGGAGGGTCTAGGCCCTGGTGAATTTTTGTTATTTTTGGGGGTTAACTACGCGGTCTCTTCTTCTGAAGGAGGCTCTGTGTTTAACATGTATAAGTCATTCTGGACCTCGTCCCATTCTATTGATGGCCTCTCTGACATGCTTCTCCTGAATCTAATGGCGTATGCTAGCCAGGTTTTCCCTTTTTGAGCGACTTTAACTTCTCTGATTTTGTCCATGTATGCCCATACTTTTCTACCATTGTGGGGGAATTTTTGTTCATAGATAGTTGCCAAGATGGCGAAAGCCTGTAGCCAGTTGTCCCAATTCTGTTCTACCTGGGTGTTTCTGGCTATGGCTTTCTGCTCTATCTTTTTAGGAACCCTAAATGCATCCTTCCCTTTGCGTTGGGCTTCTATCAGTGAAAAGATCTCAATGAACTCTTTCGCCCATATGGCTTCTATGATTGTTTGGTCAATGATCCATGCTAAACACTTTTTGTATCTGTTCAATATTTCTGCTTGAAAATATTTAAGTTTTTCATCTAATTGGGAACTACTAATCATTACCGTGTCGGTGGGTTGTTGTTGCTTGCTCCTGACAGTCCTGGGGTATTTGTATTGGGGACTGACCATGCTTTTAAAGCACCCGTTGTGTCAGGAGCTGTCTTTGTTGGCGTAGTTACAACTGTGACGGCTGATGTTGGTGTTGTTGGCACCTGTGCTATTGGTGTTGCTGGCACTGGTGGTGCTGTAGCTGTTGTTGGTGGGGGGGTGTTAACTGTGATGTCTGGTACTAGTGGTAAGATGGGGTCTGCATTCCTGGACTCGGCTGTGGGAGGTGTTTGTTTGTCCCTAATTTCTAGCAATAAATGCTGCATCTCACTCGTACAATTTAGACAGTTTTTTGTTACCTTTTCCCATGCCTTCTGCAGACTTCCTTTTCTTTGCCTGTGTCGTCTCGCCCTCCTGCCTGGTTGGTATGGGGACCCCTTCTTTTGGTAAGCCGTACATATTTTCTCGGACCCAGGCCCAGCCGTAGTGCTCCGCTGCTTCCATGACTGCAAGCAAGTGGGGTGATTTCGGTTTCTGTGACGGTGCTGGAGGTTCCCGTGATTTTGCTTGGGACCCATGTCTTTTAGGTCTGCAAAGCTGAAATAGACACGGATGTCTGCGTCTGTGCGCTTTGTTTGTTTTTCTTCTGCGCTCGTTCGTGCCGGCCTTGGATCCTGCTTCTACTGTGTTCTCCCTGGGGTGTCCTCTGCTTCAGCGCGGTTTCTCGCCGCTCGCCTGTAGTTGAGAGTTTCTGAACAGGACAATGTTCAAAGGAGGGGAGAAAAGACGCTGCGTAAGCAGTGAACTTTTAAAGACTGCTAAAGAAGCAAAGTGTGGCAGACGCTGAGTGAACAGCGAACCTCCTATCAGTTTGGGTCCCCGTTCAGAGTCCACAAACAGATTGTGTTTTCTTAGAGCATTCTGCTCTTATTTATAAGACCCAGGGAAGCCCTGGGTCTTTGATGTGTATAGTAGTGGGGGGCTGTGCGCCAGCCCCCGGCTGGATAGCCGATATGTCTGGCCCCCTGAGGAGGGGGCAGGTCTTTGAACCTGGGCCCTGCGTGCCTGTTGGTTTTCCATAGGTGCTTAGCACCTTGTTGTTTGGAGGAAGGGCAAGGTACTTGTCACACCTCTCCCTTCCTCGGCATTGTATGACAGAGACTGCGTGTCTCTGCGCTTGTGGGGGAGAGGAGCAGGCATGGGGCAGGAGCTGCCCCTCTCCTAGCCTGCCGAATGGTAACATCATTTATTCTGCCTCGACTTGGGTGGCCCTGCATCATTGCCCAGAATCAGGGCATCCTGCCAGCCTCCGCATGTGTGGGCTGTGAACTGCTCGATGAACCAGCTTTCCAACCAAGACAATATTTATGGTTGCTGACAAACCCCCCAAATTGCCACTGCTACCAGAGGCAAGATGATCTAACGTTAACACCAGTGCTACATTGAGCAGATATAATGCAGCAGTATTAACCACTTTTGCGGAATATCAATTTCACTGTTTTTCTCGCCGTTTTTTTGCCACGTTTTTTACAACAAACATGTAGATGGTAGGTTGAGGTAAGGTATATAGAAAGAGGAAGGTCTGGGCGTAAGGGTGATGCAGGGAGCTTGTCCCCACAGTTTGTGGAAAGAAAAGCTTAAAAATGAGACATAAAAAGGGGCAAATTGCCATTTGGTAGAGAACAATGGTTAAAATTCATATTATAACATGGAGCAAACAGTTCTTGGCACAATCTGTATTATCTAAGAACGTATGTAGTGCGGCAAAATGAAACAGACTGTTTTTGTACTACTTTTTCTATTTAGCATAAAAATACATGTGTTCATTGCATTTCGTTTCATGTTACGTAGCAGGTGTAATAAATAAAACGCTTCATTTTTGCCCTGGTGAATATTTTCTTTTAAGTAATAGTTATTGCAGTCATAGCAAATAGAGTTGTTTGCTGTAGTCATTATTATCTATGCAGCCAAATGGGTTCCAAATTAATTTACTTGTTGTTTTGCACAAGGGCAACGTTTTTGATAATATGAAACATCTCATGGAATTGTACAATTTGTATTTGTATTTGTATTTATTTATTTGTATTTGTATTTATTTATTTGTAATGCGCACCTAACCCAAGGGTAGCCAGGCGCAGAGGCAGCAAGAGGGTTGCAAAGCTTCGTTACATACAGTGTGGTGACGGTCCAGCTAGGGTTACATTGCCGGAAGTATCACACCAAATAGGAGGGTAGAACATGTACATTAAAGGCAAAACTATAAACAGATTTACATTCAATGAGTAGGGGTAGAGCATGTACATTAGGGCAATACTATAAGCATATTTACATTCAATGAGGAGCCACATGGTAGTGGCGAATCTGGGTCTCTAAGAGTAGTTATGAGTCGAGAGATTTGAGCCAGTGGACGGTCGAATCCCTGTCCAACTACAAGCCCAGCCTATTTTCTGCACTTCTTCTCCAAATGCAATATGGCCAGCGACATAAGTGCATTTCTCCTGCACGTTATTGCTATTCCTCTCCCCTCTCCACAAAGATACACTATTGTCCTGCTTTAGAAACTCATCCCATACTCGCAAACCTTTCTTAACTGCTTTGGACAAGCTTATAACATGCTGTGCGTGGGGGTCTTTCAGGACCCCCACGTACAGGTAGCCCTTAAAAAGGGACAGCCTAATCGAAAACCATGTATAAAACAGGGGGTACAGCTCGTCTTGTATCCCGAGGCTTTGCCGGCCTAACAGTCGCAATCCAGCCTCCTTAACCAAGGAACAAGGCTCTTCATTAATTCACTGCCTTGATAAAGACCTGCTGGTCGAAACGTGTGTCAGCTTTTTCTTTGTGATCATCACTACTGGTGCTCAGAAAAATAATAGCAACTTCATG
The DNA here is from genome assembly GCF_040938575.1 of Ambystoma mexicanum. Classification (NCBI taxonomy): domain Eukaryota; kingdom Metazoa; phylum Chordata; class Amphibia; order Caudata; family Ambystomatidae; genus Ambystoma; species Ambystoma mexicanum. The sequence goes on along the minus strand of NC_090924.1, from coordinate 76,279,909 downwards.
CCAATAAAATCAACACTACAACCATTACCAACTACAAAGACTCATCTATTTGCCTGTGTTAGATGCACTACCTTAACTGGTGACAAGTGAAGTCCAGCAGCAAGACAGCCAAGGATCTTTACCCCCGTTTTATACATATCCTACCGGACGGGACTCTTTGAGCATTATCCCGCAGGAACCCCTGACCGCACAACATGACGCATCATAGAAGACAGAACAAGATCAGCGCAGTGGTCCATCGTTCCTCGAATGCTCTTGCCTCTACCCTTCTAATTAGAAAACCGTGTGCTCAAAATTAAATGTTGCCAAAAGCAAATTGTCTCAGAACTTACCCAACCGCACTGCACCTCCACCCAACCATTTCTACTTCATTCAAGGGTAAACGTGTCCCTTGCTTTCCAGTGTCCAATTCAGTTTCCAAAAAGCATGAAGGTTTTGTCAGGTCTTCACATTTCTCCTGAGCAGCCAAAAGTGCCCCCAACCACCAGCCATGGCCCTGAACTCCCCCACTATTCTCCGGCACTCGTGGGATCCTGCAGCCCCCACAACCGAAGGCAACCTTCAATCTTCCCCTACACCCCCTTCCACTAAAACACGTGCGCCCCCGCCCATCCCTTTCGTTGGCCATGCCTGTCCTCTTGCCTTCTTCTGCCTTCAGGCATCCTCACTATGGACCCTTCTAGCCATTTACCCTGCTCTTTGCCCCTTTTTTATTACCTCACTTGCCTGCTATTGTATTGCATTGTATTTATTAATTTCTAAAGGCCTTACACCTAACCCCTTTACAAAATTAATGAAACAGTACAATAAAGATATGGTAGAAAAGACAATTACTGTAAAGACAAAAGAAACAAACAAGTCAAAAGCAACCATGGAAACAGGAAAGGGTTAAGAAGATCCAGTCAAGCTGTCAGTATGAGGGTCTGGCAAATTGAGAATACCTGCATGACAAAAACATTTTTAGAATAGAATAGATTCGGTCAGCTCAGCGGGCACTGGAAGGTCATATGAAATAGGGGTCTCACATCAACAAACAATAGAACGCAGCTATACCCCACAAACAAATCGGCCTACCTGCACACATAATCTCATACCCAAGCTCCACCACCGCCAGAATGCAAAACTCTGAGGTCAACCGCCTTGCTGCACACACTCTACTGACCTCACACAACCCCTGCATCAAGCCTAGCATTAGAATGCAGCTACACACCACATAAACTGCACTGGCTGCACACATACTGAGTACACCCAAGTACTATTTACTACCCTACTCTCTCCACTGAACTGGAGTATGGTAAACGTCTTCTATGTATCCATTTCAACATGGCACTTTTACCTCCGGGCCCAATGTACTGCTCTCGTTGGGGGCGATGTGTTCACATTCTAGTTCTTCATTTTGGCCATGCTGCTGTCTGGGCCTGTGCATGTATCTCACTCTGAGAGCAACAAGATGAGTGAGATACAGGCTACCTCTACCTTTGACACTTTTAGGCATATGTGGAGAACCTCAGAAGTATGGACATGTTAATTAGTCTGTCTTCATATGTCAGGTCAATATCTCAAACTGGTAAAACAAAAGTTTATTCATCATATAGTGAAATTTTTAAAAACAAGTAGAGTCAACTCTACCAACAATTTAGTTATATTCAACTCATATAAAACACTTGTAGGTTGATCATAACATCAGTTCCGTGAGGTCAGTATAAGGTGACTTAGTGTGTTGTATTATTCCAATACACTTCTGTAAGTCGACACAATTGGTGTTTCCAGCATGTGAGATGTCTGCAAAGCAATTACAGAGGTTTCATATGTATTGCATCTCTCATGCTTTCATCAGGACTGGTGAAAGTGTGAACACGTTCTGGGTCTGGCCCCACACTGGTTCTATTTCTGACGTAGCTTCTGGTGTCTTAGGCTGTTTCTTAATTAGGACTGTCTTGAGTACAGTGTTGACATTTGTTTACAGGTATCTCTGTGCTTTACTTGTCGTAGGTATATTCACTGGTAAGAGGTTGATGTCTGCTTGTGCCGTAGGTGCTCTTGTTAGATTTTGCAGAAGCCGCTAGTCAATGCTCTTATGTCCGACTGAACTGAATTTGCGCATGTGTGATCGGGCGTATCTGTGTCCTTCACAACCATTATGTATTCATTTGTTTGTCAACTGGGAAGGCCCCTGCTGTTGCGAGCCCCATTTCAGGCCCCTGAGAAGTTTTTGCCATTGCAACTATTAGATGAACACTGTTTGGCACTTCTTTCCATCCTGGCCTTGGCTGCTTAGAGCTTTCTGACCGTCAGCAAAACAAACTTCAACCAAATGTCCATAGCTCAGAAATGCGGCCTAGCACACTAGCATGGCAATCTCTGCAGCCTTTAGCAATGGTGGATTTTAACATGGCAGGACTCTCGTTCAAAACAAACTACACCTACTAAAACGCAAGCCAAATAAATCTCAACTACTCACCTTTATCTAATAATATACGTGCTGTGAAAAGAATGCAGAGAGATGCTTTGCTGCACCTGTGTTTTTCTATGCAGCACATAGCCTGAACAATCCCTGAAGTGTGGCAAAACTACAAATACTCTAACTACAATGTCACACCATGGAAAGGACGGGACCCCTATGTCACTACCAGAGCTCTGCTGCCTGTTTAAAGGAGTTTTCTAATCCTGTACTTGCGCACAACTTTAGGATGCTGGACTTGCATATTTACACTCCTGTCTTTTTCATTTGACCATATTCCCTACATCCGCCTTCCTAGGCCTCTTGGGTAAAGAGATGCTGTTTTGGAAGATGGTGGACTACTCCATGTTTGGGTGCAGATGGAGCACATCCTATAAGGAGTGAAGTGTTAAATAATGTTATGGGATGCTCCTGGAAAAGGGGAAAGAGTGGTTATGTTATTTTATGTGACCTGTGATCCCTAGGAGAGCCAGTTGGCTTCCAGTTGTTGGTTAGACTTCAGATGACTATTTGTTTAGAGGAGAGAATATTAGGCTGTGGCAATAAGGAGATATTTCTCTGGAGTGAGAGGGGCGCGCGTGGAGTGATAGTATTAGGACCAGGATCTGAAGTGGTTGCAATGATATTTTGTTGAATGGTGCTGATTGTTTGGGCAAAAAAGATACGTATGTTACTTAATTCTACAGATGATTTGAAGGGATTGGTCAGCGGATTGATTCTGAAACTCAGCCTCATTCTGCGTTTGATGGTATTCACTGAGTATTTCCGCAGAAAAACCAACCAACATGGTAACCGTCACCACCAGTCAGTCTGGCGGATTTACTGCTGGCTTACACATTCCAGCATGGCAGTGTTTATCCCTATCTTTGCAGTCTATAGGGCCGCATTGGGAATTTGCGGATAGTAAATCCTCCACTTCATGGTCAAACTCGTAGTTTGGCGGTGCAGTAAAAATAGCAGTAATTTCGTTAGCGCCACCGTACCACCAAACTTGTAGTGTGGCGAGGTTGGTTCCATGTGATAATATCCCCGCAAAAATATCGCCATACAAAAATGTTGCCATATTTTTGCGGCGATATTACCCCATGGAACCTGCGGGGGACACCCCTGCAACCCCCATATATTTTAAAAGGGGGACGGGGGACACCCCCGCAACCCCCCCACCCATTTACCCCATAAATTATCCCCACCAAAAATATCGCCTATGGCCGTTCCCGACGACCATATGTACGGCGATATTTTTGGTGGGGATAATATTACCTGATACCGCGAGGTTGTGTGTGGCAGGATATTGTGGTAATGTTGGTGTGCGTCTTTGGTGAGGTCAGGTAAAGTGGGGTGCAAGCAGGGCTCAAGTCGAGGGACTATGTGGGTTAACGGTGTCCGCCCACATTTGACCACGGCCAGGAACCAAATCCAGGTCGCACGATTTGGAATAAAGACACTTAGCCACAAGACCACACAAATTGCACATCAGCAGACCCGTGAAACGCTGTGTATTGACATTCTCCTAACAAATGATGTCTTTTGTTAAAGATTCTTCGTTCTAAAAGGTGCGCACCTTGTATATTTATCTGGCATTCTAATAATAAAACCTGTTCTCTTGACAAATGCTTTCTTTGGTCGGTGCACTTTCTCAGTCGTAAATGGCCTTTAAATGGAAGCTGCATATTTCGTGTTGGGATTGGTTGAGTTACTGTGATGTCACTTTCCTAAGCGTGTGTCAGAGTCCTCCACGTTTTTTATTTTATTTATTTTATTTATTTATTTTTATTTAGGACATGAGTCCTGGTTGCAAGAACGATGGGAAGTAGGAGAGTTTCTCCCAGGGATGGATGTTGTTGAATTTCAGGTGGGAGTGAGTTCCAAAGCACCAAGCCTCCAAGACTGAACAATCAACGGCTCATTATTTTATTTCCAGGAAGATGGCGCATTCATCAGTTATTTATTTATTTATTAAAAATGCTTGTATACTGCGCCACATGCCCATGGGCCACAGGGCGCGCACATACAACAAACAAACAAACACAGCTTAATGAACCAAGCTTATGCCTGCTGGATTTAAGAAGCCAGTTGGGATATGGGGAATTGTGTACAGCCTTTTTGTGAGGTAGGCTGCTCATTTGGCATAGTCCGGGTTGGAAATTACTAGAACAATTATGTCAAACACCTTTTGTTTGTGTACTAGGTAGTATTCCGATAATGATATCCGCTTGTTATATAGACTTTCATGTCTGATTCCCCAGCTTCCAAGCACTGAAATAATTGTTATTTTTACCCAATTTTATAGTACTCAATGTATTTATTTGTATGTTTTATTTTATTTTGTATTTGGTTTAAAAAAGATAAAACTTGTGCAATTTAAAACAAACACTTTAAAACAAACATTCATCATTCCATGCACATAAACCCATTATACATTATACCAATGTGAATAGTATACACATATTTATTGATTTCGGAAGAACAAAGTGCTGAGTCTGCCTTGCCGGAATTCGAACCTGTGACTGCAGGTTGCATTCAGATATCTGGGGTGAGTGCTGAATTCTCTGTGTTTGCTTACTTACTGTGGTAAAATGGGTGGTAGCATACACAGGTAAGTTAACAGGTGGAGGAAGTAATTTGTTACCACGGCACTGATGTGGGGTTTGCGGGTTAAGTCTGTGTTCATGGAAAGCCCTGGCTTTTTACTGGCTTGGGGCATGAGCTGCGAGCGGGGAAACCAAGACTAGTGCCTGCAGACCCTAATATATAGAACATGTAGGCATGTATAATATAGTGTAGTGGTTGCTGCACTATAGTTAAGTTAAGTATCGGGATCCATAGGAAACCCGAAAAATGAATTGCTAATAACTTTTGACCCAAAAGATGAATTTGGTAGAAATTTTGGGAAAGATCTGTTAAAAAATAAAAAAGTTATTAAGAAAGTGAAAAAATTGTGTTTTAGCTTACTCCCCATTCATTTTCCCATAGAGGAAAAGCCAAAATTTCTGCGCAGCACACACCAAATCCACTGGATGGAATTAGACCAGGTACGAAACAACTGCGGCACGAGGCATTGACTCGAATTCCAGGAGGGGTCTGGTGTTATTGCGTCCAGTAGTTGTTTAAATATTTGACAGAGAAAGGAGAGCTCCTTCTCCCAAAATTATAACTATATCTCCAATGGAGCTTTGTAGGTGAGAGGGTTTTCAGAAATGAAAATCTGTATTTTTTTTTTTGTTCGATGCAAGAGATAACCTTGGTTATTGCAGGAATAACTGCGGCTAGCCGAAAACAAAAAGTGGAACAAACTCCGTTTGGCGGGGGTAAAAGGATACATGCCATCAGGCTAGAGGTGGGAAGGGGAAAGAGAACACCAAGTGAAAGTGGTGAGTTGGGGGTCTGGAGACCAAGTTCAGAGTGTTGGGATGAGTCTATCCCACCCCCATAGGCGCTTTAAGGTGAGGTGAATCCTGTATGAGGTTGTGTAGTGGACAAGGGGGAAGAGGACCGTGCTTAGAAACTCGGCATGAATATAATGGAGCAGAAATCATAGATGCATAGATTTGGCGCGCACCTAGAGCAGGACACCATTTTGTAGTTATGGCAGGCACACCGTTTGCATGGCAGCGCGGCACAACTTTTAGCTCAATGGAAAATCTCGAATACTCCCAGAGCATTAAGACTGAATGATCCTGCATGGCCTGTTCTCACGGAAGCTTCCTTGCGTCTTTTCACTGTTGCAATTACATAGTATCACCGGGAGGAATGTGCCCTGCAAGGCTGTGAGACAACACCAGGTTCCTCACAGTGCCCATTCATCACAGCCGAACTGTTAGCGGACCTCTAACCCCCACCCAGCCAACCCAGAGCCATGGCCCACACCATTGACCTGATCCCTGCACCGCTGCATTCTATGATAGTGAACGACCCCCACCCAATTGTAAACCTACTGACCATAAATGATCTAAGCGTGTGCGACTGTTTCACCTCATCACATAAATACATCCTTTGTAACACGAGGTACAGGGAGGGATACATTATAGATCAAAACAAGGGTGGAAACCTTGAGTGCGAGAGGAGCGCTAGCAACAAAGCTCAGAATGTGTGGGTCCGTATGACTGTATTTCCTCTTCCCTTCCCCCTGGTACCCATCCCAAGCCTCCCAGGTACATGCCATAGTAATGTAGTAGTAGGCTTAGTGTATTAGAACAGCTTTTGATAAATGTAACTTATGAGAGACCTGACCTTCACTCTGTGGAGAGATGAGCCCAGCTGACCCACTTGGGAACTGACAGACGGCGAAGAAGCAAATCAATTGTAGCCTGGCATCCCCTCTAGAGCAGGCCCATGTATAGGGCCTCACCAATGAGAGGCGCTAATTTTTACTGTTTATTGATGAAGCGTTAGTGCCTTTTAAGACTCTGCTTGTACTAGTTTGGGCCAGAACGTTCTTGAGCTGCAGAGTCCGTTGCTGATACCTTTGTATTCAGTACAATTAAACCTTGTTATCCTTGCAAGATATCTCTTGGCTTCTTTGCCTAGCAGGTTGCATTCATTATGGCGTGAGTGTAACAGGGACTTGCCTTCAAGAGCTCAAATGTTTTTGCACAACCGCGCCTATTCAGTGGGTAACCACGGTTATAAAAGAAAACGCAATTGGGAATGAAAGTGTGTCACACAAAACAAGGTTTGGGGGAATGAGAGAGGGCTAGGGAGGGAAAGAGGACCTGAGGGAAGTGGGGGGGGGCATGTCAAGAGGAAGGGGGCACTTGGTGAGGGCCTGGGAGGGCAGGGAAGAGTTTTGGATTCTGCATGCTTTTTACGGATAACCACAGTTATTTTCTGGTCCCTATCGACAGCCACAGTTATTTGTCGTACATTGCCACTATAATTGTGATTATGAGAAACAGGTTTTTTTAAATGGAGTGAGTTAAAAAAAATTACAATATTACAAACAAAACATGGAATCTTACAGCTACAGCCAGTAGTGTTTTAAAATATACAGTGAGCACGGGCGAATGCCATGCCGAAAGACATTTATAGTGGTCCGAGTAGAAGGCCGTGGCCACCTAGTGGGTCGAAAAGAAACATATTGTGGTTACATGTACAGTGAAAACGGACGAAGGCTGTGGCCGAAGGTCATGGCTAGTGGCCCAGTAGCGTTTTAAAATATACAGTGGCAAGGCAGAAGGCTTGCACACTGGCCAGGATGGAGTCCTCTGACTAATGGGCACAAAAGACATGTATGGTGGCCACCGCCAAAGACTGTGGCCACTTACTGGGTCCAGAAAAAACATATTGGTGGAACATGTACAGTGGAAGCGGTCAAAGGTCATGGCCACTGGCTAGTGGCTCGGTAGTGTTTTAAATATACAGTGGGCATGGCCAAGTGCCATGATTACTGGCCAGGGCCAAAGGCCCTGTCTAGTGGGCCCAAAAGACATGTATAGTTGGCACGGCTAGTGGGTCCAAAAGAAACATATTGGGGACATGTACAGTGGCCACGGCCAAACACTGGCCATGGTTGAAGGCCATGGCTAGTGATGGGTAGAAAAATTATGGCATAGCAAAAGCCTTGAAATTCACTGCAAAATCTTTAGTTAAAGTGCAGTTAAGTTTAGCCGATTTAACACAACAAATCCCTTGAAATTCAGCAGATGTGGGAAGTCATTATGAGCTTAAATCGCCGCATTCCCATTGCAAAGCTCATGACCACATACACATTATAAGAGAAGTGAATCACAATGACATACCAAATGGCATTATGGGGGAAATAACATTATGGGGGACATAAACAGGAGCGCGCTGAGTTAAGCTGGTAATGTCTTCCCACATCCGTTCAATATCAAGGGTGTGTTGCGTTAGTTGCGTTAAATCTACTCAACTTCACTGCATGTTAACTAACATTTTTCATTGAAAATATATTGGACCTCATTACACGGATGGTGGTAAGGATTTACCGGTACCGGTAAAATACCGGTACCGGTAAATCCTTAGCGCCTTACTACGAGGTCCTTTTGCGGGTTGGGGGATTTAACGCCTGCTTTTTGCAGGCGTTAAAAACCAACCCGCAAAGGGACCCAGGCAGCTAATTACAGTACCGCAATTTGCGGTACCGTAATTAGCGCCTTCCCCATTCCCATTGAGCCCTATGGGCCAAAAATGGGAATGGGGAAGGGCAATGGTGGAAGGGGGAATTACCGCCCCGCCAACCTTGGAATGGGGCGGTAATTCCCCTTTCCGCCAAGGCGGTGCCGGTATTTTACCGGCATGAACCATGGCGCTAATAGCGCCATGGTTCTCCGCCATCCGTGTAATGAGGCCCATTGTGATCAAACGGCAAGGAAGCCGCGAAACGCGTCAGTGCCAGGAATTTGTTACCATGGAATGGGAGCATCGGATAAACCTGATGATTTTATTTACAATGCTTCTGCTGTGCGTTATACGTTCGGAAAGAACGTCTATTAAAGTAAGTGTGTTTTTGCAAAAAAAGCGGATCCTGATGTCTTAATTGCCGACCACGGAGAGTGCTGCTCACCCGACAGACCTGGGATCAGTTTCAAGAGATATATATAAATATATATATATATATATTAATCAGTCATATCAGTGAGTGACAGTTATGAAAAGGCAACAATATTGAGTGACCCATCCATGAAAGATAGAACAGTAGAACAACACTGGTACACTATAGGCGTACAATAATCTTTCTCCGTATCATAAATTATTCGTATAGGTTTTCATGGCTGCCAAGCGGCCCCATGTCATGTGTTCACAAAAGTGGCGGTTGTTGGTATTTTGCCCATGTCATAAGTGACACTTTTAGCCAGTCCTAGCTTTTCAATTTTTATGCTGGGATATACATTTTTGTTCCTATGAATATAAGTCTTGGGACTGTGTTGAGGGCCACACTGTTGCGGGCACCTGGGTAGAGAAGCATGTCTTCCGCGTGATTCAGGATTGCACTTTTGTGGGCAGTGGGCACAAAAGGATGGCAGAGATGGGCTTGAAACACTGTGCTTCAGGAGCACTGTAACTTTCAGTAGCCCACAGAAGGTTCCATGTGTTAATATCCCGCAAGAATATCGCCATGCAAGAATACTGCCATATTTTTACGGTGATAATAAGCCATTGAACCTGCGGGGGACAGCCCCGCAACCCCCTTTTATTTTTAATGGAGCTGGGGACACCCCCGCAACCTCTGGTCCCATTTACCCCATAAATTATCCCCACTAATAATATCACCTATGGCCTTAGCCCACTACCATATATATAGCAATAACATTGGTGGGGATAACATTACCTGATACCCCATAGAATGGCTCTAGTATGCCACGCGGTTGTTAGCGGAAGCCTGGGTTCCAGGGTGCCATGATGTTGACGCAGCTTGGATCTAGAGCTCTGCTCTGTTGCGGGTTAGTGCTGGGTCCTAGAAACGCCTTCTTCTTAGTCTAGCGGCGCAGTTGCGGGAAAACATAGCCCCCTTGCCGAATGAACCATGGGGGGTGCAAAAGGGGAAGGAAAGTGTGGGCAGCATGGAAAAAGTTTTTCTTGACGGCTCCTCCCCTATAAGTGACCGGTCAGCATGGGGGGGAACTTTCAGGTATGTAAGGTGGCTATTCTAAGAGCCTGTGTAGAATTGGAAAAAGGGGCACAAGAACGTTCTGGAGAAATGAATGGAGGGACGCAGTACAACCTTCTTTCCCTAGATATTTGTTTAAGCTATACCCCGTGGCAAAATTTGATGCCAAGTTTCCAGGCAATGTCAAGCTGGGTGACCAATTGCAGGATTTGATTGGCCAGCATAATTTCACACCAGATGAGGTCACACTGCCATTCCTGGGTCCTTACTTGTTTGGGCCTCAATTGGACTGATTTTTGGAGAAGTCCTTAAAGGATCAGAAGCATGCCTTGCCATATAGGGAAAAGGGCTTTCCTTTACATCCAAACCGCTGTCAGAAGTAACTCAACGCCTCCCTCAGCTCAAGCTGCAAGGTGTTCCTTTCGGGCAAGAAGGAGAGGTTCCTCAACCCCCAGAAACAATTCAGCAGAGCACGTTCCCCAAACCCAGCCCCTCCAAAATCATGACTATCAGTGAGGCCGAATCTAGCGGTGGAGGGACTCCTTCTCCATTTCTCCAAGGCACGGGCAGACGTTGGTGCACTATGGACTTCTATCGGATTCCCACCGAGGGCAGGAAGGTGATCACCCTAATCCTGAAGAACAACCTAAAGAGAATTTCCTTGCTATCAAATATTAAAGGCTTTCCTGAAAAGAGAGCAATCGTGGAGGTTCCTGTCTCTTTTGTTTCTGGTCAAGAAACCGTCAGGTGAATTGAGGCCAATCTTGGACCTGAAGAATCTGAATAAATTAATTTTGTACCACCATTTTCGAATGGAAATTTGCAGCAGGGAACTGGTTGGGGTCATTGGTCCTTGAAGACACCTACCTCCATAAACCGATTCCGAAGTTATATCAGAGATACCTCAGATTAACGGTAGCAAGCAAGGTATATCAATTTCAAATACTCCCATGCGGTCTGGCTTCAGTGTCCAGCAGTTTCACCAATGTTCTGTCTCCTGTTGTGGGTTTGCCTCATGGAGAAGGAATGTCCATCTTTCCTGAAGCACCGCCTTCTCCATACCATCAGAGTTTGTGCAGTCTTGGAGGGTCACAGCTTCAAAATGAATTGGAAATGCTCCAGCCTGAGCCCCTTGCAGGTCCTCCAATGAATTAGGGTGCGGTTTCGGACAGAAGTGGGGAAAGCCAGGCTCCCATTGGCAAGGATAAGAACTCTCCAGGAACATCTTGGCCCCTTGTTGTAGAAGGACAGTGTCAGCAAGGATATGCTGTTGCTTCAGGGGGACATGGCAGCCGGCATGGCATGCGTCCCATGGTCACGGTTTCATCTGAAACCCCTCCTGTTCTATCTGTAGGAATGTTGGTGACTGTCTTCAGGAAGTACAACAGGCTAGTCCCTGTCACAGAAGACATCAAGAAGCACTTGCTCAGCTGGTACAACAGCAAAAACTGGTTGAAAGAGATCATCTTGTATTTCCAGGCCCTTCTTTTGAAAACCAATGCCAGCAGAAGAGGGTGGGGAGCACCCTGGGAGAGCAATCCACCCAAGCTCTTTGGTCAAGGTCGAAGGCTCCAAAATCCTCGAATTGGAAGGAACTGAACGCCATTTTAGGAGGCCTGTTGCGTTTTCAGCTACTGGTTGACGGTTAATGGATTTTGGGGAGGACGAACAACCAGGTGGCCAAACCTTACGTTAATAGGTAAATGGATTCCAAGTGCACGCCCCTCCCTCACATGGCAGACCAAATGTTTGCCTGGGCACAACTGCACTTGTAAAACCTACAGGCATCCTATACTCCTGGCAAAATGAACCAGACAGAAGACAGCCGGAGCTGATTCCTCCCCTCATCGTCAGACTTCTGTCTCCGTCTGAGGATCTTTGTGCCTGCATAGTGAAGCAGTGTGGCTCCTCAACGATGGATCTCTTTGCCACAGAAGAAAACGTGCTTCTTCCCTGGCATGCAGCCCTCTGACCAGGGCACGTGATTTGGATAGTGTATGCCCTATCAATGCTGTGGCCCAGGGAGCTGTTGTAAGCCTGTCCTCCCATCCATTTGTTCATGAGGTGCTCAGCTATACCAGAAGGAGTCGGCTCATCAAATCCTGATTGCCCCCCATTGGACCAGGATGGCCTGGTTTTCCCTTTTCAGTCCATGAGCTTCATGGCACCCATTAGTCTCCCAGTTCGGTCAATGTCCTCTATGGTCTTCCCTCTCCGGACTGCTCAGCGACTTAAGTTGACCGCTCGGGAGCTGAATTCAGCACTCTTCTCGCCATGGGCATATCAAATGATGTCGCGCTTGAGATTCAGTAATTCAAAAAACCATCCACACTAGAGGCAAACAGAGGGCATGAGGCCTCATTGTGTAAATTGTGTCTGCCCAGGACGTTTCTCCTACAGAAGGGGATGTGTGGAAGATTTTGGACTTCATCGTAGATGGTTTCAAAATGGGCTTGTCAACTGGTATGCTCCACACTCAATGGGCAGCCATCAAGGGCTGTCGAGATCATGCGCCACCCTGGCAGACATTAAACCGATAGTCACCCATCTTCACCACATCTTTGGGCTACACAAGCCCTCTAGAAAAGAGAATCAGCACAAGTGGAGCCCTTCGCTTCTGCTGTGGCAGCTGCAGTTTTGTTCCATTTTAAACAATGAAACCGTGGCCATCCCATTTGCATCCTGGATAACCATCTTTCTGGGAGCAATCGCGTCAGCTAGATGCTTGGGAGAGCCAGGATTTTTGTTAAGGATGGAGTATTGCCTGCAGTGGTGTAACTTTGCTGAAAATGTTGTGGGGAACATGACATCTGAAGAAAAGGTGCCCAGGCCAAATGAATGGGGACAAAATGGTGTGCCATGAATGTTGGGGGGGACAAACACCCCTGTCTCCCCCCCTAAAATTACAACTATGCTTGCCTGGGGTTTACCGAGGACATAGAGGTCTTTCGCACAGGCCCGGGACAAATTACACTTTAAGTTTTTTCCCACTTTCATCTCAAACAAGAGGCGTGTTGCTCATTCTAAGGTCGGGGGCGGGGGGGTGAACCCGATGGTTGGAGAGAATCACCCGCCGCATATGGGTAGGGAGCTCAGGATCTATCTTGGCAGAGCAGCTGTATTTCGGGATGCAGAAGCCCTGTCTGTCTCATCAGTAGGTTCAGCAAAGGGGAAGAACCTATCTACGGTGATTGTCAGCTGATGGATCAAAGATTCTCTGAGCATCTACGATGCAAAAGCGCAGGAGGCTCTCCCAGGGTTAGTGCAGGGTTGCTCCACCAGAGGGATGGCGGCCTCGTGGGCAGAGGCACAAGGAGAATCAATTCATGGTATCAGTAAATCAGCGACCGGCTAATCCCTGGACACCTTCATCCGGCCCTGCAGACTCAGGCTCAGTGATTCACTTTGGCTGATTTTTGAGGAGGTGTCCTGAGGGCCGGTGCAGCATGGTTTTAATAAACAGGGAGCACGCGCATCTTCGACTGGTGCCCGGTCTTTGTTAGACGGCACATGTATTGATACCGCTTGTGAGATCTTCATAATGCAAGGCAGGGTCATGCAACCTTTGGCTTTCCAGATGTTTCAGACTACAATTCCCATGATATCAGGCGATTGATTACGCTGCTTAGGGATGATGGGAGTTGTTGTCCAAAACATCTGGCAAACCAAAGGTTACAAACCCCTGATGTAAGGACTGTGACGATGACGCAATGCCAATTTACATAGGGTAATCATCGTTATATGCCCAGTTCTCCTGAATCGTCACAGTCCTTAGGAGTTCCTCAGGCCATTCCCTTTTTTGGGTGCATGGCTGTCTTAGACTGAAAACACAGAAGGGGGCAGGGGTGGCGGGAGCTTATATCTCTTAAAGGGAACTGAGGGGAGAAAAGCTTGTATTTTGCTGCCCTCTGGGGTATCTGCCAGGGAAGACGGCGGGCCTTCATAACACAAGGGCCTTGGCAACTCAGGAGAACAAGCTGCAATGGCGTTTACTCTACGTGATCTGGCATGAAGTAAAAAGCCAGGCGTGGCTTCAGGTGCCACTCATGACATGGGGTGACTTGGAAGCCAATTGCGAAAAAAGTTCAGCCCGGTCCTCCCCAGTGAGATAGATATGCTTTACCCGGACACGCAATGGAAGCCATGGCCTTCACCAAATGCGGATTCTCTCTCCACGAATGCAAAGTCTGGATCCAACCGGCTGCATAAAGTACAGGGACCTCCTGCTACTTCTTCCATTGGCCTCGCTGGTCTTAAACTTGTGTCTTGCCCCATCCCTCACCAGGTACACCCTGGCAGCCCAGCATCCTCTACTGGGAATATGTTTCCCAGTGCCCATTTACTACATGCGGTTAAAGGAGCCATTTTATTTTAATTAAAGTCACACTGGCCATTGGTGAATTGTTTTATTTACTGCATCACCTAATCATACTGGGTTTAAACTCCAATGCAACTTTACACATACCCCCATACTCAGACTCGCTCCCCTTCAACCACCCAGTACCTTTGCAAGTGTTCGTTTTATTGCTTGTAGCGCACACCTATATCGAGAACAGAAGAGTGATTTGTCTCGGGAGGATAGCTCAGGGGCTCGCCTTGGAAGCAAGATGGCATGAGCAACACACGTTCAATGCCCGGGTCCACGCTTAGAAACCTCTTGGTATTAAGCGCGTTATAAATAACCAATTGCAATGGGAGGAAGGCAGCACTGGGCTTGGCGTTTTATACATCATCACAGTATTGTTGGTGGAGGGAGAGAGGGATTTCTATTTGCCCAGCAGTTATTATTGAAAGAGCCACGTCTTTAGTGTTTTCCAGGACTGGGGAATGGGGGCGGGCATTTCAAGCCTTTACCAGGATTGAGTTCCAGAGGGTCAGGGCATGGCAGGAGAAGAACCACTTCCGGGTCTTCTTCTTACAGGTTACCTTAGACTCCAGCTTTTTGATATTGTTGCTAGCTGATGTGTGACACCCTCCAGAGGCATGGAGGTGTGCTGCCAGGTATGTTTAATGTATTCCTGGAGATGTGCAGGAGCCGGTGAAGCTTGCACAGTGTTGGTGTTCCGTTCCAGATTGCTTTGTAGGTAATACATGGGGTTTTTAATGTATTGCTGGAGGGGAGCGAGAGCCGGTGAAGCTTGCACAGTGTTGGTGTTCCGTTCCAGACTGCTTTGTAGGAGCTACATGGAGTTTTTAATGCATTCCTGGAGAGGAGCGGGATCGGTTGAAGCTTGCACAATGTTGGTGTTCCTTTCCAGACTGCTTTGTAGGTGGTACATGGAGTTTCTATTGTATTGCTGGAGGGGAGTGGGAGCCGGTGAAGCTTGCACAGTGTTGGTGTTCCGTCCCAAACTGCTTTGTAAGTAGTACATGGAGGTTTAATGTTTTGCCCGAGGGGAGCGGGAGCCAGTGACGCTTGCACAGAGTTGATGTTGGGCTCCAGATTGCTTTGTAGGTGGTACATGGAGTTTTTAATGTATTGCTGGAGGGGAGCCGGCAAAGCTTGCACAGCGTCGGTCTTCCGTTCCAGACTGCTTTGTCAGTGATGTATGGCGTTTTTAAGGTATTCTTGGAGGGGAGCGGGAGCCAGTGAAGCTTGCACAGTGTTGGCGTTCCATTCCACACTGCTTTGTAGGTGATACATGGGGTTTTTAATGTTTTGCTGGATGGGCGTTGGAGCTGGCGAAGCTTGCACAGCGTTGGTGGTCCGTTCCAGACTGTTTTGTAGGTGGTAGGTGGAGTTTTCAATGTATTGCTGGAGGGGAGCGGGAGCCAGTGAAGCTTGCACAGTGTTTGTGTTCCGTTCCAGCCTACTTTGTCGGTGATATATGGAGTTTTTAAGGTATTCTTGGAGGGGAGCGGGAGCCTGTGAAGCTTGCGCAGTGTTGGTGTTCCATTCCAGGCTGCTTTGTAGGTGATACATGCGGTTTTTAATGTTTTTCTGGAGGGGTGTGGGACGTGGCGAAGCTTGCGCAGTGTTGGTGGTCCATTCCAGACTGCTTTGTAGGTTGTAGGTGGAGTTTTCAATGTATTGCTGGAGGGGAGCATGAGCCAGTGAAGCTTGCACAGTGTTGGAGAGATATGGCCAACTTTGCAGGCTCCTGTTTGCTTCTGCACTTATCCGCTCACTTTTTTGCCCTCTTCCATTACCCCGAAGACCACGGTCCGGCTAGCTCTGGCAGGGGCACAATTCGCCATTATCCAGACAAGCCTCGGTGTCATGTGGCCACTATGGTAAGGATGGGCACAGTAAAAGAAAATACTATTTGTATTTATTTTATTTATAAAGCGCAGCCAGGCCCGGGGGCATACGGGCGCGTAAATTAGATCTGGTTGCAGTTACAATTAAAAGCAGTCAACAAAGGGTTATGTTACAGTTACAGGTATGTACATATTTAGTGTTGCAGGTGCATATAAACATGATCAAAGATGTCATACATACATAGTGTACAATCAGCGGACAATCACAATAGGAGCAGTAAGTTAGGCTGTCATAGAGTCCATGTTGTGAAGCCAACACTTCACAACATAACATACCATCTTTTCTATGGCTATTCATGGGTGAAGTCCTTGTTTTTCTTACGATCGGACATGTAGCTTTAGGAAATGAGTCAATGGAGGGTCATAGCCTTTTCAGGTGGAATGCCACCCTTGGGGTGGGACCACGCCTGATTGGCATGTTTTTGTTGTTGTTCCTTTAATGGCATCCCAAGCTGAAACACAATGGAATGCAGCCTACTGCCATTGCCAATGCTTATGATTAATTGAAATATTTCCATCCATCACTCTTCAGAGTTTAATAAGTTGCCCGGTACCGAGTTTACTATCCCTAGAGTCCTAAGCTGTGTCTCGCTAAAGATGCCAAATTCGATCGAAACATGCCTGTGCTCGGTTGGGTTGTCATTGGAATTGTTATCATGGCCTAGGTGTCTGGGGTGGGCCGGCCTTTGATCTGTGGAAGCAGCCTGGTTTGCTTATGTATGTTCCTCGGTGGCAATCGCACAGTAGACATACAAAAAGGATGACTTGGAATGCGAAGTTGCCAGTGCTTATGATTAATTCAAACTCTCTTCCATATCACAGCAGGGCCTTTTTAAGTGCCACTGTCAGATATCGTAAGGGTGCCCCCATTCAACACGAGACGTGGCACGCGCGATGAACTGAAACTGCGCTCCCAGCTATAACCAATAAAACACAAACACACACAATAATCAAGGTTTAATGAGCAGTGGGACTGGTGGGTGCCCATCAGTTTAAATTGCAAGGGATGGAATCCTCCTTCTTCTCTTATAGGCCTTCCCTTAGGCCTCTACGCCTAAGCCTCACTTATAGCAGTCACACATTTTTTTCTTGGATACAAATCAAATGGTGACCTATGAAAGTGTGGGAACAATCGATGGGGGAAAGTTATTTATGTGAAAGCTGGATATGAGTTATAGATTGGTGCATTTTAAAATGTATACATTTGGTTATGATGCTGAGGCAAGCAGTGTAGCTCCCCGGGGAATAGCTTCAAGCTGCATTGCAAATGGCGACGGGAAACTGGAAAACTGCACTCTTGGACACTTTATGCTAATTATGCGGCCCCTGTGCCTGAGACATTGCTCGTGGAAGTCAAATGTCACCCCTCTTAATTACTTGCATTCAAGGGACAAATTCAAGTTTAATTGTATATCAGCCACATTGTATTATGCTTTCTTATGTGAACTGTTTTTTAAAAGCCTCCTTTACTGTGAGGCACTTGAAGCTATATAAAAGCCCAAAAACATATAACATTGCCTACCATTGAAAGCTACTGTGCTTTGCTAACTCAAAACTGTTTAATCTCGTGCATCCTACAGAAAGCACCAATAGCAACAATAAGCAATTCCTGCCCCTCCAATTACTAAGTGCTTAACGATATGCGCTATTATTGCCCAATGTGTGGTATGCCTGGTTATTTTATCTCCATGGGAGGGGAAACGCTTCTGGTATCTGGTCGGGAACTCCCAAGGGGGGTGCAGATGGCAAGATATGGTTTCTCCGGACCCTTCTCCGATCTAGAACCTCCAGATCCCAGCTGCCCAAACCCCATCCCTTCAACCCAAGTCTGATAATGACATGGTTAGGCGCGATATCTGTGACCGCGTGGCTTCGATAGATCTGGGGGCACATCTCCCTAAACGCAGGATTTCTGTTTTCTGCAGTGGCTTGAAGGCCCCACAAAAGCCACTCTCTAACTAGCTCTGTGTGTATTTATTTATTTATTTATTTATTTATTTATTGGAAATGACAGGGAAAACAATGCATTTTTGGCACAAAAATGCTTACAGCACATTTTAACATTGATTTGCAAAGCGGAGGACGAGGGCATGTGGATTTAAGACCAGATGAGGGAAGGTAGAGACAAGAACCAGGAGCAAGGACATGATATAGGAAGGGGATAGTGGAGGAAGTGCTAAATTATAGGTTGAAGGGGTGAACTACAAATGCCTTGGAGTTGTCGTAGAGAGGTAGGGGAAGAAGAGAACAGGGAGCTGTGGCGGCATAGAATGTTATGCAAGTGGCTGTTTACAAAGGAGGAGAGTGAGGAGGTTGGATATAAACAGAGATAGAGTGTAAATAGTGCGAAGAGGGAGAGGAAGAGCATTCCAGAGAAAGGGAGCGAGGAGAGGAAGAGAGAGGAAACAAGAGGGAGCGCAAGCGGCACATGAAGTGGCAAGGCGGTGAGCTGAGGATGATCGTAGGGAGTGAAGAGGAGAGTAGGTACTGAGATGGGCCTATAGGTAGGGTCGGGCAAGTTGTGTATAGTTTTCAAGATGATGAGAATGAGTTAATACTTTTCTGTGTGTCTAATCGATAACCAGCCTAAAGACAAGCTCTGGAGGTGGAGGTGAAGTGGGGAAGGTTGAAGAGTGTATGGACAGCAAAGTTGAGAGAAGATAAAGAATAGTTGGGAAGGATATAGAGCAGACTGGCACAGTAGTCACATTGAGAGAATACTAAAGAGGAGATTGGGTATTTAGTAGTGGTTAAGGGAAGAAGAAATGTTCTGTTTCTGATGTCGAGGAGATTAAGTCTGGCTGCAGTGGCAGATTTGGAGATGAAGAGTGAGAAGTTGTGAGATGGGTTGAAGACGACACCAAGGTTGCGAGCAGAAGCAGAGTAGGGAAAGTAGTCAGGAGAGAAGTATTGAAGAAGGGGAGAGGAAGAAGTGGCCTGTTTGTATGGGAAGGAGAGAACTTAAAGCTTTGTGGGGTTGAGCATGAGCAAGTGATAAGTATTTAATGGCGGAGAAACCGTTAGAATTTGTTGGCCGTAGCTAGTCAGATTCGAAGGAAAAGGAGAAAATCTGGGTGTCATCAGCGAAGAGTTGACAGAAGAAGCCATAGGAGGAGAACAAGGTGCCAAGAGCAGAGAGATAGCGAGTGAAGAGAAGTGGACACAGGAATGACCCTTGGGGAACGCCAAAAGTAAGGGGTCGAGGGGTGGGTAGGTAGGGCTGTTCCAGGACACCTGAGAGTGTCATAGGAAACAAACCAAGTGAGGGCCTTGTCCTTGATGCTTAGGAGGAATAGTGTGAAAAATGGTCAGAATGGTTGACGGTATTGAAGATAGCAGAGAGGTCGTGAAGAATAAGAATAGATGAACGGTTAGCATGATGAGCGGAAGACATGTAGTTACTGATATTGAGGTGTGCTGACTTAGTAGAGTGCAGATGTCGAAAGCCAGATTGGAGATGGTCACGGAGGTTGTGTGTGTCAAGTCGATTGAAAACTACACGCTCTATGATTTTGGAATAGTGAGGTAGAAGAGAGCGAGGACGAAAGTTGGCAGGACAGTTAGCATCTAGGCCAGGTCTCTTAAGCAGAGGGATGACATTAGCCGACTTGTAGGATGGAAAAGTGGCACTTTCAACAGAGGTATTGAAGCGAGAAGTAAGATGTGGAGCAACAATGGGAGCTATGAGTTTCACTATGTGTTGGGATAGGGGTAGAGGGTCGATAGGGGCACATGAAGGGTTAGCCTGCACAAGAAGGTCAAGAATCTCATCAGGGTTAGTGAGGGCAAAGGAAGACATTGTGGCAGGAAAGGAGGGTAGAGGTGGAGAAAAATGGGTAGGTGGTGCAGATAGAAGGTCATTTGCGAGGGTAATTTGAATGTTGCAAAGGTTTTAAGCAAAGTCGAGAGCTAAATCGTTGGCAGAAAGAGTACAGGAGATGGAGGAGGGATTAGGAGGTGAGAGAATTGATGTATGGAATTCTGTAGTGCTAAAAACTGCACAGGTAACTAAGCGCTGACGATGGCACGAGAAGAGACCGTGCAGTTAGAAAAGTCGAGTTTTAATATTACTCCCGGCCTGGCCGTCAACAGGTGAGGGATTTGCCAAACATCTTCGCGTAAAGAATTCTAGATTCTAGATGATGCCCAGCTGATCCTGAAAAGAGTGTTCCAGTGCGCTGATTTGTTTGGAACGAGTCACAGGTCTTTTTACAATAATCATTTGGTAATCTCCTACCGCTTCTAAGTGCTGTAATAGCCAATTTGAAGCGAAGGAGGACTGCATGGTGGAGACCTGACCTATTCGCTGTGCCCCTTCCCCCGTCTCTTCACTATTACAAAATGGTGCAGAGCGGGAAATGGAGGCGTAAAAGCATCACGCCTAGCTTTTGTGCTTCTGTTTCACGCTCTACCCCATTTTAAACGAGGCGCGCATGCGAACATGAGTTGTACTGCTGGCCTATTTGCGGTGTGAAGTTTGAGGTGCCCTTCTTGTATCAGCCTATTCCTCTTCTCCCACCTCACAGGCAGCTCAGAAACGTGTGTTTATGGCAAATATCTGATTATTGGGAACGTCCATCGAAGGCTGGGGAGTAGCTGCGTTTCAAAAACCACAAAGACTCCTTCGGCTTGAGGAAAAAAAAGGGTGATTTACAACCCAGCCTACATCTCTTGTCTTCCGTCCTCATCCTGCAGTCTTGTCACTTAAAATTTCCACCCAGCGTGTAGTACTTTCCAGTGGAGTCGCCCGATGTATGCGCATGCTCTGTCTGGCCAATGTTCAGAGGAAATACGGGCAGGCTAGAGAAAGGCCTTCCACATCGACCAATAGCAGTAGCCCGTGATGCAGGCAAACGCCTTTAAGGACCCGAAGCTGGTAGAGGCCGCATGCTGGCTTTCTGCTGGTCTGGCTAGGTCCTGTGTAAGACCCCGCCCCCTGTTTGTCACTGACAGCCCCCTGTGACTGGATCATATCTCTGGACTGGATCCTAGCCCCGGTGGGCCGCAGTGACCGCCTGGCTTGTAAATCTGAGATTGGACAGGGCCTGAGTATATCCTTTCTCACCTGCTCTGCATTGCTAATGTCGGACAAGGATGGCTGACCTTAGACTTCAACCCTGCTGGTGTAATGACAGCGCCCTCATGCCTGCAGTTGGCTTTTAGCAGCTATGCAAGCCGCTACTATAGTTCCTGTGCAGACTACATTTTTTCCCGACAGATGTCGCAGCATAGGTATGCGCGTACACACACGCGTCCGTGTGCATGTGTGTGTGTGGCTGTCTGTTGGTCAGGTGGGTAGATTACTAACCTTCAAATGCCCCCCCCCCCCCGCCTCCCCACCCTTCAATGACCACAAAGGCGCACGGCATTCCTTTTATTTCCCCCAAGTCTTAAGTGCGTGCCCCAACCGACCAATCCAGCCTAAAATGCAGAGTTCCCTGGTAGAAAGCCCTCTTTGTCATACTTAAGCGTCCATGGAGGTCTCCCTGCAGCAAGGACTCCTACAGCCCTCCCCAGCTTGCTTTGGGACTTTCTGCCAGTCAAAATCTGTGACCATGTGACTTAGTCATTTTTCCGTGTTTCACTTCTTCTAAGGAGAATCTGTCGGCAGCGTTTTATTCTACAAATATTTTAAAGATCACGAGCAGTCCATGGCATTTTCATGACCCAATACTATCCTATGGTAAGACATGTTCCAGCAGCCCTTTAAATACGCTTGGGAATCTGATTTTCAGTAGAGGTGAGCAAATGTAGCCAACGAAACGAAGTCAGTGAAAAAGGCTTGCTGAAAATACCAAGCAAAATGTTGTCCATTAATGTAGCTGAAAGTAGCCAAAGCTGTAGTGCTGCTAGGGTGATTGTTAGGGTTAAGGAGGGTTTAGTGGGCTTCTGATTGCCTGGTTTAGGGTTAGGATAGGGGTTAGGGTAAGGATAGGTGTTAGGGTTAAGATGTTGGGGTTAGTGTTGGGGTAGGGGTCATGGTAAGGCTAGGGCTAACAGAGTGATGGTTTGGGTAGATGTTAAAGAAAGGGATAGGACTGGTGGGGTTAGAATACACCCAGTGGTTAGGGTAAAGAAAGCTTTAGGGTAAGTGGTAGAGTTGAAGTTAGGATAAGATGATGGTCAGTATTAGAGCCATGGTTTAGGCAAGGGCATGTAAGTTGTGGCGAGCCGGTGATGGGTTCACTCTTCATTTTCTATTTATTTTGGATTGTGTAAAATGCTTCAGCATGCTGAAGGGTTAATGTTCTGTAACAGTTTAGGGTAGGAGAAGGGTTGTAATTGGAGTCGGAGGAAGTTTTAGGAACAGAGTTAGGTGATTTTGGAGGTTTCGTTAGAGATTATGGTCATATTTCGGGTTGAAGGATTGTACTTTTGTGTATTTAAAAATAGCTTTTTGGGTAACCTTATCACTGGCAACATTTTCACACTTTGGGCCTCATTACGAATCAGGCGTTAAGGGGTAAACGGCGCCGACCCTTAACGCCTGATTCCGAGGTCCCTTTGCGCCATGGTGAGTTTAACGCCTGCTTTTTGCAGGCGTTAAAATCCATGGCGCTAAGGGACCATGGTGCTAATTACGCCACCGTAATTTACGGTGGCGTAATTAGCGCCTTCCCCACTCCCATTATGCCCTATGGGGCAAAAATGGGGAAGGGTAAATGGGAAATGGGGATTTACCGCCCCACTCACCTTGGAATGGGGCGGTAAATCTGCCATCCACCATGGTGTAAACATAGTTTACACCATGGTGGTAAGGGTACGACCCAGGCGGTAACTTACCGCCTGGGTCGTAATGAGGCACTTTGCCTTGCTTGTATTGAATGACTACATTTTTTTAAATTACTTTTTGCTGACTACATTTTCACATGACTACATTTTCCTGGGGGACATTTTCACGTAGAACCACTCAAGCTAGCTCAAGACAAATGTCTCAATCTGGCTCGGCTGTATGCCCTCTGGAAAATAAGAGCAGGGTGAGGGATTAAGTGTGGTATCCTGGCTAGAGGTGGGAGCTGGGGGAGATAAAAAGGGTGTGAAAAGGAAATGATTTAGAAAGAAAAGGGTTAGGGAGTGCAGATGAATATGAGGGAAAAACAGGATGGAGAACA
Source organism: Ambystoma mexicanum (assembly GCF_040938575.1). Lineage (NCBI taxonomy): Eukaryota > Metazoa > Chordata > Amphibia > Caudata > Ambystomatidae > Ambystoma > Ambystoma mexicanum. The sequence goes on along the minus strand of NC_090924.1, from coordinate 76,256,508 downwards.
GATGAGGTGGAGACAAAAAAGAAGTGAGAGCAGAGACTAAGAAGAAAATAAGGACATTGAGGGAGAAGTACATATTTTATTTATAAACGAGATGAGAAGGAGATGCTTTTACAGTGAGTTTCTATAGTGCGGTGTGTGTGTCAATTTGTCTTGAAATGACCCAAGGGGCATTGGTGTTCGTAGCAGCGATCACCAAGTTAGGCAAACACACCTCTGATAGTAAATCCATGTGCACTGTTTGTGTAGCAAATGAACACCAACACCAACATTTCTGCTGTGCATGAAAAATATATGGGGGCATCCTTCTTTTGAAACATCAATCCACTAAATGTGAAGTAGAGCAAGCACTGTCATCTCAGAATATCTCATGTGACAAGGTTTTCAGTGAGTCACATGACACATTGTATTCCCACAATATGGACAAATGAAAATGAGGGTTTCCACGTTAGGGGTGGTCCCTTTAGCCGTTCCCTCAACCTTGAAGGGGGCTTCAACCTCCCTATCCTAGGCTTCTATTCCAAATCTACTGTTTGATCTCTCCCTGTCCTGGGGAGGCCTATAGGCTCTAGTCTTTTCCATCTGACTCTCTCAAGGACTTCCTAGGTGACCTTATTGGGGTTGCTTGTTTACCCTGGTGTACCTTTCCAATCTGCCTTCTCTGAATGTTTTCCTCACTCTCCTCCTCCCATGCTTGTCTCCTCTCTTCTCCATCCTCCTCTGTCTCTCTCTACCTTTCTGTGCTCAGTTTCCTCACCTTACCGCTTCTCTTCCTTCTCCTGTCTCTACTCTCCACCTCCATCCTAAACCTGTTGTCCTATCACTACTCCTTTTTCTACATTCCTTCCAACCACCGTCCGTCAGAGATATGGTGCCCTGCCCATCTTTCAGGGTGTAGAGGGGGCCCCAAGTATAGCCCGCACTCCAACCGTCCATTTTGAAGTACCAGGAACGTTCACACCGAGCTATGTGACGTATGATGAGCAAATAAACCGGCAGAGAGCTGCAGCGGGGCTCTGACCAGTACCTATCAGAAGAACAGCACCTATTGAAGTACCAGTACCAAGGAACCCATGTACAGTAAGGTATCCATTGAGGAAGCCATATCAACCAATAAAATGAAATGAAGTTCATCTAAATACAGTCCCTGAAGAAACCAAAAAGGTCTTAATGGAAGACGAATGGTGACATCACAAGAACCTGGACTGACTCACATATAGAAGAAATGACGACCAGAGAATGACGTAAAGAGACGAAACGCCATGAGACAAGGATGTCGTGAACCTAAAGTGAAAGGACGAATTCAATTGTAAGAAGCTTAAACCATGAGCAAAATGAAGATATTCAACCAAGTTTACACGTGTACATATGCTTGGAACCGCAAGAAGGCTAAGAAAATCGTGCGGCTTGCTATGCTTAGTCGAAAGATAGTACGGCAAGCACCACTATACATAATCTACCACATAGAAGTACGCTATATAAGTATATTTGCACTTTGCACAAGAATTAGAATCAACGAAAAGGCTACTAAAAGGCCACACGAGAAAAGTTTCATATGTAGCAAAACCAAGAATGGGAGCGGCAGAAACAAAACTCAGCAGAGGCAAATCGTGCCTGGAGAACCAAGGTCGCATCTGTCAAAATGGACGAACAGTGACTACAATTAATTAAAGCAAAGAACAGAATATACTGCTCTGAAGGGTCACGATAAGAAGCCGAAGGCAGGTTGTGGGAGAAACGAAAATAAAGAAGAGGCAAATTCACTGTGTCTGAACCACGTGACCAGCCGAGCGAGCAGAAGTAAGCCTTTCACACCTACGCATTGAGCCTTATCGTACCCATCCTCCTTAACTTTCTCAGACCAAGAGGCAGAAACAAGGCCAAACTACAAGGCAGTAATTGACACACGGCCACTAAGGTGATGAATGGATGTAACATAAATTGAAGGAAAGCTGGGGTACAGACTTATTCCCTGCACCTGGGCTCATTATTCTGCGTGCTGCTAAGCGAAGTGGAAAAGTACGGGGGGGAGGTTGGTGCTAACCCAATCACAAGGGACCAAGTAATCTAACGTCCTATAGTAAGTAGAACCAATGAGACGTTGTACTTTTAGTGACGTCTACAGTAGCTAGTTTGAAGGTAGGGCATAGATGCCCCACCTGACAGTGTTTACCAAATCCCCTTACTCCGCTACCATATAGAGATATAGTACCTATAGTAAAGTTACCTTTCCTGAACCAATAGAATTGTATGCCAACTTTTAAGCGTTTCACGTCAATGATGAAGAGTTTTCAGTATAAATGTTATGATTTTTATGAAGTTTGTTGGAGTTGAAGCGAGAAGGAAGATCGCGCCACTGCTGATATTCACAACTCGCTGTTTTTTGTACCTGTCATTAAACGGACTCCCTTTGCCAAACTGTCGAGTTGTCATTATTGATTTGGTGTTGGAGTATTTAATCTGCAGCCCCATCCATCTCATGGGTGCTGCTATCTTGTCCTAAAGTGCTTCTGGGCAAACCCTGACTCTATGGGCCTTTTGAGGGTCTTGGAGCACACTTGGTAGCAGAGATTGATGGTTATCGATTATCGATTAGAATAAGACACCCATTGACCGTCGACATAAAGTAACTCTAGGTCCTTGTTAATATCACAAGTCCTTTGCCATCCGGCTAAGTAGACCGTGAAGCTCCCCGTAGACAGTGTTAGAATAAAAATAAAATCTTCAGAACGAGGTCTGAAGGGACCCGTGTTACCCACATAACCCCTTCCCACTCTGACGGGCAGCTGAGTGGGTGAACGGCCAGAGAAGGCAGTGACGAAAGCGGTGATCCCGAGCATCCAGAGAGAAACACGCGAACGGTGAGTGAAAAAGACTAAATGCTTTGGCAAAAAGTATATACATTAGAACAAGTAAGAGAAAAGGTAACGGAGGGAGGCGGGAAAACAACATATAGTCAGAAGTAGAGTAGAATGTATATGTATATATATATATATATATATATATATATATATATATATATATATATATATATATATATATATGGAAGTAAATAGTGACTGAAAGGGTGACCAAAAGTAGTAAAAGAGGATACCGGGGAGGACACCCGAGAAGAGAGAGGATACCGGGGGGGACACCCGAGAAGAGAGAGGATTCACCTTATTCCTACGCTTTCATGTAGCGGCTAGAAGAAACTTGTATCCAGAGTCCTGAATAAAGAGGAACAAATAGGTCACCATGGCGGTTAAAGACGCCTGTGAAAGGGATACGTTTAAACTCCATGTCGGGGTAATATTAGAGGCAGAGGTATATGTGACCAGCTGGAGATCGTCTATCCTATTAACGTCTGTCTTATGTGTCATTTGTTGTAACGTCATAGGTCAAAAATGTTCCTTCAAGAACTAGCATGAAATGTACATGATTAAGTAACTGAGATAATTTAGTGTACAAATCGATGTTTATTGATTAAAAAAAGAGATATAACATTTTTGTGGAAACAACGGTATTGGAGCTTGCAACGATTGGTGCTCGCTCATATTGTTTGAATTGGTTAAGTGACGGAAGACATTTACAAGTGTTGTATAAAGTGAAAGTGAACAAAGTTAAATATGGAAGACAAGACTCCATTAGTACACCTGTGCAAACAGTTGCCAAAACACGCACCTAAGCTGAAAAAGTACAGTGCAGAATGGGTTAAAGGAACCGCCCACAAAATGTTTATGCCTTGGCCCCAGGGTGGATCCTTATCTAAAACAGTTTTGCAACACATGACAACATACTTGCACGCCACATACATGGGCAAAAAGTTAGATAAACGCCTAGCTAGTTTAGAGTTGTGGAAAATGTACCAACAGGACAAAGAGGAGGAGCCGCCAGTAGATTGGATACTTAATGTATGTACAGAGGGGAGTGCGACGCCCTCAGCGCCACCCGCCCCGTCTGAAACGAAAACTGAAGACAGTAAGGACGAAGGGTTATACCCGTTAAGGGAACTTAAAGCAGCAACAGGGTATAGCAACCCGGCATATGAGTCACCTACGCAAAGCAGTGATGAAAATCTAGACACACATAGAAATAGAGATATCACCTCCAAAGTTCCGAGGGACAAGGAGAGACACGAGAATGAGAGAAAGGACCAGACACAAGCAAGTACATCTCTCGATACAGAGAAAGAAGGAAAAAGATCGAAAGGCAATGAGGATAGAACTGATGAGATAGCACTCACACAGAACAAATGGATAGGAGGTCAGATTTTATTGAAACTCGATAGTAAAGGCATTGATGACGCGAAATAAAAGGAGTAGCTAGATGATGTACAGAGAAGGGAGAAGGAGAAAGAAAAAGGATTGGAAGACGAAAGAGTAAAGAAGAAAGATAGACAGAGACGAGAACAGTTATATCGTGAAGAGCAAGAAAGGCAACACGATCGTAAACAGGGAGAAGCCAATGATCAAGATAGAAAGGAGCAGCGATTGATAGTGGAAGAACTGAAGATACGAGAGAAAAGAATAAAGAGACAAAGGGATGAGGAAATCCGAAGGGCAAACGAGCATAGAGAAGCAAAGAAAGAGGAAGAAAATAGGGTCAGAGAAAAAGCGAGGATGCGCAGAGAATCCGATGACGATGTAGAACGCAAGCAAAGACAGAGAGCATGCAATCTCGAATATCTGGAAAGAAAGGATAAAAAACCTGAGCCAGTAGTAGACTGGGAAGATACAGAAGAATTCTTTCCCGAGTACGATTCAGTACCAGGCACGTCTAGGGCTAATATCGAGGATGACTTCGACACCAGAAGCATTGTAGAGACGATCGATACAATATATGATGAAATGGGGCTAGAACAAGTACCCCAAGGGGAGGGGGAAGACGAGCGCCTGGAGAGCACTCAGCTTTACGATACTGAGGATTTCTCCCGAAGTAGTGGGAATAGAGAACTGTCCCTAGATAGGTTGGAAATAACTAGGAACAAAGAGGACGCAAGAAAGTTGCACGAGTTGGGGGCAGACAATGTCTGACACCGAAAGTGAGGAGCACGAGGAAAAGGAGGAAGAGAGGAGATGCGAAAAACAATTCTCAAGGGGGAAAGGGATAAGATGGTCAGACACTACTGGGTCTGCATCAAGGGCATCAGAGTCAGCCACACAGTCAGACCGGCGCAAAGAAGTATCTCACGGTCAGAGGGGGGGTGTCTCCACCACCCTATGTGAGCCGGCTAAGGACATTGCCAGGTAGACAGCGATGCAGGAATATTACTCTTGCAATAGACAGAAGAACAATGAGAGAAGAGAGAGAGGGCTATGCATCCCAATTTCCTTTGCTCGAGAAAGGTGGAGCAAGACCATAGTATATTCCATGGCCACACATGGATCGGGAAAACCTGAAAAATAAGCTTCCAATGCTGACATCAGGAGCCGGAAAATGGATACATGAGCTAGACAAAATGACAGGAGGGAACATGTTAGCTATAGGGGATATTAAAGGTCTCTTAATCACCATACTTGGTGATAGAGCAGACGATGTGTGGACACGGGCAGGTTACCCTGGTGTGACCACAGTTAATACCGCACATGACAGAGCTCCATTTAACAATTGCAGAGCCGCAGTGTGGAAAGCATTACGATCGCTGTATCTAGATACTTTCGATATGGGAGCTATCATGACTCAGAAAATGAAGGAGTCGGAAGACCAGTTGATTTACATTCAGAATTTCCAAGACGCGTGGGTACTCGAGACTCGGGAATCTTGGGGGAAATCTATACCTGTGTTCTACCATATATTATGTCAAGGGCTGCCAGAGCCGGTACAGAAACAGCTCAAGAAATTGGTAGGCATCGAGGCCAAACTGTGGTTGGAAATACAGCTGACCATCGCACACTATTGCAGGCTACTGCAAGAAAAGAACCGCAAAAAGGAAGCTGCACGGAAAGGTGAAGAGGCAAAATTAGTGCAGATGAAATTGTCAAAATATGCCCTAAATAATAATATAAGGAGCAATGATAAATAGCACAGACGGATCAAACATGCAACAAGCCAATAATCCACAGCAGAATAATCAGGGCAATACGGGGTTTTGCCCCAGGGAGGGAGGATTTAGAGGACGAGGATGGCAGAGTAATCAGGGAGGTTTTCAAAGTAATCAGGGAGGTTTTCAAAACATGCAACCTGGCAACCAAGATATGCCAAATGGGCAAATGATCAGACCACCGCCAGTATGTTGGTTGTATGGGATGACAGGGCATCTAGCACGCACATGTAGAATTCAAGGCATGATGCAAAACGGCCAAGGAACAGGAGCAGGTATGGTGAATCCACCTGTGTTCTTACTGCAGGTGGGAAATGGAGTTGCACAGAATCACACAGTGCAACTGCAAACGCCAGGAGCACAGCAAGGCTTGTAATCTCAGAATTCGATGAGCTTTACACAAGGACAGACTCAACAGTCACTGATGCAACTATCACACACAGTAAGTACAGGACAGCCCATGAGCCCTGGAATGAGGAGTAACGCTGGTGATGGGGGAAGTTCATTCGCACAAGGTGGGACAAAATTATATATGGACTAGGACAGCTCACTGGGAACCCTGATGTGTTCTATACTATCAGTGACACCAGACCCTCACCAGGAACCAAGGGTGGATGTCGTTGCAGGGGATAAAGAAAAATTCCTTCCTAGTTGACATGGGTGCAACACGTTTGTGTATACGCAAAGGTAAATTGTCCTTGTCCGGCGATGCTATAAATACTCAGAGTTTCACAGGAGCTACAAGTCATGTTCCTTTTACAAACATACATCCAGTCTCTATAGGAGAATGTGGCATGAATGTACCTTTGTTAAATTAGCGACAAACCCCAGTAAACATCTTGGGTCAAGATCTAATGACGAAGTTAAACATGACAATCTCGTTCACGGAGGATGGCATAGTATGCTCCACTCCAAGAATGCATTATCTGAACATATGCGAAATGATTCGAGCATACTGTCACACACCGCGGTCCCTGGCAATTGTGGAAACGCTGGCGGTGGAGCGGCCATTGACTTTGCCGTCACGTAATTACGTTCTTGTCCGCAGCGGTCTAGTTTCCAGATCAGCGATGTCCTTTTAGCCGGCACCAACCCGGAAGCAGATGCGTTGCAACCTTTCGCGTCAGGCTTCCGGGTTGATACGCTGTAGGTCTTTCCTCCGCGGCGCTTCGCCGCTCCTTGTTTCTACTTGTCTTCAGTATTGCACTCTCTTGGCTTACCTTGCTATCTATGGTAGTGTTTCCTTGTTTCCCCTTCCCTCGACTGTCTTCTTATACTCCTCCGTTCAGTCAGTCCTTTTCCTGTTGTCCTGCTTGTCTGCATTTAGTACCCTGTGCCTGCTATCCTGCTGCCTGGCTCAGCTTCGAGGGGTTTTTTATGCCCGCTGGCTTTTTCCCCTAAAACCGGTCTGCCCCGGTACGGGGGCCCCCTTGGCCCCGAGTTAGAGGGGCAGGGTGGCTTCCTCTCGAGGCAGACCACATCGACAATCCAGGGAAGAAGCATTGAGAATCCGGAGATTCGGAGTTGTGTCGGACCAGGAAACTACAGGTGAGGAGAAGGGCGTGAGGGGTACTCAGGAAGGTGGAGTGCAATTGACGGAACGCAAGAGTGAGCTTGACAGTTTGCAACGCCAAAAAGAAAGGATGGCCACTTCAGAACAAATACAGGAACTAGTGGCCGCGGTCCAGGCCATGAATGTGGAACTCCAGAATGTAAAAGCAGATAATGCCGTATTGAGACAGATGGTCTCTACTAGGGATACAAGGGATTCTGACTTACCTCCCATGGCTTTATCCTCTGGCAAGTTCGATGGAACTCCGAAACGTCTAAAGGAATTTTTGGAAGCTTGTTCTATTTACTTCACCTTTAGACCTCAGTTGTTCCAAAATGATCATACCAAGGTGGGATTTATGGTATCCAACCTAACGGGGAATGCATTAGCTTGGGCTGCCCCTTTGGTGACCAACAATAACCCCGTCATCAGAGACTATGAGGGGTTTTTGTCCTTATTGCGCCAGACTTTCGAGCAACCAGAGATTATACATGTGGCTGCGGGAGAACTCCTGGATGTTAACCAAGGTTCTAGAGATTTACTGACTTATATCTCCACATTTAAACGTTTGGCTTCAGAAGCTGGATGGCCAGAACGGGCTCAATACACCATATTTCGTCGAGGTTTAAAGGATGAAATAAAGGACGAACTGGCAAGGATAGCCCGCCCCACCACCCTGTCTGATTTATTCTCCATTGTTACTCAAATTGACTATCGCCTTAGTGAACGCAAGGCGGAAAGAAAGAAGCAAAGAGCCCCGGCCTCTTTTCTACCAAGTACCCACTCATTGCCCTCCCTACCTAACTCCGATAACAAGGAAGAACCAATGCAAGTGGGGTCTGCTAGATCTTCCTTGACACCTGAAGAAAGAAGACGTCGGAGGAATGCTGGCCTTTGTATGTATTGTGCATCAGGCACTCATTTACTACGAAACTGTCCAGAAGTTCCACCTAAGCGGTCGGGAAACGATCAACCTCGGAACTAAAGGGGACGAGTAACCGAGGTCAGAGTGCTAGTCCCTATGTCACTGTGACTGTAGCTTCACAAGCCGTCTCGATGGACTCTCGTCTCATGGCAGTTCCCATCCAGTTGGAGACTCCGACAGAGGTTCTTACAACCATGGCTCTGGTAGATTGTGGTGCCGCAGGCATATTCATGGATACCATGTGGGCACACCAACAAGGACTCCCTCTGTTAAAACGAGAAGAATATCAGAAAGTAGAGGGAGTTGACGGTTCACCACTCTCGTCAGGACCAATTACCCATTCCACAGTATCCTTGAAGGTCCGGGTTTTCCAGCATTCAGAAGAGTTACAATTTGATTTGATACGAGCAGCACATTTTCCTGTGATCCTGGGAATTCCTTGGTTGAGGAGGCATAACCCGCTCATCGATTGGGCACAAAACACCTTGGCTTTTTCCTCCCCATATTGTACACAGAAATGTTTATCCCATGCTTCAGAGGAAATGGTACAAGTCCTTACTCCACAACAGGAAGGAGTACATGAGATTAGTAGGGTTCCTCCAGAATTGGCAGAATTCAAGGAAGTCTTCAAAGAAGATCCAATCTTAGATCTACCCCCACATAGGCCGGAGGATTGTGCTATTGAGCTGGTGCCAGATGCCCTGGTGCCGTTCAGCCGCATGTTTTCTTTGTCTCTACTAGAAAAAAGGGCTCTTCGCAGATATTTGGACTCTCATTTGACCAATGGCCTCATTCGTCCCTCCAAATCTCCGGCTGGAGCTTCTCTGTTCTTCATACCTAAGAGGGATTCTACTGAGTTAAGGCCCTGCATTGACTATAGAGGTCTAAATAAAGTCACAGTTCGGGACCGATACCCTATGCCTCTGATAACAGACATATTGGAAGCGGTTCAGGGTTCTACCATCTTCTCTAAGCTGGACCTCCGGAGTGCTTACCACCTTCTACGTATAAAGGATGGAGACGAATGGAAGACCGCATTTCGTACTCCATTTGGTCTTTTTGAGTATCGAGTGATGCCATTTGGCTTGGTTAACGCTCCTGCCATTTTCCAGCGCTTTATGGATCGTCTATTCTCTGACCTGCTATACCTCAGTGTCATAGTATACTTGGATGACATTTTGGTTTTCTCAAGATCCCCATCTGAACATATAGTACATCTCCAGACGGTTTTGCATCGCTTGCAATTGCAACATCTGTTGGTTAAACCAGAGAAGTGCATCTTCAAGAAGTCATCCGTTCCATATTTGGGATACATTCTTTCCCATGATGGTATTATTATGGATCCAAGGAAGGTATCTGCCATCTTGGACTGGCCCATTCCCACCTCTTTGAAAGATGTTCAACGGTTTCTGGGCCTGGCCAATTTCTACAGAAAATTCATCAGTCATTTTTCACTAATTGTGTTACCAATAACCTCATTACTTAAAAAGGACGCTAAACCGTTTTTCTGGTCAGAATCAGCTGATCAAGCTTTTGTTGACCTCAAGAAGAGATTCTGTTCTGCACCCATCCTAACTCAACCGGATCAAAACCAACCTTTTATCGTAGAGGCTGACGCCTCAGCAAGCGCGTTGGGTGCTGTACTACTCCAGCTGAAAGATGGGAAGGAACATCCTGTAGCATATCTTTCGAAAACTCTTTCTTCCAGTCAACAGAACTATTCAGTGATAGAAAAAGAACTTTTGGCTCTCAAGGTGGCCTGTGAAGAGTGGAGACACCTGCTACAAGGCGGAAGGCATCCGTTTACATTACGTACAGACCATAAGAACCTGAAGATTCTCCGTAACATGGAATGCGTCAATTCAAGGCAGGCCCCCTGGGCACATTTCTTCAGCCAGTATGACTTTATCATCACGTACATTCCTGGCACCCAAAACAGCTTGGCGGATGCTCTGTCTAGATGCCGGTCTGCAGACTTTTATTCCCCCTCAGTTAGCCAACCAATGTTTCCTCGAAACAAGATTGTGGGTATGGTTTCGGCATTCTTGCAAGAGATAAGATCGGTAACCAAACCCGATTTGGCAATCACAGTACCCAATGACTTACAATCTAAAATCCATTGGTCTGAAGGTCTTCTATTGGTAGGACAACGTTTGTACGTTCCCTCAAGGTCCTTACAATCTAAAGTTTTAGAATGGGGTCACAATCATGTTACTGCAGGACACAGGGGAGTTCGAGGCACCCTTGAGCTAATCTCTCGATCTTTCTTTTGGCCTTCACTCTCACATGATGTTAGGCAACACTGTAAAACGTGTGTAGTCTGCGCCCAAAACAAGAACTCCACGCATAAGCCCTATGGGTTGCTTACGCAGCCAGACTTGCCAAACCAGCCATGGTCCCAAATTTCCACTGATTTCATAGTAGATCTGCCCAAATCTCAGGGGATGACTTGCATTATGGTAACCATAGACACATTTACCAAGTTAGCACATTTTTCCGCACTACAGGGTGTGCCGTCAGCCTCCGAGATGGCCGAGGTGTTTCTCAGGGATATTTTTAGGCTCCACGGTCTTCCTGATAAGATTATCTCAGATCGAGGTAGTCAATATACTTCACGGTTCTGGAGCGCCCTGTGTACACGGTTAGGAATCGAGAGGGCTTTATCATCAGGTTTTCATCCTCAGACCAACGGTCAAACTGAGCGGCTTAATGCCACTCTGGAACAATATCTCAGGTGTTATGTTAACAAGAATCAGGACAATTGGGTGAACCTTCTGTCCACTGCTGAATTTGCATATAATAACACTGTACATTCGGCCACGGGACTGAGTCCTTTTTTTAGTTCCTATGGACATCACCCTCGCAGCATACTCCCAGTTTTTCCCTCTCATACTAACATACCCACCATCGAATCCACACTTGATCAAATCACTAAAGCCCACGACACTGCATTACAGAGTTTAGCTTTGGCCAGACGCAGATATAAAGACCTCTCTGATCGGGCTCGGTTACCCTGTCCGGAATGGAAGGAGGGCGATCGGGTCTGGCTATCAACTAGATACTTGCCTAGGTGGGTACATCCGACCAAACTAACCCCCAGATATATCGGTCCCTTCAAGATTATCAAGAAGATTAATCCAGTGGCATTTAGATTGCAACTACCCAAATCCATGGGCCGGGTACATCCGGTTTTTCACTCCTCCCTTCTCAGCCCTGTGGATCCAGACACCCCGATGGGCAAGACCACTGGGCATTTGAGTAATCTCAAATCTGGACCAGAAGAATATGAGGTGTCTGCCATCCTTGATTCTACATACCATAAAGGCAGGCTAGAATACCTGGTGTCATGGAAAAACTATCCTAGTTCCGAGGACTCCTGGGAGCCCAGGTCGTACATACATGCATCTAGACTCATCGGGCGTTTTCACCGGACACATCCAGGGAAACCTGGAGGGTTCAGATTGGGAGGGGGATATACTGTCACACACCGCGGTCCCTGGCAATTGTGGAAACGCTGGCGGTGGAGCGGCCATTGACTTTGCCGTCACGTAATTACGTTCTTGTCCGCAGCGGTCTAGTTTCCAGATCAGCGATGTCCTTTTAGCCGGCACCAACCCGGAAGCAGATGCGTTGCAACCTTTCGCGTCAGGCTTCCGGGTTGATACGCTGTAGGTCTTTCCTCCGCGGCGCTTCGCCGCTCCTTGTTTCTACTTGTCTTCAGTATTGCACTCTCTTGGCTTACCTTGCTATCTATGGTAGTGTTTCCTTGTTTCCCCTTCCCTCGACTGTCTTCTTATACTCCTCCGTTCAGTCAGTCCTTTTCCTGTTGTCCTGCTTGTCTGCATTTAGTACCCTGTGCCTGCTATCCTGCTGCCTGGCTCAGCTTCGAGGGGTTTTTTATGCCCGCTGGCTTTTTCCCCTAAAACCGGTCTGCCCCGGTACGGGGGCCCCCTTGGCCCCGAGTTAGAGGGGCAGGGTGGCTTCCTCTCGAGGCAGACCACATCGACAATCCAGGGAAGAAGCATTGAGAATCCGGAGATTCGGAGTTGTGTCGGACCAGGAAACTACAGGTGAGGAGAAGGGCGTGAGGGGTACTCAGGAAGGTGGAGTGCAATTGACGGAACGCAAGAGTGAGCTTGACACATACGCAGGACACACAGCGATGAGGGCTGTACCACTAGAGCCAGAAACATTCACGTATGGAGTACGTATGTTAATGGCAGGGCTACCAGGCCTCGCAGACAAAACCATGAGGACTCCAGATGAATTTCTCTTTAGGCCAAGGATACATATGCACGAGGAAAAAGGACAAGTATTTCCCTTGATGGTACACACAGCTGCAATACGAGGGAAAATGGCTTTGATTGATGGTTGTGATGACAAGGGTCGACAAGGGTGCACAGTAATCGCTATTGAAGAAGGATACAGATTGACTGATGTTACTGATGACGATCTGTTTGATGAGCAAGCAGATGAGGGAGAAACAGCACTTTAGGTGAACCTCACCTTTTGGATGAGAATGATCAAAAGAGAAGTGCCTCAGAGAATGATGCTGGCACAGAACCGTCCTGAATATTTCAAAGAAGACATGGCCCAGGTGCCTGTCTCAGTTTGGACCACAGGCCCCTATGTCATAGGCTTACTGAAAGGGGTCGGAGATGTGAAAATCAAACTGAAGCCAGGAGCAATTTTACCAAAAGCACGACAATATCCCATGTCCAGGGAGGCAGATGAAGGAATTTTTAAGACAATTTCGGCTATGATGGATTTTTCTCAATCCCATTGCACAAAGACTCACAAGATCTGACATCATTTACGTTCAGACAGATGAGTCTGAAAAGCATGAGGCTACCCCAGGGGTACTGTGAATCACCTTCTATTTTTAACAGAGTCCTCAGATGGACCTAAGCAATATTGCATTAGAGAGTATTTTCCTACAATATGTGGATGATATCTTAATTTGCAGCATGACACAGGAGCAATGTAGACACGATTCTGTTCAGCTATTGACTATATTGGCTGAGAAAGGATATAAAGTTGACAAAGAGAAGTTACAATACTGTCAAGAAGAAGTGCTATACATAGGTCAGCTGATCTCACATGAGGGGAAAAGAGTGACCCCAGAAAGAGCTGAAGCCATACTGAACACAGCCAAGCCACACACGGTAAAACAGATGCAGAGTTTTTTAGGCCTTTGCAATTATGTCAGGGCATGGGTTTTTGACTACAGCTCATACACCAAGCCTTTGCTTCAGGCCCTAAAAAAGGCACAAGTGACAAAGGAAAATATTGAATGGTCTGAAACCATGGAGGAAGAATTTGCTGAACTCAAAAGAGCCATTTGCACGGCACCAGTTTTAGGGATGCCCAATTATGCAGAGGAATTCTACCTGTTCTCACACACGAATGGCAGCGTTACGACGGCAGTGCTCACACAGAGAACCACATTGGGGTACAAGCCCCTGCCATACTATAGTGGAAATTTGGACCCAGTGATGAGGGGCCTTTTCCCGTGCGAGCAAAGTTTAGCCGCTGCAGCGTTCGTCATCGAGAAAGCTACTACCATTGTAATGGGATGCTCAATGACGTTGTACGTCGAGCACTCACTATTTGCTATTCTAGAGAAACCAAAGGGCATACTGACATCTCAGAGAGCTTCTGCTTATGAAGCTATCATATCAAATCCATCGATTAAAATAGTCTGATGCAAAATAGTGAACCCAGCTATGTTCATAGCCGCCCCAGTCACTGAAGCAGAGCCAATACATGACTGTGCGAATTATGAAGAATTCTATGATGAGATTCCCAGAGTGAAAGAAAATGCATTGGCAACTGGAGAAATTGTCTTCAATGACGGTTCTTCGAGAATCGATCAAAATGATAGGCAAAGATATACAGGTGTCGCTGTGATGAAGCACACAGCAAACAGAGAATTTCGAGTACTTCTTAGTGCACGAATACCATCTCATTATTCAGCGCAAGCTGCAGAATTATTAGCGTTGATACTCACGATTGAGAGTCACGCAGACCAGGAAGTAACAGTGTACAGCGACTCTGCATATGTGACGTCAACAGTGCACGCAGGCTTAGCGCGCTGGAAAAGGAGGGGCTACCTCCGAGCAGACGGCAGGCCAGTGCAGCATGCAGCCTTATTGGACAGGTTGATTAAGGCACTACAGCTCCCAGTGGGCATAGCGGTCGTGAAATGCGCCGCCCACACGAAGGGGACAGATTTTATCTCACGAGGAAATCAAGCAGCCGACATGGAAGCCAAGCGTATGGCATCCAAGAGCGAGACAATTATGGATGTGGAAGTCACTAACATGAATGAGAAAATGATCATCGCACAGAGCAAACCTGAGAGTTATAATATGGGACAGACAGAGTTAATGGAACTCCAAGGGGAGGCACCACAGGAGGAGGAGAAGAACTTATGGAAATGGTGAGGGTGTTCTTTAAACCCCTCCAAAAACTTGTGGCGACAAGACAGCACTGGTCAACCAGTAATGCCTGTAGCCCTGTTAAACATAGCACTAGAGCAGCTACACTATCCAGAACACATGACAAAAGAGAATCTAGCGGCAACGCTCGCGGAAGACTGGTTCATACCGAACTTAGCGGAGCATGTTGCATTTTTTATGGTGAACTGTATAATTTGTCAACAGTTCACAGCTGGGTACACACTAAAAGTAATCAGAGGAGCCATCCCAAGGCCCCATGGGCCTTTTCAGCACTTGTATGTGGATTACGTCAATAGAATTCAAGTATTTAACGGGTACAGGTATTTAATTGTTGCGGTGTGTCCATTCTCTAGATGGATAGAAGCAGGTCCATGTACACACCTAGACTCTACCTGTGCAGCCAAATTCCTAGTGAGAGAGGTACTCCCCAGGTGGGGGGTATGCTAAGTCATGAGATCAGATAACGGGACTCACTTTGTAAATGAAGTTTTTGAGCAGATTAGCTTGTTGCTTGGTATAAAGCACAAGTTCTCATCGGCGTATCATCCACAAGGTAATGGGTTATGTGAGAAGCTCAATGGCTTATTAAAGGACAGGATAGCCAAGTTGAAGCTCACTCTAAGAAAGGGATGGTTGCACTGCCTTCCTTTGGCACTGTTACACTCCAGAATTAACCCGGTTCCCACCATCATCTTAAGCTGCACGAAATAGCCACAGGAAGAAGAATGCGCACTCCACTGACACCCCAAGACAGAGTTAGATGTGATGCCCAGTCAACAGGAGAAATCTTAGGGTCTGAAATGCAAAATTACTTGAATTGCATGACATCTTGCCTTACTGTAATTTCAGGCCAGCTGCAGCGGCGATGAAAAGGGTGTAGGGCAGCATAGAACACAGAGGGTGATCTTACTGCAGACACAGCTCAAGGTCTACGCTTTCCATCCATCTTCCCTGGAGATACCGTCCTGGTAAAGAATCATACAAGGAAGAGGTGGGACAAGCCAAGGTTTAATGGTCCCTTTACAGTGGAAGACTGCACTCCGTCTGCAGTAAAGCTACAAGGAAGAGGAGCTTGGATCTTTTTGGGTGACATCAAGCCATACACCGGAGAAGGCCCCCTGCCTGCACCCCACTGCGAAGAGACTACAGACGACGGGGAAGAATCAAAGCACATGAAGACGAGATCAGGACGAGGAAGAAGGATGCATGAGCAGCAGCAAAGTAAAGACAAAGAACTTCTGTGCAAAAGGCTTCATCTCGGACATTCCTCTGAGCATAAAAGAGGATAAGGACATAAAAATGGATACTCTGTGCATCCTAGTTGCAGGGTGAAGAAGAAAAGTGCATATGGAAGCCACAACGTAGTCTGGTGACTTTGAACTTTGGACTGAGGCTCACTGAAGCCTTGATTAGGAAGGGATATGCCAAATGTTGATCAAGGACACACATATTGGAAGAAAACACAGTATCCAGATTCCTTCCACACAGAGACCTTATTCGGAATCATTTATGGTGTCCCACAGTAGCGACATCACCAAAGATGTACTATCATATTTCGATCTAGTGCTAAGAACATACCCGTCATTGGTGAGGAGGCTCACCAGTGTCACTGACTTTTTTCAAGATCCTGAAAACAAAATAATTATAAGGAGGCTGCTTGTTGTAATTGTCGAACAGTTCCTCCTACTTACGGAATACAGCAAGGTAAAAGCAAATGTCCCAAGCCAAGGAAGAAGCGAATAGGCTTATCAACATACTATTCTTTTGCCTAATTGAAGACTGTCCAGATCTTTTCGGAAGAACTACAGACATATTGACATTCCTTCGAGATCCAGCAAATACAGAACGTCTAAGCATAATCCTAAATTGTATTGTGATCCAAGTTGCTCTTCACGCACACCAAAATTGCAGAAACCGTTTATAGTGAATGAGAGCCAAAAGTCCTAAACCTCAGCAAGGGCAGGACAAATGTCCCTGTCACCAGAAGATAGCAGATTGGCGAACAATGTCTTCTTTCGCCTAATTGAGGACTTTCCAGAGCTTGTGGGGAGACCTGTCGATGTCGACGTCCTCACGTTCATCAGAGACCCAGCAAAGTCTACCCAGCTAAGCATGCTCCTGCATGGTATTGTAGTGCAAATTAAACTCTCCAATCTCCACCAGAGTTTCCAGCGGAGGCCATGAAGCTTTCTGCCGAGGGACAGATCGAGAGAGCAGTGCCAAAGATTTAATTTCTTATTTTTATATTGCCAAAGGACACAACATGTCTTCGGGAATGAAGCAGACCAGCGGTGTGGACTGGGAGCTAATATAATTTGAACATGCACAGTAAAGAGACTTACCGAATTATTGCTTGATTTTGACACTTCCCATAGCGCGACAAGAGAACTGTGTCCAGAAATACTAGACACTCCAGTGTTCAGACAAACGGGGACAATTATTTAGTGCCTGCAGCTCGCAACCAGAACCAACAGAATCCGGAGATGGTATTGTTTAGAAGTTATATTAAAAGTTAGCATATTTCAACAGATGATCGAGATGGGGATTCAGAGCAGCAATCTCGTCCTCCCCCAGGTGCAGAGACGTCCGTCCTTTCCTGGAAGTAAATGCTGCTGATGGACCTACAGGGGAATAATGTATTTATGTATTATATTTATCATTATTTTGCTGTCACTGACAATCAGAACAGCATTTTTTATTTGTGTACAAAGCGTTCCAATCCCAGTACATCCACCTAATGTTGCATACATGAAACCTACGAAAGCACCCAGACCTTACATAGTCATTTCCGTCCCTAGGAAATCTGATGGTAGAATGAGTGAACTCGAGATGGATGTGATTAGCAATGACACACACACTCTTATGGTGGCAAGCAAAGTGAAAAGCCGGAGACAGGGTCGGTAAAGTATGAATGTAAAAAGGTTACTGACAACCACACGCACACAAACATTGAATGCACACACGCCAGGCCTAGTGTCAATAACTGCAGAACCACAATCCGAAGCATGGAAGAAGAAGAGACTGCCCACTATGAGAAGTTCCACTACAAGTGAAGTGAAATGACAAGTGGAAAAAACTGAACCCCTGAAGAGACAAGAGGAGCCAGAGAATAAACCCACAGAGACCACATTAACAAGCACATATGTTCCAGTAAAGGGGACAAACACAAGTTCTACAAAACAGCCATATACTAGCCCAATGACAGAGCGGATATGGACACTTTTGACCGAAAGAGAAGGAATGCAAAAGAAGTTGGAGAAGAAACCAACCGCAATAACATTAATGAACAGCCCTAATGCAACCCTGATGGAGGAGAAAACAAACTCAAGGGAAATTTCACAAGCACAGCTGATAGCAGAATCGATTTTAGCCAGAGCCAAGAAGAGGCAAGAGGACATAAAAAGAATCACCAGACTTTCCTCCACTCGACTGGCACAGATGAAAATACCTGCATCATGGACCAGGGTACCTGAGAATCATCCAGCAAGGAAGAGCTATACAGATGCGTTCAGGGATGTAGTTATAGCAAACTACATGAAAACCTTAAGGATCAAGAGAAGCAGTGAACTAAACGATTACTTGGACAGCACAGCACATTTGGGAAAGAACATCTGGTACCAGCACATAAAAGAAGTGGGGAGACGGAGTTCAGAAGGGGAATGCTTTGTTTGTGCACTCCTACCATATAGCATGGGGAAGTCCAAGCTCTTCATAGCTGTAGAGGTTGATATTCAGACAGCACACTGTCTCTCGCACGTAGCAATGTGTAAGACCAGAGGCCAGTTCATGGGAAGTGATGCTTCATTGAAATGGGCAACTGAAGAAAATGATCCCGATGAAGATTATTATGTCCAGGACATAAAGACAAGAAACAGAGCTCATATTAAGAACCATGTGATCAGGTACGAAAAACCTGGAGTGACAGGATGTGAAATCAGATGGGAAGTGAACACGAAGCTAAATGTCCAAGGGAAAACTCAAGAAGAGGCTTGTGGATGGAAGAACAGAGGCCAAATGCAAGTCTGGGGAACAGTACGTTCACTAGATGGATTGGAAAAAGGGGTAGTGATTTGCAGGGCATGGATGATCCTTGGAGCCTGCAAGGAAGCAATTGAAAATTCACAAAGGATATACAAGCCATTATGGCAAAAGCGTGCAAAACTAATGACATGGGTCAAAGACAGAGGGGGCCTTTGCAGATAGTGCCATTGGAGAATCTGAAACTGGACTAATGACACAAGGGAGATGGGAAAGAATCAGAACTGTGGGCACATTTTTGATGCTCCAGGGATGGTGCATGGAACTGCAGTAATAATGGATCATTATTGGGCATGTGGATCAAAAGCATACATCTGGCTGCTGAAAAACTGGAGAGGTATATGCACACTAGTTAATGTCCATGTTCCAGCATTGGTGATCCTGAACAGTGACCTGAACATTGACAGTTTCCCAAAAGCAGATGCTCACCCGAGGAAGAAGAGATCTGTGGAACTGCTGAATAGAATGACGAGAGAAAATTACTTTTCTGCCAAATCAGAAGAAGCTTTTCATGCAATCCCATATGAACAGAGGCTGTTCAGCTTCACCTCATCAGTGTTTATGACAATCTTCATGCCATGCCAAGATTTAAAGTTGGAGCAAATACTAAATGGTTGCAGATAACCAGATGGGAGTCACTGCAGACCATCAACACGACCATCATAGGATTCAATGCAATCAAGGAAGAGTTAAGGGCAGTTCGGCTGATGACTCTCCAGAACAGATATGTCCTTGACATAATCACAGCTATGGATGGAGGAGTTTGTGCAAAAATCAGAGAATCATGTTGCACATTTTTACCATTTCACGATGAAGAAAATGGAACTCTAACAGAAGCCATATGTATGCTGACGAAGCTACAGAATCAGATGATTGATGAAACTGACGAAGTTGATGACGACAGTTGGTTTGGATCACTATTCTCATGGGTTCCACAATGGATGGCAGATTCATTCAAGTTCCTGGTAACCCTCCTAGTGATGATATTACTAGGATTCTGTGTTATCAAGAAAATATTATCTCAGTGCCAGAAAACTGCGAAAAAAGCCATTGGGATGAAGATCATGATTGATGTCAAGCCAGGTTGGAAGCCCAAAGACTTGACTAACAAAGAAATAAGAGACTTTGTGAAGGCCAGCATTCACACACCAGAAGGAACAAAGTTTCAATATCTCAAGAAGCACAGAAATTATGTGGGAAGATGTGTTTACTGCAGCTGAAATGGACAGTGTCAACTAATGACGTGGAACAAAGATGAACACGTAAGAACAGCAGGAAGCCTGAGAGGAGTAATAAAGATATGGACCTCAAAGAGACATTTCTTCAGACCATCATGTATAGACCCAGAAGACAAAGAAAGAATGGACTCAAACAATGAAGCGAAAGAGAACTGAAGAAAGATGGGAAAGTGGTTGATGAATCGCCTGGAGGGGGAGTGTAGAGGAGGTCCTAAGTATAGCCCGCACTGCAACCGTCCATTTTGAAGTACCAGGAACGTTCACACTGAGATATGTGACGTATGATGAGCAAATAAAAAACTGATGATTTGGTGTTGGAGTATTTAATCTGCACCCCCATCCATCTCACGGGTGGTGCTATCTTGTCTTAAAGTGCTTCTGGGCAAACCCTGACTCTATGGGCCGGTTTGGGGTCTCAGAGCACAAGGGATATAATGACTTGCTCACTTAACTACACCCAGGGATATGGTCAAATGGTAAGACAGGGTTTCTGACCTTGGGCTGCTTCCCCTGGTTGTGTAGGTACAGCCCTGTTTAGGGGGTCTCACACCCTCACTGCCAGCCTACCACCAAGAGGACGGATGCCACCCACTGAAGCAGCCCCACAGACCATAACCGGATGACATCACGTAAGTAATCATGAAGAGGCAACATGGCTGAACGCACTCACAGAGATGTTAGCCAGGTGCAAAAGAACACACATGAACTGCTTGCTGACACCTAAAGTAATTGCCCTGGACAGCCATGAAGGTAAAATGGAAGCCACAGCTGCAATGAAATGAATTGGGAAGGCTTAAAACACAGAGTTGAGACCTGACGCACTGATTTTCCTGAGAAATGCAAAGCCAATCTGGCAGAGCGGTCATCATGTCCAGCCCTGCCAAGGACGCTGGGAGAGAATGTTTGAGTTAGCAGGAAAGATACAGCTCCGGCAAAGCCAGAAGGCTGAAATCTCTCATAAATGCCAGTAGAAAAAATCCTTTTTACGGTCCCCAAACACGTGACCTGGAGATGGGGAATAAGGCCCATTCATCTGACGCAGGCGGATAATGTTGTTCCCATCAAACTGAAGACAGAAGATGGAAAAAATGTCCTTGCTCTGGGCTTGAGAAGTTGGAAGTGGTAACATTAATGGGACACAGGCAGTACTCTGAGATCACCTTTCCCACCCTTTTTTTTTTGCTCACATGCTGGTAAAATTCCTAAACTGACATGGCTTGCACTGGCCTCCTGGGGGCGGTGCCAGGCAAAGCTACCAAATCCGGCCACACCAATCAGATTATTTGCCCCCTATAGACTGCAATTATGCATATACTGGTCACCCAATCCCATTTTGTCTAGAGCGAGGAATGTATCTTTTGGTTGCAAGATCACAGTTAGTTTAAATCCTCACTGCCCACCTGTGATGTGCTGAGACTGCATTTGGAGCTGTAGAATCTGTGTGTGTATCCCTGCTTGGATAAATAAAACAGCAATTTGGCACATTTCTGGACAGCTCAGTTTCTTGGGTGTGGGGGGATTTCCCTCGAGCCAACCTCTGGTTTTCTAGTTTCACTTCAAGTGGTAGCAGAGAGAGGCGTGGGTTGCTTGTGCCTTTGGCGACAAATTACGTCTCTCCCCTGTATTCCTGCCTGCTTCTGAGATCAGAAGGTGGGGGTGGCAGGCTGGGGGGTGACAGTGAGTTCCAAGAGCTGCAGCAGACCGGCCGAGTTGGTGTAAGTATGAGTCCAGGAGTTTGACAAATACAGCGGAGAGGGAACTGGGGGAACAGCTATGCTTCCTTGTTAGTTGTTTTGTTAGCAGATTATGGAGTGTAAGTTTAGACTCGGATATATGGCAAACAGGCGAGGGTATGGACAGGTTCCATTTGATGTTTGTGTTAAGATTTTTGTTTTATATGGAATGTTGTTGTTACATTTTTGTGTTGGTGAGGGAACATTTGGTCTTTGGTGATTGGTTTGGGCAGTCAGTTTAGACGATGAGTACAGATGACAAAAGGTATGTACATATTGAATTGTGTGTTTTAGGTGTTTTACCTTGCTTCATGGATGAGGGTTACCTGTTAGTAGGGTTGGCAGAAATAGCTAGCTCGTATCATAGAAGGTGAGTCCCTTGGAATTTTCCTCACGGAGGTAGACCTTTGCAGATGACGCAGTAGGTAAAAGAGGTCCACGAGAATTATTGGCTTTCTCTGATGAATAGGTAGGAGAATTATTGGAGTTCTCTATCCGGTAGACAGGAAGGTGGCCATGGATTTGTTATTTATGTATTGTTAAGTTTGTCAGCGTTTCTGGGAGGGGTTTAAAGCAGACTTGTATCGAAGAGGAAGCTGTTGATTGTCTTTTTTTGCCTTGCTGTAGGGTGTGTGATGTCAGAAATGAGGTTATTGAATAGGACTTAAAGCGCTTAGAAGGTGGCAGATTCAGTGAAGTGGCGCTTGACAGAATTGTATATTGGCCCTTGGGGGCAGAGAACGTAAAGAGGGCGGTGGAGATCTAGGAGGGCTGTTGTTATTCTGGGAGAAGCGGGTTAACATGTATGCTAAGTGACAAATGCATTGTGATCCATAGTGGAGCACGGATTTGGTGGACAACACATTGAGGTTTTCAAGCATTGCAAAATGAAGAAAAAAAATGAAAAGGAATGAAAAATAATAATAAAACAATCTAACATTATTGGGGTGAATTTGAGAAGCACGTGAAAGAATGACGGACTGGCCTAGGGTGAAAGTTAATGCAAAAGTGGTTTGTGGTGTGGGTGTGTTGAGGGCATTTGAACAAGTGGTGTGTATGTGTTTATTGTATTTGTCGTGTGTGGTGAGTGTATTTGAACAGTGGGGTGTTTTTAGTGCAGTTGAATATGTAGTATGTGGGGAGGAAGGCATACAATTTTGTATGCTATGTGTTCAGAAATATTTTAACTGTGTGCATTGTTTTTTTTCCCATGTTCTCTCTTTTGCCGCGGCAGCCTAAGATATGTTGTTTGCTATGTTTAAACAGACAGCTCAGTTGTGAGCTGCCTGCGGAAAGATGGAAACTCCTACATAGGACAGTTTCTTTTTTAAGAGTTTTGAAGATTATACTCCTGCCAACAGGCATTGTCAAAGGACCAGCAGTGAAGGGTGGGGGAGAAACCCAAGACGGCGAAGCTGGCTTTAGTTAACACGGAAGGTGATGAGGCATTCAGCAGATTTTATTTTAACCTATGTCTTGGACAAAATGGAATAAATTGAAGTAAGGAAATTGCATTAAGCATCATGGTTTGCAATTGAAGTGTGGTACATGGAGCAAACACCCAAAGAAGCCATGGTTTTTAAGACTAACAGGAGTTTGCAAGAAGCAAAACACATAGGAATTGTGAATGTTAATTTCTATTACATGACGCAATGTGACTTTGGTCATTGGGGAAAAATTGTATGGAATTTAGGCAGTGTAAAGTGCAAATTAACAGAGACACGGTTTGCTTGCAGGGGTTGGAAGGTAACTAGAGAAAAGACAGAGAGGCACAGAGAGGGGAAGCTTTGTAAACGTGGGATTTTTGGATGACGGCTAGAGTGTGGGTGGCTTATGAGATATGATTGGAGGGGCAGAACAGAAGCGGGCTGTGGAATGAGTTAATTAAGGAAATAATTAATATCTCCCTTTTAGTGATTGTGATTAGAGGTGCTTAGCATGCAAGATTTAACAATGTATTAGTGCAACGGTTGTTGAATTTGATAAGCCCTTTCTTACAAACTGTATTGACAAGGCATCAGTCTTGCATTCGAGGTTTCAACATTTACTTTTTGCAGCGCTTTTTGGCCTACATAAGGGTGAGCATCACTTTTCTCTGCATGTAAGACTGCATAGGAGAATGGGTGGGGTCATAAATTACATATACATATAAGGGTATTTAGGTATGGGAACAGTGTGTGGCATGGGAAGGCAATGCGTAAGATTTCATTTATATTATGATGAAGCAACATTTTTTCTTATATAGAAGAAGTAAAATAATGTTTTGGTTGGCATTGGCAGTGGAACAAGTATCAGGACATGTTATTGAAAATATGACCATTAACTTAGTCGAGTATTTTTATTAAGACTTTTACAAAATATATGGGTAAGAATGTAGTTTTGACAATGGGACTGGTTTCTTGGGAGCGAGCACAGTGAATATTTTACTAGAATGCATTTAAAATGGAGGGCTTTAATGAGAAAGGGGCAGTGAAGGGAGAGTGTGTTATGGGGATAGTGTAAATACATGTGTATGGTTACTGTGAGAAACCAAAGCGTGTCTCGCCTACTAGTCCCCAGGGATCTCTCTCTCAGGTGGCTAGGGCACAGACATCGCCTTTGGATCCAGACCCTAAGGGTGGACCGTTGTGGGAGGATCACCTGGGTGAGGGGTCTTCGGGAGTGGGGGTGAGGCAGCCGATGGTGAGACATGGTATTCACCCCTTTTTTGTACACCTAACGCATCCTATTTTTTAGGATTCTCCGATGTCCAAAATTCCCCACCCCCTTTCTAAACAAACACTGGGCAGAGGAAGAGGGTGACTGAGAGTAACAGGACTAACTCTAATAGATCACACTGGACATGTCCCGCTAATCGGGTCAGGCAAAGTCAGGCACTTACTTTAACACCTGATACCAATTAGCACTCCTCACATGGATAAAAGGCGGAACATAGAGACACATTCGGAACAAGATGTACCTCGAGTAAGAGCAGAACTTCTGGGGTGAAGGCGAACCTACTGGAGTAGAGCGATAGACCAAGGGACTAGAGCAGCAGGTAGAGAACCTAAGGAGTTCCCTACATGAGGTGGTTGCCTCCAAAAAGCCACGAAAGACACATGGAGAAGGCCAAATCCCAAAGCAAAAGGCTGTTTGTGTTTCAAGGACACCAGCGACCCTACCGTGTGAACAGCAGAGTTGGGGAGATGAGACCAAGCCTGTTGTACTAACCTTGACTCGAGAATTGGAAAACTGTAAAGACAAGAAAGAAATGCACACAGCCGTTGGCAAGCGACCTGAGAGACTGGTGTGTGTTAGGGAAAGATTGAAGTGCAACATTATATCGCAAGTGAAGGCTGCACGGGTGTGGATGAGAAGCAAAGCAAGGAAGACCTGTTTATGAACTTTGAAGTATAGATTGCTGTGAAACCAGTGATACAGAGTAAGGGAGTGGTCTGGCGAAAAGAAGTAGCCCACTCGAAAATCTCTGTGAAAAGTGAATTGTTTGTAGTGATAAAGTGAATGAACTGTAAAGGCAAAGTGATCAAAATTAACCCTGAGAGAAGGGTAGAGTAAAAAGCTGAATGTTGAACTTTGAGTAAAAGTTGTCCTGCGGAGGTCTGTAGAGAAAGCCACGCACATTTGAAAGTCTTCGACATCCGAAAACTGTCTGAGCCCGACTGAGGGAGACCCGAAGTGTAATAAGTATGGGGAAGGGAGCCCCCTGCAAGTATTGTTGAACTTTTGATATGAAAGGTCTGAACCCAACAGAGGGGGACCAACGTGAACTTTTATTTTGAAGAGGTCTGAGCCCAACAGGGGGGGACCGGCATTAACTTTTTATTGAACGCTGTTTGATAGGCTGGAAAGAGAGACTTTAACGTGGAAGGCCAGGTGGGCCTTGATCCACATTTTTAACTGTTTTTGTCTTAAAAACCTGAGCTAGAGTGCATCATCCTGCCTACGAAGACCACCTTACTCCGTGCTGTCTAGCTTTCAAGACGTGGACCTTTGGGTGTACAAATATACCTCTGTCCCCAAGCACCAGTCAGGGAAGCGTAACTCACTCCCTGACCAGTTATTAGGGCCACAGGTGGGCTGGAACCGCTGCACATGAACCTCAGGTAGCTGTAAGGAAAAGGGATGGCTTTAATGCAGTGATACATAAATATAGAGACAATGTAAGGAAGTGAGACAATGTGGCCTACCTAGTATCTTGCCAGCCTTGGGCTCTTGTGTGTCTCATCCACTCCTTCGGCATCAGCTGCTACTCTTACGCCGACGACACCTAGATTCTGATCCGATTAGATCTCGATCAGGCTGAGGTGTCGTCGAGCCTGCAGGAGTGTCTGACAGCTGTTAGAGACTGGATGAACCACAATTAGCTCAAATTAAATGGAGATAAAATGGAGGTGATGGTGGTGGGCTAGCACCCTGACCCCACACTCTGGGTGTCCTCTTTCTGGCCTTCTTCACTGGGATCCCAGAAAGAAAGTGAAAAACTTGGGTGTTATCCTATCGGCATGACTCTCTATGAACCAATAAGTCACTGCTGTATGCCATGCCGGTTACTTCCACCTGAAAATTCTGAGGAAGGTATTGTCCCTGATTCCTACCCCACTACGCCCACCGGTGGTAGCAGCGATGGTCTTATCACGGATAGACGATTGCAACTCTTTGTATCTGGCCCAACCTAAGGGCGTGATTAAACAGTTGCAGCGGCTGCAAAATCTGGCCGCACGGGTAGCCACTGGCACTCCTTTTGGAGCCCATATCTCTCCTGTGCTTTGGGCTCTCCATTGGCTCCTGGTGGCTCAGCGGGTGGAGTTGTAGGCTCTGTGTATAGTCCATTGCGCCCTCTCCAATCAGGGGGCGGAATACCTCCAAGCCAAGTTCACCCGCTATTACCCCACCCGCAATCTGCGCTCAGCTACGGCCGAACAACTTGTTGTGCCAAGATACAAACGGTGCCGGGTTGTCGGTCTGGCTTTTTCCATCGCTGCAGCAGCTCTGTTGAATAACCTCCCATGTGCCATTAAGATAACCTCTAACTATTTAGAGTTTAGACGGCGGGTCAAAACCCATTTATTCTGATCTGTCAATGCTTCTTCTTCTCTCTCTCCAGCAGCGCCATGATACCTTCGGGTGACTGTGCGCTTCATAAGAAGAGGTAACATAACATAACATAACATGGTGGGACCATGAAGAGAGCGAAGGAAAAAAATCCATGGATGGGTGAAATACCTGGGGGAACAGGAGGTGCAGCAGAGGGAGAGTTCCAGTAGATGTTCCAGGAGACGCCAACGAGATGGCGAATCAAAAGGTCCAAAGTCAATTAGTTGTTCCAGAGGAAGTCCAAAAACAGCAAAACCAAAGGATACTCCAGTAGCAGTCTGTGCAGAGTTAAAGCCAAGGTCAAAGAAACCTTGAGTTCAGTCCAGTAATCCAGGTCAGCAAAACATAAGGTTGATCCAAGAGCAGTTCAGGGATGCAAGAGCCAAGGTCAATCATGAGCAAGGAAAACACCGGTCCAAACGAAACGCCACTCGGCACATCAGCTGAGAAGCACAGAGTGAATCAGATCGGCAGTATTTATGGAGTTCTTCCTGATGGGACCACATCACGTGACTCAGAGTCGGTCACGTGAGCGGGGCTTGCTGTGCTTCAGTTCTTGTTCCAGGAGTCGCCATGGCAACTGCCAGCTGTGGCGTAGCAGAGACTGTTGAAGCCGTTGCAAGGGGCTGTGTCACCTCGGGACCTCATGTGGACTTGTAAGCAGAGCAGTGGAGCGGGCCAGGAGTCGTTGCGGGAATAAGGACCTGCAAGGCCCCCGACTCCGAAAGTGAACTGGTGAGTGCGTGACACTAACGTGGGGAGGAGAGCTGATTCAGTCACATTTATTCTTTATATTTGAACACTGATTTTCCTTTACATACATATCTCCTTTATACACTTTTTGTACAAGCAATAGGGCAGGCATTAGTTTTTTTTAGCATAGGCCATTATGATTTGACAGACACAACTATTATTGTTTTATTTATTATTTGATGGTCGAGAATACTCCCATCCTAGTTATAGGGCAAAGTAGATCGTTTTGCGTCGGGAGCGCGGTGACACTAACGTTGCGTCGCAACGCTCCGGATGCACTTCTTATGGCGGACATTTTGAGAGATGCATCGGACACTCGAATCCGATGCATCTCTGCAAAATGGAGCCGCAATCAAACGAATCGGAAACAACACGAACTGCAGGTAAGCCCCTGAATGCCATTACACTATAGATTCAATTTAAACAAAAATGGGAGCAATTATTGTTGTTACAACTAAAAGCGGTCCTTCTCTTATAGAGACCGCATGGCAGACCGCCAAGTAACAGCCAGACCAGGCGATCCTTAACCGAATTAACACAAATAACATAATACCCATTGGAATATAGTAAACAAGTAAGTGATATTGAAAATGCAATCTAGTAACTGTTAATTGACATCCAAGGGCTTACGATTAGAAAGGCAATTTCTCTTGTCCCCTCCCCTTTTTTCTCACAGCCCAACAGCTCGATTTACAATAGGGACAGCGCCTTATCACAATCCCCTCCTGAAGAACCATGCCTAATGTAAGCATGGGGAAACACGTGTAGAGGGTGCCAAAAGGTACTAGAGGGTGCCAGAAGGAACTAGTGCACAAATTTCAAGAAATACAAGCAAATGAAGTTCACAATTTTTCTTTATTGAATATAAGAAATGTAATTGAAAAGGTTAATGAAAATGAAGTTAAAATGTTCAAACCAATCACAGCAAAAAATGTGAATGAACATGAAAATGAATATATAATTTTCAAACAAATCGAAATAAGAAATGTGAATGAAAATAAGCCAGTGATTTTCAAAGAAATCGAAAAAACAAGAATTGAATAAATTTCATTAAGAATGGAGTAACTCTGAAAAGTTTATTTCTTGAATACCATTTACAATTTGGAGCGCATAGTGGAGTCTTTGTCGTGTTTGTATGTTACATGTTATTACTGACATTGGCCAGTCGCAATGTCTTCAGCTCCACATGCAGCAAACAAAGTAGCCAAGTGAAATACAGACAAAACTTTGAAAACCAAGGTAACTCGCAACAGTTGCTAAACAGACTGAAACTTCATTATATCATATAGGCAAAGTAGGAGTTTTTCCAAATGCAGAAACTTTAATAAAGGTTTTACAAATTGTACCTTTTGTGTCAGTGTCATACTTGTGATACAATGCCTCCCCTACAATACACAGAGCCTTTTTGATTCAGCAATTTATTTGGGTTACCTGAGCAGCTTTATTGTTTTAGGGTTGACACTGTGCCAGGGATACGAATCAATTGAGACAAATTGGGGGACCCTAAAATTCCAGAATCTTAGTCACAGAGCCTTCAACCACTCTACCGCCACAAAATAATCCATAGGCTTTGACATTTGTAGCAGCAGGGAAGGCACTATTCTTCCCAGGAAATGAGGGACGATTCCCATGGACTTAGTTCTAATACTCCCTATGGGTTGTTATATAAAATTGGCCGCAAAATCGGGTCCTGGAGGTTTGGACTAAACTTGCTAGCAGGCATTATAGATCCTGACTTTCGGAGACACATAAAGGTTCTCCTACCAAACCCCGGTGAGAACCCGTTTGAAAAATGCCCTGGGGACAAAATTGAACAGGGAATTCTCGAGAAGGCTCCATTTCCCCGTTTTGAGGAAGAAAATGAACCAAAGGAAACAGAGAGGCAACTAAGGCTTTGGACAAGCCGATGAGACACTCATCATTGAAGCAAAAAGGGAAAAGGAACCTACGATCCTTCCCAATGTAGCCTTCACCCAGCGAAATGATCCAGTACTCTCAGAAGCTTTGCTACAAGTGATTCCTGAGGGAGAAGGACAAGACAAGGGGAGGCCTTTTTTCTTCCTGAAACAGGGATTACTATATAGAAGGGAGACCTCCAGTGAAGGCCTAAGTAAAACTCAGTTAGTAATACCCAAGAACCATCGTAATATTGTGCTAGAGATTGCACACTCTCATTTGACAGGGGGATACTTGGGACAATATAAAACCCAAGCTCACATCTGTGGGAAATTCTACTGGCCGGGAACTTCATTCAGATGTGAGATATTCCAAAAAAACAGCTCACACATTCCCTTGCCTGCCCCTCTAAACCCATTTCTCTTGAATCGGGGTGGATATCATCGGACCATTGGAAACTTCTAGACTGAGTAATAAGTATGTTCTCGTAATGGTTGATTATGCTAACCGGTAACCAGAAGCCTTCCCAATGCAGAACAACACAACCTAGTAAATTTTAAAACATCTGTTGCCATTCTTTTCTGCGGGTGGTTTCCCCAAGGAAATTCTAACAGATCATGGATATAATTTTATGAGCAAGCTTATGGGTGAAGTCAAGGAATTACTACACACAACCACCTTAAGAAGCTCAGTTTACCACCCCCAAATGGACGACTTGGTAGAGAGATTTAACAAAACCGTAAAATAAATTCTGAAAAAATTGGTAGATGAGGATGGGAAGGACTGGGATCGTATGATCCTGTGGGCAGTATTTGTAGTAAGAAAGACCCCTCAGGCGTCCATGATTTCTCACCTTTTGAGTTACTCTAGGGTAGAGAACCAAGAGATATCTTAGACATGCTCCAGGAGACCTGGAAAGAAAGAGAAGAGGCACCAATTCCCCTCTCGCATATGGCTACCCGATTGCGAGAGCAGATGAAACTCGTTGGGAGTCTAGTCCACACTCACATGGAGAAAGCCCAGCAAAAAGCTACCTATGACAAGAAGGTAAATGTAAGATAATTTCCATTGGGACAGACAGTATTCACCCTCCTACCTACGTCTCAAAATAAACTTGTCTGAAAGTCGCATGGGCCCTATGAGGTGCTAGAGCAAACAAGAGCCTGTACCTATAAAATAACCCAACCTGATGGAAAACAAAAGACCCACCTCTACCACGTATATCTCCTCAAAGAGTGGAAGGAAAATCATTCTGCTACTATCTCCTCTATATTGTCTTGTTTGGCACCCGACAAGATAGGTAACTCTGAATCTATTCCCCAAGAACTATCTAAACAGAAACAGGAAGATTTGAACAATCTTATTATTTTATTTTCTGATGTATTCTGTTAGAAACCAGGGAGAATACATGGTACTTACCATTATAATAATAATAAGGTATTTCTTATATAGTGCTACAAACCCATAGGTCTTAGAGCACTCAAATAACAGAAGACTTACTATCCCACAGAGTAGTACTAATTTTATCAACCTCGGAAGGATGAAATGCTGAGTTGACCATGCTGTGTTTCGAACCTGCCACAGCCTGCACACAGGTACAGATATGTAGACAAAGCCACGCACATTCGAAAGTGTTCAACATTCGAAAACGGTCTGAGCCCAACTGAAGAAGACCCGAACTGTAATAAGTTTGGGGAAGGGAGTGCCCTGCAAGTATTGTTGAACTTTTGTTGTGAAAGGTCTGAGCCTGACAGAGGGGGACCAATGTGAACTTTTTGTTGAACGTTCTTTGAAAGGCTTGAAAGAGAGAATTTAACATGGAAGGCCGGACGGGCCTCGATCAACTGTTTTTGTGTTAAAACCCGAGCCAGAGTGTGTCATTCTGGCTACAGGGACCGCTTTACTCCATGCTGTCTAACGTGGGGAGGAGAGCAGATTCAGTCACATTTCTTCTTTGTGTGTGAACACTGATTTTCCTTTATATACATATCTCCTTTACACACCTTTTGTACAAGAGATAGGACAGGCATTAGGTTTTGATAGCATAGGCCATTTTGATTTGATGGACACAACTAGGACTGTTTTATTTATTATTTGATGGTCGGGAAAACTCCCATCCAAGTTATAGGGCAAAGTAGGAGTTTTTCCAAACCCAGAAACTTTAATAAAGGTTTTACAAATTGTACCTTTTGTGTCAGTGTCATACTTGTTATACCATGCCTCCCCTACAATACAGAGAGACTTTTTGATTCAGCAATTTATTTGGGTTACCTGACCAACTTTATTGTTTTAAGGTTGACACTGTGCTAGAAGTTGTTTTTTTTAAAGCATTTTTTCAGGCACTGCATAGAAACACGGTAGGGGGATATTTTGTGCATGTATTATTTAGTTCTTGCAAGTGCTTTTAATTAGCAGTACGTGGAATACTTTAAAGTATATAAGGCAGGCACACAAGGTAAAAGGGAGTAACACTTTGTGATTTATGTGGATGAATAGCGCTAGAAGTTCCAAATTCATTTCAGCATGATAATACGGCATAGGCATGTTTGCACACTTACACACACACACATACACATGTAGTGAAGCAGAATCTTTTTAAGGGTCAAGATAGGGCTGGGGTGACACAGACAGACATAACTATGGGAAGTAGGAAGTATCAGAGATAAAAACTCCCATAGTTCAGCTGCGCAGAGGAGAGAGAATGTGCGTGGAAGATTAGGACATATTTTTCAAGAATGCAAGAAGGAGAAAACCACAAGAGACAAGGGGAAGTTGGCAAGACTTGGGAGGGGGGACACACCCTTCACAGTACATAACCACATGAACAGCAGGCCCAAGATCACAGACAAATGCGCCGTGAGTTAATACCAAAACACAGGCAAATGCGACCACTGCAGGCACCGAGGCAATACAGATGCACACGCATAGGCCGGGGGATGTACCACATTGAGGGGGGACCCCTTTTAGGGGCGTATGGTCATTTTTATTTACATCATTTATGTTAGCATTTTATAGCTAAAATAGACACGAATATGTCATTACAATGGGAAATGGATCCACATGAAGAGCATACACAGCAAATATGATTGCAGCAATAAAGGCCACATTGGCAGGATACTAACAGCAGCTTTGTTCAAAGGAAGGGCGCACAAAGAGAGGGAGAAATTGACAAACAGCTACCAGCAAGCTTCAGAGGTGCGATGGTGAGGGGGGACAGAGTGACTTCACTTACACGAGATAAGGATGAGGGGGCGAAGTGGAGAAGAGAGACAGCTCTTCATCAAGGGGCAGGAGGTCCATTAGATGGCTGGGGGCGTGTTTATAGGAGGGAAACTGGTATTCAAAGTAAGTTTTTCTTGTTGAGTAAAAACAAAACCAGAGAAGGGGAGGATTTGATATTAAAATGAATTATGCTGCGAGCTGACAGCAGACACAATATTTACACATTAAAGGGAACTAGTTTGGAGGCACACTACACTGCTAAAATGGACGCAGGCAGTGTTTCATGTTTTTTTTTTTCCTGTCATGTTTTCTTCCTGGCCTGGTGGGAAAGGGGGCAACCATATCAGACAATATTATGGCAACAAGGGCATAATAACGATCAAGTAAAGGAAATAAGGTGTTTAACTGGACACGAGATAAAGGCCAGGAGAGAAGGGCTACAGAGTGAAGCACAATGTGCAAAATAGGAATGTAAGGAATCAGCGTACTTGGGTAAGTAACACATTTTGTAAATTATTAATGCATTTCTAATGCTTTAATGGGTTTAGGGATGACATCATTGGGGCAAAGTAGCATTGAAAGAGAAGAAGCAACTCTTGAGGTAAGTACTTGTGAAAGGGACGAGAAAGTAGATAGAGACGGCAGGTAAGTACTGGGGGAGGGGAAAGGAATGTGGAAGGTCCCATATAGATCTCTTGTGGAGGAGAAGGAGGTGCAGGTAAGTAACAGGTGGAGGATGTAGAAAGGTTTTCAGTGGAAAGCATCTTTTTGTACAGGACAAGTGGCACAGATGAAGCATGGCACCTGGAAGGTGGCCCTCAACAAGAAGAAGAATATCCTTTTTATGATGTACACAATGTAAATTAGTAATTGTGTATAAGGGGATAACGTTTTCTATGATTTGAAATGTAATATTTATATGAAATGTTCTTCATGATTTGAAATGTAATGTTCATATGAGATGCATAACCTTACATTGAAAGGAAGCAGAAATTCATGTGCTAGAGATGGTAGGCAAACGTTTGCACACATACCTCACACCCGCATACACTCACCCATCACCCGCGCTGGTTTCAGCGTCAAGAAAGGTTTCAGCACCCTAGTGCCTGCAGTTGGATTTTAGGTGCCATTCACTGAGCTGCTACAGTTCATTCACAGACTACATTTTAGTGCCCTGCTCACTAAGCTCCTTCTCCTGCTTCCACCTTACCATATCTACTCCCCCTAACTCCCCTACTCTGTCTTCTCCTGTCCCAGGTTTCCAAAAAGGCTGGTCCATGCTGTAGTTTCTGGGCCTTGTGTTGATATATCAGGCTGCTCTGAACGCCATGTCTCTGGCGAACAGCTGAAAGATTGAAGAGAAAGACCTGGCCATGTCAGAGACTGATCGGCATTGTGTCACTGACAAAGACATCAATGGACATACACAACTGCAAACATACCGGGGGGGGGGGGGGCAGGGACAGGGGTCCCACTCAGCACCACCACACCACCTCTGGGTTAGGTATGGCGCTGGTGCTGAGCTGGTAGGCCTCTCATCCCAGCTTGAGAGGGGTCCTTGTTCCCCCTTGACACGGTCAGACACATGACCATGTTACACTCGCCATGAAGTAAAGAGTTAACAATCTTTGTCTGAGAAAGGCTCTAGCAGAACTCATTGAATACAGGTGGTTAATATCAGCGAAGGTCAATATAATCCCGATCCGTGGATTATACACTTTACATGCACCCTTGTGTCCAACACAAGCTCCCTCTTTTTGCAGTTCATCGAATCTAATATCCGTTTTTCCATTGCATGAAACAGAGTAGCCGCAGCATAGGGAAACTGGGAAAGGACATTGCAGGCAGCCATGTGCAAGGACGTGAAGCTGGAAAACCTGCACAATATCGACCATCACTTAGTGAAATACACAGTAAACATAATCTGCAGTGTCACTCTAGAACTTTCCACAGCGAATCTTTCCACGTGTGAGGATGTTATGTTGGCAAGGGGGTTAAACACTTGTCTCCGATATCTGCAACTCAGAGTATCAGGGTCTGAGGTTCTCAGGTCTCATCCCAGCCATGCTATTCAGACCTTTATCCTTCTGTGGTTGTTACAATGTGCACCATTACACTGGAGAATAATAAGGGTGATGTTGCGCAGCCAAAGAATGGAGACTTCATTTGTGTCGCTGCGTGCCATTTCCGTTAATATCCTGATGTAATTGTCCTTTTTTCTGCAGCAACCTTAGAGGAGAACTGACGGAGGAAGTGGAGAAGGGGAGCGAGACCTGTTCAGCCCAGACTCTTGGCCGGATTACAGCTGGGGCTGACTGAGCAAGCCACTCCCTGCGGCTCTAGACAAGCTCCATTTTGGCTACTCAACTCGGCCGGGGGATCGCCTGGAGCTGGCCGGGCGTCTTACCCACTACTGTTTGCTGCTCAGAGCGATTATAAGTATAAGAAAAAATGTTTTCAAATCCATTTAAAAATGTTACTGAACTGTTCAGGACATTTTTAGCATGTGATAGGGTGCTGGGGATGGGAGAGTCCTTGAAGTTGCCACACTTTTCTGCTTTGATTTTTGTGTTACAATCTGTGTGCCAGGATTGTGTTTCTCCACAGCACCTTAAATTGTTTAAATCTCATTTAACCACTACCAATTAGTATTTCACTTTTATATAACGACTGGTGTACAGTGTAAAACAGCTTTATTCGTATTTCAGATCACTCCCTACTCAATATGTAGATGGAGATCTCCCACCTAAGCAATGTGGCGGCTCAACTCGTACTATCTCGGTTTCCCAGATCTCTTGGCATAGCTTGCTGACAAAACGAGGGAATATTTTGATCTGAACACCCGATCAGTAGATGATCTGTGAATATTATGGGAGGGGTACAATGCCACATCACTTGTGGAATGTATGACGGTCCTAGCCGCGAGGGAAAAACAGAGGCTAGAGAGGGTGTTTGAATTGGTACTCGGAAACGGACGCCTGGAACAAGCTCTCCTCTTTGATTGTTCCTTGGCGACCCAGAGAGCCTTAATCCAGTCATGGGCCGTTTACCACAATTGTGCAATGAGCACGTCTTGCCAATCACATTTAGCGTCTTTGGCGAGAATATATGAAATGTGGGGAAAGGCTCGGAAACTATTTGCATGGTTGGAACAAAGGAATATCTCTCTACAACATAATTGCGAGGTCAAAGCAGACATGGAGCCGATGACTGTGAAGGATTCTGAGATTAGCAAGGCCTTTGCTAGGTTGTATGCCTGTCTGTACCAAATACCTGTAGATTCTACCGAACCCATACATATGGATCTCCTAGAGGAAATCCTTCTTCCCATTATTAACGATCAACAATGAGATGGATATTATGGATGAAGAGCTTCTTCTGGCAATTCAGTCGCTCCATTCAGGCAAATATCCCAGGCCTAATGAGTTTCCTGCCGAACTCAAAGATATGATTTCCATATTTCTCCTCTAAATGTGTGTGGCATGTATAGAACACAGTGAGCTGCTCCCAACCTTTGTAGGGATATTATTATTGGTCTACCCAAGGCCGACAAACCAACAGACAAATCTACCTCTTACAGGCCGTTTTCTGTTATCAACAGCGAAGCCAAAATATTGGCTAAGAATTTGACTCAGAAACTAATGACAGTACTTGTCTAATTGATCCATCAGATCAATACGGTTTTCTACCCGACTGGGTTACTCGCATTAACATTCGTAGACTTAATTTTGCACTGGACAAAGCAGACATTATCCGCAACCCTTTCGCTATGGTGGCAGTCGACTTTGAAAAAACTTTTGATATGGTCTTTTGGGGATTCATATGGGCAGTGATTAGAGGCATGGGATTGGGTCCAACCTTTCTGCAATAGGTAGGGTAGCTGCATGCACACCCGACGGTCGCCTAACGGGTTTTCGGACTGACTTCTCAAGAGTTCCCTCTGGAATGTGGTATGCGCCAACGTTGTCCCGTCTCCCCGTTGCTCTTTATTTTGGCCATCAAACCACTGGCAATATGGTTGAGGGGGGACCCTCTCATGACAAGATTTTGGTGGCCTTCTGGACAGGAAGACACTGTATACTGATGACTATAAGGAACTCATGGTGGCAACAGTAAACACAGACACAAGTGATCACAGTTCAAGGGTGTTTATTAAACTGTATGAATGGGTGAGAAAAATGCCCGATTTAAACCTAAATCTAAGATGGTAGCAAGTTACGACCATCAAATAACAATAAGGCAGTCCTAGTGGTGTCATGGCAAATAAAAAAGGGCCTATACTAAAAGACCTATTGCCAATCCTTACAACTAAGTTATAAAATAGTGTGGGATAATGTTCACCAAAAAATAAAGGAGTGTTCGCCAAATAATAAGTCAGGATGTTATGGTTGTGGTCTCCCTTCACCACGTTCTTAGCACGGGACAAGGCTGGAATCTTGAGCACAGCACACTCCTGGGCCTCGCCAGCACAAGGTTATAGTTATTTCCAACAATACCAGGATCTTCTGGGGCCAAGTCTCTTTTCTGCAAACATCTCTTGCCTCAGAAGGCCTGGTGGATCAAAAACAACAAACAAAAAGTATCTTCAATAAACCTTCAAGTTGGGTGAATTCTCTTCACCGTTGGATCACCCTCAACCGGGCCCCGATCCTCCTTGAAACGTGGGCCTCCCTTGGTTGGGTTTACTAAAACCTTTTGCTCAGAATGTTTTACTAGTTGTATTCACAAGTCTCAATATCTTTTTAAGCAATCTTTCCCTTTGGACATCCCTCAGCCGGGTTCACTTTTGATAACACAATGCTCACAGGGTTATCATACGTCACCCCGTTTTGCAGGTATCCCACAGCCGGGTTCACACTTGCCAGTTACACAGTTCACTTTGCTTTACACAATGCAGGATTTACTTCCCTTTGCTTGGTTAATGGTCAAAGACTACAGATTGTACAAGGGGTTTCACTCAACCTTTGTATGACTGCTTTGATCTCTTGCTTCGGCTCTCCTACGGCCTCCTGGGATCTGTAGTTTTAACAAACAGGGACCGGTCAGAGACTTTGGAATGATCACCTACGTGGCGCCTGACCACTCTGCAGCTGGTCTCTTGCTGGATTGTTTCAAAAGTTCTTTAACACACAAAGTCTTTGTTCTTTATTCACATTATGTTCCCATTTGAAGACCTTCACTCAACACAGTTATGTTTACTATCGGTTCTCCCTCCAACTCATCGGCTGTGATGAACCGCTTGGTATTTCTTGTCTATGGAGTCAAGGGCAGTACCACAGTAACAAGCGTCTCTCCCTAACTTGTTTATCAGTGTAGGAGGTTTCCATGCATCAATGGCATCTGTTACACCAGACATTAGCTGTTGTTACCGGCCTTATAATTCCTTTCAGGGAGGCTTTGCAGCTCTGGGTTAAAAAGGGCAAGGGCACTTCCCTCCTTGTTCTCCCTTCGGTTATCACCGCCTTTCTCCTCCTCTTGAAATGCCATCCTGGAATAGCTGTCTCGTTGTGCGGTATGCCCTAACCAAGGTGTGCTCTTGTGCTCTGCCTTTTATCCCTGCGGGGATGGTTATTGTCAATTGCCTGACATGTCAGGTAAACGGCCCTGGTGTTAGTCACCTGTCTTACGTGGTGAAAGAAAGTGTATGTGTCAGAAAAGGGGGGGTAGAGTTTCTTAGTATCCTATGGGGTAGAATGGGGAATGATGTCACAAGGAAGGGGGAACAGCATCTCACCCGTCAGTGTCCCAATTCCACACCTGAGGACCCCCCATTCAGGTGATCCTTCCGCACTGGTCCACCCCCCGAACTGGATCCAATCAATAGCAATTGCTGTATCCTGGCCACCTGAATGATAGATCCCCGGGGACTAGCGGGTGAGACACCTTCAGGTTTCTCACATTATCTACTATTGTATGTTGGGGATCCATGTAGATCCACCCCAAGGGTCATAGAAATCTTGCAGATATTTCTATGACCCTTGGGGAATTCTGGTGGGAATTTAGCAGATTGCTGGTTAACGTGAACAAATTATTACTGTTTCCATTCCAAAGGAGGTCTGAAGGCCAACCTATCTGACTACCCCTTTCAATTGCAGTAGATACCTTTAAATAGACAGGCATTCATATTTGCCATAACCCAGAAGCATTCTTGTCCCACAATTTGATGCCGCTCACAGGGAGGTTTCAGGCTGACATTCGTTTTTGGGCAGCCCTCCCCCTCTCGCTGATCGGACGGGGTGCCTTATTTAAAATGACCCTTTCCAAGTACTTATATGTTCTCCAAAACACACCAGTCGTGATACCAGAGGAGAAATTTAAAAAGAAACAAGCCGTCCCTGAGCACGTTATGGGGTGCATCCCAAGCGTGAGTAGCACTGCGAATGGTCTGGGATGGCGGAATCGGTCTCCCGAATGTCTGAAAATACTAAAGGGCGGCGCAATTGGCCATTACAAATGAATGGTTGCATGGTGAGCTCACTTATCTGCAAATCATCCTCAAACAGCATTGGATGAGGTCCTATGACCTGCGTTTTTGTCTATGTTGTGACAAGGATTTGCCAGGACTGCCTCTTGCTTCGCAGCAAGTCATTCTAGCACACAGGATGATGATGAAGGCGATGGGATGGGGTGATGACCATGGATGCCCCTCTATGGAATAACCAGAATTTGCCAGAAATACGTAAACTGAATTTCGGGGAGGGGTGGCGGGCTAAGGGTATACGATTGGTGGGAGATGTGCTCACTGAAGGACGACTAAGGGCATTTTAGGAAATGCAAAGTAGCTACTGTCTACTAACACCAGACAAAAAAGATATACTTGTTTTAGACATGTCATGTACAAAATATCCTAGGGTGTTTCTGACTACCAAGTCCGAAACTCACTGTAAGCCAACATCAATGATGAATTTATTTCCAAGGTGGGCTGTATCAACTTTGTATTAAGTGGTTATTAAGTTCACTTGAAACCTGTTTCTGAGACTTAAGACTTGATGAAAAGGGGATGTAGGTTCCATTGAGGGTGAGGAATGGCAAGGGGCTCTTTTGTCCCCTTGAGAAGTTGCTTTTTCGGCCCGATGCTGGCTAATGCAGCTGAAAGTCCTCCACAGGATTTATCATAACTTGTGAACTTTTGTTCAAGTGTCGCCATACTATAGACTCGGACTGACTACGATATCAATGTACGGAGGGCATCTTCTTCCATATACTTTGGCAATGTCCGGTAATTTGGAAATTCTGGTTTGCAGTATGGAGGCAGATATCCAGGCCACTCACACAATCTATACCTGATGAGCTAGTCCTACTTGAAATATGGGGAGAAATACCCTCCACCAGATACAAAAACATATCACAGCAACTGCCCTGATTATTGTTAAACTAAATATTATGACATGGGAGGCCCGGGATCCACCAAAACAATCTAAATGTTTACACGAAATTGACAACTCTATGTCCATGGAGGAACGAGAGTATAAGGTAAGGCGGTGCCTGGATGAGTTCATCAAAATTTGGGACAAGTGGGAGGTTGGCGGTTAAGGTTTGAGAATGATGGGATTATCGCAATTACATGTAATGCATGTCTTTTGAATCTCGTGGATTTGTTTGGCTTTGTACGCCTGATCGATTGCATGTTAGTCCATGTCTGGATTCACTGTTATGCCTTTGGTTTTTGTAAAAAAGTATTGTGGAAACTCAATAAAAAATGTTAATGAAAAAGAAATTGGCGAATAGAAGCATTGATTATTTCAGCGCTTAGAAGTGGATAAGATGAATCCAGCATGAAGTGCTATGTAAAAAAAGTGATATTGTTCTATCACCCAAACCACTTCTAGCATGTGTGGCAGCTGCTCAGTGCTCTGTAAATGAATAACACTTTTTAATTTGACTCTATGGATAAATAAAATGTCTTTTATACTTTATGCAGTTTTTTACTGAATAATATAATGATGACAACTACAAGATCTTTTCATTTGTCACTTCTGTTATTTACGAAATACCAGGCTGCCTAATTTACTCACCTGTGGCATAGCTGTTTCAGGTTTCCACACATCTCAACCCGTCGACCTTAAAATAAGGATCCTCTGGCCACATCCCTCAAGTAACCCTCTTTTAGAAGGTCCATTGAGGATTGTTCATTCATATTTAGTTTAACTACCCTTCAGTCTCCCTTTTCCTGCTCTGATACTTGAAAATATTCCTTGGACCATTGGCTATTCCTGGGAATTTTGGGATTTTCCTCGCTTTGAGATTTCATAGCCATGAATATGTGCCATCTGGGTTGAAACAGGAGAGAGGGTAGACACCCCTCCTCCTGGCCCAGATACATGCGGTATCGCAATAGATACACTTTCAAAAAGCAGTCTAGAACAAAATGGCCTGCATGCCCCCAAGGCAGAAATGCAGTAATTTTCAGGTGCCTCACAGAAAATGTTTAGAACATTTAGAACATTGCATCTGTCCGTAGGAATCTGCGATTGGACCAAAATCCCTGGGACTCTGTCCAACCCTTGTGCATAGATGGATTCTGTAATAGTAATTGATGATGCTGGTGCAGTATTATAATAATATTGGAAAACACCCCAGTGAGTGCTCCTCCCACTCAGTTTAAAGCAAGGAGTTCAGCCAGAGTTCATGAAGAGGTGACCCGCTAGGCTTGAATGCTTTTTTAGTACATGCGGTTTATGGAATTGATGTGAGTTAATCAGTCTTGACAGATCTTCTGGTCCTGTTTGGTTTGTCGATAAAGGATAAATAACCTTTTATTATGGTATATGGCAGTAATGATAAATACAAATGCTTTTATGTCACTTCTGTTATTTATAAAAAATATCAGGCTGTCTAATTTACACGCTCGGCTCATGGTTTTGGCTCTCTTGGCCAAGCTAGGTTCCTGCCTCAGTGATGGCTTGGATCTCCCTCTACATTTCTTGATTTGCCCACCTCCACAATTAAGTAGTACCTGAAAATAAAGTGGTTTTTCAAATGCAAAGGTTCACTGTTGGACCATACTTATAACGGGGCCCTTTGTGTCTTACTTTCCCAATTTCTACACATTCGTACCTCCACTCTGGTTCTAAATCGTTAGCAGTGTCCCCCTTTCTCTGAGTTTGTCTCACTCCGAGGAGCGTTCAGACAGTTCCTGTTGCAGATCAACTATCGCTGGGATCTGCTGGGTGACCACGCCGTACCAGAGGGCAGTTGGCGGGAGCCACCCTTAGCGGGGACGCCCACCAAACCCCAAAACAAGACAGAAAGGGGAAGGGGCCTAGCCCAGCCTGCGCTCACCCCCACCCCTCAACCAATCAGAACTGGAGGAAGCAACATCACAGGGAGCGACAGAAAGGGGATGCAGGGCTGATGGGCAGCCTATATAAGACTTGTGGTCAAGGG
This sequence comes from Ambystoma mexicanum, assembly GCF_040938575.1. Classification (NCBI taxonomy): domain Eukaryota; kingdom Metazoa; phylum Chordata; class Amphibia; order Caudata; family Ambystomatidae; genus Ambystoma; species Ambystoma mexicanum. Next base: position 76,214,190 of record NC_090924.1, on the reverse strand, counting down.
CAGAGCCCTCTTTGGTCCTGCTCCTTAGTGCTGAAAGACTCCCGCCCGCCCACTCCCTTAGGTTTTTGTCGGTTTAACGTTGTAATTATCTGTTTTCCCTTTCAGATTTGCACAGCGGGAATACGTGGTGTATTCCTACAGACAGCACTGACAGGGACCACAAGGGTACTGCACAGCCAACAGTTTAGAAGACTGGCATCCAGGGGTACAAGACACCAGCAAGAGCCCAGTAAGAAAGGGGAAGGGTAGGGGGTTTGGAAGTCCTTCCAACTCCAACAACGCACCAAGGGGGTGGGGAAGAGTAAGAGAATGTAATTTATGCTGCAATGTCACGGTGGGCAAACCAAAGGTCATTATTGGCAAAGACTACGGGAACAAGTTACAGCTAAGGGATGAAAAAAAGAATGGAAAGGGTCGGTAAAATAAGACATGAGGGGAATGGGAGCAGAAACAAGGGAGGGAAGCTATTTTACAGAAGGAGTTTGACTACCATGCGAGGGGGGGTGGGCACAAACAGTAAGCAATGGGGTCCGAAGGGAACAAGTAACCTGGGGGAATTTATTGGGGAGTTGTTATTCGGCAGTGGGGGGGGGGCACGGCACCAGCTAGCAGTTCGGCTGAGTGGGGGGTTATGGAAATTGGGGAGAGGACCAAGGGCAAGAGAAGGGGGGGGCAGTGGCTGAGGGGAGACTAAGGGGGAGGTTTGAGGGATGCCTACGGCAGAAGAGGGGTGACAAGGGGGACGCTGAAGGTAGGGAACCAAATGGGGCTGAATAAAATTAGTAGTAGTAAAATAACTTTATTTCGGCATATTGCCATAAAAGCACAATAACAACAATCAAATACAATATTAACCTTGAAAACACAGTAAAAGCAATAGAAACGCTAAAAAAAATAAATTTGAACGTAACATAACTTTTTTACAAGATGCATTTCTTCCTCAGGCGCCAGTCACTTTTCAAATAGTTTGATTGGATTTGAAACTCAGCACTGTTTTGAGTACTTAAAAATAATTTTAGGTCATCTTTCCTGCCTCTTAAATTATGCTTTTTATAGATAGGGACAAGCCACCTGAGGCGCAAGCTCCTATAAATGGGGCATAAGAACAGAAAGTGCGCAAGGTCTTCATTTCCTTTCCCACGGATTGTACAGAGAGATGAATGAACTCTGCCCCAGCAGCTTGAAACCCCTGCAAGTTGGGGGTATCCCTAACCTCGCTACGTGCCTCCTTCGTCTTGCTTACAGGATAGGTATTTTACTTAGCCAAAAGAGTGTTTCAGCTCAATATATTTCACGTTTATACCTTCCAAACCAATCTCCGAAAATGTTTCCCTGTAGTACCAATCCTTGTATTTTTGCTTGATGCAGTCTTCCGTTATCTGTCTTGGTTATTAAGAGCAAACAGTGGGGGGGGACCAAGTTTCCTACTTAAATTAGATACATAATTGACCCACTGAGGTGCTCTGGTCCCATCTTGTGCCAGCACGTCCAAAAGAGCTTTTTTGTAGATTCCAAGGGCGGGTGAAGTGCACAGTTTATAATAGTACAATAAGGGGTGCAGCTTGGCATCAAAGACCACTCCATCCAACCCTAAGTCTAACTTAAGAGAAAGAGATGGGGCACTCCTTGGGAGAGAAACAAGCTCTTTCAACATTGCCATTTCCTTCTGCTCTATACTCCCAAGGTCAGAGGGACCCACATGTCTGCTCCATACAAGGCGGATGAATTAGCACAGGCCCTCAAAACCTCCAGAGCAGGAAGCACTGCATTCCCACAGTAGTAATGCACGAAGCCCCGCACAGCCTCCCTTGCCTTGTATAAGTGAGTAGGGACTTTTCAATATATTTCCCCGAGTGACCTTGTTCATCAAGACGAACCCTCATATAGTCAAAGAATTCGATCCTCTCAAGCTCAACTGCCTCCGTAGAAACTGGGGGGAAAGAATTCCCACGTCTCTTTGACCAGAGCATAACCTTGCTTTTAGATAGATTGATTTCAAGGCCCAGCCTAACTGATATGGAGTCAAACAAGGTCAAAGCCTTCTGGATGCCTGTTCTTGTTTTGCTGATCAAAACCGTATCATCAGCATACAGGAGAATTCCCATTTTCCTCCCACCCAGCATACGTGCGTCCATAGCACATTGTTCAATCTCCACAGCTATCGGATTTATATATAAGCTGAAGAGAGTGAGAGCGATGATGCAGCCTTGCTTAACACCCATAGATACTGGGAAGGGTTTGGACAGTCCTTCACATACAAGGGTACGCACGTGTGCATAGCAGGGCCGGTCTTTGCATCAGGCAGTACAGGAGTCTGCCTGAGGTGCCAGGCTCTGGGGGGCGCCAGTCTGACTTCAACAACACCATTGTCATCATTTTAATTATTGTAAAAAAATAGATACAGTTCACAAAAACAAAGTGAAACTTTTAAAATCATCATACTCTCCAATTCCTGCAGTCAGCAGCGGTGCATTCAAAGCCAGGCCCCTCTGGGGTCTTTGCAAGCCCTTGCAGCCGAGCCTTAAAAGCAGCATGTAATGCTTATCAGTTCCCAGGCCGAGACTTGGGTGATCACACGTGCCTCCTCCTCAGCGCATGTGCTGTACAGAGTTGGGGCTGATTGATTGATCGGGCTGGTAGAATACAGACTGCACTTGCGGAGTTGTGCTTGAGTGGTTAGTATCTCTGTACATTCAACTCTTCGTGCCAGCGTGGGACACATGGTCCGGATGCAAAGAGGTGATGTGCCTGTGTTTGCATTATTGCAGCGCTGCATCTTGCTATGTGAGTCCAGTGCTGTGCAGGTGGGTGTGGGGCAGTGGTGCAACGACCATGCAGTGCAAGCGTAACACAGTAATATTCAAGTCGCGCATATCATAGGCTGTATGTATTACTAATGCAATTCAGGAATGCAAAGGCGTTCATTTGTCACTGTAATGGAGTACTACAAAGCCCCTTCATTAAAAGAGTAACTGCCTTTAATGTACAAATGAAGTGTCTGAGAAATTGTCCTAGATGGGAAGTTACGCACAAACACTAGGGGTAAATTTGAGTAGTTATGAGTGAGAATAAGGTACAAGTCACTGAATTTGAGGTATGCGTCAGTAGTGGGATCAAGAAGGGTAATCTCTCAAAAACCCCTTCATAAGAATAAAAGTAAGTGGTTTGAAAAACCTCACTATCTGCGCTGCCACCAATGTACATTTTACTCACACATTAAGCAGTACTAAAATACCCTACTTTTAAAATGATGCTCGCCACTTTAACATGGACACGAAAAGCTTTCTTTGCTGTGCTCTGGGTGTAGCACAAGCGCAGCAATTTATATACATCAAGTATTTAATTTGCAAAATTACGAGTGTAAAATACCCTAAAATAGCTTCTTTTTAATTTTAATATTGTTCAACCAATATAAACACTTCAGAGGAATGAGCATTCTGAATGTAGTATTACACTGTAATACCACAAAGTAAGGTTGGGGTTGTGGAATACAGAAGCATCAATCTATATATATTAGAAGTCCACCATTTACATTTCCACCTCGCCATCCATGGTGTCACTGAGACAATGCAATCAACTTGAAAATGAGTGACTGTCTGCAGGCTAAATGGGCTGTGCAGAGAAGTAAGAGAGAATCCACATATGCTTATATATTTTGCGGGTCGTCCTCGCTTCCCAAGCACTCTGCAATTTGTCTCAAAGTTTCCCCGTAATGCTGGTGTTTGCTAAGAGACTGCACAGGGCACACACAGACTGAAAGCTGCACCCATCATTGTGGTGCACCCGGTCAACACCGAGGCGCACAGAGGCACCGGAGCACCAGATCAGACTCAAATGAGAGGGAGGGGGTAATGGGGCGGGGGAACAAGCACTGGTTAGACCACCCACCAATGTCCTCTTCCCCAACCGACCACCACGATTGAATCAAGCAGAGCCCAGGCAAATACCCCTGATCAGCTTCAGTGATAAAGATATGACATGTGGAATCTTAAGCAAAACACATCGAACCCCATGACCCCTCCCCTTATCTTAGTAAGACATTTCAGACATCAGCGATTTCCCCCCCCTCTTCTGTTCATCATGTATGGTATGGCGCACGGAGCCTTAGACGGACAGAGCAGGACGCAGACAATACATTGTGCTGCCAGCTCCACAGTGAACAAATGCCCAGCGATTACTAATGTAAAACATTTCATTGTTAGCACATGCATTCGTAAGCATACATTTTTCAGCAAATGAAAGAGGAGGGGTGTTTGTACTTGCATGTCAGGGAAGTTATTGGAAGGGTAGGGGCAGGAGACTGTTCATTCTCACAGCAGTGCTTAAGTGTGTGATTTCTCTGGTTTCAGATGTGAAGGAGAGAGTTAACTGATTGTAACATTGAAGCTGCACTAGAATAGTCCCATTAGAATGTGTAAAGAAGTTAGATGCCCCCACACAAGTAAGTTTGCCTCTCCCCATCGTCTCTGAAGTAAGCACCTCTCCCAACATTTTGTGGGGGTGGGGGCCCCAACCATGCTTTCCTGCCTGGGGTGCAATCTGGTCTAAGACCGGCCCTGCATAGGTGCCTACATGCAGACTGTGAATTGCAGCTAAAAGGTTAACAGGAACCCCCAATTGAAATGGATACACCCATAGCCTTTGATCTGGGAATCAAGTCAAAGGCTGCTCGCAGGTCAATGATTAGTAAAAAAAGGTTTTTGCTTCTGAGTTTCATATATTTGGCACTAAGTAGAGACAACCGAAAAATGTGATCCACCTGACCAATACCCGGTCGAAAACCTGCCTGCAGATCTGAAAGTACATTATTTAAAGACATCCAGTCCTCTAGCCTTTTAAAAAGAATTTTCCCATAGGTCTTTGAGGCTACAACAATTAAAGAAATGGGTGTATGATTTTGAGGTTCACCTGTGTCCCCTTTTTTGAGAACAAGGATTATAATAGCACCTCGCCACGACTTAGGGACAAGGTGAGGGCTAGTCATTTTTAACAATAGATGCTGTAAAACAGGGCCCCATACCCCTACTTACGTACTAAAAAGCTCTCCTAGAATTACATGTAACCCTGGAGCCATGCCCTTCTTCTGTGAAGGAATTGTTTCCTCCACCTCCTTTAAGGAGATGTCCAACACGTAGTCTGACATCGGGGCCTCCCATCCCATGGCTTCGATATTGGTCAATAATGGAACACCACAGTCCTGATAAGAGTTTGCTGAAATGTGAGAGACAAATTTCCTCTGGGATATTATGCAGAGTAGAGCTAGTCGACCGCTTAGTATGCTTGGAAACCATCTTCTAAAAGGCCGAAGAATTTTTTCTTCTAGTTACTAATTGATTTACACCTCCCGCTTCTCCATCAGTACGATTTTACATTCTCGTCTGGTTGATCTTAGTTCCTCAGCACTCCTACTCGCCTTCTATTTTGCGAGTGACAATAATTCACACTTCTTTTGACAAACCTCCCGGTCAATCCACCAAGCATGGGAGCACCTGGTTTCATCAGAATAGGGTTTAACAGGGTTTAACCAAATAGGGTCTAACTGCCACCAAGAATCACTAGACGATAATCCAGCCCTTCTGTGAATGATTCCAGGAGCAGGACTAACAATGTGTACACTATACTAATATCGTTTTTTTCTACTAACGATTGCCAGGAGATCCACCGCCTACCCCCACAGGCGTCAAACTTCTGTGAATCACCGATAGACCCAACCTTTATCGCTTGTGTGGGTTTCGAGGTAAGACTAAGAGATATCAAAAGGGGGTCGTGGTCGCTTTCAATACAATGAATAACTTGAAAATCAACCATCAACCTCCAACTTTCGACATGTATTAAAATATAATCAATGTAGGTCTTGCAGTTCCCTGAGATGTATGTAGGTATTGGGGGAATATCACAGGAAAAGCTACTATAACAGGCCCTATACCTCTTAATCATAATCTCCCGAATTCATTTGCCGGCAAATGTCATCCTAGGGGTACAAGGTGGACTATGTCACCAATGGAGCTCTCATAGCTTATCATAGTCCTTGTATAAAAATCTATACTCTTCAACAATATCTAGCTGCGTGTTAAAGTCGCCTGCTAGCACAATACGTAGCGGATTGGTGGTGCACGAAAGCAACATCTTCTCTAACTCTTCAAGGTGAGATAATAAAGCGCCTTTGGCTTCCCCCAAGGGTCTCAAATAAATGTTAACAATAACAAGAACATTTTGGTTATCAACCTACCATTTTGCAGTTAGGATATCAGGTAATGCTGAGTGAACTAGTGTTTTAACTACAATTGATGCATTTTTAAAACATGTCTGCAAACCCCCACTGGGCCTACCCCATATCAATTTCCTTGCAAGTGAGCTAAATACTTTATAGTCATGTATCTTTCGAAATTGCAAGAGTCATGTCTCTTGAAGGCAGATACATGTGAAGGTTTTCAGACATTGCTGCCAGCCTAAATCATCTCTCTTGCTCTTAAAACCGGCCACATTGCAAGATAGAAGATTTGTAAGGGCTGCAGGCATGAAATACAAATCACTAAATGGTGGACACACCAAATGAGCCTGTATGATTTGCCAAGATCCCCTAATGCCAACTCGCATGCAACCTCCCTCAGTGTGTTTGAACACCATTTTGGGCCAAGTGTATTATTTATTTTTATTTAATTTTTTTATTTTGTATTTAATCAATAAAAGATTTTTACAAAAAGTCATTTCTCATTTCGATAACCAGTTCATACAAGAGTACTTTGGACACCGCTAACGGCTGAATTTTTTCTTTCCCACGTCATTTGCGCAATCTTATCGTCAGACTGGTCAATATCCGTTTTACGGTAAACGTTCATGGATAGACATTAGGCGCTAGACGTTAGAGGTTTGACTGGGTTGGCTCATTTCAGAACAATATCCAAAAGTTTAGCTGCCGCCCTTCGACCATCTGGCTGAATCACCAGCAATTAGCCGACACCAACCTGTTTCTTCACTTGATGCTGATGGGTGAGATAATAACGGTACCAAGTGTATTATGGCTGCTCAAAGTCCTGATGAAGAGACATGAGTCATGCAACTGTAAACCACCTCAGTGGCACATTTAGACATGCCCCCTCGACACAGAGCTGTTATTTAGATCTGCTTTGTCTACTGATAGAAGGGGTGCATGCCAGGTATCATGTAAATCGCAAATTCAATATTTTAAATCTTGGTTCACTTCAATTCCTCTGAGAGAGGCAAGTAATAAAGTTTAACATACAGGTACGGAAATATAAATTAGAGTGAATAAAATGTACATTACACCCCCCAGAATACATGCAGTCTAATAAAATCCTTGCCTTAATTAGAGATCGCTCATAAGAGTTCTTTTTCCCATGAAAAAGACCTTTAAAAGAGCAGATAATATTATGTTTTCTCCAAGAGGCTAAAATGTCTGTCCGGTCAAGTTCCCTATGAACTGTCCTCTCCTCCTCTCTAGTTGCTAGTGGGGCTACCAAGGTGAGAGAGGTTTTTGGGCCTCAAAGGGCTTGTAGGGCAAACCTGGGCTGACCAACGTTTCATTGGTAGACCGACTCTCACAGGCCAACCCAGGTTTACTCAATGCCAACAACCTCCTGATCCGAGCGTCAGGTACTACTGGACCCACAGACAGGCCCACCATTGTTGCAGACTTCAGAGGTGGTCGTGAAGGGACAGTCAACGCAATTGTTGTTCCCGAAAGATCTTGAGTGACAGCCCCTCTAAGTGGAAGAATCTTCTCCTGTGAGATTTGTTGCTTACCGCAACAAATAGTAACCTCGCTTCTACTGATTTGGCAGCCAACATCTGTTCCCTTCATCTTCACAGCAGCATCGACCTTCTGCCATATGAACTGTTGCATTCAGACACTTATCAAAACGCTGCTCATTGCACTGCTCGTTTCGTGTGTAAGAGGTATGCAGGTCAATTAATTATTCTTTAATAGATGACAAAGTGGACATTATTTGGCCGAACCAAGCTTCCACCCGTTCCCTATTCTCCAGATCTACAGAGATGGGGCTTCCGGTTAATACTTGTACATCAGGGACTTCACACAGAAGTGAAAGTAAAGAAAAATGAAGATGCTGAGCTTGTGTTTTCGAGGTCAGATTGTTCTGACTATTCCAAACAGACTCTTCACCATCTTGTCCTAACTCATCTCCAGCTTCACAATCCTGTCGCGCTCCTACAAAACCACCATCTACTCGTAAACTTAGTACATGCCTCTGATCCCACTCTTGGATTTCCTGAACCCTTCCCCCCTAAACATTTTTTAGGGGGAGATACCATAATCTGACTGCTTAAATCAGCCAAGACATTGCAAATCTGGGGTTCAGCTAGTGGAGATGACTGGAGCAATATAGGAAACATAGTTGTTAGTAAAGCACTTAGCGGGTCCGTAATAACGCTGTTTATTTCCAGAATAGCTTTGAAAGAGGCATTAGGGAAGATGGCCTCCTGCTGTAGGGGAGAATCTGCTACCTTAGTAATAGAGGGATCTCCCGCCACACCCCCCTGAGGTGCAAATTCGCTGTCTACATTACTTCCACAAAAACCCACCTTAACCCCTGAGATGCCTGGCAGGAATCGATTCCATGACTGCAAACCTGCCCAGCTTCCATGTGTCTCTGCGGCAATTCTCCAGATAAAGTCGGTCTATGGAGGTTCCAAAGCTTCAATTATTGTTTTATTGGTGGGGGTAGGATCACAAGAAAGGGATGTGGCAACAGTTCCAGTGTTTATATAGGGAATAGCAGAGTTAAGAATAGCGCCACTCGGGTCAACCAGTAAGGGGACTTCTGAATCATTTGGGTCATTTAGCGCCTTCCTCATCTGAGAAGTCTGGGCCTCAACATCGGAGACCCTGCAGGGGGTATAAACTCACTGTCAGTGCTAACGTTACCAAGACCTGAGCGGTTAGAGGGCATCACAGCATGTTGATCTGGACCCTGCTGGCTTCCAAGAGCCCACCCAATAGTGGATTGGGTCATATGGGATAGACTGCTCCCGTTACTAATGGTGAGTGGTGATATAGATTTACGGGATCCTGGCCTCTTTCTCACCTTACACCATGTGTTTGACTGGGGAGGGATGGTTTTTGAGGCCATCCTCCAGACGTAGGATAAAGGTAGGATAAACAGAAGTGAAGAACAGGTTAAAATAGGGGTAGATGAGGGCAAAGGGGACTGAGGGGGCTGTCACACAAGCTCGAGGGGAGCGCCTGGGATGGGCATGCAAGAACGGTATCACTGGGACATCAACATGGGGGGGATTTATATATTAGAGTTCGCAAATCAAGTTTCGAGGAGTAATGGATGGAACGAAGGAGAAATCAAAATGGGAAAGAAATCAAATGGGGAAAGAAAATCTATAATAAAAGAAAAATGGTCATGAATAGACAGGGAATGGGATGACCCGGACGAATCCTCAGGACCCAATGTGGAGGTGAGGGATGAAGTAAACCATACATTACTGTGAATAGATCGAATACAAAATGACTGAGAGAGAAAAAAAGTTATTTTGCCAAAAATAACCTTTGGTTTTCTTTTCCACTGACATTTCGGACCACCCGCTCCTGCCCCTCGCCTCCTTACTTACCTCCTGGTGGCACACAGCGAAGTGTGCCGCCACCTCCGCAATCCCCCTGCAACGACGGTTCCCTTCACACACATAGAAGCGAACCCGCGCCGCAGGGTTTCTTCCTTTTTTTAAAAAAAAATATTTTGTTTAACCTTGCTTGTCCTTTTTATGGAAGCAGGGGATGCCCCGTAACCCCCGAACTCCCGGAATGTCGATCAATGGGTGAAGCGGACACCCCCGCAACTCTCCTTGATCGACATTTTAAAAATTCTGTTTATTTTACCACCCTTTTCGTCATTTTTTTGCCATTTGCAAAATTCTGCGGTATGGTGGAGAAACGCATCAACTGTAAGATAACTCCTGTTTCAATAAAGGCTGCTGCAGCGAATTTATAAGGGCCTGATTCATGGAACGTTTTCCTATGGGATTGCGCCATTATAAAACACTTCCGTGAATCAGATTTCCACCTTGACAACTGGTCCTGGCTCTTTATTCGGGGTGATTGGAAGGGGGCTTTTGGTGGGGAGTGTGTACAAGATTCGGTTTGAATGGATTTGTCTGGTTCGGCGATGAAGAATGTTTACATATGGGGCGCACGTGTGGGCTTTCAGCGCTAAACCGGCAGGCCTTGGCAAGGCTGCACCCTGCTTTGGAAAGGCGCAGATGTCTGCAGTGAACGCAAGCCGCTTGCACTTAGATCATGAGCGCTGTGAGAGCAAAAGAGCAGCTTTACAGGAGAAGGAGGGGGAGATGTCAAGCTGTAATAGGAAAGTCTGCCTTGGTGCGCAACAAGCTACCGACAGTCGTTGATTTTCAGAGGCTGAGAGGGGATGTGAGAAGGACCAGGACGGGCAGTGTCGAGTGGGACTGACAATAGGACTGTTGTGACTGAATGATGGACGCAGCTCCTTTAAGGAGGGAAGCACGCAACAGGAAGAGGGCGGAAGAGGAGGGACACAGGGGAGAACGAGGCAGTTGGAGAATGGAAGAATAAAAATAAGTTGACAAGTATAATGGCTTCTGTCATCATTAACCTACGCTACGTATGAATGGCCAGAGAGTGTGTGGGAGCCTAACAAGGACCACGCTTCAAAATGGAGGTGGCCCACCTTCCACCGCGATGTATGCCTGTTCGCAGCAAACTAAGTAATAACTGCGGGCGCGTTCTTTAGACAAAATAATGGCAAACGGTGCATTGAAAAACACGTTCACCAGATAATATTTGTCAAAACTCCCAGCTGCACATTGCACTCAATTAGAGAACTAGCTTACAGAACTGGTTTGTTTTGTGTGAAGCGCACTTTTTGTTCCGCAATGTTAGGCGCCAGAGGCAGTCTATAGGGGATGAGGTCTGAGCGGGAAATTGAGGCACGAGTTTTATGCCATGTCTGCATGCCCAGCACTTCCCTGTAGGGCCGGCCTTAGCGGGGGCAGCGCCCTGAGCAGTGAAGCAAAAATGTTGTGCACCCCCACTTCCAGCGCCACTGGTCAATCCGGGTGGGGGCACCACATTATTTTTTAACTCCCTCACTGCTGCAGAGAGTTAATCACTGGAATAGGGCGCAAGGCTAATGCATCAGCGCACTATTCTAATGAAAACAGCCCACTCCCGCGCCGGAGCAGGGAGGTAATCACTGTGCAATAAGCACCAGTGCAAAAGCATCAGCGCCATATTGTTATTTAATGTGCCCCGCTCCCATTCTGGAAAGCCCAGTGCCAGCACAGGAGCGACGCGCATTTAATTTCAATCGGGTGCCAGCCATGCCTTCTCCAACCACGCCAAGTCGAGGGAGCCCTTGAAGGACTCCCCGCAGCTGGCATGGCGGGTGGCTAATGGCGCCCAGGGCCCTGCCCGAATGCCGGCCCTGCTTACTTGCATGCATGTAATTCCACAAACATACCTAATATGTACCTCATGTGCCCAACGGACAACATACATCCCACACTGGGCTATCAGGGTGCCACTTGTGTGGCCAGCAACAAACCAAGCTCCAGAGAGACAAACAAAAGCAAAGATGGAATGTAACTCCCTTGCTACAGAGAGGGTCACCAAAAATATGTATGGAATTTGTAAAAAAAAAAAGTTATGATGCACACCAACAAAACAATGAATACAATAACATAATAAGAAAGAAACTGTTGTGGCACCCCATGTGATAAAACCTCCCATGGTCTGCACCTGTACAAAATATGAATATGGTTGTAATCTGAGGTCATATATAATAATAACTTGTATTCACTGTAATGAAAGAAGTGGACTGTTCCATTATAAGGAAGACCAACATGATTTAAAGACTCCCCTGTGACATTGTTGCTAAATAGACACTGCCCAAGCACACATGACTGAGGACATAAAGGGACAATCAAAACCAAGCTCTTTGTCTAACTGTCTGTCTAACTCTTACATGCTCTGCTATTTCTGCTGTAATATTGATTGTTGGCTCACCTGTCATGTATGAAGTCACCTACCTGTCATGTATGAAGTCACCTACCTTTATTGCACCTGTACCAAAGAGACCGCGCCAGTCACCTGTTTCCACTTAATAAAAATGCCTTACAAACTTCATGTAACAGCGCCTCGATGCCCCTGGGCTATAAATGCAATTATACAAATGCAAATTAATAAATAAATAGATGCATTTGGAGGGAAACTCTCCCTCTTGGCAACTTTCTGTTGAATTGAGGAGAGTTGTCAGGGAAATCCTTCCCTCTACTAGGCTCAGAGGCCAGAGCCCTGCCACAAGGCCTTCCAGAACTCCTTCACTGAGGTCATGCAGCCTCCATGAATCAGAGAAAAGTCAAATAGTAGCCTACCCGCATCTGGCCTTCCAACGGTGTGCTTCAATGGGATCACCAGCTTCCAGCCAGAAAGTCAAGTGCGTTTCCTGGGACAGCCACGCTCTCAGCGGACTGCCGACACCCAGGAACGTGCAGAGGCCACTCTGCACTGAGCATATCTGTGGGGGACATCACGTGATCGCGGGAGCGTGTTCTCGCGAGATCTCGCGAGAACGGGATCTCGCGAGCCCACGCTCTGCGGGAAAACGTTCCCGCTTCAGTGTTGGCACCCGGCCAGCAGAAGCGGTCAGAGAGGAGCGCTGCTCCTGATTACAGGATACAGAGAAGTGAGTTACAGAACTCACACCCCAGCTCCTAGGGCGTAACACCACAGCCACTGGAGGCTTCATGGGGGCCCTAGGAGACTACAGCGTGCCACCGGTGTGCACAACCCTTCCACAGCGAAGCAACTGGGAAAGCACAGGACTTGGTCGCAGTGAACAGTGAGTAAGCACCCCGCGCCACCAGGCCACGCATAGTCTTCTCACTTGCTGTCAGTCAATAAAGACCGTTAGAAACCCTACAGCGTCCTGTCATCTGTTTAGGCCACAACATAACTGGCGACGAGGATACCAGAAGTCCCACGGACCCACCATGCAAGGCGCCACGCCACCCCCTGCGTTCCTCCCCTTGCCAGGGACACCGGCGATTCCGTGGATGCAATGGGAACCCCTCTTTTCCACCTACTTAGAAGCGGTGGGCGGCACGCGATATGCCCCCATCAGGAAGAGGGCGATGCTGTTGAATGCGCTGGGGGTTGAAGGGCAGCGCATCTTTGCCGGCCTTAAAGAAATACCTGCGGCAGATGATGACGTCGAAGACGACAACGTTTACAAAGAAGCGACTCGTCGCATCATGAAGAGGTTCACCAATAAGGAGAAAATCGTACTGCACAGGTTGAGATTCTACACTCGCAAACAGGAAGGGAGCGAGCCCGTGGATGACTACATCACCAGGATGAGGGAACTCGCTTCTCTTTGCGCCTTTGGAGAAAATGCGGAACAGGTCATCTGCGACATGCTCGTTGTCCACACCAACTCTAGGAAAGTACAGGACAAACTCATCCAAGAAAAGGAAGTCACCCTCGATAAAGCCATCCAGATTGCCAGAGCGGAGGAAGAAACCTCCAGCAGACGCAAGGAGGCGGGAAGTCACCTGCCCGTGCCCGAAATGGCGGCGCTACAATGGAGAGGTCGCAGAGACAAGCAATCCCGCGACAGCCCCAAAGACAAAAGTCCCAGGAAAAAGGAGGCACCGAAATGCTACAGATGCGCCAGCCTCAAGCACATGGCGAACGACCGCGACTGTCCCGCCAGGAATAAGGAGTGCTCCAAGTGCGGACGCATTGGCCACGTGGCTCCAGCATGCATGTGGCGGGAGAAAACTGTGTCCTGGGTTGACGGTGACTGCACCTCAACCGATGATGATGAACTGCAGGACAGACCCATGGTTGTCATGGTCAATGCCCCCCATGCCAGAAGAGAGAAACCTCACTGCACCATTAAAGTGGACGGAATGGAAACGCGCGTCATGGCCGATTCGGGATCCGACCTCACCATTCTGCCCATCAACACGTACAAGGAGATGATGGGACAAGAAAAAGTAGAGATTAGATCAACCAGGCAAAAACCCACCGTGTTTGGAGGGGCAACGGTCGACCTGTTGGGCTACATCAAGGCCCGGATCGATTTCAAGGGGAGGTCTACCACCACCAAAGTGTATTTCTCACCCAAAGGTCCAGCCGTGTTGGGGTGGGATGACCAACACAAGCTCAGCATGAAACTAGATCCCAGCACTCCGGAACAGGTGCTCATGATCTCGTCAGGAGCAGCGCAAAACTACAAGGAGATCTTTCCAAACCTGTTTTCTGAGAAACCCGGAAAAGTGAAAAACTTCATCCACAAAATTCGGTTGAAACCCGACGCCACTCCAGTCAAGCACAAAGTAAGGGCAGTACCGGCCACCGCAAGACTAGCTTTGGACGCCCACCTGAGGAAGATGGTCGAAGAAGGAACCATTGAAACCGTGGAATCCTCAGAGTGGCTGAGTCCGGTAGTACTAGTGAAGAAGAAGTCCAGCAACGACCTCAGGATCTGCATCGACCTGAGAAGCCTGAACTTGGAGGTGATCACGGATAGCTTCCCACTCCCCAGCATCAATGAGATCGTCCTCATGATGAAAGAGGCAGCCATTTTCTCGAAGCTGGACATACGTGATGCCTATCACCAAATTCCTCTACACAGGTCCTCACGCCCCCTGACGGCGTTCATCAATCCTTTTGGCACCTTCCAATACACCCGCATGCCTTTCGGGCTATCGTCCGCACCATCCGCATTCCAGAGGATGATGAACTCCCTACTGAAAGGCCTCACCAATGTCTCATTCTTCCAAGACGACATTCTGGTATACGCCAAGGACAACGAGACCCATGACAAGGCGCTCAAGTCAGTCCTAAGCAGACTTCAGGAGGAAGGCATTCACCTACGCCACGAAAAGTGTGTCTTTGGGGTGAACAAAGTAGAATATCTTGGGTACTGCATCTCGAGTGAAGGGGTAAGCTCCAAGAAGAACCTCATGGAGGCCATTACAGAGGCACCGGCGCCGATGTCCAAAGAGGAACTACGCTCATTCTTAGGCCTAGCCGAGCACTATGCCAAATTCGTCCCTAGGTTCTCTGAGACCACATCTCCCATGAGAGAGCTTCTGAAGAAGGGGGCAGCATACTCTTGGGGCCCAGAACAAGATGAGGCTTTCGGCGAAATCAAGAATAGGATTCTACATGCGCCATGCCTTAAACCATACAACCCCGAATGGGACACCTACATCACCACTGACGCCAGCGCATACGGCCTAGGGGCCACCTTGACCCAGAAAAAGGGTGATACGGAGAACATTGTGGCGTTTGCATCCAAGGCATTATCCTCATCCGAGAAGAATTACTCTACGGTAGAGAAAGAGATGTTGGCATGCGCTTGGGCCGTCGACTATTTCAGATCATACGTATGGGGGACAAGATTCAAGTTGATCACCGATCACAAACCCCTAATTCACATGCTGAGCCCGGGCGGCACCAAGACAGCCACCCCCAGACTGGCCAGGATCGCCGCAAAGCTCCAAGAGTATACCTATGAGATACAACACATTGCGGGCTGGAAAGACGCACAAGCGGACTGCATGTCCAGGCTCCTCAACCAGAGCGCCCCCGGCACCACATTCCTGGAAGACGAATGTGTCGTTGCGTCCATTGGCGACCTGAGGAACGTCGAATACATGGAAATGAGCGAGCGCCACTGGCAGGAAGAATTCGAGCAGGACTACGCCCTAAGGCACGTAAGCACCTGGGTTCGAAATGGATGGCCCAACGAGAGAGCGATCCCCGAAGGCCTTCGTCCCTACTGGAAGGTGAACGAGGAAATCACCTCCATGAACGGTCTCATTCTCAGAGGTGATCAAATCATCCCACCCAGCGGAATCCGCAAAGTCATACTGTGCAGAGCACACTCGGGCCATTTAGGGTGCAACATGACCAGACGAAGGATACGCGACGCATACTGGTGGCCAGGTATCGACCAGGACGTTCGGCAGATGCTCGATAGGTGCCACGAATGCTCCAACAGCGACAAGCGCCTAGCCGTGAGGCAAGCCCCCATGCTGCCCACCGAAGTCCCCAAAGGGGTGTGGCGAAAACTGGGGCTGGATTTCATAGGGCCGCTGGACAACATGCCCCCAGAGCACAGATATGGGATAGTCTTGGTCGACTATTTTTCCAAATGGGTGGAAGCTGACTTCATCCCGGATATCACCACAGGAACAGTCATTGAAACACTCACTGCCATATTCCAGCGAGAGGGCCTGTCTGAAGAACTCGTCACGGACAACGGAGTCCAGCTAGTCTCCAGAGAAATGGAAACATTTCTCAAGCTCAACAACATCAATCAGCGAAAAGCAAGTCTGTATCACCCACAGGCAAATGGCCTAGTTGAGCGGGCAAACCGCTTCATCAAAGGGGCGTTACAACTGGCTCACGCCTCGGGCCTAGACCCATACAAGACGGTCAAAGAAGCCGTAGGTGCCCACCGCCTCACCCCCAACGCCGTCACAGGTGTTTCACCGTTCCATCTGCTGAGGGGGAGAAGGGCAGCATCCTCACTGGTACCACCATTGCTCCAGCAAGTGAGGGCCGACGAAGAAGTTGACATGGCTGACATAACGTGTTGCATGCAGCGCAACAAAGAAGCAATGAAAGCACAGGGGGATTTGCGCCGAGCCGCTCGACACACACAAGTCAACAAAGGGGATCTGGTGAAGATACGACTTCCCCACAAGGACACCTCCACTGGTTCCAGATACAGCAGCCCCATAGAAGTCTTGGAGAGAGGGACAAACCACATCTGCACCAGCGATGGCAGGAGATGGAACCTAGAGAGGGTAGCCATGTACCGCAGGAAAGAAGACACTGTACACTCGCCAAGAGGCACTGGAGGAGATCAAGTCTGCCAAGAGCCATACGAGAACCATCACCTCCCAAGTGGAGACACCATAGAGCCGCACCATCACAACGACTTCGCAAGCTCCCTTCCCCCAACTACACCCAGGGGATCACAGCAAGGAGCTGGACAAAGAGAACCCGAATCACCAGCACCCTCCCAAGGACACTTCATCGATCCCTCTCCATACCCTGATCCTGGCAGGCCCCAGAGAGAGAGGAAGAAACCCAGGAAATATGCAGACTTCATCATGGAGTGATCACCCATTCCTTTTCCCAGCAAAGGAGGTGTGTGGGGGACATCACGTGATCGCGGGAGCGTGTTCTCGCGAGAACGGGATCTCGCGAGCCCACGCTCCGCGGGAAAACGTTCCCGCTTCAGTGTTGGCGCCCGGCCAGCAGAAGCGGTCAGAGAGGAGCGCTGCTCCTGATTACAGGATACAGAGAAGTGAGTTACAGAACTCACACCCCAGCTCCTAGGGCGTAACACCACAGCCACTGGAGGCTTCATGGGGGCCCTAGGAGACTACAGCGTGCCACCGGTGTGCACAACCCTTCCACAGTGAAGCAACTGGGGAATCACAGGACTTGGTCGCAGTGAACAGTGAGTAAGCACCCCGCGCCACCAGGCCACGCATAGTCTTCTCACTTGCTGTCAGTCAATAAAGACCGTTAGAAACCCTACAGCGTCCTGTCATCTGTTTAGGCCACAACAATATCACCTGTGCAGTACATTTAGAGAAGGTGCGATATAATAATAGCAGAGAGGCAGAACCGGACCCTCGACTCATAAGTTACCTTCCACACATTTGGTCAACGCATCGCCACAAAACAAGAAACCCGAGAAGAATTTGCCTCACGTGCGCATATTCTAACGACCAACAAACTCAAAACACGCAGCTGCCTGGATGCAGCGAAGGCCAGTCTGCATCCGGGGCAGAGCAACACAAATGATTCGCAAGCTGGCCAATATGCTTACACTTATGTGCTGTTGCCCGGAATGGGAACTTACTAACAAAGAACGCGGCAACCGCAGGATGCAAACTCACGTCTTTCTTTATTCAATACTTTTACAAACTGAGGACTTCCCGTCCTAACTCCTCCCTTTCCTCCCACCTGCTTTCCTCCTCCCATACGTCTCGTATCTCTCCTTTAAAGGGGCATACATCTAACATCACACCCGGACAAATGTTCATATGTTCGGCCTTAACATACTTCAAGCAGGCGAGTGGCCCTCCTGATCGGGCGATGGGGTTGTGTATTCCTCTCGCTCAGTCCTTCTGGCCAGATCCTTCAGGTGGCGCTGGCACCCAATGGCGGGCCTCATCTGGAGGGATGCATAGGTCATCTTGCTGCTCCCTTAGCTCTGGGTCTGGCTCCGGAGGGGGTGGTTTGCTATCCTCTCTCTTGATGAGATATTTGAACTGCAAAGTGTTCCTTGTGACTCACAATCACCATTCTGGGCGGTCACTATGATTCATTTGACAGCGACTATATTTAAATGGCTTCTGTGCGTACCATGAGTCTGTCTTCCTTATCATGGCCTGCTGGACGAGGACTTTGTTTCCCACATGAAAGTCTTTTGGCACGGCTCTTCTTCTCATGTCTGAGCACACCTTGGCCTGTTCTTTCCTCTCTGTGTCTCTTCTTATGATGTCTGCATCTCCTTCTTCAGAAGCACTGGGATGTCTCACAATGTGGGTGTGTACTTCGTATCTTATCATTAACTCTGCCAGTGACTTATTGGTGGCTTCATGTGGCATGTTGCGATAGTCTCGCAGAAGTCTGCATAGCGCTTGGTGTAGGTTGGTGCCTTCTATGCAAGCTCTTTGGATTGTTTTCTTGAGGGACGCCATGAAGAGTTTGGCCATTCCATTTGACTGAGGCCACCTAGGGATTATCTTCTGGTGGGTGAACCCCATATGTTTTGCGAAGGTTTCAAACTCATGGCTGTTGAATTTGTCGGACTTGATGGACCTTGCGATGCCCCACTCACTGAGCACATTTGTCGAACTTAGCAGCTACTTGGTGGTACGCAGTGTTAGTCACCTTTTTGACAATGGGAAACCTCGAGAATTTGTCGATGAACAGTAGGAGATATTCCCCTGACTCCATCGGCCCGTAAAAATAGACACTTACTCTGTCCCCGGTCAGTCCAGGATGTGTGTCGGCTGCAAGGGGATGGGTGCTTACGCTCTTGCTGTACACTGGCATGCCAGGCAGTTCTTGACCCAGCTGTCGACCAGTGAGTCCATGAAGGGGAACCATACATGGCATTGCAGCTGTCTTTTTGTGTTCTCGGCCCCCCAATGTCCTTCATGCGCTGTTTTAATGACCTCTGCTCTGAGTGTGGCAGGGATGATTAGCCGACACCCTCTCAGTAATAGAACGTGGTCTTTGATTGCCAGTTCAGTGTGTATTCTTGCCAAACTCTCTAGTTCTTCTTTGCACACACCCAGGTGGTTCAGAACAGCACGCCAGTAATCTTTCCACCTGTTGTTGCTCGTTAAGCTGATCGCCAGCACCATGGATGGGTCGGCTGCAGACGCAGCCACAACTGTCTTGAGTGACAGTGCTGGGGGAAGTGCATTTACAGCCATGTAGTTGATATATTCTGTGTCTCCTGCTCGGGTGGTCTGCGTGCCTGTTGGATGGCGGGATAGTCAGTCAGCTTGATTTTGGTCCCCCCCTGGCCTGTGGATGATGTCATAATCATATTCCTGGAGTTGAATGCCCCATCTCTCCTGGGCAGCATCTTCGTGCATGGATTTCCAAAGAAGGACAATAACGGATTTCTAAAGAGGGACAATAGTGCTTGGTGGTCCGTGATCAGCGTGAATCTCTTATCTCTTCCCAATGATGAAATGATGGAAGTGTTCACAGGCTGACACAGCTGCCAGGCTTTCCTTCTCAGCCTGCGAGTATGCAGACATGGGGGCCGAGAGGGCTCTGCTCGCATAGGCACTGATGTGTCTGGGATTTGTGTCGGCTCTGCTAGTCTGCGCCAGGATGGCCCCGAGGCCCACAGGGATAGCATCCACTATGATCTCTGTGTGCCATTTGGGATTGAAGTAGACCAGGCGGTGTGCCTCAGCTAGGGCTTCTTTATTGACTCAAATGCTTCCTGGCAGGCGGGGGACCAGAGGAATGGCGATTCCTTATGCAGCAGTCTCCGAATTGGCTCAGTGATGGACGCGTAGTGAGGGATATAGCGCGCACAGTACCCGGCCATGCCCAGGAATGAACGGACATCCACTACTTGCAATGGTGCACGTAGGTTGGTGATTATACTGACTTTGTCTGGGTCAGGTGTCATGCCATCGGCAGAGAAAATGTGGCTCAAAAACATCAGTTTCTTCTTGCTGAAAAGACATTTCTCGATGTTGAGTGTCAGACCAGCATTCTGGATCGCCAGTAGGGCAGCGTTGTGATCCTCCAGTGATGTTCCAAACACAAGTATTTAATCACTGTAATTCAGCGCACCCTTGATGGGCCTTATCACCTGGCTTATGGGCTCCTGGAAAATGTTGGCGGCTGATGAAATGCCAAAGTTGAGGCATCTGTACTGAAATAGGCCTTCATGGGTGGCAAATGTTGTGATGCCCCGTGATTTGGGGTGCAGTTCTAGCTTGTGGTTCCTGAATTAAGTCAAGCTTCGAGAACATCACAGATTTGTTGAGCTGGACTATCATATCCTCTATGCACGGCCAAGTGCGGCACTCTCTTTGTATAGCAGTGTTCGCCATCCTCATGTCCACGCACAAACGTAGACATCCACCTTCCTTGGGTACGATAACCGGAGGGGACACCCATGGGGTGGGGCCCATCGCTGGCTCAATGATGTCGTCATTAAGTAGCTGATTCACTTCTCTGGAGACAGCCTCCTGAAGATGAAAACCCACCCTTCTGGGGTGTTGTGAGACGGGCCTGACGGCCGATTCTATGTGCCATTTAACAGGAGCACCCTTGAGCTTCCCAAGTCCTGTGCATAGCTGGGGGACCCTCGTCAGGATTTCCTCCTTGGTGGTGAGGTTTGTGGCAGTGGAGATGGTGTTGATTGCACACACCATGCTTGCCTTGTCACTTCCACTTGCAGTTGAGTGGATCACATCCCCTTCGCGAAAATGAATGTCAATGAGGCCTAAACATGACGCTGTATGGTAGCTGAGGAGACACCGGCTTTTCGTCGGGCTCCTGATAATGTGGATGGTGGACTCCATCGTTAAACCCATGTGCATGAGTTGGCGCTTGAAGTATCCGATGGCGTGAAGGGGGGACATCGCACCCCATTGAAAGATTCTTGAGTACGTCTTCTCCAGCGTCGGCCTCTCAGGAATTTGCAGGAATTCTTGCTCCACCATGATGGTAACTGTGGCACCAGAGTCAACCAGGAAGCAAAACTGTCTGTTCCCAATCTTAACTGATATTTCAGCGCCTCTCTCGCTTCTCTGTAATCCTGGATGAGGTTGACACATTCATTCTGGTACGATTGGTCGCAGTTGACACCTCCATGATAAGATGTGGGCAGTTGTTGATCCTCGTAGTCCTGGCAGGTTTGTGTGGGCACATCATATTCATCATCCACTCAGTGTGGCTGGTCATAGTACCCGTAGTCCTGTGCGTAGTCCGGTGGGTGGTATTCCTCTACCGCTCTGACATATTGTCGCTGACCTGGATGGAAGAGCCTGTTCTGGTACGCTGGGGCTTGCGGTGGCCGTCCATACATCCTGCTCTGTGGTTGTGGGTTAATTCTCGGAGTAGAGAACGGTCTCCCTTCCCTGCAGATGGATTGGAAATGGCCTTCCCTCCTGAAGTTGGCACATCTTTGCGAGAGGGCAGGACAAGCCCCTGAATGTGGGAAAGCCATTCCACATCAGTAGCACTGCCTTTGCGGTCTGGGTCCAGGCTGATTGAATATGCTGTTCGATGTGATTGCTCTGGCTCCTGGTTGCTGGGTTGCTGGCTGGATCGCAGCAACAAGTTTGGTGCTGTCCTGGTTCATGACAGGGGTACCCGTCATGGAGGCTGCTTGCGCGTCGACCCTCTCAAAAATTCTCGCAAGCTCACTCACCTCATCGATCAACAGGGGCTTCTTTAGCAGTTGTTTCTTCAGGGCTCTGACAAACAGCCTTCTATGACGCGTAGTCGTATAGCTTTGTCCATGGAGAATGCATGGAATTGACAGTGAGTGCCATTGACCCTAAGGCGGGTGATGAATTTGTCGACAGTCTCTTCCACCCTCTGCGTGCATTGGTTGAACATGTACCTCTCGTAGTCTCGGTTTGGTTCAATTACAAGTTTCTTGTTCAGGGCAGTGATTAGCATGGGAAAATCAGGCTGATCCCATGGTGGAATTGTTTTGACGAAGGTCTTGATCTCACTGCCAACCAGGTTGATAAACATATCGTGTAGAATTCTCCTCCCCCGCTTCTTTCACAAAATGGTTAAAGTGCTCCATCTACTCGACCCACCTCAGGCCTTTATCTGTTGAGGGGTCATAGAGAATGAGAGCGGCATGCACAACAAATCTGTCTTGGACCTGGGTGTAGGAGGCGGGGTCCCTTGGTTGCTCATTGTGGCTAGTGTGGCAGTTGAGGTATAAGGCGCTGGTGGTGTAGTTGCTGCACTGCTCCCACAGGCCTTCCCTTGCTATGTGAGGGGTGTGCGGTGGTTGCTGCTTCAGTGGGTGCTGCACGTGCTTGTTAGTACTGGTCGGTGCGCACACACTTTGAAGTTCCGTGGAGCTGAATATCAGTCCGTCTGTGGCGTGATGTGCACTTTTCACATAGTTTTTTTGTTTTTTGTTTCCTTCTCTGATGTGTGCTCCCTCACTGGTATGGGACTGGGGCCCGGTTAATGTGCTGTCCTTACTTAGGGAGGCCAGCACGTGGGGCTGGATGAGGAGGAAGGGCACGGAAAAGTTGCGTGGTCCACTGACCTGAATCGTGTGCTGAGCTTCCGCATGTGGGCCTGTCGTCAGTAAAAGAATTGCTGGCGGACTGCCATGCAGATAGTGCGAGAAATGCTTGTGCCTCGCTCCCCTCGTGGATCGTCGTAATGAAGGATGTCCTTAAATGCGTAGTCCACTCGCCTGGGATCGGGCGTGGAACGAGTTGCCGAATCGCTGGAAACACGTGGGAAGGGTACGCAGAGAGCATATTAGCTTGGCTGGATTCTGCCGTGCGCTGGGATCACCCGCCAGTAGTGGAGGCTCTGGTCTGCTGGAATAGCCTCGTCGCCAGTTGTTGCCCGGAGTGGGCACACATTAACAAAGGACACGGCAACCGAAGGATGCAAACTCACGTCTTTCTTTATTCAATACTTTTATAAACTGAGGACTTCCCGTCCTAACTCCTCCCTTTCCTCACACCTGCTTTCCTCCTCCCATACATCTCGTGTCTCTCTCTTAAAGGGGCAGACACATAACATCTGCGTAGCTAGAATGTTGGCCCTCAGAAAGTCTACCGATGCCCGGCCCAACAAAAGCACCATCAAATTCTTCGCTATTCCACATCTGTTTGGAGGAGGTGTGGGTGGGAGCAAGGGAAAAAATATGCAGGAGCGTACAAAATATTGCTATTTATTTTACAGCAAATACTATATTTATTACGACCGAAAGTTTAAACGTTCACCTGTTTCAGAATTTGATTTTTGGTATTACTGTTTGTTTTATGCTTGCCCACTCACTCCAGGTGGAGTCGCTATCACCATGATTTAAAATATCCACATGCTCAAGCAGTGTAGCCCACTGGGGACACAATGGGCCCCTCTCCTGTACAGGCCACTGCCATATACTTGATTTTCCCAGTTACATTCACCGAGGAAAAAGGGGTCTGCAAGAATACACATTTATATGTATTCGTTTGTAAAGTGCTTACTGCAAACTCACTTTTCTCTTGTGGCTTCTCGGGAAGCATATTGCAAAGTTTCAAGAATTCACTTCACCTCCATTGTAACTTTGTCTGTAACTGTCTCACCGAATTTTCTGTAAGAATCAGCGCCTACATGCTCGTGGACTTTGTGCGCTACTGTAAATGCAATAAATAAATAAACATGGCCAAAGCGTAATAGGATGCGCAGCATCATAGAGGGTGTTGAATAAGCTGAGAGGACAGCCCGGGCCCCTGCCGGGGGTACACGTTTGATAAAGTAGGGGGCAATTGAGCCTTAAAGCAAA
This sequence comes from Ambystoma mexicanum, assembly GCF_040938575.1. Classification (NCBI taxonomy): domain Eukaryota; kingdom Metazoa; phylum Chordata; class Amphibia; order Caudata; family Ambystomatidae; genus Ambystoma; species Ambystoma mexicanum. The sequence goes on along the minus strand of NC_090924.1, from coordinate 76,190,107 downwards.
TTAAAATAAGCCATATTTTTGTTCTTGCCACCACAGGATAGAAGTCGGGACTCACAAAGGTCCTGGCAGGCGCATACGCCGTTTAATGTTGGCAATCTATTATTTCCTACACACGTTTTTGGAAACAGCCTCACGAGTTACTTCCCCACTGGGACCTATCACAAAGGACCCGCAGGGCCGCTGGTGCGCGCCTCCTTCCACGTTGTGCGGCCATGCCGGCGTCAGCAGGGAGTGCGCGCCTCCTTCCACGTTGTGCGGCCATGCCGGCGTCAGCAGGGAGTGCGCCGGTGGAGTTTTTGTTTGACCTATTTCCATGTAAAGCTTCCAAGTCAACTAGGCTGTTCAAATTATGTATTTTATTAAAGAAATTACTTATAGATTACTGGCTTTTATCATAGGGAGAAACACATTGGTTACGGTCGCTTGCCTCCGGGGGGTTCTCGTTGGGGCTTTTGTACCCTGTGAGACGAGGAAAGATGAACGTGTGAAATACCAATCATCGGGAGCAGGTAATGGTTGGCGATGGGGCAGGCTTGATTGGTGGTGATGGCAGGGGGAGGGGGTATGTTTCCTGCGGGTGTCGCGTGGGAGGGATCGCAATGGCCAGGACATCGCAGGTGAAGGAGCCGGGGGTGGGAAATGTTCAGGGCTTGAAACCACCCATTTGAGGAATGGGCGTGGACGGAAGGGGTAGTGGAGGCACATGCCAAGAACCCTGCCGTTTGCAAACCACTCCAAGGTGGCCAAAGAAAAACGGTCTTTTTTTTTAAGAGCCTGCCTTCAGCAGGCCGGAAAAAGACATAGAACTACTGGGGGCAGCTAATATTTAATATTGGCTTCACCAGGGTTGCAAGACGATTTACTGAATTAGTAGTGCAACATGCATGTATGGTAGCTAGTGGGGTAGAAATGCTTTTTTTAAGCCCTACTCTCTGCCATTTTGTTTTAGGGAAACCATGAGGCAAACCTGAAATGGTGGTCGTGCACACGTGGGTTCTTTGTAAGCCCAAGATGACTCCCTCCATAGTGGTTTGAACGGGGCTAGACCAGTTCCTGGTCATGGGTAGGCCACTGCAATTCCTGTGGGGGTCAGCTTGGGTGTTTGGCAGGTTTTTGGCGATAACCTGATTTGCTGGCCTCCAAAAACCTCTGTTTTAAATCCCCTATGGGATTGGTGATCTAGCAGAAGCCAGCCTCTGCAAAATAAGGTACATACAGAGCAAACTCTATTTCAGCTTCACTTTGGGAAGGTAAGCAAATTAGTTTACCTCCTAGACGATTTTGGTGACGAAAACCATTCAAGCAAATTTTGAAACCCAGTTAGGCCCTACTAGTAGGACTTTGAGTCTCTTGCCTGTGCATTTTTGGGTGCTTGGGTGATCTGCCCCAGTCTTCCTCATCCTTTTAGGTCACACGCTCCATCCAGAGGCTATTTTCTGGCCTTTTTACCAAATTTTACTGGCATTTACTGCCTTGGTGTGCAAAGTTGCCGCTGCCCGGAAAGGTGTCGGGACACCAACACACCACCAAATCTTCTTTTTTGGCTGCGTAGGGTGGTCACATCTGTTGTCCTTCAACAGGGGACATTTTTGCTGATATGCATGCTTGTCTGATGAACAGACAGGGTCCACCTTGTTCACATTTCTCTGTGAGCATAAAGCCCTTTAGGAACGTGCATATGTAATGGATGGGATCACACCAGAATAATTCTGAGTCCAAATAATGGAACCAACTCAGGAAGATGGAAAAGTACTGTTTTATTAACAATTATCTAAAACAGGAAGTTTACAACGAATATCAACAGACGGACGCTCATTCCCTAAATGACCTTTACACAAAATATGGTTTGTATATAAAAAATACATCAGAGTGACATCATACTACATGGCAAAACTGAAAAAACCTATCGAGGGTTGGGATTGGTTAGGGGACACATCTAAGTATACTTTTCTATACAAGCTAGGGTTGTTATTGGTTGTTTGTTATCTGGCGAACAACCTATGCCTACCTCTAAAAAACACATAATTTCAGAAACATTAGATACACAGTTTCTCATTGGTCTTCAAACTATAAGGTCCTTCGTTATATGGACTAATACAATTGGTTGACACGCTTGTGCCATGTCTGGAACATTTGTTTAATTTAGCAGTATGTAAGCCCAGACCCAGGTGCAAGTATATAGGGCATGAAATTACCCCACCACCCAATTAGCCCAGCATCTCTCATCGCCCATGCCTTCTGCCATGAAATTGTCTTTGTACTTGGCCTTGCAGAGTATATTTGTCTTTGAAAATGCACAGGAGTGAAGGCACTCACTATCATGTCTGGAACCCAAAGTTCACCATCTATTTCCATCCTTGACTCAAGTGACAGGAGTCCACAATTTATGTCCATTTTGCAGCTTTTAAATGCTCTAAATGAAATAAAGCTTGGCATCCTTTGTGTTCTTTCTTGCACCTTAATGTGAGAAGGTTCATCCTCTGCATACTTGTTCTTCTTCAGAGTAGATATCTGACCTCGATTTCTAGAATCTTGACTCCAGGCCAGGCAGCCTCACCACGCAGCTCCACGAGCCTATTATTCTTGCTGCGACACAGCTTTTCCATTCCCACTTCATGGGTTCTGACTCACTTAATTCATGATACCAATGTCCAGGTTTTGTGCAATAGCGGCTTCGCCTGCATTCTATTCACTACTTATAGCTAGTGTCCATGATAACAATCTACTTTGTGTTTCAGCGTCTGTACATTTATTGAACGGTTGTTTTCTGCTGCACTTCATGTGCATGTAATCTTCTTATAGATTCACTTGAAAGTTGTTTCACTATTGGCCTTCTAGTATCCATACATTACTCTTCAGTCAGTGTCTTGAGACGTCTCGCACACCTTCTTATGACTCACTAACTCTTCTTTGCTCCTTTTTCATATTCCTTCACAGAGTTCCTCCCGTAGGTTATCTTCACTTCGGGGTACATTCGATATGGTTCTCTTAATGGGTATCCTCTTCCAAACACTTGCTGCAGGATTGGTACAATGGCTGGTGTCAAACATGGCACAGTCTCATGCCTCCAATATAGGGGAGGGAGTAGGGTGGGGACTCCTGCAGAGGTATATAGCTGCTCCTCTACATTCCCCCCTTTGGTCAAGTCCTCAACCACCTCCTCAAGTCTCTCTGTGTCCTTGTATTTTCTCTTGAAGAAGTGTTACTTTGGTGTCCATATTTTCATCAACCCCCCCAAGGTGCCAGTGTTTTAATGTGTTCATTCACACTGCAGGTTATATAATTACATTGTCCATTCGGAGCATAATAGACCCAACGTCCCATGTATTTGTTATGATCCTTTGGTACCAAAACGTCGTTCCTTCAGGTGCTACAATGCTGGCCTTTATGTATTCTCTGACAGCGCCATCAGTCAGCTCCTTGGCTTCTGGTTCGTCCTTGGCATCAATCATGATCTTCATTCCAACTGCCTTCTTTGCTGTTTTCTGACATTTGCGCAATTATTATCCAGATCACACAGAATCCAAACATGATCAGCACCAGTATTGCTCCAAGGCATTTGAACAAGTTTCTCATCCAATGTGGAATCCATAAGAACAGGAATGCAAACCAACTATCATCTTCAATGCCATCTATTTCTCCCTCCATCTTTGTGTGCAAGTCTGTCAACATCGATATGGCCTCCGTCCAGGTCCCATTTTGACCACCATGAGAAGCTACGAATGTGCAACATGATGGCCCGATCCTGGCGCAAACACCTCCTTCCATTGCTGTGTCCTGTCAAGAACATACCTGTTCTGGAGAGTCATCAGTCTTATGGCACTCAGTTCTTCTTTTATGGTGTTAAACCCTTTTATAGTAGCATTAATTGTCTGGAGGAGTTCCCACACTGTTTGAAGTCCAGGCATAAATATAGATGTCATTATCATAGCAGTCTTGCTGAACAATTTGTGTTCATCAGGAATAGCTTCATAGACCTTTGTTGATTTGGATGAGAAATAATTCTCCCTTTACATCCGTCACAGTTCAAGTGCTCTTCTTTTTTCCAAATCATCAAACTTCTTGGGGAACTCATCCATTATTAGATTGCTATGAGGAATCACCAATGCTGGAACATGGATGAACACCAAGAAACACACTCAGCCCCAATTCCGGGGCAACTTCATATATGCTCTAGATCCACAGGCCCAATATCGATCCATCAGAACAGCCATCCCTTTTCTCATTCCTGGAACGTCAATTGTGGTTTTGCACTCTTTAATCTGTCCAACGTAATTCTTTCCATGACCCCGGAAACACATTGTTGCGTTAACCAATGGAACTACGGTCACTGGGCCTGATTCGTCTTCCACCCATGTCAATAAATTGGCAGTATTTGGCCCAAGACTTCAGGCAATCATCGTTCACCTTCTGCATTCCTCATACTGCTCTTATTTAACAAAAAAGGATCTTGGTGGTGAGGTTGGATTAACACACTGTACAACAAATTCTCATTCAAAAATATAATTCAACAATTATATTACAAAATTAAAAATCACATGAATACTGTACATAAACGATCTTGTTCTGAACATATACTAATTTCCACCTTTCATACACACTCGTACCCACACACATTCAATCTTACACCAATGTTTCCAATAGACAGGAAAGTTCAGCTCCAATTGAAGACTTTCTTGTCACCCTATACCATAAAATACATTCTTTCTATTGCACCGCTGTTTCCTAGTAGTGTGCATATAAGTCCAATCGTTTTCACTTATAGACTATGTCTATGTCTACATATGTTTCAGTAGATTTCAGCCAAAAAGATATGGCTCTTATTCTCTTCGTCCTTCTTCAGGACAACAAACAAGAGTGGTGGAGTCCTCACTCTCGTGGTTAATATTGGTGGAGGATGTCCTCGACAACTTTACAGTTCCATTCTACCTAAAACAAAGATACAAACAACTATTTGTAAACCACCCTCATTTCTTTACTTCGGCATATCAAAATTATGCATAACAATCATCACTGATTGTGAAAGCTCACACTCACCTCCACTTTATGAATGATGGGGGTGGCGCAAGGGGGGGAGCTAAAACTCTGGTTGAGACTAACCCGGTATATAGGCCGGTAGTAGAGAAACTCCCAGAACCCACTTGTTTTTGCATATTAAGTAGCTTTGGGTTTTCACCCTAAATTACTAGGGTAATCCAGACGTGGAACCCTTGCTCACTGTTCTTAGAGAGACACAGCTCCACCTCACTGACGAGGCCCAACCAGGTTGAAACACGTGTCTGGGGTTGCTGTTGGTACTCTTGTTCAGAAGAGAATTGCCAGGCATTTCGGTGCTGGACTGCCCTTGGGCAGGACACAGACTGACATGTAGTGGACATTTCTCTTCTGTGAAAGGATGGTGAGCTAAAACTCTGGTTGAGATTCTAACCCGAGATATAGGCCGGTAGTAGAGAAACTCCCAGACCCCCCTTATTTTGCGTGTCTCTTTTATGTTATCTAAAATACCCATAGATATCAAAGAAATTGACATTGTTTGTACTCACAGTAGGGAAAATCATAGGAGCTCTTTCTTCAATGGGGCCCTTAGGATAATAGAGGCTTTGAAATGTTGGGTAAAGGAAAATAAAGATAATACAGATACATATTTATATTACGCATAGAAATTTGGAGAACCATTTGTTGTGCCATCCTAACGCTTGCTGAGCTAGTGCTCTCTCCATAACCACATTTTCTTCCTCATTAATCATTTTTATTACAAATAACAAATTACTTCACATTTCTAACTGCTCAATCTGTTCTAATATAGCGAGAAGGAGTTTTCTTATCACTGGACCATTCTTTGGATCCTGTAAAAAAGTATGGATATTAACATCCCCTCAGACAAGAGCAGGGTAAGACTGAAGTATAAATACAAAAATAGCAAACACAAGCCGATGTGTGTCACTGTTGGCAGGTATCATGCATTTGATCAATTTTAGAGCAAATATTCTCCACAAAATGAATCTGATACTGATCTCTTGTCCAATTTCGAATTAAGAACTGACGTTTAGACATAATATCAATCCAACATTCATTTTTTTTTTCAAAACGGTTTCTAAAAGTTTGTTTCACCCTCTGCAATTCCTTTGCAATTCTTTTGCACTTCCTGCTAAAATATATAAGCAGTGTCCATTGAATTCCAGTGCAAAGAAAATATTTGCTAATCACTTGCCGCCTTATCATCTTTCTTCTTGGTCATTGATCGGGCCTGCACATGCATAAATTCTTCTTCTCGTCTTGCTTCTGGATTTGCAACCGTTGGAGGGTGGTTTCACCTTTATGAACCTTCACATCGCTGTAACGCTCACCTGGTATCCACGGGGACGTCACTCAGCCTGTTCTGACCTCTTACGACCTCGAACCCTTCCCTGGAGTATAATCGACTGGAAACTAGGCCTGAAACACAGGATTGGTAGAGTTTAACTCTCTATTGTCTCTGTGTGCTTGAACCCCTTGTTCCCCCGGGTCCAACCCCTCCCTTTGATCCACAGCTCACCTTGTTTTCTTGGAATGTGTGCTCTCCGTCCTGCTTTCAGCGCAGGGGCGCATTGATTGATGCGCGCTCGTTGCTGCCTAGTTACTTCACTGGCAAGAGTCCGACAGGTAAGTATAATGAGTCTTTTGAACAGTTCTCTAACTTCGTTCCTTTCCTTCCTTAGATGATGGCCGGCGTCCGGGGATGGCAACGTGCTGCTGAGATGAGTAGGTGAGTGAGAGCGCGATGCACGTTGCGAACCTTTCGTATTTGTATTGACTGAGTTCTTTTTCTGTGTCTTTTAGGTGCCGCAACGTTTTCAGCGTGGATGCCGGTTATGAAGAAGAAATGCGGTGAATAAGCACGGTATGCAGCGCCTCAAGATGTTTCCACGCTAACCTGGAGTGTGTTTTCCCTCTTGCAGATGGATGAGACGTTCCGGAGACAGAGTTCCCCCAGATCGGCTGGGATTCAGGTAAGCGTTTGAAGCTCGTACAGTCTTTAAAAAATAAGCGAAGATTTGCTGAATGCTTACTAATGCCTTTTTTTCTGGTCTTTTCCCTTTTTCTTAGGAAGTGATGTGCCGGGATGGGAATGACACCGCCGAAGATGCCTGCAGAACAGAAGGAGTGATGAATGATGGGCAGAAGCGCCGCAAGGTAAGGCTGTTCCTAACGGTGTTCTTGTTCTTGCAGGAACTGAGCGCAGAAGAAAGATGCAGGCCTACTGGAGACCGATCCGAACATGGTGAGTGTCACGGTGAGTGTCACGCTGCAGGTGCAGAAAACACAAAGCATGTTTCTCAGCCTGGGTGTGGCTTAAATAGTCTCTGGGTATCCCAGGTGTCTCTGGGCTGAACCACACCCAAATGACTAGACTGCACATGCAGTTCTGGGAACCAAAATATGTGGGGGCATCCATCTCGTCCCCATCAATGCACTACAAGTCCAATCCCCAATGTTATCCTACGGGAGTGAGTGAGTCTGGTGCCGCAAGCGCCAAGTCTGACTCCAAGTCGGTCTTTGGAGGGATGGAGAGGCCCTTGAGGGCCATGTAAGTGATCATGGCCTGGCTCCCGCCTGACATCTTGGAGGGCTGGGGACATGAGGGGCAGGAATCATGACAATCATCGCTCAAATGCAGCCAGGCTCGTCTTCCTGATACTTTAACTGCAGAAGGGGAGATTTCTCAAGAATAAAGGGGCCATTGAACCTAGGTTCATGCCATCTTCTAGTGAAATTTCTTATAAGAATCAGGTCCCAACATGTAACTTTGGTGGTGGCAATAGTTCAGTTGGATTGTTTGCTGGATCGTCCTCTTCCGTGTTCTTAGACCTCTCACTTTATGCTTGACTTGATCTGAAATGAAAGAAATACTGGCAGTCATACATGTCAAATAATCATGCATTTCATCACCTAGAGTCTTCGCTACACTCTGGCATCACTCCTGACCCTAGATGGTGGCCTAACAGGCGTTTTCATACTATGCCCTGTCACTAGTTTGTGAGGGGTGAGGAGGGGGTCAGAACCTGGCTGATTCCGAAGGGCATATAAGGCATGGGGTAAGCAATATGTCCATCCCTTCTTTAAAGTAAATTTAATCTTGGCAATCTTTTCCTTGAGGAGGCCGTTGAGTCTTTCATATATCCTGTCTGCTTGCAGGTGAGAAGCAGAACTCATTTCTTTTGCTCAATAGAAGCCCTATCTGTTCAAATAACTAATTGACAAAATGTGGCCCATTATCGGATCTTAGTACTTCGCACACACCGCACCTCGGGAAAACTTTGCACATTAAAAACCTTGCTGTGCAAGTGGCATCAGGGTGTGCACACAGACCAGCTTCTATCCATCTAGAGAACGGACACACCACCAGTAATAGATACCTGTATCCATTACATGTCTGCAGCATATCGATATAGTCGATATGTATATGCTGAAACGGACCTTTCGGTCAAGGTATTACTCCTCTAATTGTTCTCACTGTATGCCCAGCAGTAAACCTCTGACACACAATACAATTCACCATTAACTGTGCAACGTGAGCCAGCAAATTGGGAACAAACCAATCTTCTGCAATAGTGGCAGCAAGACTTTCTCTGGTTATATGCGTGGGGTAAAGTAGTTGCTCATGTGCGACTTTCAATAATGCTGTCGGCATTACTGGCCTTTCTTGTGCTTTCCTGTTGCCATAATGCGTCCATGGGAGATAAAGAACACCCCCTTCGTTTCCATAGCTCTTGCTCTGCCTGTGGGGCTCTCCCCTGAATCTCCATTAGTTGTGTGATTGACAGCATATTAAACCCCTCTCGTTCTAACATGCTACTAGTTGAATTTTCTTTAATATCTTCAGTATCAAAACTTGAAATATCTGGGGAATACACAACCCTTTAAGCTTCTATGTCTGCGGCGTTTGTTTCTGCGAGAGATAAAGTATGTCCGTTTAGTATGGGCTGTGCATTTTATGGCCGCTATGGCTACTGGGAGTTGTAGTGCCTTAATGAGCCTTTCCAATAAAAATGCATGTTGTACTGGAGAGCCATATGCGCAGAGATAACCCATCCTCTTCCAACATGACAGCCCTGCATGTACGGTTGACATCACATAGGCGGAGCCACTGTACACTGCCACTTCCTGCCGTTCACGTTTCTCAAGTGCAACAATAAGCACTACTAATTCTGCTGCTTGCACTGAAAAGGGAGACGGTAGTCTTGCACTCAGCACTATCTCAAATTCACCATTTATTCTGTGTCTTACTACTGCAGAACCCGAATGTCTTTCCCTACTAGTCTGATCAATTTTCAAAGAACCGTCAACAAAAAGAATCTCTCCTCCCGTCAAAGCATTCTCTTTCACATAGGGTATATCATCATACAATTCAACATAATTTGCACAGTCATGCACATGATCACCTTCTTCTACAGGTTCAGCTACAAATGTGACTGGATTCACTATTTTACATCTTACGATTTTAACCGCTAGATTGGAAAACATTACTTCGTAAACTGAAGCTCTTTGGGATGTTAACGTGCCCTTGAGTTTCTCTAAAATAGCAAATAAGGCATGTTCCACTTAAAGGGCGTAGAACAGCCCATGACAATACTTGTGGACTTCTAAATTGCAAATGTGGCAGCTGCCAAAGATTGTTCACAAGGGAAGTGTCCTCTCATAACTGGGTCTAAGATCCCGTCGTAATATGCCAAAGGCGTGTACCCTAATGTTGTCCTCTGCATGAGTACTGCTGTGAGTACTGACCCATTTGTGTGTGAGAATAAATACAATTCTTCACTATAGTTGGGAATGCCTAAAACTGGAGGCATACAAATTGCTCTTTTTAAATCCTCAAATCCTTCCTCCATTTCCTCAGTCCATTCTATCTTTGTCTTACCAACTTGTGCCTTCTTTAATGCTTGTAGAAGTGGCTTTGTGTATGTGGTATAATCAAACACCCAAGCTCTAATATAATTGCACAAACCCAGAAACTGTTGCATTTGTCTCACTGTGTTCTGTTTTGGTGTTTTCATAATTGCCCTTCCTCCTGACAATACTGTAATTTCTCTTTGTTCACCTTATATCCTTTGCCTGCTAAAATAGTAATCAATTGGACAGAATCTTGCCTACATTCATCCTCTGTTTTACTGCAAATCAATATGTCATCTATGTACTGCATCAATGCACTCTAAGATCGATATTGCGCCTAGATACATCTATAGGACCCTGTTAAAGATCGATGGGGACTCACAGTACCCTTGCGGAAGCCAAGTATGTTTTAGTATTTTTTTCTAAATGTAAATTAATTCAGGTCTTGTGAGTCTTTATTCAACAGGATCGAGAAAAATGCATTTTTCAAATCGATCACTGTGAAATATTGAGCTTTGCCTGGAATGCGGCACAATATTGTCACAGAATTAGGAACTAAAGGACACTCTGACTCTGCAATCTGGTTAAGAGGCTGCAAATCCTGGATAAATCTCCATAACCCCCCCATTAGATTTTTTAATCGGATACACTAGGGTATTACACGATGACTCCGATGGCACTAGGATCCCCTGTTTCATCAGTGCTGAAATAGTTTGAAATATACCTTCATCAGCTTCCCTGGACATGGGGTACTGTTTTTCTCAGGGTAAAATTGCTCCTGGCTTAAGATTTATTTTAACCTCCCCTATCCCCTTCAATAAGCCTACATCATAGGGGCCCGTGGTCCATAAGACACTTGGAACTTTTTCGAGGTCTTCCTTGAAAAATGCTGGTCGTTGCCGCATTTTCGCCATTCGCCATTCTCATAAAGAACACCACTTCATCATCGATACTTTCTTCTACAAACATATCTCCACCTGTCATGTCAGTCAATCTGTACCCTTCCTCAAGAGCTACGCACATTCTCCACGATCTACCCTCCTCATCTACCCTCATCTACCCCCTCATCTACCCCTTCAAGCATAGCTATTTCACCTCGTACTATAGCCCCCAAAGTTAAACTAGGAAGTTTGCATTGTAAGTTATCCCTATCCATCTGTGGCCATGGAATGTATTGCGGCCTGGCTACGCGCTTCTCTAGCAGGGGGAACTGTGTGAACCCCATCCCATAATCGGATCCCACTATTAGTCTATCGATGGGAGTGGTAATTGTCCATATCCGGCTTCTTGCTGATAGCAACCTTAACCTGCTTACATATGGTGGAGACTCCCTTCTCACTATATGATCGTCTTCGGGGATGCTAGGGATATGCTATGGGATCTGGCCTCCTTTCTTTAGGATGTTCCAGATCAGACCATCTTACCTCTTTATCCATCTGTTGGCTTCCCGGATGTGGGGGAGTTTCACGCACCCTCCCCTTCTGCCTCATGACCTAACTATCTTTCCTCATCTGACATTTCCAGATCCAAACTAGTGTGACTATCATCCTCTTTGCCGTCATCTAGATTTAGTCTACTCAATGACAGTGCTTGGTGTTCATCACTAAACATGTTTTCCTCCTCAATTAATTTTTGCGGTATCAGGGATTGATTATCGCTCCCTCGAATTCCATACTCACTATCTCGTCTTACCTGCTGATAGACCTTATCGATCCTTTCTCCAATGTCTTCGGCATCATATCTTTCTTCTTCTAGCGCTACTCTAGGTGCTGCTGGCGTTACCTCCTTTATCGGGAGACTCTCTCTCACGCTATCTCATTATATTTCTGCGCTTCACCTCAATTGTTCTTTGAGGGTGAGGCTGGCATCCAGACCTCGCTGTCTCCTATTCTGTTCTATTTCTTCATCTACTTCCCTTCGCTTTCTCACATCTGTTCTAGCTTTTTCTTCCTCCTGCCTTCGTTCTTCCCTCCTTGCTTCTTTTCTTCGTTCCTCTTCTTCTCTGTACCCTTTTGTCCATCACTCTTTGTGCTTCTTCCTTCTCTCTTTCTTTCCTTTGCTTTTCTCTTGTTCCTCCCTATATATCTGTTCCTGTCGATACCTGTATTTCCTTCCTTGTTCACCCTCCATCAATATCTCGTTCCCTGTCCTTCTTTTCCTGAAATCCTTATCTTCTCTCTGCCTAACCTCCTCAATGCTCTTCCCATCTAACTTGAGTAATATCTGTCCTCCCATCCATTCATTCTGGATGAGCGTTACCTCATCAGCCCTGTCCTTTTCTCCCTTCCATCGCTTAATCTCTCGGTCTATATCTGCCTCTTTCTTCCTTATCTTGTATAAACTTACAAGCGTCTTCCTTTCTTTTACTCTCTTCTGGACTGTCATCACTACTGTAAGCAGGAGTTTCATATGTCTGGTTACTATACCCCGACCGCTGCTTTTAGTTCCTTTAAAGGATAGACTCCTATTTCTTCTATAGTTGTGCTCTTAAACTCAGGCAAGGTAAGAAGAGCTGAGGGCTCAATGCCCTCCCCTTTATGCTGATTAAGCAGCCACTCCTCTGGTGGCGGGTTCTCCTTCTCCTCCTCCTCCTGATACATCTTCCACAGTTCTAAAATTGCCAACCTTTTCTCTAGTTTGTTTACCATGAACGCAGTGTGCACGTATGTGGTCATGTGTTGCAGTATCGCTTTTGACAATGATCCCGCTTGGGGCCATGGCATACACTTTTTATCCGCTGTGTCCTCCACCCATTCTGCACTATACTGTTTGAGCTTGGGTGCATTTTTTGGCAGTGTCTTACAAAGATGCATGAGGGGAGTGTTCTTCATAATGACAAGTCTCAATCAGCGGTCGATAATTACCAGATTGTTAAATAAACCTTTTATTTCAATGCAAATAGTCAGCTTTAATGTTTTCAAATAATAACCATAAGCAAGCACCATCAATCGCTGCTCAATCCTCTTATTTCAATGACCTGTGTATCTTTTGATTGGTGACAATCGCTAACTGCACCATAACTTCAAACACTATTACTTCCAACTTTTCACAGTTCTCGACTCTACTTATTTTACACTGCAGTGTTTAAGACATCACCTTTCACGGTCCTGATCGTGCATTTTCTCTATTATCAGTGCTCCCGTTGGAGTTTGAAATGTCTTCTTCCAATTCCCTTGAGCTAGGATTTCTAGACACTATCTTTTTTTACTCAACATTTCCCGTTACTCAAAACATCACAATCCATCCCCTTTATATTGCCATTTCCCTTAGTCTACTTACATTCGTTAATCGACTCGAGGCCTTCAGTATCGACTCCTCCTTCAATCCGACCACTTTGCCTTCCGTCCACAGAGCAACCGTGGCAAGCGAGCAGAGATTTCTTCAAAGAGGGACATGCCCACGTCTCGATTCTTCTAGCAAGTTTATTACTATTGGCTGCTCTCCACAGGAAACTCTGCAATCTTCCATTTTATGGCGGAGGATGCTCTATCGTCTGAAACTTTGGAGCCAAACTAGTTTGGATCTTTATACCATCCTCTGCTACCACGTGAGCATCAGATCCTGTAGGAACATGAATGTGTAATGGATGGGATCACACCAGAATAATTTGGAGTCCAAATAATGGAACCAACCCAGGAAGATGGCAAAGTACTGTTTTATTAACAATTATCTAAAACAGGGAGGTTGCAACGAACATCAACAGACGTACCCCCAGTCTCTCAATGATCTTTACACAAAATATGGTTTTTATATGAAAAAGACGTCAGAGTGATGTCATACTACATGGCAATAGTGAAAAAACCTATCAAGGATTGGGATTGGTTAAGGGAGACTTCTAAGTATACTTTTCTATAGGAGCTAGGATTGTTATTGGTTGTTTGTTATCAGGTGAACAACGTATGCCTACCTCTAAAAAAACATGTCATTTCAGAAACATTAGATACACAGTTTCTCATTGGTCTTCAAACTATAAGTGTATTGCTCGCCAAGAGTGCGTAGACAGTTATTTATCACCAGTACATTTACAAAGCAGAGCAAATACTTTGAACGCAGGTAGACGGATCAATAACTCACACCCAGACACGCAGTTAGAGGATAATGAGCACTTATATGGCTATTTATTCATAAAGCAATAAGTGATAACACAGAAATAAATCACAGAAAAGGTAGTGAATTAGAAAGAATACATCACCATGGGTGTAACTGAATCCCTCATCTCGCCAGAAGCGGCTGGAAGAAGCCGGTAACAGCCAGGCCGAGAGCACAACAGCCCACAGGTATTTCGGAACAAGGCATCCCCCCTCCGACTGAGGTATTTGTGCTTTTTCCACCTGACCTTACCAGAGCTCCGCATATATGCACTCCTCAAAAGGGGTGGCAATTTCTCAAACCTTCTAGCATAAGCGCTTGTGCATTGATGAGTGACCATTGGCTGCCAGCCGGGTCAGCCGACAGTAACCCCAAGGATCAAAGTGCTTCCCTCTCCTAAAGCACCACAGAAAACAATTTCATAACTCATCTTGAGACCTTGGCGCAAGCATAGCAAGCCATAACAAAACCTTTTTTGTTTTATATCTGGTACCAGCCGGCACCTGTGGATTCTCGCTTTCCCAGCGCCGTGTCCTTGGCTGAGGCCTTCATACCAGGCTCAGCAATTAATAACATTGAAAACATGTTTTTTAGCAAAGCAAGTGCAGTTGTCACTGAGGCATGGAATAAATATCCATTATGGCTCTGAGTGCCCCAGAATGCACTGCGCACCAGCGCCATGTTTTAGCTCAAGCATCACAATAAGGTCCTTCATTATATGGACGAATACAATTGGTTGGCACGCTTGTGCCATATCTGGAACATTTGGTTCATTTAGCAGCACATAAGCCCAAATCCAGGTTCAAGGAGATAGGGCATGAAACTACTCCACCACACAATTAGCCCAGCATATTTCATCGTCCATGCCTTCTGCGATGAAATTATCTTTGTACTTGGCCTTGCAGAATATCTTTGTCTTTGAAAATGCACAGGAGTGAAGGCACTAGCTATCATGTCTGGTACCCCAAGTTCACTGTCTATTTCCATCATAGACTCACGTGATAGGAGCCCATGATTTGGTCAATTTTGCAGCTTTTAAATGCTCTAAATGAGTTAAAACTTAGGATCCTTTGTGTTCTTTCTTGCACCTTAACGTGAGAAGGTTCATCCTCTGCATACTCATTCTTCTTCAGGGTAGATAGCTGACCTCGATTTCTAGAATCACGACTCCAGGCCAGGCAGCCTCACCACGCAGAGCCTCGTATTCTCGCTGCGACACAGATTTTCCATTCCTGCTTCATGGGTCCGACTCATTCATGATACCAATGTCCAGGTTTTGTGCAATGGCGGCTTTGCTTGCATTCTATTCACTACTTACAGCTAGCGTCTATGATGACTTAATCTATTTTGCGTTTCAGCGTCTGTACAATTATGGAACGGTTGTTTTCTGCTGCACTTCATGTGCATGTAATCTTCTTCTTTTATATTTGAGAGTTCAATTGATCCTTGCTTCACTATTGGCCTTCTAGGATCCATACATTATTCTTCAGGCAGTGTCTTGAGATGTCTTGCCCACCTTCTTATGATGTCACTAGCTCTTCTTTGCTCCTTTTCCATATTCCTTCAGGGAGTTCCTCCCACAGGTTTTCTCCACTTCGGTGCTACATTCAATATTGTTCTCTTAATGGGTATCTTCTTCCAAATACTCGCTGCTGGATTGGTACAACGGCTGGTGTCAAACACGGCACAGTCTCATGTCTCCAATATAAGGAGGAAGGGGGGGGTCTCCTGCAGAGGTGTGTAGCTGCTCCTCTAAATCTGTCCTCCCGGAGCCACCTTTGTTGAGGATTCCACTTCTGTATGGTGGTTCCCCCGTCTGTGAAAGACGGTTCTCCTTTTTTTTGGGCCATCAGGCTCCTCGTTGGCTCAGGGTTCAAGTTAATCATGATAGAATTACTGTGGTTTATCGTTTATACAGGTCTACTCTGAAAGTCTATAGGTATAGAGTTTTCCACCTGAAAATGGGCTTGCATTTTAGGATCAAGAGTGAGTTAGACCCAAACTGACCGTTTACTGTTTCTTGCATCTACACTATCCTCTGTTGTGTCTTATGTTTCAGCTGCGTAGTTATTTTTCCTAACATAGATATTAAATGTGTGACCTTATTACAAACGTGTATATATTTCAATATACCGGTTTGGTGTATGCTTTTGTGCTAACTACTGGGAGTAATTGTATCTCCCTGCTAGCCTTCCTTCCTCCTGAAGTTAAGCCTGACTGCTCGGCTGCAGCGACCATTGGAGAGTCTGCTCTTTCCTTTTGGGCGATAGACTGTTCACCCATTTGGTTCCGGGTCTGCAGCATTTGGCCCGCCAGATATTTTGGGCTACAACTCCCACCAGACCTAGACAGCGTAGTCAATGGTGCGGCATCAGGGGAGTTGTAGTCAAAAACATCTCAAAAGAAACAGGCTGCAGACCCCTGGGTTGGTTACACAGCCCACAGCAGAGGGTTGTGCAAAATTCTCACTTGAACTGAAAACTTTAGATGTATGTTGTTACTTAATCCACATTCACTTCGCCCAACACTGACTTCGCTGCAGTGACCTCATCAATCATTCGCTTCGTCATTACAGATGCAGAGTGTGCCCTTCTTTTCTAGCCATGGTCTTAGCCCTAACATCCCCTTGTCCCTAACTCTAACATATATATTACCACCCAATCCAGACTGGGTAGCAGGGTGGAAAACCTTTAAGTTTGAGACGGATCCAACCTTGTAAGTCAAGGTGTTTGCTGTTTGGGGTGGCTAAGAAGAGAATTGTTGTAAATAAAATGTGAATAAATTAAAACTATCCTGGTGTATTGATCCTTTGTTCCAGGAGAATGAACATTTGCCTTGTGGAAGAACCCTGATCGCTACAGGCTTAGAATAGGCACGGCCAGGAGAACATGTGCTAGGATCGCAGTGAAGTTTGATTTGGCTGCTAAATGTGGTGTCATTTGGGAAGTCATCAAGCTTCTCCTGTTTAAACATAGCTCAGAACCTTTAAGCATAGAGGCAAGAGGCCCAGGGTTCAATTGATCTTTGAAGTATATGTACGTGCAAAGATACAGTGGAGCACCAGTCTTTGGAGGCGACTGAAAGAGGTGATGTTTGGCTCCTCCTATGTGCCTCAGCCTCCCCTCCCTCATAGTCAAGAGTCAGGATGGAAGCAGGAGCCTCTGAACTAAGACCTGATCCATAGAAATTCCCCAATAGAACAAGAATTCACTGCAGCTCAAAGAAGTGCCACCATCGGTTCAGTCTGCCTTTGAGGGTCCAATATCAAGGGAATGGATGATGGCGTCTGATTTTGTTGAAAGAAGAGGGCTCTTATTAAATGTCATAAATAACGCAAAAGGAGATGGACAAGTAAGGTACCAATGTGTAGTGCTCCAACAATTCGGGAAGCATATTCTGAACTATTCCACTCAAACCTTTCCCCCAGACACCAAGGGATTAGATAGGTCCAGGAAAAGACCCTCACTCGGTTAATTTTGCCAAGCATGTCAGCATATCCAAAATTACTACCTCATGTGTCTCATATGTCAGAAGACCTCAGAACAACATTGAAAAAGCAGCCATACACCCTCTACCCATAACTGAGGTGCCATTTCCAGAATTGCTACAGATGTCACAGGGCCCATAAGCCCCTCTAAT
This sequence comes from Ambystoma mexicanum, assembly GCF_040938575.1. Classification (NCBI taxonomy): domain Eukaryota; kingdom Metazoa; phylum Chordata; class Amphibia; order Caudata; family Ambystomatidae; genus Ambystoma; species Ambystoma mexicanum. The sequence continues at coordinate 76,172,509 of NC_090924.1, read as the reverse complement.
GCCAGGAATCGATACACCCTAACAGTGCTAAACAATGCCAGCTGCTAGCTTGAAGCTTTCCCCCAGAGGTGGAACAATACACAGCAGGATCAGACGTATCTGGTACTCCATTTTTCCAGGGCCAAGTCGCAAAAAGGGATCCTCCTGAACCAGAGAACCCATTTATGTCCAAGCTTCTAGACAACTTAAAATGTGTTCTGCCGATAGCCACCCCCCATTACTCATTGTATCAGACCAGGCCAATGACTTTGTGGAGCACATTAATAAGAATCTAAAGAATATTCTTGGAGGATGTCAGAAACTCAGATAAGCTACTTCCAAGGGCCCTCTTCACCCCCCAGAAAATACTGCAACCATCCACTGGCTTCTCCCCATGCAAGCTTGTGTGCGCCCCCCAAGACGTCCTCGACAGTAGGAAGGAAGGATTCAAGTACAAAAGATATGGCAGATCAAAGAAGCCAGCGGTTAATAGAGACCACCCAAGAAAGGCTATGCTTGCTCCGTAACCTTAGCCTAGCAGCACCTACAGACTAGCCAAGAGAAACAGCAGCATCTCTATGCTGAGAGCCCGAAGTAAGTTAGTTCAACATGTCTGATCTGGTGTTGGTCAGAGGGCACATTTCTAGTGTTTTGGCACAGGCACTCGGTGTGGAAAAATCGCACAGGTGCTCAGCGACCTCAATCACCAGGCCCAACAAAACAGTCACTGAAAGATCACCCAAGTTTACCATATGAACTGGCTAAACATCTGGAGGAAACCAGAGGTGCCCACCTTGATGGGCCAGTTGGCATCAGATGAGAGAGTGAAGCTTACTGCAGATATAACAGAGCTGATACAATAGAAGCCGATCACTGTCGATGTCAATATTTTCAGACCCATCTACAACATTTCTTTGAGCATCTTTGTGGACTGGGCAAAAGGCTTTGTGCCCAGCATTGACTCTCTCCCAGGAACATCATTGTGATTCAGATAAGCTCAATGCTCTCGAAATATTGCCCTTTTAAGGCAGCTTCGCTGGGCCTACAAGTTGCGTGAGGCTTTGCCGGAAGGCTTTTAAAGTAAAAATAATGCTGGTTCTGGGCGTTATCAAGCGCCCCGAACGTTAATGACTGTCTCAACCATCCACTTCCTGAAGCCCACTCGAAACTGACACTTTTGCTCAGATATTTTGAAAGTCATTAACAACATTCTGGTGAACCAATCATTGCTGTATTCCATCGAAATGTGACTTGGTGTTTTGGAGAACAGGGAGATGTGACGAAATCACATGCTGGAGGCTAGGCAAGAGACTGGTGTAACCTGAGGGCCCCCAGTCCATACCCAAATGCCTACAAAGCCTTTATGGGCACCAAAGACACTACTCGTAGTGGAATCCCTGTAAGGTTGCAAATGGACAGACTTACTTTAAATATCTCTTTGAAAAAAATTGCATTCACTGTATTTCCTTTGATCTTTTTTTACTAATAGTCTTGATATTTCTGAAGGACACATCGGCTGCTGGAGGAGGTTGGTGTGGTGACAAGAGTACAGATAAGGAAGGTGGTAGGGGGTCAATGCAGAGCAGGGGTTCATTTCACTTGGGGATTGAGGGTGTGTTTCATCCACACAGGGAGCGGACAGGAGCACAGCCGGCTGTTGAAAGCAGGGGTGCCCCCCAAACTTACAGGGTGGCACCATGATGGGCTGAGGGATGTGGGGGTATCCTTGCAGGGTATTGACATGGTTGGCAGGGATGGGGGTCCCCATCAGAGACCAACCTGCAAGTGGGATACGATCGTGTATGTTTGCAGCTGGAAAGGAGGGGTTGCAAAAGGCGCATTTGGCAAACCGGGCCAGTGGCCGTGCACCATACACACATAAAAAGCCTGGTGGCCAGCTTAATATCTGGAGGATGTCCCACCTTTTTGCTTGTTCTGTGTTTCTCGGCTGCTGCTCTGTCCTAGCTTTTCTTGGCCTCTTTTTTTACGATGATGCACTCACGTTCACACTCACTCTACTTTTAGTATGCATTAGACAAGTGCTTGTGGGGATCATGGCTTGTGGGCAGAACTCAACACGCAGCAGTTCACATATGTTTATGTTTTGTTTGCCTCACTGGGTGCTGGTTTCATATTTCACTTCTGGGATCACCTCTGGCATATGCTGGCGACCAGGGGTACACAGTAGTTAACTAGTGAACTCCTGGATTTGGCGTCGCTCCTGGAACTTCTGTGAGAAGACTATTGTCTAAACCCAGAGTTTTAAACAGTTAGTATCACCTTCTCCAACCTACATGTACAAGCAAATTATGGGATATTTACTGCAGAACAAGGGGCTAATTCATTCCCCTCTCTGTATGGACCTATCACTTGTATCAGAACATGGGCATGGGATTGAAGGGGATTCTGCGTCTCCCAACTAGTACTGAATCGAGATAGCTCAATGTTCTCGAAATATTGCCCTTTTAAGGCAGCTTCGCTGGGCTGCAGAGTACGCATTAGGCATTGGGATGCAGTCAGTTTTCGGACTTCATCCCAGGCTAGAGGGAGAGGCCGTCAGACTGTTTCTCGGACCGCGCGGAGAGGGGGCTCTAAAACGCTAAGTCACCAAGAGCAGGTGACGGACGCTGAATCCAACCCCTAATCAGAGAAACAAGACTTGCTTCGATGAAATGTGCCCCATGCTGGAAGACTAGTCCAATATTAGTGTGCAAAATGCCAAGTTTTTCACAGCGAATCGGACAAGGTCAAATTTTGTCGGGTTTTCCGTAAGGCATGACCTACCAGATATAGATGGTGCATATGTTCTTCCCATTCGATGCTATAATTGACAAGATGTGAGGAATTCGACCATCCCCACAGCGTGTGTGCCCTCGACTGGGATTTTTTAATATTTTGTTAAGAAATTGAATGATTAGAGATCAACCTCGTTAACTAAACTGCACACATTTTCCTATGCTCACTGAACTCCAAACACATAGAATTGTGTACTCCGGGGAGCACAGCATACAGACGCAGTCGTCCCTGTCACATTTAGATGGAAGTTGATATGATATGATGATATGATAGGCTATTTATAACGTGCTTAATACACAAAGGTTTCTAAGGGCAGCCCTGGGGATCGAACCTGTGGTGCTCAGTGTCGTCTTGCATCGAAGGCGAGCATGGTGCCCCTGAGCTATCCTCCCGAGACATCAGGATAGACAGGAGTACGTGAAAGCATCAAGAGGAGGCGGGCCACACCTTCCTCCTGCCATGGCCAGCCTAATTAAATATCGAAGTCTCTTTGGATCTGCACTGCACATTATCAGTCTGATGGTGGAAGCGCATACTGATGAGAGTTAATTGAAGCAGGCCTGCGAGAGGCCTGGTCGCAGAGCTGACAGTGTACAAGAAACTCAACACCTTTTTGATACGCCTCTGTGTCAACCTAAAGTTAGCTCCCACTCCTTAGTATGAAGGACAGTAAATGTCATTTTTGGGACAACTGTTTACAGTAGGCAACCCCTGCTCATACCCCTGGACCCACTGCACATACCCCTGTACCCCCTGTCAAAGGGAAGAAGTATGTGATTTGATGAAGACAGAAAGTCTATTCTCACCATAACTTCAAGGGAGACCTGCGCTTTAATCAGGATCCACAGGGAGCTCAATTAACCAGAGAGACCCTTTGATCCACAACAGACAGGAATATGGGTGGGACTTAGTAGTACATGTTTTCACCCCTCTACCTTTCCTGTTGCAAATCACTCTAGTTATGACCTTGCACATAAAAGAAAATTGTTGGTGGGGATGCAGGATTGGTTCATAAAGGTAGGTGTAGCCTGCACCAATCACTGGGGACCATTTGGCTTTAAAAGAGGGCTGAGCCCCTCTCTTAGCAGATCATCTGAAGACTTTGCAAGGAGTAACAAGAAGGACTCATTTGGACCCTGGCTGAAGGTACAGTTTGCCTTACAGTTTCCACCAGTGAAGGAAGGCCAGGATTTCCAAAAGGGAATCAAGATCACTCCCTTAAACATCTTCCAGAAAAAGAGGGAGATACTGAATCCAGGGGACCCTTTAGCAACTCGAGAACCGGTAACCAGCCAGCACACAGCGTGCCCTGCTAGGCTCTTCTTGGTGGGAAGTGCCAGAGAGTCTCTGAACCAAAGTGAAAAAAGGACAAGGCTGTTGCCTGCAACACTCTCCTCAGCTTTGGGCCGTCCACCTTAAAGGACGGCACAAGCCCAGTGAAGTAGCTAGGAGGAGTGCACCAGCAAGCATCAACCATTATCCGCATGAATGGACATTTTCAAGACAGTTGAGCCTCTCGACCTGCAACTGACTGACTCACTGACTATTGTCACACCACAGATGCTAACATCATCCGAGATGCCTTGATGAGTGTTTCAGTCCCGCCAACCAGCACTGAGACAACGACCCCTGACCCTGAGCCACTGTGTAGGCCAGCCTGCAGCCGTCCACCCAGCCTCGCTCGCCGAACTGCCTGATGCCGGATACCCGCAGCTATCTCCCATCTGGAACTCTGTCATAGGTGCTGCAAAGTGCATTGGAACCAACTTGACCATGTCGAGCACCAAAAACCTCTACGAGCACAAAGTACAGTGTGGTTCTGTCCTCCTGGTCCTTTTCCGAAGGCTCCTAGTGACATTTAATGACCACTTGCTACCTTTGTGCTGAGACCAAGTATCCTTGAACATTACGATTGATTACTTTACCGACTACCCTCCTGTCAGTATCCAGAGTGCATCCCCTTCCCTTCTAGAAACTGTCTGTCCTCTGTATTTCTTTACAGGGTGGGTTGTATTTTGTAGTGTCTGAGAAATGCATGTTGTAATAATAATAATAAAGTAGATACTTGTTTACAACCTTGACTGGACAATCCCTTTTATCATCGGGTATTAACTGAATTTTCGCTGTGTTGCAACTAACCAACGATCCACGACCTTGTGGACATAAGCCTGCAGTTCCATCCAAGTTACCAAACATGGACAAGGAGGTTTATAATTTACTTTGTATTAAATCTGTTCGGATCCCTTCTGGTTTACTAGAGGTGTGGGGCTGATTGATGGTTTAGAAACCGATATTCATCCCTGGCCCACTGGTGCCAAGGAAATTGATTTGTCACACAAGATCATCTATTTTAGCCCTCATTGAAAGATCCATGTGGTCTCAACACAGAGTCCATTAACTGCTAATGGGTGGCAATGGCCATGTAGCCGAAAATGTAAGACAGTGAACTGTAATAATCCCTCAGGTGTAGAAAGGCTATCTTCTCCAGTATGTCATGGATTTACATGATCATGAATATTCCCTGTCGTTAGGCTGGGATTCCTCAGTAAAAGAAAAAACACTTTCACTTACAAACTGTATTTCTTCTTTAAACCAATCACTGTCCTCTGGGTTATACTGCCCCCCATTGTGAGAAACCTAAAGGTGTCTCCCTGTCTAGTTCCCGGGGATCTGTCATCCAGGTGGCCAGGACACGGCGTTGATTTTGGATCCAGTTCCTGGGGGTTCACCTGGATGGGGGCGCTTGGGGAGTGGGGCACTGACAGGTGAGACCCGGTATCACCCTTCTTTAAACACCTTTTCCAATCCTACCATGTAGGATATTCCAAAACACTGTCCTCCTTTTCCGACACGAACACTTTCGCACAATACGAAAGACAACAGACTTACACCATAGCCATTTACCTGACATGTCCCAATACAAGGGTCAGGCAAAGACAGGCCATTGACCAGAATCACACACATCTGATGGCCCTTTCCCTTCCCCACAGGGATAAAAGGTAGAGCACAACAGCACCCTATGAGCAGGGCAGACCGCACGACGTGAGAGCTAACTCAGCACAGCAATTCAAGAGGAGGAGAAAGATGGCACAGACCGAGAGGGTGACAATGAGAGATGCAACCTTTCCCTTTCAGACTAAGGCCAGTGAAACCTCTGCAAAAGGAATTATAACTCTGCAAACAAACGCCAGTGTGTGTGGCAACATATGTCAACAGTACACGAGACCCTCCTTCGCTGATCACCAAGCCGGGGAGAGATGCTTGTCTCTGTGGTACCAACCCTGACTCCAAGAAGAAAGAAAGCAAAGTGGTTCATCACAGCCAGTGAGTAGAGGCAAGTATCAATAATAAACCGAACTGTATTAAACAAAAAAGAAGCCAATGGCTAAATTGAACTTTGAAAAGCATAAAGATATTGAGGGAATAGGGGGGAAAAACAGCAACAAAGGAGTCTGGCACCAAGTGGGTGCTCACACAGGAAACTCTGGGCGATTACCCGATGGTAGAGACTATCGTAACCAGAAGACCTTGGGAAAAGGCAGAAGAGGTCAAAGTGGTCATACAGAGGTCTTGTAAAATCCTCTGTACCGGTGAAAGTCTTTGACCAACAGATGATTGGGAAGCTAAGGGAAATGAATCCCGCTTGTTGAAGTGAGCATGTGAACAGTGTGTTGCAAAGGTTGGGAAGAGTGAACTCAATCAAAGGATGTCCACACTGAATTGTTTGAAAAGACATTAAGATTTGTGAAAACAAGGAGCATTGCAAGACAAAAAGAAATGAATTGTCCCCCTTCTCATTTGGGGTCCGAGCCTGACCGAGGGAGATCCAGGGGTGAAAAGTCATCATCTAAAGTTCAATAAGAAAGGAACTATTTAGTTGATTTGTTGAATATGATTTGTGAGAGGTCTACTTCCGGAAGAAGGGGACCCACGGGTAAAGTCTTCACCTAAAGTATACATGGAACAGAACTTTTGGTTGTTTGTTTTGTTGAACACATCAGGCCCTCGAAGGCAAGAGACTTGTATTGAAAAGTGACTTATCCATCGGAGAACCTGATAGCAGGTACAGAACTTTCGACTCGTGCTGGGAAGGCTCGAGTGTGTGCTGTGCTCAGGAGATTCACCTTGTCCCATGCTCAAAACGTGGGGAAGGGAGAACCCTGGCAATCACATCCTGACTTATTATTTGTGAACACTTCTTTCTTTATTGAAACCCTATCTCACACTCTTTCTGTAATTAGTTGCAAGGAATTGGCAATAGGCTTTTTTAGTACAGGCCTTTTTATTTTGACACAATGCCTCAAGGACTGCCTTATTTTTCATTTGATGGTCGATGCTTGCTCCCAGCTCAGATTTAATTTTAGCATAGGTGTTTTCCACCCTGCATTTACTTCAACATTTTTTCGTGTTTTCACAGGAAAATAAGTTTTATTTGTGTTCCAAAAGAGCCTGTGTGCTCTTTTCTCTATCTGCCAGCATGTTGTCAGTGAATTTCAGCGGCTCTCTAGGGCCAAGATCGTCAAAGTTTCCATAGGGCCATCTGGCCTACTTCGCACCCTCCGACCATGACGGAGGAGAAGAAGGAGGGAAGGTCCCTTTTCAAGCCCTGCACCAAGTGCGGGCTACGGAATGTGTTTGTGGAAGACAAGCATCTACAATGCCTCTACTGCCTGCACCCGGACCATAAGGAGGTGCAGTGCAAGATATGCCTCAGGTTCTCCAAGAAGATGACAGACAGGCACAGTAGACTGGTGCCGTGGCTTAACTCCCATGCCCCAAGCGGTGTCATGCCTGACTTACGACCGGCCGTTCCGAGGAGTAGTCTTCTAAGTCCTTTTAGGGCGCCTCATCCATGGGTGCCCAAAACAAGGCCAAGATCTGCAAGTCCGAGTCCACTGTGGTAGCCGCAGAAGCAGGTCCCAAGGTGGATAGGGTGCAATCAATTTCACCCTCCGCCTCCATTGCCAGCCGGCAATCGAGCTCCTCCTCAAAAAGGAAATCATCTACCCCGGCTAAACTATGGGAGGAGTCCGAGAGGCCATGGACGGAGGAGAAGAAGAAGGCCGAGCTGCCCTAGCAGGCCCAATCGGCACAGGCAAAGACTTCATCGAAGATAGAGTTGGAGGCAGCTGCTCTCACCACGGCTAAGGGAGCTTACACCCTGTGAAGGTGGACCCCGCAGCACAGAAAGTATCCTTGACGTGACACCGCCACAGTGACTTTGCCAAAGTCTGCTGACACGCCATAAGGGGGTGTACCAGCTCAGGCCCTGGTTCAACCCCCAAAGGGGGGAAAGAAGAGGGTGAGGAGGCCTCAGAACAGGCCTCCAAAGCCATGGTACAAGCCACGGAGGCCACAGACGTTGAGGACCAGGAGTCCTTGCACAGGGTCCACAAGGACATGGAAGAAGAGGACGGAGATGACGGCGTGGGGCCTAGTTTTGAAATCCAGCCAGCTCAGTCGAGGGATGTCTCTCTGGCCATTCTGTTAAACCCTCACACCTTGGTGTCGGAGATCCAGAAGAGGATGCCACTGGGCCCGGTTCCAGTGCTACAAGAGACTGGCCCTCATAAAGAACCCTTGCATGGCTCCAGCCAAACGGGATAGACTGGAGAAGAAGTACCAGGTGCCGGACACCGCACCCAAGTGCCTGAGGTCGCAACCATTGACAAATTTGCTGGTATCAGCGGCCATCAGAAAACAGTCAGCTAACCCATCCTCATCGTCTTCGGTCGTTCCGGACAGCAAGGGGAAGAAGTTGGAAGGCTTCTATGATCAGGGCGGCCAACGCTCTGGCGATCTTAGCAAGGTACGGCAGGGTGCTGTGGTGCAAGCTGGGGCCTATTCTGGAGTTCCTCCCAGACAATAAGAGGGTGGAGGCAATCACTCTTTTCCAGGAGGGGGAAGTTGCGTCTGATCATGCCATTATGGTGGTGTAGGACGTCGCTGACACATGGTTCTGGCAGATGGGGAACAGTGTCTGCCTTCATCAAAAAGGCTGGATGAAGGCCATGAATTGCCGGCAGGAATTCCAGGCGAAGGTGTTGGACATGCCCTTTTGGAGCGAGAAAACTTGTTGGTGAAGGTTGTCGACAAGTCCCTAAAGGTCATTTAGGCAGATACGAAGACGGTCTGTTCCTTGGGCACTCCAGCATCAGCGCTCTTCTTTTCACTCCCCCAGGGGAAAGTCAAGCAGGTATTCCAAAGGTTTCTCCTCCTCGTACCATCAAACTTCCAGGTCCATGACCCAGGAAACCTACAGAGGCGGTTCCCCCACAGGCCTACGGTAGCGGAGGACAGAGTCACAGCGCCCGCAGGGCAGGACGCTGTCCCCAAAACAGACCTGCAACGGCCAGTACATCGGGCCCCGGTGGGTGGCCGGCTGACGAGGTTCAGCGGTGGTTGGAAGAAGATCACCACCGACAGATTAGTGCTGGACACTCTCGCCCAGGGGCACATCCTGGAGTTTCATCCCAGGTGTCCGCAGATCCCTGTGGTGTCCCATCAGGTGCAGCACATCCCTGGAAGAGGTACAGGCCATGCTGTGGAAAGGGGCGATAGAGCTGGTTCCCCAACAACTCCGGGGCTCTGGATTCTATTCCGGATACTTTCTGATCAGAAAGAAGACAGGGGGCTGGAGGTCCATCCTAGGCCTACGACGTCTCAACAAGTACTTAAAGTCCCAAAAGTTCAGGATGGTCACGTTGCAGCACGTGCTCCGCTAACTGGAGGAAGGAGACTTCTTGACATCGCTGGACCTGGAGGACGTCTATTTCCACGTCCCCATTCACAAGACACATCGAACGTTTCTGCATTTTGTGTGAAGGGCCAGCACTACCAGTTCAAGACACTACCTTTCAGATTGAAGTCGACCACTGGATTGTTCACAAAATGCCTGCCACCAGTGGTGGCCCATCTACGTGTGCAGGGTATACACGTGTAACCAAATCTCAACGACTGGCTCATCCGGACCCACTCACAGGAGTTGGCCGTCAGACACAAGAAGGGGAAAGTCCAGCTACTGACGGATCTGAGATTCTCCATCAACTATCTGAAGTAGTGCTTGACAACATCCCAGAATGCGCTGTTATTAGGGGCCAGACTTAATATGGTGTCCTGCTTGGTGTCGCCCTCAGAAAAGAGGGCAACAGCCATTCAACAGAAGTTGCAGTGGCTGTTGTCGATGAAGACGGCCATGGTGCAAACCATCAAGTCATTGCTCTGCATGATGTCATCCTGCATCTACCTCATCTGGCTCTGCAGGTTGCAGATGCAACCTCTTCAGGAGTTCCTGGACGCTCATGGATACAGGTCTCCGGAAGCTTCGCGGACAGGATCACGCTGGACGAGTTTCATCGGGTAATAAGGTGTTGGGGCGTCCGCTCCAACATCACTCCAACATTGCCTGAGGCACAGGGTTTAAAAACCCTCCATACCAGGAGACGGTCACCATGGACACTGCCCTGGAAGGCTGGGAATCACACACTGAACGTCTGCACACCAGAGGCATGTGGCTGTCGGAGGAGAAGGATCTCAATATCAACATCCTGGAGCTACAGGCAGTGTGTTCTGGGCCCTCATGTCATTCCTTCTGTCTCTGAATGGCAAGAGGATTTTCACGGACAACACCACCACAATGTTCTACATCAGAAAACAGGAGGGAACTCGATCCCCAGCGCTCTCCAAGGAAGCGTAGGACTTGTGGCACTGGGCCTTTGGACAAAAGATGTTCCTCGTTCCGCTTCACCTAGCGTGAGTCAAGAACACCATTGCAGACTCCCTCAGCAGGGAGTTGCATTCCTGCCACGAGTAGTAACTTCGGAAGGGCCAGGTGCACCACATCTTCATCAAGTGGGGCAGACCCCAGATAGATCTATTTGCGACGGCAGCAAACTCCAAATGCCAGATGTTTGCCAGCAGGTTTCAAGGAAGACCAGGACTTGTGGCACTGGGCCATCGGACAAAAGATGTTCTTCATTCTTCTTCACCCAGCGGGAGTCAAGAACACTATTGCAGACTCCCTCAGCAGGGAATTGCGACCGACCACTATTGGGAACTTCGGCAGGACCAGGTGGACCGCATCTTTGTCAAGTGGGGCAGGCCCCAGATTGATCTGTTTACGACGGCAGCAAACTACAAATGCCAGATGTTTGCCAGGAGGTTCCACCAACCGAGGAGCATGGGGGACGCATTCTCCTTCCCATGGGAAGGCCTGTTACTGTACGTAATTCCTCTGTTGCTTCTCCTGCTACGAGTTATCAACACACTCAGACAGTGCCAATGAGGATGATATTCATATCCCCGTCGTAGCCGAGGCAAATTTGGTATCCGGGCCTTCTCAGTCTGTCAGCATCACCGATGGTCAAGCTGCCGGTAGTTCCGGATATTCTCACCAGAGAAGGAGGCGCAATCCTGCATCATGACCCAGGATCGCGGAACCTGAGGGCTTGGCTCCTGCAGCCCTAGAGTTTGGTGGATACAGGTTGTCTGCAGACTGCAGAGAGATCCAAGGCCAGGGCATCGTCGACTTTGAAGTGCTATGTTCAAAGGTGGAAGTGTTTTGCTACATGGTGCTGGTCTCTGAGGGTCATGGCCCTGCAAATTCTTCTGTACTTGCTTTCCTTGGCCAAGGCCGGCCTGGCGCACGCCTCTATCAAGGTGCATCTGGCGGCTATGTCCCGCTACACCAGGTCTTCAGGAAGATCTTCACTGTGGTCTCACTGACTCATTAATGAGTTCCTCAAAGGACTTTTTTTATCTTTCCCGCCGGTGAAGCCTCCTGCCCTGGCATGGGAACTCAACATGGTTCTGATGAGGCTCATGGGGCCCCCTTCGAACCAATGCATCAGGCCCCTCTCAAGTTCCTCTCGTGGAAAATGCCTTTCCTTGTGGACATCACCTCTGTCAGGAGGGTGGGTGAGATACAGGCCCTATCCTGCAAGCAACCATACCTGACTTTCCACGAATCAAGGGTGGTGCTGTGGACGCACCCATCTTTCATGCCGAAGGTTCAGTCGGAATTCCACTTCATCGAGCCTTTGGTGTTACCCATTTTTTTCTCGAAAACTTTGGCACCGGCTGAAAGGGCCTTGGACTCACTGGACTTTGCTCGTGCATTGAAGTTCTACGTGACACGCATGAAAGGTTTTCAGAAGACTTCACATCTGTTGGTGACCATCGGTCCTGTGAATCATGGGAAGGCCTTATCCAAGGCTTCCATTTCAAGGTGGCTCTCCAGCTGCATCATGCATTGTCATCTGTTCGCCAACAGACTGCTGCCCGGCTGTCTGAGAGCCCACTCCATGAGAGCGATCCCTGCGACGACGGCGTTCCTGTCTGGTGTTTCCCTGCTGGACATCAGCAGGGCTGCTAAGTGGAGGTCCACACACACCTTCATGAGGTTCTACTGCGTCGACAGGGATTCCAGAAAGGATTCCATAGTCAGTCAAGCAGTGTTAAGCAACCTGTTCATTTGAGGTGAGTCTGTTCCGGAGATAAGAGTTAATTACTTCTGTTGAGCCTTGCCATCTCCCATGATTGTGTAATTTTGTACTGCTGTGTATTCATTATTCATGAGCATGTGAATCCATGACATCCCCATGCTGGAGAACAATAGTTACAGGTAAGTAACTTGTTCCTTCTCCAGCATGGGGTCCCTCCGACCCCTCTGCGGCTCTTCTTGGCCATATTGCCACTTTACGTGCTTACCAAATCTGAAGATGGCTGCCAGAGGAGGGGCTTGGGGAGAGGGCTGTCATTTGATGAGGACAGTGATTGGTTTAAAGGAGAAATACAGTTGTTAATTGAAACCGTTTTTTTCTTTTACCGAGGATTCCCAGCCTGATGACGGGAAATACTCATGAGCATGTGAATCCATAGCAGGCCCATGCTGGAGAACAATAGTTACAGGTAAGTAACTTGTTCCTTCCCTTTTCCTCATGAGCTAGAGGAACCCTGTCAATACACTTATTGAGGTCTAAGGTGGATTTTATAGTAGAGGATCAGATCTTAACAATCCGTTAATTTACCCTGACGTCTCAGGAGGAGTATCGACTTACTCTAACCGGGTAACTCTGAAAATACATCAGAGAAACAGTGGATGAAATGTCTTGGGCTGCAAGCAGGTTTTCAGCTATCATTGTGGAAGTAAATTCGGGGATGGCCGTACTAAACAGGGCCATCAGCGTTTCAGGTTGTGAGCACTAGGACACTATTTTTCTTCTACAACTTCAACCAGTTGATGTAAAATATTTGGCATTTTGCTCGACTTGTTTGTTAAGATTCCCCAGCACCCCTGAGACTATATAAAGCCCAAACCAGTGGGATATCAGTTTGTCATCCGCAGTGGACGATAAAACCTACTCTGCTTTTGCAATTCTTTTGCCTAGTCTTTGGGTTATACTCAACTACCTCCACCCAACCCCTCCTAACTTCCAATCCCCTCTTTCCAGCCCACCCTACCGGAAGACCTACACCCACCTACACCCGCTGACCTCTACAGCTTCCAACTCTCAGACCAAAGGAGCTTTCTAGCACACAGAGAAACACACTAACCTTGCACCTTTCTAATCTGCCTCTACCCACACACTCTCCATCTCCCAACTCCCCATCCCGCCTACCCGGCCAGAAGACCTACCCCCACCCACAGCCACACACTGCGCTGCATCCAATTCTCAGATCTGAGGAGCCCTCTGGCATTCCAAAAAACACAATCCTTGCACCACCTTTTAGGAACTTACCTTCCACTTCAGTACCCACACTCCTGTCCCTATCCTCCACAGCCAGAACCCTACAGACCTTCTTGCATCACACTTCGTCAAAATCTCATACAAGGGAAGCTCCCCTGCATTCCAAAAGTCCCCCTCACCTCCTCCACCCTCATACCCACTTTCCTATTCACTTCTGACCCATCCCACACCCTCTACAACCCCACTTCCAAGGAATCCTGGTGGTGCTGTGACAGCCAAAGCCCACTCCCACTGCTCCACACCCCTGCCCCTACCAACACTACCTGTCTAACATCCACTTCCCCTGCCCCATCTGCACCTCCCCTGACAAACATGGCCCCTTGACCACATAACCTCTCCTCCCCCAACCCCGCCACAAGACCGGCCCAGCCACTTCTTTCCTCAGTATGGCTTGTCTTTTCTTAACCATCGCCTCAACCCCCTTCCCTGCAGACCCCCCACCCTCTTGCACACACCTCTAGCACCCAAACACACAAAACACAGAGGCAGGGTCCACCCCTCGCCCTCAACCGTACATGCGTCTCCAGCCCTGCATCGGTCAATCCAGCACATCTTTCCTAGCCCCACTCACATGCCCTCTCTGTTACCTATGCCTCCCACATCCCTCTTTGAACACAACCTTTCTCCCCTCTCCATATCCATCTACAACCACCCACAACACCACCTCACATCCTCTGGGCACAAAACCCAAACAGCACCAAGCTTGCCACCACTGAATGCCCCTGCTCCACTTGCCACCCCCCACCAACCTCTGAGCCAATAGGTACCAACCTAACGTCCGATCCCACGCCAGTCCTCTCTCGAACACCTGTTCCCTTTTCTGGCACCCGATCCACCACCCACACTCTCTGCTCCCACTAACAAAATCCCTCCCTCTGACCAACATGGTCCCTCCAGTAACACCGACTGATCCAGTCCAACCGATCAAACCGTCCTTCCCAGTGACCAACACCATCCCACCGACCACACTGGCCACCCCATTCCTTCCAGCCCCGGACACCCAGGGAAGCGCTGCCCACAACTTCCCACAAACTCACCCGACTTACCTATTCTCGATTAGGTGAGGGGGTGTAGGGAAGAAAGGGGCAGATTGAGGAAGAGGCTATTGCAGTAGTCCAGAATTACAGAAGGGATATCCCCAATGTTGTTAGGAACTAGGGAGCATAAAGAGTACACAGAAGGGGTGTTCCGACCAGTGATCATTCAATATAGTAATTTCTTCATATGAAACTAATTCAGTACATAATAGCATCTCATTGTCATACTCGCGTACTAGGGACCAGGCACCTGTAATACCGTAGAGGGAACTCCGGCTGAGACCGCCCAGACACGTACCAGAACCCAAGAATGGTCTCCTCAATAGGGCGACCTTTCTTTTGAGAGACCATGCTACATGTAACATAGACGAGTATCACATTGGTTCGAATGGAAGAGCAAAGTACACTAGTACACGCCAGGCTAAGGAAGAAAGAGAGAGGATGATATCAGAAAAGGAAGTAATACATGAGAGATATTTAGGGGTTAAAACACTAACCTTGCATAAACACGAGAAGATCCCAGGCTTGTACAGGACTTTTACTCAGCAGCCTGAAGGAAACATGGATGCCAGCACTGGAGATGGGGTTGGAGAAAAGGTTAGTGGGTAAGTAGGACCTATCCCGAACGGAACGAGGGCGCACAAGAGACGGATGGGGAAATGTCCATCCCAAGAGCAACACTGCATAGCGCCCAAGTTAATTGTAATACACTCCTTAATGTTCCCCCCAACAATCCAATGCGGTAGGTAGAAATGGTATTGTTAGGTGTGTTGTTGGTGTCTTGATTTAATCAAGAGTATCTAATTTTGAGCCTGTCTCAATCATTTTAGTGCATAATTTCACATCATTTTTTTTTTCAACACAGGTTTACACACGGACAATATTCCAGAGGGAAATGCTGGGACATAATATAATTCAAACAACATTGTATGTGCATAATTCCATAGGTGGAAGACACAAAATCTGGATTTGTACCAGATTTGGGAGTCCTGTCCTGAAGAAGGCGGCAAATGTTGTTTAGCCGAAAACAGAGCTATTCTGTGTCGACCCTGGACTACTCGCAAACATTAATTTTGTGACTTTTAATCGCTTTTCGGTCTTCCAGACATTGAGATAGATATTGAAGGGCCATGTCAATAGGATAGAGTGAAGGGGTGGAGGAGAAAGAGCCCAGCTGCAACTGGGAGGGGCGTTTGGTGAGAAAAGAGGTAAGCCAATCCAGTGCCCAGTCCCTGATGCCGAGGCTA
Source organism: Ambystoma mexicanum (assembly GCF_040938575.1). NCBI lineage: Eukaryota > Metazoa > Chordata > Amphibia > Caudata > Ambystomatidae > Ambystoma > Ambystoma mexicanum. Next base: position 76,156,702 of record NC_090924.1, on the reverse strand, counting down.
TCTCAGAGGCATTTTATGAGGATGGAGTGGTTGACTGTGTCAAAGGCAGAGGAGATATCGAGGAGAATAAGAACAGCAAGAGAATTAGAGTCAGGATTTGCGAGTATGTCGTCAATGGTGTGGAGGAGAGCAGTTTCCATGGCTGTGGATGCCTGGAATCCACATTGATGGTCATGGAGGTAACCAACAAGTTTGGTATGAAGGGTCAGTTGCAGGAGGGCCAACTTCTCCAGGGATTTACCTACGAAGGGGGTGGTAGAGATTGGGTAATAGTTAGCCGGGCAGAAAGGATCAGCAGACAGCTTTTTTAGGAGAGGGTGCACAAGGGAGTGCTTGAGGGAAGGAGCGAGTGGTGCAAGAGTGGTTACAGAAGTCGGCTATGGCAGGGGTGAGAGAGGAGATGTTGCCCTTAATGGATCTAGAAGAGCAGGGGAGCACCTGTATGGAGGAGACCTTCATGAAGCGGACAACTTTAGTAACCTCTTCAGGTGTTATGGGTAGGATGGAGGAGAGTACAGGGGGTGGAGGGGAACAAGGAAGGCACGATTGCTGGAATGGAGGTGGGGTTGTGGAGAGTGAGGACAGCATATCCTGAGTTTTAGAGGTGAAATGGAAGTTCTGCCATGTTGTTGGTAGCTCCAGAAATGTGGTCTTGGATTTGGGCCCTCTTCTTAGAGTGAACAGAAAAGTGATATTGCCTTTGAAACAGGTGACAGGCCAATTTGTCAGAGGATTAACCTGAAGTCTGCCACTTCCGTTCAGCAGCTCAGCAGCTCTGCACTTAAATTTCAGAAATGCCAGAACAGTCGTACCAGCTGTTGCATTCAGGCTTCAGGTGAATCCTTATGACAGGGGCTACGATGTCAAGGGTGTCGGACATGGAGAGGTGCAGGTTAGAAAGGACAGAGTCAGAGGGAGAGTCAAGAGGCGGGGTGGGAGGGGGGATTAAAGTGGAAGCAAAATCAGCAAGTGACTCTCACTTCATCCGTCAAATGACAGCGAAGCCTCAAGCCCAGGGACCATATCTCTCCAGCCCTAAGATCTCTCTACTGACTCCCAGTGGTTGCAAGGATCAGATTTAAGACCCTCTTCATCATCCACAAGGCTTTCTGGGGCCTGGGACAACACTATCTCCAACTCTCTCTCCCAAAATACTTCCCTGTGAGAGCCCTCCACTCCTCTAACTCCAACTCTCTGATTGTTAAACGTTTCTCTAAGCAGATAGTGCGTGGCAGGTCTCTTTCTTTGGCTGGTGCCTCTCTCTGGAACAGCATCCCTGTCCCTCTCAGACTTGAGCCGGACCTCCTTAAGTTCTGGAAACTTCTCAAAACTCAGCTTTTCTCTACCTCTTTCTCTCTCCACCTTCCCTGCTACCCACCCCACTTCCACTGATACTGGTGGCTTGGTACCTTCATGAATCTCACAGGTTACCAGGGCCTCTGCCCACTCCACACACTACCTTCTCAGCACTGGCCTTGTAGGCCCCCTGCCTGGCGGCTGTGCATCCCAGCCCGTGGGATACCTCTGCCCAGCACTTAGCTAGTGGACTTCTTCCCTGGCTCACCAGCACTTGTCCCTCCTCCCTCCCTCCTGTCATTCATTCCCCATGCACTTCTGCTCACAGCCCTTGCATGTCCGAATGCTACAAGGCCTAGAAGGACCATGTTTGTATACTTTCTGTTCTTCTGCATTGTATTTACTCCCCTTGTTCACACCCCCATTTGCTTAGTAGCACTTGGAAACATGATCTTTGTTGTATAAGTGCTCAGTAAATACATAAATGCCCACTCTATGGCCAAAAACAGACACAGCATCTATTGCAACTCTTAACCTCCAACAATCCTGAACTCATTTTCATCACTGAAACATTGTTCTCTTACCATTTCAAACCAATCACACACGTAGCATTCCCACACGACTACTCACTCATCACCCACAACCAACCGTCTAGAGGAGGTGGAGTAGCCATCCTCCACAAACCACACATTTCCATCAGCTACATCGAAACAGAGCCTTAACTGTAAACACCTACTAGTCAAACTCTCTCTCCCGCCCACTCTCTTGCACAGCTTCCTACTAATCTACAGGCCCACCAGATACGACAGAAATTTCACCAGCAACCTATGCAATTCGTTAGTAGCCACATTAGTTAACCACCCAGCACTCACCCTACTGGGGGATTTCTATATCTGGTTTGACGTGCCCAACAACTCCATGACTCAACCCCTGGTCGACAGTCTAGAGGCACTCAACCTTACCCACCATATCACAGGACCCACCCACATTGCAGGCCACGCCCTTGATGCCATTTTCAGCTCCTCTGACCTCATTTCCACGTCCACCCCTAAACCCTAACCTGGACAGACCAGTCAGATATACCTTTCTCTCTACGAACACCGCACCCACATCCCAAGGCTTCCTCTATCCCTCCAGGTGAGTTCAAGTGCTGGAACAAGGTCAAGATACTACCTGAACTGGCAGAAGCCCTGCTACGAGCCCTCCCCTCACTCCCTGCCACAGATAGACCTGTATCCATCAAGCTCTTTGACTCAGGGATAACCAACTCACTCCTTCCTCTCACCCTCTTCAACTCTGCTCCCTCCCATAAAGGACCAACTCCCAAGTGTTTCACCCTCCCACCTGAAGGCATTCAAAATGGCTCCTTAAGGTGCAAAGGGCAAGCCTCCAGAACCCCTTGAAGCAAATCAGAGTATGCCTACCATCACCGAAACTACAAATCAGAGATGCAAAAGGCCAAAACATCTCATTACAACAAAAGAATCCTGAGCTGGCGCAGCAGCAGCGAAGAGCTCCACAGAATCATCACAGATTTCATGAACCCTTCTTGCACCTCTGCCCAAACCACTGCCAAGCAAATGCTATATAAAACTCCCTCTATGAGCATTTCTACAAAGCAGCCCTAGACAGAATGGTCACTCTCAATGCCAAACTTTCCAACCTCACCGTCCCCCCAACACCCGCTCTACAAGAATCAACCCTCCTGCCCACCAAGACGCCTTCATTCTGTTCTTTCAACCACATCTGGAGCGAGAAGTTTGTCAAACTGCTATCTGACAGCTGACCTTCCGGCTCCCCCATTGACCATTGTCCCTCCTCTCTCCTCAAATAAATCTTCACCTCCACATGTGCAGGAGAACTGGTGAGGTCCATCCTTAATGACTCCCTTACCTCTGGCAACTTCCCAGAACCCTTCAAAATTGTGCATGTCAAACCCCTTCTAAAGAAAGTATCCCTTGACCCTCTCCAACCAATCAACTACAGTCCCATTTCTAACACCCAATTCTTGGCAAAGCTCATCGACCTCAATGCATACTCACAGCTCAACTGTTTTGTGGAATCCAACAACCTCCTAGACCCCGCACAATCAGGTTTCAATCCGCACCATGGAACAGAAACAACACTGATCTCTATCTGGCATGACCACAAAATCACTGCAGACTCAGAAGAATGCATAGCACTTGTTCTTCTTGACCTAAAAGCAGCATTTGCACTGTTAACCACACAATTCTCTTTGACAGATTACACTCTCTAAGAATCTGAGATTCAGCGCTCAACTGGACCTCTTCATTCCTCACTAACAGACAGCAAATCAACCATCTCCCCCCTTTCCTTTCCACTGCACACTGAGTGAACACTGGTCTGGAGTACCCCAATGCATCTGCCTCTCACCCCTTCTCTTCAACCTTTACATGACCCCTCTGCCCAGGCTCATCTGCTCTCGCAACCTTACCTGCTATAACTACGCCGATGACACACAAATCATCCTGACCATTGCCCTGATTTAGCAGCATGTCTCACAGACATTGACCTCTGGATGATGAGTAACCATCTCCTTCTGAAACCAGTGAAAATGGAGATTATGGTGTGTGGCAAAACATCTCTATTCCTGAAACCTTCTCCCTGGCCACCATCCCTCGTCCGCCCCCCCCCCCACAGCCACCCCGTCACCTCCACCACTGTCAAAAACCTTAGCTGCACAGTGGACCCTGACTGAACTCTGTCACACCGCATTAACAATGTATCCAAATCCTGTCACTTCCACCTTAGGTTTCAAATACGCATAGTCCCTTACCTCACCTACCCCAATAGACTGGTTGCAGTTATGTCCATTGTCATGTCCAGACTGGACTATGCAAACTCCCAATCAAACTACTATGCAAACTCCCATGCAATGGGACGAAGGGATCACATGTCACCGGCTCTCCGCACCCTACACTAGCTCCCAATTGGACAAAGGGCCACCTTAAAATTCCTGTGCATTACTCACGAGCAGTGCACAAAGCCGGCCCCAAATACCTACAAGAATAAATTATGCGTTACCTGCCAATCCGCACCCTAAGGTCAAGCACGGCACTCTTCCTAGTGGTTCCCGCCTCCAATTGAGAAAGGATTGGAGGGTCCGTCTACTCAACCCTGGCGCCAACATTGTGTAACTCAGTGTCTCCCCGCACTTGACACAGCCAAGACAACATGGCTTTCTGGAAAGCACTCAAAACCTGTGTTTACCCTTAAAACTATGTAAGGAATCGTTTTGGCCAGTCAACCTACCACCAACAGCCAAGAAATGGCTTGGAACCCCATCAGTGCTGGCAGGTAAGAACAACCGTGACACAGAGGCTGGCTTTAGTGATCAATTAAATTCAACGCTATGAACCTGCTGTACCACTACATGCTCGGCAATGACCGTCTAGTTGCTCTCATGCGCCAACATGTTGATTGTGTTACCCTAAAGAACCCTATAAATGAATGTACTGGACTCCAAACCTGAGGCATAGTAGCACTTATGTTCTTACGCTATGACAGAATTTGTTCATTGTCTTCCAGCAGGTATGCACTACGCTCTCAGACCAGGAGATGTTTTATCTCTATTTATCTCCAAAGTATTGCCCAGGACTCCATACCTGAGGCATAGTAGCACTTATGTTCTTACGCCATGATTGGGCTTGGTCATTGTCTTCCTCCAGATATGCACTATGTTCTCAGTCCAGGAGAAGTCTATTTTTGTTACTCCTACTCATCTGGAAATGAATGCACAGAACTACAAACCCAGGGCCTAGTAGCACTTATGTTCAAACTAAATGACTGGACCTGATCTTGTCATCCATCAGGTATGCAATGTGGTCTCTGATCAGGTGCTGCTTACCCTGATCTGTCTGGGAACTAATGCCCTGTTCTCCTTTACCCAGGACCCAGTATTGCCTATGCGCTGAAGCTTTGATTGGGCTTGTTCTTTGTCTCTTGCAGATGCACTATGCTCTACTATGAGAGGAGCTCTCTAGCACACTTGCAAGAGACAATGATGCAGTGTAATTTCACAATTCAAACCATAAACTAGGAGGGAAATACCCAACCACTCATTGTACACAAATACCCGGGACCCAGAAAAATTGGTTGATCAGCACTTATGCTCTAGCATTAGAAATGGACTGATTTGTTCAACCTTCAAAGGAATATGCTCTTAAATCAGGTGAGGAATCTGGCAAGCAAGCTCCTGCAAGTGACATTGATGTGCTGTTGCCTGTCATCAATACTCAAACCACACACTAGACTAGGAAAACTCAAACCTCTGCTGCACGTAATAATGTCAGTCAGACAGAGCACCAACAACATCACCTAGTCTCATGCTGGACATTTAGGTGCACTGAGTACCAGTAAGCATATCTAGGATGTACTCGTAAGCCCAAAAGAACTTGATGTAATTGCACACTGAGAAGGTGTCATCCAATAAGCAATTGCAGACTCAACAAGACACAAGGATGTCCAAAGAACTGCAATCACTTAGCCCAGCAAAGGTTTGGAATCTGGCAACTCAACACGATGTCACTGTCAAGCAGGGAAAGACATGCTCAAGTTTGATAGACAGAACAAACTCCACTCTAGATGGATAATCTCTCTCAGAGAACAAAAGCTCTGAATCTCTAATATAGGGAGATACGGTCAACTCGGCAGGCACTAGAAGGTAATCAGGAATAGGGGACTCTCTCCAATTCACACAGATACTCACACATACCAATATACTAATTATCTCCTCTGCACCTACATACAATAAAATGCAGCTATACCCCTCGTTAATTTGGCCTAGCTGCATACACCTCCATGAACACCTCAACAGTCTTTAAAACACAGCTATCCCCCACGGAAAGCGGCCTAGCTGCACACAATCCCATACACAAGCTCCACCACCGCCAGAATGCAGCCACCCCAAAGTCAAATCGGCCTTGCTGCACACATTCTACTGATCTCATGCAACCACCACACTATGCCTAGCATTAGAATGCAGCTACACACCACATAAACCGCCCTGGGTGCACACATACCAAGTGCACTCAAGCACCATTTACTACCCTACTCTCTCCACTGACCTGGACTACGGTTACCAAGGGTGTTCATCCCACAGCGCTTTGATGATATAACAATGGTAAAAAAGGTGCTATGCAAATGCCCAATAACATAACATACCAGCCTTTTTATTTTCTGTTATGGCAGTTGCATTTATTGCTGTACTAGGTCCCTGACAACAGGCACCTTATCTATTGACCGTTGTACAAAATGGGCCATGTAGATACCTGCATCTCCCATTCCTCTCTTACCACACCAGGTATGTCCTTGGGCTGTCTGCCATACACCAGCTCAAAAGGAATGGAAGCCTGGTGCATCTTCACTATTGCAAACAGCGTCCACTGCCAACAACTTCCTTAGCAGGTTTTTAAGAGTCTGGTTGAATCTCGCTACCAAACCATCTGTTTGAGGCCAATATAAGCAAACCCTCTTTGGGCCCGCACTTCCGAAAGCACTTTGTACCCTATTTCACCTTGGTTAGGCACACCAAGGAGATCCTCACTAACCACGGTCCGAGCTTCATGTCCAAAGTCAAGGGAGGGTTAAGGAACTGCTACATAATCAAAAATTGTTAACCCTGTTAAGTGCTACTGAAGGCTGACCCCCCTAATGTCAGCAGTGGACTTGTACTACATGTGATGACGTAAATGCTGGGTGTCTAAACTCCCTGTGGTACTGCCTAACTGTCCCTACTCTACCCAGTTGTTAGTGTTCTATAGGGGTTTTGGACAGTGCCTTACAAGTGCTCAGATAGATTCAGTCTTCTATCATGCTTTCACCTCTCCCCTTATTACTCTTGCTGCTGTCTTCTGTGTCTCACTCCTCTCACCACTCCTCCGTTCCTCCAATGTTCTCACTCATCCTAAATACTGCCTCCACCCCTTGATGTTACTCTTCCTTACACTCCCATATCCTCCCCCCTCCACACGACTAATCCCAGCCCCAAAACCTTCTTTCACACAGTAACATTTGCTTCACAGACACTCCTTACTCTAACTCATCTATTCGCCACACAAATACACTCAAACTGCAGAACCACACTCACTCCAATACCGCACCTGCTCCACAAATCTTCCAACCATTCCGATGCACTGGGCAACCCGCCTGACCATCGTTCTTCGCCTGCCAAGCCATTACAAAAAGGGGAAAGACACTGAGCAAATGAGGCTTAGTCCCACCCCCAAACCTTCCAGCCATCACCTCTTTTGATTTGCTGTAGTCACCCTGAGTGGGTGGTGTATGCACAGACGTGGGTCATGTGCCTGCTGGGCATAGGGACCCAAGCTATTCCTCACTCATGAGGCCCAAAAAGGCTGAAAAATGTTTGGGGATGCTTGTGATCACATGCAGAAGGGATGTGATCAAGCAGTTTGGGCTGGATTGCCCCTTCTGGGTGGAACCAAACTTAATTTGCATATGGCCTTTCCCCTTTTCCAATGGATTGGCAGGTGAAGAACGATGGTCTGAAGGTTTGCCCAGAGCAATGCAAGAGGTTCAGATTAATTCTAAACCTTCCAGCCATCACCTCTTTTGCTTTGCTGTATTCACGCCGAGTGGGACAGGTATACCCAGACGTGGGTCCAGTGCCTACTCCTCACTGATGAGGCCCAACAATGGCTTGGCTGGTGAATAACGATGATCTGTTGGGTTGCCCAGAGCAATGCCAGAGGTCAAGATTAATTCCAAACCTTCCAGCCATCACCTCCTTTTGTTTTGCTATAAAAATGTATTCATACATCAATTGTTTGGTCAGATGCCCCCCTATCTATGGGATAAAGACCTGGCCCATTGTTGATTAGCAAGCCCATAACATCACCCCTTCAATTTTGATCTACTACCACTGCTTCAACCACATTTCAGTAGTTGCCATCTAGTCCAGACATGGGTGCAAGTTTCCCATACGCGCACCAAGGAATTAGGATCTTCAGGTTGGGTTTAATTAAGATCCTGCCTCTGGGTGGTTTTGACACTTTCTCTGCACAATATAGATCAAATTCAGCTGCCCATGAGGGAAATCGATATGCAAGTTTAATAGTGGGGGGACAAGTAGACCACCTTCACAGGAGCTGGAAGCAGAGCAGTCTTATCAGGGTAAACCCTGTGTCAGGCCTTGTGGAATCCACTCTTGACACCATTTGCCAGTTGTTACACACACACAACATAGGTTTTCAAACGCCAGTCAACCTACTTAAGCACTAGCTGATATATCCAGCGTTGCCCAGGCTTTCATTCCCTCATAGGTATAGGAAACTGTGCAAAATGTAGTGTAGATTGGTGAAACAGTGTGGAATTGTATAAGGAACAACGCTTTGCCAAGCCACAAACCCACAAACAAATGTTGGCTTTTTGCTGAAATCTGAAGGAAGGGGTGGGTTGTCCAAACGTAATGTAGCCAGTAATGTCCGGAGGGTTGTAACAGGTGGCTGGGTAAAATTTGGTGCAGATTGTTGAAACAGTGTGGAATTGGATAGGGAACATACGCAAAGCCACAAACCCACACATTTTCACTTTTATATTTATAGATATACCATATCTGGGTTGGAGGATGGCCTACAGGAAGGGTATGCAACTCAAGGAGGCAAGTGTAAGTAAAGCCATGTAAGGAAGGATATTCAATGTACATTCTGTATAAGTGCTTAATCTAAAGTACCAGAGGTCTCAAATTCAATCTCTAGTCTAGTTTCAAAACGTTTGGCTGCCCCCCAAGACATTGTTCTGCAAGTCAATCACAGCCACATGGTCTTTAGAGTTTCTTAGCACCCTTCTTTTAAAATGGCAGTGTCTTTGTCGTGGTCCATGCCTATGGCCTGGCTGTAGTCTTTGTCTTAATCCTGACTTGTTTTTGACTTTTGCCATTGCCTGGATCTGTGTCTTGGTACTGAATTGTAGAACAAGGTAATAGCCACTAACAAGCAACCTGGACTAGCCCCGAATGGGACCCCTCGTGCCCCAGGGGTTTCTCTACTGGTAATGTGGATAAGTATTTCCCCCTACTTGCAGGTAGAATGTACTCCTCCTACCTGGGTTGTTAATGTTAACAAGACTTTTTTATTTGGGATGGTTACCTTGTCACTTCTGCCAGGTTCTCAGCTGGACCCTCCCCCCAACCTGTTGGCCTCGCACTCCTTTTTTAAGGAATCTGGGTATTGCCCCTGGGTCTTTGGGGCCAGGCTCTCAGCACACCTCTCCTTATAAACCTAGCTTGTACTAAACTCTGTTTTAATGGTTTAGCAACTGCCTTTCTCACTCCTTGAGTCTGGATGACGTCCTATGCTTGTGCAAAACAGGTTCTGCTTTCCTGGTTCTATTTCTTCTTGACTTTATCTCACTATGTGGTCTTTTTGACTTAGCCAACACAGGTTCTGCTCTCCTGGTTCACCTTCTCTAAAGCTTCTCACTTTGTCACCCTCTCACTGGAATGCCATCCTATAACCCATCAAGTCGGAGGCGTGTGTCCCTTTTATACAGGTGCTGATCGAGTGACTGGGGATATGATTTTCGGGTAATTTCCCCATTAGCTTCATTTTGGCCATGGCCCAATGGTTTGACCTCAGCCACAGTAGTTTGGCTGGGGTATGTGGTTCCCTGCTGGTGCTGTGCATTGCTCATCAAGGAGGATTACCCCTGCCCGTGGCTCAGCGGCCTGAGGTAGTAAGTACCCTGTCCCCCATGATGGAATTAGGTTGTCTGACCCACAAACCTGGAGCGCTGGCATCTCAGAATCTCTTGGAGTCTATATCCTCTATGTCAGCATCACTGAGGGGAGAGTGAGTATGTGTCGCTAGGGATTTCCGTTTCTGCCATATCATTTCTGTTCAGATGCAGGTTAGGTTCCAGGTCGAAGCTTGCATAACCAGTGTGGCTCATCTTTCCTTCATGATCCGTGGCCATGTGCCAGACATTGTGAAAAATGACCTGCTATTGCAATATAAAACAATGATTCTGGGTTCGATTCTCTCAGGGATTGGCTCTAGGACTACAGAAGCAGCCATGATCTCCCCACTCATGAAACATATATCCTCCTGAGTAGCACGGAACCTGTTAACTCTTCTATGCACCAATTGTACCCCTGAATTTGCCTAGGAAGAGCTGGAGAAGCTCTGAGGGATTCTCCTTACATCGCCTCGGGAGGTCACAGACAAGGCGGATGGCTCCCCTTAGTCAAAGAGTTATCCATTCTTCCCATAATAAACGGGTGGCCTCATCACACTGCAGGATACCAGTGTTCTCCCAGAATGAGAATGGAGAACGTTCCCATTTTGACAACCTCTATGTTATCCTGGACTGCACATTTCCAGTTTATAGGTTCAGTTTGTACAATCCCAGTAAACAAGTGGTTTAACGATAGGCAGAATTAGTACCTAATTTACAGTATGCCGGTATGATCTAGGTTAAACAATCCCAGTATACACTAGTATTGGAAAGTGCGATATGCTCCCAGTTTCAAAATTCCAGATCACTCAATTCAAGTCCACTCTCAGGTACTGTATACATACAAAGCTATTTTCCGGTTTGCAGAATACCTGCATATTTCTAATTTGACAACCCCAGGGCACTGCCAGTTAGACAACTCCCGTATATTCCAGTTTATGCAATAAGTATATTCCCCAAATGCACAACCTGAGTATACTGCACGTTTTACATCTAGTTTGCCGAATATCAATAAAACCTAGTTTACTGTAACAAAATTACAATATATGTTTGTGGTTAAAGACAGGTTCCTATATATAGTGAAAAATGTAATATTAATGCCCATGTGCTTGAAGTTTTTGCTATGGTGTCGTCTAAACTAGTAATATAACGCATATGTCAAGGTCATGAAAAACGAAAGCAAAAGTGTATTTACTAAAGACAGTATTTGCACAATGTTTTGATTTTAATTAAGCAATATGCCCCGATCGGCGGTGGCATTTCCGACTCAGGTAATGCCCCGGGGCCCATAGTTATAGGCCTGAGCGAAGCAGACGGAGAATCCCCACTCCGAGCTTCCACGCGGCTGGAGGCTCCCATCGTCCCCCACCGGGGACAAAGCAGGCAGAAGGTAAGTGGGGGTGCGAGGGTGGGGAGGGGGAGGACAAAAAAAACATACCTGAATCCCCGGCGCAGGACGAAGGCGGCCTCCAGCCGTGTGGAGGCTAGGAGCGGGGATAGCCCTGCTTCGAGCCTCCTCATTGGCTGAGGGGCTGCCATGCCCTCCACAGGGGATAAAGGCATGGAATCCCAGCCGAGCGATTCCCGGCCGGGTAATGCCTCGGCGAGGGCCAATCAGAATGGTCCTTTCATTGTGATTGCACCCTCGCCGGGTACTAATTATTGATATGAATAGGAAAGAACAAAATGAAAGGAAAATTAGATATTGTATTCATACTTCTTATAATCAAGTGTACCTATATTTTGGGTTCACTTTTATGGTTTCCTTTCAAGAGGATAAATACCGTCCTCGGTTTACAATTCCAATACATGCTTGTGGCCTACGCTTGTTTCTCACTACTCGTTATTTATTAAATCACAACGCAAAACATACTTCTTCGGGAACTTATGTCTTTCTTTCCTGTGTGCCTTCCCATAGATTGTGTTTCTTTTGTAGGAGTCAGTAGTTTTATTTATTATACTTCTCGTTCTGTGTTTATTTCACGAAAATCAAATGTATTTCTGCTTTGGAAATGGTTATCCTAAATCCTTAGCTGAAGTATTTTTTTCAGGTTAAGTTTGTTCCAAAACATTTTAGTAGTTCTTAAAAGGAAGCATATATTATTATTTGCGGGCTGTGTGAAGGTATCATGAAGCAAGACACAGCCACCTGATTCAATATTTACTCAAAACACCTTTATTAATTTAAATGTCAGGATGGAAAAAGGCATAATTTGCCCTATGCTAAGGTGTATTGTGTCCCTACCTAAATAAAACGAATGAGTCAAAGAGTTCAACTGAAGAATCTGTCTGTGTCCAAAACCTATCTTACCCTCACAACATATATATATATATATATATATATATATATATACAATGTGTAGGGATGTCAGCAACCAAAAGAAACAGTGTCCAGCACAATGTTCTGAGCTTTTTCCAGCTCTCAACTTCCCTTCAGCTCCCTTCCCCAAATATAAAGCAGTTCCAACAAAAAGTCTCACAGTTACCACTTTTGAGTTCAGGATAAAGTAGTTTAGCCATCACTTGGGGTTCCCTTCCGAAGTTCCAAATAACGCACATGTATAAAGTATTTCAAGTCTCAGGGTTCCCTTCCTCAAGACTTAGTTGCAGCACAAAAATATCCTTGGTCTCTTTAAAGTTCGTGGTCACTCGTGTGCCCTCTTTGTATGTGGAAATTGTGACTGTGTTCAAATAATCTTCCAGCTTTCTTTCAATATGCAAAGTTCACAATTGTTTTGACTTGTAGAAAAAATAGCATTCATTTTTAATATTCAGCATTTAATGGGTTGGCTTGAATTTAAAGTTCCATTTTAATTCTCAACTTAGTATGTAATAGTTTTGCTTTCTTTTGAGGTTTCCACCAAGTTCAGCATTCAAGAAAACAAAGATTGTATTCAGTTCAATCTTCAATAGGTGTGAGTTGCCTTTGTTAATATTTTCATTCAGTTCGATATTCATTAAGTATAGTTTGTGTAGGCTTTGGTCTTCAAAAGGCACAGGTTGCGCTTGTTAACGTTTTCGTTCAGTTTGATATTCAGAAAACACATGGTTTTCATTCAGAATGCCTTTCACTCAACCCGTGTTATAATATGTTCAAGATTCACTTCAAAAGTAATGTTTAACCTTGTAAGACTTTCGAAAACGTGTCGTCTCACATACGCGACCACTCAGATACAAAGTATTCTTAGGTATTTAAGTTCAAACAATGGATTGAACTGGAGACCTTCGAAAACGTGTTTCTGCAAGCACCTGACCACTCTGATACAATGTATTTCTCGCTTAGCTCAGTGTAATGCTAGCGCACTGAGTTTCTCAATGGAAAGAAACTCACTGGTCGTGTTCAAAGACTTCACAGCAGTCTGGATTAGGCAGCCTTCTGCTCATGTCTGGGGCCTCGCAACTGCCCCTCAGACACCTCTGTGTTCACGTCTCAGCATAGGGAAACAAGCATCTTGAATGAACATAAAAGGGGCTGCCTCACCACACAGCTCCCTTTGGAATGTTTGGTGTCCTGCACAGAGTCCCAGCTCTCTCGCCACACTTGCACTGGTCGTCCTGCTGCTGTTCCACGTATAGGCTTCCCCGCTGTCTCCTCCCCTCATACTGCTGGGCTGGTCTCCATTTAGACACCTGTAGCCCCTTGACAGGCTGCAGGTGTGAGTATTCAATTAGCCCTTCCTGACTACAATAAACGCGACATGCCTTAACCGGACAGCTACTAGCAGGCATCTTCTTGATCCCAGTACCAGGGTGGTTAAAGTACATAGTCTTCCTTGCTCTTAGTTGCTTCTTCTTTATCCCAGTACTGTCAACTGTCAAATGGGGAGAAATGAGGGGAACGGGCTTATAACAGTCAATGAAGATGGGCAACTCTCGTTACATGTAAAGTGACAACGCTTGTAATGGCTTCCACAGCTCAGCTGGGGTTCACAGTCACGGATGCCATCTGTGTTTTTTTTAACATACACAATTTCCAGTCAGAGTTGCATATCGGGAAGTAGATTGTGCGCCTCACTACCCTTACTCTTAGCCTAACAGGATATGATGGTTATACTCCCCTCTAACAGTCAATAGGTCTTTCTTCAATACATGGTGCTGTCCATCCCTATCATATCTACATGAATGGGCTAGCCCCTCTGAAGGAACCTTATTTACTATGCATTGATCTCCATAATGGCCATACTCCTGTCGTCATGAGATCAGATTCTCCCTTCCACACTAGGGTAAAGGAGAATCCAAGGATATCCTAATTGGGATTATTCTCAGTCAGGGACTCTGGTTAGGCCACCATTAACCTAAAAAAGAGCTACACTGCTCTCAGCCGCCTCATCTGTTCTGTGAGAAACCTGAAGGTGTCTCACTGACTAGACCCTGGGGATCTGTCATCCAGGTGGCCAGGACACGGCCATCGCTAAAGGATCCAGTTCCTGGGGTGGACTAGTGAGGGATGATCACCTGGATGAGTGGTCCTCGGGGAGTGGAAATGGGACACCGACGGTTGAGACACAGTACCTCCTTCCTTATAACACCTTTTCCCCATCCTAACCTGGATAATATTCAGAAATTCTACCAGCCCCCCCACCCCCTCTTTCCGACACAAACACTTACTTACACCAGGAAAGACAACAGACTAAAACCATGGCTGGTTACCTGACATGTCCTAACACAAGGGTCAGGCAGAGTCAGACAAATGACAATAACTACACAAACCTGACGGCCCTCTCCCTTCCCCACCGGGATAAAAGGTGGAGCACGAGAGCACATTTTGAGCAAGGCAAAACGCACGAGGAGGTGGCTGTTCCAGGACGGCTGTTCAAGAGGAGGAGAAAGGCGGTGAGACTGGAAAGGACGACAAGGAGGTAAGTGCCCTTTCCTTTTTTCAACCCAGACTGCGAAGCTTCAGCGAAAAGAATTACCAGGCCAGGAATCACAGCCAGCTTGGGGTGTAACAGATGTCATTGGTACACGGGGCCTTCCCACACTGATAACCAAGGCGGAAAGAGGCGATTGCTACCGTGGTACCATTCTCGACTCCAGAGACAAGAAGCGCCAAGGAGTTCAGCACAGCCAGTGAGTCGGGGGAGTACCGATAGAAGACTGGGCTGTGTTGAGTGAAAGTTACAAATGGCAACATGATATGAATTAAAGAACAAAGTCCTTGTGTGTTACAGAACTTTTTTAAAAACCCAAGGGAAGACCAGCTGCAGAGTGGTCCGGCGCCATATGGGTGCTTATTCAAAAGACTCTGGTTGGTCTCCTTTTGTTAAAACTACAGATACCAGGAGGCCCTTGGAGAGCCTGACGCAAGAGGTCAAAGTGGTCATACAAGGGTCAAGTAAAAACGCTTGTACCATCAAAAGTCTTTGACATGCTGGAGAAACAGAGTGAACCGTGATACTGGGGCAAATTTGAACCCAAATGAGCGATGCCTATGAAATAGGGTGGTCAGTAAACACACTGAGAACATTATATTAAGAGAAGTATGTGAAGCCTGACTGGGGGCTGAGACTGGGACTTAGGTAAAAAAAGAACCTAAGGGGTCTAGTGAACTGTAGCACTTGTGAACCCCACGGAGGGATGCCGAAAGAAAGCTAGGATAAGGGAACCCCGCTTTTCTGATGAGATGATAAAGACACACGAACTGTGTTAGAATGGCTTTGTGAACCCGACGGAGGGAAGCCAGGAGAAAGACTAAGAGAAGTGAATCCCACATTGTGGAAGTGAAGTGAACTGTTGAAAGTAAAGTAAACTGCATAGCTGGCAGGTGTGAACCCGATTTAGGGATGCCTACGAATAGGGGTGAAGAGTAATACACCCGCAAACATTGTGTCGACAAACGTGAACCCGGCTGAGGAAGGTCCACAGGGAATGGTTGTTTAAAGGGACATTGGGATTTTGAATGTTACAAGTTGCTGATTTTGAATGAAAGGCTGTAGTGAACCTGACTGAGTGAGGCCAACGTTGTAAGAAGGATCGCAGCCCAGTTGAGGGGGATCCGAGGGTGAAGAGAAATCACCCGACATGGAGATTACTGAAAGGAACTTTTGTTTTGTTATTTTGACACATCAGGCCGTCAGAGGCAAGAGACTTTGTAGAAAAGAGACTTGACCATCAAAGGTCCTGATATTGAGAAAAGGAACTGTAACCTTGTGCTGCAGCAGTGTGCTGTTCTCAAGAGTCCTGCTTTGTCCTGTGCTAAAAAACGTGGGGAAGGGAGAACGCGGCCATAACATCCTGACTTATCATTTGTGAAAACTTCTTTCTTTTCTTGTGAACATTGTCCCACACTGTTTTGTAACTTAGCAGTAAGGATAGGCAATCGTTTTTTTTTAAGTAAAGGGCCTTTTTTTATTTGATAAGACACCACTAGGACTGCCGTATTATTATTTGATGATCATAGCTTCCTCCCATCTTAGATTTAGATTAGGCGTTTTTCTCACCCATCTATACAGTTTAATAAACACCCTTGAACTGTGATCACTTGTGTCTGTCTTTACTGTTGCCCACATGAGTTCCTTACATATCTCACAGAAAGTCCCAGCTTCCCTGTCTAGTCAGAGGTGCTCTCAGTCAGTAGCTACCATCTCTGTCAGTCACCCAGCTATTAAGTATCAGCGACTCCTGGATGGTCCCTCAGAGGATCCCATACTTCCATCTACACTCAAGCGCCGTTTGCACCAGTTTAAAAGCACCTAACCAATACGCAATCAGCATGATCTCATAAAAGGAACTATTTTATTTTTATTTATTTATCTATTTTTACATTTGTAAAGCGCTTTCAACACGAGGGCATACGGCGCTGGTTGCAGGGTTACTATGCAGCCTAGAATGTAACCCCTGAAGCCTAGGTAGTCTTGTTTGTCCATTTCCAGGCCAGCAAAATAGAAAACCGTATTCTATGCCTATCAAATGACATGGAGGATTACACTTGCTTACTTCTGTTTGATAACCCCAGTATACTGCACGTAAAAATAACAAATCAGCTACAGACATCATGGTGAGCAATATCCTGCTGCAGAAACCCTACGGGTTCAGCTCAAACTAAAACTGCACAACCCAACCCTGCGTCCCTTAAAACGGACTGGCAAGAAGTGAAGTGAAGCCTGGAGCCCATCACACTGAGATAGGTCTTCCCAGATCAAGGTGAAAATAAGGGAGAGTGCAGCAACATCCGGCGAAAACAGATATACTGCTGGCACCTGAAAAAATTCCTAAACAAGCTTTAGTCTATAACAGAACGTGATAACCAACTCAGAAGCTCAGAAGATACGAAGCATCTTTCTTTTGGCCCGGTGGAAGGTTTCTTGGAGATAAGCAAGACTGTCCAGGATTCAAGCAGCCAGAATTGCAATCGCTTTCACCTCCAGTTCTTGGAGGAAGTTTCCATCTGCTGAGAAGTTCAAATTGCATGTTCACCGGCAATGTAATATCCACGGTAAGGGCGAGCCTTAAATCCCAAGGTCAACTCTGAAAGGAGACCATGAACCTCCTTCCCTTTGCATGCTAATGTTACTTCAGGTGAGTCCTTTGAAAACTCAGCCATTGCAAAGGTAAAGCAGCATGCATTAAAACACTTCCACAATGATCTTCCAGCAACAAAGGCCTCGTTATGAGTACAAAGGATTCATACCAAAAAGTATTGCATGGGGCAGTTCCAGCTATCGCATGCAGTCTCTCTCTGTTTGCAAGAAATCCGCTGAGCTGGCAGCATCAGCCGGGGATTGCCAGAATTGCTGCCTGTGGTGTTCCTGATCATCTGCAAGCATTGCTACTATTTGTATCCATTTCCAACCAGAAGAGGGAGGTGAGATGATCTCAATTCCACAATGTTAACTGTGTTGCTTGATCGGAGGTGGATAGCTGAAGTTTGGCAGATATGGATGGGGGTGGCAAAGTGATCTAGCCAAAGTAACTTGAGAAGAGGCTTAGTTCGGCTGTGCAATGCTTGACGGTGTGGGAGCAGAGGAAATCTCTCTTGGTGTCCTTGGCTGTCGGCCTAAAGATGAGAATGAACACTGTGCCTTGCGTTGCTGAAAGGGAACTGGCCTGGGAGGGGTTGCATGGATGTGAATGATGGTGGTTCTTGGAGTGTGGCGGGACACCTAGATGTGTGAATGACTGAGACTGTGCCAGGCTTATGCATGCAATGAACATGCAGAATGCTGCTGCCCGAGGGGTGTGAGCATGCTGCGGCACTGGGTTCAGGTGTTACTCTGAAGACTTGCCTAGACTGGAGAACTCTAGGAGATGAAAAAGAAGGATATCCTTGAACATTTCGGAAGAAAAAAAACGAATGTAGAAATTACCAAATGTTTTGGACCGAAAAACGAAAATTACTCTTTGCTTTTTTAACCTTTTTTTAAGATAATGCGGTTGAAGTCCACCCGCGCCATCTCGCCCCCCCCACCCTAACAGATACCCTTACCCCACCACCCCCCTATTATTTACCATACATATATTAAAATACCTACAATTTTTCGGTCTAAAAAATTCGGTCATTTGTCCTTCGGTTTTTTTGCATTCGTTTTTTTTCCTACAGATTCAAATAAAGAATGCAGGAAAAGACCGACCACAGAGTGGCACTGGCCTCCATGAGACATATTAAATGCCTCAGCCACCAAAAAACAATGCAGGAAAAGACACACCACAGAGTGGCGCCGGCCTCCATGAGACATATTAAGGGCCTCAGCCACCAAAAAAGAATGCTGGAAAAGACCGACCACAGAGTGGTGCTGGCCTCCATGAGACATATTAAATGCCTCTGCCACCAAAAAAGAATGCAGGAAAAGACCGACCACAGAGTGCGCTGGCCCCCATGAGACACATTAAATACCTCAGCCACCAAAAAAGGATGCAGGAAAAGACACACCACAGAGTGGCGCCGGCCTCCATGAGACATATTAAGTGCCTCAGCCACCAAAAAAGAATTCAGGAAAAGACCGACCACAGAGTGGCGCTGGCCTCCATGAGACATATTAAATGCCTCTGCCACCAAAAAAGAATGCAGGAAAAGACCAACCACAGAGTGCGCTGGCCCCCATGAGACACATTAAATACCTCAGCCACCAAAAAAGGATGCAGGAAAAGACACACCACAGAGTGGCGCCGGCCTCCATGAGACATATTAAGTGCCTTAGCCACCAAAAAAGAATGCAGGAAAAGACCGACCACAGAGTGGCGCTGGCCTCCACGAGACATATTAAATGTCTCAGCCACCAAAAAACAATGCAGGAAAAGACCGACCACAGAGTGCGCTGGCCCCCATGAGACACATTAAATACCTCAGCCACCAAAAAAGGATGCAGGAAAAGACACACCACAGAGTGGCGCCGGCCTCCATGAGACATATTAAGTGCCTCAGCCACCAAAAAAGAATGCAGGAAAAGACCGACCACAGAGTGGCGCTGGCCTCCATGAGACATATTAAATGCCTCAGCCACCAAAAAACAATGCAGGAAAAGACCGACCACAGAGTGCGCTGGCCCCCATGAGACATTAAATACCTCAGCCACCAAAAAAGGATGCAGGAAAAGACACACCACAGAGTGGCGCCGGCCTCCATGAGACATATTAAGTGCCTCAGCCACCAAAAAAGAATGCAGGAAAAGACCGACCACAGAGTGGCGCTGGCCTCCATGAGACATATTAAATGCCTCAGCCACCAAAAAAGAATGCAGGAAAAGACCGACCACAGAGTGGCGCCGGAATCCATGAGACATATTAAATGCCTCAGCCACCAAAAAAGAATGCAGGAAAAGACCGACCACAGAGTGGCGCCAGCCTCCATGAGACATATTAAATGCCTCAGCCACCAAAAAAGAATGCAGGAAAAAACCGACCACAGAGTGGCGCCGGCCTCCATGAGACATATTAAATGCCTCAGCCACCAAAAAAGAATGCAGGAAAAGACCGACCAAGTGGCGCTGGCCTCCAGGAGACATATTGAATGCCTCAGCCCCCACCACCCTTTGCCTTTACTTCAGCAAGGTGTTAGTCCACCCAGGATGTATATTACAATCCTTTTTGAGACCCTTAGCACATCTTCATGCAGGGCTCAAAACACCTGAAATGTAAAGCATACACACTCAATACTTAAACCGCAAGTTTATTTTAAGGTCAACTATAAATAAAAATTCACGGCGTCTTAAACATTTTTGTTTTGTTTCACAGAACATTAAATACATATTTAAAGGAGAACATCACTCCAAATATAATCGTATTACTGTTGATGTAACAATGAGGGTACTAGTAGTAACAGGTGAATGGAAGCAGGAGTGCGTCCATTAGCAGGTCCTGTGCAGCAGCCCGATTCCTGCCACCTACCAAGCCCTGCCTAGGGTAGGTAGCAGTGGAGGCCCAAAGTGCTCATCCCAATACAAACAGTTCCACTGGTGTGAGGCTGGAAGACGGGGACCCAAGTTGAGGCCACAAAGAACGGCTTGACCAGAATGGCCAGACTCTGACCCGCGTTAGTTGGGGCTTGCATTTGACACTCACAAAAGGCAACAGGAATCAATTTTTCTCTGGTATCTTTCTTTTTTTTTTTTAAATAACAAAAATCGAGTTAAAATGCATCAGTGCTTTCCAGGAGGCGAAGTTGATCCAAGTGAAGGCTCTCGGACAGGAAGCGGGGAGGCTGAAAGTACAGAAGATTCCATCCTATCACTTCTTTAAAGATAAGCAGCGGGGTAAAAGAAGAGTGACAGACAGGTGTGCAGGTGAGGAAGAAACAGAAGGAGCAGCAGGGGGTGGTGGTTGGATGGGATGGGCTGCTGGGAAGGCCTCATGGTCCTTGCTACACGGCCTTCTCTACCATCTGATGAATGCTGTCCAGGGTGAGAGAGTCGAAGAAGCAGCACAGGAGCTCTTCAGCCTAAGGACAGAAAGACAACAAACAGTGCCATGGGCTGAATGCATGCTGATAACACAAATAGAGAACAACAACAACTGACAACCACAATAGTTTTGGTTTTTGAATATTCATTGTATACGGATTTGGCTAGCGTGAGGGTAAGTACAGGAGCACACCGGGTGAATGGGATGATGATCTGTGCCTCTGATAGTGCTCTCAGCTTAAGAGGACTATGGAATCCCTGCCCTCAGACTGAAACGCAGTGCATGGACATGTGTGGACCCATGCAAGGATGCTGCACTTACGCACTAGTGTTCCTGCGCTAAACTGCAGCGTCCCTGAACAAGTCCCCGAGAGCGCTGGCTATGTCCGCAAACAGCCAAAAGGAATACTTGCTAAGGCGGAGAAGAATGACTCCACCCTTCCTATTCTGGAAAGGAAAAGTGTGGCCTTCTCGTAGTTGCAAAGATGGCCGCCCTTTTTCAAAGTATCAAAAGTGCACCTCTCCACAATAGGTTAGGCTATTTGGTGTTTGTAATGTCCTAAGGTGCCTTGTCTGTGGCCTGAATCATAATGTACAACCTACATGCAATGGTCATTAGGTCAAATAAGGGACCCACCCCATTTTCAGAATAACCCATGGGCGGCCCGGGGTGCCACTGACACCACCAGGATGAGACTGCAGCCCAATTCCTATTTCCCTCTACAGGCGCCACTATGACCGTCCCTGCGCTCAGGAGCACTGGCCTAGAAAAATACTTTTGCACCCACTGCTAAAATGGCTGCCACCAGCTAATGGACTCATGTTCCCTCAAACACTTCACTTTGAATCAAACAATTCACAAATGCACTGTGCATGGACTATGGCAAAGATAAGCACAGATTGTGTGTATACATTGCCTGTTACACTGCTTCATAACACCGAGGTTAATATTAGGATTGTTAATGGTAAACAATGTACAAACCCCGAAGGATGACAAACTGAGTTGGCCTTTCTGGGAGTTGTGCATGTCACTTGCAGTGGGAACACGTCTGTCACCAAGAACCTAACTCAGTGGGGATGTGTGTCCTATAAGCTGGGCAGATGCCGTGGCGACCAGTCGCCTGTAATGGGAAATACTGCCGGAGCGGTCACAGGCACTTAAGGTAGGATCATGCGGATTGCTTGTAGGGGACCAGCCCTGGAGCCAGTCAGGGAAATGCCGCTGGACTGGGCCCGAGCTGCCTTCTGCATCTTGAATATCTCCCTTAGTGCATGAGGCGCCCTCGTACCATCCCATCTGATTTCCGACGTCGTGAAGCGGATGCACTATGCAAGGAACACACGGATCACTAACCCACAGTACAGCACGAAGCATTAACGTGCTTCAGGACGCAGTGTGTAATCTGGCACGCAAGTCCCCATAGAGTGCCCTGCTCCCGCTACATTAGAGGCTGCGCATGCATAACAATTCCTTCACCTGCTTGTGTTTGGGAGGTTACCACGTTCATTCTGCTGGGCCTGAATCAGGGCCCCATCTGGCCTTGCCATTGCTTGGTGGGGCCCAACACTGATGCAGAGTGTCTCTTTTAGGTCTACCGCTTACCAGCAACATTTTCTCAGCAGTACCTTTTCTCATAATTAGAGCCTGTCAACTCCAGTCAACGAAGTTGCCTTGCCTCTGGATCAGAAGATCCCTGCCAGTGTCCACTGCCTTCAAGTTGCCGGGCATCACACCGACAGGCCAAGGTCTACAGGGCTACAATTCTCTGGCAACCTGCTCTACCTTCCTCCCATGGCGAGAATCACCGTCAAAGTGATTGGCTGTGGACCAAGGACAGACAACAGGCCCCTACAGCCCTCGCCCGCTGTGTGGCACTGAATTGCGTCTCCGTGTAGCTTAGGCCGTGCTCTGTCAGCTCGGTTCATGTTAATGATGGTGGACAATGCTTCGGAGGTCCTTCCCAGATCCATCGTCGAACAGCCCTAACCATGTAGCCACAAAGCCTTTGCTTGGGAGTCCACTTCCACAGCTCCTTTGTGATCCAAAACAACGCCCTAATACTTTAGCCTCCTACTATGTGGCTTAGAAAAGTATTAAAGGCAATCTATGTCACCAATCAGTGCATGCGGAATGCCACTACATCACCAATCAGAGGATGGCAGGCTATGTCATCAATTAGGATATGGCAGAATAGCAAGCTGCACATCCAAAAGCATATGCCAGAATGGCAGACTATATCCCCAGTCAGAGTAGGGCATAATGGCAGCCCATTTCACCAAAGAAGGTATGACGGAGTGGCAGGCTATGCCACCAATGCGGTATGGTGGAACAGGAAGCCACCTTACCAATCCGGGTATAGCAGAAGTGCCGGCGATGTCACCATTCAACGTATGCCAGAAGGGAATGTTATGTCAACAATGAGGGTATGGATAAAGGGTAGTCTGCGTCAATCATGAAGGTCCGGCAGAAGGCAGAGTAACACTACCTATATTTAAAAAGTAGCCTTTAACCATTTCCTCTACCTCCTTATCCTCCCATACGCCCTGTCAGCTTGGGGACATTAAGAGGTGTGCACCTTGCAAAGGCCCGTGCACCCCCTCTAACATCAGCTCTTGGGCTTTGGCAAACCTATATGAAAAGAGAGAACGGCATCAAGATGGATATTGCAGTGCACACATTGTGGAAAAGAGGGAAAGATTGGCTGTCCTAAGATGAATTATAACTTGCTGTCATGCTCCTTTCACTGTCACCCCCTGATTCCTCCAACCTTCTCTTTCTCTTACCGCCTTGTTCTCTCCCCCCCCCCCCCCATAGTTCTGTGAAGCTCTACATACACATGCAGGCTCAGCATTATTCATAGGTAGCCTGCGCAGTCAGTCGCCCAGAGCCCTGCGCTGCTGGGAGCACCCCAGGCGGCAGGTTCCCCCTGTACACTAGCTGCCTCAGGAGTCAAGTCTGGCGGGACTGCTTCCAACTGTAAGGCCCTGCTTCTTCCTCCGCAAGGCCGTACCAGCTCAAGCCTACCCCCAGTGAGGCACTGATGGATCCCCCATTACTCCGTGAAGGTCTGTATTTAACACCTCTCCAACCCAGAAGCCCTGCCTGATGCAGATTCGCCCACCCCCACAAATTCTCCCCCATTTACCCCCAGTACCATCCTGCAGACAAACCATCTCATGAGGTCCTTCACAAACTCCTTTCATCTCCTTCCCAAGGACAGATTATCCCCCATGAGGTCTTGCTCATGGATTAACCCCTCCAGTCCAACCCCCCACTCCCAGCACCCTTCCCTGGCCTGCATATCACTCCTGTGACCCCCTCCCCATGACCTTGCCTTCAGATTATCCCTTCCCGGCGAGGACCCTGCAGACAATATCACTCTTATCAAGCACTCACTATTTTTAAAACCTTTTCTATCTGAATTCCTGAAACCTCAGTTTTCCCCAGGAGTCGTTTGTGAATAGTACATGTGTGAAGAACCAACGAGAGACACCTTATATTCAACTATATGCCGGCCGCAGTGTAGCTTTAAGGACAAAAGAGACAACGGACTTGACCCTGAAGGTCGCCCTACTCTCCAGCAGCCCCTACCTGTAATCTCTCCCTGAATCCCCTGTAGAGATTTCGTGTCACTTCCTGTAACACCATTATGTGTTAAACTTGATGGGGGGAGGCGCACTTCTTTTTCACTCCGGGCACCACAAATTCTAAGGCTCGCCCTCTACATAACCTAGGAACCTATGCAAACCAGAAATGTTCTACTCACCTGTTTCTCTGACTCGGGATAGAGCAGTCGCTGGATGCAGTCCTGGACAGCATGCCTCTGAAAGTCAGCACTAGAAGGGAGAACAAGGAAGATGCATGTTTCATTAGACTGCTAAGTGGCCATTAGGGGGGACAGCATCATCAAGTCTACATGGTATGGGCCGGATTTCTCAATGCCATATCAAAAATATACATATATCCAATCCACCCTTCAAAATTTTTTGTCTAATGCCCAGCATATGTATTTCCGATGTATATGTTAAACTGGTATGCAAAAATACATTCTGCCCCCTGGGGTACCTGTAATTCCTTAAGTACAGGCTAATGGCCATGAGCTGTCACTGTGTCAGGACAAGAACTGTTAAAACTGCAACCTTTTGGTTTAAAGCCTGTACTTTGTACACCTACCTGGCATTTTAAAAGCCTGCCTTTTTGGAATACTCCCTTTTTTGTGATTTAATTGGCAGAGTGTTGTATCTGGTGGCAGCAGGTGAGAATGTGGCATATTTCATGTTGAGCTGCAAAATCAAAGGCCCACAAGGCTTCTGTTAGGCAGAATCATATGCAGTACCCGTTGGGAACACCACACACAATTAAGACTACAAGTGTAAGTACAATTTCACCTTTGGTACAAGCCTGTACTACACAGTAGTAGCGATGGCTGAGCAGCCAGACTTATCTCAAGAGTAAAGTGAGCAGTACAAGAGTTTACACAAAGGACAACAATTACTATGACTCAAACAAACACTGATCCAAGGTTTCTGAGTAAACGAATATACATTTATTTACACAAAAAAGGTAGCAGGCGCCCCTCTCTCGAAAGAACAAGGCATGATAACCTACCTGTTCAGTGGTTATTAACCACATTGAGAGTTCGCAGCCATTGCTTTTTGCTCACTGTACCTTCACAGATGGGAAATATCCATTTGCATATCAGTCTTTGTCCCGCCCACAAGGGCAGTCCAGCACCGAAATGCTATGGCAATTGCTCTCTGAACAAGAGTACCATCAGCAACCCCATACACGTGTTTCAGCCTTGTTGGGCATCATCAGTGAGGTGAAGCTGAGCCTCTCTAAGCACAGTGAGCAGGGAGTCCACATCTGGTTGCCCCCAGGTAACCTAGGGTGACCAACCCCAAGTTCCTTTCAAAAATACAAAAAAGGTAGCAGGCGCCCCTCTCTCGAAAGAACAAGGCATGATAACCTGTTCAGTGGTTATTAACCACATTGAGAGTTCGCAGCCATTGCTTTTTGCTCACTGTACCTTCACAGATGGGAAATATCTATTTGCATATCAGTCTTTGTCCCGCCCGCAAAAAGCAATGGCTGCAAACTCTCAATGTGGTTAATAACCACTGAACAGGTTATCATGCCTTGTGCTTTTCGAGAGAGGGGCGCCTGCTACCTTTTTTGTATTTTTGAAAGGAACTTGGGGTTGGTCACCCTAGGTTACCTGGGGGCAACCAGTCGTGGACTCCCTGCTCACTGTGCTTAGAGAGGCTCAGCGTCACCTCACTGATGATGCCCAACAAGGCTGAAACACGTGTATGGGGCTGCTGATGGTACTCTTGTTCAGAGAGGAATTGCCATAGCATTTTGGTGCTGGACTGCCCTTGTGGGCGGGACAAAGACTGATATGCAAATGGATATTTCCCATCTGTGAAGGTACAGTGAGCAAAAAGCAATGGCTGCGAACTCTCAATATGGTTAATAACCACTGAACAGGTTATCATGCCTTGTTCTTTCGAGAGAGGGGCGCCTGCTACCTTTTTTGTACATTTATTTACACCATCAGTTATAAAACAGTTCACTATCATAAAGCAGCAGAAAATCACAGTCTTAATATACAACAACAACCCTCAATCAATTCTGGACAAGTTAGGCTCAAAGGGAAGTGTGAGCATAATGACACTCCAGTAATTTAAAAGGGAGAAAAGACAAGGTTATTCAAAATCAATAGCACCAACAAGTTATAGACAGGGCAATCTAGAAAAGGCCACTACAACTAGGATTCAAGTCAATAGGTCTGGGCCAATGTTAATGGTTCAGAGTCTTTGCAGAGGATCACACAGTTCAAAGTAGTTTGCGGTTAAGTCTTTGCCAAGAGTTCAAAACGAAGTTGGTCGGAGGAAAAGTTAATCAAAGGAGAAGAGAAGGACAAGCCTTCGGAGAGGCAAAAGATTTCCTGTGCTTCCACCGCGGTCGGACGAAACGGACGACCAAATTTGCACAGTACCTTTAAAGAAGAAGAATGCTGTAGCTGAGGCAGTTGCTCCTGGCAGTTCCTGCAGGCTCACGG
This sequence comes from Ambystoma mexicanum, assembly GCF_040938575.1. NCBI lineage: Eukaryota > Metazoa > Chordata > Amphibia > Caudata > Ambystomatidae > Ambystoma > Ambystoma mexicanum. The sequence continues at coordinate 76,129,791 of NC_090924.1, read as the reverse complement.
TTCCTGAAGCTTCTGTCGTGGTGACTAGAAGGACGATGGCTGGAAGGTCCTGTACTGCCCAGGGAAGAAGCCAGCAGCGGAGCAAAACGACAAATAAAAGGTGCGCACCTTAAAACCCAAACTGGTGCTCTTCCCACTGGCTATCCGATCTACTGCAGCGATGCACAGTAAATTCAACCAGGATGAGGACCGGTGTTTGGAGAGCTGGTTGTTCCGCCAAGCTCAAGGGGAGAAGATTCCTTGCAGATCTCCTCTGTCGTCGAAGTTTCAGGTGATTCGGAATTGCAGCAAGGCTTCACTGGATGTCCAGTAGTTGCAGCAGTCGTCTTCCTTCAGCTTCTCGTTGGTTCTCTCGTTCCAGTGGCGACTCTGTCTTCCAGTCCCAGAGACTGGCTTTTTATGCACAAAATCCCCCATTCACACAGCCTGGCTGTCAATCACAAAGCAGGGTGGCTGTCCTGGCAGGGCAGCCACCTAGCCAATCAAACAAGATTGCGACTTGGGTCTCCAAGGAGACCCTGTGCAGGGGGCCTCAAACCCCTCCCTCTGTCATGGGGCAAGACTCCAGAACCTGAGCAGGATAATGTTGGGACTGTCTATACACATGTATATGCTTGTGAAATGAAAATGCCAACAAAGGGTAAGAAACTACAGCCTTATAAAAGGCTTCTATGCCCTCATTGCAGGAACAGAGCCTACAAAACGACATCTCCCAAGCACCCCTGGGCCAGGAACTACTTAACTAGGCCCACGATGGGCGAGGCACATGCACGCGTGCACATCAAAGACAAAGCACGGGGCTTGTGCTCTAACACGCGACCAGAGAAGACGTGTTTACCGGAGCTCCGGCATCGGGGATCAGCACGAGGGGCCACACCCCGCCAATCTCCTCCACAGGCCCCTCGCCTGACTAAGATAAGTCGCGCTGCGCAAGGGGAATTGCAGAACTTAGTGGCATTACGGAGCGGAGTGCAGAGACCGCTAGAAGCAGCAGAGGGGCACGCGCAGGGGGTTCAGCCTGGCAACTTAAATCCCCCTGCTCATTTGAAAGCTAAGTTCATGTCGGACTAAATCTCCGTTGCCATAGATGTTAGCGGGGGTGCCGCGATAGCGCGCAGACTAAAGGACCACCGCCAAGAAGCAGTGCATATGCTTACCATAGTTAGCATACCTGATTAGCCACGCGGCGAACACTGCGTTCACCCTTGATTTGTGCGACTCATAAGTCGCGACTAGCCACGTGCGGCAGAAAGCACAAACTGTCGTCTGAGGGGGCGCATGTAACTAAAACCTAGCAATCCATGACATAGGTTCCATGCGGAGCCACGTGCGGCTAGGACCGCACAGCAATAGAGCAAAAATCATTGCGTTGCATGCAACTAACACGAAGGCTGGAGACAGAAGGCTAACTCTGAAGGGGGCACTAATCTGGCGCATGGGCTGTGTGTGTTATGTGTGAATGTGAAGAAACACGTGTAGTAATTCCTGCTCTCTTTGCAGCACTGATACTGCTCCAAAACCGGACCTGAGAGTGCGCAGGCAGGAGGCCAGCACTCACCCCAGAGCTAAGTGCCTTTCTACTTCACACTGTGTTGAGTGCATGTTTGTTTGAAATGTAATGTAACTGCATTTGATTGTGTTTTCCTGTGTCCCCTTGTCCTATCCACTTACCCTCTCCTGCACCTCTTTCCGGTGACCCTCGCAAGCTGAACCCATCCAACCAGCGATTCCCTAACCCTCTTTCCCCACTGGGGTCTCGGAGGCCTGTGTTGGCTTACGCTTGCAGGCACCCAGACCGCATGGGGGATGGTTGGTTCGTGCCACTCCTGGATCTGGAAGCCAGACCGCTGACACCCTTGCATCCTGCCCACCCAGACACTCAGGTGCCTAAGGAGGGCTTCTGTGCCGATGCCCACCAAAGGACGGCGAACAAAGGAACCAAACATGGCTTGGCGCGCAGAGTAAAACACTAGAGGGACCTTTACAAAAAGATATGGCCAAAGAACTCAACCAGAACCAAGTAAAATTAAACGTGGATTACCGGGTTTGAGTTTGAGGCTACCACCATAGCCTCTAACAGTACCAAAGGCTATTTTCATAGTCTGCGGTAGAATAAAAATGGTAGATCCCACTGCCACCAGCCAAATCTTAGAGAAAGGGGAACATACTAATGTTGCATGAGAATCAGACAAAAGGTGATAACTATTAACCCTTCCAGTACTCTATGGGAAGATAGGGTGTACTGGGTCTGTAAATTTAAAAAGACTAGTAAAGTCAATGGCAACTTTACAGGTTCTGGGAGACAGTCGTAAATCCCAGATAATGGAGTTTAAAGTCGGAAGTCTGAAAAGACAACCCTGTGTCAATGCACTAAAGGTGCTGGGTGACGCACAGTAAAAAGATGATGCCTATGGGGTGGGTGAGACTCCATAGCCCATGAGCATAAAAGTAAAACACATTGAAAATGAAAAGTTCAAAGCCCAAAAATATAGCAACAGAGCCGGAGGGCTCTAAGGTAAAGGGATTTTAGCACTTGTGTGAGAAATCTCGCTAACAGCTTCTTTAAAGTCATTCCATTTGTTTGGGTGGGAGTGAACTCCCTCCACCCTCCTGCAAGCCTTTCCTACTTAACGTCTAGGAACTCAGTCACACAGAGCCAGCATGATGGTTAGTGCCTGAGAAAACTACAGAGAGCTCTTCCTTTGCTTTTTTGCAAGTATATTGGCTTTAGAAATGTTTGCATAATTTTCTTTCAAACTCCCCCAACCCTTTCCACTGCAACTCAAGTTGAAGCCTTGTTGTTGGCGCTGCAGCCCACAAATAATGAATTTATGTCAATTCAAACTTTATAGAGATCTTCTTTAATGCCCAGTAAATTCAGTTCACATCTATATGTGTACTAGTTGTCAGTTTAAAACACATCCCACGAAGAGTAACAACAAACAAGGCAGCTTGCAATAGCCATCCCACGCCACCCAACTGATGCACAAGCAGATATCCATCAATATATTAAAAATAGTTAAATAAATAAAACTATCAGCAGGGCCACCTGACCGAAACGTCTGTGTCACTAGGAGTGGTAGACCGCGAGAATGTCTGCAAGGTAGGGCCTGAGACAGGACAAGCCATCTATGGGATGAGACCCAGTATTACAGAGCTGGGATGCTATCAAGCATGACAAACCACCTTCTCTTCTGCCCACGTTACTGGGGACTCTGGAGAAGATGGTTTCGCCCAATGCTCGGGAAATGGGCGCCCTATGTCTTGCAACCGTTTGTTAGGGGGCGTTGTCGTGCAGTAGGAATTTGGGAAGAATAAATAGTTGGACGGGATTGATCGTCTAGGATTATTGTTTTAGCCTAGAAAGGTGTTTGGCGGACAATCAAGTGAATTAATAGCCAACATACTTTTAGTATTGTGTAAAATTAAGCCTCACATTCATTTGAGTGCTGCTTACATTTGTATTTTTTATGTTATGTAGCATTTTTACCTTGATGGTATATATCAGTATATATTGTTGAATTAGTGCTTTTTTTATGGACAGTATCTTTTAATTAAAAAAATAACAGAATCTGTCTGCCAACCACAGATCCCACAAAGCCTTTCTTCCAGATCCTTGCATTACATGGTCTCCCGCAACCCTTCGGCTACAGTCCAGGCAGGGCCCTTTAACGAATTGCTGCCAACAAGCCTTTTCTCTTCCAAACATGCAATCCGCACAGATCGGGCTCATTGGTGTATCCACATTCGCTATCCATCGCTTGGCACTGCAGTTCCTGAATTCTCTCAAGTCCTCTCCTACCTTTGTCGCGTGTGCCCTTGATATCGGGGTGCCAACAGGAGGGAGTCCGATGCTGGTTCTTCCCCCAGGTCATTTGTCGATCTGAACTCCTTCACCACTGAGGCAATGACCGGAAGCCACCAATAAGGCAATGGCGTCCTTGCAATCGCTCACCTACTGAACAAGCTGCAACCAATAAGGACTTTGGGACATTGCCTGAAGGGCCCAGATGGAAGTGAAGGTTGAGGACCTGCCTTAAAGAACCCAATGAAAAACAGCCCGCCTTTCATCCTTTCAAAGCACAATAACAGGGCTCTATGGATGTCGGGCAGTGAAGGGGTCCCCCGACCCCCCAAAGGGGCGTTTGAAAGTAGATGGGGAAAAATATCTACTGAAATGTTGAAATATCATTAGACACAAAAGAAGGGTCTTCATAAGCAACCGTTTAAAAAGCACTGTTTGGCCATGCCATCATTTTGAATGAGACATATTGGTTGAAATGTAACCCCAAATAAGACATATGTGAAGATAGTGGGCGCTAAGAGAGACCAGAGATTGGGACAGGCAAAAATGTAAACCCTCATTAACTAAAGGCATGCAACTCGCCCTGTCATCCAGGTGCACAATATGTGTGCCCCATTCAACCACTGCCTTGGACACAAGTACTGGATGCCCAAGAAGTCAAAGGTGGGGTATTTCTTTCCATGGACCCTCAGAGGTGCCCACCATCACCTCGTGTGCACACAACTGGAATCATTACTCCATGTGAATCTTGAATACGGAAATGTGCTATATACATGTCCCCCTCTGTGGCTAAAACAGAAACTCCAGCTGGTGCAAAGTGGAGCTGATCACATATTGTGATGTGCTGTATGCTTCAGCTTCTAACCATATTCATGGATGTGCGGCGTCTAGCAATTGTTTTCACTGTGATATGAAAGCTCATCATTATGGCAGTCATAGATTTGCAGGCTATGCTGGGGTACTGCATTTGCATGTGTGTGTGGTATTTTGATTGATTGATTGATTGGTTGTTTATTTGTATAGTGCCTGTACACAATGTGTTTCAAAGTGCTTCAATGAGGGAGGGAACATGTGAGGATACAGTTACATTCTTACAGGTCCTTGAAACAAATCAGAACGTGAAAATAAACTATCATATCATATCAGATAGTACAAGTGCATGGAACACTAAGGGAGAGGAGGGGAAGGAAAAAAGGAGACAAGACAAGCAGTAACATTACTATGCCTGACGACAATTGTTGCAGTGCATGAATGACAAGAGGAGGGGGAGGAACAAGTGACTATCTGTAACGGTGTAGGTAGTGCTGGGGAAGGTGAGGGAGGAGAAGGCAAGGAGCGAAAGGGGGGGCAGACAAGCTGTTATCAGAAGTCAAGGACAAATGATAAGAGTAAGTGCTAAGATAAAAAGAAAAAAGGGGTGCAGGGGTAGGGTAGGATAAGAAAGCTGCAGAAGGCAGGTAGCTACTATTACTATGCAAGTAATATGGCAATTGAGGTAGTGCTGAACTTTGCACAGAACAGAGGGAGGGAAAGGACTGTCGCACAACTTGAGGACCTCAAAGAAGCGGCCTCTTACCACACTAAGGAGGTTGCATCCAATGTTAGGGGGTAGCACATTCTCAAGAGCGGGTCCAGAGGTATGGAATCCTCTGCCCCGTTACAAGGTGCACACCAACGCTCTCCCGATTCTGGTCCTGCTCTAAGCTCCCTTTCTCCTGCTTGGCTGGCCACCTTACAGTAGAGTTTAGTTTTTTTATTTGGTTTAAATTGTACAAGGTTCTATTTTACCCTTAAGTGGTGCATAGTTCAACTTAAATAAAGTTCACAGCGTAAGACAATGCTTAAAGCTGGATTATCCCCCTGGCTGAAGTAGCATCAACCCCGAAGCAAGTGTTCCAAGCCATCAGGTCAATAGGGCCCTGGGTCCAAAGACTTGCGAGCCAACACAGAGAACCACATTTAAATACCATACGGGAGGAGGGCTCTTAACAGGAGATAAAATTCGAAGAAGCCCATCAAAATGATTCAGAAAATAAGTACACACACTCTTTGTCAGAGTTTATATGCGTGCTAATGGAAGCCAAGCTAGTTCTGCACGAATCAACCTGAATTTCTGATCTGGTCATGTGAGAAATCAAGAATTGGGTGTCATCATGACAATAATGCAGAGAGCTCAACAGAATCTCGGCCACTTACTCCTTTCCCATGTCGTACCCAGTTCCAACAGGATCATACCCAAATACCACAGCCCATAACTGAGAAGTCCAAAATACAGAATTTCGAGAGCCCTATTTCACCATATATATATATGTGTGTGTAGGCTGGGTTAAGTTAATAAAAAAGGTGGTGGGGTATGTTCACATAGATGCGTTCCAACTGCCTGGATAATCTCCAGTTAACTCTTATCAACGTTGGATAACCATGAGTTAATTCCTCAGAAAGCAGACCGCCAAGTTTAGAAACTGAGGGCACAGGTGGAATACCAGTTTTTCCTGCAGAGAAATCAGTTTCTCCAAAAAAGAGCATTTGTTCACAGGACCAGCAGATCGGATGGCCAGGATCTGTTTGCCCGTGTTAAAGGGGCAACCCAAGCGGTATGTCAACTTCAGCAGGGAGCAGCTCTTAGAGGAAGGCGCAAGCATGAGCTTAGTTTGTGAGTTATAGGGAGTGCCCATCCCACTTAGAAACAGTAGAGCTTGTGGTGGTCCAAAGTTTCAAAAAACCACACAGAGAAACTCCGTGAACTTCCATGGCAGCACCATCCTGGAGCCAGATGGCCATGGAGAAGGCCAGGAGCAAAGGTCATAGAATAAAAGAGAAACTTTCTGGTCAAACCCCAAATTACGAAGATGAAACCAGAGACAGACTGGGGAAGAGCCTCTCTAGTCAAGCCTCAAGTTGAGAATGGCATTGCTGAAACCCAAGAGGAGGGAAAGCGGACGTACCCTGGGGTCCAACTGTTCATGTAGAGTCCAATGACTGGTCCTCACAAAATGAAGGAAAAGTGACAGGATGCTGGTGCTTGGTAGCAGAGTCCAGAAGGACCAATGGGAAGGCCTGATATCTCTACATCCTGCCATGAAAGGCTAGTTTTTTTTATTTTGTATATTATTTATTTATTATGCGCCAAAAACGCACAGGCATCAGGACGCAACATTGACACCGTCAGACAAAGGGATAGGGAAAGACTGTTGGATCCTGGATGATGGTGGTAGGGCTCATGATGAGTTTAGTTGATAAGGAACAAGTTACTTACCAGCATGGGTCTGGCATGGATTCACATGCTCATGAATATTCCCCGTCGTCAGGCTGGGAATCCTCAGTAAAGAAAAATCAGTATCAGTTTCGTTTCTGATCTGTCTTTCGTAGTAGTAACCAATCACTGATCTCTGCGTCATACTGACCACAGCCAATGACTGCCATCTCCCTAAGCCCCGCCTCTGGCAGCCATCTTCAGATTTGGTAGCACGTGAAGTGGCAGTATGACCAAGTGAAGAGCCACACAGGGGTAAGCGGGAGGGTTCGCATGTGAATCCATGCCAGACCCATGCTGGAGAACAACAGTTACAGGTAAGTAACTTGTTCCTTCTCCAACATGGGGTCTGGCATGGATTCACATGCTCATGAATAAAAGAATACATAGCAGTACACACATGCACAACCACGGGAGGTGGTAAAGGCTCAACATTAAGCATTACATCCAAAACTCAACATTAAGCAATTCTTACCTCCTCACCAGGCTCACCTTAGGCGAACAGGTTGCGCAGCACAGCTTGGCCGACCCTGGACTCCTCCCTGGAATCCCGATCGATGCAGTAGAATTTAGTGAAGCTGTGCGTCGACCTCCACGTAGCAGCCCTGCAGATGTCCAGCAAGGGCACACCAGATAGGAACGCCGTGGTAGCTGCGATCGCTCTGGTCGAATGGGCCCTCGGACGGCCAGGCAGCAGTCGGTTTGCCAACCGATGACAGTACATGATACAGCCGGAGAGCCATCTGGAAATGGAAGCCTTCGAGAGAGCCTTCCCCTGATTGACAGGTCCAAAGTTCACAAAAAGTTGTGATGTCTTCCGAAAACTCTTCGTGCGGTCCACGTAGAACTTCAGCGCTCTAGCCACATCCAGCGAGTGCAAAGTCCTTTCAGCCGGCGACAAAGGCGACGGGAAGAAAACAGGCAACACCAAGGGTTCGTTGAGGTGGAAGTCCGACGGCACCTTGGGCATGAAGGAGGGATGCGTCCTGAGCACTACCCTCGTGTCGTGAAAAGTCAAGTACGGGGGCTTGCAGGAGAGGGCCTGGATCTCTCCCACCCGTCGTGCGGAGGTGATGGCCACAAGAAACGCTGTTTTCCACGACAAGAACTTCAACGGAGCTGAGTGCAGAGGTTCGAACGGAGGTCCCATGAGCTTGGTCAGCACCACATTGAGCTCCCACGCCGGGGCCGGTGCCTTCACCGGCGGGAACGATCTGAACAGTCCCTTCATGAATTCTTTCACCAGACGATGAGACCACAAAGACGTCCGTCCCGTGGTTCTGGTGTATCGGGAGATCGCAGCAAGATGAATCTTGATGGAAGCGTGCGCCAGTCCAGCCTTGGCCAGCGTCAGCAGGTACGGCAGTACTTGAGGAGCCGTAATCCGTAGAGGGTTAAACTTCTGTGCGTGGCACCAGACAGAGAACCTCTTCCATTTGTGTCCATAGCATTTAAGAGTTGAGGACGCCCTGGCCTTTGCAAGAACCTCTCTGCAGTCGGCCGGTATGTCGTACCCTCCAAACTCTAACGCTGCAGGAGCCAGGCCTGCAAGTTCAGCGACTTTGGGTTGTGATGGAGGATGGCGCCTCCTTCCCTGAAGAGAAGATCCACGTCCACTGGCAGCTTGATTGACGGGGACGCTGACATGTCCAGAAGGTCCGGGAACCATATCTGCCTCGGCCACGCAGGTGCGACGAGGATCATCCTGCACCGTGACCTCTTGAGCTGGTTGATGAGCCGGATCAGCAGCGGCAATGGAGGGAACGCATATAGGAACAGGCCCTCCCAGGGGAACGAGAAAGCATCGCCCATGCTCCTCAGCTGGGGAAACCTGCAGGCGAACCTCCGGCACTTAGAGTTCGTCGCCGTCGTGAACAGATCGATCTGGGGTGTGCCCCACCGTCGGAAGAGGCGGTTCACTAGATCCTATCATAGTTCCCACTCGTGGCACAAGCGCAGCTCTCAGCTGAGCGAGTCGGCAATGGTGTTTTTTATCCCTGCCAGATGAAACGGCACCAGAAACATCACTTGGGCGACGGCCCAATGCCACAGATCCTGAGCCTCCTTGGACATGGCTGGGGATCTGGTACCGCCCTGCTTCCTGATGTAGAACATGGTGGTGGTGTTGTCGGTGAAGATCCTCACCACCTTGCCCTTGAAGGACGGAAGAAAGGACCTGAGGGCCCAAAACACTGCACGGAGTTCCAGGATGTTGATATGGAGGGACATCTCCGTCGGCAGCGAAAGACCCCTCGCGTGCAGATTTTCGGTGTGCGCTCCCCACCCTTCCAGGGAGGCATCCGTGGTCAATGTCTTCTGGTGGCCCGGGGTCTGGAAGTCCATGCCCGCCGGCAGATGCGCGCGGGTGCCCCACCACCGGATCGCTCGTCGGAAGCTCTCGTCGAGTGTGATCCTGTCCTCGAAGCTGCCTGTCGTCTGGATCCAGCGAGCGTCCAGGAACTCCTGCAACGGGCGCATCCGAAGCCTGCACAGGCGGATGAGATAAATGTAAGAAGACATCATTCCGAGGAGGGATTTGATGGACCTCACCCTGGCCGCGTCCGCAACCAGCATCCGCTCCAGCACCTTGCCCAAGATGGCCCTCGTCCTTTCCTCCGACGGAGAGGCCAGAAGCGCCACTGTGTCGAGTTTTGCTCCCAGAAACAGCGCGTCTTGCGCGGGCACCAGGTGGGACTTGGCGTAGTTTATGGCGAGTGGGTAGTTGGACGGTCCTCGCCGTGTGCTCCGCGGCGAGCTCCTTTGTCTTTGCTCAGATGAGCCAGTCGTCCAGGTAGGGGTAGACGTGGATCCCCTCCAGGCACAGCCGCGCCGCCACCGGTGCGAGGCACTTGGTGAACACCCTGGGTGCCGACCTCAATCAGAAGGGAAGGGCTCTGAACTGGTAGTGACGCCCTTGGACCACGAATCTGAGAAACTTTCGGTGTCCCTTTAGGATGGGGATATGGTAAGTAAGGCATCCTCCAAATCCAACGACGACAGGAAATCGCCCTCCTCCAGTTGACCCAGGACGTGCTGGAGGGTGACCATCTGGAACTTCTGTGCCTTGATGAATTTGTTCAGTCGTCGTATGTCCAGGATGGGACGCCATCCTCCCGTCTTCTTCTTCACGAGAAAGTATCTTGAGTAAACTCCGGAGCCCAGAAGCCTCTTTGGGACGAGCTCGATGGCGCCTTTCTTGAGCATCGCCTTTACCTCCAAGAGAAGTTGAGGGACGTGATGTTCCTTCCTTGCCACGGGGGGACGCGCGGGCACTTCTTTAGAAACTCGAGCGCGTGACCCTGGGCCAGGGCGTCCAGCACCCAATGGTCGGTGGAGATGGACTCCCACACGCTGACGAAGTTCGCCAGCCGGCCTCCCACCGGGGTGCTTGGGTGGGGGCCCGACCCCACGGCCGGTTCTGTCCTGCTTCGACGAGGCTTTGCCGCCTTGTCCTCCTTGGCGACGACGGCGGGGTCCGCCCTACTTGCCTCGTCCCCTGTAGGCTTCCTGTGACGACGAACGGGCCGCTTCGATAGGTGGAAAATCCGCCGCCGGAAACTTTGGAGGCACCCTGCTTGCCTCCGCCGCTCCAAAAGGGCGGCCGTCGTTGCTGGAGAACACCAAGAGCCCGGGCCGTCTCCGTGTACGTCTTGATGGCTTGTAGGGAATCGTCCACTGTTTTCCCAAACAGGTTGCTCCCGTCGAACGGCATGTCCAAGACTCTGGTCTGCACATCCTGACGGAAGTCAGTTGCCTTGAGCCATCCACGCCGTCTAAGGCACACGCCGTTGCCCAACTGGCGAAATCCAGTGTCAGCGATGTCCGTCGCTATCGTAATGGCGTGGTCCGACGCCACTTCTCCTTCCTGCAAGATCTCTAGGGCCTCCGCCCTCTTGTCGTCTGGTAGGAAATCCAGCAGGGGGGCGATTTTGTACCACAACTCCCTGTCGTAGCGGGCTACGATAGCCAAGACGTTAGCAGCCTTAATCGTCATCGCTGCCAATGAGATGACTCTGCATCCCATCGTGTCCAACTTCTTTCCCTCGCCGTCCGGCGGGGAGGTTGACGTAGAGGCCGAGGCGCCCCCCGCTTTCTTCCTGGCTGCCGCGGAGACGACCGAGTCCGGGGTCGGCTGTACCCGAAGGCACAAGGGGGCCGCGTCCGGGACCCGGTACTTCTTCTCGTACCGATCCCTTCTCGCAGGCATTGTGGATGGGTTCTTGAGGAGGGCGAGATCCTCATCCCAGATATCGTCCAGTAGAGGCACAGCGAGGACCGTCTTCCTCTTGGTCTCGTGCCGTTGATAAAGGAAACCTTCCTTCTTCTCTTCCGGGCAGAGCTGGAAAAGCTCGGATGCCCTGGCGATCATGGCATGAAACGATCCAATCTCGTCGGGTGGGGAAGCCCGGGGAGGAGGTGACGACGGGAGATCCTCGTTGTAAACCTCGTCGTCTGTACCCGTCGCGGCCGTGTCAGTCCCCGTATCATCCCCACGGGTCGTGGACGGGGAGGAGGGCTGAGCAGGGCGCGATGGTTGAAAAGGAGGTGGAGGATGAATCCTTCTTCTCTTAGGAGGAGGGCTCCCAGAAGGGCCTGGCTCCGGGTCCCCTGTAGGGAGAGGTTCCTCCGTTGGTGGTAACGGCAATCTCGTCCTTATCTCCGAGCATAAGGACTGTATAGCCAACAAAATGGCCGCCGAGTTGTCTTGCGACACTGGTTGAGGGGAGTCCGACGGGCGGTCAGGAGCCCCGTCGGCACCCTCGACATTCTCGTCGTCTCCTACGTCGGGGTCCCTCCCGACGGACTGGTCTTCTTCCACGCCAACGCCGTGGCTTAAGACTTCGATCAGCTCCTGCTCAGAGATTGAGGCCGAGTCCACGACGACCTCCTGCCCCCCCTTTTTCTTCTCCATCGGAGGTTTCACGGGGGTCCTGCCGATGGGCATGAAAGAGGACTCCCTCTGCGGTGGCAGGGAGACCCTGGGCCCCGAGGTCGCCACCACTGGTGTAGCCTCCACAGGCTGAGCCAGGGCCGCCGCGACTGTCTCGATAGAGGCCTTGGCCGGATGGATTAAGGCTTTCACCATCTTAGGTGCGCTCACCGCCTTCTCCTTGGGGGGAGGTCACCGCCTCGCTCCCCCTCCGATGGGACCTTCGAGCTCGACCAGGGTCTCTCCAGGAGCTTTGCCGGGTGTTGGCCTTCCTCTTACCCGAGCCAGAGCATTGGCTCGTGGTTGATGGCGCCGGGGAGGATGCGCCCTGCCTGGTGCCCGTAGAGCCCGACCGTTCGGCGCTCCCGGGGCCAGCGGACTCGCGGTGCTTGGCCTTCTGTTGGACCCCCGTCGCCGGGGCGCCCTCAAAGTTCTTAGAAGACCGCTCGGACTTCTTCTTCTTTTCGCCTGACGGGCTCTTCCCTTCCAGCCAGTTGATGAGACGCAGATGGCGGTCCTTCATGGTCCGCTCCGACATATTGTCGCAAAACGCACAGTCCTTTTCCACGTGCGTCTTGTCCTCATGCAGGCAGTAGAGGCAAAGGGAGTGTTCGTCATCCTTAAAGACATTCTGAAGCTGGCATCCAGGGCAGACCCTGAACAGCTTTCCGGGCGTCGAGCTTCCCTTCTCCTGGGCCATGATCGAGATGGGCCTGAGAAACATCTGGAGTCCTCCAAAAGCGTGGCTTGACGAAATCTTCACCCTTGAGGGGCGTAGAAGAATCTGACACGGGTCCCCGTTGATCGGATAAAGAAACGGTGGAGCTTGAGGCTCTTTTGACCGAAAAAGAGAAAATTTTCCTAAGAAAAAGCGTGAAAAAAGCACTAAAGCTCGAGAGCAATAGCACGAGGATCCCAACACTTGAACGTGCGGTAAAAATCTGAAGATGGCTGCCAGAGGTGGGGCTTAGGGAGATGGCAGTCATTGGCTGTGGTCAGTATGACGCAGAGATCAGTGATTGTTTACTACTACGAAAGACAGATCAGAAACAAAACTGATACTGATTTTTCTTTACTGAGGATTCCCAGCCTGACGACGGGGAATATTCATGAGCACCTGCCCCACCCCTTTGATCGTTGATAGCCCGAACAAGACACCAAAGCTGCATTGGACGAGTGGAGTGCTCTTATGGGTGAATAGCGAGTAATTAGAGCTTTAAGATATTGTGGCATGTTCCCGTAAAGGCACCAGTGCACCAAGTTGGCAGCTTTAAAATGAATGCGCCTTTAGACCGGGTGCCAGTCAAGAGCTTTCCTGTGTCTGAAATGTGTTCTCTTCTCTGGATCCTCTTGATGATCCGTACAGCATTGTTCTGAAGAGTCTGACATTTCTTGAGACAACTCTTAGAAACACTAATTAACAAGGCGTTACAGTAGTCTAGTCTCGAGAGATGACAGCCCGGACAATGATTGCACAGTTAGTTTCGGACAAGTAGGGTTTTATGTAGGGTTGTATGTTCCTAAGCAGATGAAGATAGTACTTACAGTTACCATCAATCTGATTTACATAGTCCTCTGAATTTAATGAGGCTTCCAATTGGACGCAAGTGTTTTTGCTTCACTTTGAACATGGTTGGTAAAGTCAGGTGTCAGTTTAGACAGAGATGGTTGTGACCCAAAGATGAGACAATCTGTCTTGTTCCTATTTAAGCGGAGCCAGTTCCTAGACATCCAAACCTCAATGAGGTTGTACGTGTTAAGAAGATTGGAGGAGTCTAAGTCTTTAGAAGATAGTTGCAGGTTGTGATTGGCCTAAAACTGCTGGGATCCTTGGGGTCAAGACCCATTTTTTTGATAAGAGGAATGATTGTAACTGCCTTGATTGATGTTGGTACCGAGCTGTCATGAAAAGAGGCATTTACGATGCTATTGAGGAAAGGTACAAAGAGCATTTTAAGCTCCAGTATGATTTTTGGAGAAATCATAATTTCGAAACAGGTCGGTTTTGTAGAGGATAACATATTTTCCATATCAAGATTGGATATTGGCGAGAATGAAAAGTCAGGAGAGTTGTGGATTCCTTGCTTAGAGAACAGTGGTTACTTAGTTTGGCTGGATGTAATCAGGATATTTTGGATTTGATCTCTGGCCTTTGATATTTTTTACTCGAACACCATCTGTACTGCATCACAATCATGTCTTGTGGGCTGGAAAGGTGTTGATAATGCCTTAGGCTTTTCCAAAGATGTAAACAATTTCAAAGGTTCCCATGCTATTTGAGACCTCGTCAATCTGAGTTTTAAAAAAGTTATTTTCTGTCTCCACAATGTTGTGATTATAAGCTTTCTCGGCTGATTTCCAGGCAGTTGTGTTAGCTTCAAATGGACATTTTAGCCATCTGGTTTCCAATTTGTGTTTGTCGATCTTCTGTGCTCTAGGTAGCGGTGTAAACCATTTTTGGTGCCCAGTGTTTAATCTGACCCATTTTGATCGAAGGGGAGCCATCGTGTCCAACATTTCCGCCAGGCTACTGGAAAAAGAAAAGACCAGGGACTCCACTGAGTGCTGGGCTGTTATGCATAACATGATTGAATAGAGACATATTTGGAGGTCTGCCGCCAGTACCTTGGTGACATTTCAGCTGGTGACTTTTTTGATGTTGTTTTTTGATGTCAAAGGAGGAACCTTTAGTTCGATTTGAAAGTCAAAAATGAAATGGTCCGACCAAATACATGGTGTTGTACCATTAACATGTAACATTAAGTTATTTGCAGTAACGCAATCAATAATATTGTTGTTTATATCTGTGGGCTCTGAATTGTAAACCTGGTAGTTTATGTTTAATGCGTGTTCCAATTTCATTGCTTACCTATCTGCGGGGTTTCCTCGCCAGCGATTTAGATCACCCAAGAACAATGTGGAGAAGTTTGGACCTGAACATTTACTCAGGAGCTGAGAGATCTCATCATTGAACTCTGGCATTGCAGCTGGTGGACGATATATCAAAGTATCAAGTACCAAGAAAGAAGTGTTCGGACCATACAAAACCACAGATACTGCGAGTGACTGTTATTAACTGGCCAGAGAGGCATTCCAGAGTCAAAGGCGTGAGGGAAGGATGAGGACCAAGGTCCTAAGGTAGTAGCAAGGAAACCAGTCTTTCTATATGTAGTACAATTGTGCCACTATATGGTTACATTTCCGAAACCTGTTGTATCCAGAATAGAATACCTACAAACTCACGTATTAGTAATGAGTCATCTGTGACCCCTCAGTCTTCACATATGGTGTATGAAGTTGACTCACAGGCCCTGACACAATAAGGGTGGGTCTTGCTTAGCTGCCACGCATTGTGATAGAGTTCTGGTCCAGTGAGTAAAAGCTCCTTCCTGTTTCTTTCAGCTGGGAAATGAAGGGTTCTGCACTGAAAAGAAAAGTTCACAAAGTACGGCATTCCCATATCAGTCAAGTGTACCTGTCTTCCTCATGACCTCTGTTTAAACTGTCCTCATCCTCCGAATCAGACTAGTAAAACTTAATCTTAGCTGCTGGGCATCACTCTGAGATGTATAATGTACTCCCCAAAACAATGGATAAAGCTTCAAACCAAAGAAACCTGGAGCCGATCCTTGCAGTGAAGGCAGAACACTGAGAGGCAACGGGGAGGGATTAAACTATTACTTTCAGCTAAACGGGCAGTTAACCGCCTATCTTCACCTTCGTAACAGAGTCCGAAAACCAACAAGGTAACTGGATAATCCCAAAATGCAAGTTTGAAAAAACACTCAATTTGAAAGTAGGATGTGTTGTTGCACACCTTCCCCACAAAGTCTAAAGTCTAATTTTGCAATGAAAAACTCCAAGAAGAACATGCACTTTCTGGATACTACTATCTCTGTTGGAAGAACGACCACCTAGAACCAGCTGTGTGCAAGAAACCCACTGCAATTAACGTATACCTGCACAGTCGCCAGGGACATGCATGGGTAAAAAGTTTTTTATTGGCCAAATTCGTCCGAGCTCGAAGATGTAAGGTGTGTCGGCTAACAATAAGCTAGTAGTTAAATAGGTTGTGGTGTATAAAGGAAGGGTCGGTGTCATGGCCTTTCAAAGCTTTCAAATGAAAGGATATACATTTGGCAGAATGGCAATAACTTTTGAGGTCTGTATAGCTGTGTATTGGAAGATTATAAATTTGTAAGAGCATGTGAAAAAAAGTCCAAACACAGCTGCACACCAAATTGTAAATAAGTGATTAGGAGGGTTCATACAGAGGTAGGGAGGTGCATAGGAGAGACACCACCCTGACACTAGGTAGTGGTATTAAAGAAAGACAAAAAGTGTCCACTGACTGTGGATCACTCGCGTCCCCTGCACACTCTGCGTGTGCAGGGGACGCGAGTGATCCACAGCGCATGGACACTTTTTGTCTAACTTTGTAAAGGCAGTCATATACCCGGACCACTGGGGACACTGCTGTAACTGATTACAGCCATAGATTTTTTTTTTTACTAAATCATAATTGGAATGAGACGTGTGTCCTTTACAATAGTATGCTATAATAGAGGGCAACATAGGCTATATATAATGCAAGACAGGAAACAGTTTATACCGAGTACTACTTATTAGCCGCTCACTATATATCGTTAGGGCTACAAGGAGCACTATCTGACTAATTACACTATATTGTATACTGATAATATGAGCGTAATCAAGGTAACCACCACATTAATGTGGACAATGAATAATAGACATATATCTTGAGCAGCATGAGGTACTTGTTCAATTAAAATAAATATAAAAAGTATGGGTAAGCAATCTTAGCGCGATGCAGGCCATATTGGGGGAACCTCTGTGTTTACAAACGGTGAGACGGATAGGACATCGCGAACGTGTGACGTCATCTGCAAAATATAAACAATGAACAAAATGGTGGCCACAAGACTTAACACGCACATGATTCCAAACAGGACATTCAAAACGTAATATAATCTATGGAGGTACGTTTCATATAACCAATTCATACTTATATTGTTGAGGGAGTTTGGAACATGCATATCATTGAGAGAGCGAGTACAACAATGGACCAAATACTTTCACTTCTATTGCACTGATGAGAAATAAGATGACATTAGTGTGGATATATTTCTACAAATACAAATACTATGATGCCAACCAGAAGAGATTGGTAAGTGGCATGTTAAACTCAATTATGATTACAATCACAATCAGATGTAAATACATGATCATGTAAACAGTGCTATATTGAAATTCTGCTTAACCCAACGGTGTGTATGGACATGAGATTACAAATACTACATTGGCCCGAATATTATTCACTTTATTTTCAGTAAATAGGAATACTAATAAATCTAGCCTAATGGCTTCACTATAGGCATTTATGCTATACTATCAACCAGGAGATATTGGTGAGTGGCCTACACTTTTCCATTTGGGATTCATAAAATGGGAGATTGAATATATATATATATATATATTAACAAAAGGCACAGTGTTTACCCATCTCTATTAATAAGAACCCTGTTGACGATAGACCAATTGGCAGAAAATGTCCCCGTCCAAGAGGTTTAAGACACCCATTTAGGGTGAGTGCAACCGAATGCTAACCCAAATGGGGAGAAGGGACACCTGTAGGACTTCTTAAGAGGAGAGCATCTTTCGCCTGGTTCCCTTTGATAGAAGGGCACCTGATACTGAGCTCACTGCCTTGGTGATAGGTTGGTTAAGGTTAATTGTATAAGGTGCATGAATAACGGCATGATACACATGGAAGCGTGGGCGTGCGGCTGCTCTCACCACAATAGGTAGCATAGACAATAATGTGGCAACGCTGAAAACGGGCACTATGGCTGATCATGCAACCGCTGGGAGTGCAATGCGACACAGTGCAATAGAGGTGCTGCAAAACTGAGATACTAAGCTCGGCGAGCACTATGTAATAGCATGGTGCACACCGACAGCAGGTTCTGAATATCATTTGCGATGTGATGGTGTAAACTAATTACGCGTTCATACATTTCTCGTTTAGGTTTTCATTTTTGATTTTTTATTTTATATTCTTGTTTGCAATGTCTACCTTAACTCCTCCATATTTCATCTACTTCCCTCTCAACGTTTCTATTTATATTCTTCTCATGCACCTATAATCTTCAATTGGGATCATTGAGGACACAGAATCCATGTTTATGTATCTTAGTTACAAAACTGTAACGTAATTGCCCATGTCAAAGCCTTGATAAGGACCTTGATAGGTCGAAGCACGTTGTTTGCTTGAATAAAGGCTGGGGCACATCATTTTGTCCATGTAATATGCGAAATGCTTTAGAATTGATCTGCATAGACTGCAAACGCAATCTGTATTTTAAAATACACTTATGAATTTATGGACAAGTGCATTCTTACTGGTGCTCAGTTTCTAACCAAGACATACAGAAGTAGCATCACCTTGTTGCCCTTCAACACGCGTTCCTCCACATCAGACCATGGTTGACAAGGAAGGGGTAGAGCTCTTCAGTGGACATGACCCACAATGGAGGAGAAATGAAGTAATAGCAATACATCAGTGATTGCATGCTTAGGAAAAAGGATTTCCACTGTAAATTCTTACCCTATCATTGAGTTGCGAATTAGAAGAGGTAACTTTACCACGTATGTCCTTTGCACGCTTAAAAAGCTAGGTCACGTTTTGACAGTGTGCTGCGGTAGTGACTCATAAATACTTAACAGCTGGTACTCTGCTGGGCAGGGGACAGGATTTAGGGTAGCGGATTGACAAAACATTTTGCAGTTTGGTCACAGCCAGTTAATTGTGAATACCGCTTCTGCAATTGTGAAAAGTGTGAGCAACTGCGGGACAGAATGACTCAGGCTGGTCCTCAAGTTTGAAAGTTATTACCGTCAGAGTATTTATGGAGCATGGACCTAACTTTGGAGGCCCATCTGTGATCAATTGGCGAGGGTGCATGAACAAAAGATGGCATGACTTCCCCACAACATGAACGTAGCTCCTTCCAGCCCGGGTAGAACAACAAAGGGCAGGAATGGCCTCTGCTACATTCTGCTACATTCTGCTGGCCAACATTGGATTTGGGAATGGAAAGAAAAGAGATAATAAGGAAGAAGAAAAAAAAGAAAAAAGTCCACGGCCAAGTTTTGCAAAGGGATACGCCATGGCCTGATAGATGTGGACGTAGCGAAATACTATTTGGAAGATGGGGTGCACTTGTCTAGGAATGGCATGAACCTGTTTTTGTGGAATGTGGCCAGCAGATTGATGGAAATGTGAGGTCTAACGCAAGTACAGTTAAGGGGGGAGCAAAAGAAGGGTGTGGACCCGGTACCCCCCATTGGCGTGGCGCTATTCAAGGGACCAGTTGGAGCAATCTGGCCTAAGAAACCAGCTGTTGAGAACTGGAGGGGGTTTTCGTCACGTTTGCGGTAAAGCCCCCCTGTGAGGACAGTCGGCACGGGGGATTTAATCAAAGTGTGAAAGCTTGACTCCCCTCCCCCCCCCTTCGTGAATGGCGGTCCTCCAGCCCAGAATCATCTGCAAGGGGAGGCAGTAAGCGGAGACTTCCACTTGGGAGAGTTTTGGCCTAAATTAGTTGAATAAGTCTTGGTGGTGTTGCAAGGGGGAAGGATAAAAGTTCAACTAGCAGACTGGTCGCCACATAATTTTGGTTATCATTTGCATTGTGATGTACTGAGTATTGAGAAATAATATAATCGTGTTTTTTTTATTTGCAGTGGTGTTAAACATTTTAATGTAGAAATTAATTCCTAAGAGTTTAATGTGTTTAATGTAATAAGCCTGCAGACTTTTAAGTCACAAGCAAGAAGGAGCCTGCACTTGCATGAGTTTTTAAGGAATCTTGCATGCTGCAGGTATGGAGATTTATAATGGGCATATAGCTGGCAAAGGGCCGAGAAGTGGCACAGTGCCTGGGTCATGGCGCATAGGTCATGACGTGGCTGTACAAAGGGGAATAGAAGCGGCCGAGCCCGCCAAAATTGGGTCAGAGGCCAATAGTAATAACCAGTGTGTGCGTGGCCTGATTACTTAACGCCGTGCGGTGGCAACCCCGCATATCAAAGCTGGGATCTGACCTCCTTGCTGCCTCTCCTAAGACAGTGGTAGTTCTGGATGCAAAGAGAGAAAAAAAAACACCATCAAAACAGCGAGAACGGAAAGAAGAATCGTACAAAATGGCGACCCTCAGTACCTTTATTCTGATGCAAGGAGTGGAACAGAGAGGAATATCTGAGAAGGAAATGAGGCCTTTTAGAAATAAGGGTACCCTGGTCATTTCGCCTCGTTTCCCATCTGATCTCAGTTTGCATAGAACAGAAACAGGGGGGGGTACGGAGCAGGGCTCCAGACAATGCCATTCGAAGCCGGGCCAAAATAAGGGAGCGTGTTTGACAGCATCGGTCACAAAAGTCTGCGCCTATAAGGCAGTCAGAGGCTCACAGACGAGGTGCAGACCACGCAGCACTCCACCCTCAAGTCTTGCCACCAAGGCTATTTTCAGAAACGTATTAGCAAGAAAGTTTACATTTTGAGGGTCGCGTTCACAATACCAGCCAACTGCATGGGATCAGATGGCAAATAATAAAAAAAACAGGACAGACAAAATTACATTTTGATAAGGGCAGAGACCGGACAGGTAGAACATGTACAATCTCGAAAAAAGAATGACGCAGCTGGTAATGAAGAGCCCACACGTTCTGACACCGTTGGGCACCCCCCTGCCAGGTAATGCATGGCATCTGTCACGTTGACGGTCCAGAGTTCACAGGGGGCGGGTGTTCAGGGAGGGGAAACACGTAAAGAGAAAGGGAAGTGAGTGGGGGCGGGAGGCGGGGACTAGGGGCAGTTCGTTATGATATTGAATAAAGAGGACGCATGAAGCATCGCTCTGTCTTGGGCCTCTTATTGTTGCGCCACGCGCGTTGCCCATGCCTCATCCCACGCCATTACACTGGCGATGAGGCGGGTAGCCTTCCAAGGTGGAAGGTTCCAACGGAGCGGAGAGGCCGCTCGCGTGTGGTGTTGAAACGCCCAGCTGGATCTAGCAGTCCACGTGGAGGAGAGCGCTCCGGACCGCTGAAGGGGTGCGCTGCACCTGGAAGGAACGCCGGAGCGGGAAAGCCGCTTGTGAAAGGCGCAGAGCGCCAAACGGAATGTTGGAGGCTCCACATGGGGTGAAGGTGGAGCAGGGCTGCAGCGGGATCACGCTGCTGGCCGCCTGTGCTGCAGTGATTGGAAAGGCAGCACAGAAGGAGGCAATCCACCCCCCTGCACTCTGTCAATACAGTGAAAGCACACCACCACGTGCATCCTGAGGTAGGAGGGGTCCGGAACTTTGCTAATTACACGGATGGTGCTCGTGCCCACAGGAGGCAGCCATCCAGGTCCCCGGAGGGCAGAGGGACAGTCCATTGAGACCCGGTCCTACGCTGATGGTGCTCGTGCCTAAGGAGGCGGCCATCAAGAGCAAAGGGAGGTGTCCTGTAACGTGCCCATTGCAGAATTTAGATGGGCCAGGGGCCATTCAGGACAATGTCAGGCCAAGACAACGACCCTGGTGCACCGGCACAGGCCCAGGGGCAAGGGCAAGGCCCCCAAGTGGTGGATCAGACGCCATACAGGCTCCCGGACACATTAGCAGCACAAATGCCAGGGGCTTTTGATGTCTCGGATATAAGCCACATGGGTCCCAAGTGGACCAGGGATTTTGAATTATATATGGGGGCCACAGGGCCCATAGAGGACGCCTGTCAGAAATGCCTGTTGAAGTTGGCAGTGGGCTCCGCAACGTGGGACATTATTGACGAATTGCCCCCCCCAACTAAATTGACTCCCTTCAAGATCTAAAAGACACGCTAGCCGACTACTTCACCCCTCACACCAACGTGGATTACGAGAGGCATCTCTTCCAAAGTACCAAGCAAATCAAGGGTGAGACCATGGACGCCTATGTCATGCGGCTCCGCACCAAAATGAAACACTGCAACAACGCAAATTACTCTAACACGGAGGCACTACGGTCTCAAATAATCACTGGGTGCGAGTCGCAGACATTTCGTAGGAAACTGCTTGAGAAACAACGCACTCTGGACGAAATCCTCGCCCTAGCCAGGGCTGAAAGGGCCATAGACTCACAGGTGGAGAGCTTCAACAACCCGACGCCAGGGGAGAACATCCACAGGTTGCAGCAGGAGAGAAGATCGGAGGAACTCTTTTTCTACAATTGCGGATTCGAAAGACCAAAAGCCAGTTCCTCCTCTGGGACCCACCTCAGCACGGCTCCCCAAGGGCCAACCAACCTGGTAACCCCGGACTCAAAGGAAAGAGATTCGGGGGAGGAGAGGCAAAGAAGGGACAGGAGAGACAGAAGGAGATATGTAATGCACGCGAGGCCTGAGTGCAGATCAAGATGTCACATGCGCTTCCTGGTTGAACAGTCACCATCTGACTCTGATTCCAGCTCATCAGGGAGCGATCAAAGGAGAAAGGCCTATGTATATGCACTGGGGAACCCCACCGCGACGGAACACAGCCCTACACTAATCATTAAGCTGAATGAGCAGTCTACTGAGTTCCTCATCGACACTGGGGCCACGGTACATGTCATCAGTGAAACCATCTTCAAGGACCTGCCCACACCACCAAAACTGTGCCCTGCTACAGTGGACATCTATGCCTACGGGGCCAAGATGCCCCTCAAGTGTCTAGGACAGTTCGAGGGGTCCTGCAGATACAAAGGGCATGAAAAAAGAATACCCATTCATGTCCTAGCAACTGAAACAGACTGGAGGTGTGTTCTGAGTTTCAAAGCAGCAGCCGACATAGGACTCATTCACATCCTGTATAACATTAGGTCCACAGGGACATCGACCCAGTTGACATGATCAATAACCTCTACCCACGAATATTCAGTGGCATCGGGAAGCTAAAGAATCGACCCATAAAGCTGCACATTGACAACTCCATACACCCCGTAGCGCAACACTATCAGGGGATCCCAGTCAACATCCAAAATAAGGTGGAGGATGAACTACACAAGCTGCTCGAGCAAGACATCATCGAGCCAGCCACCGGCCCCACCACCTGGGTGTCCCCTATAATGCCAGTAGCAAAAAAAAAGGGACAGAAGCCATTCGATTGTGCGTCAATATGAGACGCCCCAACCAAGCCATACGGTGAGAAAGACACCTAGCCCCACACATCTCGTACATGATTCATCTTCTGAACTGGGCCAAGGTGTTCTCTAAGGTAGACCTGCAGAAAGTATACCACCAACTGGTGTTGAGCCCAGAGAGCTGGAACATCACCATCTTCGTCACGCATCTGGGCCTCTTTCGCTATAAAAGGCTGAGTTTCGGTGTGTCCTCGGCCGCCGACAAATTCAGGCCGAGGTGCACAATGTCATCAAACACATCCCAAACTGCCTCAACTATAGCGATGACATTTTGGTCTTTGGTTCAGATGTCAAGAAGCATGATGAGGCTCTCATGAAAGTGTGCAAAGCGTTAGAAGCGGGAAATCTCACGCTCAACAAGGAAAAGTGCGAGTTCCGGAAGAGCACACTGAAGTTCTTCGGTCACATATTTTCTGAAGCCGGCATGACCCCAGATCCAGACAAGGTAGCTGCCCTAAACAACACTGCACCACCGGCCAATGTCTCCGAGTTGAGGTCTTTTCTGGGTCTCGACAGCTACTGCACCCTTTATATCAAGGACTTTGCAACAGTAAGCAAACCCCTAAAACTCCTCACAAGACAAGATGCCTCGTTCTGCTGGACGGAGGAGTGCCAAAGGGCTTTTGAGATCAATCGCGAAAGGGTCGCCAGAGCAGAGAACATGTCGTATTACGACCCAAATAGCAAAAAAACGGAACACACGGTTGACGTCAGTCCTGTAGGTCTGGGAGCCATCCTAGCTCAGGTGGACCCGAGGGATCCCGCAAGAATGCATGTCGTTGCATATGCCAGCAGGAGCCTCTTTGCCCCCGAACAGGCGTATTCACAGGCAGAGAAAGAAGGGCTCGCCGTGGTGTGGGCCTGTGAACATTTTCACCCGTTTCTGTATGGCAACCCATTCCGTGTCATCACGGATCATCAAGCGTTGCTGTTGCTGTATGGGAACCCTAAGGCAAAAATGCCCCAGAGGATAGCCTGCTGGGGGATGCGGCTGCAAGACTATGCGTTTGAAATTGTGCACCGGCCAGGGAAAGGAGAGAATCCAGCGGACTTCCTGTCCAGAAGGCCGCGGGAGGGGTGCACGCCCGAACCCTCGGTGGCAGACAGGTACCTCCGGTACCTAATACACCAGACCACTCCAGAAGGGATTGACATCGGGACCATAACCCGAGAGACGGAAAATGATCCAGCGTGTCAAATCAATTGTGAAGGCCTAGAATCGGGCATCTGGAGGATAGCCAAAAAGAGAGGGCGAGCCGCTGGAGACCAAGTGCAAGGTGAAGTGGATCAGCTGATCCAGGTGAAGGATGAACTAGCCCTGTCGGATGACCACCTCCTTCTAAAGTACTGCAAGCTGGTAATACCACCATCTCTACGGGCCAAAATCATTGAGATCGCCCATGAGAGCCACCGAGGGATGGTATCAACCAAACGCATGCTATGTCAAAAGGTTTGGTTTCCAGGTATGGACCCCCTAGTAGAGGAAGCCTTAAAGTCTTGTCCCACGTGCAGCCTCATCACACGCAACCGGCATCCAGAACCGTTGAGGATATCCGAGCTTCCACAAGGATTATGGGAGGCTGTCACCACTGACTTCTTTAGGCCTGCAGAAGGAGGAAAATATGTGCTGGCAGTGATGGATGAGTACCGCCGCTACCCGGAAATACAAATAATTTCCTCCACAGCTGCTCATCATGTGGTGCCGGCACTTGACCGTATATTCTCTGCTTACAGCATCCCAAGAGTGCTTAAGACGGACAACGGGCCCCCATTCACAGGGCATCAGTTTGCACAATTTGCAAACTATCTTGGTTTCCACCATCGGAAGATAACACCCCTCTGGACACAGGCTGGCATGATAGAACGATTTATTGCTAATCTCAAGCGGGCCCTCCAAATCGCAAAGCTTACCGGGCAAACGTTCGAACAAGTCCTAAATCAGCTGGTGCAGGACTACTGGAGCACTCCTCATAGCACCACGGGGAAAACGCCTGCTGAGGTCATGTTTGGGAGAAACATTCAGACCCATATCCCGCAGGGCACTCCAGGAGGACCACCCGAGGATCGGGACAGGGACCTGAGGGAACGAGATGGCACCACCAAGGAGCGCATGAAGGAGTATGCAGATCAACGGAGAGGGGCGAGAGAACCTCAGATCGCAGTGGGTGACAACCTCAGACTCACAAACACACTTCAGTCTTTCAGGACGAGCCGTTGTTAGTCATCCAAAAGAAGGGATCCATGATCACGGCCCAGGGTGTGGAAGGGTCCGTCACCCGAAACTCCTCACACTTCAAGGGGATTCCTTCTCTGGGGTCCCGCCGCCTGAGTGGTCGAGTGGTCGCTCCTTTGGACTATGAGCCTGATGATCCATATCTTGGGGACCACGGAGAAACAGAGGACTCGGACATGGAAGGCGCACCTGAGGTGGAGGTTAGTGGAAGCCCGCAAGGGTCTACCAGTGCCCATCCTCAAAGGGCTCAGAACAAGCCCCGACGATGGATTGAGGAAATAGGTTAGAAACCTCATCACCTGCTCACCTGTTGTGAGAGATACGTTATTGTTTAAAAAGGGGGGAGATGTCACGTTGACGGTCCAGTGTGCACAGGGGGCGGGTGTTCAGGGAGGAGAAACACATAAAGATAAAGGGAAGTGACGGCCGGCGGGAGTAGGGGACTAGGGGCAGTTCGTTATGATATTGAATAAAGAGGACGCATGAAGCATCGCTCTGTCTTGGGCCTCTTATTGCTGCGCCACAGGCGTTGCCCGTGCCTCACCCCACGCCATTACAGCATCCAAATGCATATGGTAAAGACAGGACGGATGCATGGTCGGAATCTTCTTCCAAAATAAATCATGTTTCAGAGCAATTCTGGATAGCCACTTAAATTACTGTAAAATCAGGCATAATGAGAAACCAGTTATATAAAAACACAACTGGGGGAAATTATATAAACTACCCGCTAGGGAATGCAATCTCTGAGCTGTTTCCTTTGAGACAAGGTAATTGTTTATTGCTAGATTTTACAGCCATTCTAATTTCCGTCCCTGTCAATTATGAAGTGAGCTGTGTGCCGCTGACATCGCTTTGCACCAATTAGGTAACACCATTCAGTCCCTGTCAGGGAACTGCGTCGGAGACCGGCAGAGCGCTGCTCCTGGCAACGTGCAGAGTGCGCACGAGGGAGCATGCTGCGCCACCCAAAGGAAAAGCTCCAAAGTCACCGAAAAAAACGAAGGACAACATTAAGCCTTTTCAGGAAAAATGCCACAGCGTATCCGCATTCAAACTGAAAGGATTATTTCTGAAGTGTACGAAAAAACAGAATGTGAAGTAACATAGAATGTGCAATTTGAAACGGAATAGGGACAAGGAGAAAACGTTGGTGAATTTCGTTATGCTCTACAAAGAGACTCCGCAGACGCAGTTTTCCATCTCTGCCAC
The DNA here is from genome assembly GCF_040938575.1 of Ambystoma mexicanum. Lineage (NCBI taxonomy): Eukaryota > Metazoa > Chordata > Amphibia > Caudata > Ambystomatidae > Ambystoma > Ambystoma mexicanum. The sequence continues at coordinate 76,103,133 of NC_090924.1, read as the reverse complement.
CATGCAATTAGGTGGAAGATTTCTCGGACAAAGGCTGCGCTACCTATGGCTCTCAGACAACTCTGGTCACCAGTTTCCACACTTGCTCTAGTGCCGGCCGGGAGACAAACTACATACTGGACGTAGGCCCTGTGTTTAAACACACATCCGGGAGAAATGTACTGCTGGATTGAGGAGTGGGCTGTGTTGGGTTAGAAACGCAGGGAAAATAATTGCTGAGAAAACCTCATGCTTGTGTATCACTTGTGCAATTTTTGGTATATGTATATTAGTCCTACATGTTGGATGAGGAATGTTTGTCCTGTCATAACTAAAAGAATTGCAGCACTAGCACTTTTTGCATCTGATGCACTGTAGGAATAGGGGGGGGCGAGAGGGGACGATGCTCCCAGCAAATGTTTACATGTTTTGAAGTGCACCTTAACCTAGTGATAGAGGTAAACAGGGGGGAGGTGTGGGTCTCTGACTAAAGGACACTTGGATCGGAATGAATTGAATTTTGTGCTCCTAATTTGAGAGTAGATGTTTTATGTGATGAATTTGTCAATGTGTTTTTAAATGTATGTTGTGCACGAATGGTTTTAGATTAGGTTTTGACAATAAAATAATAGGTTTCATCATTACCTTGCTTCCTTTGTATGACGTTGCCCTTGGCAATTAGAATTTATTTTTTTAATTCAGCAATTGAATTTATATATGTCAGGAACCTCTTGCTATGTTGTTCTAGTGCCGGGGGACACCACTCGCTCAACCCCTCTGTTGTACTGCGCCCAGATTGTTAGCAGACTTCTCAGTTTTGGCATTCTACTTCTACAGTTTGCCTTAAATGCAGAGACCCCCCCACCACCCCACCAAAAGGCTCCTCGACATCTTTGAGGGGACATCTACGTTGCACGCTAGCGCAGAGTTAAGCGCTAGCTTGTTTAGCCTGCAAAACAAAGGTCACCGAATGCTATCAGGGAGACTCAACCCTATCAGGATTCTCTCCACTTCCACTTGCCTGTTCCTAGCCTACCCCATAATATCCTGCACCTCTTCAAGTCGTTTTCAATATGGTTTTTAGATCTTCTTTCTCATTTTTGCCGTATACATCTTAATCGTTTTAGAATGAATAGGTTTGTATTGAAATTTGCTATTGTTTTGCTCTCCTTGGCGGATTGCTCTTTCTTTAACCAGTTCCACCTCCTCTGGATAGTGGTCCTATACTCTTCGGTATGGTTCGCGCCATCTAAAATTAGATACTTAAAAAAACAATACTATCAGTTTCTTTGCACACAGACTTCCATTTCTTTTAACAGTCACTCGTCAGTTCTGGGAGACCTCTCCGGGACACGCCTGCTCCAGCAGTGCAGAGATGATAGGGGGCCGGATGGAGTGTCTGCACAGACTGGGCAGAGGGACGTTTTTCAAATAGTCCCATTGCAGTGCTAGCCATTAATTGCGAGTATCTGCTGCTGAAGTTGCGTCTTGTATCACAGTTTAAGGCAGTATTTTATATGAATAGTAGACTTTTGCCTGATCCTTTACAATGTGATGCTCCTTTATGTCTTCTAACGCCGAGGGTCTGGTGTGCAGCGATTGCCATGCCGGTCTTGCTTCACAGGTCTTTACCACGAACAAACATAACCGCACAGTATATAGAAAGGAGGGCAGTAGTAGGGGGAGTTCACCGGAAGGGGGAACAAAACGCGAGGCCAGAAAAGGGAGGAGAGAAGACTGAAGGATGGCCCAACCAGCAGACACAGAAAAGCCAGCAACGGTAAGAAGGGGCAATGGGATGGCCCTGTTGAGCTGACGGGAATGCATGTTAGAGGGTTAGGGGGTAACCATTTGAATTAGCAGTTGGGTGGGAGAAGCAGTAGTAAAATGGAGCACAATAGAGAGTGTTGAAGGGGTAGTGCCCTTCCAAAGGTGACAAAGGAGTGAGCAATGTCACAGCAGTGATGCATGTGCAAAGAGCAAGTGCTGCTGCAAAGAAAGCTGTGCAAAGACTAATCGCCACCACTTTGTGCAAATAGATTCCTCCAGATCACCAACTCAACCCATCACTTATGGAGTCCCGCAACGCTCCATCCACTTCCCAGTGATCTTCAATCTTTACATGGAACCGCTCGGAATCCTCCTCCCTCCATATAACACCTACCAAAATGCACATGGCACGCAACTCTACCTCAAGGTATCCTCCTTCGAAGACATCCACAAGCTCAATGTCTGCCTCACACTGTACCAGTCGTGGATGCCCATGGATGTCCAGTTCTTACCTAAAGCTCAACTGCTCCAAGACTGAATCCTACTGTGGACCAACAACACTGAACACCCTGACATCTCGGTTATGAACCTCGGGGGCTTCACACCCCAGCTGGCCCTCTGCGCCAAGCCTCTTGGGCTCCACATCGACAGACACCACATCTTCAAATAGCACATAGCAAAGAAGGCACAACGCCATGGTACCAACTGTGAGGGGTCAATAATGTGAGGCTCACAACTGTGTTTAGTTTTCTCAAGGTTTGACATCTTATTTTAAACAAATGCATAAAATAAACCCTAACTAAACCTACTCTACCGAGTCTAGGATCTAAGGGAAAACCTGCCAGCAGACACAAACTAGCCCTCACTCTAAACAGAACAACAAAACAAAACATAAACAACATAAATAAAAGATTACCAAGCAACCAGTGACTTGAATTACTTCTACTTGTAGATCTTGCTCCCCAAGAATATCCCAAAGTCAGTTTCTTCCGAGGAAAAGAAAAGTCTTAAATCAGTTCTTGAAAGGTTTCAAAGAAACAAAAGCTCACTCAAATAAAATCCGCTGGTAAGTTCCTTCTTCGTTTGATGAAAATATTCCCTTTCCAAGTTCTACAAAGAAAACAACAGTACCAATGGTATTCCTGGTTAGCTTTCTTCCAGGAAAGAATGGATAGAGTTTAGAACAAAAGTACCACTTCTGCTTAATAACAACTCTTCTTCTTGTAACTTCTGCAGTGTCTTGAATACAATTTGTCAGGATGCTTCTTCTTAGGGGTTGTTCTCTCCTTAGCAATTCCCCTCTGCCAACGATACTGTGAGAGCAGGCTCCTTTGCCTCACAGTCTACTACTGCTTCTACTGCATTCAAATAATAATGTTCTGACAAAATTATAGACAAATTTCTTTTCCACAGAAAGTTGCATCACAATTGCACGGGCCCTCATCATATCAAAGCTGGATCATTGTAATGCCCTCTATATGAGTACCAGCAAACAAAACATCAGTAAAATGCAAATACTCCAAAATAACACTTTGAGAACTGCCTTAGGCATCCCGAAAACGCATATCTCCCACGCCAGATGTGCCACCAATTGGCTCGCCATAAAAGATAGAATTAAGTTTAAATCACTAAACCTCACCTTCAAATACCTCACCAACAAGGCTCCTCAAAACCTCGTGGATAGATTCACCAGACACACCTCAGAACGCCCCATCAGAAAGGCGCAAACCAACAGTCTCAGAATCCCGAAATACAAACTAAAAAAAGTAGGGGGGGGCAGTTTCCCAGTCATGGCTGCTCAATTATGGAACTCCATCCTGGACTCCTTAAGAGTCACACCCTACTTTCAGACCTTTAAGTCTGGTGCTAAACTATGGTTGAACCCCCTTGACCACTGAATGGAGACATTCCCATATGATAAGAGTCCACTACAGTGGCAGACTGCTCGTCAAAAAGCATCTTGTCATATTTATAGGCTGTATCTATACACTAGAAACTGTATATAATGTATAAATAATGTAAATTGTTTTTTCTTTGTTTTCCTTATGCCTTTAACCCATGCAACCTATGTAACTTGTACTGCGCCCAGATACCCAGCGGTTTGGAGCGCCATATAAATGAGTAAACAAACAAACACAATTCTACTGCTTCTGCAGTAAATTGAAAATGATAAAGTATTTTAGCAACTTCAACATGACTCTTTGACCTCTACAGGTTGGCATGGCACTCTTCTTTCTTGTATGGTAAGAAGGGGCAGCCTCTCTGCCTTTCCTTTCTGTCTTGCAGCTATCAAAAAATCTGTCTTAGCTGCCATACTGTTTTTCTCTCTTAACTTGAACAGTCTGAGCTCTACAGAATAAATAGTTATTTTAACAAGCACCAAGCTCCCTCCCAGCTTCATATATACCTTTGTGTCTCCAATAGTTACCCCAAAGCTGTATTGCCACTCTTCCAGCCTTGCAAAACCTTGTCACCCTTATATCAGAGGACTGTGGGTATTACAACAGCTTCAACAACTTTCAAAGAATGGTGTTCAGTTCTTAATTGGGCTGGTTTCACCAGGAAAGGGTTTTGTCTACTGGCTTGGGTAATGTGTGTTCTTCTCGTGACTTCAACAACTTCTTACAACTGCTAAATAATTGTTCAAGATGAAATAGGAAGTAGGTTTCTATGTAGAAACTAATTTAGGTACACGCAATTTTGTTTTGATGACAAACTTCCACTTAAAGGTTTGTGTTCCCTCTTTTTCGGGCAGCATTTTGCTTTAATAGAATATGGAAAACACAGTTTTATATGCGCAACCTCTCTTTGATGTGAGATAGGCTTGTAACATTGTGGGAAAGTCAGCTTCTACTTCCTAAAGAGAAATTACCTACCGGAATGTTCTTTCTATGGATTCTTGTACCACAGATTCCTCATCATATAGATATCCTTATCCAGCTCTGCTGCTTCGGAAAACCTTCGACTGTCAGCTACGGACATGACGTTAGCGTTGTATATATACCAAGTAACTACGTCCCATACCTCAGCTTTGCCCCTTGTTTCCCCAAGCTCGATCGCTGCATAGGAAAACAGAGAGAAAAAGCAGGCTAACAGCTCATAAGAGGTGAACAACAAAAATAAACTTTGAAAAAGGGAAGAAACCTTGTGGAAGGTACCACAATATGTATAATCAGAAATAATGTTTTGTTGTTGATTTGGTTACAGAGAGAAAACATGCAGCATGAAAGGCAGAAAAAGGGCATCACAGGACCATAACCCGATGTCAATCCACTAAAAACAAAGTGGTCACCAACCGTCTAGCTTTCTGAGCGGGGATGGATGGTTGGGGAGATGAGGAATCTACGGGAAAAGAATCCATAGAAAGAACATTACGGTAAGTAATTTCTCCTTCAATGGATTGGCTTTCTCCCGCAGATTCCTCATCTGATAGAATCCCCAAGAAGAGACGCAAATGGAGGCGGGTATAAAGTTATAAGAATAGATTCTGGAGCACCGCCCTGCCAAAACGTGCATCAGATCCCGTGCAACGTCTAGACTATAGTGTACACTGAATGTGTGTAGTGAGGACCATGTTCTCGCACAACAAATATCCCTAACCGGGACTCCCCTCTGTAAGGCAGTCAATGCAGAGACCCCTCTAGTCGAGTGTGCCCTGATGCTGGGGGGCAGCCCCCTGCCTACAGATTGATAGCACTCCGCAATGCATAAAATGATCCACCGGGATAGTTTTTTTTTGTTACTGCCAGACCTTTATGGGTTAGAGAATTGGCCACGAAAAGTTGATTCGATTTCTGAAATTCAGACGTCCTTGCGACATAGAAACTCTGGGCCCTTTTGGGATCCAGCCGATGGAAACACTCCTCCCCTTTAGAAGGGTGCAGAGGTGGATAAAAGACTGGCAGGTCTATGGCCTGTGACAAATGAAACTCAGATACCACAGTCTGCACAAATCGCAGCCTTACTTTAAGCAAGTCCTATTCTTCAAAGAATTGCAAAAAGGGCGGTTTACAGCAAAGGGCCTGTAATTCACGAACCCACCTGGCGGATGTTATGGCAAGTAAGAAAGCTATCTTCAAAGAGAGCAGCTGCAAAGAACAGATATGCATGAGTTAAAACCAGATTAAGATCCCAATCTGGGAAAACAAAGGGAGTTGGTGGAAACGTAGTCACAAGTCCCTTCAAGAATTGAGCCATATCCGAGATCGTAAGACATGAACCTTGATTTGGTGACCTCTTAAACATAGACAAGACAGCCAAATATCCTTTGACTGTGGTGATCTGAAGGCCTGCTGAGGCCAGTGACAGAAGGAACTCCATCACTGCAGTGGTGGCACAAGAGATGGGGTCAATCTCGCGTTCCCTGCACCATGCCTAAAATCTTCTCCACCTGCACGCGCACAGAGATCTTGTGGAGGGTCTGTGTGCAGCTAGCAATACCTCAAGTACCTCCTCGGAGAGGTGCCAGTCATCATATCTCATCCTCTCAAGAGCCATGCATGTAGGTTGAGGGACACCAGGTTCAGGTGAAGCACCCGACCTTCCGACTGGGTTAGGAGATCCGGGCGCTGAGGGAACCGGAGAGGTGGGCAGATGGGCAGATACAGAAGGTCCGAGTACCACGTTTTCCTCTCCCAGACCGGGGCGATCTGGATCATGTATGCTCGAAACCTCTTGAGCCCTGGGAGAACCCAAGGAATTACGAGAATCGGAGGCAAGGCGAAGTGGAGAGGGAAGGTCCCCAATCCACCAGAAACACGCCCAGTAGCATGCTGTTAGCTGGGAATTCCATCGGGCAAAACTGTGTGCACATCCGGGTGCACTTTGTGGCAACAGGTCCACTGATGGGGTACCCCAGCGAGAGAGACCTCCTCAAGGACTTCTTGGCACACTTCCCACTCATGTGAGACCATGCTCTGCCTGCTTAGAGCATCCGCCAAACTGTTCTCTGTCCCTGCCAGATGAACTGACGAAAACGAAATCCGGTTCTCCAATAGCCAGAACCACAGCTGCATCGCCCCTCTGCAGAGTGGCAGGGAGCGCACGCCAATCTGCTTTTTCAGGTAGTGCATGGCCACCATTTTGTCCATCAGGATTGCTTCCCCTCCAGAGATGGAGCGAACGCTCTCAGGGCTAGACTGATGGTTCGCAACTCCAGCCTGTTAATGTGCCACTTGGCTTCCATTGCTTACCAAAGGCTGTTCACCTGCAAGTCCTGGCAGTGAGCGCCCCAACACTTTAGAGACGCTTCTGTGACCACTCAGGCCTGAGCTCACAGAGGCCAGAACGGTTCCCCCGCCATGAGATTGCTGATGTCAGCCCACCAACCAAGGTTGTCGGCCACTGGCATGGATACCATGAGGGAATACGAAAGGGTTCTGAGGAACTGGGACCACTGGCCTCATAGGAGCCATTGAAGAGATATAATGCGCAGCCTGGCCTCTGGCAGTAGAAAGATGCATGAGGCTATGAGGCCTCAAAGGCGGAGGAAAGTAGCAGCGTGGTTCTGGAACTGGTTCACCAACTGTGCAATGCTGTTGACTCTCTCCTCAGGTGGAAAGGCCTTCCCCACCACAGTGTCTAGGACTGCTCCGATAAACTGGAGCCTCTGGACTGGCATCACCTGGGACTTCTTCAAGTTCAGGGAGAAGCCCAGCCTGTGGAGTAGTGAGCAGGTGTCCTCTAGGTGAGGAAAAACCTGTTCTGCCGACTTCCCCCGGATGACCCAGTCGTCCAAGTATGGGAATAAATGGACTCCGGATCTCCTGAGGTGAGCTGCGATTACTACCATGAGCTTGGTGAAGACCCTTGGACCGGAGGTTAACCCAAATGGAAGCACCTTGAACTGATAGTGCTTGACCCCTATGAAGAACCTCAGGAACTTCCTGTGCTTTTGATTTATCGGCACAGATCTGAGTTCTGCAGATCTATAGACACCAGCCAGTCCTACAATTCGAGAGCGCAAAGAATTTCTCTCAACGTCACCATCTTGAACTTGTCTTTCCTCAGGAACTTGTTCCAAGGCCCTGAGGTCCAAAATGTGTCTGGTACTTCCTCTCTTCTTGGGCACTAGGAAATACTGGCAATACCAGCCTGATCCTCTTGGCTCGAGCAGTACCTTTTCCACGGCACCCTTCAACAACAGGGCTCTCAGTTCTTCCTGGAGCTCCTTTCCTGGTTGGCTTGAAGGTGGTAGGGATATGTCCGTAGGTTTCCTGAAGAAGGGCAGATACTGCTGGTTGTTGGCCTCTGGAAGCCCCCATGCCCCTTCTGCGGCACGAGAAATCCTTCTGCCCTTTGCTGGATGGGGGAGCTGCGCCTTCCTGCTGTAAGGCACATAGCGCCTGTAGCACCTGCCACTAGAGGCAAAGCTGAAGGCAGGTTTGGCCAGCTGCGCAGCTTTGCCCAGTGATTTAGCAGCGATCTTTGACTCCTTAAATGTTTCCAGGGAGTCATCGGCCTTCTGGCCGAAAAAGAATTCATCCTCAAAGGGCATGTCCAGCAGTTTGGTTTGGACACTAGGCGAAAAGCCTGAAGAACTTAAATAGGCCTGCCTCCTCAAAGTAATAGCTGATGCCATTGAACGGCCCACGTAGTCGGCCACCTCCAAGCCCATTTGCAGCGACTGCCTGGCCACCTCGTTCCCATCCTCCACCAGGTGTATGAAGCCGTCTTGCATTTCCCCCTCTGGGATATAGTGTGCAGCATGTTCCACTGCCTTTCACAGGCTGAAAGAGTACTTTGCTAAACCACTGGCGACGTTAGCAGCCTTCAGAGCCATGCTGCCTGAGGAGAAAACCTTTTTGGCCATGGCGTCAATTTTCTTTCCTTCTCTGTCTGGAGGCAGATTGGAGGTTGAAGATGCTGGTCTGGAGGAAACTGTGGCAGCCTGCACAACAAGACCTTCCGGGGAAGGGTGAGAAGACAAAAATGGCAGGTCTCCTCTTGCCGGCCTGTACTTTCCGGTCATGGGGGAGCTGAGAGAGGGAATGGAGCAGGGATGCTGCAAAAGGGAGCTACTGGATCGGCAATTGCCAGGGCTTGTCCTTCAGCACCGATAGAGTAACTGTCAGCGTTGACCGGGCCTGTGGCACTGAGATGGTGACGGGGACGCTTTGACCTTGAGAAGCGAGAAGGCCCCAGCATCGAAGGTTTCTACGTCTTTTTCGACATCGACTTTCCCCGATGCTGATGGCGTTGACACTGGGGTTGCGTGGGGTTGCTTGTATCGAGTGCCACTGATGCCTCCGAGGCCTGGTGCTCAGTCGGGGATACCCACACCTGCCGCGGCATGCTTTTGAAACATTTACAACATTTGGACCTTAAAATCTTCCCACTCTTGCCGAGTGGCCGGCCCAGCCGATGGCTTACCTCTGTCAGTCAACGATTCGGAATCTTGACAGTGGTGGTGGCGTTTCTTTGACCAAGGATTGGCCATCACCCCACTAATGTGCAAGACTTCACTAAAAAACAACAGAACTAGGCTTTTTCTAATTGAATTGAAAAAAGTAAAACTCTGGAAACAACATACTTGAGATGTGTACTTCCCCTTTTCTGTTGTCTCTTGACCGCAATGTTTAGTACACAGCTACTTAATGGCGCCCACAGAACACAATGTACTTAATTTTCTGTTTGTATTTTCTGTTATGGGACAATTGTATTATATCTTGATGCCAGAAACACTGACTGCACTAGAGACTACCTTAGCTCTGTCAGCAGACCACAGTACTAGCACATTTGTGTATATACATGCTTTTTATAACAACATTTTTGGTTCAAATATTAAGAACCTACCATTTTTGCAGAGAGGTTCATGTAAAGGGAATATCCTTCTAACTAAATAGAAATGTTGGTCATACTCCTGAACACAGAATCTATGCTTTGCTTTGAATGAGGACAATCCTAGTGTTCAACATTGTCTATTTTTGTTTGATCCATACACCATGGCAATAGGTTGCACAATGAGTTTGTCTTGCCTGAAGATATTTATGTGATTTTCTTTTAACTACATGTAAATAAACACATGTCCCCTGATTGAAAAGGGTGCACAACAATGGACATGATTTGATCTGTTTTCTGTTTCTTAGAAAAATGCGAGTCCATGTTCAAGCTCTTGCAAGTTTGGAATAGGGTGACTACTTTGAAACACCACCCAAGTTCCCTTTAAATATAACATTCTATCATTTGAGAATTGTCCAAATTTGAACGGTGGTAACCACCCCCCTTGTTATACAGTTTCTTTCTTGTGGGACAACAACAAGGAAGAGTGGCTCCTAATGAGACCTCTTCTTCATCTTTCACAGATGTTTCTCTTTCTTCTTTTTCGGGGGTATGCTCCTCGGTCTCGGCCTCAGAGGACCGGATGGTCGTCCCTGGCAGAAATTTTGAAGGCAGTCGGAGAAACGCGAGTTCAGCAGCCCGCTCATGCACCGACACAATCCATTCGAAATAGAATTCTGACAAAAATAAGTCAAAACAGAGTCAAAGACTCAATCACAGTGTTCCTAAAGCAGCGTGTCGAGCATGTGGAAAAAAGTGACTGAGGTATGGGTCATAGTGACGTTGTATATATACGACGGTCAACGTCACGTCCGGAGCCGACGATCATGCACTGAGCAAGATGGACTGACAATCGACGGCCTAGTCGAGGTCCTTTACGCCCACTGCAAAGTTTTTCCGAAGCAGCAGAGCTGGATGAGGATATCTATCAGATGAGGAATCTGTGGGAGAAATGCAATCCACTGAAAGGTTTATCGGTAACACGTGACCGTTCGGCAACAATTCCAATCTAACAATGGGAAAAAGAAAGGCTTTCTCTTTATGCAGGAATTTTAACTTATGTGAAATAAGCATGTGATACAATTCCCTTGTTAAAGTGACTTCCCATGACTTCAAACAACTTTTACTCACTTTTACTTACACGCGAGCATCAATTAAGCTAGTTACAGTTATCAGCAAGGTTTTCCTGATTTGAGTACAGAGCTTAATTCACAGGTTCCACAATCATAGCAGTTGAAGGCTGCTTCTACTTCCCTGACTTTTTTTTTTCTGCTTCTACTGCTACAGGCACTCTTGGGGCCAGCACCTCTCGGCAGCATGGGTGTCTCAGATCCGTCTTCGATAATGGAGAATCTTCCTTTCACCAGCTTCCCTCAGCTTGTTTCTGCACATGGGTCTCGGGTGCATGCACAACTTCAAGTCTACATTCACAGCAATTAGGCGCACATGGAAAGACTGCCAGTTCCTACCAGTCTCTTCCAATGCAGCCACAGCCAAATAGGGTTGGTGGGCACAGGAACAACTCAGAGCCTGCAGGTGAAATCTGCTCTTCCTTTGCTCTGGCGTCCCTTCTGTGGTCACACTTCCTAGTGAACTGCCAGTCTCATGCTCTGCTTCTTCTGCCAACCTTCCAGCTCCTGCTCCAGCTTCTCCCTACTACTCCTTCCTGCTGCAGCCTTTTATTCCCCTCAGGTGGGTTAATTGGCTTCAGGTACAGGCCATTAGAGCTAATTGCCTGACCCTGCCAAAAGCCTGCCTGTCCTTGGCTCCTACATGCCTCTCCAGCCCTCTTCTTGATCACAGTCCCTGAGGGACTCTGGGACAGGTAGCCCATTTTAGACAAACTCTGTTTTCTCACTTCTTTTAAAGTTTTAAGGATGATTTTTCTTCCTGTGATGTTATTGGCCAAGGGATTATAGGGTTTTACCTTTTTAGCAACAGATGAGACAGGCAAAGTAATATGTCCGTCAATCCTTTTGGTATACCTTTGGCATTGGAGAGGATATGGGCTTTTAGGAGTACAAAAGACCTATTCTTTGGGTACAACCCTGTGTTGAATCACGTCTTTATACTTTACCCTCCCATCCTTAGTAGGAGGTTGAGATATATTAAAATGGCAATAAGCCAATTCCTTCTCTAAGTCAGAGAAAAGAGTATTTTTTTCCAAGGAGAAATACTGTGTCTCACCTTGTGAAATCTCCCCACCACCCTTGGCCTTGCCTCAACCCAGGTGATCCTGCTGCAGTACACCACCCCCGGGATTGGGATCAGGAAGAGTCTGCCCTCTCCTGGCCACTGGGGAGGAGACTTTAGGCAGGGTTTTAGTGGGCGATCTGCAGGATTCTCCACACAACTTTCTCTGCTGCAAAAAAATCAAGTCCCCCATCCTAAAAAAGAAAAGAAAATTAAGATCTGTTGTCCAACCATTGGTCCTCTCCAGCCTGGATGGTGGTAAAACCCTTTTGTAAAGCCTTTGGGCGACTACCCTGCCACCCCTGAGATGTGTCCTGCATTGTGCAGCATGACTTATCAAAGGACTCAGCAAATGCGATCACATCAGCCTGACCCTCATCGAACAGCACTGACTCTATCTGTAAGCCCATATAATCTTCAAATCCTCCTGCATTGTCTACATGGCTGTCACACTGAAGACCTCCAGCTACCTCACTGAGAAACTCTGCATCTCTGGAGGCCTACTATCCACCAGAAGTAAGAACACGTGCAGACTTGAACTCCGCCAGTGCAGGAAGGAAATATCCAGAAAACAAGCCTTCTCTGTCTATGCCCCAAAACTCTGGAACCTCCTCTCAGTCAACATCCGACTCGCCTCGTCACTTCTTCAGCTCAGGAAGGAGCTCAAGACCCTCCTGTTCAAGCAATGGCATACCTAGATCTACACATCCTCCACTCCACACCCTACCTGAGACTGGGTGATCTGGTCCCTACTGTTTCCTCACCAGGTTGCTTGTAGATCCCCTGCAGCCAAACTCCCCTCAACTGTTCGCTCCCTGCTCCCTTGTTTCTCTGCTTCCCTCACCACACTGCTTCCCTTCCCCCTATGATGGTAAAGCACCCCACTGCTTTCCAAAGCTAGGTCCACACTCAATAAATACCCTAATAATAATAAATAACAATAATAATAATAATAATAATAATAATAATAATGCATTGGAAGCATGCATGTTGTGTCATGTTATTCTCACCAACACATGCCATTTGACAGTGTAGATGATCCCAACAAACAAATCCAAAAGATCGGAATCAGTCGAGTCATTCAGCATTACTATTGTCATAAAATTGACTGTGGAACAGTAACAACACTTCGTCCAGACGGACAACAGCATGGCAAAAAAAACGTGCCTGTCAACAACAGAATGGAACTCCAGTGTTTCAGTCTAGCATTAAACTCCAATAACCATAGTATTTAATCTCACATTGCTTCTCCTTTCGCCAACAAACAGACTCATCTCTCCATCTCTTATCACCTTACACTACACAAACCACCTTCACAGCAGCTTCATGCCTATCAATAGCACATTAACCTTGACCGAGCAATGTAAGAGCACACATCTCTAGCTTCACCAAACAAACAGCCACCCTCCTAGTGACCGAGTCTTGCTATAACCATGCAGGCACTGAGGTTTTTCTGGCCTGCACTCACCAAGAACTCAGGTTTCACATATGCTTCCCCTTGTATCCTACTAACACCCCAATACCCCAATACCCAGTGGTGTAATACAAAATTTGGGGTCACCCTGCAAACTATCCTGAGGCCCCCAAATCCAAAGCTAAGCAAAGCACGGGCTGCGCCACATTCCGAGTCTGTCTGGCAAACAAGGCATGTGCAATACCAATGAGGGTCATGTGCTGCAGGGGCACATGTACACTACATTAGGTGGAATATGTAAATGGCTCAAAGATTAAATCTTTCACCTAGCGTAAAACCTTTTAATTGGAGGGGCATCAATATTTTCCCCAAATATGCGAGGGCGACTGAGTGCTGAGAGGGAGCCTGAACCAACGAAAGAGGGTTCGGAAGGGTTAGTCGAAAGAATGTTTTTTTTGAGTAATGGTTTAAAAAGGTATATTTTAGAGTACAATTTCTGTGAAAAATTGTGTAAGAAACCAGACAGTTTGAAATCGGTTTTGTATGGTAACTCATGAAAAAATACAATAGATTCAGTGCACAGGAGCATTTTCCTATGCATTTCCATTATGCCTTTCTCCACAATAAATGCCAGTATAAAAAAACATTATGACGCTGGCTGCGACCACCCATTTCCATGCTGGGGACACCAATATATGCCAGTATTCCATATAAGAACATACTCATATTTACTTTGCACAGAACGCCAGTAATCATACTGTAAGAAAAAATATCCAAGTTGGCTCTGCCTATATAAGCCAGTATCCCACATAAGAACATACTCCTGTTGGCTCTGCCATTAAAAATACCATACCACAATAAGAAAACATCCCCAAATTGGCTCCACCAATATAGGCCAGTCTACACATTTAATAACAATTATCATGCTTGCTTGATCATAGATGCCCAGTAAAAAATGGCATGCCATAATAAGAAATAACGAGGACTAGCTGAACACTATCACCCACAAACACCTATTTCCTCTGTAACACATTGCCTTTTTAACATAATGATTCACCTACACTGCTCCTTCCCCCACCCCGAGAATAGTAGCTCCCCCAGGTGAAATATTTTGTGCTCCCTTTCAGTGCACTTATCCATCCACACAGGAGTACTTGAGAATACCCTTTTAGTTTATCAGATAAAATCAGCACTCCTTGAAAAACTGATCCATTTGAAAGCATACATATATATTTGGATTCGCCCAAATGCACATCCAGAAGATTGATGGCATTAGGGCCTATTGCACGCCTTCTCAAAGCCACATAAATATCTCAATAAATAAAGAAATATCAATAGCAGAAGGGGTGCTGGGCAAAGATCAGCGTGGGTTGAAACGGAGAAGCTAGGCACACCTACAAGGTAAGTGACAGCAGGGTTGTGGGAATAGGGTAAAGGGAACGGACTGCAAAGAGGATTCAAGGAGGTTTTGTGGAAAAGGGGGATAAACCGGGATAACGGGAGATTAAAGTGATCTGGAGATGGTAGAGGAGTTTTCTGTTATCAAATAGTAAATCCACAGCAATCGGCAAAGCATTAAAAAACCAAGTGAAATAAGTGTGACATTTTTACCACACTTAGAGCATCGAACCACGAAGCAAATTGCCACAATGTCCTTGCAGGAAAAATCCTTCATGATAACTAAACACAAGGATCCCCTGGGGAGGTAGGCCAAACAACGTTAAACCAAGATGGGAAGAAATATGTATGCGAGAGTAAAAAGCCTACAAGAACACATACATGTCATATATGCTGCTGTAACCAAATACCAGGTGTTAATAACGCAGGGTTAAAAAAACTGGTGTTGGGGGGCGTGGCCAAGTTGGCGGAGCGGGCAGACGTCTCCCTCAAGACCGCTCCAACCACCAACCCGGACAGATGCAAGAAAGATGAACATGAGCCTTAGGAATGAGCACAACAAAGTGGCGGAATAGCCCCTGGTGATGGTGGGGTCCTTCCGGTGCTGGTGCGGGCACGAGTTGCCTTTCGGCCAAAGAGCATCCCGGCTGCGGGTCCCCTAGCCCCCTGAAAAGGGCTTCTGATGCCAGGGAAGTTCTCGTTGGGGCCTTTATCGATCTGGATTGTGAAGGTTGGTGGAGGCAGAGCGGGAGACCTGGTGGCCCGAGATCGAGTCAGGGGGCGTGTGCCCGCTATACCTGGAGGCATGCTGGCAGATGGATGTGAGTGAGCGGGTGTGCCCCTGCCTCCGACGCGTTTCTCACCACTAAGAAACGGCGTCAGAACATGGGGTGAGCACCCGCGGCCCTGTTGGTGGCAGTCAGGCTCCCAGTGGCCTGGGGAACTCCGAGAGGGACGCTGGAGCTGGTGGAGTGGGGGTGGCGACCGGCATGGCATTGAGCCTCCTCTGTTGCTGGAAACAATTCTTGCTGCAGGTGCCCAGGCTGGGGACATGGACTGGCAAGCTGGGCAGTCTGCTGGAGGGATGGACATCTGCACTGCTGGCACCTGGATGAATGGGCCAAAGTCACTCTGCTTGGGGAGGCTAGGACGGTGGCCACTCTGACAGCCCAGTGAAGAGAGGAAAGTCTGTATCACGGACTCCCCTATTAATGACACCTGGAGGATTGGAATATAGGGGCTCCCCTCCCCGGCACCTGGATGACTGGGTCATGAGTGCTTGGCAGAACACTGGGGAGGCTGGGACAGTCCCCGTTTTGACAGCCTACTGGAAGGTGGAGGGGCTGCAAAGGGGACACCCCCACTAGTAACAACAGGAGGATTTGGAATATAGGCACTCGGCATACGCAGCACTGAGACCCCCTGCCAAGGAGACTGTGAGATGGTGGCTATTGGGGAGCAGCGTTTGATTTGATTGAGCATTTATTGCTGTTTGAGAGACTGGCTACTATTGCTAATTGTTCCAAACCTGTACTTTCTTGGTTTGACTCTTTCCTAGGACCCAGAACTGCTTGTGTTTCCTCCGGTAATTTTCACTCGTTGCCTGAAACCCTTACTTGTGGTGTCCCACAGGGAGCCTGTGTCTCCCGCACACTTTTCAACTTGTACACTCACCCACTCTTCGATCTTCTTCATGGTATCGGCGTAAGTTACACCAATTATGCAGATGATACTCAGGTGTTTTTTACACTGACTGGTGACTATGATAAGGACCAACGAACAATCACCAGCAGGTATGACTTTTGAAAAATGTATGAATGCTAACTCATTGGCCCTTAATGGGAACAAGACTGAAGTCATGGTTATAGGATCCAGTCATCGACTAGTCAAACTTGACTAGAGATACTCCCATTTTAAAATTGCTGACTGTCTTATTAAAGTCATTCCTTGGGTTAAATCCCTGGGTGTCTATCTAGACATTAACCCTAATATAAAGAAACTTGTGGGACAGGTCAAGGCTTCTTGTGCCTACACTACTAGGCTAATTAGGCAAATTAAGCCGTACTTGTCCGAACCTAACACAGCTTCTCTTGCCACTGCCCTTGTGAATTCCAGACTTGACTACTGCAATAGCCTCTGTAACGCTCACCTGGTATCCACGGGGATGTCACTCAGCCTGTTCTGACCTTTTACGACCTCAAACCCTTCCCTGGAGTCTACTCGACTGGAGATTGGGCCTGAAACACAGGATTGGTAGAGTTTAACTCCCTGTTGTCTCTGTGTGCTTGAACCCCTTCTTCCCAGGGGTCCAACCCTTCCCTTTGATCCACAACTCACCTTGTTTTCTTGGAAAGTGAGCTCTCCGTCCTGCTTTCAGCACAGGGGCGTGTTGATTGATGCAGGCTCGTTGCTGCCTAGTTACTTCACTGGCAAGAGTCTGACAGGTAAGTATAATGAGTCTTTTGAACAGTTCTCTAACTTCGTTCCTTTCCTTCCGTAGATGATAGCCGGCGTCCGGGGATGGCGATGTGCTGCTGAGATGAGTAGCGCTGAAGGTGAGTGAGAGCGCGATGCATGATGCGACCCTTTCGTATTTGTATTGAACCGAGTTATTTTTCTGTGTCTTTTTAGGTGCCGCGACGTTTTCAGCGTGGATGCCGGTTATGAGGAAGAAATGTGGTGAGTAAGCGCGGTATGCAGCGCCTCTAGATGTTTCCACGCTAACCTGGAGTGTCTTTTCCCTCTTGCAGATGGATGACAAGTTCCAGAGACAGAGTTTCCCCAGAGCGGCTGGGATTTAGGTAAGCGTTTGAAGCTCGTACAGTCTGTAAAAATAAGCGAAGATTTGCTGAATGCTTACTAATACCTTTTTTCTGTTCTTTTCCCTTTTCCTTAGGAGGCGGCGTGCCGGGATGGGAATGATACCGCTGAAGATGCCCGCAGAACAGAAGAAGCGATGAATGATGGGCAGAAGCGCCGCAAGGTAAGGCTGCTCCTAACGGTGTTCTTGTTCTTGCAGGAGCTGAGCGCAGAAGAAAGATGCAGGCCTACTGGAGACCGATCCAAACACAGTGAGTGTCACGCTGCAGGTGCAGAAAACACAAAGCATGTTTCTCAGCCTGGGCGTTGCTTAAATAGTCTCTGGGTATCTCAGGTGTCTCTAGGCTGAACCACACCTAAAAGACTAGACTGCACATGCAGTTCTGGGAACCGAAATATGTGGGTGCATCCATCTTGTCCCCATCAATGCACTACAAGTCCAATCCCCAATGTTATCCTATGGGAGTGAGTGAGTCTGGTGCCACAAGCGCCAAGTCTGACTCCAAGTGGGTCTTTGGAGGGATGGAGAGGCCCTTGAGGGCCATGTAGGTGATTGTGGCCTGGCTCCAGCCTGACATCTTGGAGGGCTGGGGACATGAGGGGCAGGAATCATGACAGCCTCCCAGCTAATACCTGTAAATCTAATATTGCAGTTTTGCAAGTAGCTCAAAATAACGATGTGAGGGTCGTTTGCGGTCTCACAAGAAGAGGCCATGTTACCAATGCTCATAGATCTCTGAATTGGCTCCCTGTTAAACAATGTATCAATTACAAGTTGTTAACTTTGAGGCGCAAATGTCTGGCAGCAAACGCTCCTGGCTACTTGATTAAAATGATTCTGTATGTTCCCTCCAGCTGATGCCTTCGTTCCAACTGCTCTAGTAAACTGTTTCAGCCACGCTATAATCTGGAGAGTTTTGGAGGCACGACTTTCAACGTTGTTGCATCTAGCAAATACCAGAGAAAGAGCAACGTGGCTTTAGCCAAACACCGAGCACTTTTAAAGCATTAACAACTGATAGATCTCCTACATCTTATTCTTTTTTAGACCGGCTAAGGTCCGACGAGACAAAAAAAAGAAATCTCACCAAGAAGATACCTCCTCAGCCCAAGAAGACTTAGTAGTAAACATTTCCAAATATAAGCTAAGTAAATTTGAGCAACAGACGCTTCAGAAGGGACTTTCATTCGTACCACATTACTCCAGTACGGTATTGAAAGAGAAGATCAATTTCTTTAAATGAATGCAGAAGATGAAACTCAAAGTCTTCTTCGACTCAATTCAGGTACCAGAAAGTGAGAATCACCCTGAATTCCTTGAGATGAAATCTAAGAGTATGTTTGTTCCTCCAGTTCAGAACTGTATCTTAGAGTCTTTCCAAAAATCAGTCCTGAGTGACTTCAAAAGAATCAACTTCAAAAGGAAACAACGTACCAATCTGACCGCAAGAGAAAAACAGGTACTTGACAAACTTTGGCAAAACCCAGATATCATCATCAAACCGGCAGATAAAGGTGGGCGCTGGTGATATTAGATACAGTGAAGTACAAAGCGGAGGTTGAAAGACAATTAGCTGATACAGAAACTTATATGGAAGTTTCCACAGATCCAACAGAACAAGTGAGAGGGATAATAAAACAAGTCTTAGACAAGGAAGAAACAGAAGAAATTATTTCTTACAAGACTAAAGCATTTTTAACCAACTCACATCCAATTATGCCTGTAATATACATGTTACCGAAAATTCATAAAGATCTACAGAATCCACTAGGACGTCCAATAATAGCTGCAAGTAACAACCTTTTGGAAGCCCTTGCACAATATATTGACAAAATTATCCAACCTCTAGCCCAACAGGCCACCTCCTACATTAAAGACACCAACCACTTCCTGTCGAGATTGACAACAATTCTGTTTGATCCAACAACGGACATTATGTTCACTATGGACGTCACCAGCCTTTATACGAATATTACCCATCAGGGAGGACTTGAAGCAATAGAATGGGCACTCCTAAATTCAACAGCTAACATCAAGAGTGACAGACTGTTCATCATACAACTAATTACAATAGTCCTGAATAATAACTTCTTCATGTTTGAAGATAAACATTACATCCAAATTTCATGAACCTCAATGGGGGCCGCTATGGCCCCCAGCTATGTGAACATTTTCATAACATACTTGGAAGAGACGAATGTACTTAACAATCTGTTGTTGAACGACAAATTGAAATTCTTCGCCAGATATATAGACAATCTGTTTGGAATCTAGGGTGGAACAGAAGAAGAACTCGAATACTTCTTTATTTTCATGAACACCTTGTCACAGAGGATCAAATTCACTCACAAAACGAGCAGAACGTCACTTGAATTCTCGATGTGATGGTATATGTACATCACGATAAACTATCCACAACCGTATTTACGAAACAGACACATAGGAACAGTCTCCTTCTGGCTTCTAGCTTTCATCCGCAAACCACAATTGAAAGATTCCCCCTAATGTCCACTACTAAGATACAGAAGAATTGTATCTGAAGATGAATTTGATAAGAAGGCAAATGAACTTACCAAAACATTGCTTTCAAGAGGTTATGACCCAATAAAATTACAAGACACAGAAAAAGTGAAGAACATCACCAGACAACAAGGTCTACATCCCAGTACCAAGAAGGATACCACCAACATATTGTATGTCAGTACTTACTCACAACAAAGTAGACAGATCAAAAAAATAGTCAAAAGCAATTGGGAGAAACTATCCCTAGATCCGAAATTGGAAAATCTTTTCCCAACACCGCCACTTTTTGCTTACAACAAAAGTAAGTCGATTCGAGACTGTCTGATTAAATCAGATTTCAATACCAAGAAGAGACAGAGCAACACATTTAAGGGAACCCTTCCATGCAACAATTGCAATTGTTGTCACAATGTGATGCAAGGCAATTATATCCATCACCCACAAAAAGGCAATGCGATCTTATTGAATCATACCTCTAACTGCAATACACAAAGTGTTATTTATGGCATCAAATGTCCCTCTGGGCTCTATTATGTGGGCCTCACAGGAAGGAAAGTGAAACAACGATGGTGCGAACATAAATCCAACATGAGGTTGAAACTTACTAAATCTCCTGTAACACAACACTTCAGCGAACAGAAGCACACAATTGCCCAAATTCATTTGTGATTTTGGAACATGTTCAATTACCAAGAAGCGGAGGTAATTTACAAAGACTGCTTCAACAAAGACAAAAGGTTTTGGATCGACAAATTGGACTCAATGTCCCCACGTGGAATGAATCTGGAATGGGATTTGTATTGTTATTTGTGACATAAGGCTGTTTATGTATAAGCTACCACTTGTTACAACTTTTAATTGAGACAAGTGTATGCCTCCTTTGTACCATTAGATTTACCTTATTTACTTGACACACCTACTATAGTTCATCCATTATAAGAATTCCATATGGTCTTGAGTGAAGCCTTATTACATAATTGTGATGGAACGCTACATGGGTTCACATAGAACACTTCGCCAACGTTGCAAAACGAGAACAATATACTTGAATGACTGAAATGAAAGGTATTTTCAACTCAAGTATTTCTCTAACCACCGTAGCATTGCCGGATTTATATTACATCGATCTAACTTAGACCGCAGATTTACCTTAGAGAGTAATTACAGAAATTTTTCGGCCATTTTTCCACCTAAGATGGCGGATCTTGGAGTTCTTCCTGCAACAGAGAGACTCTCTAGTCTATATGACACACACAATGTGCTGAGCGTTGCGCAGCAACGGCAGGCGAAACAGGAAACTTTCTGCAATCTTTGAGAGAGACGAGAGGACACACTAACGCTCGTTCATGCAGGTAAAACTCGGTTTTACAGAGTAGACGTAGAGCTAATAGATACAATACTGCCCGATAGACTTAGAACTGATCGGAGTAAATGTTTAACTAATACAGAGATTTTTTCTCCTTTCGTTTAACAGCTGACGAACACCAGACGAGGCTAGCTGCCTGCTTACCATATTACACACGGTTTCAGGCTACTGCGCACGTGAATTCAAAAACGCAGTTCCCGGCCATCCATAACCTCTCTCTTTTGAGCCTGACGAGAACCAACTGAAGTCACAGATCCTTTTCTGTAAACGGAGAAACTTTACGGAACTAAGCTTAAGGTACCGGCGCTTCGCCAAATTGTTCTACAGTTTTTTCGTGTGCTTGCATAGATTAACCCCGAGTTACATCTAAGATTTCATTGTCTTTACCATAACCGCCATTATATTTTTCAAGATGATGTGTAGGAACAGTGGAGACGCTCTACGAGTTCTTGGATTTTAAAATAATATGCATGCAACCCCAATAGGTGAGTCATGAGTTAATGAGTTATGTTACTAAGAACTACTGACTTTGTATAAAGCCTGCGATCTTTGAAC
Source organism: Ambystoma mexicanum (assembly GCF_040938575.1). Classification (NCBI taxonomy): domain Eukaryota; kingdom Metazoa; phylum Chordata; class Amphibia; order Caudata; family Ambystomatidae; genus Ambystoma; species Ambystoma mexicanum. Next base: position 76,081,335 of record NC_090924.1, on the reverse strand, counting down.
AGGACCCAGCGCTTTTTATGAGCCACTGGTCCTGTGATAGATTGCTTTCTACCAATAGGCAAAACGTGAGTCAAGTCTAATTTTACAGTATACACTATTCTTTGTTATTTATTGGATTGGAATATCCTACACAGAGTCCATTGTGAATATTGACCATGATCACTGATCACAGTAACAGGTTAGTGAAGTGACTAGCTAACCTAGCCTTTAGTCTTTTCTTCGGTTAATTAATTTTAGAGTTTGATTAATTTAATAATACTACTTCATATTAATCTTTTCAGAAAGAACCAACTGATATGAATACCTGAAGAAGGGTTCTAATAACCCGAAATGCGTAGTATAGGACAGAAGACACAACAGCAACACTTCCTTGTTTAGATATCAGATTACATTTTGTGTTAAACAGACTTAATTTGAATGAATTGTTTTTGTTTTCCAATGCCAATCAAATGAGATATACAATTGTGGAAACTGATTGTAAATAACTGTTTTTTCTGATTTAATTGTATACAGACTTGATATTATTAGAATTATGTTATTATGAAAGATACGCACTGAATATAACCAACAAGATTCTATGTTGGTAACTGTTTTCAATAATACTACTTTTGTAGAATTATCTCTCCAGAAGAAACAAAGAGCTCATACTAAAGTGTTTAGCAGCTATTGGGCTGCTGTTGTTTGTGCCCCTGTTTGTACCTCGAGTTTTCTCGAGATACCATCCCTTTCTCTTCATTATTTGGATCTAGTAGCATAGATCCCAACAGGGAGCACTATTAAGCCTACATACATTTATTGAGAATTTCCTGCTTTCAATTAATTATTAGCTATTACCCAAGTGTGCACCTCTACAACCAATCTGTTCATAATATATCTCCCATCAGTGTCCCTTTTAGTGCCAGTGTGATTAAACCCAAGATCCCTATGCATAAGAAGTGCCACCCTGCCCTCTTACTATATGCTGAGGAAAATTATTGGTGTGGGAAGTGCTTATTTTTAAGTCAGGAGCGATATTTAGCTAAGAGAGGGGTTTCCTCTAGGCCAACTATGTGTAAGTGTAGCTGCTGCACTTCCTGAAAGAGCTGAGTGCACTTGCCTGGGGTATTGAGACCTCGGGCATTCAAGGTGCCTATATTAATTACCATCCCCCCATCTATGCTGTCGACCTCTCCCCGGAACCATCCAGACCCACGGTCCCCTCCTTCCTCCCATTTGATTATGTTGCTATATACAAAACGCCCCTCTTCTGTCGACCCTACCTAGAAGTAATCACCACCAGTACACCAGTATAACATAAAAGCTCCTATAGAACACCAAAAGCATCTTCCACTCCGTTCCAACCTTGGGATCGAAGATGTAGCCCCTCTACTCCCACTCAACCCGATCCTCTGGAATTACATGCGCCACTGGAAAACCAGCTTGTACAAAATGTTGTGCTGCCAAAGTAGAAAACTAAGCACGATCAACATTCTCGCCTACAGCACTGAAACTTCAACTTCAGGTGAAACCCCTCCAATACAGAACCCCTCCCTCTCCAGTACACCCCCGAGAGTGCCCCTCATACAAGGTAGAATGAGCCAACCCCGTTATTTCATCTGTCACATCTGTCAGCTCTTTTCTTCCCCGCCTGGACAGTTTTCCACAAGTCCATGGATCCGGACTCCATTGTACGGGCCGGCCTGTGGGGCGCCCTCCCTTCCTCTAGGGAGAGACTCAGCAAACGGGCACCCTCTTCTACCATAAAGATCATACGGACCACCTCCTTCAGCTTGAACTGCAGTCCAAAAGGGTATGTCCATTTGTTGTGACTGGCGTGGCGTTGCAGCTCCTCTGTAATGGGTTTCAACACTCTGCGTTTGGCTAGAGTGGACTGGGAGGCATCTTGATAGATTTGCACCACTAACTCCTGGAATTGTATCTTTTTGGCCTTCCTCGCCACTCCCAGAATGGCTTCCTTCACCTTATAATCATGGAAATTCATGATCTGTAGGAGGTCGATTCACTCCCTCTCTCCTCGGTCCAACTCTGTGGCCCCCGTCGATCTTAATATCTCCTCTGGGATCCGATGCCATGATCTGGGAGAGGAGCCACTGAATAACAGTGTTCAATATTATCGCCCTCTGTCAATTCAGCAAGGAATTGTATCCTCAGGGCGTCCCTGCGGACTCTTTTTTCCAGGTCGTCACACCTGGATTTCAAGAATTCTTTGCTGTCTTGCAGGGTAGCCATCATCCCCTGGATTTCACCAACCTCAGTTTCCAACATGTTCAGAGAGCGCTCATCGTGGTCGACCCTGTCTCCCAGAGCTCCTATGCCCCTCTGACATTCATTGGCAGTGTCCAGCATTTTCTCTATGTGCAGGGATTCCTTAATATCTCTTTTGAGTGCATCAAGAGAGCGTAGAATAATCGCAGGCGTTAGTTGCAGTTTTTTGCTGGCAGGTCGAACCTCCCCTCTGCTGCCCTCGTTCCCCTCCATTGTCTGAGGTTACAAAGACTGAGTGTGGGTTGTCTTCAGGAAGGCCTGGATACTCAGAGATTTGCCACTCCTGGATGGTTTGGGCATAGTGCAGGCCTTGGTTTACAAAGCTGTTGTATGTGCTGCTAGCCAGGTTAGCTGCACTTCTCTGCTGTAACCCCCAGCCCTAACCCTCACTCCAGGTAAGCTAGTCCTCCTTTGGCCCCTGAGAGAGAAAATCAAGATGATGGGACCCCTCGTCAGGCCTATCTTTCCTATCTGACTACTTTAACACCATACCTTTCTCATTCTTACTGACTTCAAAAGGAACTTTGGTGTGCAGCACACTGGTGTGAGTAGGGCTTTCTTATGTTATGTCAGGGCTACATTTAAAGCACTGTTCACAGCAGACAGTTACTACTTAAGAATTCAAAGCAAGCAGCATCCTGGCTATTGTGCCATTTGGCAGTAGTGGAGAGATCCAGACAAGCCATGAATACACATTGCCCTGACATAGTTGGGGCCACCTGACAGAGTGGACTCTTGCATGAGATTGTCAAATTGCTTGTGGCTTTCATAATGTTGTTCTCTTATTGGATACCATACTACAGCCACCAAACTGATTATGGCAGATAATTATCAGAATTTAGATCAGAGATTCAGAACTTAAAATTATATCTCTGCCCGTGGTGACTTTGGGTCACAGCACCTGTCAGGGATGCACAGGTTCCATTTGAAAATGCTCCGTGCCACAGCAGAGCTGGCACTATCATGTCAGCAGACTGGAAACAGCAAGGCACCTGTGTGTGTGTACTATATGCCGCATTTTGAAAGGGAGCCCGATTCTTCCCTTTCAGAACCTGAATGACCTGCATCATTTTCTTTATTAATACAAATCAAAAAGGCTGGGGCTTTTACACCTGCACCAGATGGCATTCACTCACAGTTACCATTAAGAGATTTAAGATGTGTAGATACACTCGGACAGTGGCAGGACCAATCTAAAGTTTCAAAATAGAAGGTGCTGTGTAAAATGCTTTCCAATTTTCATAACACAGGTTACTAACTGTACCAAAATGGCAACATCACATTTTTATATTTTCTATTTTTATTTAATATATATTTTATATATATATATATATAAAATATTCATATTTTTTATATACATTTAATATATCACAATATATGACACAGAGTGGTGCACAGGCACTATATTCGCCTTACCGCCAAATACCACATTTTTTATGCTAAGTCATTGAATACAACTTGCAAACATGTTATTTGGTACCATGAATGTGTACACAGTTTGTAATGTATTGGTTGACTACCAGATTTCACTTTTATCTTTTGGTGGCCCAATAAGATGAAGTTTGCAGAGTGATTTGTATCCATGCAGCAACATTGATGTATTATTATAAATATTACTACGATAATGAATAATATTAATACTATATTCAATTAAGACTGAGTTTGGGACCTGTATACACAGCTGTAAATAAACACAGTTATTATTTTCTTTGTTGTGAAATATGCTCCAGTTCCCTGAACTATTTGTGGGAGGCATACAATTATTGCCGAGGACATGGGCACCTATCTGTTAACCCCTTGATGACCCTTGGAACTTGTATATATGTGCTGAATGCCATAAGAAAGCATTGAATTGCCGCCAGAGAAAGGACTGCAAATCAGATTGTCTCATATGAGAGCCACCACCGGGATCCTCCAGGGACTACTAAGTGATGGTACCACACAAGAGTATGACTGGAGAAGGCCATGGGCCTCACAATTCAAGATATGCCGAGTCCACCAGGATGAACAGCCACACCTTCGGCAGCTGCAAAGGCTGAACTCACAGCCCATAAACTTTGAAATCTTTATTTGACACCCTCCTGGTTTCTGCCCCATCATGCAAAATGCAAAGTCTCCCACAGCGGCACGAAGAGTTAGGACATGTATGGTCTACAATGCAATGCCTTCAACAAAAGGCGCAATGCGCCCTTTGGTGTGGTGATGCCAGAATGAGCAATAGGCTGCGTGTGGGCCTTTGCCCCAACTTACCTATCCAGTAAGGAGTGGAAGCAAGATACAGCATTATCCCTCTGAGCTGCGAGCACCAGGCAGGAGCTACCACTTAGAAGAGAGCGCTGTGGAAAGGGAGAAAGCAGAAAACCATTATAAGCATTCAAGGCTGCAGAATACTACATTCATCTATGCTTTATAGATACAGTGTCATGGCTGTACTGAGCGATACAGGCCTCAAAGACCAGGTTAAGCGCTGTAAGGCCCTTGCACTGGGTCTACAAAGCTATTATTACCCCCTCGCCCTTTTAAATGTCAGAAAACAGGGTTTTCAATCTGAAAAGTGAAACGGGATGGAAAGAGGGTATACGTCAAAATGAAAGATTTAGATTTAAAGGGTTTTTTTTAAATTACTGTGGTCTTTGGTAGCTGTCAGTGTTTTCATATAACATAGGGAATGTCCCACGGTCTGCGTCTATAAAGCCCTTAGGGCCTCATTATAAGTTTGGTGGTATTTCAGTGGTAAATCCACCAAAATATCACCCAACGGCTATATCAAATTCAGCAGAGAAAAAGAGTTTGGATATTTTATATACATCAAATACATTTGTATGGCCGTGAACCCTGAGCAGGCACGAGAGAATGTGCACGATCCTGTGTGAGGAGGCTGGAGACACTGAAGGACACTGATGGCGGCAAGCAGGGCGAGGAGCGCTGAGCCAAGCACTGATGCTGAAGGGAGTGACGTGGAGTAATGGAGGAGTGCAGGGAGAAACATGGCTGCAGGAAAAGCCACTGGTCTGTGGGAGCAATGCTGCAGAGGTAGGTGTAACGTTTGTGCACTAGGCAGATGAGGCATTGGACAATCTGCGGGCTATATCAGCATGAATAGCACACATATTGTCCAATCAGCACGCACAATGGACGTTCTGAAGGTTTTAATGAAGCTTTATATATGGAGTCACAGGGCTGTACCGGGAGTGATGGGCCTCCGAGTTATAGGCCTGCGTGCAGTGAAGGGGTTTAACGAGGTATACAGGGCCATAACTCTGGGTAGGGCAGAGGGCGACGTCTATAAAGCTATTACCGCACCCATCATTCTTTAAATTAAATTAAATTGGTAAACATCAGGGGAACAGAGCTCGGCATGATTTGGTTACCTTTTTACATACAAGATCTAAGGAGCGTTTGATGAAAGCTGCCAGACAGGTTGGGAATGCCCTATTCAAAGGTAGATCTGTTTATGTCTATCCTGATTATCCTAAGGAGATCCTACATAGAAGAAGATCTTTCAGGAGCGCTAAAGAACTGGCTAGTCAACTCACTTTAAAAACCTTTCTTAGCAGAAATAATGTTCTTACTGTTGTGTTTCCTGATGGGGACAGAAAAACATCTGATCCTGCATTAGCCTTTGATTGGCTAGAAACATACAAGAGGGGCCTTCCGGCACCACCTATGAACAAAGAGTGACATTGTTAGTGCCCCCCCCCCACCATGACTGTTTTGTTTTTGGTTTTACTATGTTTTTTTTTTTCCGCTTCTTAAAATGGCGCCGCTGGATTATGGCAGTTCGCGTTATTTGAAAATTATTATGGAACCCCCCCACGTGCCATTCGATGGAATTGCATTGCGTGCCTTTGGATCCCGACTCACGGAATATACTCTGGTGGAGTACGGTGTGAGGAAAGGACCTTACAGCGGATGCATGGGACGTGTACGTGTATGCGTCATCACGGCCATTGAATCCAGAAATGCCGATCGCGTTGCATCCAGGAACCGGACTGTGGCGAAGCGTCGTCTCAAGACATGCGGCGACTTCAGTGTGAGTATTGGATTGACATCTAAGACAGGCTGCCTCAACTGCCACTTGGGTGCGAGAGGATATTGCAGTTGCTGAACCGTTTCTGGCAACCACATGCTATCACACCAGATGAAGACCCTTGCATAAACTGGAGGTCTCCACAGAGGTAAGGCATAACATAATGTTCTCAACCAGCGTGCTGTGGGCAAAACCGGTAGGCCATAACTGGGCGCACCAGTGTTGGCCAAGTATAACAGTCCTGTGGCCACACAGCCATCCAAAGTGGGAAAACGCGCATAAAGTGACATTGCAAGTGTGCATACGACCTTCACTGCTGTAGAGAGAAGGGGCAAATGGTAAACACAGGCCATTGATAGCAAGCAAAGGGCCTTTTCAGAAGACTTCTTACATCTGAAGAACTCTGGTGGAATAGTTAGACTGCCATATTGCCTGCCCGGTCTTTTCTTTGATTCAGAGCCGATGCATCTGTGCTGTGCCACCCATGAAACAGTCATCTTGCCCTCTGCAAGCCGGCACCCACTCCTCACTCTTAACAGAGTCAAGCTCTATAGACAGGAAGCTTGTAGCCGTGCAGGGCTTTTGCTCTTAACCGGCACCGGTGCTGCTTCAACATACCCGGGTCCCTCCTGAATACTTCCAAATGCTCCTGCAACCTACGGGCCCAGAAAGAGTGAGCTATCGAGGTAGTGGATTACACTTGTTGAAGTAAACAGCACATCCAACCTCAGGGTAGAGTCATCTGAACTATCTAAGAAGATGTCACAAATGTGGCACATACAAATGTCAGAATTCGTTCCAGAAGAAAGGGATTTCAGGGTGAAACAGCCCTTGGAAATGTTGGCTTGGTTGATGGAAGAGTCAGATGCTCGGCTTTGTGTAGGCTCCAAATAATCACCGACAGCGTTCCTCCACATACCTCTAAGACAGGCTGTTATGTATGTTATGTGGGTCTGCTATGTTTATGTGGTCCGACGGGATTTTGAGGTATGTTCAGTCGGCGTCTGAGAGAGTCAGTTGTGGGAGAAGAGAAGAGGGGGGAGCTGGTACCAAAGGAGGGGTTTAAAAACTGCCTACACCCAGTGTCGCCGATACAAATCCCCCTCCAAACCACCCATCCCCCCATCTGACTTGAACAATGTATGATGAGATAATATACTTCAAGGCTGAGACTGCAGCGGTGTTGTGTCCACTCACATGGCAGTGCCCGGAAGACTTCTGAACCATGGTCAGCGGCGGTGTGTTGGGGAGGAACTGTCCAAGATGCAGTTCTTCCTTTTGCGCCGCTGTGGACACACTGGCTCACCTTCACTGCTAATCCAGCCGTGAGCATCAGCCTCATATGTAACTATGGCTTAAACATTGGGCCCGAGCCCTATTCGGTTCGAATGCCTCTGAAGGATGTTGAGAAGTTGAAAACTTGTGAGGAATGTCAGTGAAATTCCGGCAGTCTTTGTCTTTGCACTGTCAACGTTTCCTTGCCTTGCCTTATGACCTCCAAGGAAACTTGTTCACAAAGGGAGCTATGGAACAGACTTCTAGTCAATTTTGGTTGATTTAGTACATGTGATCATAACTTTGGCCAAGATGAACTACCGGGAAACACTGCCTTTGTCGCTTGGTTACAATGAGAAATGTGGGCTACGACCAACACATGTGTGTGCCCAGTTTACAATCAGATTTTCAGGCTGCTTGAAAGTTAATGATTCTTAAGGCCATTTAACACACTAGTCCTCAGCCCGCACAATTAGTAGTAGTGTAAGGCATTAATTGAGATCTCTCTCCATGTAATGTATGAATTACCTATGTGAGCGTGACAACTCAGTTTTTTCAGCGCTTGTTTTCATCTGTGGTTTTGTTGCATCTGTCACACACGGCGTAAAGAGTAAGAGTGCAATTGTGTTGTTTGACATATTCACTACGGTTAAAAATGGAAGGGTTTTTTTTTCTTTTTTTTGCACCTTTTCTGTGCTATCCTACGCGTGTCATATGTGAATATCCAAATTTTCCTTTACCCATTACCTTTCTTTCTTATTCACTGTTAACTTTTATTGAAATGGTTCCATTGACGTGAGCTTAGCCGCCTCAGATGTTTCTATGTTTGCACTATAGTGGTGGGGTAGCCTGGTGTGCTGTGGTTCCTGATATTGTCACTGTTATTTGATGTTCCATGACACTGTCTGGATATTTATGAATGGTATGACCACCGTGCTTCTACATAGTATATATATATATATACATTTGAAGTTACCTTTTATGGCCTTATTGTATTTTGCACGGTTCTTTCGATGTTGTGGATAGGCGCAAAATGGTTATTTATCTTCTATTTCTGGAAATTGTTGAGTGTGGGGGTGGGGTTTAACTGTTTTAAAGTAGCGATTGTTTGGGGTACCTATTTTATGATTTTCTTTGTGATTTCACGATGGTGGGAGTTTTTTGGGGGCTGACTGGGGGTCTTGGGTTTTTTCATTCATTACTAATATTGTTATCTTTTCTTGGAAGGGTTTTTCTGATGAACACATAGATGGTTTTTTATTGTATCATAGGGAGGGGTCCTGGGGATGGTTCTCAATGTTGTTCAAATTTCTTTTTGGGCTGAATAGACTTCACTGTCTTGTTCGTTCTTTTTATTTTTTTCTTATTGTTTTTAATTTTTTTGTGTTCTTTTTACTTTTGATGTTTTTGATATTCAGAGTGTAATGATGACTTCCCGCTCAGGTGGGACTTCTGATGACCTACGTATTATTTCCTGGAATGTGAATGGGATCAATAACCTGCTCAAGAAAAAGAAAGTGTTTCAAATGTTGCAGGACATGCATGCAGACATCTGTTTCTTACAGGAGACTCACATATTGGAGGATGAAATTTCTGGGTTGGAAAGGGAATGGGTTAGTGTTGCTGTTGGCTCTTCCTTTTCATCCAGATCAAGGGAGGTGGTCATTTTGTTTAGGAAGAAATTACCTGTGAAAATTTTATGCAAGATTACAGATAAAGACGGTCGAATGATTGCGTTATTGATTGACATTCAAGGGGAATTGTTAACTCTCTGCAATGTGTACGCTCCTACGGTAGCTGATGGATCCTTTTTTCAGAATGGTGGCACAGACTCTTTTAGAGTTGAATAATACTAATGTTCTGCTTGGAGGTGACTTTAATACAGTGGTTGATCCGAAAATGGATAAAAGTCAGAAATGCCGTGTGCTACGTTGTGATTATCAACATCAGGCACTTAGATCACTCTTGGAGGAACATAATTTGAAAGACATATGGCGTCTGGAGAATCCGGACAAAAGGCAATACAGTTTTTATTCCAGTGCACATGTGATGTTTTCTAGACTGGATATGATTTTCACTGGTGGGAATGTGTCAGATAGTGTGGTCTCTACCGATATTGGTAATATTTTATTGAGTGATCATGCCCCTGTTGTGATGCATTTGAGACCTAAATTTCAGTGTAAAAGAAGCTTCTCATGGAAAATGAACACCTCTATTCTGTTGGATGATGATATTTTGGACCGGATTGTTTCTGAAGCTGATTATTTTGTTAGGGAGAATCGCTCAGAGGAGATCAGTGTGGCGAATACATGGGAGGCCTTTAAATGCTGTATGCGTGTTGTGTGTTGTGTGTTTAGGGCTGTCTAGTGGTAAACGGAAGAGAGAAGAAGGTAAGAGGCGTGAGCTTGATTTACGTTTTGGTGCAATTTCTCGGGATCTGATGCTCGATCCAACAGACTCAGTGAAACTGGCTGCATTGAAAAAACTCAGAAAAGAAATGGAAGAATTTTTGTCGCTGAGGTCCGAGCGTAGTTTGTTCTATTCTAGGTGTACGTATTTTGAGAAAGGGGAGCGTTGTGACAGATGGCTGGCATACCGGTTGCGGAAAAGGATCTCAGAGTCGGCAATTGCTTCCATGATTGATAAGGAGGGTAGAATTACTTTTGATCCCATTAAAATTAACTCAATCTTTCGTGACTTTTCTGAGAATCTGTATGGCAATGAGGCTGGTATTATAGGTAGGGGTGAGAACTTTTTTGGTAATTTGAATATGCCTAGGATTCAGGATACTGAGCGTGATCTTCTGGGTGACATGATAACAATTGATGAGATTAAAGGCGCAATTTCAGGGCTGAATGTGGGTAAATCACCGGGGCCGGATGGGCTTCCATGTGAATTTTACAGGGTCCTCCCGAACTCGGCTTTGGAACTCATGAGAGATATGTTTGTCTCGAGCAAACTGGTGGGGTCGTTACCTAAGAGTACTAACCATGAGTCAATTTCTGTCTTTTTAAAAAAGGATAAGGATTGCAATCAGCCAGCTAGTTATCGTCCAATCAGCCTTATCAATACTGATAATAAGATCTTAGCCAAGGTTCTTGCTATACGCTTAGGACAGTTCATGCCTGTTTTGATTGGGGAGGAACAATCTGGTTTCATGAAGGATCGGCGTACGTCCAGTAATATCAGGAAATTGTTGTTAACTATGGAAATTGCAGACAGATTGGACTGTGATGCAGCTGTCCTGTCCTTAGATGCGGAAAAGGCTTTCGACAGAGTCAGTTGGGATTATTTATACTCGGTGCTGAGGAAGATGAATCTGGGGGAGGATTTTATTTCCAGTTCAATGGCTGACGTTAAGACTAATGGAGTGGTGTCGTAACCTTTTTGCTTGAAGCGGGGCACGAGACAGGGTTGTCCTTTTTCCCCTCTGTTATTCATTTTAGCGATTCAACCCCTTGCTATCTGCATAAAGAATGAATCAAATTTACAAGGCGTTGAATGTTGGGGTGTGGTGCAAAAGGCTTGGCTTTATGCTGATGACCTCTTGTTGGTGTTGCAGAATTTGGATATGTCCCTACCATGTCTGATGAGGATTTTGTCAAATTTTCACGTTTGTTCAGGATACAAGGTTAACCGCCTGAAGTCAGAAGTATTGCCTCTGTCCAACAGATGCGATAAACCTTTGGTTGAGGGGCTGAGGTTTACTTGGGGTGATGGGCGCTTACGCTACTTGGTGCTATGGTTGACATTTCCGGTCTCCCGTATGGTTTATGAAAACATGAGTGTGGTTGTACGGGATTGCAAATTGGTTTTGGAAAGGTGGTCATTGCTTAATCTTTCTCTATGGGATAAAGTCAATGCCCTGAAAATGAATTTGGCTCCCAGGATTAACTTTATAACTAACATGCTTCCTCTGAGAATAAAGTGTTGTTATTGGAAAGACCTAGACCGCCTTGTTCAGGATTTTTTCTGGGACAGAAAACCGCCCAGACTTAGTCTGTGGAAATTGCAGCGTCCGATTTATTTGGGTGTTCTAGGAGTTCCGAATTTTAAGGCCTACCATTTAGTTTTCTGCTCATTCTTTTGTTCCGTTTTTGGATGGTAAACTGGACAGATGGGCTGTAGCGGAGTCGAATGCATATGGGCCACTGGGCCCGAAAGCACTGTTGACCACTAACACAAAGATTCCAGGAGGTAGTTTGTTAACCACGTCCTTTTTGCGCAACTCTTGGATTGAGGTCTTGACATTGCTAGGTAGGGACGCGTTTAAGTGTAAGAATGCCTCTATCTGGCTGAATCCTAGGATTAGAGATAATTCCAGGACGGTTTTTTGGCCCGAATGGTTCCTAATGAATGTTAAAAAGGTTCTGATTTGGGGAATGATGTTCGGTGGCTGCCTGCTGCTGAGCTGAGAGAGAGATGGAGTTTTGAGGATTTGTCGGACTCGGCTTATAGACGACTCAAGAGGTCTGTCGGTGAGGTGGACTGGTCTGACTCTTTTGACATAAATATTTTTCGGACGGATTCTAATGGACAGGGAGGTGGTTTAGCCAGTATGCTATACAAACTTTTTGTATCGTATTTTCGGAGCAATGACAATTTGAGGGAAGTGTGGAGCGAGAGAATTGGGTCTGATATTGATCTTGAGGCCTGGCTGAATATATGCGGAAATGTCTCCTTATGTTCACTGGATCTGGGCGAAAGGTCTAGACAAATTAAGATTCTGAACCGTGTGTATTGGTGTCCGGAAACATTACATAAAAGGGGCATGGCTGAAAATGCTGATTGTTGGGGTTGTGCTCAGGAAGTTGGATCATTGGAACAAATGCTATGGAGCTGGATTTCTGGATTGACATCTGTGATGTGTGTGTCAGAATTTTGGGTGAAGGGTGTGTCCTGGACTTTAAGACAATGATCCTGGGGGATGATTCTGGGCTGACTGATGTCAGCTCTGCCCTCAAGAAATGGCTTTTTAGAGCAACCATTGTTGTGAAAAGGTTGATCCTTCGAGGATGGAAAAGTCGGATTCCTCTGTCATTTGAGGAATGGGTTCTAGAAATGCATGGTCTGTCTAGAACAGAAAAATTGATCTACAAATTGAAATGTAAGTTGTCTTCATATGAAAAGATTTGGAATATGTTCAATGACTTTGTTTGATCCGGTTTTTGCTTATTGTTCTTCTGTACTTTGATGTTGTTTTTGTATATACTTGTAAATAAATAAATAAATAAATAAATTTTTAAAAAAATTAACACAAAAAAAAGAAATATCTGCACCTGCTGGTCAAAGGCCTGAACATGTTCAATTAAATCTTAAAAAACAATATTTAAGATCTAATTGAACATTTTCAGGGTTTTGTTTTGACCAGCAGGTGGAGGAATTTCTTCTATGGTTAGCCCATCATTTTTGTCTGTGTCCGTGCTGGAAGGAGGAGGGGCTGGGCTTCCTACACATCCAGGCTGCATCTGCCAGGTGTGGCCAGGAAAAGTAATGGAGTGGCGATCTGGGGACCTTAATTTCCCAGGTTACGTCAGTCAGGTGCGACCCGGGGCGAGCAGGTGAGCGCTGTGGACAACGGAGCAGCCGGCTGCTCTCAGCGCGGCACTCGCATGAAGAGAGGGAGCGTCACACTGAGAGCTCTGCTGGCTGCTCTGTCTTCTCTCGGTGCAGGCACTACCCAGGGGTGCACTAATAAACATAATGGACGAGGCTCTAAACGCTGTAGGATACTAGGGATTTCATGACAGTGCTATATGAAGTGCACTGTTGCGAGCCCACCGAAAAACAGAGCAAATGCCATGATGTCTGGGACTCCTAGGGAATGCGCTGGGTTTAGTGTGGCTGGAGGAATTGGGGAAGCCATACTGAAAACTCCAAAGTCTGCCTTGGAAGAGCCATTTGATAAGAGGGATGGTTGCGTCTTCTGACAAAGCACATTCTTTCCGTGATAACCCAGTTAATTCATCAAGAGCCGAGTTAGCTATGCTTGGTGTTTGGGCCTAGAGTGGTTTCTGTTCTCTGAGGCAGACAACCATTAACATCGGTGTAAGAAGAGGCTAGTTCTGCTACCGAATGAAGTGTGAATCTGTATGATTTGTGTAACCTAAACAATACATCTGCTTTGTAAGACCCAAGTCTCAGCGGCTTTGCAACCTCAGCTACACACTGCTGTCTACAGCAAGACAGTGCTCACACTGCGTGGCCCTAATCATTTTCTTCTAAAGATTCAACGTGTGTGATCGGTATAACCAGAGGAACGGCTCTACCATTTCACACGTCACCATGAGATGTCAGAATCCCTCGAAGGCTCGTCAACCATCGTAGATTGGAAATGGTATGCTTGGTGTACCTCGGCTATTAAAGTTGACCCTCCCCACCAGGGCAAGCTCAGGCTTCAATAGTAGGTGTAAACTAAGCAATGGCGTCGCTTCACAGGAATTGGCCATCTATTATAGGTCTAATGTAATGTTGGAATCAGGGGACACAAATAGTGGTGGCCTGCGGAGCCGCAGGAGAAGCCTCTACGCATCCTTGTAAGAGTGTTTGTTCCTAGCCAGTTGTGTTGCGTGGTTTTCAAATGTTCAAGGCATAAGTGTGCAGTGTCTGTTGAAGGATTTCCGTGGGACCCTAGTCTGGGGTCCATGTTCGAGGCTTGAATAGCCACCGTATGCTGACTCACCACAAAAATGATGGGTGGAAGGTTTCGAATGAATCTAAACCACTGGCAATTGCTCTGGGCAACCTTCCACACCACCGTTTTTTAGCCCGTCTGCGCCATTGCAAAAGGGGACCAGCCATGTGCAAATCAGTCAGCAGCTGCCGCCACCGAAGGTAGCAGCCCAGACCGAACTGCTAGGCCAGGTCCCCTCTGCACAGAAAACCAAGCAACCCCGGACATGTTTCGGCATTGTTGGACCTCCTTAGTGAGGTGCAGCCTGGTTCCCTGTGGCGCAGCGAGCAAGGGACCCACGTCTGGGCATACCCTCTCTCACAAGGAGAAACAATCTGAGAACAAAAGTGATAGGTGGAAGGTTTCAAATTGATCTAAACCACTGGCAATTGCTCTGGGCAACCTTCCACACCACCGTTTTTTAGCCTGTCTGCGCCATTGCAAAAGGGGACCAGCCATGTGCAAATCAGTCAGTAGCTGCCGCCACCGAAGGTAGCAGCCCAGCCTGAACTGCTAGGCCAGGTCCCCAAACCAAGCAACCCCAGAGATGATTTGGCCTTGTTGGACCTCCTCAGTGAGGTGCAGCCTGGTTCCCTGCGGCGCAGCAGCAAGGGACCCACGTCTGGGCATACCCTCTCTCACAAGGAGAAACAAACTGACCACAAAAGTGATGGGTGGAAGATTTTGAATTAATCTAAACCACTGGCAATTGCTCTGGGCAACCTTCCACACCACCGTTTTTTAGCCCGTCTGCGCCATTGCAAAAGGAGACCAGCCATGTGCAAATCAGTCAGTAGCTGCCGCCACCGAAGGTAGCAGCCCAGCCTGAACTGCTAGGCCAGGTCCCCTCTGCACAGAAAACCAAGCAACCCCAGACAGCTACTCCTCCCTGATGACGCCCAACAAGGTTGAAACATGTCTGGGGATGCTTGTGGTCTCATGCAGAAGGGATGTGACCTAGCAGTTTGGGCTGGACTACCCCTTTGCGGGTGGGACCAAGCCTGATTTGCATATGGTCTTTCCCCTTTTGTAATGGCTTGGCAGGTGAAGAACGATGGTCTGGAGGGTTGCCCAGAGCAATGCCAGAGGTTAAGATTTATTCTAAACCTTCCAGCCATCACCTCTTTTGTTTTGCTATTGTCACCCCGAGTGGGACGGGTATGCCCAGACGTGGGTCCCGTGCCTGCCGGGCCTAGAGACCCAAGCTACTCCTCACTGATGATGCCCAACAAGGTTGAAACATGTCTGGGGATGCTTGTGGTCTCGTGCATAAGGGATGTGACCTAGCAGTTCGTGCTGGACTACCCCTTTGCGGGTGGGACCAAGCCTGATTTGCATATGGTCTTTCCCCTTTTGTAATGGCTTGGCAGGCGAAGAACGATGGTCTGGAGGGTTGCCCAGAGCAATACCAGAGGTTAAGATTTATTCTAAACCTTCCAGCCATCACCTCTTTTGTTTTGCTACCGTATGCTGACTCTGCACTCCTCCTCCATGCATGTTCCTGCGGAGTGGATTCGCGAGTTCTGAAAAATCAACCACTAAACGTTGTGAAAAATCAACCACTAAACGTTGTAAAAAGCACATTCCCCTGCTAAGGTTTGTTTTCTTGTGTAGGCAGGTTCTAGGTCTTGGGGAGTCAGAAAATGTCTCCTGCCCTCCATGAACCAGCAATCCTCTCTGTACACACCTGACATTCTCCCAAACTAGGCACTACAGCATTCCGGATCTCAATAGGGAATGGTTGAGAGTGCTCTGGAGATTTTCCTTTTACCGCCTCCAGGGATTGCGTTACTGTGTGGGTGGCTTTGCCAGGCCCCAGAGCTTCCTAGCCAGGGATGCCAGGTATGCGGGTGCTCTGGGGCCAAGGCATCCCCTGGGAACAGCCATCTGTGCTAAAGATCTCTATAACTTCAATGGGACATCCTAAAAATCTGCCCACTGGCACCCCATCCCCAGGATAATCAAGTCTGCTCTCCTGTCCCTAGCCCACTGTTAATGTCCATGGTCAGGTCATCTTGTCATACAGTGCACAGCGTAGCTACCATGGTTAGCAGCGCATTAGTTCTCCCCAGACATGGACTATTGCAGTGCGCCTTATGTTTGTGACCCAATGTTCGAAACTGGTGAGAGCTGGGAGCTATCTAATTCCTTGTCAAAACTAAGAAGAGCCTGGTTGGCTTAACACTAGGTACTACTGCATTTGGCTCCCCAGGCCTAGTGGTGCCAACTTACCTATCTGACATTAGCTCGGCACGTTTGGGAATGTGCATACATGAGCATTAGGACACATCTAGAAGACATTTAAAGCAAAATGGGTCATACATGATAGACACAAAGTATTGGAGTAAAATGTGTGTCATGTTAGATAACAGCTCCTGGTTCCCCAGTGGTAGCTCCTGCTTACTAAGTGATGATGGATACATATGAAATGATTTGAGCTCCTGCTAATCAAATACTAATTTCGATCCCTGTAACCATTCTATAGCTCAGCATGTGTGTGAACCTGCTGTAGAAAGCTGTGTAAACTGGAATCACAGATTCTAACGTCAACAAATCAATGTAGCCTTTTCTTTACTTCTGGGTTTGGCAAAATGCATGATATTAAGGTTGGTTTATATTAAAAGAAGTCATATTCTGGTATCGATGCTTTTATTCACGTGACAACTGAGAAATAAAAGGACATTTGGAAAATTCATGAGCATTCTTACCGTGGCTGAAGCAGCACCAATGGGGCTAAGTATCTCAGCAACCAGATGAGCCTGGGTCTGGTCCAGTCTGGTGAGCCGCGCCCCAGTGAACACAAACTCCTTGCTGACTAGCTGCTCCAGCAGTTGGATGTAGGATGGGCGATCCGAGCCCTGAAGGAGGCCCTCAGGGAGCACCAGGCAGGTGGTCTGACAGAGGGCGCTGTGGAGTGGAAGGCCTGGAGCAGGACAGAGTGCAAAGGAAGAGTTAGTGCAAGAGGCCAAATTGCATATGCAGCATAGAATGCGGATGATAGTCTCTGCACAAAAACAGATGAATACCCCCTTACTACTTGCCTCAGAATACAAACTGTTTACTTCATAATTGAATTTATGAATCACTTTCACATAGGGTTTCCTCCAGTGGCGTCGCTGGGGGGAACTGGGGGGGCCGGGGCCCCCCCTGTGAAACCCTGTGCCCCCTCTTGTGCCCCCCCACCTAAGACGAGCAGTGACCATGTTCTCCTCCTACTTTTTTTCTGTGCCCCCCTACCTTTGTCTTTGACCCCCTCTGTGCCCCTCCTAAGTTTGATTCCTGGCGACGGCACTGGTTTCCTCTACTGCTACCAGATCAGTCAAGGACTTTCACTATGCAATAAAACGCTACTGTTGGGCCCTATCCACAAACACTGCACACAATCGACATGAAACGCATGGGGTGTCACATCAGAATACCTTTATTTCCTCCTCACAACAAACCCCTTCCTTTCTGTCCCTCTCCCACGCCTCCCTCAACCTGCCCTCCCCCTTGTGGTTTTTGTCCGCCCTTCTTAAAGGGCTCCTGCTTCGCATCCCGCCGTGACACCCCCCCTTGCTCATCAGGGAGGTTCGCGGTCTACATTTGCTCAATGATGCGGGTCGGTCTCTGTGTCACTCGCGGTGGGCGGCCTGGTGATTCACAGGTTTCTCCGTCTTGTTCTCTGACTGGTGGATCTCCAGTTTCCTCCACTCTCGGTTCTTCTTCTGTTATTTTTTCGGCTGGTTCGGGACCTTCTTGGTATAACTTGCGGAAGAACGAGGCATTGCAGGTTATTTCTCCTCTGTCCCCCCTCGTGGTGACCATCGGTCCTTTCACCTCGTTCACCAGGAGTGGTCTGACCCGTATCGTGGGTCAGTCTTCTTTTGCTGCCTTTGTCTGACTGGTACAACTTCACCTATTGGGAACTAGTGTTCCTTTGCTCTCCTCTTTTGGTCCACCCACTCCTTAGCCTTTCTTTCCTTCTCATCATCTCTTTTTCTAATTTCTCCGTCTTCTTCTGGCGTGTAGTCTTCTACTTGTAGAAGCCGAGTCCTTGTCTTGTATTTTTTCATAAGTTCCAGGGGTGTCCTTCCGGTGATCTTGTGTGGGCTTTTCCGGTAGCTTCTTAGCATTTGGCAGATGGCTTGGGGCAATGGCGTCTGATCGGTAGTCGCTTTCTGGGGGTCCGCTTGAAGGTGGCCATGAAACACTCCACCATGCTGTTGGCTTGCAGCCACAGTGAGGTGATTCTCTGTTGGCGGAAGGCTAGGTGGGTGGCAAACTGGTGCAAGTCTTGACCATGGAATGGCGGACCATTGTCGGTCTTCACGGTGTTGGGAATCCCCCATTCTGTAACGCTCACCTGATTCCCACGGAGGCGCAGGTCTGGCTTCGAGTGCTGATGCTTCTTCAATGGTGAAGCGCAGGACTCTGAAGATGGACAGGAAGGGCCCCTCTACTCTGGCTTCTCCAGCTCGCAGGAATATTCCCCTGTGCGTGAAAAGGGAGTATTACCTACTGACTGAGTTATGCTCAAGCCTCCCACTCTCTTCCAACCCTCCACGATACCCTTCCACGATTCCCCGTGAAGTCTCACCTTAGGGTCAGGAAGGATGAGCTCTCCATCCTGCTTCTGATGCAGGGGCGCGTTGAAACCCAGTTACTTCACTGGATTGAGGATTGATGGAAGTTCAGGTAAGCTTGACTATTCAGGTAAGGCTCTGTAAAAGTTCTGTTGCAAGTTCAAAAGTCCAAGCTTAATAATAATGTTCATTGTCTTATTCCCCTAAGGGGCCGGGGTTCGGAGATATGGCGCCGACCCGAAGTGAAACGTGCAGTTCCAGTAAATGACAGGTAAGTTCTGGATGAGCGCTCAGGTAATGTCTTTGCATTCGCTCATTCAATGTCTTTGTCTTTTTTCCCCATAGGGGCCGGGGTCCGGATGCCTGGAAGCGGCAAGACCCGAAATTAAATGGGAATGACCCAACAGGTAAGACTTAGAAGGAAACTGAGCTTTTCCTATTCCCTTCCTTCTCTCACCTTATTCTTGTCCTTTTCTCTCTAGGCTCTGGGAAGTGGCTGTGGATCTGGATGATCGCTGCTGAAGATGGTGGCGTCCAGGAAAGGTGAGTGAAATGCAGCGCTGCAGCGATCGTAGCGAAATGCTTTTAAAATGATGTCTTCCTTTTCAGGATCGTCGGTGTGATGTCTCTGTGGTGCTGATTTAGCAGGTAAGGTCTTTTGTCTCCCTTTGCAGGTGACCCAGGATACTGACAGGCGTGGCTGAGGTCCAGATGCAGGAGCTGACACGGTGAGCGTCCAGCTGCGAGGAGCAGAACAACGCGAAGCGTGGTTTGCTGATCGGGTGTGGTTTAAATAGCTTTGGAAGAAGTTCCAAGTGTGTATCCTTCCTCCGATCAGGTATGTATCCTTCCCCGACCACACCCGGGTGGAAAGCAGTTCCACAGGTAAAGTAGTTCCATTCAGGCCTCTAGAGGGCCTGGATGTGGCAGCATGGTCTGCATCAGGTAAGTGCACATTAAAACACTTGAACACATGTCTAGCTTTATGAGCCTGGCGCCTAAGGCGCCAGGACAGAGGTCCAACATGAGCTTGGCGCCTAAGGCGCCAGGACTGCATCCAAAGGGCCCCAGCTTGGGCCCGCTGGCACTCCCCTGGGGGAAATGATGCCTGCCTCTGGGGTTGCTGGGTCGGACCTGGCTCCTTGGAGGTAGGCATCATGACAGTACCCCCCCTCAAGGCCCCTCCCAAGGTTCTTCCCTCCGGGGGTTTTGGCTTGTTCGGAAATCTCCGGTGAAACCTTTGTACTAATCGAGGTGCATGGACATGGTTACT
Organism: Ambystoma mexicanum; assembly: GCF_040938575.1. Lineage (NCBI taxonomy): Eukaryota > Metazoa > Chordata > Amphibia > Caudata > Ambystomatidae > Ambystoma > Ambystoma mexicanum. Next base: position 76,061,254 of record NC_090924.1, on the reverse strand, counting down.
AGGCTCCCACGATCTCTCCTGAGGTCCATATCCCTTCCAGTCAACAAGATAGAAGAGTTTCGACTTTACCACCTTGGAGTCTAAAATGTCTTTAACTTCGAATTCTAATTCCCCTTCAGTTTGAACTGGATCTGGAGGCTTGGACAATCGGGTTCCTGGTTGTACGGGCTTCAAAAGTGATGCATGAAAAACTGGATGAATACGCATGTTGGACGGTAAATCCAGTTTAAAGGCCACTGGGTTGATTATAGCCTTGATGGGATAAGGTCCTATGAATCTGGGATTGAAGGTTCGCGGGCCCTTGAGGGATAAATGTTTAGTTGCTAGCCATACCTGGTCTCCTACTTGGTAAGGAGGAGTTTTACTTCGGTGCAAATCAGCGTTTTCTTTATACTTTTTCTTGGCTTGCTGTAAATGAGTTGCAGCTTCTTTGAAGGCTCGCGTTATTGTGGAATGCAGATGATTTACTGCGGGCATTTCCAGGGTCAGAGGTGGATCTAGGTCAGAGGTCCGAGGATGGTGACCATACAAAGTATAAAAGGGGGTTTGTTCGGTTCCAGAATGCACTGAATTGTTGTATGCATATTCTGCGATCCAAAGGATGTCTTTCCAATTTAACTCGGATTGGTGTAACATGCACCGAAGATATTGCTCGAGAGTCTGATTGGTTCTCTCGGTTTGTCCGTCGGTCTGGGGGTGGTGGCTGGTGGATAACCGCACATCTATTTGTGCTAGTTGGCAACACTTCTTCCAAAAATGGGAGATAAATTGACTTCCACGATCCGAGACTAATATGGAAGGGAAACCATGTATGCAAACTATATTCTCCAGGAATTCCTTGGCCAAGGTGGAAGCAGAAGGCAAACCCTTTAAAGGGATAAAGTGGGCCATTTTGGTGAATAGGTCCACAATTACAAGGATTGTGTTGTAACCAGCACAAGGAGGCAGGTAAGTTATAAAGTCCATTGACAGGGTGTGCCATGGTGCCGGTGGAATATCCAAGGGTTGAAGTAGGCCAGCTGGCCTTTTCTTTTGAGCCTTGTTTTGGGCGCAAATTCCGCAAGACAGAACAAAAGACTATGTCTTTTCTCCAAGAAGGCCACCAGAAGTGACGTTTGATTTTTTCCTCCGTTTTAGCGATACCAGGGTGTCCTTCCATTAAAGATTCATGATGATGGGCAATAACAAGTTCTTGCAATTCTTTACTTGGCAGAAACAACCGCTCCTGGAAGTAGGGTAAGTCATCCTTAACGGTGTAATGAGGACCCTTCTGACACCATTCCAGTAAGGTTGAAGAGTCTAGAAGTTGTTTTACTTGCGTTTGGATGTCCTCAATAGTTTGCAATGAAGTTAAGCCTAAGATTCTTTGCTCAGGTATGATGGGCACAGGTTCTAAGCTCGAATGAGGTTCTTCCATGCCAATCCGGTATAAGGCGTCCGCTTTTCCATTCTTGCAGCCAGGGCGATAGGTAATTACAAAATCAAATTCCGCAAAGAATAGAGCCCATCGGAGTTGTCGTGAAGATTGAGCTTTGGCCGTCTTTAAATACTGTAAGTTTCTGTGGTCCGTAATTACGGTAATGGTGTGTCTTGCCCTGAGAAGGTAGTGACGCCAAGCCTTGAAAGCAGATTTGATGGCTAGTAACTCTTTATCGGTAATTGCGTAGTTGATTTCAGGAGGAGAACATTTTCTGGACCAAAAGGCCACTGGGTGTAGTTGGTTAGTTTTTGGGTCTCTTTGCGACAGGACAGCTCCCATGGCCGAACTGGATGCATCGGTTTCCACTATGTACGGGAGATCTGGGTGCGGGTGTTTCAATACAGGTGCAGAGGTGAATTTGGTTTTCAGGTCCTGGAAGGCTTGTTCGGCCTCAAGTGTCCATTCGAAGCGTTTGTTTTTCTTTAGGAGAGCGGTGATGGGGTGGACTGTTCGGGAAAATTCCGGGGTGAATCTGCCAATTTGAAATTGGCAAAGCCGAGCATGCTCTGAACTCCCTTCACCGAGCTAGGAGATGGCCATTTGAGGATGGCGTCCACCTTTCGCGAGTCCATTCGGACTCCTTGAGGTGTCAGGATGAATCCGAGAAACTCAACTTCTGTGGTATGAAAAACGCATTTTTCGAGTTTTGCAAATAGCCTGTGCTGGCGCAATTTCTCAAGAACTGCCCTAACATGTTTTCTGTGATCAGATTCTGAAGAAGAGTACACCAGGATGTCGTCAATGTAAACAATGACACAGACATCGATAAGTTCCCGAAGAACATCATTCATAAAGTACTGAAAGGCGGCAGGTGCATTGCACAACCCGAAGGGCATCACCTGATATTCGAAGAGCCCAAATTTGGTGCGGAATGCAGTCTTCCATTCGTCGACTTCTTTTATGTGCACCAGGTGATAAGCTCCTCGGAGATCTAACTTGGTGTACACACAAGCGTCTTTCACCTGGTCGATAAGCTCAGGGATCAAGGGCAGAGGATAACGATTCTTAATCGTTATTTGATTTAGGGCGCGATAGTCTATACACGTTCTAAGGTCGCCTTCTTTTTTCGGCACGAAGAACAGAGCTGAAGAGACAGGAGACTTGGACGGGCGAATAAAACCATTGGCTAGGTACTGATCTAAATACTGACGCAAATGCAGGTTCTCACGTTCCGTAAGAGCATAAATCCTACTACAAGGTAGTTGAGCATTGGGTACCAGATCGATTTGGCAATTATAAGACCGATGGGGAGGTAACGTGTTAGCCTGTTCTTTCTGAAAAATGTCTTGGAATTTGTAACGCTCACCTGATTCCCACGGAGGCGCGGGTCTTGGCAGGAAGCTGTCTGTGACTCGAAAAGTGATGTGCAGGACTCGATTGGCTTCTGGGGTCGAACCTCTTAGCACTGTGTGTCGGACTCGAAGAGTGAGGTTTCTGCAGGTGAAAGAATATGGGGGTTAATGGTCTGGGTAGTTGAATGTCCCTCTCTCCCTCTCTCTTCCCAGCTTTTTCGTAGAGCCCCCAGGTCAACATGCTCACCTTATATAGGTGAATGCTGGGCTCTCCACCTGCGTCTGGTGCAGGGTGCCGTTGCCAGTTCCTTCACTGGTGAAACATAGGCCTCTTGAATTCAGAGGATGATTACCCTCGTTGTCTGCACGAGCAGTGAGTTTCTGGACACGTTTTGTCTGTATAGTCTTTAAATGCGTGGCACGTTTATATGCAGACTCTATATAATGCTTTTCCCTTATGTATTGCAGGGCTCTTGAGATGGAAGATGAAGTAAAGCGCCTGGAAGTTTGTAAGTATGGCAAGCGCTCTAATTGTCTCTTTCCTTGCAGCTTAGTTCGTGTTAAAGAGACGCCGGAGTATTTGCAGGCGTTTTATTGCGACGAGCGAGATGGACGTAAGTAAATACCTGCTTAATGTCTTTTCTTTTGCCTTTCAGATGTTGGTTTGCAGCGCCGGAGTCCGCGGAATGCCAGTAAGTTGTTAACGATGCTTTGTCTTTACAGGCTGCGATGCAGAACGAAGAAATCCGGAATCCACAGCGTGCCGGTAAGTATGGCAATACTTTTGCCTTTGCAGGTGGAGATGCGGCGTGACGAAGCGGCCGCAGCCGATGGATCAGGTGAGTAAGTGCTGCGTGTAAAGTTCGCCTTGCTAACCTGTTGTTTCTGTTCTTTGCAGGTGCTGATGATGTCTGGATACTGAATTGGTAAGTAGATTCTTGCAGGTCCAGGATCAGAAGAAGAAACGCCGGAGCAGACTCGGTGAGCGTTCTGCTGCAGATGCAGAATAACGCGAAGCACGCTTCATCCATCGGGTGTGGTTTAAATAGCCTTGGGGTGATGAGGCGTCTTCTTCCACGGCCCCGCCTAGGTAAGAAAAGAGTTCCAGTTTCCAGAAGAGTTCCATTGCTGTATCCAGGGAGGGGAGCTGCCCCACCCAGGTAAGAAAGTAGTCCCTGTTCTTAGATAGCTTCTAAGTGACTGGTAAGTAAGCAGCATGGTCTGCTGCAGGTAAGTCCACCCAAGAATCCTTACACCTATTATGAGCCCGGCGCTTCCAGTGCCGGGACCAATGGTTTTGATGAGCCTGGTGCCACCGGCGCCAGGACAAGGTCCAAAAGGTCCCAGTGGGGACCAGCTGGTGCCTAGGATTAGGGTTAGGGGCCTGCTTCCAAGGACGTTGGGCTGGTCCTGGCTCCTTGGAAGCAGTGATCATGACAGAATTCTTGGTATTCTGACGGTAGCTGTACAGGGGTGGAAGTTGCTGAGGCTAGACCCATACCTGGATTTCTAGGATAACAAGTGGGTTCACAATCAGGAAAACTTATCTTCTTTGCTCGCCAGTCAATTCTGGGATTATGTGTTTCTAACCAAGGAATTCCAAGAATTACTTGAAATTGTGGGGCCTTGATCACATCAAACACGATTGCTTCCCGATGTCCATCCTGACCCACCAGAGTCACTTCAACAGTGGAATGCGTTACAGGCCCTGAGGCTATTTCGGTTCCATCTACTGTAGTAATGACATCTTGGGTTACTTTCGGGCGGAGAGGAAGCTTAATCCTGGAAGCCAATTCACGGTCTATGTAATTTCCAATAGCTCCACTGTCGATGTATGCTTTTATAGCATGCAATTGCTGAGGCTGTTTTGGGTCCACGAGCACCATTGGCATGACAAAATGCGAGGTCAAAGAATTAGTTTTCAAGCTCGGCAAGCGGACCCCTACGCTTGTCGGGCTAAGTCGTTTCCCGAATCAGGTGTCAATAATTCGTTATCAGTAGCTCCAACCACCTTCTTAAGTGGTTTAACTGGACAATTTCGAAGAAAATGACCGGAAGTCCCGCAATACAGACAAAGTTGCATTTGCCGCCTTCTCTCTCGTTCTTTCTGCGTTAATGGTCCTTTAACACCACCGATTTGCATAGGTTCAGATACGTCGGTACTCTTGGAGTTAGCGTGGGTTTTGATCGGTACTCGGTTTTCATACTTGAACCGATCTGCTTTTCTATTTTGAAGTCTGTGATCAAGTTGAACCACCAAGTCTATGTAGTCTGCGCAGACCTGGGGTGGGTTTACTATCTGAGCTAGAACATCCTTAAGCTCTCTGCGCAGGCCTCGATGAAACAATGTGATCCTTTTGTTTTCTGGCCATCCAGTTTCCACAACCAGTCTGTTAAAGGTGGCAATGTAGGACAGAAGATCCTGATTACCTTGTCGTAAGGATAGCAGTTCGTTATCAAGGGCCTGTCCTTGAGAGTGTCAAACGAACAATCTTTCCATGCTGGCCTGGAAGCCCTGAAAATTCTGGAGAATGGGATCATCCTGATTTACCAATGGAATAGACCAATCGGCAGCACTGCCACTGAGGTAAGATAGTATAAAGGCTACCTTGGTCTGATCGTTAGGCATGCAACTGCTGAGGCTGTTTTGGGTCCACGAGCACCATTGGCATGACAAAATGCGAGGTCAAAGAATTAGTTTTCAAGCTCGGCAAGCGGACCCCTACGCTTGTCGGGCTAGGTCGTTTCCCGAATCAGGTGTCAATAATTCGTTATCAGTAGCTCCAACCACCTTCTTAAGTGGTTTAACTGGACAATGTCGAAGAAAATGACCGGAAGTCCCGCAATACAGACAAAGTTGCATTTGCCGCCTTCTCTCTCGTTCTTTCTGCGTTAATGGTCCTTTAACACCACCGATTTGCATAGGTTCAGATACGTCGGTACTCTTGGAGTTAGCGTAGGTTTTGATCGGTACTCGGTTTTCATACTTGAACCGATCTGCTTTTCTATTTTGAAGTCTGTGATCAAGTTGAACCACCAAGTCTATGTAGTCTGCGCAGACCTGGGGTGGGTTTACTATCTGAGCTAGAACATCCTTAAGCTCTCTGCGCAGGTCTCGATGAAACAATGTGATCCTTTTGTTTTCTGGCCATCCAGTTTCCACAACCAGTCTGTTAAAGGTGGCAATGTAGGACAGAAGATTCTGATTACCTTGTCGTAAGGATAGCAGTTCGTTATCAAGGGCCTGTCCTTGAGAGTGTCGAGCGAACAATCTTTCCATGCTGGCCTGGAAGCCCTGAAAATTCTGGAGAATGGGATCATCCTGATTTACCAATGGAATAGACCAATCGGCAGCACTGCCACTGAGGTAAGATAGTATAAAGGCTACCTTGGTCTGATCGTTAGGGAAGGCTCCGGGTCTGCATAGAAAGTGTAAACGACATTGGTTCATAAAGGCGGCATATTTCTTGGGATCCCCCGCAAAACGTTCAGGCGGGGCCAAAGGCATGTGTCCAGGTAGATTAATTTGTACCGGGTTACTCAAACCCATTGATGTGGAAATGTCTCCGGAATTAGGTAAAGGAGTGTGCCCTGCCTGGGCCTGTAATAACCTTTGGGCTAGGTCATCTGTTCTTTCCTTGGATAAGATCAGTTCTCTTTTGAGAGCGTTAGTCTCCTGGCGGGCTGAGTGCACCTCCGCCCGTAATTCCCCCAAAAGCTGGGCCAGCTGGTCAGTCTCGGAAGTCCCCATAGCGCCCGGGTGGGAAATTGTGTGTAGGCTTCGCGTTCTGTAACGCTCACCTGATTCCCACAGAGGCGCAGGTCTGGCTTCGAGTGCTAATGCTTCTTCAATGGTGAAGCACAGGACTCTGAAGATGGACAGGAAGGGCCCCTCTACTCTGGCTTCTCCGGCTCGCAGGAATATTCCCCTGTGCGTGAAAAGGGAGTATTACCTACTGACTGAGTTATGCTCAAGCCTCCCACTCTCTTCCAACCCTCCACGATACCCTTCCACGATTCCCTGTGAAGTCTCACCTTAGGGTCAGGAAAGATGAGCTCTCCATCCTGCTTCTGATGCAGGGGCGCGTTGAAACCCAGTTACTTTACTGGATTGAGGATTGATGGGAGTTCAGGTAAGCTTGACTATTCAGGTAAGGCTCTGTAAAAGTTCTGTTGCAAGTTCAAAAGTCCAAGCTTAATAATAATGTTCATTGTCTTATTCCCCTTAGGGGCCGGCGTTCGGAGATATGGCGCCGACCCGAAGTGAAACGTGCAGTTCCAGTAAATGACAGGTAAGTTCTGGATGAGCGCTCGGGTAATGTCTTTGCATTCGCTCATTCAATGTCTTTGTCTTTTTTCCCCATAGGGGCCGGGGTCCGGATGCCTGGAAGCGGCAAGACCCGAAATGAAATGGGAATGACCCAACAGGTAAGACTTAGAAGGAAACTGAGCTTTTCCTATTCCCTTCCTTCCCTCACCTTGTTCTGGTCTTTTTCTCTCTAGGCTCTGGGAAGTGGCTGTGGATCCAGATGATCGCTGCTGAAGATGGTGGCCTCCAGGAAAGGTGAGTGAAATGCAGCGCTGCAGCGATCGTAGCGAAATGCTTTTAAAATGATGTCTTCCTTTTCAGGATCGTCGGTGTGATGTCTCTGTGGTGCTGATTTAGCAGGTAATGTCTTTTGTCTCCCTTTGCAGGTGACCCAGGATACTGACAGGCGTGGCTGAGGTCCAGATGCAGGAGCTGACACGGTGAGCGTCCAGCTGCGAGGAGCAGAACAACGCGAAGCTTGAGTTGCTGATCGGGTGTGATTTAAATAGCTTTGGAAGAAGTTCCAAGTGTGTATCCTTCCTCCGATCAGGTATGTATCCTTCCCCGACCACACCCGGGTGGAAAGTAGTTCCACAGGTAAAGTAGTTCCATTCAGGCCTCAAGAGGGCCTGGATGTGGCAGCATGGTCTGCATCAGGTAAGTGCACATTAAAACACTTGAACACATGTCTAGCTTTATGAGCCTGGCGCCTAAGGCGCCAGGACAGAGGTCCAACATGAGCCTGGCGCCTAAGGCGCCAGGACTGCGTCCAAAGGGCCCCAGCTTGGGCCCGCTGGCACTCCCCTGGGGGAAATCATGCCTGCCTCTGGGGTTGCTGGGTCGGACCTGGCTCCTTGGAGGTAGGCATTATGACACATTCACTGAACAGCTGTGGCCTGTACGTGTTTTATGAGTGGGAAGCGTGAATACTCATTTATTATCACCAGAAGGTATCCCCCTTCCGCTAGGGGGCCATAGAAATCCATGGCTAATCTTTGCCATGGTCCTTTCAGCAGGGGTACCGTCTGGAGTGGGCACGGGGGTCTGTTCGCCGCTGTCTTTTGGCAAGGTATGCAAGGCATCAAGGTATCCTCTACAATGGTGTCCATGTATGGGAACCATACTTGATTACTCAATATCTTCTTTGTATTTGTGATCCCCCGGTGGCCTTCGTGAGCTATGATCACCAGCGCTTTCCTCAGGCTCTTAGGGGCTACTAGATGGTTGCCTCGCAGCAAAGTTCCTTGGTCAGTTGTAGCAATCTCATTCTGAATCTTCGCCATCCTGTGCAGATCCTTTTTATCCACCTCCAAACACACAAACTGTTCCTTGCTTGTGGACGATTCAGTAATCATATTCCTGTAGTCTGATGCCCCACCATTCGGTGCGTGGGGGCATTTTGGGTTTGGGGTTCCCAAACAGCGAGAGCAGGGCCGGGTGGTGCGTGATGAGGATAAACTTCCTGTCAATGATGAAATGATGGAATCTCTTGCACGCCCATTCAGCTGCCAAGATTTCCCTTTCTGCTTGAGAGTAATTCTGTTCGATAGGCGACAGCACCCTGTTGACGTATGCCACTATCTCAGTCTTTCTGTTTTCGTTTGGGTCCATCTGAGCGAGTATGGCCCCCAGGCCAACGGGCCTGGCTTCGACAGTGAGTTCTGTGTCCCATTTTGGATTGAAGTAAGCCAGTTGACGGAAGTTGGCGAGTTCGCTTTTGATTGTGCAGAACGCTTCTTGGCATTGCGCGTCCCACTGGAATGGGGAGTCTTTCTTGAGGAATCTCCGGAGGGGGTCTGTGATTGTGGCGTAGCTTGGCAAGTAGCGGGTGCAATAGCCTGCCATTCCCAGGAAGGATCGTAATTCAGCGACCACAGTGGGGGTATCAGGATTGACGATGGCACTTATTTTGTCGGATCAGCCGTGATTCCTTGATCAGAACAGATGTGCCAGAAGAAACGCATGCTACGTTTGTTGATGGCGCTTTTGGATCCATTGAGGGTGAGGCCAGCTTTGTGGACGATGTTGCATACTGATTTTAGCGCTGTGTCATGTTGTTCTTGGGTGATCCCAAATACTAGGATATCGTTGCTGTAGTTAAGCGCGTTTGGTACAGAGTCTCCTGAAATAATTTTGCCGATGATGAAGTTGAGCTGCTTGTAGCAGAACAGTCCCTCATGTGTTGTGAAAGTGGTAATTTGTCTGGATGCAGGGTCAATGACTAGCTGGTGATACCCCTGGTTGAGATCTAGTTTGGAGAACCGGGTGGCCTGGTTTAGTCTCACCAGCATGTCCTCGATGTTGGGTCCTGGGTGCCTCTCCCACTGGATTGCAGTGTTGGGAATTCGCTTGTCCATGCAGAGGCGCAGTCGTCCATCGGCCTTAGGTACTACTAGTAGTGGGGACATCCAAGGTGTGGCGCTGCTCACTCTTTCGAGGAAGTCATTTTCGAGGAGGAGTTGTAGCTCGTGCGTTAAATGGGCCTGTAGATGGAATCCTATTCTGCAGGTGTGTTGAGGTACCGGGCAGACCGTCGGGTCGATTTGGAGGGTTATGACAGTATATTTCAGCATTCCTACTCCTTCGAACAGTTTTGGGAAAGTAGTTTTGAGTTCCCCTATGTCGAGTTCTTGTTGTGATGGAGCCCTCAGGATCTGGGCCCCTGGATGCAGGCCTTGTATGATTTCTGACGGGTCATAGTGGATGTCCATCAGAGCTAGGGCTCTGACTGTCCGGTAGCTGAGGAGGCATCTCCCTGTTGTTGGACTGTGGACGACGTGAACGGTGGTAGGTACTCGTCATCCTCCGTCTTCCTAGGTTGCAGTGGAATAGGCTTTGGACTGGAGCGGAAGAGTTGCTCCCCATTGAAATAGGCGTGCCTGAGACGAGCATAAGGGATAGATACTTACTATGGCACTGTACGCCCTCTTGTTCATGATGTTGACCATCCCACCGGTGTCTACAATGAACTGGTTGTTTAGTCCTCCTATCTGGACTGCGACCTTCGGTGCTGTGCTGTCCTCGGAGGTGTCGTAAATTAGTCACTCGTATTCTTTGTTGTACCTGTAGTAGGGTTCCTCTGCTGGATGTTCTTCTTCATCAGGCAGTGGTTTTCATACGATCACGTGCAGTGTAGTCTTGCACATCTCCTTGTTCTAGAGCGTATCTTGATTGCGGGTTGGACGTATAGTCGTATGCGTCGAAGTATCTCATTGGTGGGTCAATGTTGAGGTTTTCCACTGCTCTTATGAACCCTTGGTTGAGCGGGTATGTCGAGGTACTCCTGCCTGGGAGCGTTCTCCTGCCGTCCCTTCCTTGATGACCGAGGGGTTGAGTCCTCTTGGTGGGTCGTATCTTCTTTTCGGAGCAGACGATGGTGGCGGTCTGTATGCGGCCAGCATTGGTGTCTTTTCCTTGCACATTGTTTGAAAGTAATTTTCTTGTCCACATCTCATGCACATCTGCCCAATGGCACTGGCCTTTGTGGAAAAATGTGAAACCGCACCTGTAGCATTGCCTCTCTCCTGGGGGACGTCGGTTTGGGCTTCTGGGTTCTTGACGGCACAGTGGTCCGGGGTATCGGGTATATCCCTGAGGGTTGGTGGCTATGGCCGCAACGGTATTGAGTTTCTTTGAGTTTTCTATAGCCGCTGCTTGTACATCTACACTTTCGTTTACCCTTGCAAGTTCTGCTATTTCTTGCAGTGGGAGGGGTTTCTTCAACAAGTGTTTGCGGAACTGTGAGGATGTACATTCTTCTATTGCCCTCTGTCTAATGGCTTCATCATCATTGGCGTTGGCGAAGTCGCAGTGTGTAATTTTCTTCTGAAGTCAGAGGATGAATTCACAGATTGTTTTGTGACGCTTTTTTGCACTGATTAAATGTATATCTTTCATAGTCTCTGTTGGGGAGGACTATTAGCTTTCTGTTAACTGCAGCAATGAGAGGTTGATATGTGGTTTTCCCTTGGGGTGGGATGGTTTTCAGGATCCCTTTGATCTCTTTTCCTGCGAGGTTTGCAAAAATGTCCACTTTATTTGGTGAGTCCTGGTCACCTGTGGCTCTCATAGAGTCCTTAAACTCCTCCATCCATTCTTCCCACCTTTGTCCCTGGTCGTGATGTGGTTGTAACGTAAATGGGTTGGGGTGCCATAGAAATGTGTCCCTGATGTCAGGCTTGCCCCAATGGCGGCTTGTGCTCCTGCTCCTGCATCTGCCTGTGCTCCTTCTGACATTTTGCAGCAAGGTGCGTGTCCTTTTTATGTGGTGGGTTGTATAATTCTTTGTGGCTTTCTGGCGTCTTCCTTTCGTGTGGTTCACCTCTGCTTTTCCCTCTCCGTCCTGGTATTCTCACTGCCTGGCTGGGTGGCTGTGGTTTCCCTTGTGATCCCTCTTTTCTTTTGTTCTTTTTTTTTGTTGCCACAAGGCCGTGTGTTGCTTGTATTACGTGGCCTCTATCATGTATTAAGTCACGTGGTGGGCACTTCCTACAACCGCATCACTCCTTGCTGTTTGCCCTCCTCCTGATGTGTCCTTGGTATCCCCCTTTCTTTCCTCTCTTTTTTTTTTAAACGAGGCTGCGTGTTGTTTGTATTACGCTACCTTGATCATGCAATGGGACACGTGTTGGGCGCTTCCTGATGCCACTGTGCTCCTCCCTGTTCGCCCTCCTCTCATCCGACAGGGCAGGCCTTCTTACTGCGGTCTCCTTTGGGCGGATACTGTGCTGCTTTCCCGGCTTCATGACCAGTGTTCCAGCGCTGGTCTCCCTCATCAACAGCGTGTCCCTCCTCGCTGCTGTGCCCTCCTCGGTCTGACCCGTTCCTTCTCCGGTGCTGGTCTTCTTTGGGCAGCGGCACGTGGCTCTTCACACGCCGGCTGATGCAGCGGATCTCCTATTGCTGTCCCCTCTGTGGTCCGGCCTCCTCCGTTGGCCTCTTTCTCTCTTACTGGTGGTGCACGCCGTCAGGCAGCCGTCCCCTCTCTGGTCCGCATGATCTTCCACCCGCAGCAGTCAGGATGGGTTACAGCGCACCGTCGCCAGTTGTTGGGCCCTATCCACACACACTGCACACAAACGACACGATACGCATGGGATGTCATGTCTTAACACCTTTATTTCCTCCATATAACTAACCCCTTCCATTCTATCCCCCTCACCTTTGTGGTTTGAGTCCGCCCTTCTTAAAGGGTCCCTGCTTCGCTTCCCGCCATGACAGCTACATCTATTTACCAATTATAAGATATTTGTTTTTCTGACAGGAGTCATGTACTTTATGGGAGCAGCCATGTTACTACAGAATTTCCAAATGGACTGTGTGGTGAAGGAACTAAAAGCCCAGGGTTATAAGAGATAAAGAGCTGGATGCAAATGGGTGAATGAAAAGCGCTTTTTCCTGGTAGCAGAAAGCTCAGCTCATATTTGGAAACAGAGCAATGGCGCTGCTGCTCGCCGTACTCTCGTGCTTTTCATGCCTCTCACGCCTTCTCGGCGCATGCGCCCACGCTTGGATTTTTAGGGCAATGCTTCCGAGTGCTGGAGTAAAGCTACCGAAAGGCCACGGCGCGGGGCGCAAAGAGAAGCATAGTAAATGACCTCCTTTACTGGCGTGTGTGAAGCCAATATGGTTCATATTGTCTAGACTTGGCAAGTGCAGGCTTCTTTTACCTGGTGTGATTTTTAAATCAGATTTGGAGGGAAGATGATCTCCTGATTGAGAGAGGAAATTCTCCAGTCAGTTTCTTATATGGGACATGGCGCGTGACAAGTGAGTGAATTCCTTGATCTTGATATGACAGTGCTATCATAGACTATTTACAACAAGGCCGACTAAGCCCAGGCCAAGGACGGCAGATTGTCACAGGAGCGGCATTTTATTGCAGTTTATTTTCTATTTACTGGTTGTCATTTTCTAAATATAAAGCCAATTTTGTTTCTTCTAGTCTGGCTGATCCACAATGCTGCAAGTAATTTAGAGCGGTTAGCAATCATTTCACTCTTACAGCTAAAGTCTTTGATAGCGTAATGTGTATATATGCTTGATATTTGCAAAAGCTTTATTGTTAGGGTGATTTTTGATTTTAAAAAAAAGAAAACACGTACCAAACACAGCATGCTTTAGGTATTTAGTGATTCATTCCTACACCTCTCACAGACATATATGACAGATATAAAGCTCTTTGGTCATTCTTATCTTCCAAAAATGCTCTTTAATATGCAAAAAGCCAAAACTTAATGGGTTTTATTGGTGCTACTTCATTGTCTTTGGAGGTCTTTCTAATCAATGCACACATGCACTGTGTTAAGCAATCACTTTTATATTCAAATACATGACATGCATTTTTTAAACCATTGCAAAACTTAGGGAGTTCCCTTGGGAAAAGTAAAGGTTAAAAATGATGGATCATTTTACAATATTAAATGCATTTATTTGCTTAAGTCAAGCACAGAGTTCGCACAGGTGGCATTAAAATGATGTGCAGAAGCAAGCTCTAATTTCCCTCCCCGGCCCCACATTTCAGAGGCCTGTGGCGGCCCAAAAGGTGCAAACATGAAATAGATCATACAGAAGTTAAAATGGCAAATAATTAATCTGAATGCTCAAGTGCATCAAGAAACCTGAGAAAGGATACCCAAAGCCATAGAAGGGTGCGACCAAAAACTGTGTTCCAAAGGTATACACTGTTTTAAAGCTGTAAAGGTGTCCCATAAAGATATCCATTCAGCCATCTTTACAGAAGCTGCTCAGTGTTAAGCAAGAAAATGGCATCCCTGCTGGGTTTATCAGGAGTCTTTTTTTATTTTTATTTATGTATTTGTACTGGGCTGGCAGCCCGCAGGCATCGGGGTGCAAACACAGACACAATGGACAAAGACACAAAAACGCATCAGCAAACCCTAGATATTAATCAGGCAGATGTCAGTCAGTCAGTCAGTTGAAAAGACAGGTTTTTATGCCTTTCCTAAAGGATTACAAATCAGGGTTGAGTCTAAAAACAAGAGGCAGGTCGTTTCAGAGGCTTGCAGCTTAAACTGGAAAAGATCTGCCAAGCTCTCGAGTGCATTTCATTGACTGTCCGTGAATCAGTCCTAGCGTTGAGGAGCGAAGGGATCTGGCGGGCTGGTGAAGCTGAACCAGGGATTTGAAATAGTCAGGGGAGGAGCCAAAAAGGCAATGGTGCAGCATAGAACCAACTTTAAAAGCAATTTGTTCCTTGATCGGTAACCAGTGCAGGCGCTGCCAATGATTTGAGATGAGAGATCTTCTGAGAGTGTTTGCCACAATTCTGAACGCGTCGTTCTAGATTACCTGACATCTTACGATATTAGACGAGGAGGCGCTGCTGAGAAGCGAGTTATAGTAGTCAAGTCTCGTCAATATATTAGCTCTTGCGATTGTAGCGCCGTTGCGCTCAGATATGCAGGGGCGGATTTCCTTTAGGAGGCAAAGGTGATAATGGCATGTATGTTTCACATAAGATGTGTGAGCATCAGCATTTAGAGACACTTCCAATTGGACCCCTAGGGTTTTGACTTTTTGCTGGATCTTTATATTGTTATCTTTTAGCAAGAAACTGCTTTAATCTGAGGACAGTTTGTCCCTCGCCTGATTGAAACCAAAGATCATGAGCTCTGTCTTTGTTCCATTCAGGCATAGCCAATTTTCCGACATCCAACTATCGATATGGTTGTAGATGTTTCATAGAATTTTGGCATCAGTGGCATAGATCCCTGTGAGTTCCAAAACAATATGGGTGTCATGAGCATAATTTGTGAAAGTGACACCCAGCTTGTCAAGGAGGGCGCAGAGGGATCTGATGTAAAGATTAAATAACACAGGGGAGACAAGAAGCCCCCTGAAGCACACCACAGTGGATTGACACAGCAGGAGAGAAAACTGACCCCCACTGAATTCTGGATTCTCTGTTAGAGAGGATGGATAGGAGCCACTTAGCGGACTCCTCGGAACAGAGGCCTGTGTCTTTTAGGCCGCAAAGTAGAAGGTTGTGATCTATAAGATCGAAGGCCGCGGAAAGGTCTAATAAAATCAGTATCCCGGTCTTTTCTCTGTCCATGATTCCCAACATTGGAGACTGGAGGTCAATCAGAGCCGTCTCAGTGCTGAAGACGGGGCAAAAGCATGATTGTCGATAGCGTAGGGATCCATTGGAGTCCACAAAAGATTGTAGCTGGGAAGTGGCAAATTGGTCTAGGATTTTTAAAAGAAATTAGCAATTTGTGATTCGTCTCAAGTTACTGGGTTCTAAGGGATTGATGTTGGGGTTTTTCGGGATGGGTGTGATTGTGACCTTTTTGATGACATCAGTTAACAGGTTGTCTCTAAAAGAGGCATTGACTAGATGAGTTAAGAAGGGAGCAAATTGCTCCCTATGGTCCAGAATTAGCTTTAGTGGAAACAGGTTGTGTGGGCACGAGGTGGGTCACATATAGGACAGCATCTTGGACATATCTAGGATGGAAATTTGCGAGAATGAGAAATGTTGCAAATTCCGGGGCTTCAGTTGCGGATAATCATGTTTATTTAAGAAGGTATTGTGTGCTTGTGCCTCTGTGATTTTAAGTTGTGCCTTTACAATTTCTGCCTCGAGTGCAGTTTGTATGGTTGAGCAGTCTTGGTTAGTTGGAGTGAAAGGGAACTGAGTGACCTTTGGTTTTTCCAGGGATTTCAGGATTTCAAAAAGTTTCCCTGTATCGTTGGATGAGGATTCAATTTGGATGTTGAAGTACATTTTTTTAGTTTCCTTAAGTACATGTTTATAGGATTTATCCGCTTCCTTCCAGGCCAATCTAGAATCTTTGGATTGTTGTTTAAGCCAGTGTAATTCGAGGGCTCTTTTCTGTTTCTTCAGCGATTTCAGTTCCGGGGTGAGGCAAGATTGGTGGTTTGGGTTGTCTCTCACCAGTTTAGATTTAATAGGGGCTGCTTGGTGAAAAATGTCAGTAAATTGCTTTGAAAATGTGGCAACCCTGCTATTGGCGGGGTCATCAGGCCTTAATTTGGACATGATGTTGGCCAAACAAGACTAAGTGTTGGTCCCAATTTTTTTAAAAAGTTTCTGTCTTTAACTACTTTAGTGGGGTTGGGGGATTTAGGAGAAGCCTGGGGGTTTGTGATGTTAAAGGTGTTCGCGAAATGGTCAGACCATATACAAGGGGTAGTGGAGATGATTTTGGCAGGGAGGCTCCTTGTCACAATCCAGTCCAGGATGTTGCCATGAGCTGAGGTAGGATCGTTATTTAGGACTTAAAGGACAATGCTGGTTAGAGAGGTCTCCAAATCAGTCACTTCTTTATCCTCCAAATTCCCTCTCCATCTATTTAGATCATACAGAAAAAGAGTAACCGAATTAGAGCTGGACAAATTGTTTAGGACGTTGGTAATTTCATTATTAAACTCAGGCGGTCTATAGATGAGGACAACATTGATACTGTCATTGTGAGTAGGGGTCCTTTTGACATGCAGAATTTCGCAACCAGAGCAGAATATAGGAGTTAGAAACAATCTTAAGTCAGACCTTGCAATAATGGTCACTCCGCCACCATAACCGGTACTGCAATTGGCCCCGAAAAAGGAGAAACCTCTGGATACTGCTAGTGAGCTGGCATCACCAAAGGCCACCTAAAGCCCTGTTAGCCGCGGTGATCCGCTGCTTGCTGCTTCACCTCGCCTCTTTTCGTTCTAAACCCTTGATCTATCAACTCTGTCAAGACCAGCACCTACGCCTACCTTCAAGGACGAACTATTTTGTGAGTAATCTGCATGATTGTTGCAAATACCAATACATAGAGCAAACTCGCCTCCCTCATGCCGCATTAATTGATTGTGCACCGTTCCAACCTATGCATTCATATTAGGCCTGCTGCTCTCATCTCATGCCAAACCAATGCCTATAGTACTTATCTCTGTATAATCACCTTATAACCACCTAAGGTATTAACCTAATACATTAGGTTGAGCCTGCCCTTTGGACCAAACACTCATGCTTAAATGTTTTAGCCAAATATGCCGGAAACTATTGCAGCCTTTTGTGTCTTGAGTTAATCTATACTCTGTGTCTGACAGTACCAGCCTACGGTGCATAGCCACATTAGATTATGTCCCCCGTTTGAACCAACTTGTTGTACCCAACCTGAACTAGCCTGTTGTGCCAAACTCGAATTAGACTGTTGTGCCTCTCCTGAACTAGCCTGTTGTGCCTCACCTGAACTAGCCTGTTCTGCCAAATTTGAACTAGCCTGTTGTGCTTCACCTGAACTAGCCTGTTGTGCCAAATTTGAACGAGCCTGTTGTGCTTCACCTGAACTAGCCTGTTGTGCTTCACCTGAACTAGCCTGTTTTGCCAAATTTAAACTAGCCTGTTGTGCCGTACCTGACCTGGCCTGCTGTGCCTAATCTGACCAAGCCTATTCTGCTTAGTGTAATTTTGATAAACCATGCGAGGTTGGCTATTGATCATGATGTTCCCTTTCTGTATTATAAAAAATACTGGAGAGGTGGGCACCACAATGTTTACTCTCTTCTATTCGATGTCTACTACTCTCAGTTAATTTTTAACCTGGAGCTGCCAGTTTGAACTGGTCCTATAGCACAAGGACCTCCATAAACCACATACACAAGAAAACAAGGCAACTTTGCCTTATTATAACTGGCGCTTCTCAGTTGACCCTTATAGAGGGCTGCAAATTTCCAAAATATTGAAATCCAACGTCCTCATGAATTCAAATCAAAGCTTCAAATAAAAGCATCAGTTAGATCCGTGTAGTTTTTCCCAGGAATGTTTATTCACATCCCTGTTTTTATGATTAAATTTATTCTGAATGTGATCTGTTGGGCGATCATATTTTGCCATCAATATACATTAAAGGGATGGTCTAGTAAAAATTTGCATTTAAAAAATAGATAGGCAACATAAAAAAAAAATACTAGCATTCTCTTTTTTTAAACTTCCTATGTAAAATTTTGTGCTATTCAAGCTCAAAATTTGCAAAAGCAAGCACATGGGTGCATCCATTTTGTGAAATGGAGGCCCTCCTGTGCTGGCTTTTGCGGCACTAATGAAGGAAAAGCCAGCCAGCTGTAGTAAACAAAAGCTACCGCTGGGTGGCTTTCCCTTCATTAGTGCTGTAGGCGGAGGACGGGGACCGGAGACCAGAGCAGGAAAGCTGCAGCTGAATCTCGGTAAGTGCTATTTATTTATTTTTTTAAAATAAGCACTAGCTGCGTTTTTTTTTCTACGTTTTCTGGGCTGGAGGAGCCCGGAAAACTTAGAAATAAAACCGCAGCTTTAAAAACGTTGTATTTATGTTTGCGGTCGCTTTTGAAGCGACCGCAAACATAAATACAACGATATTGTGTTGGAAAACGCTGCGGTTTTTCTTTCCAAGTTTCTCAGGCTCCTCTGGCTCGGAGGAGCCTGAGAAACTCGGAAAGAAAAACCGCAGCGTTTTCCAACACAACCGCGTTGTTTCTGCCTGAATCTGCTTTCCCATTTGGGGCTCTCGGGCTCCCCACGGGGAGCCCGAGAGCCCCAAATGGGAAAGCAGATTTAGGCAGACACAACGCAGCATTTAGCATTTCCCATTTGGGTCTCTCGGACTCCCCACACTTCAAAAGCAACCGCAAACATAAATACAATGTTTTTAAAGCTGCGGTTTTATTTCTAAGTTTTCCGGGCTCCTCCAGCCCAGAAAACTTAGAAAAAAAAACGCAGCTAGTGCTTATTTTTAAAAAAAAAAAATAAATAGCACTTACCGAGATTCAGCTGCAGCTTTCCTGCTCTGGTCTCCGGTCCCCGTCCTCCGCCTACAGCCCTAATGAAGGGAAAGCCACCCAGCGGTAGCTTTTGTTTACTACAGCTGGCTGGCTTTTCCTTCATTAGTGCCGCAAAAGTAAAAGCCAGCACAGGAGGGCCTCCATTTCACAAAATGGATGCGCCCATGTGCTTGCTTTTGCGAATTTTGAGCTTGAATAGCTCAAAATATTACATAGGAAGTTTTAAAAAAGAGAATGCTAGTATTTTTTTTATGTTGCCTATCTATTTTTTAAATAAAAATTTTTACTAGACCATCCCTTTAAGCCAATGCATTTCGGTGTAAACCTTCATCAGGGCTGTATATAGGCTCTTGACTACATCATCAAGTTACACATAGTCATACATGTTAATACAAGTTCATTGAATGATTCATATACAATACATAATCGAATTCACACATACCATTTTGTTTGTCCCACGAATATTCAATTGGTACGCCAGGAAAAATAAATGAAAAACAGAATTTTCATTTAGTATCAGCGTTACAAGATTCTATGTACATAGTATAAGGACAGAAAAGTGTCCTACCTGATCACTTTCATGCAAATCTGGTAAGCCCCAAAAGGCTTTTCCTTTTGCAACCCTCACGGCTCCAGCCACGTGTGTTGCCAATGCGTGGAGAACCGCATACGTTAAACTTGTCTCTGTGAAAGAAACAGGCTATTTAGACAACCGTTCTAGCATGTCTTTAATGATCAAAGCGGCAGATGTTCTCCGACATATACCTTTGATTCCTGCGTTGTTCTACCCACTGCAGAGAGACATGCACGCGCACGTCTCTTAGTTCTAATTAAACGTTGCCTTGGAGACGGAGTCAAGGCACCGAGGTCCGACAGGAATGCCGGAGCACGTACGCCTCGTGCCCCACCCCCGGGTGATTACCCTGGGGCGGGGATGTCTCCATGGCAACTCTTGAACGCTATGTGTTACCAAGCTGTCAGCGCCTTTCTCGTGTGTTTGACATTACTCTCGGATTATTACTGTGAATGCATGTACATAGTAGTGTGAATGCATGTTATAAGTGTAATCGGTCTTGTATAATGTTCTAAATTCATCATTATTGCGGGTAGCCATGTATCGCTACCTCTACTGGCTAATGCTTGCAGGTTTTATACAAAGCTAATTAACATACTATGTGAAGTATTTAGGTTCCTCATTTGCGGGTTTCAAACGGTAGGTCTTACTTAAAGCATGCACCAGTGTGAATGTAAAACAATAGGACTGTGGCGTTTAAATAAAACGTCACGTATGGTTTTTCATCTGGAAGGACAAGCAGAAAACCTTCACCCAAACAATGTTTTAGACAATCTAGTACATATTATGAAATTAGAAACAAATGTCACTCCAAGTGTCAAATTACGTCTGTTTCATATGTTAATGTCTGGACTCCAGACCTGGTTGGCCATTACGAAGGCTGTTGTACGAGTTCATACACAGTCATGAATGTTTAATTACAAAAAACACATGTAGTTAATCTCTTCGTTCATTCCTTTAGGAATCAGCGAACTCAAATGATCTATCCAGAAAGTTTCTCGTTGATCCATTGTTTTCTGAAAGTTTGCATGTGGATCTCTCTTTTCAACTATTTCTAGGATAGCAAATCGAATCTGTGCCAAGTTGTGTTTTTTGTCATGCCAATGTCTTGCCACAGCCGAAGTTTTGTTGTTGTTACGTATACAAGATCTGTGTTCGTTCCATCTTGTCTTGGCCGTTCTTACAGTTTGTCCAACATAATGCAAGCCACAGGGAAATTTCATGGTATATATCACATTTTGGGAGTCACATGTTCCAAAGCTTTTTAGTTTTATATTCTCTCCTGTATACGGATGTTTCAAAGAATCACCTTTCATGAAATAGCCACAATTGCTACAATTCAGGCAGGGAAAAGTACCTATCCTCTTGGTGGCTCTCTTCTTTTGTGCTGGTCTGGTCTTTACAAGTTTATCTTTCAAATTCTGACTTCGTTGATAGGCGAATGTTGGGACCTCTTTGAATAAATGTTCTACACGTTGTTCGCAGGTGTCTGTATTCCAGTGTTTTTTAATGATACTTTTGATGCGATTGCTCTGTCTTGAGTACTTGGATACAAATACTAAGGGGGGGTTCATCTTCCTTCTTAGTTTTAGTTCTCAATAGATCTTCTCTTTTCTGAGTTGCTATTTGTGTTTCTGCTGCTGTCACTTCTTCTTTCTTGTATCCACGGTCCAGAAATGTCTTACCCATTTCTTTGACTTCTCTTTCGTACTCTGCAGGGTCACTCACTAGTCTTTTTACACGAAGCATCTGGCTGTATGGTACATTTTTGATGAGGCTTGGTTGGTGAAAGCTGAGTCTTTGGAGTAGATTGTTCCTATCTGTAGGCTTACGAAAGATGGTGGTCTGGTATCCTGTGTCGGTTATTCTGATTTGTACATCCAGAAAGTGTATGCTTTCACGGGAGTATTCATGTGTGAACTGTATTCTTGTGTCCTTGCTTTTTAGGTAATCAAAGAATTCAAGTAGTTCTTGTTTACTGCCTTTCCATACCCCAAAGATATCATCGATGTATCTTATCCAGATACCCAGATGTTGTTACCACCGTTGGTTATGTAAAACATTTTCAGTTTCAAATTTGTGCATGAATGAGTTTGCATACGAAGGGGCCATGGTGGCCCCCATAGCTGTGCTAGCCACCTGTAGGTAGTAATTGTCTTCGTATCTAAAGTATGAATTGTTGCTGATAAATTCCAGCAGTGCCATTATGAATTCTTTTTGAGCTCTTATCTGCTCTGCCTTCAGAAGTATCCATTCTACTGCTTTGTTACCCAGATCATGTGGGATTGACATATACAGACTCTTAACGTCAATTGTAAAGCAAATGTTTTGGGAATCGAATGGTATTGAATTTAGGTATTGCAAGAAGTGTGTAGAATCTCGGATGTATGTACTTGTTTTTTTAATCAAAGGTTGTAAGAAGTAGTCCACATATTTACCAAGGGGTTCTAGGATGCTGTTTATCCCTGCAACAATTGGTCTGCCTGGTGGTTTGACTGAATCTTTGTGTGCCTGTGGGAGAGTATAGAAGTGTGGTAACCGTGGGTAAGAATTCATCAAGAATTTTTTCGTGTGATGGTTTATCTACTCTAGTTCTTCCGCTTTGTCTAGAAGGATCCCCAGATTTTCTTTAATTTCTGCTGTTGGGTCATTTTCTAATCGTGCATAAGTATTGATGTCTCTCAGTTGTCTTTCACATTCTTCATCATAGTCAACTGTGTTCAACAAAACTAGACCACCACCTTTATCTGCAGCTCTTATTGTGATATTTGGATCACCAAATAAGTCTTGAATTAATTTTAACTTGTGTGGTTTCATATTGCGTCCAGTTTTAGATTTAAAATGCATTTTTTCGAAATCTCTGGTTACCTGTTTTTGGAAAATGTCTACAGATGGGATACTGATGGGGGGGATAAAAGTGCTCTTGCTCCTGAATTCCTTCAATTCTTCTTCTTTTCTGTTGCCCGTTTCCTCATTTTCTAGTTCGCTAAAAAAACACTTTTAGCTTCATTTTTCTGATTAGTTTGTATAATTCGATTTTGGACTCAAATAAGGTGCTGTCATATGTGGGCACAAAGCTTAAGCCTTTTTGTAGTGTCTGTAGTTCTTGGGTCGTCCGTGTCCTTGCTGATAGATTTATCACAATGTTTTCTTTTGTTGTAACCTTGTGTTAGGTTTTCCTCTTTGTCTTTCTCTTCCCCCTTCTTGTTCACCTCTGCCTTACTCTAAAAAAGCTGTTCTTCCTCTTGTCGAAGCTTCTGAGGGCCTTGTATATCCTGAAGCTGTTGGTTGATTCGCTTCTTCTACGTTAGTTGACTCTCTTTCAGTGTCTGTTCCTGAGCTGGACGTCTCACTGGTATGTGTAGGTTTTGGTTTTCTTAGTGGAGGGCCATATTTATCCATCCAAGTATAAACTTCATCCTTCAGATAGTCATACGTATCCCTTTTGAATTTTCGGATCTTTTTGGTTTCAAGCTCTGCCTTGTAGTCTGCTAGCTTACTGTTAATCTCTTCCAGAATTATGTCAACTTCCTCTCTGTTTAATGTTGCCACAAGTTCTTTTTCTATTTCTTGAATTTCGTTATTGAGGTTGGCCAAATTGTTGGCTAACTCTTGTATGGTGAGTAGTATGAGGTCCAGGGAACACTTATTTAATATAGCCTCCCATTTCTTGACAAAGCTCTTGCTTTCTTTATACAATGTTGGTCGTAATTGAATTCTTAACCCTCTAGGGATCCTTTGGCTTTTGTGGTACCTCCCTAACGTGATGGCATGTAACTTGCGATTTATTTCTTTGCGTATGAGATATTCCAATTGTTTAATCTGTTTGGGATCTTGTGTTTTCGTGTTGCTTGCTCCAAATCCGCTATCTTTAATTAGCCCGAGGATTGATTCTGCTTCTTCTATTGTGAAGCCCAACGTATCTGCTCTTTTGCTTGTTAAAGCCTCAATTTCTATAAATGACATTCTTTCTTCCGTCTTGTTGTACTTGAAGTTTAAGATCGGTGTGCCTCCACCTCAATTGTGCTGAGGAAAAAACTAGAAAAAATACCGGAGAGGTGGGCACCACAATGTTTACTCTCTTCTATTCAATGTCTACTACTCTCAGTTAATTTTTAACCTGGAGCTGCCAGTTTGAACTGGTCCTATAGCACAAGGACCTCCATAAACCACATAACAAGAAAACAAGGCAACTTTGCCTCATTATAACTGGAGCTTCTCAGTTGGCCCTTAGAGAGGGCTGCAAATT
The DNA here is from genome assembly GCF_040938575.1 of Ambystoma mexicanum. Classification (NCBI taxonomy): domain Eukaryota; kingdom Metazoa; phylum Chordata; class Amphibia; order Caudata; family Ambystomatidae; genus Ambystoma; species Ambystoma mexicanum. The sequence continues at coordinate 76,037,554 of NC_090924.1, read as the reverse complement.
CCCAAAATATTGAAATCCAACGTTCTCATAAATTCAAAACAAAGCTTCAAATCAAAGCATCAGTTAGATCCGTGTAGTTTTTTGTTTATTCACATGCCTATTGTTTTACATTCACACTGGTGCCTGCTTTAATTAAGACCTACCGTTTAAAACCCGCAAATGAGGAACCTAAATACTTCACATACTATGTTAATTAGCTTTGCATAAAACCTGCAAGCATTAGCCAGTAGAGGAAGCCATACATGGTTACCCGCAATAATGATGAATTTAGAACATTACACAAGAACAATTACACTTATAACATGCATTCACACTACTATGTACATGCATTCACAGTAATAATCCGAGAGTAATGTCAAACACACGAGAAAGGCGCTGACAGCTTGGTAACACATAACGTTTCAAGAGTTGCCATGGAGACATCCCCGCCCCAGGGTAATCACCCGGGGGTGGGGCGCGAGGCGTATATGCTCTGGGATTCCTGTCGGACCTCGGCGCCTCGACTCCGTCTCAAGGCAACGTTTAAATAGAACTAAGAGATGTGCGCGTGCATGTCTCTCTGCAGTAGGCAGAACAACGCAGCAATCAAAGGTAAATGTCGGAGAACATCCGCCGCTTTGATCATTAAAGACATGCTAGAACGGTTGTCTAAATAGCCTGTTTCTTTAACAGAGACAAGTTTAATGTACGCATTTCTCCACGCATTGGCAACACACGTGGCTGGAGCCGTGAGGGTTGCAAAAAGAAAAGCCTTTAGGGGCTTACCAGATTTGCATGAAAGTGATCAGGTAGGACACTGTTCTGTCCTTATACTATGTACATAGAATCTTGTAACGCTGATATTAAATGAAAATTCTGTTTTTCATTTATTTTTCCTGGCGTACCAATTGAATATTCGTGGGGCAAACAAAATGGTATGTGTGAATTCGATTATGTATTGTATATGAATCATTCAATGAACTTGTATTAACATATGTATGACTATGTGTAGCTTGATGATGTGATCAAGAGCCTATATACAGCCCTGATGAAGGTTTACACCGAAATGCATTGGCTTAATGTATATTGATGGCAAAATATGATCGCCCAACAGATCACATTCAGAATAAATTTAATCATAAAAACAGGGATGTGAATAAACATTCCTGGGAAAAACTACACGGATCTAACTGATGCTTTGATTTGAAGCTTTGATTTGAATTTATGAGAACGTTGGATTTCAATATTTTGGGAATTTGCAGCCCTCACTAAGGGCCAACTGAGAAGCGCCAGTTATAATAAAGCAAAATTGCCTTGTTTTCTTGTGTATGCCCTTTCTGTATTATACCATGCAACATGCCATGCACAGGTTCCCACTTCCTTACCTATAAACCCAACACAGTTCGATAAAATAATGTCAATATGTACCTGTTGCTTTCTCCCTTATTCAGGCGCTGAGAGAAAATATGAAGTCTCGGGGAATAATGCCTCCGGGGGTAAAATCAGGTAAGTCTATTGTGGTAAGGAGGTTTCCCCTTGTTTCTCCCTTTGTTTCACCTTGCTGTCCTTTTGTTTCCCCTTAGGGGCCGGGGTTCGACGAGGATGCAGTGGAAGCTGCGCCGACCTGTGAAGAGGAATAGTACCCCCGGTGGTAAAATCAGGTAAGTCTATGGGGGGTAACTAATATTGCCTCTGTGTATTCCCTTGGCTCACCTTGCTGTTCTTGTCTTCCCCTTAGGTGCCGGAGTGCGGCGGGAGCATGCAGAAGGATGCGGTGGAATGTGAAGATGCTGCGAAGGCCGGCGAGTTCAGCGCGGCGCTGCTGCAGGCGAGGCGACGCGCATAAAATAACTTCTTTCTTCCAGCTCGAAGGCACGATGGATCGGGAATTCAGGTAAGGATCAAAGGTATTGCTCTTGTTCTAACCTTTTCTCCTTCTCTCCCCTTTTTCTAGGAGCTCCGGACTCGAGGCGGGTCGTGGCAGAAGACTGGATGCAGACTTACGGGCACGGTGAGCGTTACGCTGCTGGATGCAGAATAACGCGAAGCGTGTGCTGCTCTTCGGGCGTGGTTTAAATAGCCACCAAAGTAGACCCAGGTAAGTATTCCTCCCCAGCCCCACCCGAGTAAAAAATAGTCCCTTAGGTAAAGTAGTCCATTCCAAGCCTCCTTTGGCTTGGAGCTCTTGCAGCATGGTCTGCATCAGGTGAGTTTGCAGCATGGTCTGCATCAGGAAAGTTTAAATATATGAGCCTGGCGCCTATGGCGCCAGGACTGACTCTCCATATGTGCTAGGCGCCATAGGCGCCAGGACTGCACCCAAATAGCCCCTAACAGGGGTTGTTGGGTTTGCTTAGTATAACTTGATGCCTGCTTCCGGGGTTGCTGGACTTGGTCTGGGACCCCGGGGGGTAGGCATCATGACAGCACTCCCTCCCAAGGCCCCTCCTAAAGTCGTTCTTCCCTGTGGTTTCGGTTTGTCTGGGAAATTTCGGTGGATTTTTTTCACCAATCGGGGTGCATGAACATGGTCATTAGGTTCCCATGATCTTTCCTGTGGTCCGTAACCTTTCCAGTCGATTAAATAAAAAAGTTTTGACTTTATCAGCTTGGAGTCCAGGATGTTCTTAACTTCAAATTCGGGTTCCCCGTCTACAAGGATGGGGTCTGGTGGCTTGGTTAGTCTTGTCCCTGGTTGCACTGTCTTCAAAAGTGACACATGAAAGACGGGGTGAATTTGCATATTAGCAGGTAAGTCCAATTTGACAGCCACTGGGTTGATAATGGCCTTAATAGAGTAAGGTCCGAAATATCTGGGGTTAAAGGTCCGTGTTCCCTTTAGAGGTATATGTTTTGTGGCTAACCATACTTGGTCCCCTATCTGGTATTGTGGAGTATCACTTCTATGCCGATCAGCATCTTTCTTGTATTTTTCTTTTGCCTTTTTTAAATGTTCAGTTGCCTCCTTAAAGGCTTGTGTAATCGTAGCGTGCAGATGGCCCACTGCGGGCATTTCTAAGTGTTGGGGTGAGTCAAGGTCTGAGGTTCGAGGATGGTGCCCATATAAGGTATAAAAGGGGCTTTGTCCAGTTCCAGAACGTACTGAATTATTGTATGCATATTCGGCGATCCAAAGAATGTCTTTCCAATTACTCTCAGTCTGAAGTAACATACAACGTAGGTATTGTTCGAGAGTCTGGTTGGTCCTCTCCGTTTGACCATCGGTTTGGGGGTGGTGACTGGTCGATAACCTCAGATCGATTTGTGCCAATTGACAACATTTTTTCCAAAAATGTGAAATTAATTGACTGCCCCGGTCAGAGACCAATACGGACAGAAATCTGTGTATGCGAACAATGTTTTCGAGGAACTCTTTGGCCGGGATTGAAGCTGAAGGTAATCCCTTTAAAGGAATAAAGTGGGCCATCTTGGAAAAAAGATCCACAATGACTAGAATGGTGTTAAATCCATTGCATGGGGGTAGATCAGTAATAAAGTCTAACGATAAGGTGTGCCATGGTGTAGGCGGAATGTCTGAAGGTTGTAAGAGTCCAGCGGGTTTTTTCTTTTGACTTTTGTTTTGGGCGCAAATGCCACAAGACATCACAAATGATTTAATATCCTTTCGCCAAGTGGGCCACCAGAATTGTCTCTTAATCTTAGCATCAGTTTTTGCAATACCTGGGTGCCCCTCCATTAGGGTATCATGATAACGGGAAATGACTAGCTCTTGTAGTTCCTTGTGTGGCAGAAATAGCCGCCCTTGGTAATAAGGCAGGTCATTGGTGACAGAGTATTCCGGGCCTTTCTTTACCCAGTCCTGCAGGGCTGTAGGATCAAAGAGTTGTTGGATCTTTACCTGAATGTCCTCTAGTGTCTGTAGAGTTGTCATGCCAAGAATCCTTTGTTTGGAAATTATAGGTACTGGTTCTGGGTTCACTTCTGCCTCTCCCATCCCTATTCGGGATAAGGCGTCTGCTTTACCATTCTTACAACCTGGTCAATAGGTTATCACGAAGTCGAACTCGGCAAAGAACAATGCCCATCGGAGTTGGCGCGACGATTGGGCCTTGGCTGTCTTTAAATACTGTAAGTTCCGGTGATCGGTGATCACAGTAATGGTATGCCTGGCACCGAGAAGATATTGCCGCCAACCCTTGAAGGCGGATTTAATGGCTAATAACTCCTTGTCGGTAACTGCATAGTTTAACTCGGGTGCCGAGAACTTTCTGGACCAAAATGCTACTGGGTGAAGCTGGCCAGTTTCAGGGTCCTTTTGAGACAGGACAGCTCCCATGGCTAGACTGGATGCATCAGTTTCCACTATGTATGGAAGTTCAGGGCGCGGGTGCTTTAATACAGGTGCAGACGTGAATTTCGCTTTCAGCTCTTGAAAGGCATTTTCAGCTTCTTCAGTCCACATAAAGCGTTTAATATTTTCGCAAGAGTGCTGTGATGGGATGTACAACATGTGAAAAATCCGGGATAAATCTGCGGTAGAAATTGGCAAAGCCAAGCATGATTTGTACTCCTTTAACTGAACTTGGTGATGGCCACTTAAGAATTGCGTCCACCTTTCGTGAGTCCATTCGGACTCCTCTTGAGGTCAGGATAAACACAAGGAATTCAACTTCTGTGGCATGAAAAACGCATTTTTCCAGTTTTGCATATAGTTTGTGCTGGCGCAATTTCTCAAGGACTGCTCGGACATGCTTCACATGGTCAGATTCTGAAGAGGAGTATACTAGAATATCATCGATATATACGACAACACAAACGTCAATGAGTTCACGAAGGACATCGTTCATGAAGTATTGGAAGGCTGCTGGTGCATTGCACAACCCGAAAGGCATCACCTGGTATTCGAATAACCCATACTTAGTGCGAAAAGCAGTCTTCCATTCATCGCCCTCTTTTACACGTACCAGGTGGTATGCCCCCCGGAGATCTAGCTTAGTGTATATGCAAGCGTCCTTCACTTGGTCTAGTAGTTCAGGGATCAGAGGCAATGGGTATCGGTCATTAACATTTATCTGGTTCAATGCGCGGTAGTCTATGCACGTTCTGAGGTCACCTTCCTTTTTGGGCACGAAGAACAAAGCTGAAGATGCAGGGGACTTGGATGGGCGAATGAAGCCATTAGCAAGATACTGGTCTAAGTATTGTCATAGGTGAAGGTTCTCAGGTTCTGTAAGGGCGTAGATTGTGCTACAAGGGGGTTGTGCACCGGGTATGAGATCGATTTGACAATCGTACGATCTGTGAGGTGGTAAGGTGTTTGCCTGTTCTTTTTGGAAGACATCCTGGAATTCTTGGTATTCTGGAGGTAGTTGCACGACTGCTGTGGTTACTGGGGCCAGGCCTGCATTCAGATTTTTCTTTGGGTAATAGGTTTGTGCACAATCCAGGAAGGTTATTCTCTTCTCTCGCCAATCAATACAAGGATTATGTGTTTCCAACCAAGGTATCCCCAGTATTATTTGGAACTGTGGGGCTTTGATTAGATCAAACACAATAGTCTCTCGGTGCCCATCCTGACCCAATAGTGTCATCTCTGCGGTGGAATGAGTTACAGGCAATTTCTGTTCCATCGACTGTGGTGATGACATCTGAGGTGTTTTTTTGGCAGAGAGGTAGATTCATCCTGAAAGCCAATTCGTAGTCCACATAGTTTCCTATGGCCCCGCTATCAATGTATGCCCTTACTGCGTGCATACGCGATGGCTGCCTTGGATCTACGAGGACCATTGGTATGATGAAATACGAGGTCTGAGTATCCTTCTTCAAGCTCGGCAAGCGGACCTCTACGCTTGTCGGGTGTGGTCGTTTCCCGAGTCTGACTCCATATGGCTTTTATCAGCAGCTCCTACCACCTTCTTGGGTGGTTTTACAGGGCAATCCCGTAGAAAATGCTCAGAAGTTCCACAATATAGTCACAATTGCATTTGCCGTCTCCTTTCTTTTTCCTTCTGGGTTAACGGTTCTTTAACCCCTCCAATTTGCAAGAGTTCTGAAGCATCTGCTCCTTTGGGGTTAGCGTGGGTCTTGACCAACATCCGATTCTCAAACTTGGCTCGATCAGCCTTTCTGTTATGAAGTCTGTGATCTAACTGGACCACTAAGTCTATATATTCAGCACAGTCTTGAGGTGGGTTCACGACTTGAGCCAAGACATCCTTGAGTTCTCCTGGAAGTCCTCGATGAAATAACGTGATTCGTTTTACCCCAGGCCAACCAGTTTCCACTATCAATCTATTAAAGGTCACGATGTAGGATAGAAGGTCCTGGTTACCTTGTCGTAGGTACAAAAGTTCGTTATCCAGGGCCTGTCCTTGGGAGTGCCGGGCAAATAGTCTTTGCATGCTCATTTGAAAGCCCTGAAAATCCCGAAGAATTGGGTCATCCTGAGTAACTAATGGAATTGACCAATCACTGCACTGCCGCTGAGATTTGACAATACGAAGGCTACCTTGGCTTGATCGTTTGGGAAGGCTCTGGGTCTGCATAAAAATTGCAAGTGGCATTGGTTCATAAACACGGTGAACCTTTTGGGATCTCCGGCAAAACGTTCGGGTGGAGCTACTGGAATACTTCCCGGTAGGTTCATTTGCACAGGGTTACTCGATGACACAGAAGCTGGATTCCCCCCGGGACCTGGTAGGGGTGCTTGTCCAGCCTGGCTTTGCAGTAGTTGCCTAGCAAGGTCATCAGTTCGCTCCTTTGACAAAATCAGTTCTCTCCTAAGAGCATTGGTTTCTTGACGGGCGGAATGCACTTCAGCCCTAAATTCCCCTAGTAATTGGGCCAATTGGTCAGTTTCTGAGGTATCCATAACACCCGGGTGGGAATTTGTGGGTAGGCTTCGCGTTCTGTTACGCTCACCTGGCTCCCACAGGGGCGTCAATCTGAACTGGACAGCTGCGGCCTCCACCAATGTAACGCGTAGTGCCGAGATGACGGACTGGACTGGCCCACCTAGCTTCGTTTGCTTGGCCTGTAGGAATATTCTTCTGCAAATGGAGAAAGGGAATTAACCACCCGTGGAGTTGAGTGTTAACCCTCCCCCACTCCCGCTGTTCTCCCCACTGATCACCTTTGATGTCAGCTCCTATAGTCTCACCTGATGGTTTGGAAGGATGAGCTCTCCATCCTGCATTGAGCGCAGGGGCGCGTTGATGACCAGTTGCTTCACTGGCTCGAAGGAATTGGTGAGTTCCAGAACAATATTGAATCTGAGATTCCCGGAAAGACGCCGTAAGTATGTAGTTCGTAAGAGTTCAAATGTCTGACTTTCACTCTTGTCCGATTCCTTGCAGGTTGCAGCTTGACCCTAGCGAAGAGTTCCTCGTGGCAACTGGTAATACTCAGGTAAGGATTTGTATTATCCAACACAGTTCGATAAAATAATGTCAATATGTAACCTGTTGCTTTCTCCCTTATTCAGGCGCTGAGAGAAAATATGAAGTCTCGGGGAATAATGCCTCCGGCGGTAAAATCAGGTAAGTCTATTGTGGTGAGTAGGTTTCCCCTTGTTTGTCCCTTTGTTTCACCTTGCTGTCCTTTTGTTTCCCCTTAGGGGCCGGGGTTCGACTAGGATGCAGTGGAAGTTGCGCCGACCTGTGAAGAGGAATAGTACCCCCGGTGGTAAAATCAGGTAAGTCTATGGGGGGGGGTAACTAATATTGCCTCTGTGTATTCCCTTGGCTCACCTTGCTGTTCTTGTCTTCCTCTTAGGTGCCGGAGTGCGGCGGGAGCATGCAGAAGGATGCGGCGGAATGTGAAGATGCTGCGAAGGCCGGTGAGTTCAGCACGGCACTGCTGCAGGCGAGGCGATGCGCATAAAATAACTTCTTTCTTCCAGCTCGAAGGCACGATGGATCAGGAATTCAGGTAAGGATCAAAGGTATTGCTCTTGTTCTAACCTTTTCTCCTTCCCTCCCCTTTTTGTAGGAGCTCCGGACTCGAGGCGGCGTGGCAGAAGACTGGATGCAGGCACGGTAAGCGTTACGCTGCTGGATGCAGAATAACGCGAAGCGTGTGCTGCTCTTCGGGCGTGGTTTAAATAGCCTCCAAAGTAGTCCCAGGTAAGTATTCCTCCCCAGCCCCACCCGAGTAAAAAATAGTCCATTCAGTAAAGTAGACCCTTCCAAGCCTCCTTTGGCTTAGAGCTCTTGCAGCATGGTCTGCATCAGGTGAGTTTGCAGCATGGTCTGCATCAGGTAAGTTTAAATCTATGAGCCTGGCGCCATAGGCGCCAGGACTGACTCTCCATATGAGCCTGGCGCCGTAGGCGCCAGGACTGCACCCAAATAGCCCCTAGCAGGGGTTGTTGGGTTTGCTTAGTATAACCTGATGCCTGCTTCCGGGGTTGCTGGACTTGGTCTGGGTCCCCGGGGATAGGCATCATGACAGCGCGCATGCCATTGAAATACATGACTATATTATTGAGCAACAACTAGACTTACTCATAGTGACTGAAACCTGGCTCCACCAAGCTTCTGTACCAACACTCACCATTGCCATTCCTCCAGATCATACTATCATCAGGACTCACAGAACAAAATCAGTGGGTGGGGGAGTAGCCATTATTGCTAAAATCCAGCTTAAAATAAGAGCGTGCCCCATTGACAACCTAGACGGGTACGAAATCCTCCTAGCCAAACTAGCTACCAACCACAAAGCCACTATAAACCTAGTAACTATTTACAGAGCGCCCAACACTAATTCACAGCCTGAATTAGATATACCTCTTTTATTAACACCACTCATCAAACCCAAAACAAAATGCATTGTTCTTGGTGACCTGAATCTGGGATTCAACGATGCCCAAGATCATAAAGCAGAAGCACTACATAGTGCACTGAATGACATGTCCTTCACACAACTCGTGAACGCACCCACCCATGCAAAAGGGAGAACGTTAGATTGGATACTACCGCTCAATACCGTAGTAACTATAGGTTCAATTATCACACTATCCTGGTCAGACCATCATAGTGTAAACTTCTCTATTGCATGTAATGAACCAGACTCGCCCAAACCCACCACAGTGGAATCCTATGTAACTAGAAATATCTGCAAACTCTCGGCAGAAAACCTTAACCCAATGCTAATAAACGCCCTCAATGACAAAAGTATTAACAATGAGAATCCCTGTGCCCTGGCGGACTTTTATCATAAATGCCTTACTAATACAATAGACACCCTAGCTCCATGTGTCACTAAAACTAGACGCAAGAATAAAGAATCGTCTTTCTGGTTCAACGATGACTTAGTTTCACTCGGACGAAATAAAGGGTCGCTTGAACACTGTTTTAACAAAACTCACACGACAGAAGCCGCTGAAGCATTCCATTCAGCAAACAAAATTTACAAAGCAGCCATCATTGCACACAAAGCAGATGCACTTAACACCAGGATCAGTAATGCATCCTCGGACTCAAAAGAGTTATTCTCCATTCTCAAAGAGTTGGAAAACCCTATCCCAGTCATTAATCTGGTTCAACCGAGTAATGAATGGCGCACCACTATTCAAGATGCCCTTGCCACCAAAATCAGTCTTCTACAAAATAAAATTATCTCTAAAAGAAACCTACTAGCGGATAAACATATTACCTCAAACCCTATCATTAAGCCCATAGGAGACCACATTCCTATGTTCAATTTTGCACCCGTTTCCCAAGAAGTAGTTCTAAATACAATAGCTAAACTAAAAGCTTCTAACTGCTAAGGAGACAACTTCCCAGCACATCTTGTCAAACTTTGTGCCCCCACCCTCACCCCTATCATCACCAATTTCATGAATTCTTCCTTCAACTCCAAATTACTCCCAGCCAGCATTAAAGAAGCATGGGTCACATCACTATTAAAAAAACCTACTCTAGATCCACTAACCCCTACCAACTACGGGCCCATAACTACCATCCCATTCCTTCTTAAAATCATCGACAAACTAGCATATAATCAAATACAAACCCACCTCGAACAAAATAACCTACTAGGGGCTACACAATCCGGGTTTAGGCCCAACCATAGTACAGAAACGGCTCTCACGGATCTGAAAAGCCAAATAGACACCGGAAAAATGTCTACATTACTGTTGCTGGACTTATCTGCGGCGTTCGACCTTGTAGAGCACGACAAACTTTGCGTAACTCTAAAAAAAAAAGACTTTCATTTCTCCAACAATGCCACTCTCTGGATCAAATCCTTTCTAGCTGAACGAACATCCAGAGTCGCCACTGGAAACAATGTCGCTGATCCCACACCGGTCCCCATAGGAGTTCCCCAGGGATCCTGCCTCTCTCCCACACTCTACAACGCCTATACTAAACTCCTATTCTCAGCACTAGACAATATGGGCGTCATCCACACAAACTTTGCAGATGACACCCAGATCCTCATCCCCATCACGGGGGACTACACCCAAGACACCTAGACCATTAACAAGAACTGGATGGCTTTGAACAGTCTCTGTCTCAATGATGAGAAAACTGAGGTTCTCAACGTAGGCTCACAAAACAGAATAAGTACCCTCCACCCAGACTACTCACATATTAACATTGATGGGACCCGGATCCCAGTACTCAAGCAAGTCAAAACTCTTGGAGTACATATAGACGCCAATCTCACTATGAATAAACATATATCAGCCCTCTGCTCCTCCACAGCTTACACAGCTAAAATCATCGCTCTCAGTCGCCAGTTCCTCACTCCTACAAACTGCATCACTCCGGCTAGAGCGCTGATTCTAACAAAACTTGATTACTGTAACGCCCTTTTACTAGGAACCTCCAAAACAAATATCAGCAAGCTACAACTTATGCAGAACAAAGTATTTCTACAGATTACATAGTTAATACTCACTTCTATTCCATCATGCGGGTTGTTTCATTTTCTTTCCAAAACGTCTGTTTTTAGCAAATTCTGCTTATTAATGGATTTCCAATGTACCAATTTAGGGTTCTCATTACATCTGTTGTTCTATCTTGTGGGACTTATTTTCTAGCTGGTGCTGCAAAAGGATAACATTTAAATGTTACTGAGTCCTCTCTTGCCTGTCTATACTTCTAGAGACCACATATTTGTTTCCAGTGGCTTACCTGCTTAATTGGGCTGTTTTTCGGATATATTTGGGCCCGTATTCATATCTAATTTACTTAAGCCGCTCAAGCAGGCCTAAATGACCGTCGTGACGTTATTACGCACGCACGGTAAACAAAAAGCGGAACGCAATGACGTCATCACGCTTCGGCGTGATGACGCATATAAATAACGGCCATTTTTGGTTCATCCGTATCGGCGACCATGATCGGATGGACCATGCGGGAATCAGGACAGCATCCTGTATAGAAAAACAGCCCAATTAAGCAGGTAAGCCACTGGAAACAAATATGTGGTCTCTATAAGTATAGACAGGCAAGAGAGGACTCAGTAAAATTTAAATGTTATCCCTTTGCAGCACCAGCTAGAAAATAAGTCCCACAAGATAGAACAACAGATGTAATGAGAACCCTAAATTGGTACATTGGAAATCCATTAATAAGCAGAATTTGCTAAAAACAGAAGTTTTGGAAAGAAAGTGAAACAACCCGCATGATGGAATAGAAGTGAGTATTAACTATGTAATCTGTAGAAATACTATGTTATCACTGATAAACTGTATACGGTGTCCAATAGTTATTCAAAATATCATCACCAAAAATAGTTATTTTGTTCCCTTTTATTTTCAGGAATGATTTATACCAAATTCTTAATACAATCCTCATGATGAACCGTCTGAGAGGACGGAGAAACACGTGTTTTTGGAGCGCACCTAAAAGTCTCTGTGGTTTATTTTTATTCAGTAATTCAGCACTGGCCAGTCGCAGTGATACAGAGTCTGGTGCTGCAAACATCTAAAGAAAAGCATAAAACCTTCTTAACTACAAGGAAACTCACCATAGTTGCCACAGGCTGGGATTAAAAAATACTTTATGCAGAACAAAGCCCTTAGAGCGGCTCTAGGCATAAAGAAATCCGACCACATTTCCAATATTAGGCGAGAAAACCACTGGCTGCCCATTGAAGCCAGAATCATTTTCAAAACATTATGTGTTGTACATAAATGCATTATGAACAAAGCCCCCAGCTATCTTAATAATATTATCAAGGAAAAAATCCTAATGCAGAACCCTCCGATCCAATAATCTGGTGCTCTTGGAAATACCGAAATACAAATATAAGAGAGCTGGAGGAAGCAGCTTCAGAGTCCTAGCCCCAACTCTTTCGAATGCACTACCACTCAGCATCAAAAACGAGGATACCTTAATTAGGTTTCAAAAAAGCCCTGAAAACCTGGTTGTTCAATAAATACTGATGCCTGGGCACCAGAATACACTTCACAGACTTAACTGCAACCTTAAAGGATGTTCCTATGTATGTCTTAGCATCCTACAATGTCCGTATTAATAGCTTCCAATCTGAATCGCTATTACTGTTATTCATCGATATGTAACACTGTATAAGAAATGTTTATAAGCTGTCTGCAACTTTGCTGTGATACCTTTGGGTCTGGGCGAGTAACAAATGTAATAACTAAAAAAATAAATAAATAAAGTGTAATGCAAGGTCCACTTGTGTCCCGAATTCATGTTTCCGCATTGCATAATATGTCTAAATTGTTATCGGTTATCATGTCATGGATGTCGTGAGCATGACTGATCAGAGATCTGGTGTTGAGCAGTACGATTTTCAGAGTGTTTTCTTTTCATAAGGAATGTATGATTGGCTGTTTTGAGTTCTCTGAAAGAACGGTAGTGTGGGACAGTGATGCGACAGGTTGAAAGACCAGGGCGGTAGGAATAGTTTCCCTTCAGTGCTTAATTTGTGCCGGTGTTTGACGGTGGGCAACACCGGCACCCTTTTTTGGGGACCGGAACATCGGGCGCACGTGTAATTCCTTTGTTTGTTCCAACTTTGACTAGTTTCCATGATCATAAATCATTTTGAGTCATTCTGCTGCTCTCCTTGCAGTTGCAGGCCATGGCTTGCTGGCTGGGCCTACAGCCGAACAACAACAGCCAATGAAAACCAACATTCTGTTGTTACTATGCAGTATTTGATACATTCTGTATAGTAACACAGAACTTACAGTTTTCATTGGCTGTTCGACTTCAGCCAGTGAAATTACATGATGACGTGTGTGGGGGGTTGGTGAGTGAGTCACGTGTTGTTGTTGCAGAGTCAGCAGGCAGTTCACGAGCACACTTGACTTGTTGAGGCATGGCGTGAGTGACTCGTGAAAGCTTGCTGCCCTGCACGTGTAGTTCCAACTTCCGTGTGCGGTGTGCGGCCTAGTTGCAGGCAGCTTAAGTTCCCCCGGGATCAGACGTTCAACAACGCGATAAGATCTCTTTCTGTCTGGATTAGGGCCAAGGCTAGGCTAACATTATTATTGCGTCTGCCCGCCGCCGTGAAATGAATATGTGAGTTGTCACAATCATCCACGGCGGAGGGTGGCGCAATAATAATGTAGGTAGTACTGCCGTACTGTACTCGAGCTCCCCTCCGCCCCCCCGCCCCCAACTTTGAATGCGGGCGGTGTGGCGTGCGTGCTGCTTCTCGTGTGTGCCCACGGCCTACGGCAGGATTTGACCCGAGCTGGCAGGACGCAGGCCCGCGGGGCCTCGAGGAAATGCGAGCGGCTGTGTGATGAATCTGATCACATAGTAACGGTAAGCGCCCCACGGCTGCAGCCTTGGTTGGACGCCCTGGGCCAGCATTATGTGGCCAAGACTTTTTGGGCCCTAGCACTTATTTTTTTACAAATTAAACACTGTCCTTCAGGAATCATGGTGTTCACGTATTTTGAAACGTAAGAACCTTGATGACTAAGACGTGGGTTCTGGAAATCATGAGCTGACAAATTGAGAGTCGGCAGGGTGGTGGTAGTAAGGGCAACCCAGGGGTTCAAAAAGCTCTTGGGTTAGGGCAGCGGTTTCCGATGGGAGGGGGGTGTCATCCGAATACGCTTATGAGGGGCACAAATGTTAAAAGTGATGCAATATGTCCTTACTTGGGCAGCGTGGATGGCCCCATAGCGCTGTGAGCGCCGATGACCGGTGAAGACCGCCTTGGCGCAGAAGCTCCGGCGCTGAAGCAGCTGAGTGTTCTACAAATAGAGCACTAGGGTACCTGGGGAATAAGGTCCCAATGTGCGTTCCACACGTTATTCTAATGGCAAAAATAACGTAGTCAAAGTTACAAGAACCACAATTTAGCAAAGCTAATGATTCACAAACAGTCAAACAGTCAAACTAGCTCAAAAAATTAGAGTGCCTTCTCTCTCAGCCGTAGATTGTTAAGCTAAGTAAGTATTAAGTACAATCAGATAACAGACGTGTAAACAGCATGCAACGGCGGCTGTGCAAAATCTGTAATCAGAATGAAAGTAAGCAGGACCGTGCATTTAAGCACCTCACTAGTAGCAATTACCTGAGATAAAGAGAAGCCTCTGCACCTCTTAAAGACCGGCGAAGACCGGCTTGGTGCAGAAGCTCCAGTGCTGAAACGCCTGAGAGTTCTACAAATAGAGCCTTAGAGTACCTAGGAAATGAAGTCCCAATACATGTTCCACACGTTATTCTGATGGCAGAAATAATTTAGTCAAAGTTACAAGAACCACAATTTAGCAAAGCAAATGAATCACAAACAATCAAACAGCTCAAATAATGAGAGTGCTTTCTCTCTCTCAGCCATAGGTTGTTAAGCTAAATAAGTATTAAGTACAATCAGACAACAGTATTGTAAACAGCACGCAATGGCAGCTGTGCAAAATCTGTAATCAGAATGAAAGTAATCTCTCTCTCTCTCTCTCTCTCCCTCTCCCTCTCCTTCTCCTTCTCCTTCTCCTTCTCCTTCCTCTCCCTCTCCCTCTCCCTCTCCCCTGATCCTATTCTCCATCTTCCTCCCTGAATGGGCTCACCTTGCCTCATCCCTTTCAACCTCTTCTTTCAAACTTCACCTCCTTAGTGACTTCAACATCCACCTCAACTCTCTTGAATCATCAACCTCTCAGTGCTGGGTCCTCTATGACTCCCTCTCTCTTACTATTCATGCTTCCATCCTGACTCACTCTGCCTGCCACACTCTTGATGCGCTCATCTCTGTTGACATCCCTATCTCTAATCCAGTCACCACCCGCTCTCCTGGTCTGACCACGTTCTCCTTTCCTCCCACCTGGGACCTTGGACCTCTATCCGAGCCACCCCCTGCACTGCCAGCTTCCTTTACAGTCATTCAACCGATGAAGCGAGCTTCAGTTGCTGCTTTTGCCTCTGCCTTCATCCTCCTACTACAATATTGTTGCTCGGTATCCAGTCAAAATATCTGAAACAAAACAGAGTGGTAAATTTCAGAGTGGACAAAAACACAGAAAAACAGTGACCATTAATAAAATAAATAAAGGGTAGTGGAGTAAAGGGGTTAAAATGTGTTGGGATGAGGTTGGATTGGCGTTTTGAGGGTTACAAAATTCTGTGTTTTCCGGTATTTGTTCCACAATGAAATGTACCCACTCTAATTGTGATTGGTAAGATCATATATAACCTGGTGCTCTATCCACTCCAAGAAGCGGGCCCACATCCAGACACGCACCTCTGGAGCCATTAACAACACGGCCAAACATTTCAAAATCTACAAGGAACTCACCAATCCAATTGCAGTCTCCACCTCTCTCCTGCCTTTCCAGGCTCTCTGCACTGTCTAGGCCTCTCACTTCACATCTAAAACTCAGGAGATCCTGTCCTCACTCTCCTCCACCCCCATCTCCTCTCCCACACCTGCTCTCCTGCCTCCCTTGACTCCCCCCTCCATCCACCCCCTCACTCTCCTACCTCCTGCCCACAGCACCAAATGAGTTCTTTAAAGTGGTCCGCTCTATAAAGGCCTCCTCCAAACAGGCGGCCCTCTGCTCCTCCAGAACCATTACGGACAACATCCCCTCTCTCACCCTGGCTCTTGCTGACTTCTGCAACCACTCCTTCACCACTGGCTCTACCCCCTTCCTGGGTAAACTCTTAAGGAAGTTGGTCCTCCCCCCAACTGACCCTCCACACTGATCATGTTGGTTGCCTACATAACCATCAATCTGGATTCCGGGCATCCAGAGGCACGGAAATGCTCTTCTGAAGACCTGTGAAACCATGCTCGCCAATCTCGACTCCAACACTCATGCTATTCTCATTCTCCTCGATCTCTCCACTGCCTTCGACACAGTCAACCATTTCATCCTCATAAAATTACTCTGACACACTCAGCATCACTGACCGGGCACTGGATTGGCTAACTCTTTTCTCGCTAACCACCCTTCCCAGTTGCAACTGGGCCGTTTCTCCTCCACCACCACCCTCCCTACCTGTGGCGTCCCCTAGGGCTCTATCCTTCTCTCCTCATTTCCAGTGTTATGCCGACGACAAACCGCTTTCTTTCAACTTCCCTCGACTTCTCACTCTTCCTCCTCTCATCCCGACAGTCTGTCCACTATTCAGGCATGGTGTGCAGCGAATGATCTCTGTCTCAATGCCAGTAAGACAGAGATCCTCCTCATCGGGCACCTGTGACCTCTTTTCCTCCTACCCTCTGGCCACCCTCATTGGGCCATCTACCCTCACAATCTTGTGAGGTCAAAAACCTCTGGGTCATCTTCGACTCTGCTCTCTCCTTCACCCCTCACATCATGGATCTTACTAAGAAGTCCCACTTCCAGCTGCACCTCCTCAGAGGCATTTCTCCTTTTTCTCGCCTTCTCCCAGAAGCTCAATGTCTCCAGAGCTCTGGTCCGCACCAGGCTGGACTACTGCAATAGTCCTTTCACAATCTCCCTCTTTCCTGTCTTTGCCCCCTCCAGCTAAGCCAGGAAAGGGCTACAAGGCTTATCCTTGGCCTCAAGCCCTGGGACCCTATCTCGCCAGCCATAAAATCTCTCCACTGGTTCCCAGTGCACTGCAGGGATCAAATTCAAGACCCTCTGCATCATCCACAAGGTCTTCTGGGGCCTGGGACCACACTATCTCCAGGTTTCCCTCCCTAAATACTGACCTGGTAGAGCCCTATGCTCCTCTAACTCCAACTCTCTGTCTTCTCGAAGCAGAGAGTGAAGGCAGGTGCCCCGGCAGGTGCCTCCCTTTGGAACAGCCATCCTGCCCCTCTCAGACTTGAGCCGGACCTCCTTCAGTTCTGTAAACTGCTTAAAACTCGGCTTTTCTCTACCACGTTCCCTCTGTCCCCTCCCTGCTAACCATCCCACTGCTTGCTGTGACCGGTCTCCTGATCCTCGTGAATCCCACAGGATCCCAGGCACTCCTTCCCAGTCAAACCAGCACCCCTCGCCTCATTGCACTGTCCTGCGGGCCCCTGCCTGGTGCCTCCACATCCCACAATTGAGAGTCGCCTGTACTAGCATTTAGCCTGAGGTTCTCCTCCTTAGCTCCCCTCAGCACTTCCCTCCCGGGCCCACATCCAGCACTTGTCCACTCCTCTGCTCTTCCTTAGATGCCCATCCCCTGCACTTCTCCTCAATGCACTTGCACGTCCGAATGCCACAAGGCCTAGTAGGATTTACTGTTTTTACCATCGTTATTATTTCCACTGTTCCCTTCCCTTTTAGCCATGTAGCGCTTTGAAACGCAATTCTGTTGTATAAAGCACCTTACAAATGCTCAATAAAATAAAAATAAATAAATAACATAGATAAAAGGTGCCTGCATTGTGCAGCTATGAGCAATGCTGTTGCTGCCCACACACAAATGGGGGTCACCCATATCCATTACTCCACCGTGCAAATGCACAGCCAAAGAATCCAAGAACCTTCCCCAACGGTCTTTTCTCTACTGAGGTGTTAATGCCCAGGTAGAGTTTACGAATTTCACTTGTGATTTTGTCATATTTTAATGGCATTCCAGCCCAAAGGATTAGAGGAACATAGGTTGCAACCGGCTTTATGTCCATTTTGCCCCCTGCCAACACGAGAGATGCAACCATGCGAAGGGGTTGAGTTATTTTTATTCAACATTTTTATAAGATGTGCCTGTACCACTTGCATATATTTCATATGTAAACTTTACCATTTCACAAGACCAGATGTAGAAATGTAGTTATGTTGCATAAATGTTACAGACCAGTCTAGGTGCTTCTCATAGAATGACAGCAGGCAATTTGTGAGAGAAACCAGATATTAGGAGTGGGAAATTGCTTAACATATGTATGACACCACGGATCCTTATTTCCGATTACTGTTTTGTAACGCCCTTTTCATGTTTTTTTAAAAATTTCATATAAATTCAAATAATAATTATTTTTTTTTAATCATTACATTCCTCATTCCACCCTTCTCCCACTTGTGTCCAGTTGATAGACAGCTTATGTTCTTATCACTTCCTCTAAAATATTTTTTACAGACCTTACTGAAAGTAGACAATTAGCCCTATCAATTACCTCTAGTGCACTCAACTGTAGAACACTCTGCCTTCTCCAAATCGTGGGCAGCAGAGATCTGAAAAAACTTTTAAATAACACAACATAGAAGGTGACAAGCTTGAATTAACATAAAAAGCAATAACTTTCTAATCCCTGCAACCTTAAAAACCTCCTTATAATGTTATGGAGCCAAAATGGGGGACAGAAAAGGAGTAATTGGCGTGGTTTGGACAACACAGACAGAGTTTGTTGAAGAGGCGGAATCTAGTTAAAGTGCAGAGCCTGGCACAGGTGGAGTAAAGTTTTGGGGGCATGTACTTATTTGGACCTAGGGCAGAAGAAAGCCTACAAAGGCCATTGAGTGCTAGGACTAGGGAGATCTTCTGTTCAAGACTTTGACAGCACTTTCAAGAAAGGGTGACTTCTGCTTCGTTTCTTTTCATGGATCCAGCTCTACACAGGCTCCAGACTTTACCCTCCTTGGACAACAATCGACTTTTAGAATGTCTTCCTGACTTTCACAGGTGCAATGTACTTGGAGCATGTGTATTTGTCTTTAAGGGGGTGTTTGATTTGGACTCAGTCACCTTCATTAATACTTTGGTACCAACTACGGCCCATAACTACCATCCCATTCCTTCTTAAAATCATCGACAAACTAGCATATAATCAAATACAAACCCACCTCGAACAAAATAACCTACTAGGGGCTACACAATCCGGGTTTAGGCCCAACCATAGTACAGAAACGGCTCTCACGGATCTGAAAAGCCAAATAGACACCGGAAAAATGTCTACATTTCTGTTGCTGGACTTATCTGCGGCGTTCGACCTTGTAGAGCATGACAAACTTTGCGTAACTCTAAAAAAAAAGACTTTCATTTCTCCAACAATGCCACTCTCTGGATCAAATCCTTTCTAGCTGAACGAACATCCAGAGTCGCCATTGGAAACAATGTCGCTGATCCCACACCGGTCCCCATAGGAGTTCCCCAGGGATCCTGCCTCTCTCCCACACTCTACAACGCCTATACTAAACTCCTATTCTCAGCACTAGACAATATGGGCGTCATCCACACAAACTTTGCAGATGACACCCAGATCCTCATCCCCATCACGGGGGACTACACCCAAGACACCTAGACCATTAACAAGAACTGGATGGCTTTGAACAGTCTCTGTCTCAATGATGAGAAAACTGAGGTTCTCAACGTAGGCTCACAAAACAGAATAAGTACCCTCCACCCAGACTACTCACATATTAACATTGATGGGACCCGGATCCCAGTACTCAAGCAAGTCAAAACTCTTGGAGTACATATAGACGCCAATCTCACTATGAATAAACATATATCAGCCCTCTGCTCCTCCACAGCTTACACAGCTAAAATCATCGCTCTCAGTCGCCAGTTCCTCACTCCTACAAACTGCATCACTCCGGCTAGAGCGCTGATTCTAACAAAACTTGATTACTGTAACGCCCTTTTACTAGGAACCTCCAAAACAAATATCAGCAAGCTACAACTTATGCAGAACAAAGTATTTCTACAGATTACATAGTTAATACTCACTTCTATTCCATCATGCGGCTTAAGTAAATTAGATATGAATACGGGCCCAAATATATCCGAAAAACAGCCCAATTAAGCAGGTAAGCCACTGGAAACAAATATGTGGTCTCTAGAAGTATAGACAGGCAAGAGAGGACTCAGTAAAATTTAAATGTTATCCCTTTGCAGCACCAGCTAGAAAATAAGTCCCACAAGATTGAACAACAGATGTAATGAGAACCCTAAATTGGTACATTGGAAATCCATTAATAAGCAGAATTTGCTAAAAACAGAAGTTTTGGAAAGAAAGTGAAACAACCCGCATGATGGAATAGAAGTGAGTTCTAACTATGTAATCTGTAGAAATACTATGTTATCACTGATAAACTGTATACGGTGTCCAATAGTTATTCAAAATATCATGACCAAAAATAGTTATTTTGTTCCCTTTTATTTCCAGGAATGATTTATACCAAATTCTTAATACAACCCTCATGATGAACCGTCTGAGAGGACGGAGAAACTCGTGTTTTTGGAGCGCACCTAAAAGTCTCTGTGGTTTATTTTTATTCAGTAATTCAGCACTGGCCAGTCGCAGTGATACAGAGTCTGGGTGCTGCAAACATCTAAAGAAAAGCATAAAACCTTCTTAACTACAAGGAAACTCACCATAGTTGCCACAGGCTGGGATTAAAAAATACTTTATGCAGAACAAAGCCCATAGAGCGGCTCTAGGCATAAAGAAATACGACCACATTTCCAATATTAGGCGAGAAAACCACTGGCTGCCCATTTAAGCCAGAATCATTTTCAAAACATTATGTGTTGTACATAAATGCATTATGAACAAAGCCCCCAGCTATCTTAATAATAGTATCAAGGAAAAAATCCTAATGCAGAACCCTCCGATCCAATAATCTGGTGCTCTTGGAAATACCGAAATACAAATATAAGAGAGCTGGAGGAAGCAGCTTCAGAGTCCTAGCCCCAACTCTTTCGAATGCACTACCACTCAGCATCAAAAACGAGGATACCTTAATTAGGTTTCAAAAAAGCCCTGAAAACCTGGTTGTTCAATAAATACTGATGCCTGGGCACCAGAATACACTTCACAGACTTAACTGCAACCTTAAAGGATGTTCCTATGTATGTCTTAGCATCCTACAATGTCCATATTAATAGCTTCCAATCTGAATCGCTATTACTGTTATTCATCGATATGTAACACTGTATAAGAAATGTTTATAAGCTGTCTGCAACTTTGCTGTGATACCTTTGGGTCTGGGCGAGTAACAAATGTAATAACTAAAAAATAAATAAATAAAGTGTAATGCAAGGTCCACTTGTGTCCCGAATTCATGTTTCCGCATTGCATAATATGTCTAAATTGTTATCGGTTATCATGTCATGGATGTCGTGAGCATGACTGATCAGAGATCTGGTGTTGAGCAGTACGATTTTCAGAGTGTTTTCTTTTCATAAGGAATGTATGATTGGCTGTTTTGAGTTCTCTGAAAGAACGGTAGTGTGGGACAGTGATGCGACAGGTTGAAAGACCAGGGCGGTAGGAATAGTTTCCCTTCAGTGCTTAATTTGTGCCGGTGTTTGACGGTGGGCAACACCGGCACCCTTTTTTGGGGACCGGAACATCGGGCGCACGTGTAATTCCTTTGTTTGTTCCAACTTTGACTAGTTTCCATGATCATAAATCATTTTGAGTCATTCTGCTGCTCTCCTTGCAGTTGCAGGCCATGGCTTGCTGGCTGGGCCTACAGCAGAACAACAACAGCCAATGAAAACCAACATTCTGTTGTTACTATGCAGTATTTGATACATTCTGTATAGTAACACAGAACTTACAGTTTTCATTGGTTGTTCGACTTCAGCCAGTGAAATTACATGATGACGTGTGTGGGGGGTTGGTGAGTGAGTCACGTGTTGTTGTTGCAGAGGCAGCAGGCAGTTCACGAGCACACTTGACTTGTTGAGGCATGGCGTGAGTGACTCGTGAAAGCTTGCTGCCCTGCACGTGTAGTTCCAACTTCCGTGTGCGGTGTGCGGCCTAGTTGCTGGCAGCTTAAGTTCCCCCGGGATCAGACGTTCAACAACGCGATAAGATCTCTTTCTGTCTGGATTAGGGCCAAGGCTAGGCTAACATTATTATTGCGTCTGCCCGCCGCCGTGAAATGAATATGTGAGTTGTCACAATCATCCACGGCGGCGGGTGGCGCAATAATAATGTAGGTAGTACTGCCGTACTGTACTCGAGCTCCCCTCCGCCCCCCCGCCCCCAACTTTGAATGCGGGCGGTGTGGCGTGCGTGCTGCTTCTCGTGTGTGCCCACGGCCTACGGCAGGATTTGACCCGAGCTGGCAGGACGCAGGCCCGCGGGGCCTCGAGGAAATGCGAGCGGCTGTGTGATGAATCTGATCACATAGTAACGGTAAGCGCCCCACGGCTGCAGCCTTGGTTGGACGCCCTGGGCCAGCATTATGTGGCCAAGACTTTTTGGGCCCTGGCACTTATTTTTTTACAAATTAAACACTGTCCTTCAGGAATCATGGTGTTCACGTATTTTGAAACGTAAGAACCTTGATGACTAAGACGTGGGTTCTGGAAATCATGAGCTGACAAATTGAGAGTCGGCAGGGTGGTGGTAGTAAGGGCAACCCAGGGGTTCAAAAAGCTCTTGGGTTAGGGCAGCGGTTTCCGATGGGAGGGGGGTGTCATCCGAATACGCTTATATGGGGCACAAATGTTAAAAGTGATGCAATATGTCCTTACTTGGGCAGCGTGGATGGCCCCATAGCGCTGTGAGCGCCGATGACCGGTGAAGACCGCCTTGGCGCAGAAGCTCCGGCGCTGAAGCAGCTGAGTGTTCTACAAATAGAGCACTAGGGTACCTGGGGTATAAGGTCCCAATGTGCGTTCCACACGTTATTCTAATGGCAAAAATAACGTAGTCAAAGTTACAAGAACCACAATTTAGCAAAGCTAATGATTCACAAACAGTCAAACAGTCAAACTAGCTCAAAAAATTAGAGTGCCTTCTCTCTCAGCCGTAGATTGTTAAGCTAAGTAAGTATTAAGTACAATCAGATAACAGACGTGTAAACAGCATGCAACGGCGGCTGTGCAAAATCTGTAATCAGAATGAAAGTAAGCAGGACCGTGCATTTAAGCACCTCACTAGTAGCAATTACCTGAGATAAAGAGAAGCCTCTGCACCTTTTAAAGACCGGCGAAGACCGGCTTGGTGCAGAAGCTCCAGTGCTGAAACGCCTGAGAGTTCTACAAATAGAGCCTTAGAGTACCTAGGAAATGAAGTCCCAATACATGTTCCACACGTTATTCTGATGGCAGAAATAATTTAGTCAAAGTTACAAGAACCACAATTTAGCAAAGCAAATGAATCACAAACAATCAAACAGCTCAAATAATGAGAGTGCTTTCTCTCTCTCAGCCATAGGTTGTTAAGCTAAATAAGTATTAAGTACAAGCAGACAACAGTATTGTAAACAGCACGCAATGGCAGCTGTGCAAAATCTGTAATCAGAATGAAAGTAATCTCTCTCTCCCTCTCCTTCTCCTTCTCCTTCTCCTTCTCCTTCTCCTTCTCCTCCCTCTCCCTCTCCCTCTCCCCTGATCCTATTCTCCATCTTCCTCCCTGAATGGGCTCACCTTGCCTCATCCCTTTCAACCTCTTCTTTCAAACTTCACCTCCTTAGTGACTTCAACATCCACCTCAACTCTCTTGAATCATCAACCTCTCAGTGCTGGGTCCTCTATGACTCCCTCTCTCTTACTATTCATGCTTCCATCCTGACTCACTCTGCCTGCCACACTCTTGATGCGCTCATCTCTGTTGACATCCCTATCTCTAATCCAGTCACCACCCGCTCTCCTGGTCTGACCACGTTCTCCTTTCCTCCCACCTGGGACCTTGGACCTCTATCCGAGCCACCCCCTGCACTGCCAGCTTCCTTTACAGTCATTCAACCGATGAAGCGAGCTTCAGTTGCTGCTTTTGCCTCTGCCTTCATCCTCCTACTACAATATTGTTGCTCGGTATCCAGTCAAAATATCTGAAACAAAACAGAGTGGTAAATTTCAGAGTGGACA
Source organism: Ambystoma mexicanum (assembly GCF_040938575.1). Classification (NCBI taxonomy): domain Eukaryota; kingdom Metazoa; phylum Chordata; class Amphibia; order Caudata; family Ambystomatidae; genus Ambystoma; species Ambystoma mexicanum. The sequence goes on along the minus strand of NC_090924.1, from coordinate 76,013,447 downwards.
AAAACACAGAAAAACAGTGACCATTAATAAAATAAATAAAGGGTAGTGGAGTAAAGGGGTTAAAATGTGTTGGGATGAGGTTGGATTGGCGTTTTGAGGGTTACAAAATTCTGTGTTTTCCGGTATTTGTTCCACAATGAAATGTACCACTCTAATTGTGATCGGTAAGATCATATATAACCTGGTGCTCTATCCACTCCAAGAAGCGGGCCCACATCCAGACACGCACCTCTGGAGCCATTAACAAAACGGCCAAACATTTCAAAATCTACAAGGAACTCACCAATCCAATTGCAGTCTCCACCTCTCTCCTGCCTTTCCAGGCTCTCTGCACTGTCTAGGCCTCTCACTTCACATCTAAAACTCAGGAGATCCTGTCCTCACTCTCCTCCACCCCCATCTCCTCTCCCACACCTGCTCTCCTGCCTCCCTTGACTCCCCCCTCCATCCACCCCCTCACTCTCCTACCTCCTGCCCACAGCACCAAATGAGTTCTTTAAAGTGGTCCGCTCTATAAAGGCCTCCTCCAAACAGGCGGCCCTCTGCTCCTCCAGAACCATTACGGACAACATCCCCTCTCTCACCCTGGCTCTTGCTGACTTCTGCAACCACTCCTTCACCACTGGCTCTACCCCCTTCCTGGGTAAACTCTTAAGGAAGTTGGTCCTCCCCCCAACTGACCCTCCACACTGATCTTGTTGGTTGCCTACATAACCATCAATCTGGATTCCGGGCATCCAGAGGCACGGAAATGCTCTTCTGAAGACCTGTGAAACCATGCTCGCCAATCTCGACTCCAACACTCCTGCTATTCTCATTCTCCTCGATCTCTCCACTGCCTTCGACACAGTCAACCATTTCATCCTCATAAAATGACTCTGACACACTCAGCATCACTGACCGGGCACTGGATTGGCTAACTCTTTTCTCGCTAACCACCCTTCCCAGTTGCAACTGGGCCGTTTCTCCTCCACCACCACCCTCCCTACCTGTGGCGTCCCCTAGGGCTCTATCCTTCTCTCCTCATTTCCAGTGTTATGCCGACGACAAACCGCTTTCTTTCAACTTCCCTCGACTTCTCACTCTTCCTCCTCTCATCCCGACAGTCTGTCCACTATTCAGGCATGGTGTGCAGCGAATGATCTCTGTCTCAATGCCAGTAAGACAGAGATCCTCCTCATCGGGCACCTGTGACCTCTTTTCCTCCTACCCTCTGGCCACCCTCATTGGGCCATCTACCCTCACAATCTTGTGAGGTCAAAAACCTCTGGGTCATCTTCGACTCTGCTCTCTCCTTCACCCCTCACATCATGGATCTTACTAAGAAGTCCCACTTCCAGCTGCACCTCCTCAGAGGCATTTCTCCTTTTTCTCGCCTTCTCCCAGAAGCTCAATGTCTCCAGAGCTCTGGTCCGCACCAGGCTGGACTACTGCAATAGTCCTTTCACAATCTCCCTCTTTCCTGTCTTTGCCCCCTCCAGCTAAGCCAGGAAAGGGCTACAAGGCTTATCCTTGGCCTCAAGCCCTGGGACCCTATCTCGCCAGCCATAAAATCTCTCCACTGGTTCCCAGTGCACTGCAGGGATCAAATTCAAGACCCTCTGCATCATCCACAAGGTCTTCTGGGGCCTGGGACCACACTATCTCCAGGTTTCCCTCCCTAAATACTGACCTGGTAGAGCCCTATGCTCCTCTAACTCCAACTCTCTGTCTTCTCGAAGCAGAGAGTGAAGGCAGGTGCCCCGGCAGGTGCCTCCCTTTGGAACAGCCATCCTGCCCCTCTCAGACTTGAGCCGGACCTCCTTCAGTTCTGTAAACTGCTTAAAACTCGGCTTTTCTCTACCACGTTCCCTCTGTCCCCTCCCTGCTAACCATCCCACTGCTTGCTGTGACCGGTCTCCTGATCCTCGTGAATCCCACAGGATCCCAGGCACTCCTTCCCAGTCAAACCAGCACCCCTCCCCTCATTGCACTGTCCTGCGGGCCCCTGCCTGGTGCCTCCACATCCCACAATTGAGAGTCGCCTGTACTAGCATTTAGCCTGAGGTTCTCCTCCTTAGCTCCCCTCAGCACTTCCCTCCCGGGCCCACATCCAGCACTTGTCCACTCCTCTGCTCTTCCTTAGATGCCCATCCCCTGCACTTCTCCTCAATGCACTTGCACGTCCGAATGCCACAAGGCCTAGTAGGATTTACTGTTTTTACCATCGTTATTATTTCCACTGTTCCCTTCCCTTTTAGCCATGTAGCGCTTTGAAACGCAATTCTGTTGTATAAAGCACCTTACAAATGCTCAATAAAATAAAAATAAATAAATAACATAGATAAAAGGTGCCTGCATTGTGCAGCTATGAGCAATGCTGTTGCTGCCCACACACAAATGGGGGTCACCCATATCCATTACTCCACCGTGCAAATGCACAGCCAAAGAATCCAAGAACCTTCCCCAACGGTCTTTTCTCTACTGAGGTGTTAATGCCCAGGTAGAGTTTACGAATTTCACTTGTGATTTTGTCATATTTTAATGGCATTCCAGCCCAAAGGATTAGAGGAACATAGGTTGCAACCGGCTTTATGTCCATTTTGCCCCCTGCCAACACGAGAGATGCAACCATGCGAAGGGGTTGAGTTATTTTTATTCAACATTTTTATAAGATGTGCCTGTACCACTTGCATATATTTCATATGTAAACTTTACCATTTCACAAGACCAGATGTAGAAATGTAGTTATGTTGCATAAATATTACAGACCAGTCTAGGTGCTTCTCATAGAATGACAGCAGGCAATTTGTGAGAGAAACCAGATATTAGGAGTGGGAAATTGCTTAACATATGTATGACACCACGGATCCTTATTTCCGATTACTGTTTTGTAACGCCCTTTTCATGTTTTTTTTAAAATTTCATATAAATTCAAATTATTATTTTTTTTTAATCATTACATTCCTCATTCCACCCTTCTCCCACTTGTGTCCAGTTGATAGACAGCTTATGTTCTTATCACTTCCTCTAAAATATTTTTTACAGACCTTACTGAAAGTAGACAATTAGCCCTATCAATTACCTCTAGTGCACTCAACTGTAGAACACTCTGCCTTCTCCAAATCGTGGGCAGCAGAGATCTGAAAAAACTTTTAAATAACACAACATAGAAGGTGGCAAGCTTGAATTAACATAAAAAGCAATAACGTTCTAATCCCTGCAACCTTAAAAACCTCCTTATAATGTTATGGAGCCAAAATGGGGGACAGAAAAGGAGTAATTGGCGTGGTTTGGACAACACAGACAGAGTTTGTTGAAGAGGCGGAATCTAGTTAAAGTGCAGAGCCTGGCACAGGTGGAGTAAAGTTTTGGGGGCATGTACTTATTTGGATCTAGGGCAGAAGAAAGCCTACAAAGGCCATTGAGTGCTAGGACTAGGGAGATCTTCTGTTCAAGACTTTGACAGCACTTTCAAGAAAGGGTGACTTCTGCTTCGTTTCTTTTCATGGATCCAGCTCTACACAGGCTCCAGACTTTACCCTCCTTGGACAACAATCGACTTTTAGAATGTCTTCCTGACTTTCACAGGTGCAATGTACTTGGAGCATGTGTATTTGTCTTTAAGGGGGTGTTTGATTTGGACTCAGTCACCTTCATTAATACTTTGGTGTATTGTTGAAATAATCAGTTTGTTTCAATTGAATTCTTAACTTTCTGACGGATACATCGCCATTCACTGTTTGGTTCTTGGTGCTGCGCTGAGTTTGGTGCAGGCTTTGCAGCCTTTCATCATTACAAAGGGTACGAGACCCGTGGTGGAGTTGCTGGTCACCTTGTCAGTGATGTTGAAAATCTGAGGCCGTTGTCACATTTAGCCCCCTTAAAACCTCCCTCGGATAACCAAGGGAAAGGCAAAGTTGCCAGATCCCGACCCACGAGGCTGAGTCTGTGAGGGACAACTATTTGGATAGAGGGTCCTTGAGGAAAGGGGGTAGGATACCGGAGGGTGAGACATGGCATCCCCCCTTTACATATACCAACCCACCCTACCCTCTCTTACTCTTCATGGGCTATTGTCAATCCTAATATGTGTCCCTTTCTACCAACCTGCACAACACTGAGGTCAGGAAAAGGCAACCGGAGATACAACCTACTTCTCTTACCAAACCCCATTCCTACAGGAAAGTGAGGAAGGAACAACCAGAGGAGTCAAAAGGGACTTCATCTTATAAAGTTCTGCCCCCTAAGATTACACCAAGTACTGGGACGAGGAAGAAGCTTCATAGAGTAATGCATGGCTCCCATAGGAAACACCATTATAGTACTGTGACGAAGAAGAGGGAGTCAGGAGGAATACAGATTTCGTATGTGAAACACCACTATGGTACTGGGACGAAGAAGATGCAAACAGAGGCACACCAGCATACTCAATGGAGATGTGCCAATAACAAGGCCAGGCGAGGTCAGGCAATTGAAACTAAGTATACCCACCTGCAACCCATTAACCAGTCACAGGTGTATAAAAAGGAGGGAGAAAGCAGCAACAGCAGTAGCAGTCCTGGGAGTGACAGAAGTAGACGTAGTCTACAAGCTGAAAGGAGGTGAAACTCTGACGGGACAGTTGTGTGCAGTGCTGCAGCCTGGAAAGCATCCACACCTTGGGGACTAGGAAGGCTGTTGGTCCTGGCTTAGGAGCTGAAGCTCTTCAGGACAAAGGCGAGGCAGATATAGGAGGCCAGTTGAGGGGCCATTCTTCCACCAACCAAGAGGAGTGCTCGCCCTCCTGGGGCACTGTGATAGTGCCTGAGGGTTAGATGAAGAACCCCTAGATTAGAGGCATTTCACAAAGTTTGTGGCAAGCGCAATAGAAAGGAAAGTCATCAAAGGGGAGCAGTGAGTGCGAGAGGCTGAAAAATCCTGTGTGACTTTGATTGCAAGACTAAGAGGAAAAGCTTCTATTCTATCCAGTTTTAAAGTATATATTGTATCGGAGTGGTCGCGTTCCTTCAAAGAAGGGAAGGGGCGTTTCCGAAACTCTCCATGTGAAATGTCCTTTATATAAAAAGCCTGTGTCAAGATGTAAAAGCAAAAGAAGATATCGAGGTTGAGTACCTTCAAAAGGAAATACACCAAACGCGGGTTATAAAGATACACAGATCTTTATTCAAAGTAACTGAACAGTTTTCAAAGTAACAACGTATCGGATAGCTATCAGGCCCTCAGTTCACCACAGCAAATACCAGCCCATTCGGTGTGGGAAGTGAGTGGGATTGTATATCAGAATAGTCGTGCCTTTTATTCAGTATGTTATTTGATGTTCAGCCCACTTGTAGGTTAACCATTTCCTTGGGCTAGAGGTTCATGCATAGTTCGTTCCTAATTTATGCATCTATACATTTATGGATTATCCTTAAGGGAAAAATAAAGGGGTAGACCTGCGCTTCAAACCCTGATCCTTCAGGTATAGTACGTAAATATCCAAGATTGGATCAGTGAGATGGGATGACACTCCTTAGTACATATTCACATTTTATTAGCTAAATTTAGCATATGAAAAAACATTTTTCACAGTATAAAAAACTTTTCATATCAACATTCATAGCCACATACAAAGCTCATTCATACATTCACACAGAACACAAGCACCCGTGATACTTCATTTATCATTGGGTTTTAAGAATACAACTTCATTTCATATGTTGTACAATAGACCCAGCCCCTAAAATTAGGTATCGTGGTGTATCTAACACCAGATTTTTGGGTCAGGTATTTGTCACACAGAAAAACGTCGACACGTGTTTCGGTCGGAGACCTTCCTCAGGACGTGAGGCAAAGCAAAAGTTCTTGCCCAGGTTCTTAGTAAGGGCCCGTGACCAATCTAAAAACAATCATAAAAACAGAGTGTCATCCTAATTTATTTAACAAGGTGACTATTAATGTCACAGTGTGTTACAGATTTCTCGACACACTCAATCCCTACTCACCCCCAAGTTCCAATTCGAGGAAAGGTGAACGGAATACAGGATATTAATCCTCCACTGAACTCAGTGAAAATACTGAACCTATGGAACCAATACAAACATATATTTCAAATCTCTGTCCAGCTCAAGATTTTTACTTTAACCACTAAAATACACAAGTCACAAACATACACAGGAAGCCACACTTACGTGCGCCCATTGTACAGCTTGAGACAAATCATCGTAGTTTCACCACTGCACAATGCAGCGTAGAAATAGCACGCTTGATGTCCCATTCACAGCGTTCTGCCAAAAAAACACATATATGCACCATGTGAATATGACCCTATGTGTAGCTCCAAAACAAATAGAACTCCTTATACACTGGTCCATTATCCCCAGGTGTAGGTTTTCGACAGGGTTTCACCCAGCGCATTTAACAGTGAAACCCTCACGAAAAAGTCTATGCACCTAGAATAATCATTATAGATAATTCACCACAACAAAACATGCTCAAAGTTAGTGTCAGAGCACCGGAGAACTATCTGGGAGTAGGAACCATGTGCCCATGTTGTTTCTTCCTGATTACCCAGCACCGGAAAGAGAAAACCATCTCTTTCCTATACTCGTAGTTCGTAATAAATATACAAGATCTAATAATTACCATGTGAAAAGTGAAAAGAACCATGCACCCACATTGGTTTAATCTGGTAGAAAACATCATAGCGAGTCGTGAATAGAACTGCAAGACCGAATGTTGTCAACTCCCAAAAATAGAAAATACACTGTGACGGTACTCTCGCCCCACGTTGGTCATTTCACGTCACAAGTGTCCAAGTGGCCATGCAGAAGAGACAATCAGGAAGAGGAGAAACAAATCTCAAGTGCTCCGCGTATGTCCGCGGGGCTCATTTCGTGAAGAGAAATCCAGCATGCAACTGCCGAGCGGTCGAAGACCACGCAGGCTCATTCATGGAGAGGCTTCCAGCGTGAAAGATGCCGAGCGGTGGGGACATGCATTAATCAACAAATGGTTCCTCCGTCCACCGACTTTTGGTGCACATAAAAAACAACAGATTGGTACTCAGCCCATATTCAACAAGTTTGCATGAATCAGCGTATATTTACCGTGACACGTGCATTAATGGTCTTTCCAGCACGGCAGCAGCGTCTGATTTCAAACACTTCCCAATCGGCGAGAAACTAAACATAGGTAAAGGACTATCTCTTTTAAGAGGTACTAACGTTCCTAGACACTACAAAAGGACTAAAAACCAATTGACATATCATGTATCAGGATAGTACATGGATGTATATCTATACATCTGTTTCCCAAAACAGAAACAATGATAATACCAAAAGAATCTGTGGAGTTCCAATTCCATGCTGAAAGTATCAGGTTCTTAATTTATTAAGAAAACAACCCTCCTCATCACTAATCCATTTAGTACTCCAATCAGTGACCCTAGGTACTAGTGATCAGATGCCCATTTTCGATCTATCCCAACACCACCTTAGCAAACCTGATCTAGACCTTCTATCTAAAGGGCTCTCATATGTTCCTACCATGAGAGCTGATACTTTCAGCATGGAATTGGAACTCCACAGATTCTTTAGGAATATCAGGCTTAAGCATTTTTTGAGGTATATCTTCCGGCTCACCCGTATGAAAAGGGGTCCACTCTGGACAAAGGACCCAACATTAGTGGTCTCAAATTAAAATCTGGCTTCCCCCCACCCCCTACACATGTCCACCTGAGATTGTGGCTTTCGAAAATATTGTTACACGAGAAATACACGAGGCCATTAAGTCAAAGAATCATAAACCTGACAACTTGACTAAAGTGGAGAGGCTCAGCCTCACTAAATTATGTAATGATGATTCGATTACTATAAAACCTGCAGATAAGGGGGGTGGGATTGTAATTCAAGATACACCTATTTATGAAGCAGTATGTAGAGGTCTATTGGATGACATAAAATCTTACAAAAAACTTGAGAGGGACCCTACAGTACGTCTACAAGAGGAAATAAGAAGCCTGACAGATCATGCTTTAGGTGAGAAATGGATTAGTGATGAGGAGGGTTGTTTTCTTAATAAATTGAAACCAAAGAGGGCAGCATTCAATACGCTCCCAAAAATCCATAAAAATCCCACTCACCCGCCTGGTAGGCCTATAGTTTCAGCTATAGATTCACTGCTGGAACCACTATCTGTGTACGCAGAGTTCTTCCTTAAACCGTTTGTACAAATGATGCCATCATACGTAAAAGACTCAACCCATATGATTAACATCATTAGTGGTATTACAATGGAAGAAGGGGACATCCTTGTTACAATGGATGTCGAATCATTGTATACAGCAATCCTACAGATGGAGTGCCTACATATTCTGGGCCTCTATCTGGACAAGAGGATTAGACCACATTTGCCTCCTACTGAATTTATCCAAGAGTGCATCAGGTTAGCTATGACTGAGAACTTTTTCCTGTTTAAAAAACAACTTTACAAGCAGTAGAAAGGGGTCAGCATGGGGGCAACTTTTGCTCCAGATATCGCCAATTTGCATATGGCAGATTATGAAGACAAGTTCATACTGGGACAAGATAATGAGCTAAAGAATCATCCAACTCTGAATACACATTTAAAAATGTGGCATCGTTATATCGATGATGTGTTTCTTGTATGGAGGGGTTCTATTGCATCACTGATTGAATTTCATGAATGGGTTAACCGCTGTGATGTCAACATAAAATTCACTATTGAATATAATCACCGTCAAGTCAGTTTTCTTGATCTCCTGATTAAAAAGAGCGGGAACCAACTAATTACGACCCTGTTTAAGAAGCCAACTGATAAGAATACTTTGTTACATTTTGACAGTTTTCATACTGCAAGCTTACGTCAAAACCTCCCATATCGACAGTTCCTACGTATGAAGAGAAACTGTTCTGAGAGGGACGAGTTTAAGTTAAATGCAGAACAACTGAAGGAAAGGTTGACCAATAGGGGGTACCCGAGAAGGCTAGTAAGGGACCAACTGAAGAGGGTGGAAAATACGAACCGAGAAATCTGTCTCACGAAACAGAGGAAAACGAAAACTGACCGTCTGGTGTGTGTTACAACTTTCAACCCAGTGAGTGGGGATGTTAAGCGGATCATCGGAAAACATTGGCATCTAGTAAAACAACCTGGGTCTCTGAAAGAAAAACCTATGTTTGCATTTAAACGGAATCAAAATCTTAGACAGAAACTAGTGCACACATACCGAGAGCCAGCCAGAGAGCTTACCATCAATGACCAATGAGGATTAGCACCCATTATCGGCCACTATAAATGTGGCGGTTGTGTTGCATGCCCTTTGACAGAGACAAAACGTGAGTTCCAATATGGTCAGAGAATTTGGAAGATGAACTGCCACACCAACTGTCTGACCAAAAATGTAGTTTACATCATTACTTGCCCATGCCATTTACTATATGTAGGTAAGACTACACGAGAAATCCGACAGCGTATATCTGAACATAGAAGCTGTATACGGAATAAAGTAGCAGATAAACTGTTGGTCGAACATTTTGTAAAGATGCAGCATAAAGACACAGATATGAGGTGGTTTGTATTACAACATACTAAGCCCAATATGAGAGGAGGCGATATTGGTACAACACTGCACCCTATTGAACAAAAATGGATCCACACCTTAAATACAGTCCGTAAAGGGTTGAATGTGTCGGTGGAATGGAATAACTTGGTTATAAACAAGTGATTTAAGCATAAAGGGTCCACACACTTAACTTCTCTAGATAGGGCGATTAACACATTTGAATACTATTTTGAAATGTAAGAGTTTTCTGAATTATCCGATTGATGGCCATCTGGTATATAAAAGAGAATGTGTCTATGTATGCTTGCAATATTTCAAAGAGCTTGGTTACTGAAGTACCTAATGAAAAAAACATACATAAGGACTATACAGATTATGCATTGAAAGAAATGGGTCAACATATGAACTGTCCCTTTGTGTTAATGTTTTTTGGTTACTTGGTACCATATACAATGTACAGAAGAACATACCTAAGAGTTACATTGTTCTATAACAGACTGTTTCCGTATAACTAAATTGTATAATAATCTGCTGCATAGTGGCAATATCGGTTCTCTAAAACAACAAAATGTGAAAAGATACGTACATATGGTATCCCGAAGGTCATGTTGACTAATGACTTATTTTAAGTGATAAATGTAAAACAAATGAAAAAATTATTTGATATAACTACACATGATTATTTATAGACAAATGGACCCAGTTCCTTGAATTAGGGAGCTCGACAATATTTTGATCCGCTGTTTTGGCTTAGCTTCTCGCTAAAAAGGTTTCTCACATAAAGCGTGATTGCGGTGATATTTGTTGTTGCTATGGCCTTTGGTATTATCATTGTTTCTGTTTTGGGAAACAGATGTATAGATATTCATCCAAGTACTATCCCGATGCATGATATGTCGATTGGTTTTTAGTCCTTTTTTAGTGGCTAGGAACGTTAGTACCTCTTAAAAGAGATAGTCCTTTACCTATGTTTAGTTTCTCGCCGATTGGGAAGTGTTTGAAATCAGACGCGGCTGCCTTGCTGGAAAGACCATTGGTGCACGTGTTACGGTAAATATACGCCGATTCATGCGAGCTTTTTGAATATGGGCTGAGTTCCAATCTGTTGTTTTTTATGTGCACCAAAAGTCGGTGGGCGGAGGAACCATTTGTTGATTAATGCATGTCCCCACCGCTCGGCATCTTTCACGCTGGAAGCCTCTCCACGAATGAGCCTCCGTGGTCTTCGACCGCTCGGCAGTTGCATGCTGGATTTCTCTTCACGAAATGAGCCCCGCGGACATACGGGGAGCACTTGAGATTTGTTTCTCCTCTTCCCTGATTGTCTCTTCTGCATGGCCACTTGGACACTTGTGATGTGAAATGACCAACGCGGGGCGAGAGTACCGTCACGGTGTATTTCCTATTTTTGGGAGTTGACAACATTCGGTCTTGCATTTCTATTCACGACTCGCTATGATGTTTTCTATCAGATTAAACCAATGTGGGTGCATGGTTCTTTTCACTTTTCACATGGTAATTATTAGATCTTGTATATTTATTACGAACTACGAGTATAGGAAAGAGATGGTTTTCTCTTTCCGGTGCTGGGTAATCAGGAAGAAACAACATGGGCACATGGTTCCTACTCCCAGATTGTTCTCCGGTGCTCTGACACTAACTTTGAGCATGTTTTGTTGTGGTGAATTATCTATAATGATTATTCTAGGTAGTTCCTACTTCTAGATTGTTCTCCGGTGCTCTGACACTAACTTTGAGCATGTTTTGTTGTGGTGAATTATCTATAATGATGATTCTAGGTGCATAGACTTTTTCGTGAGGGTTTCACTGTTAAATGCGCTGGGTGAAACCCTGTAGAAAACCTACACCTGGGGTTAATGGACCAGTGTAAAAGGAGCTCTATTTGTTTTGGAGCTACACATAGGGTCATATTCACATGGTGCATATATGTGTTTTTTTGGCAGAACGCTGTGACTGGGACATCAAGCGTGCTATTTCTACGCTGCATTGTGCAGTGGTGAAACTACGATGATTTGTCTCAAGCTGTACCATGGGCGCACGTAAGTGTGGCTTCCTGTGTATGTTTGTGACTTGTGTATTTTAGTGGTTAAAGTAAAAATCTTGAGCTGGACAGAGATTTGAAATATATGGTTGTATTGGTTCCACAGGTTCAGTATTTGCACTGAGTCCAGTGGAGGATTAATATCCTGTATTCCGTTCACCTTTCCTCGAATTGGAACTTGGGGGTGAGCAGGGATTGAGTGTGTCGAGAAATCTGTAACACACTGTGACATTAATAGTCACCTTGTTAAATAAATTGGGATGACACTGTTTTTATGATTGTTTTTAGATTGGTCACGGGCCCTTACTTACTAAGAACCTTGGCGAAGAACTTTTGCTTTGCCTCACGTCCTGAGGAAGGTCTCCGACCGAAACACGTGTTGAGGTTTTTCTGTGTGACAAATACCTGACCCAAAAATCTGGTGTTAGACACACCACGACACCTAATTTTAGGGGCTGGGTCTATTGTACAACATATGAAATGAAGTTGTATTGTTAAAACCCAATGATAAATGAAGTATCACGGGTGCTTGTGTTCTGTGTGAATGTATGAATGAGCTTTGTATATGGCTATGAATGTTGATATGAAAAGTTTTTTATGAATTTTTTATACTGTGAAAAATGTTTTTTCATATGCTAAATTTAGCTAATAAAATGTGAATATGTACTAAGGAGTGTCATCCCATCTCACTGATCCAATCTTGGATATTTACATTATGGATTATCCTTAATACATTCACCAACAAGTTACAATAGCAACAGTGTGTCTTCGGATTTCACATTGAGCTTTCGCATATATCTTATACAATATAGTCAAACAAGTGGTTACATTAGATGCTCGAACAGTATTGTGCACAATATATGTTCATGGATTAGTTTCGTTGGCACGGGTAATCCTCTATACACAGGTCAGCGAAGGACAAGGTCTCAGTACATGACCCTAACATTTGGCCTGCGGGCGGTTTATACATTAACCCATACACAGAGGTCGAGATGGCCATGTTACATTCGGAATGACACTGTCCACCATTTTAGGAAACAGGGTGACTTTAGAGTGGAAATCTAAAATGGCGGATGAACCTAAAATGGTGGCTAATACAGATCTAAGGTCAAGACCTTGCTATGTGGATTTTCTTCGCAGAGCGACTTGGCTTAGGCCAATATACACAATAAAGGAGGCAAAATCTGATTTCCCGTTCAACAAAGAAAGAAGACCTTTAGAAAAGGGGAGCTGTATGAAGCTGTGAGCAAAACGGCATTGAGAGAAGTGTGAGCAAAATCCCCAAGAAAACCGCTAATTAATAATTAAGCATTGGGGTGGCCACCACAGACAACAAATAAAGAAAATATGAAGAAACAGTAATTTATAAAGAAAGTGAATGTTGAAAGAGAATCTTATTTTGACTAGTGAACTTTAACAAGCAGGCAGAGCTAAAGCCTAGGGCACCTGGTTGCACAACCTGTAATGGGTGGATCGTGTGGTCTGACAAATGTGCCACGACCACAGGAGCCCCTTTAAACATGTGAACAGCCTGACAAACTAAAGTGAAATAAGCAAAGAGAAACTATTGACAATGGGGAAGGGAACCCCGAAGGAAACCTGTTGAACTGTCATGGTTTCGCAAGTGGAACTTTTGTGTTAAGCAAGTTGAGCGTTTGTGTGAAAGAAAGTGGAACTTAACCAGTTGAACATTGGTATGTTGAAAGTGAACTCACTCTGTGGAATCAAAAGGGTCTAAGCTTGGGCAAAGGATGCCTGTGAGACCCACTGAAGAGTGTAAACCAAAGGGCTTTTGGGTTTGGGGTGAAGGGATCGGGAGAGCACAAATAAGGTACTGTAAAGATTTTGACAAGTGAATCCTGTACTGTGAACGTTTAACAAGTGAATCCTAAGAAGCCTGATGGACTTTGTGATCCTGAGTGCCTTGAACTTGGCGAAGGGAGTTACAGAAGAACTCCATTGCCAAACTATTTGTACTACAAACGCTATTGAGTTTACCAAGTCCAATACACATCGTTATTCTATAGAAGTGAGAGCAAGCATAGGTTTTGACACAGACAGTATTTTATTTTGGACGGACAGACTAGACTTCCCTTAGTTTACTTTCCGATAGGGAAGATTCCCACCTTACAGCCAGGGCAAGAAAGGCGTTACATCATCCTAGCCAATAAAATAAAAGTTTTAAAACTATCTTTTAGTTGTCTGTGTCATCTCTCGATACAATGCCTGTCTCACATAGATTAGTATATGTTGTACTGCTTGCTCCGTGGCAGTCAACATTGGCCACTCGTGCTTGTTGCAAAGGGTACTTTAGTAGTCTATTTGCCCTTCCAAAGTGGGTTGTACAACGCTGCCTTGAGATGGAATATGTGACTTGACTGTGACGCCTGTTCTCCAGCATTGGTAGCTTTCATAGATTCATATGGTGTTAGAATTTCCCAAGTCGACAGACTGGGAATCCTCAGTAACATTAAGCCGTTATATAGAAATCCAAGAAAGTGCATTCACTTTAGTGTTCTCTTGGTGTTGCTTTGGGTCATTTACACTTCAGCCAATAGGCAGTGCCTCCCTTAGCTCCACACCTGGAAGCCATCTTCAGATTCGTATATTACACTTGACACGTGGGTAAGTAAGTAACTTATTCCTTCTCAAGCACTGGATCTTTCATAGATCTACATGCTGTTAGAACATAATATAAATCAGTACTAACACAAAGATATGCACCAGTATGCAAACTGAGAGGATTATGGTCCACCTTGGGCAAACAGAGTATGAAGGGACGCTTGCCCAACTTTGGACACCTCCGCAGAATTTCTTTAGATGCAACAGAACTTGGTGAAGGAGTTATTAGACCTCCACATAGCCATTCTGCAGAAGCCCTACCGCAGCACTCCCACCAGAAGAGCGTTGGTGGGCGAGATTGCTATCATGTAATGAGTTAGTTAGGGGCTGACCTGGAAGAAGCCTGTTGACAAGTAGATGGCAGAAAGAGATACAAGCAGAAAGCCATCTGAGAATGGAAGTTTTAGACAGACCATTTCCATTAGCAGCAGGCCCAAATGCAACAAGCAGCTCTGATGATTTCCAATTGGGTCTGATCAACATAATACTTCAGTGCCCTCATAACATCAAGGAAGTGGAGGGAGCGTTCAGCAGCTGTAGTAGGACTGCTGAAGAAAACTGGCAGGACCAATGGCTTGTTGAGATTAAAAGAGGACGGAATGGTAAGATTAGTCAGAATGAGAACCTTTTCCTCGTGGAGAACAAGGTAAACAGGTTTAGTGGAAAGCACCTGAATCTCGTCCACTCTACTGGCTGAAGTGATCGCCATCATAAACGCGTTTTTCCATTATACAAATTTCATATGGTCCTTATACATTGTCTCGAATGGGGGCCCACGATCAACCTGGATAGAACAATGTTCAGTTCCCACAAAAGGGCAAGTCTGCATAAACTTTTCCACCAGCCCTATGTGGCCATAACAAAGGTGTGATCGGTGTGTGTGCATGAAGCAGAAAAAGGCGGCCAACTGAACTTTGATGGAACAGTGGGCAATGCCACTGGAAGCCAAGGAGAGAAATATGTCTTGGGAGGAAAGCTCAGGGGCAACGTGCTCGCCTTGGAAGCAAGACGACACGGAGCAACACAGGTTTGATCCCCTGGTCCGTGCTTAGAAACCTCTGGGTATTAAGCGTGTTATAAATAACCTATCAAATCATATCATATCATGGCAGGATCTGTTGCTGGAAGTGAAAGGTGTCCAGCCCATGACTGGAACCGCAATCAGTGAAACGTTTCCATTTTTTGTTGTAACAAGAGATGGTATATGGAGCACTTGCTTCTGAAAGGAGATCCCATGCAGTTCTGGGGCAGGTCTACATGGTCAAATTCTAGGGATGTAGCAGCCAGGGTGTGAGGTTGAGTGAGGACGGGCCATGGTGAAGGACCCTTCCCTTTGTTCCTGGAAAGCTGATTGTACACCGGCACAAGTTTGATGGGTGGGGCCAATGAGAGAGCTGGCCTCAGTCATGCTGGCGCCACAAGGATCAGACTGTAATGCTGTTATTTCGCTGTGTAAAGGACTCTTGGGTGTGAGTTGAAACAGGTGGAAAAGCATATTGGAACTTGTCATTCTATGAAAACATGAAGGTATCTCCTAGGCTGGCTGCATGAGGGAATCTGGACTTTTTTTTCTGTCGACCAGATGGCTCTGGCATGAAGGATGGCGGACGGGGTCCCCATTCAGCCGTCTATGTATACATCTCTTGTCACAGTAGCTTGATGATTTGAGCTGGTAAGGTTGGAGACATCTTTACACCAATGCAGCACAATGTGAAAGCAAATGATGAGGGATAATTTGTCGTCCCACTGTCCGGAGACCTGATCCTAGCAGGCATCCAGGAATTCCTATAAGGGGTCCATGTGGAGTCTGACATTTTAAATTAGCGGGATGCATGAATGCATCATGCCCAAGAACGACATGTGTGTTTTGACTGATGAATCCTGTTGTCGGGACAATGCTTGTACTTTGAAAGGATTGATTTGACCCAGTCAGTTGACGAGGTGGCAGTGGAAGTTGTGGTACTGAGTTGTGCCCTTAGAAACAGCATTTGCTGTGACATGTGTCTTAGATGACTTCTCGTAATTGAGAGAGAAGCCCAACGATATCAGACAGGCTTTTGTGGCCCTTGTGTGTTGTAGAGGGATGGTGCTCTGATCAGCTAGTCATCCAAATGAGGGTAGGCATGGATTCCAGACTTCCTCAGGTGTGCAGTGTCCGGGCCATAGCATTTCATTAACACTTTGGAGTTGGACTTGAGGCCAAACGGGAGGAACTTGAACTGAAACTGTGTGCCGGCCTGCCCCTACAAAGCGCAGGAATTTACGATGACAAGTGGTGAATGGGGACATGGCGTCCTCCATGTCCAGGGATGATCGAAAGTCTCCCTTGGCCTTGGTCATGGTTGCCGCCATGGAATTGACACTCTTGCCGAAAGCATCACGCTGTCTGCCTATCATCTGCAGAGGGACTGCACACGACAATCAGGGGCTGGCCGTTCTCTTTCTGGCCGCTGCAGAAACCACAGAGTCAGACCTAGGTTGACTGCACAGGCATTTGGGGGCATCAACTGTTGCCCTTTATTTTTTGTCAAATCAGTGCTTTTTGGGTGGGGCCCTAAAAGGATTTTTCAGGGCAACACACCTGTCTTCTCAAATGTGTTCCAGGACTGGAATGGACACCAATGTTCTCCTTGACTTTTCCCTTTGCTGCTAATGGGCACCTTCCTTTCTGTGTTCAATGGGGAGGAGGTCGAATATCTTAATTGCTTTAGTCATGGTAGAAAGGAAAGCTCCAATGTCACCCGGAGGTGAATTGCATGGTGGATTCAGCAGCCACAAGATAATGAAACTCGTCCATACTTGAGGGCATGGGTAGAGGCTGTATCTGGATGTTTATCCTCACGGGAGTCCGTGTTTGAGGAGACAGCTTGAGGCTGTCGTTCCTCTGGTGGAGGCAGGCACTGATGTCGACGTGGAGGCCAAGGCTTTACAGATGATGGATCCAGTGGAGGCGGAATAGTCAGGACTCATGGTTTGGAGCTCTGGCACCAATCTGAACATGGATAAAATGTCCATAGACCGGTAATGGGCTTCAGGTTGTGGTTATGAGGGGCCTGACAGGTCCATCGGGAAGTGGTGCAGGTGTTTAAAGCACTGATGGAGGGAGTGGTTGTGCTGGAGGCCATCCAGATAACTCCTTCTCTTCCTCTGAAAACATCCCTTCTGGGTCTTCAAAGGTGGTATCAATTGTGTGTTCCAAGATGTCCTCAGGTGCAGCATTTAAAGGTACAGACAAAGTGAGCGGGGCATAAGGCTGCAGCGTGAATAGGGGCTGTTTATGCTTTTTAGGCGACCATGGCAGCGAAGGGACTGTGTGAGGACATGCTGACTAAAGGCTTGTAGATACGGTTATAGACGAGTCAATGGTCATCGACAAGGTCATTGACGGGATGGCCACCGATTTTGATGGGATGGTTGTGGACGAGATCGTCAACTGAGGTGTCTTGGAAGATTTTTCACCCCTGGTCATAAAAGAGGATGTTGCCAATGGAGCCATCCACGGTTTGTGCTTTGAAGAGAAAGGTGCCTTTGCTGCTGAGTCATAGATACTCTTGGAGTGGTGAACAAAAATAAAGTTTGTTGAGCCTGCCGCCAGTTGGTATCTGTCGGTATCAATTCAAACGCCTAATAATATTTGGATTATTTCAG
This sequence comes from Ambystoma mexicanum, assembly GCF_040938575.1. Taxonomy (NCBI): domain Eukaryota; kingdom Metazoa; phylum Chordata; class Amphibia; order Caudata; family Ambystomatidae; genus Ambystoma; species Ambystoma mexicanum. Next base: position 75,995,568 of record NC_090924.1, on the reverse strand, counting down.
CAGGTGAGGGGGAGATGCAGAATGGCTGCTCCTGCATCATGTTAGCTCAAGCCTCAATCTGGTTGACCGATGTCACCAGACACAGAAGTCACAAATGATAAAATGGATGAAGCAGTTCACCATGGCACATAATTCAAGAGTCGTTCCTTCTTCCTGTACATTTATCTAAAAGAGAATCCACCCTGCAACTTTAAAATAAATGTACAGGAATGGTAGAACTTAACGAAGTAGCAGAGAAGCTGCGCTCCCAATCACTCTCACTCACTTCAACGACTTAGTTCACCAAGTTCGTACGACCTCTCACAAACTCTGCAGTTCAACGGATACAATATCTCTGTTTCACGATTTTTCGAATGCCGAGAGTTCAGCACAGGAAGCAGAGTGTTCCTCGGCGAGGAATCCTCATTGCTACTATTTCACTGCATGGTCAATGAAACGAAGTGTTTAGGAAACGTACCCATGGTGTTCCCAGCATTCAACATAAAAGCTTTAGCCACTGAGAAGCTCAGAACAGCACAGACTGCTCTGGAAGGGTCTAATGGGGAAGATTACAAACCAAGATGGCAGACAGGCCACAAATAGACTTGTTCCAACCCATTCTGCCCTAATCAGCCTCAGGTGCACTAAAGGATAATGGCCAATGACATCTATTAGGGGTCAAAAGTGCAGACCCTCACTAGAAGACTTACCTAAGGGAAGAACAGAACACATTAGAAGGACACCCAGTCCCAATTGTTCAGTGCCAGTTGTTGGAGAATCCTGAGGCAATTGGTGGCACAGTGTGGAGGAACAGGGGGAGCAACTTTGAGGTGCTGAAGGAGAAAGGAGGAGGTGGTAGTGACTGAGCAGTAGGTGGTAACTGAGAAGGAGGAGGTAGCAACTGAGGAGGAAGTGGTAACACCAGGGTTTGATTGGGAACCAAAAGAGGCCCTGGAAATATTTAAATATTTTTTCAAGTAGCCCCATATCGCACATTTTCAGCAAACCCAGCCCTTTACCTAAGGGGAAATTTGGAAATACCACACAAAAGAGGCCCACGGTGCAGAGGCCCACTGGGAAATCTCCAGAGTCCACCACTGGGTAATACGCAAGGAGGTGGTTGTAGTGACTAAGGAGGAGATGATAGGGACTGAGGAGAAGGTCATAGTGGGTGAGGGGGGGTGTTTGTGACTGAGGAGGAGATGGTAAAGTCTGACATGGTGGTACAACTGAGGAGGTGGTGGTAACTACTACCGGGAGGTTGGAGCTGACCCAAGGAACAAGAGGTGTAGGGCAACTCGGTTGACAAGGAGGCAAGATAGGCTCAAGGCAGGTTGAGAAGGTGGGAGGAGGACCAAGACCCCAGAAAAAAAGGAGAGAAGCGGATTGGCCATGGTGTCCGAAAGGGGGCCGAGATGTGAGGAGAACCGGGACTGAAAGTTAAGAGCGAATGAAGTGTCAGCCCACGTATGCGATACGATGAACTGGTGGCAGATACTTTATACCTGACTGAAAGATTGCGCACTTGAGGGACGAGGTCGGAAGTAAGGGTTCGCCCTCAAAGCAACTTAGAAGTGTGACATGAGCACACTCAGTGGGAGAGAGTTGATGTTGGTTTTATTTTTTACCCGCTTTGGCGATTCTAATAATAATAACGTGGTCTTCCATAGCATGCTTCTGCCATTTTTGAAGGCCTCACTGCAAGTCATCAAATCAAGTTTGTGAACACTCACTCCCGAATCAGGCTTCTGTGCATCCTACAAACACCCACTATTTTTGCTAGACTGGTGAGGCCCGAGCATGTCAGTCGTCATTTGTATCTCTTTCTGTGACTGAATACAAAGCGTAATCATGATAATCAAAGATTACCAGCAGGCTATATTGAGCCTCTTTAATCCTACAAGGATTTTCTGGGGGCCTTCCTCCAATGCCCCACCCACACTCACAAGAAACAACAAAAATATCACTCTAGAGAAACTCCTCCCGTTACTCCAACCCATCATCGACTTCTCACCCACCATGACCAACCCTACTGAACTAGTAGAGTTATACAACACAACTATCCTTAAGGCCATAAACACCATAGCACCACTCAAGCTTCGGAAAGCCAAACCACGAGCACACCTCAATTCTTGGTTCACCCCCAAACTAAAAACACTCCGCAAATCCAAAAGACAAGCTGAATTAGCATGGAAACAGTCACCATCCACTATTAATAAGACATCTTACGCACTGGCATCGAACATCTATAAATCAGCCATCATCCAGTCTAAAAAAAACATGTACAATGAAAGAATCAGCAACGCCAAATCTAATACCAAAGAGCTCTTCAATATCCTGAGAGAACTCGAATCACCCTCCCCCACTCCAGACACCTGTAACAAAGACATCCACTGGTGCACGAGCATCCAGGAAGCACTCCTAGGCAAAATTGCCACACTACAAGCCAAAATCCTGACAAAGAAAGAAAGCCTCACCCTCACTGATAACATCACCCCCTCTACACACACCCACACCACCCCCCAAAATGATGACAATAACCTCTTTGATAACATCACCCCCTCTACACACACCCACACCACCCCCCAAAATGATGACAATAACCTCTTGAGTTTTCCACCATAACCATCAAAGAGGTTGAAGAAATAATCTACTCTCTTAAACCGTCCAAATGCCAAGGCGATACCTGCCCAGCCCCAGTCATTAAAGATGCAGCCAAACAACTTGCTCCCTTCATCACTTCCCTCATCAACTCATCTTTCACCTCCAACATAGTGCCCAACAACCTCAAGGACTCCTGGGTTCTTCCCTTACTTAAGAAGCCCACCCTTGACCCTAATGTCCCCACCAACTACAGACCCATTACGACCGTACCCTTCCTACTAAAAATCCTCGACAGAGCTGCCTATCTTCAGATACAGAACCACCTTGAGAAAAATAACTTACTAGGACTCAGACAATCAGGATTCCGCCCCAAACACGGCACTGAGACCGCCCTGATTGACCTTAAGATACAGATGGACAACATTAAAGACAATGGTAAACTAGCCATCCTTCTCCTTCTTGACTTATCGGCCGCCTTCGACCTGGTCAACCACGACATCCTCTGCAAACATCTATCCTCAGCAGCCAAATTTTCAGATAACGCCAACGCATGGATCCATTCCTTCCTTAGCAACAGATCCATGAGAGTCTACGCACCCACAGCTTCTGCCATCCCAGCCCCAGTCACTTGCGGTGTCCCCCAGGGCTCCTGCGTCTCCCCCACTCTATATAATGTGTTCACGAAACCCCTCTTTGACATATTGGACCACCTGGGTGTCACCTACACCAACTACGCAGATGACACCCAAATACTGATCCCTTTAACAGGCGACTACTCCACCGACCTCACTGCTCTCAACAACATTTATTCCATTATCCAAGAATGGATGGCCAAGCATGGCCTATGCCTCAATGACGACAAGACCGAACTTCTTCTCCTAGGTTCCCAACCCAGACTTAATAAACTCGACAAACTCTATCAAGCATTCACTATAGACGGCAATAACATCATCGTCTCTAACAGCGTCAAAACCCTAGGAATCTACCTCGACTCCTCCCTCACACTGACAAGACAGATCAATTCCATCTCATCAGCCACTGCTTACACCTGTAAACTCATCAATGCCAGCAGACCTTACCTCTCACCATCCAACTGCATCACCTTAGCCAGAGCGCTAGTCCTTTCCAAAGTTGACTACTGCAATGCGTTATACTTGGGAACCAGTCAGAAAAACATCAACAAACTACAAGTCATACAAAACAACGCCTTGCGAGCAGCCCTGAACATACCCAAACACGAACACATTTCGGACGCCAGACGCACCTGCCATTGGCTATCCATACCACAAAGAATTGAATATAAAACCATCTCACTCACACACAAATGCCTAGCTAACCAAGCACCCAGATACCTATCCGACAATCTCAATCACCACACCCCAGCGCGCCCTACCAGATCAGCTCAAACACATTGCTTAAATATCCCAAGATTTAAGCTCCAAAAAGCAGGGGGCTCCAGCTTCCCCGTGCTTGCCTCCAAACTTTGGAATTCACTTCCTCTCGAGCTGAGATCAGAACCTTCCTTTCACAGATTTAGACACAACACCAAAACTTGGCTTCTATCCAAAGAAACGTAAACTGCCTAGCCCTACCTTACTAGCATGCACCAAGACTGTAAATTTGTAAATATGTAATCGGTTTGTACATTTCTGCTGTATTATTCTGTTGTATTCATCGCAAGCGCCTGGATGCCCTAGGGCCAGGCGGCGCTATACAAATAATAAACTAAACTAAACTAAACTAAGCTGCATATCAGAGAAATGCAGCCGCTCCTCATCTCCCAGCCAGAAACCTAGCTTTCATCAGCTGGCGAGCGTTTGCGCTTGTATTACATGCATCTCTTCAATAAATCTATTTAATGTTTGGGAAGGCATGGCAGGTGTCCTATCCTGGTACTAATGTTGAAACACAATTACGATGTTCATTGTACAATGGCGCCATCTAGTGTCTACGAACTGCAGAGATGCACTGCAGGCCAAGAACTATTTTTTGTGGAATTCCTTCGTCTGAGAGAAGCTTAACTTTGAAACGACAGATGTCGGTGTTCTACTTCTTAAATGGGCATAACCATCTTTTATATTTCCCTGTATGTCAGTATGACCTAGAAAACAAAATATCAGCAGGAGCACTACATTGTTCCTGCAGAGGTATATGTGTAACAAAAGAAAGTTGCAGAACTGTAAGATGAGGATCATAAATCAAGTCAAGTGTGTGAAGCGGTTGGGGGAGACGCGGGAAAGCTGATATAATGCCAAGTGAGTGGGATGGACAAAAGAAGTGCTGCAGCCGCCTCAAACTGTGGGATGGCCTCCTGTGGGGGCTCGAAGGATGTCGGGGAAAGATCGAAGCTCTTTAAAAAGGGATTCTGGGCACTGCTTTTAATAGAAAATATAAGCAGTTAGAGCCTGTTTTGGGGGACCCCGATACAAATGTTTTACTCAAGGGGGGCCCAGTGGAAAACAGTTTAAATGCCACTGGTTTATAGGTGTTGCCTTATTCAGCGATACCTACGGAACAAATCCACTGGTATGGATAGTGATAGACGGCTAATAGGTATGAAGCAAACGCGCCTTAGGAATGTGTAATTATTTCTCCCGTTGGTATCTTTCTGGCACTGTGATTTGCTGAAAGGTGACCATTCTTTGTTCCCTAGTGTTGGTGCTGGCACAATTGAGGCCCGTCAAGATCCATGGAACGTGGGCATCTGTCAGTACAAGGCCGCGTGGTCATTATATTTTACCCCTCTTTTCCACAGCTCTCTGCATCTGTCTGCATCTGTCAGGACAAGGCCGCGTCGTCATCATATTTTGCCTGTCTGTTCCACAGCTCTCTGCTCGCTCCTCTGCCACTAGCTCGTCTGTGCCTATTTCTCCTTCGCCAGAACTCTGTCCCTGTGCCACCTTCTCTTCTCTGTGACTCATGTCACTGCTACTTCAGCCTGCTGCACTCCGTGCTTTTCTGTACACGTGTGGTCTCGTGCTACCTCACATCCACCACCACCGTTCCTTTTTTCCACCTTTGTCCCATTCTCACCTTGATTGTTGGCCTTTGCTGTCATTTTAATGGAAAGTGTTCCAGATGTCTGAGGCTTGAATGAACACTGTTTGTTTTGCGCTACTCTTTTTTCGTTTGACATGTGGGCTTGTTTTGGTTAAGTACTAGAATGATTATCACTTGTAATGGTGTGAACGTTATTGCTGTCGTTAAGTCTTCATGGCTCAATGCTACCTTAAACATAGCATCAGTAAATCTAATAGGAAGGGAAGGGAGGGGAGGGAAGGAGGAGGGAAGGAGGGAAGGAGGGAAGGAGGGAAGGAGGGAAGGAGGGAAGGAAGGGAGGGAGGGAGGAAGGGAGGAAGGAGGGAGGGAGGGAGGGAGGGATGGAGGGAGGGAGGGAGGGAGGGAAGGAAGGAAGGAAGGAGGGAGGGAGGGAGGGAGGGAGGGAGGGAGGGAGGGGCGGAAGGGAGGCTCATAATGATGGTGTTCTAGCTTATTGTTGGAACAACGTAGGTACCTTCTTGTAGATCATGTCACACGCTTCTCCAGCTTCTGTAAGCTAAAACGGATGTCATTTGCTTCATATGGGTCAAGTCTGGTTACACTCAGGCATCCAATCCACAAAGATCTCAGGTGTTTAATCTGGACTCTTTCACAAAGTGCAAGGCATAATTTCGTTTTTGAAAAATGTATTAGCAGTGTTTGCTAATTAACATTTTCTTGATTAGAAAACAAACTTATTTGATTAGCAATTGTGTATTAATCTTTGTACTGTAACACGACGCTATGCATATCGAAGGCATCAAATGAGCAGCCAACAATACAGCATTTGTACTTACTTTAGCAGTAAGACATTAATTGGTAAGATAAATGTCTATAAAATGTAAATTTTGGTTGCATAAAAGGAAACAAAGTACAAAATGAAGGGTGAAGGCTGGGCCAGAAGGAAGCGCTCAGTAGGAGTTGCAGCTGACCGTGACATGTGGCACGTGTCACATACCAAGTTCAGCTCCAACCCCTTCTCCTCCGGCTGTCTCCTGGGTGATATACAGGAACCAGGAAGCTCTCCCAGCTTCCTGGTTTCTGATTGTGAGCAGCACAGAGGAGCCAACGGTGGCCTGGAGGGACGGACCAAAGCTGGAAAACAGGTAAGGTGGCTTTCTAAAAATAAAATGTGATGCATATTTTGCATGTTTGAAGTGTGTGTCAGATGTATGTATGTGCTCTGGGTCAGTGGGGGGGGGGGGGGGGGTGAATGAGATGAAATGTGAAAGTGTTTGAATGTTCTGGGTGGGTGTGTGCCTGTGTAGAGAAGGCAGCGAGGGTGGATGTAAAAGAAGGTGTATGAGGGTGAATGAGGATGAATATGATAGTGTTCTGGATGTATACATGCCTGTGTCGCGAATGTAGTGTGAGTGGACGCGAGAGAATAAGTATGGGTCAGTGAGTGGTGGGTGCATGAGTAGGAATGTGATAATGTGTGTTTGAATGTTCTGGGTGGGTGGGCGCGTTCCTTTGTGGAGAATGCAGTGAAGTGGATGTGAGAGGTTTATGGGTGAGTGACTTGTGGGTGACTGGGTATGAATGTGGTTGTGTGTGTGACAGGTCTGGGTGGGTGGGTGGGTGCATGCCTGTGCAGTGAATACAGTGTGAATAAATGTGAGAGATGTATGGGAGGCCCTGGGAGCATGGAGATCACCAGAGGATTTTTGACACATCCTTTATTTAATTTGCATGTTTTACTGGTATTTCTGGGCAAAGCCAAGTTCATGTGTCTCATTACCTGCCTAGACTAGCATTTTGGTACAGCCAGTTTAGCCATTGCTTACTGTGGCATGACATGTATTACTCGGCATCTTTGATAAAGCAAGCATGATAAGTAATATTACCTTGCTAGACTGACGTTTTGGTGCAGCAGCCTGTATATTTCTTACTTTAGCATAGCTTTTCATTAACTGAGCATCTATGATGAAGCAAGGATGATAAGCGTTCTTAAGGGTCTAGAATGGCTTGCATTGGAATAAGTTTGAACATGTTTTCTTATTGTGACATGTAACTTTTAATGTGCAAACCAATGGGAGTATGTTCTTACAAAGGTGTACTGCCATATATTAGCAGAGCCAGCTACGTGCCAGTAATTATACTTAAAAAATATCTCAAAGTGAACATGAGTTTGTTCTTATATGGGAATACTAGCATATGTTGGTGGAGCCAGCATGGAAATATATGGGCACAGCCAGCATGGAAATGTTTTTTATACTGGCACTAAGTCAATGACCCATGAGAGTGGCATCTCTCAGCACTTACCCCAGTTTCTTACTGACTGGACGCACTTGGACTCACCCCCCGCACTTGTTTATCCACCTCCCCATTCCCTCTCCTATACCGTCTGGTCACTTGCATGATCTGAACCTACCATGCCTTTGAAGATCGTCTATCTATCTTCCCTGTCTCCCCTCCTTGCATGGTGGCGCCTAAATGCACTTGGAAAAACTGTTGAATCATCGTCAGATTTATTTGCAGTTATCTACACTGTCAATTGTACTACATTCACTTACTCTGCCTGTGTAGAAAGTATCGCTCAGAAATGCAAGGGCTCTGAATGTTGTTTTTTCTCCTTGTTCCCTGCCGCTTTGAAACACTTGCCTTGTGTATAGGTGCTTTACAAATAAACATTACCATACTAGCCTAAGTACCCGGCTTCGCCTGGGATGTCCATTCTCAGATTATTTTTCAAATTCCACCGAAAAAGATGAACAAATATTGTCTTGGCCACAAAGGTAAAACGCGATATATGTTAATTTCACTAATTAATTGAACACCACATTTTCAATTATCGCCGATTTAAATTCTCACATGAATATCATAGTTGTATGCTTACTCTGATTATTTGCAGTGTTGTTAGCAGTGGTGGCCATTGTCGCTGCTAAACACACACTGCAAATAATCAGAGTAAGCATACACATATGATATTCATGTGAGAGTGGAATTCGGAGGTAAATACAATTTGGTGGTCAATTAATTAGTGAAATTAACATGTATTGAGTTTATTGCAAAATAAATCAATAAAAAGAAAAACACACTCACTCTCTTCTAAAGAAAATTAGAAGAAAAAAACGCAAGAACAGTTCAGCACATAAAGCACGATGATGAGCACTTTCTACAAATGACAGGTAGATGGCGTGTGGAACACCACAAAAAGTAATGCCAAAACTAGTTAATTATCTCAGTAACAGGATGGCCTATTGAGCTAGAAATAGTTGCATTAATTCGGCAATGAAATAAAGAATATTCCATGCAAAATTCATGATGCCAGACCTCACCGTTCATGAGGAGCTCTGGCCCCAAGATCAACTCCACAAACAAACACAGTTTTGCATTATATATATAGATATATTGAAGGGACGGGCATGACATTACATTAGGAAATGTGCTTGCGCACTTTTGGTGACTTGCATCTATTGTAAATATTTCCATGAGTTACCCTACACCCTACAAAACCGGTTGCAAACTGTCTGGTCTTCTACCCAAATTTTCACAGAAAGTGTGCTGTGTAGTTCACCATTTTAACCCATTATTCAAAGAATGTTCTCATAGCAGGGGGAAGAATCCCTCTGAGCCCCCCCCCCAAACCTGTTTTTGTTAGTTTGGGCCCCCTTGCTATGCTCGGTCGCAATCGCATATGTGTGGCAAATATTTACACCCTCCAATAAAACAGCTCACCAGCCGCCACTGGTGGCTAGTATATTTTGGGACCTGGCAGTGCCCACTTCTTTCTACGCTATGTGAAAAATATATTTTTTGATTAAAAAACATATTTGCTTCTTTCACTTAGAGTAGTGCATGCCCCTGCAGCGGCATAATCATCATGGACACTGCGGCCACATGGTGTTAAGGAGTTTAGGGGGGATGATCCCCCCAGCATGGCTTGCAGGGGCACGGGCAAATGTGCTATGCCACTGATTGGGCTCTACTCACCTTGAACACATTCAAGTGTGATGTGAATGGTTGAGCGAGGCCGCAAACTCGACCAGGAAAATGCTCTGGTGCACCACTGCAACATTATTTAAGAAAATAAGCATTGGTCTCAGAAGTGAGAGAGCCATAGAGTAACCCACCCCTCCCAATCAAACTCCTTCTTGGAAAAGGCTTTGTGAAAGCTTCATTCATGGCGCATCCTGCGGGGGCAATTGAAAAACGCACCTCGCACATAGAGCTTTGAAAATCAGAGATGCATTGAGCCCCACTCTTGCGTGAAGTGCAGATTGAAGAAGAGTCATTTATCAAAGCCTAAGACATTAAGATGTTATGTTCGACTCTGGGTTTTGGGGGACAACATATGGTTGCTTGTCACATAACTTAAAGATAAATTGATAAATGGACACCGAGTCAGATGACCTCAGCTTACACCCGCATACAATAGGTTTCTTCGATAGTAGTGGTAGCTGACTCAAGGTTACAGTTATAAACAGGGAATTTTTTTGATACTAAATGTCATGATCTCTGCTTCCAAAAGATCAGGACTTGCCCGACTCCCTTGGAAGCAGACCCATAACCCCGGTTCCGAGTGCCAGCCAGTCACAATTGGGACCTTTTGGACCCTGTCCTGGCGCCAGTGGCACCAGGCTCATAAAAATGCCCAGTCCCAGCGCTGGAAGCGCCGGGCTCATAATGCTTGGGTGGACTTACCTGCAGCAGACCATGCTGCTTACTTACCTGCCAGTTGAGCCCCTGATCCTCTTCTGTTTGGGACTACTTTTCCTGTTGGGTGGGGCAGGAGCCATTGACCACTAAATCCTGGTCAATGATTTAATTTTCAGGCTTTGCTCGTGTAAACAGTGCACACCTCCCCAAGTCAGTGCATTTATGGCTTGTTTAACACAGCAATGCCACAGATAATGAGTACTTCTGTGTCCATTCATCTATAGATATTTCATACACTAGCTGTAGCCTGCATTAGAGATGTTGGTTACCCTGTTACTGCAGTATGTATGTTTTACATATAGGTTCCACATCGAATCTCAAGAATTACATGCCCCAAATGTGTGACTGTGGACAAATCCCACCTCCCTCTGTGCCTCGGTTCTAATATCTGACTGAAATGAGAGCGTCTGGATACATGGGTATTAGATGCATCTGAAGGTCATGCGCCATCACTTTCCGTGATGTCATTTGCAGGCTGGGTCAAATGGCATCACTTCCTGTGATGTCATCTGAGGTCAAGGGCTGTGTGATGTCACTTCGGTTACCCCTGGAATTTTGGTGAAATGACATCCCTAGAAGAGCCCATGGAAAAACCCAAACAAGACCATCATACCCCAAGCTTTTATTTAATAAACCTGAACATGACAATAAAGGGCAAACAATTAAAGTATATACAAAATAAATGAAAATGAAGAGCACAGGCTGTTCACACATATTTTATGAGCAAGTGAAACAAGATTTGGCTAGACCCATTTTAAAGGGTCCCACAGAAAGGTAACATGCTTTTTTTTTTTTTTTTTTTAGAGAACGAGGAAGAAGATCATGCATTTGCCCAAAAATATCAACATTATTTTATCTTTTATACAAAGGCAGCTTTGTTCCGGAGGGATATCTATTATGGTATAACCCTAGACAAGGCGACATTTGAACAAAACTGCACATAAATGTGCTCCCTTTGTCAACTGTCAAAGCAGTATGGAAAGGTTGTTCACGCAATGGGACACGTTTCTGTGACCACAAGACTTAAGAGACCACGTTTTGCTGTTCTGCTCTGTTGATAAGAAAGTAGGAAAAAATGCCAGTTGCCAAATTTTTAACTTGGGGAAATCAACAGGGGCATGATTGCTTCACATCACCTCTTGGAACTTCAGGAACATCAAATAGCCCCCATGTATTTTTGCACACTGAACAGGCATTAATAATTAGAGAGATATTGTAAAGTCGTTTTTTAAAAGTGACTCTAGTCATGCATTTCAGTCTTTTAATATGATATTCATTTCTATGTGGTTTACACTATTGATTGCTATTGTGTCTATAGATTTAACAATCAAGAGGTATTTCTTAGAAATAAAGCGAATGTGATGATTGAGGGCGTCCTTTAGTTATGGCATGAAGTTTGCTGGAGCTTTGGACACTACACTGGCCAAAGGACATCCAAAACCAACTGGCTTTCCTGTGCTTGTGACAAATCTTTGGATGTCGTCACTTTTTCCCTGGGGGGAGGGCAGCCCCTTTTCATGGGACTAGCAACGACTATCCCAGGAGAACGCAGTGTTCTAACAATGCCCCACAATCCTACACACACTCCTACTCTATCCACTTCAACTGGATACCAGACTCTTCTATATATGTTTGTAGGGTTAAGAGCTCAGTCCCCTTTAAAAGTACTGGGACAAGGAAGAATACAACAAACCTAGATAGAGCCTCATTGCCAAGTACTGAGATGAAGAAGAACTCCATTGACTCGCAGGAGAACATGCAGATTAATAACACTGGGGGGGAGGAGGAGGAGGTGCGGAACCATGAAGAGTACTCCTAACAACCATAACGATGGTCACTAGTCAATGTAGAGTAGAAAAGGAAGGGAGACTCAGGGAGAAGTTTTCTAATCCTCCCTGGAGGAGCTGCAGGAGCCAGCACGGTGCAGGAAGGTAAAGGAAGCAGACCAGAATGCCAAGAGGGGAGCTGTAAGAACCAGGGTCAGTCCAGAGTGGAAGGACCAGCGGGTGAGCTGGTGGAGATAAGCTCCCAGCGTTCCTGAAGTCGGGGAAGTGCGTGAAGGAAAAACAGTGCTACCCAGAAGAAGATTGAGACTGCAGAGTGTTACCGGACAGATCAGAGGTAGGGGGAGCACTCGGGCAGGCTGGTGGGAAACTAAGAAGGTGCAGTCAGCATCTTCATAGTCACAGTTCCTGGCAGGGTAGTGAACCAGGACTGTACCACAACAAGAGAAACGTAGGGGTCTGGGACTCACCAAACGAAAGTAACATGAGTCATCCTCCTTGTGGTGGTACTTGGGAGGAAAGGGCCCAACGTATCCAAACGCAAAGAAGAGGGGTCTCAGAGCTAACACTACGTGAGAGCAAAACAAGTCATCTTGCTTGTGTGGCGGTACTTGGAGCAAAGGACCCCAAGTACCTGAACGCAAAGAAGAGGGATCTGGCACTGAGCACTACGTGAGAGTAACACAAGTCATCTTCCTTGTGGCGATACTTGGGAGGAAAGGGCCCCAAGTACCCAAACGCAAAGAAGAGGGGTCTAGGACCCAGCACAAGAGAGTAACACAAGTCATCTTCCTTGTGGCAGTACTTGGGAGGAAAGGGCCCCAAGTACCCAAACGCAAAGAAGAGGGGTCTAGGACCCAGCACAAGAGAGTAACACAAGTCCTCTTCCTTGTGGCAGTACTTGGGAGGTAAGAGCCCCAAGTACCTGCACGCAAAGAGGAGGGGTCTGGGACCCACTACATGAGAACCACACAAGTCATCTTCCTAGTGGTGGTACTTTGGAAAAAAGGGCTCCAAGTACCCAAACATAAAGAAGAGGGGGTCTGGGACCCACTCCGGTGAGAAGAAGGGAAACCACAGAGCAATTTACTAAGGACACTACTTGGCAGGGAAGTGAACCAAGTTAGCCCAAGCAGAAAGAGAGAAAAGCAGATAGAGCCTCATTGCCAAGTACTGAGATGAGCTCTAAGGAGCTGTTCAGAGTACTTGATGAGCTTGAGGATACTTGCCCAGTACCATCACAAAAGATGCAAATTGGTGTACTACCATCCAAAAAACTATGTTGAATAAACGGAGGCGCATCCAAACTAACATTGGAAGTCATAATGTCCTGAATTAACTGGAATCTAATGACCTGCTAGTCTGTGACCCAGAAAGGACTTATCCTGAATTTAACTTTCATCCAATTTCACGATCTGACTGACATCCTGAGCAAATTAAAGCCTACAAATTGCAAAGGAGACATCTGTCCAGCAATTGTTATACAATCTTGTGCCCCTCTTTTGGTCCCCTCATCACAAAATTTGTGAATGCCTCGTTTAGGGAAAATTGCACCCCATGTGATATCAAGCAGGCTCGGATCTCCCCTTTGTTAACCTTCCCTTGATCCAAGCTTGCCAGTCATTTATCGACTTTTCACTAACGTTCCCTATTTGCTCAAGATCTTGGACAAGGTAGCAAACGTGCAGATTGAGGCTTTCCTTTCTGAACACGACATCCTTGGCCACAAACAATCTGGCTTCAGACATGCACATAGCACCGCGCCCATGCTGCTCGAATTAAAAACCAAAATACTGCAGACTATGGAATGCGGACAGACGAACTGTCTTGTACTGCTGGATCTCTCCTCCACATTTGATCTTGTGGATCATGCTCTGCTGACAGAGAGACTATGCAGCCGATTGGTTAAAATCTTTTTTGGCAGAACGTAAAGCTAGGGTTTTCTTCAAGGATTCACAGGCGAAGGAATTCTGGCTCTGGGTCATCTGGGGGGACCCAAGGGTTGTGCGTGTCACCTACACTTTTAAATATTTTTACCCTTCCACTGTTCGAACACCTGGATAGGGTTGGCATTATATATGCTAACTACGCAGATGACGCACAGTGGGCCTCATTACGGCCATGGTGCTCCCGTAATGAAGGGTGCCGGTACGGGACCGGCACCCTTCATTACGGGATGCCCTTTTACGAGGTTCCCTTGCGGGACCCGCTAAGGACGCCTGGTAAAAACAGGCATCCTTAGCGGGTCCCGCAAGGGGACCAGGGAGCTAATAACGTGCCCGTTATTAGCTCCCTCCCCATTCCCATTGAGCCCTATAGGGGCTCAAATGGGAATGGGGATGGGTTTTTCCAATGAGGACTTACCGGGTCCTCCATGGTTTGAATAGCCCGGTAAGTCCTCATTGGAGGAACCCAGTACTGGAACCCGGTATGGAGGCAGCCTTGCCCTTATTAAGGGCATGGCTACCTCCATACTTGTAATGAGGCCCAGTGTCTTGTTCCTCTCACAGGAGACCAGCCATCGACTCTACCGCGCTGAGCTCCACTTATGAGAACGAAAAGGCCTGGATGCAAGCCAATAAGCTTGTTTCGAATAGCTATAAAACAGAACTCATGGTGCTGGGCACAGCAACACAGCTACGCAAACATGGACCAGAGTTTAAATCCTTTCAAATCAATGGCTGTAAAATCCCCCCCTCAGCCTAAAGTTAAAACACTTGGGGTCATTCTAGATCAAGAACTATACATGAAAGGACAAGGTAGTTGTCTGGTGTCTAGCTCTTGCTATCACCTTAAATTGCTCGCCCAGATGACTCCCTTTCTTTCTTCTGCCAACTGTGCCACCATTGCACGGGAAGTTATAGGTGGCATATTGGATTCTTGTTCCCGCCTACTGCTCAGCATCCCGAAATACGACCTCAGCCGTCTGCAGGTCGTACAAAATAACGCTGTACACATTGTTGATGACCTCCACAGAACAGACCTTGTGTCTACAGCTCGGAGAGCTCTGCATTGGCTCCGTGTCTGCAGTAGAATTTCTTTTTGTGTGCTTTGTATCACACACAAATGTCTTTTTGGTCTGCTTCCTGGATACTTGTCCACCTACATCTCTCTGCTGCCTGTTCGTAGAACATTGAGATCTCACAACAGCGGTATGTTGGAGGTACCCAGAACCAGACTTGCCTATGTGGCCCAAAAATCCTTTTCACATGCAGCTCCATGGATGTGGAATACCCTTCCACCTGACCTTAGATCCTGCACATCACTCGCATTCTTCAAGCAAAGACGGAAGACTGTCCTGTTTATCTGATCTGATCATCTGGTCTCTGTGCGGTACCCCCATTCTCTTCTTCTTGACTCCTCTTATTCATGTTATTTGTCTGTCTTGTTTTAGCGCCTCGATGCCTCCAGGCTTGCGTTCATGCACTTTATAAATAAAATAAATAAATAAATGAAGAACTCCATTGACTCTCAGGAGAACATGCAGATTAAAAGTACTGGGAGAAGGAGGAGGTGTGGAATCATGAAGAGTACTCCTAACAACCATAATGAGAAGTCTAGCTGTTGCCGGCTGCTGATTGGTCAATGTAGATTAGAAAAGGAAGAGAGACTCAGGAAGCAGTTGTCTAATCCTCCATGGAGGTGCTAGAGAAGCCAGCACGGTGCAGGAAGGTCGAAGGAAGCAGACCAGGACGCCAAGAGGGGCGCTGGAAGGACCAGGGACAGTTCAGAGTGGAAGGACCAGAAGGAGAGCTGGCAGAGAGAAGCTCCCGGCGCTCCTGAAGCCTGGGAAGTACATAAAAGAAAGGCAGCGCTGCCCAGAAGAAGACTGAAACTACAGAGTGTTCCCAGATAGATCAGAGCCGAGGGCAACGCTCCATAGAGATAGGGGGAGCACTCAGGCTGGCAGGTGGGAAACTAAGAAGGTGCAGTCAGCATCTTTATAGTCACAGTACCATGACGGGGTAGTGAACCAAGTCTGTCCAACAACAAGAGGGACAGAGACTCACCAAATGAAAGTAACATGAGTCATCTTCCTTGGGTCAGTGCTTGGGAGGAAAGGGCCCCAAGTACCCAACCGCAAAGAAGAGGGATCTGGGACCTACCACTATGTGAGAGTAACACAAGTCATCTTTCTCATGGTGGTACTTGAGAGGAAAGGGCCCCACATAACAGCATGCAAAGAAGAGGGGTCTGGGTCCCATTACACGAGAACCACACAAGTCCTCTTCCTCGTGGTGGTACTTTGGAGAAAAGGGCTCCAAGTACCCAAACATAAAGAAGAGGGGGCTGGAATCCACTCCCATTAGAAGAAGGGAAACCACAGAGCAATTTACCAAGGACCATACATGGCAGGGAAGTGAAACAAGTTGGCCCAAGCAGCAAGAGAGAGAAGCAGAGGTCTGGGACCTACAAGAAACAATTGCTAAGGATCATACTTGGCAGGGAAGTGAACCAAGTTGACCC
This sequence comes from Ambystoma mexicanum, assembly GCF_040938575.1. Taxonomy (NCBI): domain Eukaryota; kingdom Metazoa; phylum Chordata; class Amphibia; order Caudata; family Ambystomatidae; genus Ambystoma; species Ambystoma mexicanum. Next base: position 75,979,033 of record NC_090924.1, on the reverse strand, counting down.
ACGTAGAAAGAGAGCAAAGCAGAGGTCTGGGACCTACGAGGGACTTAACAATTGGGAAGCCCAGGGGAAGAAAGTAATTCCCCTGGCACTGTGAACTGTGTTAAGACGCCTGATGTTTTGAATTGTGTTATGAAGCCTGATGTTCTGAATTGTGTTAAGAAGTCTGACGTCGTGAACTGCAGAGAGAAGTCTGAGAAAGGCCAGGGGAAGGGAGACATTTCTCCCACCAATGTTGAACTACAGAGCCAATCCTGAGTCCAGGAGATCACCAGTTTCTTTAGTTTAGCTTTAAGAGTACGGGGGTGGGGTAGGTTTATTTCACAAATGGACTATTTACTTTTGACGGACATTGTTTGGTTTGAGCAAGGGGAACCCCTCTTGGTAATAGGGCTAGGTAGGTTTTTCCCTTATTTCCTTATAATAAAAGTCTTTGGCAAGAATCATAGCACCTTTTGTGTCTGAGACTTACTTCTGCATCCTTACATTACTCATTGCCTTCCCTTCATTAAAATCACATTTTAATAACTAGTTTGAGGGAAATGAGAGGGTTTCCTCCTGCAAATGGGCCTTAATCTCCCACGGAGCAGCTTACCATAGGAGGAAACTCCAAGCCCGCCATGTCCTAGAGGACGAAGTACAGAAAGCAGAGGCGGTGTGCAAGGCGAAGAATTGGACCCCGAGGACCCACCGTGCCCTGCAGGCAGCCCGGAAGAAGCTAGAAGCGCATTATGCTGAGGAAACGGCCCTGCTGCTAGCCAGAACTAAACAAAGCTTCTACGCCAAAGGGAATAAGGCAAACAAATTCCTGGTGGAAAAGTTAGTGAGGGTTAGAAGGAGAAACACCATTCTGGGCCTCCGCTATCACCAGGTTAGAGTTCAGTTCGCGGATGGTGACAAGCTACGGATAGCGACGACCCACCTCACAGACACAATGTCGGCATCCCCGAGATCTCTTGAAGAGCAACAGTCCTACCTGCGGGAAGCAGCCCTCCCACAGATCTCTCCTGCAACAAGAGCAGAGCTAGAGGCCCCGATCACAAGCAAGGAAGTCGATTCTGCTATCAAGAGCCTCAAACTAAGGGCTCCGGGACCAGATGGGTTCTCGACCCGTTTCTACAAAACCTTCCGTCCTCAGCTTCTAACCCCCTGACAACGCTCTTTAACTCCTTCGCCGTCTCAGGGTCGATTACGCCATCAATGCAAGAATCGATCACTGTCCTCGCTCTCAAGCCAGGAAAAGACCCTAGAGACATTGCGGCGTACAGACCCATCTCCCTCCTAAATTTGGACGCTAATATATATTCGAAAGTTTTGGCGAACCGACTAGCGAGAATCCTCCCGGACATTGTCGATCCAGACCAGACGGGATTCATAATGATTAGAGCTACTGCAGATAACATACGCAGGGTCCTCAATCTGATTGAGATTGCAAATCTAGACTCCCAAAAGTTAGCAGTCCTAGCCCTGGACGCAACCAAGGCTTTCGACAAGGTGGACTGGTCGTTCCTTCGACTCACCCTGGAGTCCTTCCACTTTGGGCCCTCATTTCAAAAACTCATCCTAGCAAACTACCAAGCCCCCAAAACCCTTCTCCGGGTCAATGGTTTGCTGTCCAGTCCGATCCCCTTAACATGTGGAACTAGGTAGGGATGCCCACTATCCCCCCTGTTCTTTGCCCTGGTGATGGAGCCCATGGCTCAACAGATCCGCCTCAACCCCAGAATTAAGGGCCTCCAGATAGGCCCCTCCCAGCATAAGATCGCGCTGTATGCAGATGATGTGATGCTAACCATCACGGACACTTCCCAGTCGCTGAGGTCCTCCTTATCAGAAATCTATAGATTCAGGAGAGTATTGGGATTTGCCATTAACTTCGCAAAATTATCAGTGCTGGGGGTGAGACTGGACCCACAGGATAAAGCATCCTTCAAAACCCACCGCTCGATCCAATTGAGCGAAAAGTCGATCCCGTACTTAGGGGTCCAAATTCAGGCCCGCCCAGAAGATACCTATCGGACGAACTTTCCGCCATTATTCAAGACTCTAGAAACCATCTTGGAGCAATGGCTCTCGCAGGAGATATTTCTACTGGGCCGTATCGCAGCGTGTAAAATGAATCTCCACCCTCGGTTCCTTTATGCCTGTTCAGCCCTTCGGATCACGATCCCCTGCCTCCCGCTCCAGTGCCTCCAAAGAAAAGTACTGCCCTTTATGTGGAAGGGTAAAAAGTCAAGGATCCCACTGAGAACGATGCTGGGCTCCTCCAACCTGGGAGGCCAGGGGGTCCTGGACGTCCAGAAGTACCAGATAGCGGCCCAGCTAGCTCATACTCGAGCTTAGATCATCAGCTCAAGACGCCCCAGATGGGCTGAGATAGAACAATCCTGCTTACCCCTCCCATTCCTCTTCCTTCTACACCTCCCCATGGCCCTGCGGAGGACATGGCCGTCCATACTATCTTCCACGAAGCACACCTTGAAAGCATGGGTCTGGGCGTGTAGACATAGAAGCATCCCAAGAGACCTGAGCCCATCTGCCCCAGTGTTTCATAACCCTGCCTTCTCGCCAGGAGCCTGCCCTGCGAACTTCAAAAACTGGATTGCCGGAGGCCTCACCTCCTTGGGTCAGCTATTCGAAGGGAACCAACCACTCACATTCGAACAATGTAAGAGCTCCTTCCAGTTAGCGGAAACGGACAGGTTCTCATATACGCAGCTGCGACATTGGTGCTCGCACCCATCAACCCGCTAGCAGCCACTCGGGAGTTGGATGCTATGGAACGGACGATCGCGGATCCGCCGAACCGAGGACGAATCTCAACGATATACAAGCTGCTGCAGACAAATGTTCTTGTCGCTAAAGCGACTTATATGCATCAATGGGAAGCAGACCTGGGACACCCGATAGAAGACCAGTCCTGGCTAGACATTTGGTCTAGAGCACGATCGTCCTCCTTCTGCATCACTAACCGAGAATGCACGCATACATTACTTCTAAGATGGTATTACCCGCCGCTCCGACTGCATCATTTCAATCAAGCCCTGGACCCCCGATGCTGGCGCCGCTGCGGCCATCGGGGAACCTACCTGCATATGTGGTGGTCATGGCCAGTGATCGTGAACTTCTGGTCACAATGTATTGCCACCGTAGCTGACATTACCAAGATAACGCTGCCACTGGAGCCAGAACATATCCTCCTGGGAGTTCCTGTCCCGGGTGTATATCCAAGATCAGGCAGAATGGCGACCCTCATAACTCATCTTCTCCTTGCTGCTAAGATCACAGTGGCGCGAACATGGAAATCTCCAGAAGGCCCCCTAATGATCTTATGGTGGCTGAAACTCTGGGACATCTTTATAGCGGAAAAAATAACAGCCGCAAACGGAGGCCTTCTCCACCTCTTCACAAACATTTGGTCCCCCGTGATAGACTACGACCAAAGTTACCCAGCCCTAACATATAAGCCACGTTTAGTAGCGAAGGCCCTATCAGCCGAGAGCAAGAACTCAGTACAACGATCGGAGGATCAGGAACTAGACGATAATTGAGGGGTTAAAGCGTGGAGAGAAAGCGTTTGGGAATGTGAATAGTTGGCTTAATAAGTGATGAAGAGATTCTGTTGGAATACAATAGAGGAGTACTCAGCTTGGGCAGCATACTTCCCAAAATGTGCCTCTTTAAACATAGCAAGCTCTCCAGGAGACTCCTTGTGCACCCACACAGTAACCAGGAACACTATACAGAGTCTTACATATTGTTTTATTGTTTAACAGCTTAGCATGATCCCAAGTGAAGTGATTAGCTTCAATGATCCTTTCCAGTAAAATGAAGTGCTTTCTGTTAGCAGCCGTTACCTTCAACCTTTGCATTCATGTGCTCCACGTCAAACTCTTGCTCAATCAGTGGGCTGGTGGATTTTTAAAAGGGTTGGGTAAAAATGTTGTGTGGGAATGTTTGTGAGTGATGAGGCGCAGCACACCAGAACCTGCTAAGGTCTATGCCCCTGCCGCAAGCATTTACCCCCCCAAAAAATAGGTCTGTGTATTTTACATCCCAATTTTTACCCGACATTAGATAATAAAAGTCACAGCAGAGCACATGAATTATTCTACTTTTTTAGATGCCAGGTTGGACTGTCTCAGATGTGCCCCAATGGCCCTCTCATTGTACCACTTCACATCCAGGAGGTTGCTGTTGGTACTCTTGTTCAGAAGAGAATTACCTTGCATTTCGGTGCTGGACTGCCCTTGGGCAGGACAAAGTCTGATATGTAGTGGACACTTCTCTTCTGTGAAAGGATAGTGAGCTAAAGACTCTGGTTGAGACTCTAACCCGGGATATAGGCGGGTAGTAGAGAAACTCCTAGAATCTCCCTTGTTTTTGCACCACTTCACACCCATGCCACTCCCACTGCCCCTGCCCTTGTCATCATCATTATTATCCCAGTTCTGCGCCATGTTCCTTTCACTGCCCCAACGTCTGCCCTATAGCAATGCAATTGCCCCAGTTTTGAACCATGGTTCGTCCTATTTGCCTAGCTCTGTCCCAAACCAACATCACTGCTGCCATGTATGCCCAATCTCATTTTCACTGCCATATCTATGTCCCTGGAAACTCACTGCCCAAGTTATGTTCCATGGCACTCTTGTTGACTTACTTCTGCCCCATATCACTACCTCTATCCGCGTTCTGCTCCAAGGTCATTATAGTTGCCACAGTTATGCATTGCCCTAGTTAAGTCCTATGCAACTACAAGTGCATGTAGTTTTGACTCAAGGCCACACTCATTTCCTATTCTGGCCCATACCACCCTCATTGCCTCAGGTTATGCCCCATGTGACTGATATTGCTCCAGTTCTAACCCATGGCCCTCTCATTGCCCACATTCCATCCCATGCCACTCTCAATGCCCCAGTTATGCCCAATGCAACTCCCATTGCCCAATTCTCCTCTATGTCACTCTCACTGACTGCCACTAGGCTTGCATCATTTCCCCCAATGGAGCAAGCCCATTGCCTACCACCCAATTACTTAACACACATTGGGCCTCATCATGAGTTGGGCTGTAGCCCTTAAATGCAGTGGTAACGGTATTACCACCACATTTAAGGGCTGGCCCTATCATGACTTGGGTGCTAAATCGGCTGTTTTACCTCCAGCTTTTTTCTGAAGGTGAAAATCCCTGTTTTCGGCGGTATTACAGCCGGCTGTATTAGCCCACAGTATTAGCACCGGTAATTCCCCATTGGATCCAATGGACCCAATCAGGAATAGGGATTTACCGTTAAGGCCCAACCCGTGATCCGGTGGTAACACCACCGGGCCCGTCAGTGCTAGGGCTATTACAGTCGGCAGTATTACAGCCAGGAATACAGCCCAACTTGCGATGAGGCCCATTATGTGCTATCTGGGCATAGCAAGAGGTTTCTCTGTTCCTTGTGAACGGAATCCCAATGCAGGGAATGGAAGTAAGGGTCAGAGGACTGTTGGTACATAAAGTGCCAGTTCCTCACACTGTAACAGGTATTGACTGAGGGTTATCAAATCCATGTACATTAAGTGGACAACTGTGCTCGGGGTCTTGCAACCTTAGATAGCAAGCAAGTTAGATCCTGCGACAGGCTGGTTGATCTGGGATTCAGCATGCCGGCAAAGGAGTGTACATAAAGCAACCACTGATGGGACAACTCTCGGGTGCATGAGTTCCAAAGACGCACATACTTCAAAAAGTTAATATTTTACTTGACTAAAAATACTCAATCAGGAATTAAAACGTTTTTTACTCCCTACAAAAAACGTTTACGTCCCAAATTCAAAAAATAGGAATTAAAGGACTCCCACTTCAAACTCTTATCTCAAGCTATGGATGTAGTGCCAACAAGCTGTGTAGAAAATCCACTCCTAAACCGTCAGTGGCTGCAACTCAAGTGCTGCTGACATGAACACAAGTACATCCCAAATGAGGATCAGTGATGTTCACCAGATGCCAGTTGGGCTTAGGACTGGCTAAAGTAAGGGTTCTTCCTACCTGCTCCTCCCTGTCAAAGGCAAAACCAGATCTCCTCCCCAGAGAACACAAATGTGCCAAATTGTCCTATGTGTGCTCTACATTAAAACTTTACCTGAAAGCATCTGCATAAGTCATGAGAATGTGTTCCGTTTAATGGTACTGTCCCCAAGCTTACATAAGAGTTATGGTCAGTGCTGACTCCAGAACTGAGCCACCAGACCCTTCAATGAACTTTCTATTAATCAAAAAAAAATAGATTCTGCAGAGTGATTATTATTACACCAATCACACTTTCATATTTTCAAGACTATACTTAAAACATTCAAAACCTGACTCTCCAGCCAGCACAAGCCATGTTCCAAAACAATCAAATTGGTGCACTGTAAAGGAAATAGCTTTGTCAGAAGCGGCCTAATTGAGAAGTCCTGAGGTGCGGCATTACACACTTGATACATCGAGAGGTTCTTTCCTCTCTCTTTTTCTCTCTACTCCATGTTGGTATCTAGGCATCCAGGCGAGTAACCAGTGCTGCGGTACTGTGATGGCAGGTCCCCCGGCGGTGAACTTGTGTGATTCTTCCATGGGTTAGTGGCTCTAGGAGCATACAGCTTGGTGTGACGTAGCAGTGAGTTGGGTGTGGCTGTGGGCAGTGCCACACACCGCACCGCACTGACCCAGGATCTCCCTTGATGAAGATTCAAGGTGAGAGTACGAGCTGTGAGCTACCTTGGTGATAGGATTGGAGAACTGTTAACCCTCCTCAGATCCCTCTCCTCCTTCTCGGCTCAGCGTGCCTCTTTTGCTCGGCATTTGTGTAGAGGAGTGCTAGTGCCAACTGTACTAGCTTGCCTGTAATAATATCCTGTGTGAAAGCTGACATAATAAGTGGGGGTATAACCATAGTCAGCTGCAGCCGTGCTGGATGAAGAGCGCTATAAAAGACCAACTATCCACACCCTGTTCAGTGGACACGCTTTTTCCCTTGTGATGGTCGGGCGATCATGGCAGAACCTGGGCTGGCAAACCTGGGTGACCATGGTCCTGTTTTGGTAGTACAGCTAGGGAAGGTAGGGTCAGCACTGATGCAGCCGGCCAGAACACTGCATGGACAGAAAACAAGTCTTGAGCGTATTTCAGCTAATAAACCCTGCTCCTCTGCAGTTAGCCTGGCGTCCCCCATAGCAGGACATAAAATCACAGATTCTTTCCCAAAATCAGTCTGTAGTACTGAAATTCGCCCTGTAAATCAAATAAGTGCAATAACCTATATAGATCGCTCACACAAACGATCTTAGTATGATCAAATTTGCTCAATCTGCAATTTCTGACACTTGGTACAGCAAATGTCTGATGCCTCCGAAGTAGGAACTCCTACAGAATTGACAAACCTGATCGAAAATAACATGTCTGGAGTTTCAGAATAATGTGATGTCTGACTTACCTCCCAGACAGTCTATGCACTAAACATGGTACTCAACTCTTTGTGGAAATGTATGACAACATTCGACATAAGTTCAAGGCCCACACTCTTTTACTGTCAGAGATCAATGTAAAATTAGAATGTATGGGGGATGCCTCTTGCCCTTATGTCTAGAACTTGAGAGACAATGCCCTGCAGATACCACAGTTATAAGTTAACATCACCCCAATTATAATAGCTGACGACCCTGAAGAGGAGGTGGGGACAAATCTATCTTTAGTAGTAAATGTCTCCAACGGAGGAGTGATTGACGAGGTCTGTGGATCTACTTGTGATGGGGGGGTTGGGGAGCTACCCCGGCCTGCCCTGTAAAAGGAGGTAAGAAGGGTCAGAAAACTGTGGGGTTTGAGGTTGTCAACCCTGATCGGGATGATCCATTGGAAGGGACCTCTGGTGTGACCTTGAAGGAATGGTCCAAAGGAGGGGGCAAGAAATGCATGAAAGTAAAGAATTTAAAGGTCCGTAAGTATAAAGGAGTCTTCTTCACATACATTTTTACACAATTTAACAATCACAGAGTCATTAAATCGCCTGCCAGCCTGTTATAGTAAAAAAGGCCCCAACCAGATCTAAGCTCTGCAACCGTTGATACATAGCTAGACGAAAATTGGTTTGAGAGAGACAGAAAGGAGCGAACCAGTGGCTGGGGCCAATCACAATATCCCTGTAACCAGTGTGGTGGGTGATTCAAGGTCCAGGCTGAGGATGGTCTAGGTTCAGAGCTCAGATCGAATAACTTACAACTTGGACCAGGTTCTATAATAACGAACCAACCATCCTTTCCCTCCCAGGGAGTACAACTGCTTTCCTTTGATCAGATTTGAAACACCCCAGAGAGGGATTAGAAACATCCCGGGAGTGTATACCAGAGAGAGATAGACCTGTGAACACTGAGCCGGGCTATAACTTGAATGTGAAGAGACTCTTGGGGAAGTTTTATTGGCTCAACCCCAAGAGACATTCGACAAATCATGTAAAGGAGCCCAGCACAACACATCTATTGCATGGACGCCCTGGGAGGGAGTCCGTCTATCTTAGAATATCTAAGGCACTGTCGTCCCGAGACGGGTGGTAGGGATGCCAGCTGACAACCGAGGGACGAGAGGATGTTCCCTTTAATATTCTGAGGGGAGCGAGAGGTGCTGAACTGTCACCAGAGCTGGGAAACGACACTTGGGCCACATAACATAGTTCTGACTCTAGTATTATGAAGAAAGTATCACCAGCAGATTATGTTAACAATAAGCTATGTATAACAAGCATGTATAATACTGAAATACCGATATGTTTGAAAAGAACGAATGTGATAGTTATTTTCTCAGAAATCGGGAGTCTAAGAGCCTTATCCTCATAGATCAAGTCAAATTTGTCGAGGGGTTAAAAACGGACAGCTGTATTCTCCATTTTCGTTTCGTTAGGTATTTGGTGTTATCTGAGAGTAAGCTGTTGTTATAACTAAGCTTTGAGGCTGTGCAGCTGGAGTTACATCGATCAGAGCAAAGGGGAGTGGGGTCCTGCTAAAGGCCTCCCAATCTTGGTGAACGCCAGAGAAGTCTGGACACAGGAAGTGGCCAGTTGGGAGGGTACAGGCAGAGGGAGTTGGGAGGATTGCCTGGGGGTGGTGGCAGCTCTGTAGAAACAGAGAGGTACAAACGCTGGTCCAGCCAGACTCCCTTTTTAGCATTGAGAAGTGGCTGAAAATTGTCTCCTAGAATACACACAGGATTGGACATCTCCTGGCCACTGTGGAAGCTACGTCACTCCTCGGTCAGTGTAGTTGCGTGTTTCTATAGGAGACATGGTTAACCGAACCACCAGTGTTTGACGGATGCCATGTCTTTACCCGGGAAGGGAGAGTTACAGGGGCCGACCGGCTGGTGGTCTTCTAATTGCAATTCAATCTGGACAGGGGATAAATGCAAATAAGATATTAAACCTTTCGTTTGGAGCAGAAGCAGTAGAGCTCAATAAACATGATGAGATGAATCCCATTCTCTTAATAAATGTATATTGGCACAGAGGCATTGCAGAATTAGATACATTTTTTAATACACTCACGGAGGGGGTGGTGGTGGTTGCTTGGCAATGCAGACGTGCCATTCTGGCTGGGGATTTAAATGCTAACTGTGTGGAAGCAGATCTGAAAAAAGGCCAAAGGGAGCCATTAGGCAGAAAATCGTGTATGGACCTTGCCTCTGTTCACCTTCAGATGACAAACTGTGAAGTAGATAGTGACTTACCAAGCTAGCCGATGTGGCACCGTGGGGCCACTCAACCACCTTGGACTATGTCTTTGTTGACACATCCATGTTTCATAGCTGTACGGCGATGAGCATCATAACAAATTATTGGAGTGACCATTGTATGGTACAAGTGGAGTTCAGTGTGCCACTACTGAATTGAGGGTAAAGGTAGGGAACAATAGGGTCCGCTGGACATCAGTGGACATTATTTATTTATTTATTTGGATTTATAAAGCGCCCAAGCGGCCCAAGGGCATCGTGGCGCTGTTATAGATTATTCACTTAATACACGTTAGGACCGGTATTTCAGAAGCAGTAATACAAGTTATAACAGATATTACACAGGTAGAAACACGGGTTGAAAATCAGTGTTGAGAGTGTTCCAAGGTTACAGTGGAACGGTGTTGGAGGCAATACATTCGGAAATGGTTTAGTTAAATTTAAACGTTCAAAAAGTATATGTTCCACGTATGAGTGAAAATTGTTAACATTTAATAGTGAAAACGTAGATTCTTCAATAAAAACCCTGGTCAATAGTGTATTATTGAATAAAAGGTGTTTAGACCTGCAGGTTAGAAAACCCCATAAACATGTTTACAACCATGTACTACTTGCTGAACAAATAAAGGCCATGCAGAGCACCAAAAGAGCTATTTAAGGAATGGTAAAAACTGTAGAGGAAAAACATGCTTTGGGTAAGCTAGTGAAGCAAAGATACAAGACCTTTACTAAATAGCATCATTCAACGCTACGGCAAAGCGATGCAGAATTAATGTTAGAGATCTTGGTAAAACCGGATGTGTCATCCTTTTGGAAATGAATAAATGCCCAAGCTGCTACCCAAGCAAGTAAAAAATTAAATGCAATCGCAGAAGACATATGGGTGGCAAACATTGAGGCAATATATGAGGTATGGGGAAATAACGTCTGGGTGTATATGAGTACTGGAACGGATGAGGTGTGGAACTGGACCCTAAAGGCGGATCTAGAGGAGGTGCTCGAAATAATCAGCCAGAGTATGCGCTCTAGAGCCCCTGGACCTAATGGTTACACTAACAACATCTTGAAAGAAGACCTGCATACTTGGGCTATTGCCCTTACTATTTTATTTAAGAGCATTGTGGAGAATTATTGTTTCCCGGAGTCATGGAGGACATCCAATATGGTTCCAATTATCAAGAGGAGAGCGAGGACTGATCCTAAAAATGACTGCCCAATCACATTATTAGATGTAGACAGTCAAATCTTCACGTCCCTATTGTTAAGACATTTGTAGGAATGGGCGTCCTCTACTGGATGTTTGGACATACTACAAATTTGCTTTCGTAAGCACCACTCGGCCAACCTTAATGGTCTAGTGGTGGGAGCCATTCAAGAATTGGCTTGATAAGGAGCATATAACTGATGTTGCCTCTATTGATCTCTCCGCCGCATTGGATAGAGTCGACCATGGCAGAATGAGGGACAAACTGTCCAAGTGGGGGCTGCCAGAGGGCCTCCTAAAATTGATAACGGGTTTACACCAATCCTCAGGTATTGGAGTCTGATTAAATAAGGATGGACACTTATCACATAGAATTGAGACGCTATCAGGAATGAGGCAGGGCTGTGTTCCGGCAGCTTGCCTCTTTAACTTATATGTATCAGACGTTGGGGAGGGTTTAAGGACTGCTGCGTTTGTATAACCAAGATTCAGTCTTACAGAAATCCCCTGGCTTGCATACACTGATGACCTATTATTATTTGATAACACACGCGTTAGATTACAGTGCCTTTTATCGACCTTTGCAAGCTATTCAAAGGACAATGGTTTAATAATTAATCCAGCTAAAACAAGGATCCTGGAGTTTACAAAGGGGAATAAGCGCATAGCCCACAAATGGTATTTGGAAAATACCACATTGAATCGCACTTTGAGCCTAACCTATTTGGGTTTTACCATTACAAGTCAACCTTCGCCCCTGACTGTGCGTACTGTTTTGCTTCAAAAGACCAAGTTCTTAACTAATCAAATGCTAACGATTGACAGACAATATGGATGTTGTTTCATGAAACAATCTATTGATTTTTATGAGGGAAAATAGTCCCTAAATTAAAATATGGCATGGAATTATGGGCCAGAGTGTCTTATGGGTGGTTAGATAAAATATTGGCTATAACTTGGAGGCAAGTTCTGGGGGTACCAAATGCCATCCCACTGGCAGCAATGCGTTACAAAATTGGTCTGATATCTCTTATGGTGCAAGTTAAGTGGAAATTACTGGCCTGGTTTCATAAAATCATTGTTCCCAGCGAGGATTTGTAATACTATTATGCAAACATTTGGAAAGAGGAAAAGGGGGTGGTGCTTCCATTTATAGTTTTCTTAAGAGAGCACTGCGAGGAAATGCTATTGGACATTGATCTATGCGTGAATGACCTTGTGGATACCCCAGATAAAGTCAAATTTGCTATGTACAATGCTGACTGGTGTTACCCCATGGGTCAATGCCACAATTATCCGTTCCTTTCCCATTTGTCCCACGAATATAAAAAAGGGGAATTGTGCCACACTATATGAACATTTTCCCTAATCGTTTTTACAGGGGAATTTTATTATGTTATAGATGGAATTTGCTTCCAACCGAAGAAGTTTTGTATCGAAAAAAGTGGTCAGTAGTGAGGCGATTTACTACCAATTCTGTAAAGATCAGAAGAAAACAAAAACGACAAGACATTTACTGATATATTGCTCTGCTCTCTTGACAGAGAGGCTACATTATTTTAAAAATTGCTTTTAAATGTAAACTGGGCAGACAGTGATAATATGTGGAAGAGATGTCTAAGTGGCAATCGTACATCAGAGGGGATAGCAGATTCCTTGAAATGGGAAGAGAAATAAACAGGAGAGAGGATGAATTGTTTTTTCTTATATTACTGTCGGTCTGTCTTTTTTTAATGTTTTATGTAATCATATGGATAGGTGTTACCCTTGATAAGTTGTACAATTGGGAATTTGCACATCTGAGACTACTTAGGTTTGCTTTTAAAGTAATTGGGCCAGGTTTCTTTTTAAAAAATGTGATTTGTATTTATTAATTGAAAGATATGTGATTTGTATGATATATAATTTTTTTAATGTGCATAACATTTTGTAAAGGTTTGATTTATAAACCATATACAATAAATACAAATAAAATATGATCCGCTGCAGATTCTAGGTCGGTGAAAAACTGCTTTGTGCGTCTCATGTAAAACTTCAAGGCACGAGCAACGTCCAGCCCTCTCCGCGAGCAACAAATGATTTGGGAAGAACACAGGCAACAAACACAAAGGCTCGTTGAGGTGGAATTCCGACAGAACCTTTGGCATGAAAGTGGGGTGCACCTGCAGTACCACCCTTGATTTGTGAAAAGTCAGATAAGGCTGCATGTGAGATAGGGCCTGGATCTGACCCACACATTTTGATGAGGTGATGGCCACAAGGAATGCCGTCTTCCACGAGAGAAGCCTGAGTGGGGGTTGATGCATAGCTTCGAAAGGTGCCCCATGAGTCTTGTCAGGACCATGTTGAGTTCCCAAGCCGGGGCAGGTGCCTTCACCAGAGGGAAAGATTGAAAAAGCCCCATGAGGCACTCCTTGATGAGTCTGTAGGACCACAGCTAGGATCTTTCCAGGGATCTGGTGTAGCCTGAGATGGCCACCAGGGGAACCTTGATGGATGCGTGAGCCAGACCAGATTTTGCCAAGGACAGCAAGTATGGAAGAATCTGTGGATCAGTGCCCCTCAAAGGGGTAATCTTCTGCGACCGGCACCACGTAGCGAAATGCTTCCACTTATGGCAGTAGCAGAGTCGACGACGCCCTGGCTTTGGCAAGGACCTCCCTGTAATCTACTGGCAACTCATAACCTCCAAACCCTAAGGCTGCAGGAGCCATGCCTTCAGGTTCAGAGATCCTGGGTCGTGATGAAGGATTGCGGCTCCATCCCTGGTGAGTACATCAGGAAGTACCGGCAACTTAACTGGAGGTGACAATGACAGGCTGTGTAGGTCTGGATACCAAATCTGCCTCAGTCACTCGGGGGCGATGAGTATCATCTTACACTGACACTGTCTGAGTGTGTTGATCACACGTAGGGAAAGGTGTACAGAAACAGACTTTCCCACAGGAAGGAGAACGCATCCCCCATGCTCCTTCGGTTGGTGGAAGCAGCCAGAGAACTTCTGCATTTTTAGCTCGCTGCTGTGGCAAAAAGATCAATCGGAGGTCTGCCCCATTTGACGAACAGGTGGTCAAACCTGGTCCTGATGAAGTTCCCACTTGTGGCAGGAGCGTAGCTCCCTGCTGACAGAGTCAGCAATGGTGTACTTGACACCTACCAGGTGGAATGGTACGGTAGCTTCCTTGGAGAGCAGCAGGGATCGAGTCCCCCCTTGTTTCCCGTTTTAGAACATGGTGGTGGTGTTGTCCGTTAGGGTTAGTTTATTACCATGAAGATCCTCACCAGAGATGGTAGGAAAGACTCGAGGCCCCAGAAACTGCCCGTAACTCCAGGATGTGGATGTGTAGATCCTTCTCCTCCGAAAGCCACAGACATCTGGCGTGTAGATGTCTGTTGTGAGCTTCCCAACCCTCCAGAGAGGTGTCCGTGGGAACAGTCTCCTGGTATGGCGGGGTTTGAAATCCCGTCCTCTGGGCAATGTGGGAGTGTACCCCCCACCACTCTATCGCCCGCCGGAACTCCTCGTTGAGGGGGATCTTGTCTGTAAAATTCCCAGACACTTGTATCCAATGTGCATCCAAGAATTTGTGTAGGGGTCGCATCCGCAACCTGCACAGACGGACGAGGTAGATGCAAGACGACATTATACCCAGCAAAGACTTGATGGCCCGAACTGTGACCGTCTTTGCCGACGATAGCTGCTGTACCTTCCCTTGAATGGATGCTAGCCTCTCCTGCGAGGGGGACGCCTGGCAAGCCACTGTGTCCAGTCTGGAATATGGAACAGCGCATTGTGCGATGTCGTTAAGCAGGACTTTGGATAGTTCATGGAGAACCCCAGCTCCGTCAGTAGCCAGACAGTTTCCTTTGTGTGCTCGTCGACCAGTTCCCGGGAACATGTTTGTATCAGCCAATCGTCCAGGTACAGGTATAAGTGTATGCCCTGTAGGCGCAGGTGGGCTGCCACCAGTGCAAGGCATTTGGTGAAAACCGTTGGAGCCGACTTTAGGCCGAAAAGTAAGGCCTTGAAATGGTATTGTTGGCCTGAACCACAAACCGTAGGAACTTCTGATGTTTCCTGTGGAGGACATGGAAGTGCGCATCCTCTAGGTCCAACAACGTTAAGGAATCCCCTTCCTCCATTTGGCTGAGCACGTGCTACAACGTGACCATCCTCAACTTTGGGGATTTTAAGTACTTGTTTAGATGGCACATGTCCAAAATGGGTCTCCAATCCTCTTTCTTCTTTCTGACCAGAAAGTATCTGAAATAGACTCCTGAGCCCCAGAGCCGTTGGGGAACTAGCTGTAGCGCCCCTTTCCATATCATGGCTCACACTTCTTGCAGGAGCTAAGGAATGTGCTGCTCCTAACGGGGAACCGGTGGAATACTAGGACACCTCTGTTGGAACTCCAAGGTGTGTTCCTGGGCCACAGTGTCCAGCACACATCTGTCAGTGGTGATCTTCTCCCATTCACTGACGAATCTCATCAGCCGGCCGCTAACTGGGGTGCACAAGTAGGGGCCTGAAGTCTTGGCTGGTTCAGGTTTGCTTGGGCACCGGCGTCCTGCCCTGTGGGCGACGGCGACGCTGACCCCTGCTACCGTAGGCCTGGGAGCGACCCCTTTAGGCTTCCTGCATGGAGAATCAGTGAGGTTGCTGTAGAGTGCCAAGGGAACGTGCTGTCTCCGTTTCCATCTTTATGGCTTGTAGGGATTCATAGACCGCCTTCCCGAACCGATTTTCGCTGTCAAAAGGCATGTCCAGTACCTTCGCATGAATGTATTGGCAAAAGTTTGTGTTTTCAACCATCCCTGCCAACAAAGGCAAAGTCTCTTTCCCCATCTGCCAGAAGCCCGTGTCAGCAATGTTCACTACCACCGTAATGGCATGATCCGACGCCACCTGGTGAAAGCCATTTTCTTGTCATCAGGGAGGAATTACAGGATCGGGCCCAGCTTGTCCCAAAGCTCTGAGTCGTATCAGGACGAGAAAGCCAGAGGAATATCCACCTTGATAGTGGATGCCGCCGTGTAGATGACTCTCCTCCCCATGGCGTCCATCTTCTTCCTCTCACTGTCCAGGGGGACTGATGAAGCGGAAGCGCGGTTGGCTGAACGTTTCCTTGCGGCAGCCGACACTACCGAGTCTGGCAACAGTTGTGACCTCAAGCACTTGGGTGCAGAGTCTGGCACCCTGTATTTCTTCTCCAACCTTTCTCATTTGGTTGGAGCCGTGCATGGGTTCTCCATGAGGGCTAGGCCTTCCTTCCAAATGTCGCCAAAAAGGGTACCGCCATGATCGTCTTCCTCTTGGACTCTCGTAGCTGATATAGGAAACCCTCCTTCTTGGTTTCCTCGAGCACCAGCTGGAACAGCCCAGAGGCTCTGAAGATCATTGAGTAGAATGATCCCACCCCGTCTAGTGGAGAGACTATGAGGTGTGTCCAGGTGCAGTGATTCATCATCCGCAGGGACAAAGTCCTCATCTTCGTCGGTTTCTGTGCTTGTGTCTGTACCACTGTACGTGTGTGTATCTAGGTACGCTGGTGGAGTCGGGTCCCGACGTGGTGGAGGAGGCTGATGCGGCGGCGTCAGATGACGCTTCCTCTTCGTACGTGGAGACTGGTCAGGGGCCTGCTGTACAACAGGTGCCGGTGCTGGGGGAAACCTCTGCTGGATATTCATCACTAGGGTGTGGAGAGTTGACAGGATGTCCATGGAGATGTCCCTCGTTTGTGTAGGGAACAATGCAGTGCTAGGTCCTACGCCGCCGTCGTCCTCCTGGACTGTATGGATGGACGTCGTCGTCATCCGTGGATGAGATGTCCATTGGCTGAACATAAGCCTTGGAGGGCTGCTTCAGGACCTCTTCGCCCCGCCCCTTTTCCTTCCTGAGGGCTGTGTACTGGGCCTGAGCCGGTGCTCCCACCCCCCAGGGGTGCCTGCTGCCTTCGCCGCCGCCTCGGCGGTCATATCGTGCCTGGGAGGCAGAGAAACTCTCTCATAGGGTTGGTACCACATTCAATAGCGGTCGCCCCACAGGATGTCGACGAGGTGGTCAACGGAGCTTTCTGCTGCGCTGGTTCAGCCTGCTTGGGCTGCGTGCCCTTCTCTTCCTCGGGCCTCGACTTCTCTGATTTGTCCCGCAACTTGGCCAGGGTGGATGACTTCCTCTTTGAGGAGGGGCTCAATGGCAGGCTGGCTACGGTGATGGATGGCGATGATGATCGCAGCCTATCCAACCTTAACCCGCATCAGCGGCGAACCCGGTGGAATCGGTCTTGTGGTTCTGGCCTTATCTTGGACCCCACAGATGGGGCATTCTCAAAGGTCTTTGACCTCCTCCCGGAGGGAGACGGCTCTCCGGACTGACCGGTCCTGATTGAGGCATGACCCTGCTCGGAGCACGGGTCAGAGGCCTTGCTCGACTTGAGCCATGCCACCAACCTGCTATACCTGTCTTTCTTTGTCTTCTTTGAGAAGCCCAGGCATCTTTTGCACCCATCCTCGGTGTGGTCTGAGTGCAGGCATTATAGCCATTTTAGAAGCTTGTCCTCCGTTAAGACGTTCCGTAGTCCGCATTTGGTGCAGGGCCTAAAGAGGGTCCTTCCCTCCTTTTTCTCTGCTGTCATGGTCGAAGGGCGCAAAGTAGGCCCAAGATGGCCTTTCCAGAAACTTCAACGAATAATCACCCTTGAGGGGCACGCAACTTCACTGACAATGGGTCCCCGTTGCCGGCTGATGAAGATAGGAGCACAAAAGCTCAGATGGAACAAAAATAGAACTTTTCCAAGAAAAATTTGGAAAAGAGTACAAATTAGCTCAGATAGCAACTAGGGGACTCCCAACATTGAAGTGTGCAGTAAAAATCTGAATATGGCTGCCAGAGTAGGGGCTTAGGGAGAGGATTGTCACTTGATGGGGGCAGTATGACCCAGTGGACAGTGATTGGTTTAAAGGAGAAATACAGTTTTAAAGTGAAAGTGAAACTCTTTTCTTCTTTTACCAAGGATTCCCAGCCTGACGACGGGGAATATTCATGAGCATGTGAATGCATGCCAGACCCCATGCTGGAGAACTACAGATACCAGCATTCAAAAGGAAAACAAAATGGCCGCCAGCACTTGCTACGTGCTTGTGGCTGAATAGGAATCTTTTCTACTCCTGTGGTAGAATACAGTTACCTGTACCGGAGACTAGCCTCGTGGTGAACGGATTAGCGAAATGACTTTATATTGTTCCTAAACTCATTCCTTCAAGCAATTGAAATGCAGAGCGTTCACCTGAAAAATAAACGTGGAGACTCTGCATGCATCGGAACGCCACCTGCTGTTCACTTTGCTTCAATTCCTTTCACAAGAGTTAGAGAAAACTTGCAATGGAGGAACAGTTAATCTTACTTTTGCATGCCCCCTGCTGGTTCCTCCGATTTCCTCACAATCAAAACACTAAATAACCACATGCTTTAGCTGCTTGTCTCAAGTCTGCAATCTTTCAGAAACGTCCGCTTCATTTGCTTAAGAACACATGAAACGATTGCCAAGACTAAATGCCAGTGAAGTGTTGGAACTGGCAAGTTAATTAAACTTTTCTCTGAACTTAGTTGTCAACAAATAAACAAACCAAGAGTCAACTGCTAAGCAGCTCTAGTTCAGTCTTTTTTATAAAACGCTTGCTCAGACTTGAAATCAAATGAGAGCTTTTGCTCTCTAACATGTTGCACTCCCACCAGTTACTGAAGCAACATGAATTCATTGTTTTTTCTTTCTTCCTGTCCTTTTTGATTAAGCCTAAGTAGGCCTCAGATGAGCAGGCCCAAATTACGTCTGCTCTTCAATAGGAATATTGATGATAGGCATTTGGCAATTGTGCTCACCTCCAACCTGCAGTCAACAATCTAATTTAAAGTTCTACTGAGGTGAGCCATCATCTTGCCCTGGGTTGATGGCCAATCCTTCATTTTGTGCGCTGAACTCAGCTGATCTCTGTAAATGAGTGTTAAGGGAAACAGAGAAGATTTTTACTAAACCATTGTACCCAGCCACTGACTGCATTCAATTGCATGCTAATATCCTTGACCTCAGACTGGTTCTCAACTCCAGCCTTCCCATGACCCTAACCGTATCCCCATCACAATGACCTGTACCGGGGCCTGACTTCAAAGGATATCTCCGATGAAATGTAGTTATCAGAAGCGGGGCATGAACATCATTTGCTGACTCCCGGGATCTCTCTTCAGAACCAAATCCCTTCCAGTCGACCAAATATTGTAACTGACCTCTTTGCAAGTGAGAATCTAGAATGTTCCTCACTTCAAACTCTTCCCCCTCAGAGTCTACAATCAAAGGAACTGGTCATTCAGTCGAGTACCTTTCACAACTGGCTTAATTGGACTTGCATGAAACGTGTTATGAATCCGAAGCTCCCTTGGCAAGCTAAGTTTTACTGACACTGGCCCTCATTACAACACCGGCGGTAACCAATGGCGCTAATAGCACCATGGTTGCTGCCGGTATTGTAACAAGTCCACCAATGGTAAATGGGGAAATACCGCCCCATTCCAAGGTTGGCGGGGCGGTAATTCCCCATTTACCATTGGCCCTTCCCCATTCCCATTTTTGTCCCATAGGGCTCAATGGGACTGGGGAAGGCGGTAATTACGGTACCACAAATTGCGGTACCGTAATTACCTCGGAAGTCCCTTTGCGGGTCCCTACTTTAACGGCTGGTCCAGACCAGCCGTTAAGGTCGGGAGCCGCAAAGGGACCTCGTAATCAGGCGTTAAGGGTTTAACGGCGTCAACACCTTTTACGGTGCCGTTAAACCCTTAACGCCAGGATCGTAATGACCCCCACTGTATTTAAAACCTTCTCAATTTCAAAGGGACCAATGAATTTTGAACTGAATGTATTCCTTCTTTTCAATTTCAAATTTCTAGTTGACAGCCAAACCTTATCGCCTATTTGGTACTCCGGACTCGCTTGCCTATGACGATCTGCAAAACGATTCATGTTTTCCTTGCTACTTGGCCCTTTCAAGGTTTTCCATTGTAATTTAAAATCTTTCCTTGACCTCTGGGCAACTAATCTCAGAAAAAGGTTCTGATCTTAAGAATCGTGGATGAAAACCCTGATTGCAACAGAATGGTGACATTTCAGGAGAATTTTTAGTAACATTACCATAGCAGAATTCTGCCAGCCAAACTAGTTCCACCAAACTACCATCATATTGAAGCAAGCATCTCAAAACATGTTCAAGCTCTTGATTTACCCTTTCCATTAAACCATTGGTTTGAGGATGATAAGCTGAGGATACGTTTACTTCCATTCCCAACTCTTTACAAAAAGCTGTCCAAAATGTTGACACAAATTGAGAGCCCCTGTTTGAAATTATCTGAGAAGGCAACCCATGCAGTTTCACTACCTCCCGCAGAAATGATCTTGCCAAATTATCCGCAGTAACTTTCCCTTTCATGGGAATTAAATGCCCTGCCTTTGTGAGATGATCAACCACCACTAAAATTGAAGTACATCCCTGATCCGGTGTTAGATCAACAATACAATCTAAGGAGATTGTATGCCAAGGTTGAGGTGGAACAGGTAATGATGTAAATAACCAGCTGGTTTCCCATGTTCTCCTTTAGCCTGAGCACATATTTCACAAGTTCTCACGTAATTTAACACATCCATCCTCATTCCAGGCCACCTGAAAGATCTTCGAACCATCTCCAAGATTTTTCTTTAACCAGGGTGCCCAGCTAAACTCGGTTTGTGTCATTCTTTCAACGCTTATTCTCTTAATTCCTCACCAGGCAAAAATTATTATTATTATTATTATAAAATGTATAAAGTGCGAACTAAGGCCCTAGGGTGTCTAGGCGCTGAGAGGGGGAGGAGGGTCGGGCTCAATACAGTCAATTGCCACATGCTCTAGCAGAGGGGAAGAAAGAGAGTGAACAGGTGGGTCTCCATGGCTCTCCTGAAGGGAAAGTAATCAACCAGTGTTCTTAGGAGTAGCGGAAGGGCTTTCAATATGCTAGGCACCAGGACTGAAAAGGAGTGACCACCCAGATGCTTCCGCCGATATTTGGGGATTTTGAGAGTCAGAAAGCAAGTTTCTCTTTGGGAAATACCTTTCCAATTAATTTTTTAGGAAGTGAGGGCCCACATTATGCATGGATCGATGGACAGTACAAAGAATCTTAAACTCAAAGAGGCAAGTTACCATCCTGGGTAAACCATCCTGAATACTTCTAGCTGGAACTTCTCAAACCAATTCTTGGAGTTGTTCCGTGGTCATTTGTTGTTTCACCTTGTCCTCGAAATCCAACTTTTCAGTTAAAGTGGCACAACTGAAATGCTTTTCAGCAATCAAAGGTGCTGGTTTGTCCTCCTCATTCTTTAAGCTGCCTGGGAATTGATGGGATGAAGCGTCAGCGTTGCCATTTTGTCATCCCAGTTTAAAAGTGATAATAAAACCAAATTCCGAGAAAAATAAGGACCAGCACAATTGTCTCGGAGTAAGAGTTTTAGCAGACTTCAGCAAAAGCAGATTCCGGTCATCAGTAAGAACTGTTACAGTGTGAGGCCAGCCCAAGAGGTAATGCAGTCACTCCTGAAAAGCTGCCTTCATTGCCAACAATTCTCTGTCTGTGATTATGTCTTTGGGATAGGACTGCTCCCACGGCCAGATTCGAAGTGTCAGCTTCTAAGAAAAAGGGCTGAGAAGGATCCGGATGAATCAAAATTGGTCCTGAGGTGAAGTTAAACTTTAACTCTTGAAACGCTTGTTCAGCCTCCGCTGACAATAGAATGTTGACCCTTTCCGGAGTAATCTGGTAATAGGTGTTACCTTCAGTGAAAAATCCTTAATAAATCATTGATTAAAATGTGCAAATCCCCCCAAAAAACTCTGCACGTCCTTCACACAGTTCGGAGATGGCCTATTTGCATCTGCTTGTACTTCCCTGGCATCCATTTCCAGGCCGTGTGACAAAATTACAAATCCAAGAAATTCCACTACCTTAGTGTGAAATTGTGACTTTTCCAGTTTAGCAACAAGATTGTGTTCAAGCAACTTTCTTAACAACCTTTTCACATGTTCCTAATGCTGAACTTCATCTTGTGAGTAAATTTAAATGTCGTCAATATAAACTGTCACAAACACGTCCAAATATTCCCCTAACACCTCATTGATGTAGAATTGGAAGGCTGTTGGTGCGTTGAACAAACCGAAAGGTACTCAAATAGGCCAGCTTTGGTTTTAAAAGCGGTCTTCCACTCATCTCCTTCACAAACTCTAATAAGGTGGTATGCTCCTCGCACATCCAGCTTTGTAATAATCATAGAACCCCGGATCTGATCCAGCATCACCTAAATTAATGGGAAAGGATACTCGTTTTTGATGGTGATTCGATTTGATGCTTGATAGTCAATGCAAGTTCTTAGAGTTTTATCTTTCTTGGGCACAAAAAAAAGAGGTGACGCTGTAGGAGACTGAGATGGATGGATGAAACCCTTTGCCAACATTTCTTCCAAGTAGTTTTTCAAGTGCTCATTTTCCTTTTCTGTAAGGGCATATATTCGACTTCAAGGAATTGGGGCTCCAATTTCTAGATCTATTTTACAATCATAAGACCTATGGGGTGGCAACTCTCCTGCTTCATTCTCGTCAAATACACTCCAGAATTTCTCATACCAACTCGGCAATTGGCGTACCACTGTTCCAATAGGAAATCTAGGAACACTGCCTTCCGCTAACCACAGAGCCTCACTCCCTTTGCCCTCAGTGATAGCTAACTGCTCTTGTTGATACTTCCTAACCGAAACAATGCATAATACAAAATTCAGAACAAAAACGTATTCCCCTCTTTTCCCAATCTACAAAAGGACTGTGTAGAGTAAGCCGCAGCATTCCTAAAATCAGAAGCAGTTGAGGCGCATCAATCAACTCCCACACTAACTCTTCACTGTGACCTCCCTCCATTTCCATCCACAAAGGAACTATCACATGAGTGATTGGTCCTGAAGAGTGTTGAGACCCATCAACTGCCCTTACCTGTTCTGGATTGGACTTTTGAACCCCTGGCATTCCTAAAGACTTGGACAACCCCCAATCCATGAAATTCCTAGTGGCCTCCGAGTATAACATTACAAGGCCCCTTCCCTCGATTTTTCCAGCCTGATACAAGGATACATTCAAGGTTTTGTGAGGGACCGCAGATTGTAGAGTGTTTGCCACCGTCCTACGCCTAATTTTCGGACAATCTTTCAACAAATGCCCTGCCCTGCAAAGTAAATACAAAGTCCTTCTCT
This sequence comes from Ambystoma mexicanum, assembly GCF_040938575.1. NCBI lineage: Eukaryota > Metazoa > Chordata > Amphibia > Caudata > Ambystomatidae > Ambystoma > Ambystoma mexicanum. The sequence goes on along the minus strand of NC_090924.1, from coordinate 75,955,779 downwards.
TACTCTTTTCTCTCTATCCTCTTTAGACAAGGGGTTAGATAGGATTTCCTTATTTTCAACTGAGGGTCTAAACTCCTGACTCACTTGTCCCCCCTTAAATCTTTTCACCTTGACATTCTGTCTAATCTCAGGACAATTTCTCCTACGTTTCCCTTTACGTTCACTAAGCCTGAAATCCAGCTGCATGACAAGTGAAATCAGATCTTCACAAGATGATGGTCTGTCCACCACTGACAACAAGGCATCCTTAAGCTCTTCCCTAAGGCCTCTATAAAATAGGGTAGTCCTCTTCTCCTCCGGCCATCTAGTTTCAAAAACCAAATATTTAAACTGAGTTATATAACTAATCAAGTCTTTACTTCCCTGTTTCAGCTCCAACAACTCTCCAGCCATCTCTTGAGAAACTTGGCGACGGTCAAACAATCTGCCAAATTCTCCCACACATCCTTTCAAATCATCCCTGCAGAGGACTCATTTGGCTAACTAAGAGAACTGCCCAAGCCGCAGCATCTCCTACTAGACTAGATAGGAGAGGATAAAAGCCACCTTGGAAGTTCCAGTTGGGAAAACCTCAGGCCGACATAGAAAATGTAACTCACACTGAGTAATGAACACAGAAAGTTATCGGATCCCCTCAATAACATTCTGGCACTGATAATGGAATTGGATAAGGGCAATATCTGCCCCTGACAATCTTATTTTTACTTAAGTCTCCTTGTGCCTCTTCTTGAGTTAAATCCGGAGGGTCAAGATCTTCAAACATGTCTTTTGGTAAAGGAGTCACCTGGGCCTGCAAAGCTTTCACCTTCTTACCTAAACTATCCACCTTCTGATTCAGGGATACATTCTCTCTTCTAACCGCCCTAAATTCCTGCCGTAATTCCGAGAGAACCTTTCTTAACTGTAAGGAACTCATGGTGGCAACAGTAAAGACAGACAAAAGTGATCACAGTTCAAGGGTGTTTATTAAACTGGATAGGTTTGGTTGGAAAAATGCCTAATCCAAACCCAACTCTAAAATGGGAGCAAGCTTCGACCATCAAACAAAAATAAGGCAGTCCGAGTGGTGTCTTGTTAAATAAAAGGACCTTTACTAAAAAAAAAAAATATTGCCAAACCTTTTGCTAAATACAAAAAGAAGTGTGGGATTATGTTCATAAGAAAGAAGGAAGTGTTCACAAATAATAAGTCTGCATGCGATAGACGGGGTCTCCCTTCCCCACGTTTTAAGCATGGGACAAGGTAGGATTCTGGAGCACAGCACACGCTCAAGCTTTCCAAGCACGAGGCAACAGTTCCGCTCTCAGCAATCAGGGCTTTCAGTGGTTAAGTCTCTTTTCTAGAAAACGTCTCTTGCTTCCGTGGACCTGATCTGTTTCAAAATAATAAACAAAAAGTTATTTTCTGCTTGTGCGATGGGTGATGCCTTTTCACCCCTGGGTCTCCCTCTTCTGGGCTCAGGCCCTTCTCGAATGTTAGCTTCCCTCTATCGGGTTCACTACTGCTTTCCACAAAATTTCATCTGTGACATTCACAAATCTTAATGTCTTTTTAAACAGTTAACTGTGGACATCCCTCTGCCGGGTTCACTCTTGTCAACACACTGTATATCGGGACTTTAAACTTCACCCCTGTTTATCGGCATCCCTCCGTCGGGTTCACTCTTGTCAATCGCACATTTTCTCAATCAGTTCTTATGATACAGGATTCACTTTCCTTAGCTTCACAATCATCTGTCGATCAAAAACTTTCGACTATACACAGGATTTTACTGAACCCCTGTATGACCACGTTGACCCCTTTCTCGCCTTTCCCAAAGACTTCTGGTAATGGTAGTTTCAACCATCTGCTAATCGCCCAGATTTTCCTGACTGAGCACCCATGTGGTTCCCGACTCCTCTGTTGCTGGTTTTCCCCCTTCTGGTATCAATACTTCCTTGACCTTTCCAAGTTCAATTAGCTGTTTGCTACTTTCGTTCAACACAGTTCGGTTTCTTATCAGATCTCCCCTCGACTCACCGGCTGTGATGAACCGCTCGACTTTTCTTCTCTCCGGAATCAAGGTTGGTACCACGGAGACAAGCGTCTCTCCCCAGCTTGGTTATCAGCAGAAGAGGGCCTTGTGTACCATTGGCATCTGCTGCAACACACTCTGGCTATTGCTCGCGGTCTTATGTTTCCCACTACGGAGGTTTCACAGGCCTTGGTCAGAAAGGGCAAGCTTGTTTCTCTCCTTGTCACTCTCTCGGTTCAAGCTGTCTTTATCCTCCTCTTGGACTGCCGTGCCGAGTTAGCTCTCTCGTTGTGCAGTCTGCCTTGCTCTTATTGTGCTCTCGTGCTCCACCTTTTATCCCTTTGTGGAAGAAAAGGGCTGTCAGGTGTGTGCGGTTCTGGTCAATTGCCTGACTTTGCCTGACCCTTGGGTTGGGACATGTTAGGTAAATGGCTCGGGTGTTAGTCCGTTGGGGGGAGTAGAGTGTTTGAGTATCTTACGTGGTAGGTTCTGGAAAAGGTGTTATAAGAAGGGGGATACCGCATCTCACCTGTCAGTGTCCCACTTCCACTCCCCGAGGACCCGGCATCCAGGTGATCCTCCCTCACTGGTCCACCCATCAGGAACTGGATTCAATAGCGATGGCTGTGTCCTGGCCACCTAGATGACAGACCCCCGGGCACTATTCAGGGAGACACATTCAGGTTTCTCACACAACGCACCCAGAGAGAAATCTCTGGGGTCCATAGCAGTTCAGACACAAAAAGTCATCTTGGGCCTTTCATTCTGTCCGGTTTATAAATCCTCCTGTTCACTGTGGAAGCTGCTGAACCCCACAGTCCCCCTCTGACTGCTCTGTGCCTCACTGAAATAAATTCCCAGTAAGATATAGGTCAGGTAGGGGGAAGGGGAAGTGGATAAAATAACAAAATGCACTGGAGCTCTTATTACTACTTTCCAGGGCTTCCTGTACAAGAATTAAATAAGGGTTAATAAAATAATGCTTTACTTCAACCAAATTCGATACTCCTGCCTTTAATTACCTGTGTATCCCCTCTCTTTTAGCCCAGAGGATTAATTAAAAACTGTACTTCTTCAAAGGATTTTACAGGTTTTCTCTTAAGTTCTTGCTGAAGAAAGCCTCTTTAATACTTCTTTACATTACTTGCTTCAGGAAATTTCCTACCATGCACACATAGTCTGTCACCAATTTTGCAGGATAACTAAATAGTTTCCCCATGAAGGTTTACTATTTCACTGTGTTGCTTTTCTTTCTGAAATACAACCTTTTTAACTCAACTGAAATGTTTTCTCAACTGACTAGTCCTAAATGTCCTAATTCTTTCCTGTACTATGCTGCTTTAATATTCTTACTGTAACTTGAATTAACTGTGTTTATCTATTTTTTCTAAAGCTACCTAAGATGCGCATCACTAACTACTGATACCAGCATTCAAAAGTAAAACAAAATGGCCGCTGGCACTCGCTACATGCTTGCAGCTGAATAGGAATCTTTTCTATTCATGTCGTAGAGTACACAGTTACCCGTACCGTAGACTAGCCTCGCAGTGAACAGATTAGCAAAATGACTTTATATTGTTCTTAAGCTTATTCGTTCAGGTGATTTAACTGCACAGCGTTCACTTGAAAAAAAACTGGTAGACTCTGCGCGCATCATAACGCCATCTGCTGTTCACTATACTTCAATTACTTTCACAAAGGTTCGAGAAAGCTTGCGCTGCGTGTTGCAATGGCGGAACAGTTCATCTTTCTTTTGCATGCCAAGCAAATCGAAACACTAACAGGCCGATTCATGGAATAAATGTGCGCCGAAAATCCCGGCGCAGAGGGGCCAATACGTGCGCTGCGCCGAAAATCAGCGCAAAGCGCAGGGAAACCAGCGCACGTCGATTCATGGAAGTCCGTGCGCAAGAAAAGCAGAGGACGTGCGCCGAAAAAGCGCGCGGCGCAGGCCGGCGCACAGGTCAACCAACGTCGTGCGCCACGGCCACTGCGCCATCACTCCGAGCGCAGCGCACAGCTCTAAAGTAGGCGGAACACAGGGCGGGACACTCGGAATGGGGAATAAAATGGGGCACAACACTCGGAATGGGGAAGAATGTGGGCGGCACGGGGAAAGTTCAGGAGGCAAGTGCGCGGAACGCCCACACGCTCGCATACAACACGTATTCATGGAATAGAATAGGGCAAAAAAGCGCACGCTCAAAGCAGCGCACAGGCACAAACAGGCACAAACACGACCGCCACAAGAAAGCAGGCGGTAGCGTGTCTGCGCCTGCAAGAAATGTGCGCTAAAAGGCGCGCCAACAAATAGCACCTATATACAGACATAACCAATGTACAATACTGTTGCCCTCCTGGACAAATGACGTACAAAGGGGTACCCACAAACACAGACACGCGCAGAGAGAAAAAATAAACGTGTGCGTGCATACCGGGGTGCGCGATAAGTCCCACACGCGATATGGCAGGGAACGTGGAATCGAGGGGTGCGCGGGAAGTTGCACACGCGAAATGGCCGGGTACGTGGATTTCAGGGGCGCGCGGGAAGTCCCACACGCGATATGGCAGGGAACGTGGAATCGAGGGGTGCGCGGGAAGTTGCACACGCGATATGGCAGGGAACGTGGAATCGAGGGGTGCGCGGGAAGTTGCACACGCGAAATGGCCGGGTACGTGGATTTCAGGGCCGCGCGGGAAGTCCCACACGCGATATGGCAGGGAACGTGGAATCGAGGGGTGCGCGGGAAGTCCCACACGCGATATGGCAGGGAACGTGGAATCGAGGGGTGCGCGGGAAGTTGCACACGCGATATGGCAGGGAACGTGGAATCGAGGGGTGCGCGGGAAGTTGCACACGCGAAATGGCCGGGTACGTGGATTTCAGGGGCGCGCGGGAAGTCCCACACGCGATATGGCAGGGAACGTGGAATCGAGGGGTGCGCGGGAAGTTGCACACGCGATATGGCAGGGAACGTGGAATCGAGGGGTGCGCGGGAAGTTGCACACGCGAAATGGCCGGGTACGTGGATTTCAGGGCCGCGCGGGAAGTCCCACACGCGATATGGCAGGGAACGTGGAATCGAGGGGTGCGCGGGAAGTTGCACACGCGATATGGCAGGGAACGTGGAATCGAGGGGTGCGCGGGAAGTTGCACACGCGAAATGGCCGGGTACGTGGATTTCAGGGGCGCGCGGGAAGTCCCACACGCGATATGGCAGGGAACGTGGAATCGAGGGGTGCGCGGGAAGTTGCACACGCGAAATGGCCGGGTACGTGGATTTCAGGGGCGCGCGGGAAGTCCCACACGCGATATGGCAGGGAACGTGGAATCGAGGGGCGCGCGGGAAGTTGCACACGCGAAATGGCCGGGTACGTGGATTTCAGGGGCGCGCGGGAAGTCCCACACGCGATATGGCAGGGAACGTGGAATCGAGGGGTGCGCGGGAAGTTGCACACGCGATATGGCAGGGAACGTGGAATCGAGGGGTGCGCGGGAAGTTGCACACGCGAAATGGCCGGGTACGTGGATTTCAGGGGCGCGCGGGAAGTCCCACACGCGATATGGCAGGGAACGTGGAATCGAGGGGTGCGCGGGAAGTTGCACACGCGATATGGCAGGGAACGTGGATTCGAGGGGTGCGCGGGAAGTTGCACACGCGAAATGGCCGGGTACGTGGATTTCAGGGGCGCGCGGGAAGTTGCACACGCGATATGGCCGGGTACGTGGATTTCAGGGGCGCGCGGGAAGTCCCACACGCGATATGGCAGGGAACGTGGAATCGAGGGGTGCGCGGGAAGTTGCACACGCGATTTGGCTGTGTGCTCCCAGGCATTACCTGTACACCCTCCACGGCCCCTGCAGGCAGCACACACCACAGGGAACTACCCTGCACACCTGCTCATGTCTCCCACCACCCCCACCCCCAGCACTGTGGGCAACCTGCCAGCAGGCCCCCACCCATGGGCAACCCATGTCTCCCACCACCCCCACCCCCAGCACTGTGGGCAACCTGCCAGCAGGCCCCCACCCATGGGCAACCCATGTCTCCCACCACCCCCACCCCCAGCACTGTGGGCAACCTGCCAGCAGGCCCCCACCCATGGGCAACCCATGTCTCCCACCACCCCCACCCCCAGCACTGTGGGCAACCTGCCAGCAGGCCCCCACCCATGGGCAACCCATGTCTCCCACCACCCCCACCCCCAGCACTGTGGGCAACCTGCCAGCAGGCCCCCACCCATGGGCAACCCATGTCTCCCACCACCCCCACCCCCAGCACTGTGGGCAACCTGCCAGCAGGCCCCCACCCATGGGCAACCCATGTCTCCCACCACCCCCACCCCCAGCACTGTGGGCAACCTGCCAGCAGGCCCCCACCCATGGGCAACCCATGTCTCCCACCACCCCCACCCCCAGCACTGTGGGCAACCTGCCAGCAGGACCCCACCCATGGGCAACCCATGTCTCCCACCACCCCCACCCCCAGCACTGTGGGCAACCTGCCAGCAGGCCCCCACCCATGGGCAACCCATGTCTCCCACCACCCCCACCCCCAGCACTGTGGGCAACCTGCCAGCAGGACCCCACCCATGGGCAACCCATGTCTCCCACCACCCCCACCCCCAGCACTGTGGGCAACCTGCCAGCAGGACCCCACCCATGGGCAAGCCATGTCTCCCACCACCCCAACCCCCCATCCACCTGGGGCACCCTCCACCAGGCCCCCACCCATGTCCCCCTGGCCCCTGGTCCTGACGATACACAATAATGGCAGTAATGACCAGCATACCCAGCACAAACACCCAGGCAAGGATTGCATGCACCCACATAGTGAATGCAATCACATGACACAACCCCAAAGGCAACTAAGCAAAAGAACACATGTCCGCCACACACACATACACAATGGGTGCAAGTCAATGTCAAAACCCATATCATGGCATGTAAGAAATCAAAGAAAAAATGACACAAGTGTAAGATAAAATAAAAATGTATTAAAAAATAAAAATAAAGTTAACTCTGACAACTATCTGGGAAAGCAAATAAAAGGTCCATGTCCGGGAACAAAAATGAGAAACCAAAAAACAAAGGATAGAAAAAATAATCGATTTTGTCCAAAGTAAACACAAGTAGAATGAAATGAAACATAAACCATTACGTCATGGTGTGACCAATATGAAAGTAAAAATAAATTATCTCACAAAAAAATATAACTATATTTACAGGATTGTTCAAGGGTCCATGAGCCCAACAGCACTAATTAAACCTAATACTAACTATCTAAAAAAATATGCACAAAGAAGTGGCCATTGTCCAAGCGGTCCAAAAAAAAATTTAAAATAAAGGAAACCTAGCACTAACTAACTAAAAAACTATATACAGAGGCAGCGGGCTAGTCCTGCGGCTCACTTGGTGATGTTGGCCAGGGCATCCTCGAACTCCATGTCTATGTCCTGGAGGCGGGACTCAGTCCTGGCCCCGAGGTCTCGCAGGGACAACCCCATGTGCTCTCCAAATTCCCTGCGAGCCTCCTCGAGGCACGCAGCCCGCCTCAATGCCTGATGCATGGAGATCTCCGCCCTGGCCATGGCGAGCCGCTCCTCTTCCGCCCGCTGCCGCTCCGCATCTATCCGCTGGCCAAACTCCTCCCACACGGAACACACCGCCATGCCAGGGTTGCCCTGCCCTCCGGCCGATGCCTGCCCCTCCGATCTTGATGGCCCTGAGCCATGATGCCTCCCACGTCGAGCCCGCTGCTGCCTGCGACGCCACTGCCTCTGCCAGCACGACGGCATCCAGGCTGATGGTAACCACCGACGCCGTCGTGCACGTGCCCTGCCCGATGATGCCGGCACATCTTCCATCTGCTGGGGTCCACTTGCTGTGTCGTCCACCCCTGCTGGACCTCCGACTCCCAACTGCGGCAGGGATGGGATCCCCACCGAGCTGGCTGCATTGGTTGGGGCAGGTCCACAGGGGGCCATGGTGGCATCTGGGCCGGAAGACGGCAAGGAGAACGACTGGTGGATAGCCTGCACAGAGGAGGAGAGGGCCGTCAGATTGGCCAACACATGCAGGAACCCCCCGAACATGGCCGATCCCAATTGGGCCACGTCGGCACGGTGCACTTCGTGATGACGTGCGTGCTCCTCCCGGGAAGCACGCACGGCATCACGAATCACAGCCGTGCGCATCGCGACCCCAATCAGGACCTGCTCCACGCGGCCAGGGGTTCCCACGGCCGCAGGTGGAGGGGAGTCAGTTGACATGGACATCCCCTCTACCTGCGGACGGGCCTGGGACGGGGCATCCCTGCTGGTGCATGGTGGTGCACTCACAGGGTCAGGGACAGCGACATGCACAGGCCCCTCCACGGTGACCTGTGCTGCCTCCAGCCCCTGGCCCTGGACTGCACCACTTGCACCAGCAGGGATGCTCCCACCAGGCCCCATGTGTGCACCAGTGTCGGCCTCCTCCTCCTCTGTGCAAACCACCAACCTGGATGGCTCCTCACCGTCTCCCGCCGTAGCAGGCCCCTGTGGGGGCTCACCCACCCCTTCCGCTGCAGCCGTGGGGGCATCCCCGCCGCCTTGCTCCACAGCGCCGTCTCCGCCCTCTTCTTCACTAGCCGCTGTGTAGAGGGAGACAAAGAACACAAGCATCAGGCTACTGTACAATGGTCCCCTAGACAGGAAGCAATAGCAGATGAGCACCCCTGTCAAAGTACACTTCCATCATGTCCCTCCACAACACATGGGTCAGTGCAGGCGAAACACACACAGTAACAGGCATGGTGCATGCCATGCACATTTCCATGCATGTCCAAATGACTATTGAAACATTCAATGAAATGTAACTCACATGCATCATGGCTCATGCATATCACATGCACACACTACACCTCAGTCACATCCATCTGGCCACAATCACACCAAACACAGGCAAAACAAGGGTAAGGTGGGTGCGTCACTGAATCTGTGCATTGTCACACACATGAGTCATGCATCCATGGCATGCACAAGTCACAGACATGCAGGTCAGGCACACAGACATGGCTACCATATATGTACCTGGCATCAGCACCCATCCTCACCCCCATCCATGTCCAGGTACAGAGACTGCCATGCTCTCATGTCCCAAATCTGCATAGTGCTCCCCATGCCGCATTTCTACACATGCAACAACCATGTGGGTCACACATCACTGGTCGCACAGGCAGTACCATGATGTCCCAGCACACATACATGCATATATGGCACATGGCACACATACAGGCAAGTATCATAGAACCAGCTCACCGCAACATGCCCTGTCTCACACAGTGATGCTTGGACACTTACCGCTCAACTCCAGACGGGTCTCCCTCTCAAGGATCTGGGCGTGGAGCGCTGGGCGTACGCGTTCCAGGACCCTCTTCTGGATGGTACTCATGTGGCCCCGGCCCCCCTCCACGAGGCGCCGGGCCTTCACAAGGGTCCTGGACCTCAAGTCCTCCCAGCGCTTCTTGATCTTCAAGACGTTGCGGGTTGCCACCCCCTCCGCGTTGATGGCAACCACACAGTCGGCCCAGATCCTCTCCCGTCCTTCCTTGCTGGCGCGGGACGATCCAAAGAGGGCATCATACTGCCCCAGGACATGCTCCACCAGGACACCAACTTCGGTGGCAGTGAAGCTGGTGCCCCTCTGCCCCTCTGGCCTGGGGTTGCCACTGGTGCCAGATGTAGAAGTGCCCGACATGGCAACCCCAGAGGCAGGTGTGGGTGGGCAACTGGGTCCTGGGGCTGGGCTGTGGAGCGATGTAATCCCAGTTGGGAGTCTTCAGTTCCAGCAGGGGTGGACACAGCAACTGGACCCCTGCAGATGGCTGATGTGCAGGCACCAAATGGCAGGGCACGGTGGCAGCAGGCAGGCAGGCAGGCAGGCAGCAGCAGATAGCACGTGGGAGGCTGCTCAGGGCACTTGGGGGGCAGTAACTCGGCCTTCGGGGCAGGAGCGTGGTGTTCCGTGTGTTTTCGGGTGGCCAGCTTGATACGGAGTGATTTGGCACGTGAAATTCCTGCACGTCAGCGTGAAATCCGAGGAAAGGCCCTTAGCGCGTAAGTGCGTCAGCACGCATACGCGATTCTATTGGACCAGAGTCCCTCATCGCGTGAGCGCGTCTGACGTGATCCGCACGGGCGTTCCCCACTCAGCACGTGAAGACGGAGCACACGTGGAAATCCTGCACGTCTGAGTGTAATCGCGTGTAATTGGCCAAAAGTGCGCGTACACGCCATTGGCCTATGTACGTGTATTTCATCGCGTGTAATTGGCCAAAAGTGCGCGTACACGCCATTGGCCTATGTACGTGTATTTCAGGGCCGCGCGGCCCCTTACACAGGCAAGTACGTCAGCGCACCTGTATGCCTGCAGCGTGGGAATATATACACGCGATTGGAGTGGGAACTCGATTCCAGGGGTGCGAGGCTCACACGCTGCCTACTACACGCGCAAGGCATTAATTTGCGCACTTTTCAATAAACAAGCCAGATGCCAGGATGAACATACCGTTCCTAGCAGCAGTGGCAGTGGGCTACCAAAGGAGGATGAGGAGGAGAGTCAGGGCCAGAATATTCACACCCAGAACCAGCCTATTCGGGATGCCTGATGACCAGGTGTATGGGAGGTACAGGTTTCCAGCACACATCATACTGGACCTGGTCAGTGAGTGGGAGGATGACCTCACATCACCCACCCTGTGCTCCCAAGCACTCAGCCCCCTGCAGAAGGTCCTGAATGTACTGCACTTCTTGGCCACTGGATCCTTTCAGCGGACAAGTGCCATAGTGGGTGGTGTGTCACAGGCCACGCAGTCACGCTGCCTACACCAGGTCTTGAACATCATCACTGCACGGCCCTCAGTCCGCAGGCACATATATCTCCCCAGGACTCATGCAGAAAGGCGGACGTGCACCCAGGAATTCTATGGTGTGGCTGAAATCCCCAAAGTGCTTGGTGCTATTGACTGCACACATGTGGCTCTACGTCCTCCCAGGGCAACAGAGCACATCTATAGAAACCGCAAGCACTGGCATTCCATCAACGTCCAAGTTGTATGCAATGGCAAGGGAATCATCACATCAGTATATGCCAACTATCCAGGGTCCACCCACGACAGCTTCATCTACAGAATGTCTACCCTATGCCGGGACCTAGAGGCTGGCCAGCATGGAGATACATGGCTGCTTGGTGAGCATGAATGCCACTCCACATGCATGCATGTCAGATACTGGGTCATGACACAACACCACTAATGATACCCATCACCACCTCCGCAGGGGACAGTGCCTACCCTATCAGCCCCCACATGATGACCCCAATCCGGAACCCCACCACGCCACCCCAGGTAAGGTACAACACAGCCCACATTGCTACACGGGGCATAGTGGAGCGCACATTCGGAGTGCTGAAGTCACGCTTTCGCTCCCTTGACCGTTCTGGCGGGCAGCTGTTATATGCTCCCCGAATAGTGTGCAGGATCATAGTGGCAGCATGTGTCCTGCACAACGTTGCAACACGCCGGGGCCTGCCCGTGGACATGGTGGTGCCCCCACATCCACAACCACATGCACGCCCGCTGCGCATGGGAGGGGAAAGGGCACGGGGGGAGGCAGCCCGTACGCAACTGGTGGCCAACTTCTTCACCTAGGAATCACAGTGCTGGCTAGTGCACACTGCTCTGGCACATGCCATCTGACAATCAATGATGACTCTACCTGACAATGTCTGCAAATTACTTGACAATGAACTGTCAGATACACATCAGCCTGAGATTGTTAACATGGAAGTGTCAATATGTGTGCACCCCTAGCTACACATACACCAGCTATGCATCACAATGCAAAGACACAACTCCATCAATCTAAAATGCATTGCCACAGGCGATTCACTACATGACAACATTGCCATGTCACCCACTCCCTTCACAGTCCCGCCACTGAGGACACCATGTCATGGTATGTGACAGCAAACAAACTGGCCATCACAACATGACACCAGTGTCACAAATAGCAGTGCCCAAAATGGAACATAGCCGCACTTGAGCAGCTAACCGCCCTGGGCCCACTACTACACACCTGTGTAAGAGTAATTCCTATCAAATTACACACCAACCCACCCTGAAGCCCACCCAAACAAGACACATTGCTTGTAATCAATGGTAGTCTCATTACCTGAATCTGCTGGTATGTCCTGACCGTCCAGGTGTACAGTGATGGCGCCATGCAAAAGTGTCAGTGCACATCTACCGACATGTAGTGTGACTCCAGAGAGTATGCCCTTGTGAAGATCTGTGTGAAATACCTGCAAAACATGAGCAACATATGTAAGTAGAGGCACATATCATACCATCATGCATAGTTAGGTGCAACAACAATGAACACTATGAATGTCTACACAGTATTGACTATGGACTGGCCAACAGCTCATGGGAGTCCAATGTCACCGTGTATTTTGCTGTCACTTGGGCACACCCTTTGCAAGCCCATGGAAAGGGAAGCAGGAGGGGTGTGGATGTCTGCTACCCAAGCATCGAAACCAAACTCAGGACAAGCCTGCATGTGCCCAGCCACAATACAGTGTATGCCCAGGTACCCACACAAGGCAACACTCTTGCAAAATAAAAATGAAAAAGAGAAAAAATGGCCATGAAAGGGCCGGCGGGGGGGGGGGGCCACCTATGAGGTCCGAGGACAGGATGCACGCCACAATCCACCTGTGTGGATCATGGGAAAGGAAAACACCCCATAGGCTCGTGGCCCACACGGCTACTCTGTTGTGGGAGATGAGTCGCTATGGCTCTGCCCAGACCCTGCAGCTGACTCTGGAGGTGGGGGAGCTGCCTCAGATGATGGTGTGACAATGGGAGGCAGCCCACGCAAAGCACGAGTTTGCTCCTCCATGGCTGCAAGCAGGCGGGTCTGGTAGTTCTGGTTCTGGGTTATAATCATGCGGAGGTCCCCATGCAGTAACTCCCGGGATGACCTGACCTCCGCACGAGTTGCCTGCATCTCGGCCGAGAGCGTCCGTGTCAGACGCTCCAGCTGCTCCTCTGTCCTTCTATGGGATGAAGCCTCAAGCTCTAACAGGGTCGACCTGAGGTGACGGAGTTCTTCCCTCAGGGCTTCCCTGTGGCGCTGGGACTCCATGGAAAGTGATTCCCCCAGAGTCGCCAGTGCCGCCCGCCTGTCCATGTTGGACGCCAACATATCCTCCCTGTGTGCCTGGCAGATGGACTCTGTAGCCTGCTCCAGTCGCTCCATCAGCCTTTCTGGGGGGACAATGGAAGTGGCCACCCTATCCATGGCCTGTGCAATCATCTCGGATGATGCTGCCTGTTGGGTGGCCATACCGTAGATGGATTGCTCCCATACGGTATTGCCAGGTGGCATACGGCCACCACGTTGACGGGCACCACACCTGCCTGGGGCAAGGCGGACTGCGCCTTGCTGTGCCGGCAAGGCCTCAGGCTGCAGGACTGCATTCCCTCTCTGATCTGCAGCCCCAGGAACAGGATCAGAGATTGGGTGGTGTGGCCCTGCATCCGTAACCACCCGAGGCTGATCTGCCGACACTGACATCCCCATTGAGGCCAATGGCCTGGCTGCAGGTGGGTCGGACAGAGGAGATTCTCTCCCAAGAACACTCACCTGCGACTGCACATAGGTGTCATCCTCCGAGTCTACACCTGAATACTGCTCGGGGGAGGAACCCCCAGAGACACCCCTCGACAGCACGGCCTGCAGCACTTGGGGGTTTTCACCCACAAACACACCACGTCCCTCACTTGTGGTAGGTCGGCCCGGGTTGCCCTCCTGGGACGGCTCCACCACCACATCCCCAGCATCAACAAGTGCTTCGTCCCCTGCAAAGACATGAAAGAGAAAAATGGAAACAGGCATTAGCACCATGGCATGCAACAAGGGCTGATGAACAACATAGGCAGTAGTCCTACGACACATGTCCTACATGACTGGGAGTCCTCCTATGCATTCACCATCACTGGGTCTGTAGGGGAGGCTCAGGGCATACTATGTACTGATTGGACAGCAACGCCTGCTCACCTTGATGCCTAGCACTGCCATCACACATTGGGCGGTGATTGCCATGTCAAAGGCACATGCCATCACACACATGGCATGTGACATAGCCACCAAGTGAGGAGGGAGAGGAGGGCTACTTTTTTGGATTTCAACCACTCTGGTCCTGACATTGCATCGTCACATCAATTAGTATACATGTTGTACATGGATCTGCTAGTCCAAATTGGCAACGATGCACAGTGCCTTGTCTAGATCAACATAATGCAGTAAACATTGTGATTCCACCTCCCCAACACCTGTAACGGAATAATTTTGCATTCGTGAAGCACCGGTCAAGTAATGTTTGTAGGTGCAGCGGAGCACTGAGGGGTGGTGGGGCAGAAGGGGATGCCAGTCAACAATACTACTGGTGCTGGTGTCATTCATGTCACGCAAGTGCAGGGGTGGGTGGCACAATGAAGTGCAAGGGGGAGTGGCGGCTGGAAGTGCTGTACAAGGTAAGTAGGACTTGACGTCAAGGGCAGATGGTGTTAGGCGCAGACAAGTGCTGGGGGGGTGGCCTATAGGGGTACAGAGACAATCATGCTGTGCTGTGGGCTCGGAGGGGACAGGGGAGGTACACACTGCCTCTGGCTCGGCAAGGTCCTTTCAGATTTCTATGTGTCCTGCAGAGTTGTCACATGCCGCAGATATGTGCCCTTGGATTGGGGATCTCATCTTGGTGAGAAGGGTGAGGCGCTATTGCCTTTGGAGCATGTGGCAGGCCAGTTTGCCAGAGGATGGCCATGATGCAGGACATTCCCTCTCTGCCACCCGGCACCTGTGGTTTGGGTTCCCAAGATCCGAGTCATGCCAGGACTCTGCATTGGCATGGGGCTTCAGACAGGTGGTCATGACCGTGGCTAAGACATCCAGTGTACCTGACATGGAGTGGAGCATGGAGTGGGCCCTGTCAGGATGGGAGTGAGCCTAAGGGGGAGCTGGATGGGGGGGGCATTTTGGCAGCATGAGCCTCGACTGACACACACTTCATGGGTCGGAATACAAAGAAGGTGTGTGACAGTGGTGAGGGTGGCTTTGCCTGTGGGGTGTTGAGGGTGAGCTGGGAGGAGAGGAGAATGTGATCACTCCAGGAGAGAGGAGTGCAGAGATGGACGGAGAGGGGAAAGTCAGATGAGATCAGAGCATCAAGAGTGTGCCCTGCAGAATGAGTAGGGACAGACGGGAGTCTAGAGGGTGAGAGGGAGTTGCTGAGGTCACAGAAAGGTCACGTGGGGGCGTCAACAGGCATGCAGGTGGATGCGTACCGCACCAAGGATGAGGAATTCTGTGTCTGGGGACATGAGTGAGGAGGAGAGGTGAGGACACTCAGAAAGGAAGTAGTACATTTGACCAGTTTTCCCAGACACAGTACGCACTGTTTGGAATGTCAAGGTGTGGTGGACAGTAACCTCACACAAGCCATTCCAGAGTGGAGTAGGTCTAAGTAGGTGTGACAGTGGCAGGAATACCCTCAGGGAAGCCAAGGGCACACACCCCCTGCACAGTGGTGGCGGGCCAAGGAGAGGGTCAAGGATGCAGACAGAGCTGGCCGTCTGACATGTTTCCATGAGACCAAGGATGTCAAGGTGCATAACCTCATGTAAGTGACAGTTATCGGAGGAATGCCTGATGCAGCCGCAGTGAAAGGAGTGTAATTGTGGAGGAGGTTGACAGCCTTGTAGGACTTACGGGGAGTGCTAGAGATCAGAGGTGCCGCATGTGTAGGAGTTGGAGTGGGAGGCGGAGAAGGTTCATGGGAGGGTGCAGGGAGGCAGTGCAGGATTGATGAGGAGAGAGGAGGGGGGACAGCAGGAGAGGTAAGGAAGTTGATGAGATGTGGGTAGCATTTCTCAAGGAGATTGAGGTTGGCCTAAGGGCCTTGGACTGAGACGCTCCCATTACCATGCACATCATTAGTGGTATCTGAGGATTGGAAGGAGGCCAGGAGTACACCCCAACGGGTCCCACCTATGATGGTGGAAGAGGAGCAAGGAGAGAGGACAGGGACCATGTGAAGGGTCTATGGGACAGGCAAAGGCATGTATGAGCAGATGTCAGTGAGAGTTAGCTTAGAGTAGGCTCAGATGCACTGGTCAGCAATAGGGTGGGTCGCATTGGAGGGCAGGCTGCCCTCATTTGACTTTTGGCAAGCAGGTGTCGTGCGTAGGGCACGATGGTCTGAACTGTAGAAGTCATGGAAGATAGACCATGAAGAGCAGCATGGAGTGTGAGGGAATGGGGCTCGAAACCAGACGGTACCAAAGGACCCAGGAAGGAGGTGGATGTCAAGGCTACATCCACATTATGACTGCATGTTGGTAGGCATTTATATACAGAGGACGCATTAGCATGTGGTATCATTGCATGTCAGGCATGTGAAGATGATACTTGAATGGCTGGGGGAAAGGAGAGGAATGGTATGTAAGACATCAGATGAATAGACAGGGGAGTATGAGCAACAATGTAGTGACAAAATTACTAATCAAGGGCAACTTCCATGGTGTTGGCCCATATGTGCACTGTTGCCAGTAGGGATAGTGCTGTGGCCAGATGGTGTTGCACTGAACATACTGGATGAGGCACATGGGTGCCACTATCAACTCTGCCACACACCCCCTTGACAGGCACCCAACATGAATGCTTCACACACACAACATGCACAGGGATGATACACACATGCATGTGCACTCACCGGATGATGCCTCGTAATCAGGGAGGTCTCCCACACCTTGGAGTTGTCCCTCGGTGACGTAGGATCCAGCTACAGACTCGTGTGGTGTGAGTTCTATATCCTGTGCTGGGGACCCACCTCCAGTCACCAAGGTTGCGGCATGACTTGAGGCCAGCTTATCCTTTGCCCTGCGCTTAAGGTCATTCCAGCGCTTCTGGCAATCACTAGCTGTGCGCCTCACTACTCCAAGGGCACTTATTCTGTCAGCAATGGTCTGCCAGTGTGCCTGGCGTCTGGCATGTGTGGTCTTGGACCCTGCAACGATGACCATTTCCCTATCATGATCTGACACATACTGAACAAGTGCATTAAGTTCGGCGTCTGTGAAGCTTGGCTTCCTTGATGGGCCGGACTGTGCAGCCGTGTCTGGGGCATCAGCCTGTGCCGGACGTGCACTCTTCCTCTTGCGCTTGGAAGGGGGTGGGGATCCAGAGTGTCCTACGCCGCTGTGGACACTAGGGGCAGGAGCCGTGGTGGACTCTGTACTGGGTGTGTGTGATTGCCCACTCAGCATGGGAGTAGGTGCAGGCATTGGGGGTAGTGGGATGGGGTCAGGCCTGATCTGAGGTGCATGAACTAGGACCGACACAGTCTTGGCAGGGTGTATGAGAGGTGGGGTGGATTGAGCCACACCCTGGCTACGGGGGCCAGCAGATGACCTATCTGGCATAGATGCGCGTGCCCTGATGACACCAATGTGCACCGGTGCACGTACAGTGGACCTGCTGACCTGGATGTCAGCGATGGAATCACCCTCGGACAGGTCTGGTGCCACAATGGCCTGGTCCGACATGGGCTGATCAGGGTTGGTATCAGCCACATGACTCTCAACGGGGGGGGGGGGGGGGGGGGGGGGGGGCATGGGTGTCCCTGACTGTTCCTCCAGACTGGGGGGAACAGGGGCGCCCTGCAAGTCACAACCACGTCCCCTGTTGGATCCTCCACGGCCACCACGTGTGGCTCGGCCACCTTTGCCACCCTTACGGCTTGCACGCCTCCCAACCATGGCACTGATGGTATTGTGCGTATGGGAGTGGGTGTGCACAATTGTCCTGGGCAATTGGGTGTCAAAGGGGTTGGGTACCAGATGGTATTCGTACCCTAGTGCAGTGGCAAGGCTATATGACACCCCTGGGGAAAGATGACGGGTCACGCAACGCACAGGCACCCCAGAAAAGTAAAGGAAAGTGCACAATACCCCTCCTAGACCACGTGTGCTGATGGAAAACCCTGCACTACGCTGTGGCATCCAGTAACACAATGAACGTATGCGTGTCACACGCGGCCTAGATTGACCTCTGAAGGGGTAGGCTACACACGGGGCAAGCACAGATGTTAGATACGTGCGTGACTCACCGTCTGCCAGGTAAAAGAGCGTGAAAAAATAGCACTTTTGGTTGGCAACACCCCCGCCAAAAGAAGAGGTGTACGCTGTCTGAGGAGACAGGTCAACTGTAGAAGGGGACACTGTTTGAGGGAACAGGCCCAGGAAAACCAGTACAAGAGGAAAAAGAGAAAAGAGCTGTCAGAGGTAACAGGGAGTACGAACTGGAAACGCCGTGAAGTAAATCGCGTGTGAAACGACAAGAAGTACCGAATTCACCCACTCGCTCTCCACGAAAAGCACGTACAAGGAAATGGTGTTCAACACTACCTTTTATACAGGCCCACACGTACATCGTCACTTACGGCGTGTACGTGCTTGGCCCATTTTCACCAATCACACGCTTTGGCACTCCTGCGTGTAGGTATCTTTTCACCAATCACACGCTTTGTCACTCCTGCATGTGGATCCTTTTTCACCAATCACGCGCTTCGACACTCCAGCGTGTAGCTCACTTTTCACCAATCACACGCTTTGTCAATCCTGCATGTGGATCCTTTTTCACCAATCACGCGCTTCGACACTCCTGCGTGTCCCTCACTTTTCACCAATCACACGCTTTGACACTGCACGTGCAGGTAACTATTGACGCACATATGCTGGTGACGGGTTTTCGCGCGATGAGTGGGGGGTTTTCAGGTGCACATTCACTCCCTATCAGGCTGTCCACGCGTTCTAACACGAAAGACCACGCTCCTGGCCAGGAGGCCAAATTTAAGTCCCCAAGAACCCTGAGCACGCTCCCACCTGCCATCGGCTGCTGCCTGACTGCCTGCTGGCCACGTGCCCCACAGTGCTGGTGGGTGGGGGTGGTGGGGGCCTGGTGGAGGGTGCCCCTGGTGGATGGGGGTTGGGGGTGGTGGGAGACATGGATGGGGGCCTGATGGCAGGTGCCCCTGCACTGCTGGGGGGTGGGGGGGGTGGGAGACATGGGTGGGGGCCTGGTGGAGGGTGCCCCTGGTGGATGGGGGTGCAGGGGGACATGATCGGGTGTGCAGGGTAGTCCACTGTTTTGTGGGCTGCCTGCAGGGGCCGGGGAGGGTGTACAGGGTACACCTGTGGGGGCCCACCCAGCCTATTCGCATGTGATGATTCCCACGCACCCCTGTGATACACGTACCCTGGCCAATCGCGTGTTGAACTTCCCGCTACCCCTGTAATACACGCACCCTGCCTCTTCGCGTGTGATGATTCCCGCGGACCCCTGTGATGTACGTTCCCTGGCCCATCGCGTGTTGAACTTCCCGCTACCCCTGTAATACACGCACCCTGCCTGTTCGCGTGTGATGATTCCCGCGTACCCCTGTGATGCACGTTCCCTGGCCTATCGCGTGTTCTACTTCACGCGTCCCCCTGTAATACACGTTCCCTGGCCCATCGCGTGTTGAACTTCCCGCTACCCCTGTAATACACGCACCCTGCCTGTTCGCGTGTGATGATTCCCGCGTACCCCTGTGATTCACGTTCCCTGGCCTATCGCGTGTTCTACTTCACGCGTCCTCCTGTAATACACGTTCCCTGGCCCATCGCGTGTTGAACTTCCCGCTACCCCTGTAATACACGCACCCTGGCTGTTCGCGTGTGATAATTCCCGCGTACCCCTGTGATGCACGTTCCCTGGCCTATCGCGTGTTCTACTTCACGCGTCCCCCTGTAATACACGTTCCCTGGCCCATCGCGTGTTGAACTTCCCGCTACCCCTGTAATACACGCACCCTGCCTGTTCGCGTGTGATAATTCCCGCGTACCCCTGTGATGCACGTTCCCTGGCCTATCGCGTGTTCTACTTCACGCGTCCCCCTGTAATACACGTTCCCTGGCCCATCGCGTGTTGAACTTCCCGCTACCCCTGTAATACACGCACCCTGCCTGTTCGCGTGTGATGATTCCCGCGTACCCCTGTGATTCACGTTCCCTGCCTAGTCGCGTGTAGTACTTCCCGCGTACTCCTGATTTGGAGATTGCCCGCTTTGCTTTCCTTGTTTGCCTGCCCTGTGAAGTGGTCCGGGGTTAGCGCAGCCCTTAGCGATGATTTAGCGCTTTTGATGGCTTTTCCGTGCGCGAGGGCGTTCTTGGGGGCGTTACTGGCGCTGCTGCAGGCTCGCTGCGATTCTCTGCGCCACGGCTGTTTTGGGAGCTTGAAATCCATGAATACGCTGTGCGCGGAAATCTGTTTTGGCGCACGTGCCTGGCGCAGACTATCGCAGGCGCACGCTGTGCGCCAGCCGCGTGCGCTACTTGTGCGCTGGATTCTATGAATTAGCCTGTAAATAACCACACGCTTCAGGTGCTGTTGCAAGTCTGCAATCTTTCAGATGTGTCCATTTCATTAACTTGAGAACACGCAACACGATTGCCAAGACGGAATGCCCTTGAAGAGTTAGAACAGGCAAGTTAATTAAACGTTTCTCTGAACTTAGTTGTCAACAAATAAACGAAGAGTCAATTCCTAAGCAGCTCTAGTTCAGTCTTTTTTTGCAAAACGCTTGCTCAGGCTTGAAATCAAATTGCTTTTGCTCTCTAACACACTGCCCTCCCACCAGTTACTGAAGCAGCATGCATTCCTGGTTTCTTCTTTCTTCCTTTCCTTTTTGATTCTTCCCAAATAGGCCTCAGAAGAGAAGGCCCAAAGTATGTCTGCTCTTCAGAATGAATACTGATGAAAGGCATTTGGAAATTGTGCTCACCTCCAACCTGCAGTCAACATTCTAATTTAGAGTTTCTCAGAGGTGAGCCACCATGTTGCTCTGGGTTGATGCCCAATCCTTCATTTTGTGTGCTGAACTCAGCTGATCTCTGTGATTGAGTGTTAAGGGAAACTGAAGATTTTTACTAAACCATCGCACCCAGCCACTGACTGCATTCTACTGCCTGCTAATGTCCTTGACCTCAGTCTGGTTCTCAACCCCAGCCTTCCCACGACCCTAACAGCCATGTATTCAGGGGCAGAGTTCATAATTATACAATTTGTTTATAATTGGGGTGTCTTGCTCCACCCAGTGTCGATCAAATGGAGGCTCTGAGGATTATGTTTGTCCCCCCTGTTAACTGCATGCTGGGGACCTGCTCTGTTTGCAATTTTGTGCAAAAGGTCCCGTCTGTGCAGTTTTCCCCCTTTCTACCACATAATGGACGGGTAAAACATGGGTATAATCGCCTTCACTGTTCACTTTTCCAACATGTTATAAGTAGAATGTAAATGCCTCCCGCAATTAATAATTGCAGGAGGCATTTATAATTGATTCCTATGGAATCTGCCTGCTTTTACCAGGTGGTAATTTCAAGCGAATCCTAGTGATGCGGAAACGACCAGAGAGGGTGGCTTTCTCTGCTATTAGGAAGGAGCATGCATGGTGAGGTACTTGCCCAATTCACTGTGGCCGTTGCACTTCATTTGGTCAACCACATTTTTTGCAGCACTTCTTAGAGTGGGTTTAATTTTCATTAGATTTTAGAATAGAGGGGGTTGAGTGAGATGTGGGGTGTAGAATTGGGGTAAGTGGGGCTTGCTCCTCATAAAAAATGCTATGGAAAAATGCAGTAAAACGGCTACTGCAGTGAGTTGTACCAGATTCCATGGTGGAAGCTCTGTAAACGATGCATCTGTCTTTGAAGGGGATGCATGCTTGTAGCGGTAGCCAGTGAACTTCAATGAGCTTAAGCATTAAGTGGTCATATTTACAGAGACCTTTTATGAGGCGAGCACTGGCATGGAAGATACGTTTTATATGTGGTATGGTGGTGGTGGTGGATAGGCCAGTGAACAGTATAGTCATTAAAATAACAAGTTACTAATGATGACCAAAAAGGTAGCTCAAGAGTACCCACATTTAGCTTGGTTTGAGGAGGACACTGACCACTGGAACAGAGGCCTCTTATAAAAACTAAAACAGAATCATCACGAGATTCCAGGATGGTCAAAAGCTGTATGCCAGAGCGTGATGCTCCATCATGAAGTCCTACAACACAAAATGCTCTGGGGATGCAAGCTATAAGAGGAGGACATGGGTAATATATTGCTGTTAAGGGGAGATCTTTCAGTTTTCAGATGCCTGTGCACACCAACATTCATTTGCTCTCCCTGCTTTACAAGTGGTTGGGACAGCCTGCATCCGCAGGGGTGTAGGAAAAATCAGGCTATAAAAGATAGCTGACACTTTAAAACCTGAAATGTTTTGGAACTCCTTTACGCATGTGCATCCCTCTGCGTGCACATCCCACACCCCAGCCAAACGTCAGCAACCCGAACACCAAGGTCCATTTCCTTTTTTCCAGCTTTGCCTACTAGAGGTTTGTTATTAAGTATATTTTTTTACGGCCCGTGGTTGGGTGAGTATTGTGAAGGAGGGAGCGCAAGGACTAAGAGAGCCTAAATCACTATGAAGGTAATTTTTAATTTCTCTCTCATCCTGCTCTCCCTCCTTCCCAACTATTTGGGACCAGACTAAACATAATTGGGGACAGAGAACATTGTACTTGGTTGCAGCTAAATCCATCACTGGATGACCCCATTCACAAACAAAAGTTTTAGTTCCCATTTGTGCAGAACGGACACTGTCCTGCTCAAGATGTCAGCCACAAAGTATTTATCTTACTCTCCAGGTGTGTCAGGTTCCCATTTTATTTACCGGGCAAGAAAGGACTATGGCGATGCAGGGCAGGTGCTAAACACACGAAATCTTTAAGAACCTAGAAAGATTGTTGTTGTATTAATGAGAAAGTGTTTAAATTCCATTTTCCTTAACGAGAACATTAAAGGATTGAGGTTTGATCCTGATTCAAGATGGCATCAGTAGTTCTTAGAGCCGATCAGTTCAGCAGTAACTGTAATGTAGTTTGGAATCTTGGGAAAGGTTCTAAATTGCCTTTCACTCAAAACACCAGCAAAGAAGGTCACAGAAATGTTGCCTCTGAGGAAAAGACTTAATTGAGAAAATGTTCCATGAAAAACTAGAGTCTTCAGCAGCAAGTCTGTACCAAGAGTAGAACTCAAGCAGCTGACACAGATTACAGCAACTAAAGGAAGCTAAGTGAAAATGAGAAGTTTATAGCAATCAGTGAGTTAGGCAAAAATCCACGACTGTAAAAATGCTGCAGATTAGAGAGGTTAATGCCACTTATTATCTGCGAAATGTTACTAATGAAATCTAACACCACGCGAGATAAATCTAAATTAAATGTTTTGGTTATCACTGTATGAGCAACTACTATGAACTGTTTTCGTTGTATGCAATTTATTTTAAGTTATGCATGCATTTTTTCTTTAGTTACATTAATTACTATTAGGCTGCATCGTGCATACTTTTAATTTTTGAGCGCTTGCCAGAGGAGGAGGCAGAGACTTAGTTTTGTTTTCGTTTCTCTGCGATCTCCGTAATAGGCGCCCACAAACTGTAAGGTTAGACGAAAGGACCTACCAGCGCGCATAAAAGCCTCTTGCGTATCACGTAATGAACTGAATTCAGTTGCTTCCTTTTGATCGTACCGTAACAGGCTTCAAGTACGTCGGAGGAACTTGCGGTTCATCGCGGGCAGCACCAGAGAGCGCGGGTTGAGGCAAGAGTGTGGAAAGAACATTTGCAGAGCCTATTTTAATTGAAATAAAGCTAAGTGGAGTTTGAGAAAATAATGATTTTAAGTGAAAAGTGACTACAGAAAAAGTTTTAAGTTCAAAGTTAAAACACGGCAGGTAGTCCGTGTTATAAAGGAATTCAGTATTTCTATTTTGAAGGTCTGAAGGTAGAGACAGGCATCCATTGGGATTTTAGGTCATAGAATACAGTCGATGAGTTTATCAGCTCTCGTTGGGAACTCAAAGAGGACAAGGACAGCAGGAATCAAATATCAAAAGAGGACAAGTTCTAGAGTTAAGTTCAAAACCTGAAGAAGAGCAAGGAAATGAACTCACATTAGCCTTTCAGCAGCAGGCAAAGGCTTACAGGTATAGTGGAGAGTTAGAATTAATCACTCACACATATTAGATAGACCAATAAAATAGACAAGGTGAATTGTAATCAACATATGTTTTTTCACAGGTCAGAGCAAGTTGTCAAGATGTTTCAAGACCTCAGTTGGCAGCAAGCAGGAGCTGGTTTACTTTGTTATCCACGTCCCCTTTCCCCCGGGGTTATCTGCACTGCAATTTTAAATTCAAGGATTGCAGGGCAGGCAAACCAGGGGGGTGTGGTTTTGCATGACCCACTACCATTTATTCCGACCAGAAGACACAGTGAACAGGATTGATTCCCCTCATTGTTTGTGTACATAAAACATAGATATATGATATGATATGGCATTTATAACGCGCCTATACACAGGTGTTTCAAGGCGCGACAAGGCAATGGGGGGAAACAAAGGGAGGACAGACAACGATCCTACTAGGCCAGGTGTCATTCAGATCGTGCAAGTGCATGGGAAGGGGGGAAAAGGAAAAGTGGAATAAATAAGATAAATAAATAAACAGCCAGTTGATGGCAAGTGCAAGGAAGTGCAGACATAAGTGCTGGTAGGGGGACTGTAGGGATACAGAACAACGGTCCCCAGGTGCAGGGGATGCCAGGGAGGCAGTGCAGGTGGACAAATGATGGGGCCTGGGCCAGAGATCAGAAAGGGTGGCCAGGCAACAAGTGCAGTTTCAGTGAGGAATTCAGCAGGGGAGAGGGGGAGAGAAAGCAGAAGCAAAGAGGAAGGTTTTGTGGTGCTTCCGGACCCGGAGATGGTTCTCCTTGAGTTTCAGGGAGGCAGGAAGGCTGTTCCAGAGAGAGGCCCCTACCGAAGAGAGTGATCTGCCACCAACTCATTGCTTGGAGAAGCGACTGACCCTGAGGGAGTTGGAGGCGGATGAGTGAAGAGCTCGAGAAGGAAGATATTTAAGAAGAGAGAGTTGAAGGTATTGCAGCCCCAGACCCCAGAAGGGCTTGTGTACAATGCAGAGGGTTTTGAACTTAATCCTTGCAGCCACTGGGAGCCAGTGCGGAGATTTCAGTCCTGGAGAGATACAATCCCCGAGCTTGAGGCCAAGGACAAGTCTCGCAGTCCTGTCCTGGATAAAATGCAGAGGGCGGAGAGTAGAGGCAGGCAGATTTAGATAGAGGCTGTTACAATAGTCCAGCCTAGAGAGGACCAGGGCTCTGGCGACAGTGAGCTTCTGGGGAAAGGAGAGGAAAGGAAGAATACCTCTAAGGAGTTGCAGTTGGTAGTGTGACTCCTTAGAGACGTCAGAGATATGAGGGGAGAAGGAGAGTGCAGAGTCGAAGATGACCCGAGGTTTTTAGCCTTGCAGGTGGGAATAGAAAGAGGGCCAAGAGAGGCCGGCCAGAGAGCTGCAGGGAAGGAGGGAGTGGGTGTGCAGATGAGTAGAATCTCAGTCTTACTGGCATTAAGGCAGAGGTCGTTGGCGGCACACTACTCCTGGATGGCAGACAGACAGTCAGAGATGAGGGAAGGAGAGGAGGAGGCCGAGGGTAGCCTGAAAATGAGCTGGGTATCATACGCATAGCACTGAAAGTTGGGACAGAGAGCAGCGATGCGGTGGGCAAGGAGTGCCAGGTATTAGTTGAACAGCCAGGGAGAGAAGTTAGATCCCTGGGGGACATCACAGATAGAGAAAAAGATGTCGGAGTGGAAGGACCCAAGTTGGACCTGGGAGGGTCGGTTGGACAGGAAAGAAGTCAGCCACGCCAGAGCTTTACCAGTGATACCCAGGTTATGACGGAGACGGTGATAGCAGCACTATTGTCTGCAAAAATGTGCACCACCTTTCCCTGAACGGAGGGTAGAAAGGACTTTAGCACATAGAGAATGGCTCTCTGCTCCAAAACGTTTGTATGGTCCTTTGTATCTTGGTCTAACCAAAGGATGTGCATTGTTAGATGACGACAATGAGCACCCCAACCGTACTCTGAGGAATCTGTTGTCACCATGATTTGAGGATGGGGAGGTTGGAAAGGAGACACTATATCAAAAGGTTTTCTGATGTGTTCCACCAAACCATTGATTCCTGAAAGTGAGCAGGGACAGAAATCGCCATGCTCTGAGGATCAGATAGCGGATTCCAGCAGCTTTCGAGATCCAATTGTATGGTGCACATTCGTAGTCTTGCGTAAGGGATTAGATAGGTGCAAAATGCCATCTGGCCTAGTAGTCTTTGAAACCACCAAGCCAACAGCGTTTTCTGAGTCATGAAAATAGAAATTACTCGTTGTACTGCCAAGACCCTATCTATTGGAGGGAAGTCCTGGCATTTCGTAGTGTTTATCACCGCTACAATACATTGAATTCTATGTGATAGAACTAAATTTGACTTGGACGCATTCATTGTATCCCAACTCGAGCAGTGTATCACATGTCAATTGCACCTTCTGTATCACGTCTTCGTGGGACTAAGCCTTTATCAGCCAATGGTCTAGGTTGGGGTAAAGGTGCACCTTCTTCAACCACATGTGTGCCACCAGTGCTGGCAATGCCTTTGGGAAGACTCTGGGAATTTAAACCAAAAGGGAGACATGCACATTGTTAATGGTTCTTTCCCATTGTAATTCTCAGGTGCTGATGGTGCTTTATAATACGAATATGAAAAGAAGCATCTTGGAGATCTAGAGACGTCATCCAGTCATTATACTGGACAGCTGCCAAGATCTGAGGCACAGTTAACAAATGAAGAGTATCCACTAGAAGGAATTGCTTCAGATTAAAGATTGGCCCTATCCTGCCGTTCTTTTTTGGAATGTTAAAATATTGGAATAAAATCCCTGTCCTATTTATTTTCTGAGACCAATTCTATTCCTCCCAAGGACAGAAGTATTTTAATCTATCTGAGTAGCTCCGGATATGATTTTTGGAGCGTTGGGGTAGAGCATGGTGGAGTAGCAGGAAGGGTCAGAGAATAGCCTAGACGGATGATGCTTCCATTGCTCTTTAGTGATTATTTCCCAGTGATGTAGGAATGTTGCAATCTTTCCTGCTACCAGGGATGTGTGTTCCTTGACATGTACTGGAACTGATGACATTGTTGCAGGGTCAGGGTCTTGACTCGGTCAGAGAGGGATGGGGAGAGGGACACTTCTGAGTCTGTAGCAGGAGGCTTTGGAAAACATAACTCACACCAAGCCCTGCCCCAGGTATGCTTAGTGAGGGTTGGGGGCCATTGGTCATCGAAAAATACCCCTGTTGTGCTAGTTATGACAACACTGATGGCATGCATATATTCTCAATGCCTCTCGATACAGTAGCTCGCTACAGTTCTCTTTTTGTCTTTCCAGAACTACATCTCCCAAAATGCAACAGTAAGCAGCCAGAAAAACCTGCACTGGAAGGGAACACACTAAAGTCACGAAATGCAGAATTGCCAGCAGACTATGAAATAACACCACCAAACCGCATCCAACTCATCAGAGAAGCAGACTACTCACCCTCCAAAGAGAAAAACTAGGCTGCACAGTGGAGGGGACCTGGTACCCCCCTGCTTTTTGACATAGTACATCCTGGTGGAGTTGTGGGTCTGGATAAGGACAATCTTGCCCCCAATGAGCGGAAGGAAAGCTTTGAGAGCTAGCCAGATGGCTTTCAGATCCAGCCAGTTGATATGAGACTCCTGCTACTGCCGGGTTCAGACTCCATGGATGCTGTGGCTGTCCAGAGTGCCCCCCCCCCAGTCCTCCAGGGGGGAGTCCGTAGTGATGGTGTCCTGCGGGGCCAGCTGCCGGAAGGGCTTGCCCGTCCGCATGTGAGGTCCGAGTGGAGAGAATGAGTAATGCTGACAAGCTCCGCTTTGGAGCCCTGCTCCTAATTCCATGAGGCTGCAGAGTTCCGCCTAGAGCATGGCAGAGAAACACCAAACTGCTTGTAAAATCGTGCTGGAAAAGGGGGAGGGGATAAGAAGGCTTTTTAAAGCCTACCAGCTGTGCAGTCCTCCAGCTGGGGAAAAGGCAGTCACTGATTGGTGAAGGGAATCAGTTGAGTACTGAAACCAAAGGGGAGGTGAGACAGTCCCTGCATACAGAGTCCTGTACTATTTATAGCAGACAGCAGCAGAGGCAGAGTGTGGGTTGTATGGGCGAGGTCACAAGTGGAGTTGGAGAGCGATCAAGAGACCAGGCAGAGAAAGGATGGCAGAAGAGAGGGTTAGAGAGGTGAGGCAGAGAGTGATATCAGTGATCTGTAATGTAATGTATTGTGTTGTAGTGCAGGAAGTGAGGAGGGGGAGTTTAGGAGATGGGAGTAAGAGAGAAAGACTGAACATAGTTTGGGAGATAGTAGAAGTGACTGTAGTAGTTAGTGTGAGAGGGACTGAGTGTTAGCAGAGAGTGAGACTAGCAGAGTGGGGGTGAAGAAGTGGGGTGCAAGGAGCAGGGTGTATTATACAAGTGGAAAGGGAGTGAGTGTAGTGAGAGTGGATATAGTGAAGGTGTGAGTAGGGATCCATATCCCTGTGTTTCATGGATAGGGTATAGGGAAGGGATGAATAGGGCACCATATCCCTGAGTTTCCTGAATAGAGAATACTAAAGGGGTGAGCAGGGCACCATATCCCTGTGTTTATTGAATTGAGAATAGCAAGGGATGAGCAGGGCACCATATCCCTGAGTTTCCTGAATAGAGTATAGTGAAGGGGTGAGCAGGGCACCATATCCCTGAGCTTCATGGATAGAGTATAGTGAAGGGGTAGCAGGGAACCATATCCCTGAGTTTCCTGAATAGAGTATAGTGAAGGGATCAGCAGGGCACCATATCCCTGAGTTTCATTAATAGGGAATAGTAAGTGGTGAGCAGGGCATCATATCCCTGAGTTTCATGAATAGAAGAGCAGTGGAAATAATAGTAGCGGACAGTGGTAGTAAAGACCTTGGTTGTGGTAGTTAGAGTGATAGTAGTAATAGTACCAGAAGTAGTTGTGCTAGGAGAAGAGCAGGAAAACTCATAGTAGTATGGAGAAGGTAGAGAGAAGAGGAGAGAGTGATATGGAGAAAATGTACCGATATCTAAGAGTTGTGGAGAAGAGAAGGTAGGTGAAGTTGGTAGAACAGAGGGAGTAAGGGGAGGATTAGAGTAGTAAAGAGAATGGGAGTGATAAGATCAGGAGGCACACAAACACCACCCTCTAGAATAAATATCTGTGGTAGTGTAGGGATAGGTAGGAAGTGCAAGAGGGCGATAGATAGCCAGTGCCACAGGGACTCCCACTTAGATGAAGTTGGCAATCAGCTGTTAGGGGTTACCGTGCTGTAGAAACTAACCAAGGCTACGGATGCCTGGGCTAGGGAGGCAAAAATCCCAAGGGACGAGAGAGAGAGAAGGGGAGTCTGGGGGGCACAACCATAGCACCACCTTCCCAAACCTCTTTTCCTGCAGGTACACATTGTGTTACAACCAATGTCTGTCTGTTCTGCAATCATACTGAACCTTTAAAGAACCACACCATAGCTCTACTCTGCTATAATAATAAAAACCCTTGAAGTAAGGACAAGTCTCTTTGCTTCATTGAGGCCATCTGTCACAATGTGCAGATCTTCGAATGGAAGTCAAATAGACTGTTTTGGATTCTGTGCTGTGGTTGTTGAAGGTCCAACACCTTGTTTCACCTCTGGTGTGTACCTTGTTTTCATTGAAGAATAATGAGGCTTGGTTGTGGAGGAAGCTGCACTACTATTAGATGTTGTGCATGATTTAAAAGATATAAGACTCTTACAGAGATGGAACTCAAAGACTTTGCTGCAGTAAACACTCACCTTGCATTTTTGAATTACCTCGTCCGTCGACAGATCAAACACATTTTTAAAGTCAAAAGGTATATCTAACACCTTATCTTGAATATTCTGGTATAGTGAAGTAGCCAATAAATAAGCATTTCTGTACATAAAGACTGCTCCAGTGATGGCTCTTGCTGTGGTATCTGTTAAGTCCTTTGTTACTTTCAGTTTTTGTAAAGCAGCCTCTCTTACCTCTGAAATCCAGAAGGCAAACTCATCAGAAACCTCCTGTTGGAGAAACTCTTTACACCTCTCTAAGTTTTCCCAATTAAGGATGTTAAAGCCTGTTAGTACTACGGATGCATTCATCCATTTAGGCTGTAAGGACATATTGACATAGGATTTATTCCTTTGTGTTTCCCATGCTTTACTATTCTTGTCCAACACTGATCCTGGGGATGGTGATGGCACTTTGTCTTTAGACCCCATGGCTGCTGAAACCACCAAGGACTATGCCGGTAGGATTGCCATCAGTACAAAAGGCTCTTCCTTAGGAATTTTATACCTAGAGTCCAGAGCTTTTGAAATGGATGAGGCTGAATGGGGTTTTGGCCCAATGCCATAGCGCCTGCTCCATCACCGATGAATCTATTGACAGTATTGCCTTGGTCTGTTGTGTAGGCAATTTTCCATAATAAACCTGACACCTCTGGTTTGTACATCAGGAAAATCTAAAGAGCTTGCAGGGCCTTTAAAAAGGTTTCATAATACATCTTGGAAGGTGAAAGTGATGGGTGTTCACGTTCAGAGGCTTGGTGTCAGTAGACACCTCCTGTTTTTTATTTGGCAAATCAGATCCCCCACACATCAGTATTAGCAGAACTGGTGGAGGTGCTGGTGAGTCCTATGAAAGTCCTGATTTTTCTCTTATCCATTGGGCCAAAACCTCCAGACATGGTTCTGACAACATGGTCTCCAGGTATTGTTGCTGTAACATCTTTTGCCATTGCAGAAGGTCCGCCTTGCTCTTCTTCCGTCTTCATAATGGATGTTGAAGAATCTAATCGGTCTGACAATTCCATAGGCCTCGAGTTGCTTGTGGGGATATAAATATTGAACACCACGGGCCTAGGAACCTGCATATTCATCAAAACCAATTGAGGTGTCGCTGTGCAGGTTCAGATGATATTTCCTGAAACTCGGGTGAAAACAAAGGCAAAATCTCTGGGGTCTTAAACCTGACCGGAATACTAAACAGTTTCTCCAGAGGTACTGTGAAAAATCTTGTTGGATCAAATTCATCTGAGTCAGAAGACAGATCTACAGCTCAATTTGATCAATCTGTAGTGAGGCACTCTCTTTGCATCTTTCCTTTGACACTATTTTTCTTGTGTCTTTTCAGAGAAGCTGGTAATGAATTGGGTGTTGATTGATAATGAGCCTTGTCCCTTCAATGATGAGAGAGACCATGTCGGTTTTCTTCAGTACTGATGTTTTTGAAACTTTTGCTGGTGTAGCCAGTTTGGATACCGATGCAGCAAGAAGGGTTTCAGTTTGTACCAAATCAACCCTGGAGGATCTTACCTCTCCAAAGCTAATCTTGCCTGTTCTGTTTTCCTTCAAGGCATAAGAGCTCTTCCTCAGTACCATGATGATCTTGTCAGGTTTGAACAGATCCTCCGGTAGCAAGTGACCATGTTTGGTTCTTGTCCCACCCAGGAGTACTTGCCTTCACCCACCAAGTGATGCCCAGGTGTAGTTGCAAATGTAATCGCCCAGGGTTTCCCCTAAAATGGCCCTGCTAAAACCTCGTAACTGGGATTGTGGTCTTCACCTCAGTACCAAAGACGAGTGCAGAATCACATAATCCACCTGCAGGCACAGACTTCCTCTTACCAATGTCGGCCTCCTTCCTAGTTTTAAAGTCCTCAGTCACCTTCGTTACTGGTACCAGCTCTGACATGGACAAAAGGCAGCTTCACAGAGATCTCAGGTGAATTCCACTGAAAAATACACATTAATTCAATGGGTGATAGATCCCCACATACCGGACACAGGCATGATGTAGAGGTCGGCCGAGAACTGCATCCTATATCGGATGCATTGCTTTAACCCTGTAGAATACGCATAGGTCAGAGAGAGGCACCATCAAATCCAAAATGGGAGTTAACAGCTAAAGGTAATGCCACACAAAACAAAAATGTAGGATGTCAAGGAGTGCAGCAATTACAACTCGCCCAGTAGGCGGAAAAAACTGGAACTGGGTTTGGGGGAAGGTTGGAACTGGCGCACGGAGGGTAGCGCGCGTGTAAAAGAGTTCCAATATTTCAAGTTTTAAAGTGGTAGCTATCTTTTGTAGCCAGCTTTTTCCGACCTGCCTGCGGATGTAGACTGTCCCGACCAGTTGGCAAGGAGGGAGAGCAGGATGACAAGAGAAATTGATGACCTACATTTATTTATTGGTGGTAGTCCCCTTAAAGGGCCTCATTACGAGTTGGGCGGTGAGGGAAAAGTGCGTCGGGATCACCATATACTGCTGCATTCAAGCACCGCCCAAATACAAGTTTGGCGGAAATTCAGAGGATTCACCTCCATCCTTGAGCTGGAAGTAAATCTGCCGACTTTCTGCCCATTTGCGGCGGAAATTCAGCCATGGTAATTCCACAGAAAAAGTCACATGGAGTCCAATGGGCTCTGAAAAAATTGGGATTTACTCTGCCACCGCCACTTGTAATCTGGCGGTAATTCCACCAGACCAAGTGGCAGTAACGGAAATACAGTTTGCCAGTATCCGAGAGCTTTACCGCCACAGAAGGAGGGCCTTGCTTACCCCTGGAGAACAAACCAAGAGTGGTTTGGGCACCTGATAGAATGGCAAGTACAATATCTGGGTGAGGTCGAATCCAATCTGTACCCGCAGTTGGTGCTCCCAAAACAAATGAGAAGAGCAAAACCAGGCCTCGAAAACTCTTTAAAATCCTGCCAGACGTGCAGTTTCCCTACTCAACCTCAGAAAAATTAACTCAACCCATGAACTTAATGGCATATTTTTCTGTATTGAAAAAACAAAGTGACACATGAAGAAACTACCAGCAATGTTTATGTGCCTTTTCAATATCCTCCTCCAAATATGTTGGAACAATTCCTACAGACCGCAGGGAGTACAATATGACCCACATGTGAATTACCATTAGTCAAGGCTATTAGTCTTTATCCGACAAATGAGATCTTGGCGGCTAGAACCAAAATCCCAAAAGAACATAGACTGTGTTGCTACTGTAATGAGTATGTCGAGACTCTAACACATTCATGTATTGAATGTCTAGCTTTAACAACAGTTCGACATAAGACTTTTGTACAGTGTGTTCAAGGTAGGGATGACGTTTTGCCTTCCTGGCTGTGGATTGGTATTTGTAATACTAATGAAATATCATTAACTTTTGCTGTAATTAACTATTTTAGGATCTTAGGAGTGTAATTGTGGAATATAAATGTTATGTACTATATTATATGTTTTGACATGCTTTATTGATATCATTATTGCTGGCTGTTAATATTGATTATTAAGTGCGTTTTTACAGTTTTTTCTTTGAAAAGTTTAAATGTAAACTAAATTGCACAATAATAAAATAAAAAATAATTAGTCAAAGCTAATTTGAGTGATTATAATACATTTGGGGGGCAGGGTTAACCTTTTCAATAGCTTGCTTGTTCGAGTTAGGGTTAGAATAAGTTAGTGTCTTATTGCACAACAGCCGCCCAGAGGCACGCAGAAAGGGATACAGCCTGCTGCCTACTGCTGGCTCCATATGCACTCATGAAAATGGGTGAGCTGGCCCATTCATGAATATAAATGATCCACTAGTCAGCTAACTGGTCAACAATTTAAAGATTATGTTGAGGCTCAAAATTGGTTACTGATCTGCTCCTTCCTTAGGGTAGAAGCTGAGTGCTTGTGGCCGCAACAGTCAGGAATACCATAAGCACTGGGCTTCAATGCAGCTGCTCCTCCCATCCAGTCACTCACTTCTGATCTGTTCTGTCTTGAATGTACAAAAAAGAGTCCATACATCCAAAATCTGTTGACGTTGCATTGTCCTTACCACTGCCTCAGATTTCTTACATTCTCTTTATGGTGCAGTACTTTCAATGGACGCTCAAGTTGCCTCTGCTCTGGGTCCTCCCTCCCCACAATTAACTTATTAGTGGTTTGTCTGGTGCATGCTGCTGAAGTCCTTGAGCTTGGAGGAAAGAGAGCTGAGATTGTCACGCTCTGCCTCACTCAGGGTCAGGCAGGTGCCAACTAGACTTCTACCGGCGGCTGTGTTCAGCAAGCTTCTGCTCTCCATGGACACACCTGCACTCACTGTAAAGCCCCCATCCTGAGCTTCAGCCTCTCCCAGCTACGTGTCCCACCATCAGAAGGCCATTAAACAACTCTGTTATGGAAAATATATTTATTTTGCAACTCCCTATACACTACTTCTCTTCCTCAACACAGAAGCTTGGGCTACCAAGTCTGTAACACTCTTGAGTTCAGGTTTATAAATTCCAAAATATACAAAATTCAATAATCATTCTTCTTACTAATGATAGTTCAATAACAAGAACCATTTACAAAATCAAATAAATCTCATGCAGGCCTGGATTGCGTAGCCAAAAACACTTCATCTAGCAAGTTGCAGTGTGGACATCCAGGGGGTCTGACATGGAGAATTTTGACATACTCCGATGTAATGTAACGTCTTTCCTGTACCACACCAGATCTAGGGCGCATGGATTTCCTGTTTGTGCTAACTCCTTACACTCTCTCAGTGAATACTGTGAGAAACCCAAAGGTGTCTCACGTACTAATCCCCGGAAATCTGTCATTCAAGTGGCCAGGACACGGCCATCGCTATTGGATCCAGTTCCTGGGGGTGGACCAGTGCGGGATGATCACCTGGATGAGGGGTCTTCGGGGAGTGGAAGTGGGACACCGAACTGTGAGACACATTTTCCCCTTCCATATGATACCTATTCCCCATAGGATATTTAGAACCTCTAGCCCGCTCCTACTTTCCTACACAAACACTAACTCACACAGTGAAAGAAAACGGACTAACACTAGAGCTATTTGCCTGACATGTCACAATACAAGGGTCAGGCAGAGTCAGGCAACTGCTGATAACTACACTACTATACCTGACTGCCCTTTCCCTTCCCCATAGGGATAAAAGGCAGAGCACAAGAGCACACACTGAACAAGGCCAAACGCACGAGGAAGCAGCTATTCCAGGACAGCAGTTCAATCGGAGGAGAAAGGCGGCGAGACCTGAAAGGACGATAAGGACACCATTGCCCTTCCTCTTTCTAAACTAGACCCGCTGAGCCTCCGAGAAGGGAAACCTAAGACCGGGAATCGCAGCTGGCGAAAGGTGCGGAGGATGTCAGCGGTACATGGGACCCTCCCGCACTGATAGCCAGGGCAGGGAGAAGCGGTTGCCATCGTGGTACCGTCCTTTGCTCCAGAAGCAAGAGACGCCAAGAGAGTTTGGCACAGCTGGTGAGTCGGAGGAAGCTGATAATAGACCGGAGTGTGTCGGGCTCAACGCTTAAGAAGAGCAACATTGTAGGAAGAAAGAAGACTGAAATGCAAAGGTCTTTCATATGTATTATTAGTATCAGAATTAGAGTGGTCCGGCACCATGTCAGTGCTCAATCAAAGGACTCTAACTGATGCCCGCTCCTGAGCAAGGAGAATGTGTTCAACTGGGAAAGCGAAGTGGTCCTGCAATGGGTTAAGTTGAATCCCGTGCATAGTCGAAAGTCTTTGGTTGTTGTAGAAACTACAAGTACCAAGAGGCCTTAGGGGAGGCCAGCGGGGAGTGTGAAAGAGGTTATACGAGGGTCAAGCCAAATCCCTTGTACATTCGAAAGTCTTTGACAAGTTGTGGAGGCAAGTGCGAACCCGACTGAGGGATGCCTGCGCGTTAAGCTGAACAGTAATACTGCTGTGACCATAGTAATCCCAAGAGTGAACCATATGAGGGATGTGTGAAGCTGGCGTTTGCGCCCAGCCAGGGGAGCGCCGTACGAACTGTGATATTGGGAAACCCGAATCTACCATAGAATAACAGAGTGACCCAGCGAGACATGACTCCCCCTCAGAAATCTCTGTTTGAATTGGCAAGTGCTTTGGGAAACCGGTGAGGGAAGGTCTGAGCCCGAATGAGGGGGATCTAAGTAAAGTAGAAGAAGTAAACCAAATGGTTGTTTAAAAAGACAGACTTCTGGATATTATAAGATGATGATACTTTGATTGAAAGGCTAAGTGACCTGCATTGTAATGACAAACGTGACCCCGACTGAGGACTGTCCACAGTGTGGGGGTTGGTCTAAGCCCGACTGAGGGAGGCTAACATAGAGAAAAGGATCGGAGCCCGGCTGAGAGGGATCCAAGGGTGTAGAGTAATCGCCTGACGAGAAGATTTACAGAAGGAACTTTTGTTTTGTTGTTTATGGCATATCAGGCCCTCTGGAGCAAGATACTTTGCATGAAAGAGACTTGTGTACAGAAGGCCCTGATATTGAGTAGAAGCAATTGTAACCTCGTTCCGGAGAAGCCCAGGAATGTGCTTTGCTCTTATCCTGTGCTAGAAACGTGGGGAAGGGAGACCCCGGCCATAACATCCTGACTTATCATTTGTGAACACTTCTTTCTTTTCTTGTGAACAATGTCCCACACTATTTTGTAGTATAGCGGTAAGGATTGGCAATAGACTCCACCAGGACTGTATTATTATTATTATTTGATGATCATAGCTTGCTCCCATCTTAGATTTAGGTTTAGATTAGGCGTTTATCACACCCATTTTACAATTTAATGAACACCCTTAAACTGTGATCATTTATGTCTGTCTTACTTTGATACCATGCCTTCCTTCCAATACTCCTCTGTTAACTCTTCTTATAGAAAGCATAAACAGGCTAACCACCCGGCAGGTGAACCTCTTCTTTCTCGGTATACATCCACCTCAAAGCAACTTCAGAAAACACTCCACCAAATCACCTTCACCACGCAAATTGCCACAGATGGACTTCCAGGTAACTGAGATTAACTTGGTGCACTGCTATCAACAAGAGGGCATCTGGAGACAGTGGATTAGGGCATACAAACATTTCAGATAAGGGGGTTGAGCATTCCTGTGACTCCCTTGCCTTAGTGCAGGGACCCAGTGAGGGTTGTCTGGAGGCCTTCTATGTACCTCCTCTGGGCCCAGCCCTCACAAGCTCAGGGTGGCACCCAGCCCCATCAACCAACCCACTGTGGGACCCCAATTTAGGTCATGGAACGTTGTCATGGTACATATGATATGAATTGATATTTAGGCTATGTAGTTCCATTTTTAAACCGGTGGGCATTCTTCAATCACATGCTAACCTTCTCAGTAGGAAAACTGAATGTTTACCCCTCCCTGGTTCTGTGTTTCTTCTTCATGGCTATCATCTTCACTTGGTCCATATGCATCAAGTTCTGCTGGAATATTGTGGGCACGTTCTATGTTGGGTTCCCTTTTTCTTTCTCCTTCATTAACCCCAGTTCTACATATTTTAACACCTTTCGTCTTTTCTTCTTCCACTCTGGAAAACCCTGCTTTTGAAACATGGCAGTTGTTCGAATACCTTTTATATTGCTCAGGTCTCACAACGTTCATACTCTGCTGCCTTCAGTGAGCAAATCATTCCGACCTGTTTATATCATATTGACAGGAGACTGTACTTAGAAAGGGTCTTTCTGTGTGGCGCTTGCTCCATATTTTAACCAGCTCTCCAGGTTGTATGTCCGGTGTGCTCACCGCCTGAATCAAATCAGATCGTTATTCCTACTTTCTTTTGATTACTTGTATACTGTACCTAATGTCTTCCAATGACACAGTCATGTCTTCTCTAATATCAGGCAATTATGGTGGAATGAGGCCAGACTGTACTCTCCTGCCCTCATTACTTGAGAGATACACTGCTATCGAACTTGGCATCAGTCTGTGAGCCTTTGCCATGTGTGCATCTCTATAAGAAGCATTTGCTAGCAGAGACTAGTTTTTATGAACCTGTTCTCCCTTTCAAATTGACCTTTGGCCTAGAGCGTTATAAAAGCCCTTTTGCTGTGTTAAATGTTGGTGTTTCTGAGAAATCCTACCATTTTAAGATATACTAGCAAGACAACATTTTTTGTAATCGCATGCTTGTGGAAGCCATCCCCTTCTGAAAATCATTTCAACACAGTAATTGTTATCTAGTTGGAAATGTCTGATACAAAATGTAACTCTATCATTGGGAAAACAGTCTAACCCCACTTTTTCTAAGATGGTCTACTGCTAGTGATGGCCAGGTGATGTGTGGGTAGAGCATGGGAGAGAAGCCCTCCTTCACTAATAAAAACATAGTTGCATGATGTCGCATATTGCTACAACATGGAAGAGACTTTCAGGAACACAATGCCGGCTGCATCTAGGCCCAACGACATTTGGGGACCATACCAAAACTATTTGACCAATAGGCCTGTTTGTCAAAACTCTAATCAAGCATCAGGCAGTCTGAACACTTGGTCTCTGCATTAAAATAGGCTTTATGTGAGTGCCCGGGGTAAAGGAAGTCCTATACTTACCCCCGCCCCCGGTGGTAAATTGAATTGATATTGATCCTTCCTTAAACTGTTGTTAGATTTATATCCACATTGCTTATGTGTATGTCTTGATGCTATCACGCTGTGTTGTCTATTGTTTGGTTCAATAAAAAAAAAAAATAATTACACCTTGTTGTTTCTGTACATCTAAAGAAATGTATGGGAGTTCCTGAACGTATGCTAAATGCATCCTTATCTCTACATCCTACTTAGTGAATAAATAAATATCAGTTATTTAAGAACCCTTTTGAATTGCAGGTTCACCTAGTTTTGCGATGGATATGGTCTGTATCAGCATCCCCGATGGCAAAAGGCTTAAACAGGTCACTTGTAGTAAATGCTATAAGAGGACTCCAAACTTCTAGCACAAATTAAAAGAGCCATTTTCATACTGACTTCACCAGAGAGAACAGGAAGGACAGAACCTGCTTCGCTACCTAAGTGCACCTTCATCGCCTCTTGGGGTCAAGGCCTCTCACAGTCCCTGTTTCTTGGTGTTTTCATGTTACCTTCTACGTTTCAGTAGGATTCTCTATATATATATACTTGAAAAAGGTTTTTTCCACCCTCATTAATGCCAGCTGTGACTCTTTGGAGTGCTCTTTGCATTAATGTCAGCTTAAAGCTGAGCTTTATCATTCATCTTCTTTGGCTTTGTGAAATGCAGGAATACAAAAGAACATGTTCACTAACTGCAATCCAGTTTTCTTACCCGAACAAAGATGTGCTGGCAA
Organism: Ambystoma mexicanum; assembly: GCF_040938575.1. Lineage (NCBI taxonomy): Eukaryota > Metazoa > Chordata > Amphibia > Caudata > Ambystomatidae > Ambystoma > Ambystoma mexicanum. The sequence continues at coordinate 75,916,439 of NC_090924.1, read as the reverse complement.
CCCTGGGGAGCTGAACTTTCTTGTTAGTTTCTGTCTCATTATCTGCCTCTGGCGGCGGAATTCCAGGTTCACCAGAGGGTCTGATCGAGCATTAAAAATCTTGAAAAGAAACAAACAAAAAGGTTGGCAAACTTAAGAAATGGTTTACTCAGCTATACTGCCATGCTCTAGACACCAAACAGGATACAATATTTACTTACAACACATTTTCTCAAGCACTGGTGTGCTCTATAGAGTCTCAAGGTACTTAAAATACTATCGATAGTCGAGACAATTTCCCCAAAACCATTTAAAAGTCACTTTATTTTGGATGGCGGTACATGTTACTCGGAGCACCTTACATGGTTAAAAGTTTGAAAAGGTGGGAGTTGAAAAGAGTAGTTACAAAATGTATTTAGGAAAGGATAGGAATCTTAGGATAAACAAGTGACAGCAGTGGCAGGGGGCAGGGTTATGTGTGGGGGAAAAGGTATGTCTTGAGCATCTTTCTGAAAGTGGTTACAGAGGATGCAGTGCGTATGAGAAGAGGTAGGGTGTTGCATGCCATATGTCCCCAGTGGGTCAATGGTCGTTTTTGTATGATTGTGGGTTTGCAGAGTGGAATGTGTAGAAGGTGTTAGCTGCTTGTTGGGTGTTTGTGTGGGTGTTGGGTTTGAGTTTGTCATGAAAATAAGATGGAGTGTTGAGGTGGATGGCCTTGAACACAATGCAGTCTCCTTTGAAGGCATTTCTCTGGGGCATGAAGAGCAAGTGGAGCTGGGAAAGAGTGGGTGTGATGTGTGAATGTTTCGGTTGATGGAGGATGAGTACTGCTGCTGTGTTTTGCATGGCTTGCAGGGGGCAAGGGTCTTGTTGTGGAGTCCAATGAGGAGAGCATATCAATAGTCCAATTTAGAGAGAACCAGTGGTTGGACTGCGGTACGGAAGTCGTCAGGAGGAAGGATATGTCTTATTTTGTGCAGGCGGTGTAGTTGTAGAATGCATGTTTTGGAACAGTGGCTATATCGTGTGTGAAGGAAAGGTGGGGGTCAATGGTGAAGCCAAGGGATTTGACAGTTGTGGAGAGGGATATGTGTGGGTTGTCCGTGGCAAGTTCTTGGATCCATAGTTTGAGATCAGGTTTGTGCCTTTTGAGGGGGCAGATGAGGAGGGATTCTGTTTTGCAAGCGTTGAGTTTGCAAAAGTGGGTGGCCATCCAGTTGGTGATGGTGGAGAGACAGGTTTTGAGTTGTGAAGGGGATGACATTTGGAAGTATATTTGTGTGTCATCTGCGGATTGGTTGAGATGGAAATTTTGTTTGATAAGGGTCTGTCCAATGGATTCAAGATATAGGTTGAACAGCAGTGGAGATAGAGAGGAGCATTGTGGGTCCCCATACATGACAGGAGTGTGGTCTGATCAATAAGGGGGCATGGAGACACAGTGTGTCCTGTCAGTGAGATAGGATGTGAACCAGTCGAGTATGGTGCCATGGAGATTCATCGATGTCTAGTAGCATGGTGTGGTCTGTAGCGTCGAAGGCTGCAGAGAGGTCGAGGAGTGCGGGTAGTGCTGTGTGACCTTTGTTTGTGATGCTGTGGAGGTCATTGAGGATGTGAAGAGTAGCTGTCTCAGTACAGTGCACAGGTCGAAAGCCAGATTGGAAGCGGTTAAGTAGGTTAATGGTGATATGTTGTTGCAGTTGGATAGTGACAAAGCATTCCATGATTTTGGTGAGGTATAATAGGATAGTAATGGAACAGTCGTTTTCAAGGAGCATGGTATTGAGGGATGTTTTTTACAGCAGGGGTGATATTTGTCCAGTTTTGAGTGCAGTGCAGAAAGTACCATGTGAGAGACAGGAGTTGATGATGTTGAGCCAGTGTGTAACTAGGATGGTGATGCAATTGGACGCAGCCTGAGGTGGGCATGCATCATCTAGGACGTTGCAGGTTTTGATTGGCAGTGAGAGTGATGAGGGCGTCAGTGTTAATTGGGTGGAAGGTGTCCTTAACCGTCCCAAGAAAAATTCTACACTTTGTTCCAATATCCACTGCTCAGAACCTGATCTTTCACATTTCGACCCCTCTTCGGCAGCCACTGCTTTTGAAAATTGGGTCTCATCTGCGCTTGACACAAATGACAATGAAATCGTCAAATCTTTTTTTTTTTTTTTACACCAAATGTTTCTGCTCTTTATCTCAGGCCTTACAAATCTGGGGTGAAGTGCAGAAATGTGTTGGCAAGTTTAAGCTGCAGAATGTTGCTGGCATGTCTCTCCTACTCAGAGACTAATGAACGTTCCTACAAAACCCAGCTCAATCATTATAAACATGTTACATGCGCATTCAGAACTACATACCTTTCGTATGTCATTGAAAAGATATGTGAATTCATTTTTTTACTCCATAAAGAGCCATACTATTCCAAACTTAAAAAAGGAATTAAAATGCCCCCATTGCTAAATCTTATCTGAAGCCCTGCCCGTGCAACGTACTTGTGAATGTGCTTGTGGATCACCTGCGAGCCTAGGGAAGAGTAAGTCATATGTTAGGCCATTTTATCAAGAAGACAGGTGAGATGATAAGAGTGTGAAATTAATATGCAGTTGGGGATCTAATGAGGGCTAACAACAGTATAACATCTGGGGGGCATAAGGATTGTGTATGCAGAGTTGAAAAGGATGTGCCAATCCAACAGGAAGGAATCACATTATGTCAGATGTGCATTAGTAATAATGCACAACATGAACCCCAAGGTGAGTCCAGTATTCTCTAGGTGTTGGTGGAAACTAGATGAGGTACAGCATATGTGGTGGGAATGTGGTGTATTCGGTTCTTTTGGCTACTTTGCAGGATTATTTTAGATGCAAGCTAGTAATGAGTCTATGGTGTTTTGCCGATTTCAGGCAACCGTCTTATGTGTGAAGGGGATAAAATATAGGGAAAGGGGAGGGGTGTCCAAATATGATGTAGCAAGTAATGTCCCGAGGGTCCTAACAGGTAACTAGTCAGTAAAAAAACTTTGTTAAATGGACCTTATGGTTCAAAGTAAAAACGAAAAACCCTTGAAATTCGCCAGTTATGGTAAGCTAAGCAACCATAACTCACGCCACCGTGCACTGCTAAGACTAACACCCAGGACATCAAAGATGACATCACAAATGTCATTGATGACATCACTGATGACATCACATGTGCATTTACTTTTCATGAAAGCTCTGTACAAGGGATTCTTATAATGTTGACCAAAAAGTGTCAGGGATCATTTGAATAAATATCATGAGCTACTTAGTACATTAAGCAATGCATTGATATAAATAGCATTCTATTATGAAGTTTGTAAATAAGGGATGTTCGTAAATAAACAAAATGGGGATGTCCTGAGGACACTATGTCTGTCCGTATTGTTCGTAGTCAAGATGAAACTGTTCTAAGAACACACGCGGTGTCCTGAAATGTTCGTAAATAAACAAAATGGGGGTGTCCTTAGGACACTATGCCTGTCCGTACTGTTCGTAGTCAGATTGACACTATTCCAAGAACACATCAAGTGTCCTGGGATGTTCGTAAATAAACAAAATGGGGATGTCCTGAGGATGCTATGACTGTCCATATTGTTCGTAGACAAGTTGAAACTGTTCCAAGAACAACCACCTGTCCGTAACTGTTCGTTTCACTTGTGTCGCACTTTTAATTAGTTTCAGGACCCGAACACTGTCCGTAGACTATCTACGCACATGCGCACCACACCCACAAGTCATACGAACACCGCGCCTGTCCGTAACTGTCCGGCACACTGGTGTCGCACTTTTAATTACTTTGAGGACCCGAACACTGTCCGTAGAACACGAACGCGCATGCGCAAAACACTTCCTGTGCATTTGCTGTCCTGTGGACACCCGTTCCATTCGCGGACATGCTCGCGACGCCATCATGTGACCGCGCCCACGCTAAGCGTATGTTCTGATTGCGGACACTGTTTGTGTCCACGAACAATTTAAAAGTACCTTTTCAGGCAATCCACAATATTTTATAATAATAAATCACCAAAGCAAATGTCCCAGACAATGATCCTGACTTTCTACATACTTTTGGGGATTTTCTTTTGCCTTTTTTTGGTGTTCGATCTGTCCGCGCGCACCAGCAGCCCTCTAAAAGGCCACACCCCAGATCTCATTCTCATGGTGTTTCTGGCTACCTGACAGAACACTGTACTTGGCTGCCAATCTTCCTGATTTTTCAGAAACCTGATGGCAACCATGGATCCTCTGCTTCCACCTGGTGCTACATCTGCCTCAGCACCACTCCCACCCCCTCCACCACTACCACCTCCTCAAGGGCCTGAAGAGGGGAACAGGAGTGAGGATGTAGAGGAGGACGAAGAGGATGAAGAGGATGAGGTACTGGAAGTCCCTACTACCAGCACTCGCCATGACTCTTGGGTGTGGCGGTTATTTACCATTCATGGTAACGTACCCAAGGCGCGTGCGGACAAAGTCACCTGCAAAGAGTGCAAAATGGTGCTCAGTCACGGGAGGCTTGGTTCGTACAGCTTTGGTACGACAACTATGAAGCGACACCTAAGGTCATTCCACGGTGGGGCCATTCGCAAGGTTGTACCTTGTGAGGAGCGTAGTAGGTTGACTTCCTCTACTACATCCTCCGTTTCCGATCCTGTCACCACAAGCAACACTCCTGTGGGACAGCGTATTCCTCCAGGTGCCTCAAAGGCCATTCGCAATGCTGATGACCCATACCTTTCGAGGGTCACAGTTGTGTGTATGTACTGTGACACAGTACTCTGCAGGGAGGAGAGACTTCGTAGTGCTTTTGAGACTATGGTCTCAGAGCACGAGAAGACCTGCCCACTACCTAAGTAAGGCCCACCCTACATCTTCCTCTCTCCACCCGCCCTTTCTTATCCCCGTGGTTGGTGTCCCCCCCTTACCCTCCTTTCCCCTGCTCTCCTAGTGTGTCGTGTATAAAAAGACAAAAAAAATATAAAACAACAAAAATAAAAAAAAGGCTCTTTTCAGAGCCGCCTTTTGCAGTTTAAAAATAGAAGTGGCAAATAAATGGAGCAGGGCCCTGTGTATTTTTTAGAAGTCCGTGGACAGTTCGCGGACATCTAACATTTTGGGGTGCTGCCCTATCATAACCATTGCACTTATCTCTGGGAGGAAGTGGTGGCTCTGAAAAGAGCCTTTTGGAAGTGTTTGCTTGTGTTTGAAAACTTGAAATGGTCATCACCTACTGCAAAATGGATGGCTGTAATTCCAAAAAAGGTTGCAATGCATTTTATACATTTCTCAGAAAAATCTGATTTCCAGCATAAGTAAGTTGGACTCTATCTCTGCGAAAAATGTATGTGCTACGAAACATAATATTTTCATTGTGAAAAGAGGAAATGCCAGCATCTTGTCATGATTCCTGCCCCTCATGTCCCCAGCCCTCCAAGATGTCAGGCTGGAACCAGGCCACGATCACCTACATGGCCCTGAAGGGCCTCTCCATCCCTCCAAAGACCCACTTGGAGTAAGACTTGGTGCTTGTGGCACCAGACTCACTCACTCCAATAGGATAACATTGGGGATTGGACTTGTAGTGCTTTGATGGGGACAAGATGGATGCACCCACATATTTCGGTTCCCAGAACTGCACGTGCAGTCTAGTCTTTTGGGTGTGGTTCAGCCCAGAGACACCTGAGATACCCAGAGACTATTTAAGCAACGCCCAGGCTGAGAAACATGCTTTGTGTTTTCTGCACCTGCAGCGTGACACTCACCGTGTTTGGATCGGTCTCCAGTAGGCCTGCATCTTTCTTCTGCGCTCAGCTCCTGCAAGAACAAGAACACCGTTAGGAGCAGCCTTACCTTGCGGCGCTTCTGCCCATCATTCATCGCTTCTTCTGTTCTGCAGGGCATCTTCGGCGGTGTCATTCCCATCCCGGCACGCCGCTTCCTAAGGAAAGGGGAAAAGAACAGAAAAAAGGCATTAGTAAGCATTCAGCAAATCTTCGCTTATTTTTAAAGACTAGACGAGCTTCAAACGCTTACCTGAATCCCAGCCGCTCTGGGGGAACTCTGTCTCCGGAACTTCTCATCCATCTGCAAGAGGGAAAAGACACTCCAGGTTAGCGTGGAAACATCTACAGGCACCGCATACCACGCTTACTCACCGCATTTCTTCTTCATAACCGGCATCCATGCTGAAAACGTCGCAGCACCTAAAAGATACAGAAAAATAACTCTGTTCAATACAAATACGAAAGGGTTGCATCGTGCATCGCGCTCTCACTCACCTTCTGCGCTACTCATCTCAGCAGCACGTCGCCATCCCCAGACGCCGGCCATCTTGTAAGGAAGGAAAGGAACGAAGTTAGAGAACTGTTCAAAAGACTCATTATACTTACCTGTCGGACTCTTGCCAGTGAAGTAACTAGGCAGCAACGAGCCTGCATCAATCAACCTGCCCCTGCGCTGAAAGTAAGACGGAGAGCACACTTTCCAAGAAAACAAGGTGAGCTGTGGATCAAAGGGAAGGTTTGGACCCCAGGGAAGAAGGGGTTCAAGCACACAGAGACAATAGGGAGTTAAACGCTACCAATCCTGTGTTTCAGGCCCAGTCTCCAGTCGAGTAGACTCCAGGTAAGGGTTCAAGGTTGTAAGAGGTCAGAACAGGCTGAGTGACATCCCTGTGGATACCAGGTGAGTGTTACACATCTCTTAGAAAGGCACAAACAGCCTTATTGACATTGCGCCTCACTTTCTCCATTTGTGGACCAAATGAAGAAGAATGCAGCCACATTTGTCTCTGCGCAATCTGAGAAAAAATTACTTGAGAATTTGGAAACATGTCCATGACCTTCCCAAGTCCTCCTTTCATTGCAAATTGCAAAGAAATTCCAGACACGTCCTAAACTATTCCCTCCACAATGAATTATCATTACGTCTGGATGATGCTCTGTCTCCAAAGTAGCACAGAGAGGTAGCAAGTCCAGCCACTTCATTCCACGCACTCCATGCCAGTGCACTTCCACAAGTGGGAATCCAAGATCTACAGCTACTCCACAGCTTTCTGCATGCACCTTCAACCAATGTACCCACGAGTCTCCCAAAATCCGGACAATCTGTTTTCTGAAACACACAGCCTTAGCTATCTGTTCTTCTCTCAGGAAAAAGACTTTCTGACAAACTCTCTCCTGACACAACACACCCACTAAACTTTACTGACCAATCCCTTGCTCTGCTTATTCTCATTTGCATGCCTCCCCACCCCAAAATCCCTGTATGTAACATGCAATGTCCGCGGACTACCGCCATGTCCGCGGACATATCGTAACATGGACAGTCCTTCTACCATTTCCACTTCACTCTCTGTGCCATTCCCTGATTTGATACAGCTAACAGTCACACAACCATCCACCAATCAGATCCAAGACCTCTACATCTAACTCCATCATCATAGATCAGCACTTCAAATGTACTGTTAATAACTCTGAGTACAAGTGTCATATCATTGGAAAGCTACTACTACCATAACTACTGTACAAGTCTCCAAGATTTCTACTTGCAGCTGCATGCATATCCATATGCATGACTACAAACTACAGGTATTCATATTTTCTGTATAGTACATGTACAATTCTTATAAATGCATATGAACAGATTAACTGGCTTTTAACCTTTATAACCTATAAAATGAATTTACTGTCATTTTTCCCATCTGCTTTAATCAACTGTCACTTCCAAACCTATCTGCTATTTAATTTCTTTTTACACACATATTTGCAAAGCATGTTGAACTAACATATTTAAAGTAAAATATAAAGACTGCACATAGTCAAACGAAATTGCATGCACACACTATGTTCAGATATCAAACAAGAATGCTTCTACAAAAACATAAAAATCAATGTCTAAATTAACATCAGTGCTATAAACACACAAAATTACTAACTTCTTTCCTTTACAATTGCAGTGAAGACCACTCTCCTGAAAAGCAGCAGCAGAATCTGAAGTACAGACAACAACTCAGAAGAAACCTGCTCATTCCACACACAAAAGTAAGTTAAATACTACCATAATATTTGTACTGTTACTCAAACACACTGTGGGGTTCATTCATGGTATTTCTGCGCCTAAAAACAGAGATTGTACACCATTCTGTCCACAAATCCCCATTTGTTAAGCAGGGATTTGCAGGCAGAATGGCGCAAAATTCCTGTTTTTCGGCGCACAAATGACATAACTCAGCCCCTAGAATGTTAGTATTGTAGAACAAAGAACTGTTTTAATTCTATACCATTAGATTTACTATTTGTGCTTCTCCTCACCACTAGCTTACTTTCTACTGTCATCTGAACCCCAGTATAGTAACACACAAATTCAAGAATACCCACCCCAACTAGTTGTAGTTGCCCAATGCACAATCACACACCATCACATGCATCTTTAACATCATACTCAGACACTCATGCACACAGCACACATACATTGCAGAACAGCCCAACCCATACATTCTTTATTTTTTTCAACAGACCCCAAAGAATGCCTACCAAAAAGCAAGTCCGTAGAAAGCAACGCAGAAGGAGAGCAAATGAAAATAGAAGTGTCCAAAATAAGCATCTGTCTCTAGCAGAATGTGTACAAGAAGTTCAAACAAAACAGCTAATACAGTCATTTAGCGAAACAAAACACAAACTTTGCCTCCTCTATCAAAATGTAAAACGAAACAGAAAACAATTAACAAGAATTCAGCTACCACTACTGCTAGAACTGCTCCTATAAATCTTGATATAGTGCAAAGTAAGCATACCAAAAAAAGTATAAAAACAGGAGAGAAATCATGCACAACCCTTAAAACCTACCGTAGAAAATTAATCTTAGACGCTTTGATAGACAGTGCAATCCTTCTCAAAAGAAAGTTCTTTATTTTAGTGTTAAACAAAATGAAACCACTAACAAAACTAATGACTAAATTATAAAAAGACTTCTCAATAAACGAAATGTCAACAAAAATAACTTCTTAAATATCTGTGGAGGTGAGTGGAGTCACACCACAAGCACAGAACCATATTTTAATGAAGAAGCATACAAACAAAAGCAAACAAATACAATTGCCATATATAGCAATGGACGAGGTTATGAAAAAGTTAATAATACCGATAATGGAACAAGAAATACTGCTTACAAAAATATCCCCAGAAAACTCAAAATTACCTCTCCATTCGACTGAACCAGAATGTCTAGTATACAAATGGCCATGCACTCAATGTGTAACATTCCCAAACAATCTTTCAAGTCTTTACGCCAATTCCTCCATCAGTATGTGAAAGGCAAAGACAAAATCAAAATGAAACTACTGCAAAATATGGATACCTGTCCAGTGTGCAAGTACACAGGACTACAAGGACATTCATTAGCCCGCATTTCAGGACCTATTTGCAAAACCACCTTCCATCATATCAAAATGATATCAACACATCATTCAACTATAAGAAATCTAGTCTATAAACTGTACTATGCTAAAAGTCCTGCTTTAACACTAGCCAATTTAAATAACATTCTTCTACATGGTACAGCCAAAGACCTACTCGAAGAAATCGACTATATCCAGAAAAAATATTTTGGAAGTGAAAGCCACTTAAAAGCCACTAGTCTGTTGTAAAGCAATAGCTTTACAACAGACTAGCAACAATTCTACGCATGGCAACCTTCTACTACACACATACAAAAAAGAAATATTGAAGTACCAAACCATGTGTGTGTGTGTTGCCACAGAACTGTTTTTTAAAAGTAACACAAAAACTGTAGACCTAACATACAAAATAGAAGACAATGAAGATTCTAAATGGTTTGAATTAGCTCTCTACCTTATGGCAGAAAACAAATATGAAATAACTGACCCCTTAATACTTTGCAGTTACTACACTATAAAACTTGACAACAACCAAACTCCTTCACGTGCTATCACAAATAATTTGGAACCCCTACAACAACTCAATTTATATGAGAGCATCATAATTCAAACAGTGCACCCCTTTCAAGCAATAATACGCCTTCAACCAAAAACAGCAAAATTACCTGCCTCTGAATTGGTGAAAAGCATTCGTGGCAAAGTAGTGTATTTACCATTAGATCTAAAAAACAATTTGCACACTCTGGGAGTGCAACGTCCAATAGAGCAATCTTTAATTATCTTAGTAAATGGTGTACCTACAAAAGACAAAAAAATTTGGCAACAACTGGTAGACTTACATAAAGTTAGACAAGCCTTGCAATATCTAAAAGACAATAATGAATACTACGAAGAAACGAATATTGAAGAAAACTTGAAGGAAATCAATGAAATAATTCAAGAGTCACCAGAAACTGGTTAATTTGAGCTTCTAGATCCTGCTACAGTATCTAATATTTTAGACCATTATACAATTCATCCACTACACTCTAATGACACCATAGATGATGCACTAGAAACGTACCAAATGCGACAAACCAAAGGATCACCAATCAGCATATGGAAAAAAAGCATAGAAGCATGTGCTTTTCCTCTACTCTTTCCTACTGGCAAAGGAGGAAGGTACGATGATAGACCCATTCAAATAACAGCATCAGAATACTGCTCGTTACAGATGTATTCTGAAGATCCACATTTTGTCTAAATCTGGGAATACATATTCCACCTACTCTTTGAAAGTGAACTAGCAACTCTATGTTACGGAGTTGCACACACATTAAAATCAGGAACCCACTTTCAAAATATGTCAGCTACGCAATTATTACAAAAAGTGCAAGAAAAAGATGAGGTTTTACGATCAAGCATTACAAATCTATTAGCAAACATGCGTGGTACTAAAGAGTACTGGTTCCGACGTCATGGAGATGTATGTTGTATGATAAGAAACCTTGGCCCACCCACTTGGTTTGTTACATTAAGTTGTGCTGAATATGCATGGGAAGATTTACATGATTTCCTACGCATATCAAACAAAAACAAAACAAACATAGATATACTAACACCCGGAGAACTTTGTTCTCTAGATCCTGTTAATGTTTCAAGATATTTTCATCATCGCTTCATTGCTATGCAACACTTTATTTGTAATAAAACTGTTCCTCCCCTTGGAGAAGTGCAACACCTCTTTTGGAGAAAAGAATACCAAGCCAGAGGAGCACCACATATCCACATGCTTTTATGGATTAAAGATGCTCCTAAATTTGGTCAAGACAATGATGCCACTGTGTTACAGTTTATCAAAAAATATGTCACTTGTGAAATTCCATCGGAAGCAACAAATAGTGATCTTCATGCACAAATTTAACAATTTCAAAGACACAAATGTTGCAAATATTGTCGTCGCAAATACAAAAACAAAGGGAAATACTACACCAAATGCCGCTTTGGTTTCCCTAGACCAGTTACAAAAACAGGTCAAGTGAACAACTTCATGTCTTCAGTTAGACATAGTGTTAAAGGTAAATCACCTAAATATACATATTACATAAAAAGAACAGAAGAAGAAAAATATATCAAAGATTACAATGCAATCATTGCCCTCTTATGGAATGCAAACATAGATGTGTACTACATTGCAGACAATTCCACTGCAGTTGCACGATATGTTACAGCATTCTTAAACAAAGCAGAAAAAACAGAGCTTCAAGACCTCTGGAATGACCTGTCATCAGACAAAACACTGTCTCAGAAATTGTACAGCTTGGGCATAAAAACGCTCTCCCATAGAGAATGTGGCTCCTATGAGGCAGCAGATCATTTAACCGGTACTGCTTTGTATGGAAAATCTGAAAATGTAGTATGGCTAAGTCTTGGCCCTGCTAAATCTAGAAAAAGAGTTCTCAAATCATATGACGACAGAGAAACAATAGCCAAAAATGATCCCAACAGCCAAGACATTTTGAAAAACAATTTGCTGGACACATACTGCCCAAACAGAAGTACCACTTTGGAAACCATGTGTCTATACCACATAGCCCAAAACTTCACATACAAAAATAATATAAAACCAGATGAAAAAAAGGTAGATACAGAGTGACAAATTGTGAAGGCAGCTTAGTAAAACTCACCAAACCAAGTTTAATTAATCATATCAAATTGTCATTAAAGACTCCTCAACATAAAGAACTATATTACATGTCCCTGCTACAACTCTTTAAACCATGGAGAAAAGAAGAAGAAATACTAGATAACTATGACTCCTATGAAGATGATTTCAAAGCAAATGAAAGCACTATGACCAATGTAAACTTTACACACTACAAAACAATGTTGCACAATGAATAGCAACACGAAGAAGAACTCCAGGCCCAACTAGATAAGGACACTCCTGACAGTAGTCAACCTTCTGTAACAGGAAGCCAAGAACCATTGGGACAGCCACTAATAGCAAATGAAGCACAATTAGCTATGACAGAAGTAGAAAACACCATGTATCAGTATGAAGATAAAGAAGACTTAACTATACTACAATCAAAACTAAACAATGGGCAGCGTAGCATTTTTCAAGAAGTAACAAAAGAAATTGCACATGGTGTACAACATGAAAATAAAGAATGCACCTGCCAAAATTACAAACCTATACTACTGTACGTCATTGGTGAAGCTGGTTCAGGCAAAATATTCTTAATCAAAATCAACAGCAAGTTCCTTCAACAATTGACAAACAACAAACTCAGCTGTTGTCACTGCCCCCACAGGTTTAGCTGCCTACAACATTGGCGGTGTCACTTTACACCGATTACTACTCCTGCCAGTAGAACACCAAAACAAATTAGACTATTACAAACTTTCTAATGTTTTCGGAGATCTTCTTCAATTGACACCAGTGAAAGGTGAACCTATTTTTAAAACCTTAGGACACAAACTCTGCCGTAAAACTGTTGGCAGCATAGGAAATGTCAACCTTTGGCAACATTTCCAATACAGAGAATTAACAGAAAACATGCAGCAATCGGCAGATCTCACTTATGCCAACATCTTAAAAAGTATTAGAGTTGGTATACTATCTCAAGAAGCACAAGCAATATTGAAAACCCAGCACATTCATGCACTTTATGGCGATAATGCATGTGCTACTCATGTTATGGAACAATTAGCGCACAAAAATGTCAATTGTATGGCCTTAATGCCAACTCTTGCAAGCTGTTTCAAATTCAATAAAACAATGTTAAATAGAGAAATGCAACCAATAATGGAAATTAGCGCCATAGACAAACTAGACGTACATGGTATGACACTACCCATGTGTGAGCAAGCCACAACAAGACTAAATAGTTTAGAAAATTCAATCTCCAACACAGCTGGGTTGGAAAAAATTCCTTAAATTGTAGAGTAATGCTTAAACGTAACCTTGACGTGGACCAAAGACTAGTTAATGTAGCAGTGGGGACACTTGTGGGCTTTCAAACATACCCACGTGACAACAACATTCAGTTTGTCAATATTCTCTTTGACAAACTTTCAGAAGTGAAAAAGATAGGACACTCACCAGCTTGATTCCTTCTCTTCAAAGACATATATGTACGTAGAGAACAATTTTCTCTAACTCTTGCATATGCAGTCACCATTCATAAATCACAAGGTCTTACCCTAGACAAAGCATTGATAGATATTGGCAACACAGTCTTTAAAGAAGGCATGAGCTACGTAGCACTATCACGCTTACGTACACTTGACTGTCTATTTCTAATCAACTTTGATGCAAGTAAAGTAAACGCCGATATTCCTTGCATTTTAGAATACAATAGACTTTGTTCACTATACACCCCCCATCTAAAAACATATCCTGTTCCACAAGAAGTAAAACGTTGTAAAAGAAAACTAATTCAAACAGAAAAGCAACAGGAGGTCACTGCAAATCTTCCAAAGAGAGTAAAAGAAGCTAATACTTCATCAATTACCACAACCAAAGAAGAACCTATTACTCAAAGTAACTTGGGTACTTCTTCAAAGAAACAACACACATTCTGAAAAAATGACTTGGACACAGACTTATCTGGTCTATTTAAATTTTCAAATATAACAGGTGTAAGTTGCTTCGCAAATGTAGCAATGAATATTGTATTTTAATTGCCACCAATTGTTGACATTTACTTACACAGTACAGACCAATTGTGTTTGCAAATGTTAGTACTTCATAGAAACGCAACAAACAATCCTGACAACGCGTATAGTGTTCATGGAATAAGACAAGAATTGGACTACTGTGCTGGAATGGTGAAATTCATTATAAACTCACAGGAAGATCCACAAGAATTTCTAATTTACTTACTACAAGTACTGGAAAACAAAAACATACCTTTAAATGAAATCTTCCAGATTTCATACATGTGGAAACATACATGCAATCTCTGTAACAATGTGACACAGGAACAAATCCCCAATGAGCGCTTCGTGTATGTATCCATACCTAATTGTGAATCCGTTCCATTTCAGCAACTTGTACAAAATGCAAACCATGGTAGATTATGTACTACCTGCAATTCGGATAATCGCTCCACCTTACTAATACAAACACATAGTAAATACGTAATACTAATGCTTCTACGTTACAATGCAGATGGTACCAAAAACAACTGTAAGCTGACTGGATTCACACATGGTCAAGTAGCACTTGATAAGAAAACCTTCACAACAATAGGTATAATCTACCACATAGGAGCCAGAACCAATGCAGGTCACTACACTGCATATATATAAAAAAAATGTGGATGGTTTGAATGTAATGATAGTACCATTACTCTAAAGCAGAGATTACCAGCAAATCTTACAAACGCTTATTTAATCTTCTTAAAAACAAAATTTATTAACTAATCTGTACTTAAACATTAACAAAACTTCAATTAAAAAACTATAAACTGTTAGAATACGCCAACTGGTATCTAACTGCCCCAAGATTTTGCAATAACCAAACAGATAAATCAATACCGCTACATTATAACAAAAAAAAGACAATTAGAATATGCCAACAGGTATCTAACTGCTCCAAAAATCTGCAACAGGCCAACAGATAGAACATTAGCCAGAAACAACAAGTGAATGATTTTAGCAACAAACACAGAAACTGAGCAAATTGCACAGTACACTGGTTTGTAATCTACTAAATATGAGGGTCAAAATAAATAAAAGATGTCTATTATTCAATGTTATAAGTCGTTACAAACTACCAATACTAACATGATCTTTTCTTTTATCACAGAAATTGACAAAGAATATATGTACTCCAGTTACTAAACCAAACAGTAAGTATATTATAAGTACAACCACCGCAGCATATCACACCCATAGTAGCTTATAACTTCGGTGCTTATAAATTTGGTCTTGGCCATGCACCCAAAACTATAGGCCCTGGCCACAACCACTACAACATATCACTCCCATAGTGGCTTATATCTTCGGTGCTTATAAATTTGGTCTTGGCCATGCACCCAAAACTCTAGGCCCTGGCCACTACAACATATCACTCCCATAGTGGCTTATAACTTCGGTGCTTATAAATTTGGACTTGGGTGCCGAAGTTATAAGCCACTATGGGTGTGATATGCTGCGATGGTTGTGGCCAGGGCCTAGAGTGTTGGGTGCATGGCCGTAGGCCGTAGGCCATGCACCCAACACTCTAGGCCCTGGCCACAACCACCGCAGCATATCACACCCATAGATCACACCCATAGAATCAAACATTTTAACTATGCCATATGGACACTTTTGATGTCCACAGACAATATGAGTGTTCTTAGAACAGTTTCAACTTGCCCACGAATAGTACGGACAGGTATAGTGTCCTCAGGACACCCCCATTTCATTTATTTAGGAACATTTCAGGACACCGCGTGTGTTCTTCGAACGGTTTAAACTTGCCTACGAACAATACGGACAGGCATAGCGTCCTCAGGACACCCCCATTTTGTTTATTTACGAACATCCCAGGACACTTGATGTGTTCTTAGAACAGTTTCAACTTGCCTACGAACAGTACGGACAGGTATAGAGTCCTCAGGAAACCCCCATTTTGTTTATTTACGAACATTTCAGGACACCACGTGTGTTCTTAGAACAGTTTCAACTTGCCTACAAACAATACGGACAGGCATAGCGTCCTCAGGACACCCCCATTTTGTTTATTTACGAACATCCTAGGACACTTGATGTATTCTAAGAACAGTTTCGACTTTCATGCGAACTATACGGACAGGTACCGTGTCCTAAGGACACCCCATTTTCATTAACTATGGACATTAAGAACAGCGCTGCTGTCCGCGGTCAGAACGAACACAACAGGGGTACCTGCCACCTAAATAAATACATTTGACCTATCCCTTACTCCCCCACCCTCCCCAAACAGTCTTACACGCCAACACACTTGACTAAATAGTATTTTTCCACCAAGTTTCACTGCGCTGTCCGAGGATACAAGATGGCGGGCGTTCAGAAAAAATCAGACGCACTTGATGCTCACCGCCATCCAATCAGCGGATATGCCGCCCAGGGAGAGTGAAGTTATAAGCCGCCCAAAAAGTGCTCTTCCTATGGAAACAGCAACCTAACCATAACTACACAGCCACTAGCGTGGCTGAGTAATATAGAAATGCCATGGTTTTACTGACTCATCGGAGTCCTCCTGAGACGTTATGCCACATATAGCAAAAGGTAGAATGGTAACATGAGCATGAAAATGCTTGAAACAAGTGCCACCAACATTTGCGGTTTTTACATCTGCTGTGATTAGTTGGGAACTTGAAGTAACCGCATGAATGTTAACATCTCACGAATGCTACTGAATCCTAATAAAATGGTAATTTGGGGAGCTACCCAGAGTCAGGGTGTGGAGGGATATGCCTTGATTCTGTACACATACTGGTTGGGTAATTGTGCAGTGATGTGAAATTATTGCTTTGCTTAAGTGGAATAATCAATACATTGCATTTGTATTGATTGATTTATTGTCTGGTCCGCGCGATATAAACAAATCCCTGCTGGATACAGTTGCTGGACAGAGCAGGGAGCTCTGATACAGGAACTTTGGTGGTGGAAGATTATTGAGCAGTGTTGGGTGACCACAATCAACTCCTCTTAAGTACACCGCGACCACCACAGGAGTGTCGGTTGTCTTGCAACTACTTGGCACAATGAAGGCATATATGGAAATGTCACTAATAGAAATGCACGAATAGCAGGTGCAGAATTAGCAAGATATTTAACAATATCCTTTACCCTTTCCTCCTCCAGTACTGGAGACTGAGCACAGCACAGCCCCTCAGGAAAGAACATCTTCATATCTCGAACTGCATTCTGATAACATGTAGAACCTGCAAGTACAGAAACAGAGGATTAAGAGCAATTATCAATTGAATGCAAAGTTCAGTTCACCAGCATGATGCTCTGAAAACAATATTGTTATATGCAAACTACCAATTTACCACCAACCGCTAAACAGAACAATCCAGAGGCCTAGCTGCAAAATCCTAACAAACGTCTAGGTATCAGATCTATGACCACCCATCAACCCAAAGACGTACTGTGACAAGCTGCTAACCCTCTGATATACTGCTGACTGCATGACCTGCAGTCAACCATGTGTCCAGCCAAAGTAACCCCTATAAACTAATGCCAAAAACGCATGGAATGACAACAAAATGATCTCTAGTCAGCACCATGAGGCTCATTGCAAGTTTGCTGGTGGGGTGGCCTGAGTTACCGCCAGTCAAGAGCTGGAGGTAAGTCAGACAACCCACTGCAAAAAACAGCCGGTATTACCGGCACCGGTGATACTGGCAATCACCCCTAAGGAGTGCTATGGACTCAATCGAATGGGGATTAACCTACCGTTGCAGGCACCTGTAATCTGCCGGTAATTCCATCAGATCAGGTGCCAGTAACGGTATTACTGTTTTCCGGCATCCTGGCAGTAATCCGAACAGAATACCAGCAAACATATAAGGAGCCCCCAAGACCTCCCATAGGCTGATAACTTACTTTGGATTCAATTACCCTTTCAGATGCTCTTCATCTGGAACACAATAGTCCTTAAATCCTGATAGCGTCTGGGAAACAAGAACATTTTTGTACCCGTATACCCACTTGTGGACATTTTTGAAATGTGGAAAATTCATGTAAGCATGGTCCAAGCATACATTAACTCTATCCACCATTAACACCCGCCAGTCCTTCTTTTGCCACACACTAGTATGGGACCACAACCTACATCTTAGTGTTAGAGAGATGCCTCTGTGGGCTAAGCACTCGCTGCTGTGATCTATGTGCGATCTGCAGGTCAGTCGTTCGAATCACACATGGCCAACTCAGCCTTTCATCCTTCCTAGGTTTTTAAATGAGTACCCATTTCTGTTGGGTAATAATAATTGTGCATACACATTTTCTATGTATAGTGCTTTGGTGAAAGCGCTATATAAATAACAGATTATTACTTTATCGGAGGATGAGGGTGTATGGAGGACAGGGGATTCTGGACTAGGGGCACAGTAGTTACTACATTGAGTAACCTTTACTTACCCCTACAACTCCTCTCCTTTCCTCCATACATATTGGAGAATACCAAGAACAAATCACTCAGGAAGGAATCATTCTAAACAAAAGAGTTTCCGGAGGATAGTCTGACCAAACAAGGCATCTGATCTAGTACTAATTTCCATACTGTAATGCTTACAAACCACAAATGGAGAGGATCAGGTTGTCGCCTTGGTGGTGACCTCCCATGAGACTCTTCTCTGAAAAGCAATACTATGGCCTTGGATCTGACAGAATGGGTTGAATGCCCATTGATAGAGTCTTGGCCTGTCGAGCATAGGATTCAGAGATACAGGATACTACCCACAAAGTAATTGTACCCTTAGAGGCCTTAAAGCCTGTCTAAAATCTACTAATGTGACAGGACATTGTCCTCCTTCCTGAAGGAAATAGTCTTCTCCAGAAACTAGGGAATGAAGGCCTCTCTTCACTTCAGAATGCGGAAAAGGAAAGCACAGAGGTAGAAAAATCTCTGGGTTGCTATTAAACGAGGTTAACACCTTAAGAAGGAATTTTGGATCCGTAAACACCACCTTGCCCTAGTGGAAGAATGTGCACTCTTCAGAAGATAAGAGAGCCTGTACTTAACTTATGCGCTTTGCTGAAGTGACAGCCATCTGAAAGGCCACCTTCAACATGTCTAATGCCCTCAGAAGTCAAGCATTTGAAGGGCATGTAGAACCCTGATTATGGGTAAAAGAAAGATCAGACTGTCAAAACAAAGCCTCATGACCAAGGCAGATGTAGAAAACAACTCAGTTGAGCTTCTGGAAGCTCCAATGGCTGTCGCATAACAGTGGCATGACTAAACCTGGATGCCTGTTTCTCCAAGTAGGCAAAGAACGAAAGCATCTGATCAACAAAACTTCAGAGGGTTGAGCCGTGACCTTGTGACATAATCTCAACCACTTACTCCTGTATGTTTTTATGTAGACAACTTCCTGACAGGTTCCCATATTGTTGTGGGAAAAGCTAACATGTCCAGTAAACACCTCAGGAGCTAGGCCACCAAGTTAATCAATTGAGCGGAGGGGTGAAGCACCCTACCTTCCTGCTGGGCCAGAATCTGAGAAAAGACTTGGAGAAAAGAAAAGGTTAATCACTTTCATAACTACTGTACTCAGAGTCCATCGTCTCCTTTCTTCTATACTGGTTGGGGTGCCCCTCCATAAGGACAGGACAAGAGCCATTGGCGAAACAAAATGAACCATCCCATTCAATTTCAAAGGAGAACGTAGGTGCAGCACAGGGCATAGCAACACAAACCGACCCTCTCCATCAGTCTCGCTTTTATGTGTATCGGCTCTGATGCCAACTAAGCACACTTTATGGAGGCTGGAAGGAGGTCATGCTTAGGGACAAAAGGGGACTATGGATTAGGAACACAGTAGTCTGCATGGCGAATATCTTTTTTGCCTCCTATGTTCGGTCCCCTTTTCCCCATAATAGTTGGGTGATTGCACAGCAGGCACATAAACCAGGATGAGAAACCTCAACTAGCTTAGGAAAAGAGATTGCTCAAAACAGCCTGTCCGAAAGCAGTATCAAACCCAGAACAATCATTGATGCAGAAATACCTACAAAAAGTGGAAAGGGTTGACCATGGAGCTGCCTTACTGATGACATCACATGAGGTTTGTCTCTAAAAAGCCAAGGATAGACCGCTAGGGGGTGCGTACCAGGATTGACGCGTGAGGACATCGCTCCGCTCCTAGCCGTTGGGCCTACCGAGCTCTATTCTCCCCCCGGTGGAGACTGGATTGCCTGGACCCACCTTTGGGCCCCTGCGGCATCCGAGGGGTGGTGAGCAGTACGCCCACCAGCCTGGCTTGCTGACAGCAACCCAGAGAGCAGATTAGAAAAGCCCTAAACGTTGTGGGCATCTCGGTCCACACGCCTGGGACAGAGAGGGCCTGGACATCCCGCCCAGAGGCGAGCCCAGTTGAGGCGGCGTGACCCAGCGGAGCACCGGAAAGACATCCAGAGACCATCTCGGTCACCCGGCGGCCCTCGGACATCTGAGGGAGGAGAGACCGAGGTGCGGTGCCTGGGTCCCGAGGGCGGTGAGACCCGCAGATACGCCCGTGGGGCACCAGGCTGAGCGATGCCCCCGGGGGGGCACGGGTGGACAAGCCTCTTGTCAAGGGCGCGAAGGCAAGACAGAGGACCCGTGCTGTCTCCCACCTGAAGCAAAGAAGTGTCCAGTGCCGCTAGCCCAGTGGCCACAGCAGACCTGCAGCCTTCCCCTGTTTCCCGCTCGGGCCTTCAGAGGGAGGGAGAAGCAGCGCTCCAGTGCACCATCACCCAGACAACGAGCATCCGGGAACAAAGTGAGGAGACCGGCAGAGGAGGGGTGATGGCCAGGCAGCAGAGGGGCAAGGAGCAAGAACAAGATAGACGCCAGCGGAGCGGCCCGACTGCCACGCGGAGCGGCTGCAGGGGAGAAAGGCCGCGTAGGCCCATACCATTGTGGATGCGGCCTGACGGAGGGTCACGTGAACAGGAGCGATACTGCTGCGGGGGAGAACGGGACCCAAGGGGTGAACACAGCGCTTCCCAAGGAGGCATAGACCCTTGACCCGACACCGGGCAGTGGCAACCCACTGCAGCCCGTCTTGAGCCACAACCGGGTAAGAAATCTGTGCGAACATTCTGAGGTCCAAACTCCTCTTGATCTCGGCCAAGATGGGCAGCATCCAGTAGGGAAGGGGGCCTAGCACTGGTCCACGGGGGATTGCATTGGGGCCCACAGCGGGACACTCTCCCAGATGATAGAGGAGAGGGAAAGGATAAAAGAGGAGAGAAGACAAACCGAAACACAAGAGAGGTCATGCCCCACGGAGCGGAGGGGAGAAGGCTCACGAAGACTGGGTGGGCTAAGGAGCATTCCAAGCTTACCCGGAGAAGGAGTATAGAGCCCCCACAGGGAGGTCCACCTGAGAATACTCCGGAAGACGCGCGAGTGAGAAGTGCCTGGGCGGGCCCACTTCACACCATCGAGATGAGCGGCCCCAGGAGACTGCTTAATACAGAAAGAGGGACGGGGGACATTGCACACTGGGACACCCCCAACCTTGAATCTGGGGGCAAGAACACGACCCAGGAGTGCCTCAAGAACAGAAGTGGACGCAGGACTCTCTTGATTGCACAACAGGACAGTACTAAGTCAGGGTTTAAGTCAGGGTTAAGGGGCCTGCGCCCACACAGTTTGTTGAAACACTTCACACCAGCACTCCACGTGATAGTGGGGGAGAAATACCCACTCAGAGGGCAAACTTGTTGAGGTATCTGAGTCCAAGTTAGGAGAGGACCCCATCTGGGGAGTGCAACTCAAGCATCCCATAGATAGTTGAACTGAAACGTACAGTAAACACCCAAGCGCAGAAGCAAGTCCCAATAAGAGCCTCCACGCCGGCCTCGGACCCCGGAATGGCCGGGAAACGGGCACGCAAGGCCAGGGCCAGACGCCATGCCCTACACCTAAATGCTTTTGTACAACACAAGAAAAGGGGCTACACCCGGACGGAGGATAAGAAAGCGGTCCTGGAGGAGATACAGAGTCAGGTTCCTGCCATAAGGAGGGATCCCACAGGGGTTCTCTCTCTGCAACGTTTCCGAAGATCCTCAGGAGCCACCCCGGGGGTGGCCCTCCAAACCCTGATTCCCACAAATTGACGACTGGGGAGAAAACCCCTGCCCCTGCGTTCACCAAAGAAGAACTGAAGGACATATTTCACGAGATCAAGGCAATTAGAATGGACATACAGGCATCAATCTGTGACCTCAAAGACAAGGTGGACAAACTGGAGGACAAAATGGAGGGGATGGAGAACAACCACCTAAAGAAGGACGTCCTCGACATGAAATATGAAGCACGTCTAGCCGACCTTGAAATGAGGGAAGAAGAAACCTTGCTGAAGCTGGATGATTTAGAGAACAAAGATAGGTACAACAACCTACAAATTCTGGAGTGAGTGGGAATTAGCAACTGAAGTTGGTCGTAAGGTGCAGGGCCTGATAAACCAATTGTTCACTCTAGAAGGGGGCAAAGAAGTGCAGGTGTAATGGGCCAGCGGAGGCAGAGGGGGTAAGGGCCCAAGGTCCATAGTGGTCTGTTTTCTCAGATACAGGGAAAAGATGAAAGTTCTTGAAAAAGCAAAGCCCCTGGGGAGCTTCCTCTACGAAGGGGACATAATCAAAGTGTTTCAGGACCTCTCGGCCCTAACGTTGACCCGTCGCAGAGACTGCCGTCCGCTCACGCAATGGCTATCTGAAAATGGCATCAGATATAGGTGGTCCTTCCCCTTTGCCCTGACATTTGAACGCAGTGAGGTAAACTACCGGGTGACCAACTGAAAAGAAGCCCTCCAGGTGCTCCAGGTCATCAAGAGCGAAGAGACAACGGGGGATCAGGAGGGAGCAGTGGCGGCACCTTTGGAGCAGCAGCGGGGGCCCACCAGCCCACAGGCTATAAAGAAGAAGATGCAAGGCAGCAGACTGCCCAAAGAATGGCCAAATGCAATTTCTGAGGGAGGCCATGGGAGAGGTCTTGTACAGATCAGAGGGCCTCCTCATCATAGGGGGAGATTTTAACATGTGGGTGGACACATAAATTGACCATAGTGGTGGGCACATGTCTTCAGGGAGCAGAGGGGGATCCTTAAATAGTGGGCTTGTGGACTACATGTGGGATCAGGGGCTAATCAACCTGTGGAGGGACTCCGATTCAACAGTGAGAGGCTACACCTTCTACTCATCAGTCCACGGATCCAGAACAAGAATAGACTACCTGTTCATGGAACAACAACACATTAACAGGGTGGGTAATTGTGAGCATTTCCCATCAGTTTGTCAGATCACGACTTGGTAGAGATAGAAGAACAAGTTACTTTCTTACCTGGTAATGTTCTTTCGATGGGATGGTCCGACGATGTATTCCATATCTATGACAGGTAATGTCCACAGCTGTGCTGATTTGGAAAATCTTCGGCGTCTGCGTCCTGCGTCGATGACGTCGATGCACCGTCCCCGAGGACCTCCTCCGACGGCCGACGTCACCCGATGTGATAAGTAGGACGCACAACGCCCGTAGCCTCAGTTGTAGTTTTTTCCCCCAGAACGTGTGCCACCAGTTTTCTGCCAGTCAGACACACAAGGCCTTGCGGAACGCAAGCTGCAATCGCAAAAGAAATTCTGCAGCGGGGTAGGTAGGGAGGGAGCGATATGGAATACGTCGTCGGACCATCCCATCGAAAGAACGTTACCAGGTAAGAAAGTAACTTGTTCTTCGAGGGGATTGGGTCCTCTGACGTATTCCATATCTATGACAGACTCCCAAAGCAGTACCAAGCAAGGAGGTGGGAAAAGAATTTAGAACACAAATTTAGCATGCCCAATCAAATTGCGGAATAAAGGACTGCCTTGACAAAGGCCAGATCCTGCCCTCTGATGGAATCGAGGGAGTAGTGACGTACAAAAGTATGTACTGAAGCCCAGGTGGCTGCATCACAGATGTGACGAATAGGAACACCCCTCTGCAGGGCATTAGACGCAGCTACTCCGCTGGTAGAATGGGCCTGCAAGCCAGCCGGAGGGTCCTTACCCGCCAAGCGGTAACACTCGGAGATAGCTAAAATAATCTGAGACAAAGTCTGTTTCGTCACAGCTTGTCTCAAACGCTTTCCAACGTAACCAATGAAAAGTTGATCGTCCACTCTGACCCGGGACATGCGCGAAATATAAAAGCTCAACGCTCTCCTAGGATCAAGCCTATGGAGCCTCTCCTCTTCCTTACCAGGATGTGGAAGAGGATAGAACGCCGGAAGAACAACCTTCTGGCTCAAATGAAATTCCGAAACCACCTTCGGAAGAAAGGAAGGACGAACTCTAAGGACAACCCTGTCCTTATGAAACACAGTGAAGGGTGGCTTAACTGAAAGTGCCTGTAACTCACTCACTCTGCGAGCGGAAGTGACCGCAACCAAAAACACAGTTTTCAGAGTTAACAGTCTCAAAGGGCAAGAATACAAAGGCTCAAACGGAGCACCCATAAGAAACTTAACAAGGTTCAAATCCCAACCGGGCACCAGAAAAGGTGACGGAGGAAACACATTAGTGAGCCCTTTCAAAAACTGAGAAATTAAAGGACTCGTAAAATAGGAACATTCTTCAGACGAGCGCTTAAAGATGGACAGCGCCGCCAGGTAACCTTTAATGGTCCCCACTAACAAGCCCCTGTGGGCCAAGGAAAGCAAAAAAGACAGAACCATGGGAATGTCACACTCAAAAGGATCCACATTCTTAACTCTGCACCAGTCGCAGAACTTTCTCGAACGGCAACGGTACAGAGACTTTGTTGCCGGCTGCCTGGCCGAGAGCAACACCTCAATCCCGTCTTCAGAGAGGTCCCAATCCTTATACCTCAACCTTTCAGAAGCCAAGCGTGAAGGTTGATGGATCTGACCTCTCGATGGAGAACCTGACCCCCCTCCCGTGAGAGCAGATTGTCTCGGTAGGGAAGACGACGTGGAGGGCAGATGGACAAGTCGAGAAGGTCCGGGTACCACGTCCTCTGGGCCCACGCCGGAGCAATAAGGATCATCCGGGAACCAAACCTCCGTAACCTCTGCAGTACTTGCGGGATGACGGGGACTGGAGGAAACGCGTACAGCAGTGGGAATGACCACTCCACCACGAACGCGTCTCCTAAGGCTCCTTTTGGAGGAAATTCCCGCGAGCAGAACCTTTCGCACTTCCGGTTGACACTGGAGGCGAAGAGATCCACTTGAGGGGTCCCCCAAAGGGCAAAGATCTCCAGGAGAATCTCCTGAGCCAGCTCCCACTCGTGAGAGATCGTGCTCTGCCTGCTCACAGCGTCCGCCGTCTCGTTGTCATCTCGGGCCAGATGAACAGCCGAGATCGAAACTTCCTGCTGGAGGGCCCAGAACTCGAGCTGCATCGCCTCCCTGCACAGAGGAAGTGACCCTGCCCCCCACCTTTTTGTTGAGGTAGTGCATGGCCACCGTGTTGTCTGTTAGAATCAGGACACTCTTTCCTCGCACAGTCGGCAGAAAAGCCTTCAGGGCAAGCCCGACGACCCTCAGCTCCAACAGATTGATATGGAGTCTGGACTCCGACGGAGATCAACGACCGCTGACTGTCAACTCCTTGGCATGAGCTCCCCATCCCGTGAGGGATGCGTCCGTCACGATCGTCACCTCCGGCCAGGGCAGCCAAAATGGGGCCCCCTTCATCAGATTGCCTTCGACGGCCAACCACAGAAGGTCCTGGGCGACCGAGGGCGGCACCTGAACAGGGTCCGACAGCCTGCCGGAGGACTGAGACAACTGGAGCTTGAGTGCCCACTGCAAAGATCTCATCCGCAGACGAGCCTCTGGCACCAGAAGTATGCAGGATGCCATGAGGCCGAGCAGTCTCAAGAACTCGGACTTTGGGAGATTCTGGGAAAGTTGAAACTTGTGCACCATCTGCTGAATGTGAAGAGCCCTCACCTGGGGAGGAAAACACTGCCCCAGGGATGTGTCGAGCACTGCTCCGATGTACTGGAGCCGCTTTGTTGGTGTCAAATGGGACTTCTTTAAATTGAGAGAGAAGCCCAGCTTGTGAAGGGAGTGGCAGGTGACGGACAGATGATCCAGGACTTGCTCGGGAGAGCTCCCCCTGATTAACCAATCGTCCAGGTAGGGGTAGACATGAATCCCCCCTTTCGTGAGATGCGCTGCCACCACCACCATGAGCTTGGTGAAAACCCTCGGGCGGAGGTCAATCCGAACGGCAGGACCCGAAACTGAAAGTGCGAGTCGCCAACCGCGAACCTCAGGTACTTCTTGTGCTTGGGATGGATCGGCACATGGAAGTAAGCGTCCCTGAGGTCAAGAGACACCAACCAATCCTGAAGTTGATGGGCCTGGAGGACTTGAGAGAGAGTAACCATCTTGAACTTGTCCTTCCTGAGGAGTTTGTTTAAACCGCGCAAGTCCATGATGGGTCTCAATCCCCCGTCTTTCTTTGAAATCAAAAAATAAGGGGAATACCATCCCTTGTTCCTCTCCGCTACAGGCACCAGTTCTATGGCGCCTTTCTCCAGCAGGGCTTAAATTTCCTGCGCAAGGAGCGGATCCGGACTCTTCAAAGAGAGGTTCCCAGGCGGATTGTCGTGAGGCCTCTGCCGAAAAGGAAGACAGTAGCCGTGGGTTATGATCTCCAGAACCCACACATCTGAAGTAATGGCACGCCACTCTACAAGATGCTGCGCCAGCCTTCCCCCAACCGGCGAACCATGGGACCTGGCCTCATGACTGAGTGGTAGCGGCTGCGGCGTTGCCTGAGGGCAAAGAGGCAACTGCCCGAGCGGCCTTGGCACCTCGAGTACCCTGTTTTCCACCTCTGGCACTCTTACAGTGGCCTCTTTGACTGCTAGCTCCTCTTGCTTTACTGAAGGATGAGTAATAGTGAAAGGAACCTCCCCTCCATTGTTGTCCCCTAGGACGAAAAGGCGGAGGTTGTCGAACTGCAGCGCCCAACGACTTCACTGCAGCTTTGGAGGTCTGCAACCTCTCAAGGCTCTCGTCAGCCTTGCTGCCAAAAAGATGTTCACCGTCAAAAGGCATGTTGAGGAGCCGGGACTGCACATCAGGAGCGAATCCAGACTTCCGCAACCACGCAAACCTGCGTATTACGGTGCTCGCCGCCATGGACCGGCTGACACAGTCTGCCATGTCCAAACCCGACTGAACGGCCTCACACATGGCATCCTTGCCATCCTGAACCATAGCAAGGAAACCATCCCGTTCGTCCCCTTCGGGAATATGTGCAGCCGCTAATGCAACACAGTTCCACAGAGTGTGTGTGAAACGAGACAAGGCACATATGGAGTTGGCCGCCTAAAGCGCCATAACGCCTGAAGAAAATACTTTCTTCGCCCAGCCGTCAAAACGTTTGTCGTCCCTATCCGGAGGGATGATGGGATACGACGCCTGCTTTGCCGGGGCCGTACCCGGCTGCACCACCAAACTCTCCGGAGTGGGGTGCCTGGACAAGTAGCAGGGGTCGCTACTGGCTGGACGGTATTTTCGCGACAAAGACTTGCCCACTGGCGGAAGACTCTCCGGAGCAGTCCAAGCCGCCGCCACCCTTCTCTGCAGAGCCATATGAAACTGCAGTACCGGGTCAGTGGGGGGACCAAGATCAAGGATGTCTGTGAGATCATCCTGAACGAACTCCCCTGGGAGAGCCGACCATCCCAAGTACTCAGTGACCCGAGACATAAGGCGCCGGTATGAAGAATCGGCATGAGTGCCAGGCTCCGGCCTACAAAACTCCACCTCCGGAGAGGTGTCCAGTCCACTGGCATCATGCAGTGACTGCCTCAGGTCATCAAACTGGCTATGGCCCGAGAGAAGCTCATCTGGTACCGTAACCGGAACCAAGCCTTCATCAGAGCCTTCATCACCCTCTGAAATGTACTCCACGCGGTGAGAGGAAGACACCCGGAGACCAAAGCTATGCCTGACCTTAGCCAGAGCCTTTCTAGGGGCTAACCCTGTGCCACGGGGCCCCTCAGACACCACCGCCTCGAAAGGCGTCAAGGGCGCCGAACGAGTCAGCGCCTGCATCGACAGAAACGGCGTCAACGTCGAGCGAATCGGCGTCGACGTCAGCTGCCGCGCCGCCAGAATCGACGGCGTCGACACAGGCCTCAAAGCCGGAGCTCCGAGCGTGTCTCTCTACGACCTAGGCACCGACAGCGTCGCCGACCACCTCGGAGGCGGAGCCTCGAGAGAAATCGTCGACGACCTCGGCGCCACAGGCGTCGACGTCTTCTTCGAAAACGGCACAGGATCACGCGGTCTCGAGCGCGTCGAGGAACGGGCATGGCGAGAATGGCTACCCTTGTCCGAGCGGGACCTTTCCCGCGAGCCGTGCCAACCACCCGAGCCCGAAGGCGTACGAGCGGTGTCTCTCGACCGGTGCCGACAGACCCCACTCGGAGGCGCGGACGGACCGGTGCCCTGCGATTCAAGAATCGCTAACATCTGCTTCCCGAAGGAAGCCCATTCCTCCGGTGTCGCTTGCATGGTGGGATAAGCGGCCCGCCGACCGATGCCGGCGCTTCCTGGAATGCCTCGAAGAGGCGGAGGAGTGGCGAGATCGACTCCTGGAAGGAGACCCACTGGACTTCCCACGATGACGCGGAGAGTCACCTCTCGAGTCATCCGTCGAAAGCCCCGTAGACCTCCGGCTTTGACACCCGACTTACCGACAGCTTCTTCTTGCGTTGCCACAAGGTCTTGGCCGTGAGCGACTGGCAGTCGACACAGTCGTCCGTATCGTGGGCCTCCCCGAGGCACCAGAGGCAGGCGTCGTGCGAGTCTGTGACCGACATCTTGGACCCACAGTCCCCGCATGTTTTGAAGCCCGGACACGGGGTTGAAGACGAAGTAGACATCGCCACGTACAGGTCTTCACAAAAACCGAACAGGTTCAACGAACCGAGAAGAATACAGCAAACTCCAAAGAGTCGAGGCGTACCGAGATTCACGAAGCGAACACATTCGCGGAAAAAACAGAACTGAGGCTACGGGCGTCGTGCGTCCTACTTATCACATCGGGTGACGTCGGCCGTCGGAGTAGGTCCTCGGGGACATCGCATCGACGTCATCGACGCAGGACGCAGACGCCGAAGATTTTCCAAAGCAGCACAGCTGTGGACATTACCTGTCATAGATATGGAATACGTCAGAGGACCCAATCCCCTCGAAGTAGCCCTATCGGGTTTGAAATCCAGGGAATCCCTCTGGCGCTGTAATGGCCTTCTCCTCAGGGACACGGTCTTTGTGGAAGACATGAGAGAGGCTATTTGGGAATTTTTTAACTCAACGACACAGGAAAAGTTGATAGAGGCATGGTATGGGATACTGCGAAGGCAACATGGAGGGGCCTCCTCATTAGGGAAGGTGCTGCCAAGAAAAGAATCAGGAACCTGTTTTCTCAAAACCTCTGAGGAGAGATTTGCCTTCTAGGGAGGGTCGAGGATAAGGGGAAAGGGAAGAGGACCTTAAGGTGGCCAGAAGTAAATGTCAACAACTGAAAGACATTGAAATGGGAAGAGTTTTGTCCAGGCTCCAATATTTGAAACAGAGGTACCATGAAAAGGGGGACAAGGCAGATGCCATGCTTGTGGCGAAACTCCGAGGCCAAAGGGCGGAGAGATGGGTAACTAGGATTCGGGGAGAAGGCGCTCAGGAGCAGCCGCTAAGGAGCAAGGGCAGGGGAATTTGCCACATTTTACGAGAACCTATATGGGAAAGAAGGAGCCTCTGACGAAGATACACTGGGGAAATATCTCGAAGGAGTGCCAGAGACTCAGTACCGCAGAGTGCCTCGAGCTGGACAAGCCCATAACACAGGAGGAAGTGTTGAAAGTGATAGCTGGACTGAAACTGGGGAAAGCACCGGGGGAGGATGGGTACACGGCTGGCTTTTATAAGACCTTTGCAGGACTCCTGTCACAACACTTAGCTGGCTTATTTTCCAACATCATGGCCACCGGGAGGGCCCCCCAGTCTTTCGGGAGGGCATTGATTACAGTCATCCCAAAGGCAGACAAAGACCCTGAGGACTCAACGTGGACACAAACATTTTCACCAAAATACTGCCCACAAGAATGGAGGGCCTTATGCTAAGACTCATCCACTCAGACCAAGTGGGTTTCATCCAAGGCAGACAGGGGGCAGCCACCATGCGTAATTCGTTACACCTCATGAGAGCAGCCATGGGAGATGAGGGCAACCTGGTTCTGGTGGCCATAGATGCAGAGAAGGCCTTTCACCGGGTGGACTGGGGCTTTCAGGATGGGGTACTCCAGAAATGTGGCTTTGGCAAGGGGATCCAGCCGGGCATCCAGGCTTTATATGAGAGTCCTTCGGCCAGGGTTGCGGTCAACTGGCGGTTGTCCAGGACTTTCCGGTTACAACGAGGGACAAGGCAGGTGTGTCCTTTGTCACCCCTGCTGTCCGCCCAAACAATGGAAATACTGGCAGAATATCTGAGGAAATCCCCACAGGTAGAGGGCATCAGGGTTAGTGATAAAGAATTTAAACTCAGGCTGTATGTAAACAATGTCATGCTGCACCTGAGGCATCCTGTCCAATCCATCCCTGCAGCCATGAAGGTGATCGGAGAGTTTGGGAGATTCTTAGGGTTCAGGGAGAACCTTGGAAAATCTGTAATCTTCCCCTTTGTTCCTGACTCTGCCAGAAATATAGAAGAATTGGAGCCCCTGGGATCAATATTGTTCGACCTGGACAGGCCAACTATCCCACCCATTGTTTGACAGATTATTTTCAGAAATTGAGGTATGGGGGAAGGGGTAGTTGTCGTGGATAGGGATGCTCAATGCGATAAAAATCAATCTCCTCCCAAGGGTTCTGTATTTGTTTCAAATGCTTCCAATCCGGGCCCCGGAAGAACTTTTGAAAGAGGCTAAACGGCGTATCACAAGGTTCCTACGACTGGGCTAGAAGCCCACTGTGGGGTATGGGACGCTCATTCTCCCAAAAGAAAGGGGAGGGGTAGGCCTCCCTGATCTGATGGCGTACTATAGGGTGGCACAACTTAGAGCAATGGTCCCACACCTGAGGGAGGACCCAGATAAACAATGGGTATTCTTGGAAAACCAAGACCTGATCCCGGCAACGGTGGGGGAATGGCTCTGGGTCCCATAGAACAGCCTCCCGAGACGTATTAGAGATCATCCGATTCTGGGAGTCCTCTGGGAAGTCCTGGCTATAGGGGGAAAGGGAGAGGGAGTCACCACCTGGTCCTCGCCCATGAGTCACATTTGGCCAGCACCGGTTAGGGATGAAATACCAGAGGTCCAGCACTATCAGCTCTGGTTCGAGGTGGGACTTAATAGGGTGGGTCAGCTAGTACAAAAGGGGGAATTTATAAGCATTCAGAAGCTCAAAGAGTTGCTGGGCATGGGTAGGCTGTCAGTGTTGCTATATTTTAGGCTGAAGGGGATATTCATGTCAGAGAAATGGAAGACGCATATTCAGAGGGACCTCACCCCAGTCGAGAAAGTTTTGAATGGGTATGCAGACATGAACAGCCTCATCTCTATGGGGCACTGTTGGAACTTAGGGAGGGGGCTACTAGAGGGCTCTGGGCACGATGGGAGAGAGATTTGGGCATGGAAATGGGAGACAACCTGTGGCATCAACTGTGTAGGCGAGCTTTCAAGACCTCCATCTCATGCCAGTACAGTTGAGACTCTGAAAGGAGCAGTTCCAAGTGTGCTAATGCTCTTCATGTACCCCCTATGAAAAAGATAATATTATAACACTTTTGTAAAGTAAAAACAAAGACTGAATATTAATTTGGCACCAATATATTGATGATATTATAGTAGTTTGGAAAGTGGAAGAAGATTAATTGAATACATTTAGCACAGAACTCCAATACAACAAATTAAAGTTATCTTCAGTAATGCGCTATCACAGGACAAGTGTAACTTTTCTGGACCTTGAGCCATAAAAAGATAATAATCAGCGATACAGCAAAATGTTCAGAAAGACATGTAATGCAAAATTGTACTGCACGCAAAAAGCGCACATAAAAGGTTGGCCATTGAAAACATACCTGAAAGGGAATTTGTGCATGCCCGACACATCTGTCGTCAAATGTCAGAAAATCAACAAGTAGCTGAAAGTATCACTAAGAGTCAATTACTCCCATGAAAAAAACTTGACTAGTAGATGTGATCTGTGCAGGTGTAAAAGACTATCCCCCCTTCCTAGTCCTGCACTAATTTCCCCGTAATTACTTCCCGTCCATTGTGGCAGGTCAGAAGAAGGACAAATACTCTGATCTTCCTGTTAGACTTGTTCTTTATTAAAAGAATATTGAAAATGCCTAACTTTCCCTAAACTAAGGGCTTTCCCTACCCAGCCAAACTAACTAGGATACTCGTCAGTTGTCACTGAGTCCAAAAGATCTGGCGTCTGTCCAAAACTAGTCTATGCTGACCCTACCACCATCAAAATAACTAAGGCACAGTAGAATGAATCCGTTTACAGGAGAAAGTTCGTTTTACTGAAGTATTCGTAGGTAGTTCTTTGTAACTACTTTTACCAAATCGTAAAGTTCAGATTTTGAGCTTTTCTTTCTCTTTGTCTTTATTTGTTCTCTTATAAGCTTTTGGTTTGATTTTATCCTGTGTCCTGGAGCTCTGTGCCCCTCGCTTGTTATACAAACTTGAAACTTTCTTTTGACTTAATGTCCAACCCTTTTCTTGATTAGGACAACCAATACTGTTCCAATTAGAATTCTGACTTGTCTCCTATGTTTCCAACACATGCTCTTTACTTGCACGAGTATGAGTGCTCCATCAACAATTAATAGTCTTTTCCAAGGTTTGCTCGTTACTGAGACGAGTAGGAATCTTCCAGTAGTGATTCTCACTCACTTCTTTGATTGGTTCTTTACTGGGACAAGTAGGAGTAGCCCAGTAATGATTCTCACTCTTCTTCCACACTTGTTCCTCAATGGGACAAGTATGAACAGCCCATTTGTTATTTCCGGTGCCCACGCCAGGTATCATACTCTCCCCATTACCTTTCTAATCTAGGGATCGGGTCAACGGGTCTTTGGCTCAGACAGGGTTCTTTTCTCTCATTGTCAGGACGGCATCTCTGTTCGCCACTTTCTCTTCTTTCGGCATACTCTGTGGTGACCTCCAGTAAGTGGTCTCGCATCCCTGGGATCTTGCTTGAGTCCTTCGATTTCTCGCAACTTGGCTCTCCTGGATTGCAACCCCTTAAGTTGCATACAGAAGCTTCCATCCAGCATCGGAAGCTACGCTTCCCTGTTTCCTTCAGCTTTGCTCAGATCACCTATTCGGAACCCCTGGGCTTCTCACTCTCACATGTCTCCTCATCCTAGTTTTATGGCGCTGTGCTGGATCTTCCCCAAAGTAGTGTTGAAGTCCTTCTTCTGTGTTGTACTTGTACTCGGTATTACTCCAGTGGTTTTCTTCGCCTCAGTACAACATAAGTAGTTATTTTCAGGTTTTCACAAGGCTTCTGTATGACAATAAAAAATATCAACTTGTCCTTCATGTTTTCTTCCAAGAGGTTTTTTCAACACAGGCCTATTGGAGGATTGATTAGGGTGTTCCTCATTGGAATGGGGGTCCTTGTCAACCAAGGAGGGAGTCTCTCCCAGGAGGCCCCGCTTGCCTCTACCCATAGGAAGGGTATCGCATAGTGGGCTCCCCTCCCTAGCCTAAGAGGGAAAGACTCCCACTCCACAGAAAAGTGACTGAATCCCACGATTCGTCATAATATGCTGAATGTGCGGTAACGTTACATTTGCTGATTACCACAGAACAGGTAAACACTGAAAAATAAAATGTCTTTCCCTTCCTCACTGGCAACCATCATGTGTCTGCTTCTTCTGTCTTTTCTTGGTCCCCCATCCATTGTGTTTTTCCACCCTGACCTCCCCCAATCACCCGCTTCACTCTTCGGTTCGCGTTACACATTTCATTTTCAAGCTCATCTTGCACCATTACTGCTGTCATCTTGCAAGATTCCTGCAGGATTCCCCCAATAAGCCGAAAATGTTTTACTTTGTACGAGCTCCCCAGCCCACCCTAAACTCCCTGACTTCACATGTTGTCCTCTTTTCCACTCCCCGCATTTAGCCTGATGTGAATGCACCGCTTTTCCTCATCCAAACAGCATTTTGATCACTTTTAATTTAATTTCTGTCTTCTCCTGGGAGCCCCGAAGGAATTGCTTACATTGAGTAAACAAAATGAAAGATTTTCATTTCTGAAAAGGACTCTCAACGTCTCTGCTGCAAAGTACCATAGAAGATATCTAAAATGTGTTCAGAAAAAGAAGGTACCAGCATCTCAGTCGAATATTTAAAAAAACTACTGGTCGGGTTTACCCAAAACCACCAAAAGGCACATGTGCGCCGCTTTGTGCCCAAATTGTCTTATTTAGTGTACACCTGCCCAGTGGTTTTTGGGACGTCGCCCACAATGTCATTTTGTGTTTCTTTGTGAATCAGAAAGTTGCAGAGTTAAGAGTTAAACTGAGTTAAGCTGGCCAACACTTATCAGACCCACTGAATTTCAATGTTTTTTTTGCTATACCTCAGATTACGTAACTCTCTCTTAATAATATTTTTTTCACTGAATTTCAAAGGTTTTGTTATGCTATATCTTCTTGCAGTCCACCAGCCAGGGCCTTTGGCCATGGCCAGTGTACATGTTGCACAAACAACTCAAACAGATAGAAGACCACTGGCCCAGGCATGATGTCCGAGACCCATACTCCACCGGCTCCCTAGTACCTAACTAGATCCCAAAAGCCCTGGCCTACGTCCATTGCCAGTGTCCACTGCAAACGTTGCATCAATTATTAAAAAGGCCCATTACAGGGTATAGCCATGAAGGTGGACCTGGCAGACGTGCTTTGACTGTGCTGCCGTTCTTCCACTTCCAGAAAAGCGCTGCAAAGCTGAAATAATGTTGGTAGACTAAAGCTGGGAGCAGTGACACCTTCCCAGGTCGTGGAGGGGGCGAACAAAGAGGAGGAACCCACTGCCCCTCTGTTGTAGCTCTATGCCACGATTGAAGGGCAGGCGCATGACAACCATCACAGCAGCCAGAGCCACAAAGGACGCCAACTGAAGAAAAGGAGGAGCCGCCCACCACTTGC
The DNA here is from genome assembly GCF_040938575.1 of Ambystoma mexicanum. Classification (NCBI taxonomy): domain Eukaryota; kingdom Metazoa; phylum Chordata; class Amphibia; order Caudata; family Ambystomatidae; genus Ambystoma; species Ambystoma mexicanum. Next base: position 75,881,160 of record NC_090924.1, on the reverse strand, counting down.
TGGGATGGAAAACACCCAGAAGAACAAGTTACTTACTGCTGGTAATGTTCTTTCGATTGGATGTCCCTCCCACGTATTCCTCATTTTATGATAATTATCTCCAGCTTCAGCTGCTTTGGAAAATGTGTTTTCGACAGGGGGCGATGTGTGCCGTCTCGTCAAGTCGATGTCCCTCGAGGGCCTCCGTTCGACAGGCGACATCATCATCAATATAAGTAGCGCACACAGCGCATGTTGGCTTCAGTTATGTCTCCCCCCCATCCTGAAGAGGAATTTCCAGGCGTACCATAGATCGTAGGCTCTCAGAAAGCGCAAAGTGTAATAACACGTATACAATCAAAAAATGTCTTGGTTTATCCACTGCGCATGGACAAGTATTCAATTCCTTCCAAATGTACAGTCACTGTTGATTAACAGTTGTAATCCTTTCTGATTCTTGCAAATGAGAAATCTCAATATACTGTTCTGTTTTCAGATCCTCATTTAATTTCTATCAGTGATCAGTATGTTATGTTATGTTATGTTAAGTGAATTTGTAGAGCGCAGAAACGCCCGAAGGCACGCTGGCATTAAGAATGTGAACAGAAACCTAGACAGCTAGAATTAGAACACAAATGTCTTTAGCAAACTGCGAAAGGTGTGGTGATCACTGGTCCTTGCGCAGCTGCAGGGGAAGGGAGGTCCAAGCCTTAGCGACGACAACTGAGAAGGCACGTCCGCCGGTGCGCATCAATCTGAAGCGGGGCACCACAACAAGAAATGCAGATTGAGAGCAGAGACACTGAGTTGGAGTACAGTGCAGGAATTTGTCCTGAATGTATTCAGGTCCCACGCTGTTAAAGGCATGGTGCACCATACACAAGGACTTAAACGGAATCTGCTTTTCTACCGACAGCCAGTGCAGCTGCCTCAGTAATGGAGTCATGTGGGTGCCAAAAGGGGCCCGTAAGACAGCTCTAGCAGCAGCGTTCTGCAGCAGCAGAAGGCGGCTAACCAAATAACGTGGTTGAGCTAAATACAGCGAGTTGCAGTAGTCTAAACCACTCGTAACAAGCACAGCTACCACCGGGGTCGAAGACTTTCCTGAGTATGCAAAGTTTGAAATGGCCACTCTTACATACTGCCGCGACCTGACCATCCATGGTAAGAGAGGAAGAGATAATAACCCCCAGATTCTTCACAGATAGAAGAGGTACCGAAAGGGGGCCAAGGGCGGTGGGCCAGCAGTCATTAGTCCAGTAAAGAAGGGGAGAGGTAGTACCCACCACCAACACCTCGATCTTACTGCCATTATGTTTCAACTAGTTGGATGTCATCCATTCCCTTACCTCCTGAAGACAACACCTAAACCGAGTGGCCGTCTCAGCTTGATTTAAGTCAAGACAGACCAAGATTTCTGTGTCGTCGGCGTAGGAATAATAGCAGAAGCCATGGCACAAAATGAGGGACAGAAGGTGCCTAATGTAGAGATTAAACAAAATCGGGGAGAAAGCAGATCCGTGCAGGACACCACAGGAGAGTGGAACCGACCTAGAATGAAAAGGCAGGAGGGAAACCGATTGAGAGCGGTCGGCAAGGAAGGAGATGAACCAGTATGGACTTAACTAGACAGCCCGGCAGAGGACAGCCTGGAGATCAGGGTGGGATGGTGAACTGTGTCGAGCGCGGCTGACAGATCTAATAGAACAACCACGCCGACACCCCCCTGATCCACCAGGTGAGCGAGGTCGTCCAGCACTGAATTAAGAACAGATTCAGTTCCCCTACCAGGCCGAAAACCCGACTGAAAAGAATCAAAATAAGAAGAGGATTCAAGAAATGTAGACAGCAGAGGAGAGACCAAGGCTTCCAACAGTTTCATGAGGAAGGGCAGCAATCATATGGGGCGATAATTGGCCAATACCTCTGGATCTAACAAAAATGGGAAACGATGACCAGGATCCCCGAGCCGGAAGGGGCTCAGTAGAGCTATATGAAGCTGACAAGGGTGTCGCTCCTGTATTAATATTAGCGCGGATAGAAGAGATCTTAGATACAAAGAAGGCAGAAAGAGAATCGCAGAGAGCTTGAGATCGATGTCCGGTCAAAGGGTCGAATACACTGTTTCGAAATACAATAGTTTTGAAAAACAAAAGGACCGGGAAAAAAAAAAAAGTTGGATGCCTTTGTTTAAATGTATTTTTTTTTTGCTTTCGTATAGGAAAAAAAAACTTTACACCCCCCAAAAAAAACCAAAAAAAACCAAAAAAAAACATACATTCCGACTTTTTTTTCTTCCGGTCCTTTTGGTTCGAAACTATTGCATTCGGAACAATTGCATTCAACCCTTTCACCCGCAACCCTTAAAATCGGGTAGGCTGAGAACTGGACATCGCGGGGGTAGAGAATGATTTCACAAGCTGAAATAGAGCCCTAGGCTGATTAAGGGCACCCTCGACCTTTGAGGTGAAGAAAGGAACAAGTTACTTACCTGTAACTGTTGTTCTCCAGCATGGGTCTGGCATGGATTCACATGCTCATGAATATTCCCCGTCGTCAGGCCGGGAATCCTCGGTATAGAAAAAATCAGTATCAGTTTCGTTTCTGATCTGTCTTTCTCAGTAGTAACCAATCACTGGTCTCTGGGTCATACTGCCCCCAGCCAATGACTGCCCTCTCCCTAAGCCCCACCCCTGGCAGCCATCCTCAGATTTGGTAGCACGTAAAGTGGCAGTATGACCAAGTGAAGAGCCGCAGAGGGGTAGGCGGGAGGGTTCGCATGTGAATCCATGCCAGACCCATGCTGGAGAACAACAGTTACAGGTAAGTAACTTGTTCCTTCTCCAGCATGGGGTCTGGCATGGATTCACATGCTCATGAATATAAGAATACATAGCAGTATACACATGCACAACCACGGGAGGTGGCAAAAGGATCAATATCAAGCAATACAACAACTCAACATTAAGCAACTCTTACCTCCTCACCAGGCTCACCTTAGGCGAACAGGTTGCGCAGCACTGCCTGGCCGACTCTGGACTCCTCCCTGGAATCCCGGTCGACACAGTAGAATCTCGTGAAGGTGTGCGTCGACCTCCACGTAGCAGCCCTGCAGATGTCGAGCAGGGGCACACCAGACAGGAACGCCGTAGTAGCAGCGATCGCTCTGGTCGAATGGGCTCTCGGACGGCCGGGCAGCGGTCGGTTTGCCAACCTGTGACAGTGCATGATGCAGCCGGAGAGCCATCTGGAAATGGAAGTCTTCGAGAGAGCTGTCATGATGCCTACCTCCAAGGAGCCAGGTCGGACCCAGCAACCCCAGAGGCAGGCATCATTCCCCCCAGGGAAGTGCCAGCGGGCCCAAGCTGGGGCCCTTTGGACACAGTCCTGGCGCCTTAGGCGCCAGGCTCATGTTGGACCCCTGTCCTGGCGCCTTAGGCACCAGGCTCATAAAGCTAGACATGTGTTCAAGTGTGTTGAATGTATTCAGGTCCCACGCTGTTAAAGGCACGGTGCACCATACACAAGGATTTAAACGGAATCTGCTTTTCTACCGAGAGCCAGTGCAGCTGCCTCAGTAATGGAGTCATGTGGGTGCCAAAAGGGGCCCGTAAAACAGCACTTACCTGATGCAGACCATGCTGCTACATCCAGGCCCTCTTGAGGCCTGAATGGAACTACTTTACCTGTGGGACTACTTTCCACCTGGGTGTGGTCGGGGAAGGATACATACCTGATCGGTGGAAGGATACATGCCTGGAACTTCTTCCAAAGCTATTTAAACCACGCCCGATCAGCAACTCACGCTTCGCGTTGTTCTGCTCCTCGCAGCTGGACGCTCACCGTGTCAGCTCCTGCATCTGGACTTCAGCCACGCCTGTCAGCATCCTGGGTCGCCTGCAAAAGGAGATAAGAGAGAATTGGAGAGAAAGAAGACCTTACCTGCTAAAGCTGCATCACGGGGACATCACACCGACGATCCTGAAAGGGAAGAATTCATTTTAAAAGCATTTCGCTTCGATCGCTGCAGCGCTGCATTTCACTCACCTTTCCTGGGCGCCTCCATCTTCAGCAGCGATCATCCGGATCCGCACCCACTTCCCAGAGCCTAGAGAGAAAAGACAAGAAAACAAGGTGAGAGAAGGAAGGGAAATAGGAAAAGCTCACTTTCCTTCTAAGACTTACCTGTTGGGTCATTCCCATTTCATTTCGGGTCCTGCCGCTTCCTGGCATTCCGGACCCCGGCCCCAATGGGGACAAAAGACAAAAACATTGAATGAGCGAATGCAAAGACATTACCTGAACGCTCATCCGGAACTTACACTTCGGGTCGGCGCCATATCTCCGGCATTCCGAACCCCGGCCCCTAAGGGGAAAAAGACATAAGCATTAGCGCTTGCTGCAATAAGACAATGAACATTATTATTAAGCTTGAACTTTTGAACTTGCAACAGAACTCTTACAGCGCCTCACCTGAATAGTCAAGCTTATTTTGAACTCCCATCAAACCTCAAACCAGTGAAGTAACTGGGTTTCAACGCGCCCCTGCATCAGAAGCAGGATGGAGAACTCATCCTTCCAGACCCTAAGGTGAGACTTCACGGGGAATCGTGGAAGGGTATCGAGGAGGGTTGGAAGGGAGTGGGAGGCTTGAGCATTATTCCGTCAGTAGGTAATACTCCCTTTTCACGCACAGGGGAATATTCCTGCGAGCCAGAAAAGCCAGAGTAGAGGGGCCCTTCCTGTCCATCATCAGAGTCCTGCGCTTCACCATTGAAGAAGCATCAGCACTCGAAGCCAGACCTGCGCCTCCGTGGGAATCAGGTGAGCGTGACAAGAGCCTTCCCTTGATTCACAGGTCCAAAGTTCACAAACAGCTGTGATGTCTTCCGGAAACTCTTTGTGCGGTCCACGTAGAACTTCAGCGCTCTAGCTACATCTAGCAAGTGCAGAGTCCTCTCAGCCGGCGACGAAGGCGACGGGAAGAAAACTCGCAACACAAAGGGCTTGTTGAGGTGGAAGTCCGACGGCACCTTGGGCATGAAGGAGGGGTGCGTCCTCAGCACCACCTTCGTGTCGTGAAAAGTCAAGTATGGAGGCTTGCAAGACAGGGCCTGGATCTCTCCCACTCGTCGTGCAGAGGTGATGGCCACGAGGAATGCTGTCTTCCACGACAGAAACTTCAACGGCACTGAATGCATAGGCTCGAATGGGGCCCTCATGAGCCTAGTTAGTACCACGTTGAGCTCCCAGGCCGGGGCATGGGCCTTCACCGGCGGGAATGATCGGAACAGCCTTTCATAAATTCCTTCACCAGACGATGAGACCACAAGGACGCCCGTCCTGTAGTTCTGGTGTAACGTGAGACGGCAGCCAGATGTACCTTGATGGAAGCGTGAGAAAGACCAGCCTTGCCCAAAGACAGTAGGTATGGCAATACTTGAGGGGCCGTAATCCGCAGAGGGTTAATCTTCTGTGCCCGGCACCAGACAGAGAACCTCTTCTATTTGTGTCCGTAGCACTTGAGAGTTGAGGATGCCCTGGCCTTTGCAAGAACCTCTCTGCAGTCGGCTGGGATGTCGTATCCTCCAAACTCTAGTGCTGCAGGAGCCAGGCCTGCAAGTTCAGCGACTCTGGTTCGTGATGAAGAATGGTGCCTCCTTCTCTGGAGAGAAGATCCGCGTCCGTCGGCAGCTTCACTGGTGTGGACGCTGACAAGTCCAGAAGGTCCGGGAACCAGATCTGCCTCGGTCAACGGCGACGAGGATCATCCTGCACCGGGACCTCTTGAGCTGGTTGACGAGCCGGAGTAGCAACGGCAACGGCAGGAATGCATAAAGGAACAGGCCGTCCCAGGGGAACAAGAAAGCATCGCCCATGCTCCTCGGTTGGGGAATCCTGCTGGCGAACCTCCGGCACTTGGAGTTCGCCGCTGTCGCGAAGAGATCGATCTGGGGTTCGCCCCATCGTCGGAAGAGTCGGTCCACTTGATCCTGGCGCAGTTCCCACTCGTGGCACGAGCGCAGCTCCCTGCTGAGTGAGTCAGCGATGGTGTTTTTTATCCCTGCCAGATGAAAGGGTACCAGAAACATCCCTTGGGCGATGGCCCAATGCCACAGATCCTGGGCTTCCTTGGACAGGGCAGGGGATCTGGTTCCGCCCTGCTTCCGAATGTAAAACATTGTGGTGGTGTTGTCGGTGAAGATCCTCACCACCTGCCCATGAGGGACGGAAGGAAGGACCTGAGGGCCCAGAACACTGCGCGGAGCTCCAAAATGTTGATGTGGAGAGTCTTCTCCTCCGAGCACCAAAGACCTCTCGCGTGGAGGCCCCCGGTGTGCGCTCCCCAACCTTACAGGGAGGCATCCGTCGTCACCGTCACCTGGTGGGCCGGGGCTAGGAAGCCTGTTCCCGCTGTCAGATGAGCGCGTACACCCCACCATCGTATCGCCTGACGGAACATTTCGTCGAGCGAGATCCTGTCCTCGAAGCTGCCCGTCATCTGGATCCAGTGGGCGTCGAGGAATTCTTGCAAGGGCCGCATCCGAAGTCTGCAATGGGGCACCAGATAAATGCAGGAGGACATCATTCCGAGGAGGGACTTGATAGATCTCACTCTGGCCACGTCCGTAGCCAGTAGACGTTGCACCTTTCCTAGGATGGTCCTTATCCTTTCCTCCGACGGTGAGGCCCGCCGCGCCACGATGTCGAGATGTGCTCCCAGAAACAGGGCGACTTGCGATGGGACCAGGTGGGATTTTGGAAAGTTGATGGAGAACCCCAGGTCCGTGAGCAACTGGACGGACTTCGCAGTGTGTTCCACGGCGAGCTCCCTTGTCCTTGCCCGTATGAGCCAGTCGTCCAGGTAGGGGTAGACGTGGATCCCCTGCAGGCGCAGCCGCGCCACCAACGGTGCTAGGCACTTGGTGAACACCCTGGGCGCCGATTTTAATCCGAACGGAAGGGCCTTGAACTGGTAGTGCCGCCCTTTGACCACGAACCTGAGGAACTTTCGGTGCCTCTTTAGAATAGGGATGTGGAAGTAAGCATCCTCCAAGTCCAACGACGACAGGAAATCGCCCTCCTCCAGCTGTCCCAGTACGTGCTGGAGGGTGACCACCCGGAACTTCTGTGCCTTGATGTATTTGTTTAGTCGTCGCAAGTCCAGGATGGGACGCCATCCTCCTGCCTTCTTCCTCATGAGGAAGTATCTTGAGTAAACTCTGGAGCCCCGAAGCCTCTTCGGGACGAGCTCGATGGCACCTTTCCTGAGCATCGCCCGTACTTCCAACAGCAGTTGAGGGACGTGATTTTCCTTCCTGGCCACGGGAGGAATGCGGGGGCACCTCTTCTGGAACTCGAGGGCGTGCCCCAGGGCCAGGGCGTCCAGCACCCAACGGTCGGTGGAGATGGACTCCCACACGCCGACGAACTTCGTCAGCCGGCCTCCCACCGGGGTGCTTCGGTGGGGGCCCGACCCGACGGACGGTTCAACCTTGCTTGGAGGCCGCTTTGCCTCCTTGACCACCTTGGCGACGACGGCGGGATCCACCTGACTTGCCGCGTCCCCTGTAGGCCTCCTGCGACGAAGACCTTGCCGCTTGACGGTAAGTAGAGGAGCTGCTGCCGGCTCCCTTGGAGGCACCCTGTCTGCCTCCGGAGCTCCGAAAGGACGGCCGTCGCTGTTGGAGCACCCCCAGTGCACGGGCCGTCTCCGTGTCCGTCTTGATCGCCTGAAGGGATTCATCAACCGCCTTGCCAAAAAGGTTGTTCCCATCGAAGGGCATGTCCAAAACCTTGGTCTGAACGTCCTGGCGGAAATCCGTCGCCCTGAGCCATCCTCGTCGTCTCAGGCAAAAGCCGTTGCCCAACTGATGGAAACTCGTGTCGGCGATGTCTGTAGCCACCGTAATGGCATGGTCCGAGGCAATCTCACCTTCCTGCAAGATTTTCCAGGGCCTCAGCCCTTTTGGCATCCGGAAGGAAGTCCAACAGAGGGGCGATCTTAAACCACAACTCCCTGTCGTAGCGGGCTACGATGGCCAGGGCGTTGGCTGTCTTGATGGTCGTCGCTGCAGATGAGATGACCCGTCGTCCCATCGCATCCAGTTTCCTACCCTCGCCGTCCGGAGGGGAGGTTGAAGTCGAGGCCGATGCCCCCCCCCGCTTTCTTCTTGGCCGCCGCCGAAACGACCGAGTCCGGGGTAGGTTGCGCCCTAAGGCACAAGGGGGCAGCGTCAGGGACCCGGTACTACTTCTCGTACCGGTCCCTCTTCGCAGGAGCCGTGGCAGGGTTCTTGAGGAGGGCGAGCCCCTCATCCCAGATGTCATCAAGAAGCGGTACGGCGAGGACCGTCTTCCTTTTAGCCTTGCGCCGCTGGTAAAGGAACCCCTCCTTCTTCTTTTCCTCGGGGCAGAGCTGGAAGAGCTCGGATGCCCTGGAGATCATTGCATGGAAGGATCAAATCTCGTCGGGCGGGGACGCCCGGGCAGGGGGCAACGGGGGTTACGTCCCGTCGTCGCCTCCGTCGTCATCCGTACCCGTCGTAGTCGTGTCCATGCCTGTATAATCCCCGTGGGTAGTGGACCGGGGGGAAGGCAGAGAAGGCCGCAGAGGCGGGAGAGGAGGCCTAGGATGCGTTCTCCTCCTCTTAGGCGGTGGGCTCCCCGAAGGTCCTGGCTCCGGATCCTCCGTTGGGTCTGGCTCAGGCTCCTCCGTCGGGGGAAGGGGCAACCTACTCCTTATCTCCGAGAATAAGGACTGGATGTCTGACAAAATGGCCGCGGAGGTGTCCTGCGGCGCCGGAAACGACGGGCGCGAGGGCTCTTGAGGAGCCTCGTCTGCGTCACCGTCGCCCTCGTCGTCGCCCTCGTCGAGTCCCTCCCGATGGGCTGGGTCTCCTCCATGACTTGGATGAGCTCCTCTTCAGAGGTCGTGTCCGTATCCATGACGGCCACCACCCCCTCCCCCCTTTTCCAACGAGGACTTCGTGGGGGTCTTCTCGATGGGCCTGAAAGACGACTCTCTCCGCGGTGGCAGGGAGACTCTGGTACCTGAGGGCGCCTCCACTGGTGTAGCCTCCACAGGCTGAGCCAGGGCCGCGGCGACATCCTCAATCGAGGTCCTAGCAGGGTGAATCACGGCCAACATCACCTTCTGTATGCCAGGGGCCTTCACCTTCGGGGGAGGGTCCGAGCCTCGCTCCCCCTCTGCCGGAGTCTTCGAGATCGACCGAGGCCTCTCCAGAAGCTTCGCCGGGTTCTCGGACTTCCTCTTACCCGAGCCAGAGCATTGGCTCGTGGTTGATGGCGCCGGGGAGGGTGCGCCCTGCCTGGCAGCCAAGGAGCCTGACCGTTCGGCGCTCCCGTTGCCCGCGGACTCGCGGTGCTTAGCCTTTTGTTGGGCCCCCATCGCCGGAGCACCCTCACAGGACTTAGAAGACCGCTCGGACTTCTTCTTCTTCTTCTCGCCTGGCGGGCTCTTACCTTCCAGCCAGTTGGCGAGACAGAGGTGGCGATCCTTCATGGTCCGCTCCGACATGTTTCCACAAAACGCGCAGTCCTTTTCCTTGTGCGTCTTGTCCTCATGGAGACAGTAGCGGCATAACGAATGCTCGTCCTCCTTGAAAACGTTCTGAAGCTGGCATCCAGGGCAGGTCCAGAATAGCTTCCCGGGCGTCGAGCTCCCTTTCTCCTGGGCCATGTCCGGGGTAGGCCTCGGAACTTCTGGAATCCTCCAAAAGCGTAACTTGACGAAATCTTCACCCTTGAGGGGCGTAGTAAACTCCGAAATGGATCCCAGTTGATCGGAAGTAGAAACGGTGGAGCTTGAGGCTCTTTTAACCGAAAAAATGAGAAAATCTCCTGAAAAAAGCGCAAAAACGCAGCAAAAGCTCGAGAGCTAAGCACGAGGACTCCCAACACTTGAACGTGCAGTAAAAATCTGAGGATGGCTGCCAGGGGTGGGGCTTAGGGAGAGGGCAGTCATTGGCTGGGGGCAGTATGACCCAGAGACCAGTGATTGGTAACTACTGAGAAAGACAGATCAGAAACGAAACTGATACTGATTTTTTCTATACCGAGGATTCCCGGCCTGACGACCGGGAATATTCATGAGCATGTGAATCCATGCCAGACCCCATGCTGGAGAAGCTTTCTTTGCCTCGATAACTAGCTTATGATAAGCACTAAGCTCACGATGAAAGACAGACTTAGTCTCTGCAGAATAGTCAACCCTCCATTTTCTCTCAGCTTGTCTACATCGTAACTTCTCAGCCTTAAGCTGATCGGTATACCATGGTTCAGAAGGATGCGCTTTCTGCTTACACATCCTAAGAGGAGCCAGCAGGACTGCGGTGGCGGAAAAGGCAGACTCAAGTACAGGGAGAGAGCACTGAGCAGACAGGCTGCAATGGGTTAGCAAGGTGGTAGTTATCGAAGAAGTAAGTACCCTGTGCCAGCTATGTTTCGAAATCGCTGGCTTAGGTTGCAAACAGTTGGGAGCAGGCTGGAGAATAGTAAAAGGTACCAAACAGTGATCGGACCAGATAATAGGAATGGGAGGAGACAAGGTGATCGACTTCTCGGAAGCAAAGACTAGATCAAGAATATTGCCCCGGTCATGGGTGGGTTTAGTAACCCATTGACTAAGACCTAAATCCCTCATCATATGCAGGAATTTTTCCACATGCCCACTAATAGCAAGGTTGTTAGGGAGATTAAAATCACCCATAACTATAAGATTGGGGTATTGGATCTGCAATTCCAGTGCCAGAGCCTGAAAATCAGCACAGAAAATACTGTCGACCCCAAGGGTCCAGTATATCAGCAGCACTGAGAGTGTAGATGTAGGAGAAACCCGAATACAGGCATTAAGACATTCCATTTTGAGGGTATGGTGGGGAATAGAGTAATTAACTTTACATTTAGTGTTATGGATGATCGCCAGTCCACCTCCAGGATGGGTAGCCTTCCGGTCAACATGTATCAAATCATAGTTAAGGGGAAGAGATTGCACAATGGCAGGGCCAGATCTCTCATTCAGCCAGGTCTCCGTCAGGAATACAAAATCCAGTCCCAGGTTGGATATTAAATCATAACATTCCATAGAATGTGCAGCAAGGGAGCGAATATTTAATAACCCACAGTGGAGTTTGTTCCCATTCGTTCTCTGGGCATTAAAGCATTTCAGAAATCCCTTAGGCCATCTAGTGGAGCTAGGGGCCAGGGCTATCGGAGAGTTCCGGAGACAAATTAATTGTCTTGGTAGCAGTACCGGTAGCGTGCCCGCTGCGCCCGTCCGCTGCGCCCGTCTGCTGCACCCGTCCACTGCGCAGGCAAGTCCCCCAGCTCATTAATCAGGAAGTGAGGCAGAGAATCCACCCACTTCAGAACTAGAAAGAGGACTTGACCACGAGGCGGCGTCCTAAAGTTAAAATCACACACACTGAATTAAAACAGCACGCAGTAAAAGCAATGTATATCAAAAGGCATTAGCACCAAAGTACTGGCAGCAAGGTAAATAGTTCACAAAGAAGTAAAAGGCTTTAAATTGGGAATCCCGAGGGACAGCCTCACCTTAGCTTTCATGCGAGTGGGACCCCAAGCACATTAAGAGGCCGGAGGAATCAGGATGTGAGGCAGAGAATCTGCCCACTTCAGAACTAGAAAGAGGACTTGACCGCAAGGTCGGCGTCCTAAAGTTAAAATCACACACACTGAATTAAAACAGCACGCAATCAAAGCAATGTATATCAAAAGGGGTTAGCACCAAAGTACTAGCAGCAAGGTAAATAGTTCACAAAGAAGAAAAGGCTTTAAATAAGCAATCCCGAGGGACAGCCTCACCTTAGCTTAGGTATAATCTTGCGAACATGTGTTTCAACCTTTAAAAACACATGTCTTCTTCAGGGCCAATATATCACCTTTTCTACATTACATTGGTTCAAAACAGTGAACATATGGTGTTATACAATTCAAACGTGAATTTACAAATGCAATCAGGACAAATATTTTGTGTACTATAAATACTGCATAATAAGTGAATCAGGGATTGTTCCACATCAGGGGGATAAGGTTACATTTTCAAGCGTGGACATAGAAGGCAAAGAAGAAATTGTAGGTCTACATAAATATGTTATCTTTGTTTCTTGATATCCCTTTCCTCCAAATTCCATGCATTTACTACTTGGCTTTGTAATATAACAATAAAACACTGTGTCACACGTGATTCATTCTTTATGCATTTTACCCAAATTTGTTGAGATTTAAAAACTTCCCATATAATCTCTTTAGAGCAACCACCTGTGGTGAATTCATGTCTCCAACATCCATATGTCTTCCATGCAATCCTCATTATCTCCCTTTATGTGCTCACCACCTTGGCACTACTCTACACTTGGTGCGGGCTACCCACCCCGTGAGTGAGGTGTCCGTCACTACCGTTATCTCTGGCCATGGCTGCCAAAAAGATTCTCCCTTGAGAATGTTGTCTTTGCAAGCCCACCACAGAAGGTCCTGAGCAACTCTGCTTGGAACTTGCAGGTGGTCTGACATTCTGCCTGAGAACTGGGACCACTGAGTCCTGAGAGCCCATTGGAGGGATCTCATTCTCAGGCGAGCCTCTGGTACCAGGAAAATGCAAGATGCCATGAGACCGAGCAACCTCATAAAATCGAAGGCTGGCAGATGCTGGGCACTCTGGAATTTGGTAACCATCTGCAGAATGTTTTGAGCTCTCACTTCGGGTGGCGAGGCTTTCCCCGAGGATGCATCCAGGACTGCTCCAATGAATTGGAGTCTTTGAGATAGTATCATGTGTGACTTCTTGTACTTGAGGGAGAAGCCCAGTCTGTGGAGCGAGTGGCAGGTTATGCTGAGATGTTCCCAGGCTTGCTCGGGTGAACAAACCCTGATCAGCCAATTGTCCAGGTAGGGGTTTACATGAATCCCCCCTCTCCTGAGACTCGCTGCCACCACCGCCATCAACTTTGTGAAAACCCTCGGGCGGAGGTCAGCCCGAATGACAGAACTTGAAACTGATCATGAGAACTGCCAACCACGAACCTCAGGCACTTTCTGTGTTTGAGATGGATAGGCACATGAAAGTAAGCATCCTGAAAGTCCAATGATACCATCCTGTCTTGGAGTTGGAGAGCCTGAAGGATCTGAAAAAGGGTAACCATCTTGAACTTGTCCTTCCTGAGGAACTTGTTCAAGTTTCTTAAGTCCAAGATGGGTCTCAATCCTCTGTCCTTTTTGTGGATCAGAAAGTATGGGGAATACCAACCCTTGTTCCTTTCCGCTACAGGTACATGTTCTATTGCACCTTTCTCTAGAAGGTTCAACATTTCCTGCAGAAGGAGCGGATCCAGAATTTTGTTCCCCAGTGGATGACCCTGAGGCCTTTTTTGGAAAGGAAGGCAGTAACCTTGGGCTACAGTTTCCAGAGCCCAAGCATCTGAAGTAATGCCTCGCCATTCGCTCAGATGCTGAATAAGTCTGCCTCCCACTGGTGTCTTGTGAGTAAAGGCCTCAGAGTAGTTTAGAGGTAGCTGAAGCAGCGGTTGTTGCTAAGGCTGCTGCTGCTTGGGCTGACTTAGCACCTCGCCCTCGTCCACCACGAGGGAATCTTTTCTGGCCCCTTTGACCTGCTTGTCTTCTTCCTCCTCCAAATGAGAAGTAGAATAGAAAGAACTTACCCATTCAGGAAGATGAGCACGGGTAGGGTTATTGAGGCTGTCTAATGGCAGCGCTAAGGGATTTAGCAGCCGCCTTTGAGGTCTGCAGCTTTTCCAAACTCTCATCCGCCTTGCTGCCAAACAGCCTTGAGCTGTCAAAAGGCATGTTGAGTAGTCTAGCTTGAACATCTGGTGCAAACCCTGATTTCCTCAATCACGCAAATTTGAGCAACACTGTGCTAGCTGCCATGGATCTGCTGATGCTGTCTGCAGTATCCAAACCTGACTGGAGACACTCACCCATTGCCTCTTTACCATCCCTGATGATTGCCAGAAAGCTGTCTCTTTCCTCTCCTTCTGGGATGTGGTCAGCTGCCATATCAACACAGTCCCACAGGGTAAACGTAAATCTTGATAATGTACAGGTCACATTTGTAGACTTTAATACTATACTACCAGCTGTGAAAACATTTCTCGCCCGTGCGTCCACTCTCTTATCATCCCTATCAGGAGGGATGGATGGGTATGCTGACTGCTTGGTAGATGTAGCAGCCTGAACCACCAAACTTTATGGTGTTGGATGTTTAGTAAGATACTGCAGGTCGCTGCTGGATAGTCTGTATTTCTTTGCAAAGTTTTTATTTACTGCAGCCGCAGTTTCTGGTGTCTCCCAATTTGCGAAGACCCTTTTCTGTAACACTCTATGAAAGGGCAAAATTGGGTCTCTCTGAGGACCCTGGTCAAAGATGTCCGTCATGTTATCTTGTTCAAAAGAAGGAGTAGGCCTACTCCATCCTAAAAACTCTATAACCTTTCCCATGAGTTTTCTCTATGAAGAATCAGTATGTTCAGTTGGGTCTGGTTTGCCAAACTCTAACACTGGCAAGGTATCCAACCCACTGGCTGACTTAAAGTTGTCATATAAATCTCTTACCCTGGACTCATCAGTGATTAGTTCCTCTGGCACATTAGGGGTGCCGAACTGAAGCCCAAAAGGTGGTGTGTTGTCATCAGAGGGTTGATCTTCCTCATATATGGCTGACAAAGACTTAAAATAGTCCTTTTTAGGTAAAGGTTTGAAAATCTTTTCCTGCACCACTACTGGCTTCGACAATTTCGAAGTAGTCGTCGACAACAGCTTTGAAATCAGTGCCGATTTAGTTGGCGTCTACTTCGGCATCAACTGTTCCGACGCCGACTGAGTCGCCAAAGGCGTCGAAGTTGTCGACTTCTTGTGTTTCTTGGACGGAACCCTAGATGGGCTAGGTTCCTGACTCGTCGAAGCCCTCGACGATTTTTCATCGGATCAAGAACTTTCTCGATGCAGAAACTGGCTTAAGGCTCGGTTTCGAAGATTTTGTCTTCGACTTCTCTTTGTCGTTCTTTTGCGGAGCGACAGGGGCATGGGTTTTGCTGCTTGGCCTTCGAGGGGGTTGAGTCCGCATTCTCGAAAGTTTTAAGCATCTCGCTATGAAATGCGTCCCATTTTGCAGGGGAATCTGATTTCGTAGGACACCTGATTACCTCAGTCGAGGAATCACTGGAGGTCGAAGGTGACGTGTGATGCCTTTTCTTGTCCTTATTCTAAGACGATGAGGAAGAATGGCGTGATCGACTTCTCGATAAAGACAGTTTGCATTTTTTATGTCGAGAAGAATCCCTAGACTCATCAGTCTTTTTTCAACTCTTTGAAGGAGACTTCGAAGGCAACCTCCCCACTGCCAATTTACCTTCACGCTCCCTGAGAGCCTTCTCGGTCATCGCCTGACGGGAGCCGCAGTCAGAGGTACGGTGTCCGGAACCCAGACACCACTGACATGCGCAGTGGGGGTCGGTGATCGACATCTTGGACCTGCAGTCTTGGCACTTCTTGAAGCCCGATTTTGGCGTTGATGGTGTCGACAAAGAAGACATTGTAAAACGAAAATCACTATTTTCACAGAAGAACCGAAGCGCGCTGTAATTCTCTTGAAGCGTTAGCTCAGAAAAACAGAACTGAAGCCAACGGGCGCTGCGTGCGCTAATTATACTTATGATGACGTTGAACGGAGAACCTCGAGGGACATCGACTCGACGAGACGGCACACAGTGCCCCCTGTTGAAAAATATTTTCCGAAGCAGCTGAAGTTGGAGATAATTATCATAAGATGAGGAATACGTGGGAGGACACAATCCATTCAAAGTAAAGTTTACATAGGTAGAGCCATCACAAGGAGCCATTAACCACATGCAGGAAAAAAGTACATCGGAAGCGAGAGCCTGCAAAGATAAAATCGATGCCCGCCAGGAACAATGTGAGCGGGCTCCGGTGGTTTGAGGCTTCGGGGGTGGGTAGTCAGCGCATGAGGGAATCTAAGATACGCAAGGAAGGAAGAGAAGAAACCTTCAGGAAGGTTAGCATGAACTTGTTCTGCTGCGACGTGGGAGCACAGAACGAAGCAAAAGTGTATTTGAAAGATCTAATCTGGCCCTTGATTATGCTATATCTCCCATCCAAGTCTTTCATGCATCGTTCTTAAAGTTAGGCCTTCTGTGGAATTGTATCGCCACCTGTGGTTTTTTGACTGTGGATGAGGAATGGAACTGCATTGATAACCTTTATGTTTTAGTCTAAATTGGGCCCAAGCAATTAGATAATTTACCCGTAGTCTACCACGTGAACTCCCTCTTTTATCAGCTCCCTCAGTAGTTAAACCCTTTTATTAGGAGAGTTATGGCTTCTCATATTAATATACCAAATCTTAAAACTTCCTACCTGGGGCCAAATTACAGAAACTTTGCACCGGTGCAAGTGCAACATTGCACGGTAATAGCACTAGGGCAAAGTTTGCCCTATTTTTAAAAACAATGGCACACATTAGAAAACCATTGCACCACAACAAGTGCAGTTTGGCATACTAAAAGCACCAGGGCAAACATTTCCCTAGTGCAAAAAATCTAAATTTTGGATGCCTTTTTGTATCCAGGCAAAGAATGCCCTAGTGCTAATAGCATTAGCACTAGGGCAAACTTTGCTGTGGTGCAAAAATGGAGTGAACATGCATCTTTTTTGCACCGGTGCAAGTGCAACATTGCACGGTAATAGCACTAGGGCAAAGTTTGCCCTATTTTTAAAAAAGAAAAAACCCCCTGTCCCCCCCCTAAAATTACGCCCATGGCTATTTCCAACCATGCCTAAAACCAGGAAAGTTTGGTCTGAAGGGCGTGCCTTTTCATTCTTGGAAAGCTGCCTCTGGTATACCCTTGATCTTCTTGTAAAACCAGGGACCATTTAGTGTTCCAAAATTGCTTACTAAATGAGAACATTAATCTACAACAAGCAAGCACCAAGATAATATCACTAAACAAATGCCAATAACAACATAACCGAACACTGACACTTTGATATACTACTAACTCGTTTACCAAGCAATGGCCTACATGGCTATATCCAATACATTTATTTGAGATCAAGACTTGTCTGCTATCATCAACTATGTTACCAACTATTGTCTCATCAACAAAGAAAGCAACATCCACTTCCATTGCAACCCATTCCCCTTCAATGGTAATCAATTACCACTCAGTGCTCTACTACAAAATAAATAACCTCCCAGAATGCTTCATGACATACCATAAAAGCCGTTTTGTACTGGATTGATTCCATATTGTCCTCTCCAGAGGAACTGATCCTGGGCCTGGGCTTCATTGGGGTTTTCTGGCCCCAGAAGATCAAGTAGCTTTTTCACAGCATTCTGTCGTTGAAGGCAAAGCACGAGAGAGAGGTCAGACGTGAGGTAGCTGCAATGCTCCTGCAATTGCACCAGATCCTAGGAAACAAAAGGCCAAAAATAGGAGTTAATAAAGTTTACCTTTAAAACCTTTTCAGCAACAGGTATGTTAAAGTAAGATAAATTACAATTTACTGACATCATTGACTCTTCTCCTGGTAGTCCTTAGTTCCCCTCTTTTCGGATTAATGGAAGCAAATCCCACAAAACAGTAATTGAAACTGCCTAGTATAAGACAAAATCAATTAAGCAATGTAGAGTAATAAGGGGGGAAATTGCCGGATGGTAAGGGGCCATGGCCCAAGTTAGAGGCCCAAGTTGGTAATGTCCCCATAAGAGGTGCATATTGTAATTATCACCCTCACAAGTGAGCCACAGGTGCCATTTTTCCTCACAAGAAACTGTTTGGAAACAAGAGTTGGTCATCTTTCCTGGAATCTTCACATCTGGTCACATAAAAACGTATGGCTTTTTGGGCTCTATTTGATGAAATCATTCCGCTTTCTTTGAATGCCAAGGAGGCGGGTAAAATATAGACGAGTTATGTTTTGACATAGGGGACATTCAGAATACCTTGGGCAAAAACGAGGGTTAAATCCTCACTGTAACTTTCTCCCTGAAAAAAGTCAGATAAGGGGGTTAGATAGAGCATGTAACTTACTCACTCTTTTGCCCGATATAATGACCACCAGAAAAATAATTTTGAGAGTTAAGATTCTTAGATGAAAATGAACAAGAATGGAACAGCTTGAAAGGAGAGCTCATGAGAAACATAAGGCCCACGTCCAGATCCCAATCCTGGGGGCCAAACAATATCCAATTTCGCAATACATTCATAAATGGGTTTTTGGCTCATGCCTGGCTGGAAACAAAGTCCTAGACCTTGTGATCAATATACTAACACCACATACAAACATTATAAGGCTTTTTTATAGTGACCTTAGACATGCAGTCCCTGCACCGCTGGAATCTAGAGGCCTGAGCAGAAACAGACATTTTTCTCAACTATGCAGTGTGTTGTGCACACAGAAAGAAAAAAGTGAATTGATGGGGCATGGTGTGCCCTACATATGAGCTCGATGCCATTACTTCTGGAGCCAAGGAGTGGACCTTTGAGGATGTGCGTTGAGGCACACCTTAACCACTGGTGGTGAAAATGTTTCCAGTGCCAGCTGTCACTGCCTATGAAGTATCCAAGATGTGAAATAGTTGGGGGAATGCAATCCATTAGTGAGAACCAATTTTGGGGCTCAGAGCCGACACCAGATCCTCTCTGAGTCAGGGGATGTGTAAACACCACTACCCTCTTGCAGGTCCTCCAATTTCTAATTGAGGAGCTCCTTCGGTGATCCAGTTATAGGCACTCCAGTTAGGGGTTCAGGCCCACAACATATGTCATCATCCACTTCCTCTGCTTCCTCCTATTCAGAAATGTCCATGATCTTCTTAAATGGGGTGTCCCTGTCATGGGCATTATAAAAGGACTCATAAGAAACATACAGCTGAGTAGGAGTCAATCATCAATAGCTCAACCAAGGGCATAAGCACAGATGACGGGCATCGAGTATAATGGTGCAGATAGAGCCCTCTCTGAAGAGACCGGCATGTTAGAGACCCTGGAGGAGGATGGTGCCAAGTGGGGCAGAAGTCGGACCAAAGAAGCCGACGAGTCTGGCCCACCCATCTGCTTACCAGAAGTTCAGATGTGTGCAGGAGCAGTGTACACCTTTCTCAGAGCGGTCCTTTTGTGATGCAGCAGAGATAGTTTGCTTTACATTTTCAGTCACCTTCTGAAATACATTCAGCATGGCTTCCCTAAAAGAATCCCATTCCTCGGGAATACAAGATGAGGTGGAGAAAGGAAGGTCTCTTATCCAATTTTAGATTTTGTTCAGAGATGTCTGACCCTAAATGTAGCCTTCTGTGCCATCTTCGAGAAGAGAAGTAAATGTGCAAAAAACACTTGCTCGTAGAGCAGTGGTATCTCTTCTTCTTGCTTTCCTTCTACGTCTCTATAGAACACAACCGGCCGTCGAATAAAGGAGCTTTGTGTTCACTTAAACATATCTAATGGGGGTCCCTCAAGTAGATTTCTTGGAAGACGACACCTAAGAAGAGGCCATACAAATACTTGCCACAACCCACCTTATCAACCTGTGGGTCATGGTCTAAAAGGATCTGCACTATTTGGCATTATGGTCTTTGCTAAGTAAAATAAGACACAGAGTGCATCCATCACAAACAGTGACACTCTTGGAAGGCAATGAAAGACAATTGAGGAAGTGACAGAGAAAAAAGCAAGAAATTGGCAAATTACTAAAGTGTCTGAAGAACATTATTGAGCATTGCAGTGTAAAAAAGGAACTGAGGGAAAATGGTGCCGGCGGCTTTGAGTATTAATGTGGATGGCATCACTTCCAGCACAAGATGATGCAATGAAGTTGTAATGGAATCCCCCTCAGTCTACAGGGGTGGACTGGGAACCAAAAGTGGCCCTGGAAATTATTTTTAAAGTGGCCCTCATTTTCCACCGAGCAAGAATAGCAAGTTAACCCAACTCACACTACCAGCACAACATGAATATAATGGTTCTAAAGAGTGCACTTTAAAGCAAATTATTCCATGACAGGTATCCTGCCTCCCCGCCCCAACATAAATCAGATACCTTATGTGCCAATTTTTACAGATATGGCACAGTGAGATCAAATAATTTGCCCACGATCACACAAACTGATCGGGTGGAGCTATGATTTAAGCCCCTTCTGCACTTCAGAAAGTTGACCAAATATCTTCACAGCTCTGGCTGACATATACGTCCCTGATTCCCAATGTTTGCACAAGGCATATAGAAAAAGAGAATCCCTGGAACACCTCTCTCAGTCCTTGAAGGCCACCCTATCTGTATTCCTTATCCTCTGCAGTCCAGAATTGGAGCTCATGCATGTGGCCAGGATTGGTGGCTGGCATCTCTGAGGTACTTACTGCCCTTACTCTCAACCTCTGTCTAGTTGCTCCTGGGGCAACCAGAGGCTGAATGTTGTTTAGAAGTGCCTCAGAGGTCTCAGCTAGAGGCAGAGGCAACTTTTGGTGTTGGTGGACGAGGTGGTTCCTGGTGTTGTAATGACATTTTAAATGATTAAAAGTTGGTGGTGGCTGGTTAATAAATTCATTGGAGGGGCATTATCATCTCCCCCAAATTAACATGAGCACCCAGGCATAGCAATGTATTGAAAATGTGCATTTTACTGCACAATGAATTGGGTTATTTAACTTACATATGAATAACACATGAACAACATTGAATAGTGCCTGGTAACCAGGAGCACACAGAAGCATTTTGGAACATTTGATAGTGGGGATGAAAGTGTAAATTGATAATCTGCATACCCACCAAAGTGGTCCATGGTAATGAAACATTGAAAGGAAAGGCATGTTTATAGAAATTCGGTAGCAGAGTTGCTCTTAGTACCTTGTTATAACCAGGTGGTGGCAGGAAACCAGGGAGCGGCACTTTTCATACAGGACCGGTGCACCTTTGCAGCACTTTCCAGAGTGTAGAACATTTAAATGTGTACACCTGTAGTTTATCTGGCACAGCAGAGGGTTGGACCCTTGAATCCTGCCTTAACTACAATGGCAGCCTTTAGATGAGAGTCTCTCATTTCGTGCCATACCAAGTGTTTGTCTATGCCTATGGGGAATTCTGGGAATTTTGCTTGGCTCTTGAATTAAAGGCACCAATGATTTTGGAGGGTGTGTAGTAAAAAGCAGCAGTGTGGCGCAAAGCAGCTAGTAGTGTATTTCCACAACCCAAGTGTGCAGTTATTTCCCCAGATTCAAGGAAAAAGCTATGACCACAGATGTTGGGTAGCAACTCACTGGCTATTTGCAGCCTTCGCACCAGCGTTGGTGACCAGTAGGCTTACACTATGTGGTAAAGCTGCTGCTCCCACTCAGCACTGCATATTGCAGGCTGTAAAATGTAGTTTGTTCCCAAAGAGTATCTGTTTTCTTCAAATTAGGAACAGTGACGGTGCTAGGGGGAGGAATGTGGCCCCCCTGCCATCCAATTGCCTGCAGGGCAGTGGCTCTTGTGAATAAAATCTGACACATCCTCCCTTTTTCAAGTGGAAACTTGTCGTAAATCCACTGAAAAGAGCAATAGGAGAGATGGGAAGTAACAGGAATTACTAGGGGGGAAGCTGAAAGAAGAAAACGCACCATGCAAGCAAAACAAACTTGACCCATGAATCATGAGAATACTTTTTTATTGTTTTGAGCTTTCCCACTGGAGTACAGTCTGGAGTCAGGAATGCTGTACCATTGGTTGCAGTAAGAAGACAGAGCTTTCTGCAAAGCAGCTGACCCTTACTAAGTTTACTCACATGGCACAGCCAGGCTTTGGTGCTGGGGGAGGAGGCGCATAGGCAGTGGCGTCGCCAGGAATCAAATTTAGGAGGGGCACAGAGGGGGCCAAAGACAAAAGTAGGGGGGCACAGTCAAAAGTAGGGGGAGAACAGGTTCACTGCTCGTCTTAGGTAGGGGGGGCACTAGAGGGGGCACAGGGTCTCACAGGGGGGCCCTGCCCCCCCCATCCCTCTTCCTAGCGACGCCACTGCGCATAGGGCTCCTTAGATGGCACTGGTCAGTACAATTTCACTACTTCACAAAACTGGCTACAAAGAGGGAACCCATACAACATGTACCTGCATCACTGTCTCCCCCACACATCTGTCTAGTGCTTTTTCCCTTATCTCTCACCTTCACTTATTTCGCCTGCTGCTTGTTCTGCAGTAAGATAGCTCAATAAGGTATGCATTCACCTCAGGCATTTGTGTTCACCCTACAGGACGGATGTTTGATTACAGGTAGGGCTCTCTCAGGTCATGTGTGATAAGGCCACATGCTTATAGTCATTGTTTGTCAGTCTTGCAGATTGTTATTAAAAAAATTTGAAGAACAACGTGAAATTGTAGAAAACAAACAGATTTTTGTGTTAAAAAACTTGATCTGAAAGGTCTCTGACATTTGGTCAGCTCTCGTGTGTAGCATGCCTTTCACTAAAATGGCCAGAATAATAAGAAATGGAAGGTAACTCGCTAAACAGTGCCATATGAATGTGAAAAGGCAAACCTTTCAAAGAAACCAACAGAGTACACAGTGAGATAAAATGGTTTGTCGAAGATCACACTAGTGTCAGGTAGTAAAGCCACAAAACAGGTTCTACACAATTCCACCTCTCTCAGTCCCAACCAAAGCTTTATGCACTTCGTTGGGGTGGCTAGCCAGTTTAATCAATGCTTGTTTAGAGGAACCAAGCTCTAGACCTGCTCCTTTCGGATGCTATGTTAGTTTTTTATAAGCGCTTTCTGGTGCAGGTAAGTGGTTTTTTGGCACAGTAGATGTTAATAGCACCGACGTTTATTTACACAAGCTATCAACCTCCAAAAGAGAGTCCCCTTGCTGGCTTCTGGTACTTTAATCTGGCATGTGAACTTAGATCTATGCAACAAGTGATTATGACACTGAACCAGGACCCAAAATGAGCACTTGCAACTAGTCATTGTCTAGTGGTAAATGAAGCATGGAAAGTAAGAAATTATGTTTTGGTGTATGTGGACAATTGAGGGAGCAAGTGACTTTTTATCCCTGGCTACTAGCTTCCAACTTATCATTTTTACCCTTGCTCTCAACTACCTTGTAATCCATTGTGTCACTCAAATTTACCAACATGCATTTTAACTTTGATTATTGCACGTGATCAATGCAGTCCCCCAAGAAAGGAGAAAACACTACTCAAGTTGTGATATAGCAAATTAAGAAACTATATCTGCGGTTGTCTGCAAGATGCAGCTCACCACATTTTGGACTACGACTCCCAGGAGTACTCATCATTGACAATTCTATGGCAGATAGGAGTTGGAGGGCGACAGTTGCAGACCCATGTACAGTGAACACTTTATAGGTATAAATGATAAAATCGGAAGGCAGGGCTGGACTGGGAACCAAAAGTGGCCCTGGAATCTTTTTCAAAAGTGGCCCTATATTCCACTGAAGGAGAGTCAGTCTCCCCTCTTTAATGAGGCACCTCTGTCGCCCATTGGACACGCCTGTTGGCAGTACCACTGTCGCAGGAGTGATGAGTTGAGTCTCAACATATGTCATACCACCATATTCTCATTTTTAAAGAAAATGCAAGTACTCATTCTTTCTCATCATTTTGTCACACCACCCTCCCTTAGTCCTTCTCTTCTGTCAGTTCCCTCAACTCTCCTCTTAAACCTCTTATCCACTGTTCAACCCCTAACTCCAGCCAAAACGCTTCTTTCCTCTCCTCTGTTGTCATATCTCCCTCCCATCCTGTTCTCTTGCTACCCATTTCTTTCCCTCTCTCCCATCCCATATATCTCACCTTCCACTTGCTATCTGCTGTATCTACCAACTACCCCTCACTTTCTTGCTGCACCTCTTTCACCTTTCACCTCAGTTTTGCAACATATCCAACCGGAAATGTCATATGTTCTTCATATTAAATTTAGGGCACTTAGCATCGATTGATGGTGGTGTTTTTCTGCTCTTCATTTGACACGTGTTCCCCTGCTCTGAACATCATTTTAATACCTCCCTTCCATCCTTGCACACTCAATGGCTAGTCTCTTCCTCTCCTTCTTTCTCTCTATATTAGTACTGCTCCCATACCATCATGCTCTTTGCAAAGTATCCTACTCTGTCCTGAATGTTCTCCACATTCCAATGCCCCTTTATTTGTGACCACCGTCCCACAAGTACACTTTTCTTCCATTCTAACTTCCAAAGCCTGATTCTCTTATCTGCTTACCCCACTCTCCCTGATTACCCCATTGATCTGGATTACAAATGACCCCCATGCAGATTAATCCTACAGAATACTAGTGGAATTCCTACAATTTGACTTAACATCACAGCCAAGAAAATATTAATCCTGCAATAAGGAAAACACC